>NW_024544028.1:4889273-6111591 GCF_018167655.1 Microtus oregoni | reverse complement strand
GAGCACCCAGCACCCGGAGCACTGAGCACCCAGCACCCTGAGCACTGAGTACCCAGCACCATGAGCACGGAGCACCCCGAGGACTGAGCACCCAGCACCCTGAGCACTGAGCACCCAGCACCTTGAGTACTGAGCACCGAGCACCTCGAGCACTAAGCACCCAGCACCCTGAGTACTGAGCACCCAGCACCCTGAGCACTGAGCACCCAGAACCCTGAGCACTGAGCACCCAGCACCCTGAGCACGGAGCACCCAGCACCCTGAGTACTGAGCACCCAACACCCAGAGTACTGAGCAGCCAGCACCCTGAGCACTGAGCACCCAGCACCCTGAGTACTGAGCACCCAGCACCCTGAGTACTGAACACCCAGCACCCTGAGCACTGAGCACTGAGCACCCTGAGCACTGAGTACTGAGCACTGAGCACCCTGAGCACTGAGCACCCAGCACCCCGAGTACTGAGCACCCAGCACCCCGAGCACTGAGCACCCAGCACCCCGAGCACTGAGCACTGAGCACCCTGAGCACTGAGCACCCAGCACCCCGAGTACTGAGCACTGAGCACCCTGAGTACTGAGCACCAAGCACCCTGAGTACTGAGCACCCAGCACCCTGAGTACTGAGCACCCAGCACCCCGAGCACTGAGCACCCAGCACCCTGAGTACAGAGCACCCTGATTACTGAGCACTGAGCACCGAGCATCCTGAGTACTGAGCACCCAGCTCGCCGAGCACTGAGCACCCAGCACCCTGAGCACTGAGAACCCAGCACCCTGAGCACTGAGCACCCAGCACCCTGAGTACTGAGCACCCAGCTTCCTGAGCACTGAGCACCCAGCACCCTGAGTACTGAGCACCCAGCACCACCCTCAGCACTGAGCACCCAGCACCCCGAGCACTGAGCACCCAGCAACCTGAGCACTGAGCACCCAGCACCCCGAGTACTGAGCACCCTGCACCCCGAGTACAGAGCACCGAGCACCCCGAGCACTGAGCACCCAGCACCCTGAGTACTGAGCACCCAGCACCCTGAGTACTGAGCACTGAGCACCCCGAGTACTGAGCACCCAGCACCCCGAGCACTGAGCAGCCACCAACCTGAGTACTGAGAACAGATCACCCTGAGTACTGAGCACCCAGCACCCTGAGTACTGAGCACCCAGCACCCTGAGTACTGAGCACCCAGCACCCCGAGCACTGAGCACCAAGCACCCCGAGAATGAGCAGCCAGCACCCTGAGTACTGAGAACCGAGCACCCTGATACTGAGCACCCAGCACCCTGAGTACTGAGCCCCCAGCACCCTGAGTACTGAGCACCCAGCAACCCGAGCACTGAGCACCCAGCACCCTGAGAATGAGCACCCAGCACCATGAGTACTGAGCACCCAGCACCCTGAGTACTGAGCACTAAGCACCCAGAGCACTGAGCACCCAGCACCCCGAGCACGGAGCACCCAGGACCCCGAGCACTGAGAACTGAGCACCCAGCACCCTGAGTACTGAGCAACGAGATCCCCGAGCACTGAGCACACTGAGTACTGAGCACCCAGCACCCGGAGCACTGAGCACCCAGCACCCTGAGCACTGAGCACCCAGCACCATGAGCACGGAGCACCCCGAGGACTGAGCACCCAGCACCCTGAGCACTGAGCACCCAGAACCCTGAGCACTGAGCACCCAGCACCCTGAGCACGGAGCACCCAGCACCCTGAGTACTGAGCACCCAACACCCAGAGTACTGAGCACCCAGCACCCTGAGCACTGAGCACCCAGCACCCTGAGTACTGAGCACCCAGCACCCTGAGTACTGAACACCCAGCACCCTGAGCACTGAGCACTGAGCACCCTGAGCACTGAGTACTGAGCACTGAGCACCCTGAGCACTGAGCACCCAGCACCCCGAGTACTGAGCACCCAGCACCAAGAGCACTGAGCACCCAGCACCCCGAGCACTGAGCACTGAGCACCATGAGCACTGAGCACCCAGCACCCCGAGTACT
Organism: Microtus oregoni; assembly: GCF_018167655.1. Lineage (NCBI taxonomy): Eukaryota > Metazoa > Chordata > Mammalia > Rodentia > Cricetidae > Microtus > Microtus oregoni. The sequence goes on along the minus strand of NW_024544028.1, from coordinate 6,109,590 downwards.
GAGCACTGAGCACCCTGAGTACTGAGCACCAAGCACCCTGAGTACTGAGCACCCAGCACCCTGAGTACTGAGCACCCAGCACCCTGAGCACTGAGCACCCAGCACCCTGAGTACTGAGCACAGAGCACTCTGAGCACTGAGCACCCAGCACCCTGAGCACTGAGCACCCTGAGCACTGAGCACCCTGAGCACTGAGCACTGAGCACCCAGCAACCTGAGTACTGAGCACCCAACACTCTGAGCACTGAGCACCCAGCACGCTGAGTACTGAGCACTGAGCACACAGCACCCTGAGTACTGAGCACCCAGCACCCCGAGCACTGAGCACCCAGCGCCCCGAGCACTGAGCACCGAGCACCCTGAGCACTGAGCACTGAGCACACTGAGAACTGAGCACCCAGCACCCCGAGTACTGAGCACTGAGCACCCTGAGTACTGAGCACCCAACACCCAGAGTACTGAGCACCCAGCACCCTGAGAACTGAGCACCCAGCACCCTGAGTACTGAGCACCCAGCACCCTGAGTACTGAGCACCCAGGACCCTGAACACTGAGAACTGAGCACCCAGCACCTTGAGCACTGAGCACTGACCACCCAGCACCCCGAGCACTGAGGACCCAGCACCCCGAGCACTGAGCACCCAGCGCCCTGAGCACTGAGCACCCAGCACACTGAGCACTGAGCACCAAGCCCCCTGAGTACTGAGCACCCAGCACCATGAGTACTGAGCACCCAGCACCCTGAGTACTGAGCACTCAGCACCCTGAGTACTGAGCACCGAGCACCCTGAGTACTGAGCACCGATCACCCTGAGCACTGAGCACCCAGCACCCCGAGCACTGAGCACCCAGCACCCTGAGTACTGAGCACCCAGCACCCTGAGCATTGAGTACCCAGCACCCTTAGTACTGAGCACCCTGAGTACTGAGCACCGATCACCCTGAGCACTGAGCACCCAGCAGCCTGAGTACTGAGCACCCAGCACCCTGAGCACTGAGCACCCAGCACCCTGAGCACTGAGCAACCAGCACCCTGAGTACTGAGCACCCAGCACCCTGAGTACTGAGTACCCAGCACCCTGAGCACTGAGCACCCAGCACCCTGAGTACTGAGCACCGAGCACCCTGAGTAATGAGCACCCTGCACCCTGAGTACTGAGCACCCAGCACCCTGAGCACTGAGCACCCAGCACCCTGAGTACTGAGCACCCAGCACTCTGAGTACTGAGCACCCAGCACCCAGAGCACTGAGCACCCAGCACCCTGAGCACGGAGCACCCAGGACCCCGAGCACTGAGTACTGAGCACCCAGCACCCTGAGTACTGATCACCGAGCTCCCCGAGCACTGAGCACCCTGAGTACTGAGCACCCAGCACCCCGATCACTGAGCACCCAGCACCCTGAGCACTGAGCACCCAGCACCCTGAGCACTGAGCACCCTGCACACTGAGTACTGAGCACCCAGCACGCTGAGTACTGAGCACCCAGCACCCCGAGCACTGAGCACCCAGCACCCTGAGTACTGAGCACTGAGCACCCAGCACCCCGAGCACTGAGCACCCAGCACCCCGAGCACTGAGCACCCAGTGCCCTGAGCACTGAGCACCCAGAACACAGAGCACTGAGCACCCAGCCCCCTGAGTACTGAGCACCCAGCACCATGAGTACTGAGCACCCAGCACCCTGAGTACTGAGCACTCAGCACCCTGAGTACTGAGCACCGAGCACCCCGAGCACAGAGCACCCAGCACCCTGAGCACTGAGCACCCTGAGGAATGAGCACCCATCACCCTGAGCACTGAGCACCCAGCACCCTGAATACTGAGCACCGATCACCCTGAGCACTGAGCACCCAGCACCCCGAGCACTGAGCACCCAGCACCCTGAGTACTGAGCACCCAGCACCCTGAGCACTGAGCACCCAGCACCCTGAGTACTGAGCACCCTGAGTACTGAGCACCGATCACCCTGAGCACTGAGCACCCAGCACCCTGAGTACTGAGCACCCAGCACCCTGAGCACTGAGCACCCAGCACCCTGAGCACTGAGCACCCAGCACCCTGAGTACTGAGCACCCAGCACCCTGAGTGCTGAGTACCCCACACCCTGAGCACTGAGCACCCAGCACCCTGAGTACTGAGCACCGAGCACCCTGAGTACTGAGCACCCAGCACCCTGAGTACTGAGCACCCAGCACCCTGAGCACTGAGCACCCAGCACCCTGAGTACTGAGCACCCAGCACCCTGAGTACTGAGCACCCAGCACCCAGAGCACTGAGCACCCAGCACCCCGAGCACGGAGCACCCAGGACCCCGAGCACTGAGTACTGAGCACCCAGCACCCTGAGTACTGATCACCGAGCTCCCCGAGCACTGAGCACCCTGAGTACTGAGCACCCAGCACCCCGATCACTGAGCACCCAGCACCCTGAGCACTGAGCACCCAGCACCCTGAGCACTGAGCACCCAGCACACTGAGTACTGAGCACCCAGCACGCTGAGTACTGAGCACCCAGCACCCCGAGCACTGAGCACCCAGCACCCTGAGTACTGAGCACTGAGCACCTAGCACCCCGAGCACTGAGCACCCAGCACCCTGTGTACTGAGCACTGAGCACCCTGAGTACTAAGCACCCAGCACCCTTAGTACTGAGCACCCAGGACCCTGAGCACGGAGCACCGAGCACCCGAGCACTGAGCACCCAGCACCCTGAGCACTGAGCACCCAGCACCATGAGCACGGAGCACCCCGAGGACTGAGCACCCAGCACCCTGAGCACTGAGCACCCAGCACCTTCAGTACTGAGCACCGAGCACAAGGAGCACTGAGCACCCAGCACCCTGAGCACTGAGCCCCCAGCACCCTGAGTACTGAGCACCCAGCAACCCGAGCACTGAGCACCCAGCACCCTGAGAATGAGCACCCAGCACCATGAGTACTGAACACCCAGCACCCTGAGTACTGAGCACTAAGCACCCAGAGCACTGAGCACCCAGCACCCCGAGCACGGAGCACCCAGGACCTCGAGCACTGAGAACTGAGCACCCAGCACCCTGAGTACTGAGCAACGAGATCCCCGAGCACTGAGCACACTGAGTACTGAGCACCCAGCACCCGGAGCACTGAGCACCCAGCACCCTGAGCACTGAGTACCCAGCACCATGAGCACGGAGCACCCCGAGGACTGAGCACCCAGCACCCTGAGCACTGAGCACCCAGCACCTTGAGTACTGAGCACCGAGCACCTCGAGCACTAAGCACCCAGCACCCTGAGTACTGAGCACCCAGCACCCTGAGCACTGAGCACCCAGAACCCTGAGCACTGAGCACCCAGCACCCTGAGCACGGAGCACCCAGCACCCTGAGTACTGAGCACCCAACACCCAGAGTACTGAGCAGCCAGCACCCTGAGCACTGAGCACCCAGCACCCTGAGTACTGAGCACCCAGCACCCTGAGTACTGAACACCCAGCACCCTGAGCACTGAGCACCCTGAGCACCCTGAGCACTGAGTACTGAGCACTGAGCACCCTGAGCACTGAGCACCCAGCACCCCGAGTACTGAGCACCCAGCACCCCGAGCACTGAGCACCCAGCACCCCGAGCACTGAGCACTGAGCACCCTGAGCACTGAGCACCCAGCACCCCGAGTACTGAGCACTGAGCACCCTGAGTACTGAGCACCAAGCACCCTGAGTACTGAGCACCCAGCACCCTGAGTACTGAGCACCCAGCACCCCGAGCACTGAGCACCCAGCACCCTGAGTACAGAGCACCCTGATTACTGAGCACTGAGCACCGAGCATCCTGAGTACTGAGCACCCAGCTCGCCGAGCACTGAGCACCCAGCACCCTGAGCACTGAGAACCCAGCACCCTGAGCACTGAGCACCCAGCACCCTGAGTACTGAGCACCCAGCTTCCTGAGCACTGAGCACCCAGCACCCTGAGTACTGAGCACCCAGCACCACCCTCAGCACTGAGCACCCAGCACCCCGAGCACTGAGCACCCAGCAACCTGAGCACTGAGCACCCAGCACCCCGAGTACTGAGCACCCTGCACCCCGAGTACAGAGCACCGAGCACCCCGAGCACTGAGCACCCAGCACCCTGAGTACTGAGCACCCAGCACCCTGAGTACTGAGCACTGAGCACCCCGAGTACTGAGCACCCAGCACCCCGAGCACTGAGCAGCCACCAACCTGAGTACTGAGAACAGATCACCCTGAGTACTGAGCACCCAGCACCCTGAGTACTGAGCACCCAGCACCCTGAGTACTGAGCACCCAGCACCCCGAGCACTGAGCACCAAGCACCCCGAGAATGAGCAGCCAGCACCCTGAGTACTGAGAACCGAGCACCCTGATACTGAGCACCCAGCACCCTGAGTACTGAGCCCCCAGCACCCTGAGTACTGAGCACCCAGCAACCCGAGCACTGAGCACCCAGCACCCTGAGAATGAGCACCCAGCACCATGAGTACTGAGCACCCAGCACCCTGAGTACTGAGCACTAAGCACCCAGAGCACTGAGCACCCAGCACCCCGAGCACGGAGCACCCAGGACCCCGAGCACTGAGAACTGAGCACCCAGCACCCTGAGTACTGAGCAACGAGATCCCCGAGCACTGAGCACACTGAGTACTGAGCACCGGGCACCCGGAGCACTGAGCACCCAGCACCCTGAGCACTGAGCACCCAGCACCATGAGCACGGAGCACCCCGAGGACTGAGCACCCAGCACCCTGAGCACTGAGCACCCAGAACCCTGAGCACTGAGCACCCAGCACCCTGAGCACGGAGCACCCAGCACCCTGAGTACTGAGCACCCAACACCCAGAGTACTGAGCACCCAGCACCCTGAGCACTGAGCACCCAGCACCCTGAGTACTGAGCACCCAGCACCCTGAGTACTGAACACCCAGCACCCTGAGCACTGAGCACTGAGCACCCTGAGCACTGAGTACTGAGCACTGAGCACCCTGAGCACTGAGCACCCAGCACCCCGAGTACTGAGCACCCAGCACCAAGAGCACTGAGCACCCAGCACCCCGAGCACTGAGCACTGAGCACCATGAGCACTGAGCACCCAGCACCCCGAGTACTGAGCACTGAGCACCCTGAGTACTGAGCACCAAGCACCCTGAGTACTGAGCACCCAGCACCCTGAGTACTGAGCACCCAGCACCCTGAGCACTGAGCACCCAGCACCCTGAGTACTGAGCACAGAGCACTCTGAGCACTGAGCACCCAGCACCCTGAGCACTGAGCACCCTGAGCACTGAGCACCCTGAGCACTGAGCACTGAGCACCCAGCACCCTGAGTACTGAGCACCCAACACTCTGAGCACTGAGCACCCAGCACGCTGAGTACTGAGCACTGAGCACACAGCACCCTGAGTACTGAGCACCCAGCACCCCGAGCACTGAGCACCCAGCGCCCCGAGCACTGAGCACCGAGCACCCTGAGCACTGAGCACTGAGCACACTGAGAACTGAGCACCCAGCACCCCGAGTACTGAGCACTGAGCACCCTGAGTACTGAGCACCCAACACCCAGAGTACTGAGCACCCAGCACCCTGAGAACTGAGCACCCAGCACCCTGAGTACTGAGCACCCAGCACCCTGAGTACTGAGCACCCAGGACCCTGAACACTGAGCACTGAGCACCCAGCACCTTGAGCACTGAGCACTGACCACCCAGCACCCCGAGCACTGAGGACCCAGCACCCCGAGCACTGAGCACCCAGCGCCCTGAGCACTGAGCACCCAGCACACTGAGCACTGAGCACCAAGCCCCCTGAGTACTGAGCACCCAGCACCATGAGTACTGAGCACCCAGCACCCTGAGTACTGAGCACTCAGCACCCTGAGTACTGAGCACCGAGCACCCTGAGTACTGAGCACCGATCACCCTGAGCACTGAGCACCCAGCACCCCGAGCACTGAGCACCCAGCACCCTGAGTACTGAGCACCCAGCACCCTGAGCATTGAATACCCAGCACCCTTAGTACTGAGCACCCTGAGTACTGAGCACCGATCACCCTGAGCACTGAGCACCCAGCAGCCTGAGTACTGAGCACCCAGCACCCTGAGCACTGAGCACCCAGCACCCTGAGCACTGAGCACCCAGCACCCTGAGTACTGAGCACCCAGCACCCTGAGTACTGAGTACCCAGCACCCTGAGCACTGAGCACCCAGCACCCTGAGTACTGAGCACCGAGCACCCTGAGTACTGAGCACCCTGCACCCTGAGTACTGAGCACCCAGCACCCTGAGCACTGAGCACCCAGCACCCTGAGTACTGAGCACCCAGCACTCTGAGTACTGAGCACCCAGCACCCAGAGCACTGAGCACCCAGCACCCTGAGCACGGAGCACCCAGGACCCCGAGCACTGAGTACTGAGCACCCAGCACCCTGAGTACTGATCACCGAGCTCCCCGAGCACTGAGCACCCTGAGTACTGAGCACCCAGCACCCCGATCACTGAGCACCCAGCACACTGAGCACTGAGCACCCAGCACCCTGAGCACTGAGCACCCTGCACACTGAGTACTGAGCACCCAGCACGCTGAGTACTGAGCACCCAGCACCCCGAGCACTGAGCACCCAGCACCCTGAGTACTGAGCACTGAGCACCCAGCACCCCGAGCACTGAGCACCCAGCACCCTGTGTACTGAGCACTGAGCACCCTGAGTACTAAGCACCCAGCACCCTGAGTACTGAGCACCCAGGACCCTGAGCACTGAGCACCGAGCACCCCGAGCACTGAGCACCCAGCACCCTGAGCACTCAGCACCCAGCACCCCGAGCACTGAGCACCCAGCACCCTGAGCACTGAGCACCCAGCACCATGAGCACGGAGCACCCCGAGGACTGAGCACCAAGCACCCTGAGCACTGAGCACCCAGCACCTTCAGTACTGGGCACCGAGCACCTCGAGCACTAAGCACCCAGCACGCTGAGTACTGAGCACCCAGCACCCTGAGCACTGAGCACCCAGAAACCTGAGCACTGAGCACCCAGCACCCTGAGCACGGAGCACCCAGCACCCTGAGTACTGAGCACCCAACACCCAGAGTACTGAGCACCCAGCACCCTGAGCACTGAGTACTGAGCACTGAGCACCCTGAGCACTGAGCACCCAGCACCCCGAGTACTGAGCACCCAGCACCCCGAGCACTGAGCACCCAGCGCCCCGAGCACTGAGCACCCAGCACCGCGAGCACTGAGCACCCAGCACCCCGAGCACTGAGCACCCAGCGCCCTGAGCACTGAGCACCCAGCACCACGAGTACTGAGCACCGAGCACCCTTAGTACTGAGCACCAAGCACCCCGAGTACTGAGCACCGAGCACCCTGAGTACTGAGCACCCAGCACCCTGATCACTGAGCACGGAGCACCCCGAGGACTGAGCACCCAGCACCCCGAGCACTGAGCACCCAGCACCTTGAGTACTGAGCACCGAGCACAATGAGCACTGAGCACCCAGCACCCTGAGTACTGAGCACCCAGCACCCTGAGCACTGAGCACCCAGCTCCCTGAGCACTGAGCACGCAGCACCCCGAGCACTGAGCACCCAGCACCCTGAGTACTGAGCACAGAGCACCCTGAGCACTGAGCACTGAGCACCCAGCACCCTGAGCACTGAGCACTGAGCACCCAGCACCACAGCCCTGAGCACCCAGCACCCCGAGCACTGAGCACCCAGCACCCTGAGCACTGAGCACCCAGCACCCTGAGTACTGAGCAACCAGCAACCTGAGTACTGAGCACCCAGCACCCTGAGTACTGAGCACTCAGCACCCTGAGTACTGAGCACCGAGCACACCGAGCAATGAGCACCCAGCACCCTGAGCACTGAGCACCCGGAGGACTGTGCACCCAGCACCCTGAGCACTGAGCACCGATCACCCTGAGCAGTGAGCACCCAGCACCCCGAGCACTGAGCACCCAGCACCCTGAGTACTGAGCACCCAGCACCCCGAGTACTGAGCACCCAGCACCCTGTGTACTGAGCACTGAGCACCCTGAGTACTAAGCACCCAGCACCCTTAGTACTGAGCACCCAGGACCCTGAGCACTGAGCACCGAGCACCCGAGCACTGAGCACCCAGCACCCTGAGCACTGAGCACCCAGCACCATGAGCACGGAGCACCCCGAGGACTGAGCACCCAGCACCCTGAGCACTGAGCACCCAGCACCTTCAGTACTGAGCACCGAGCACAACGAGCACTGAGCACCCAGCACCCTGAGTACTGAGCACCCAGCGCCCTGAGCACTGAGCACCCAGCTCCCTGAGCACTGAGCACCAAGCACCCTGAGCACTGAGCCCCCAGCACCCTGAGTACTGAGCACCCAGCAACCCGAGCACTGAGCACCCAGCACCCTGAGAATGAGCACCCAGCACCATGAGTACTGAACACCCAGCACCCTGAGTACTGAGCACTAAGCACCCAGAGCACTGAGCACCCAGCACCCCGAGCACGGAGCACCCAGGACCCCGAGCACTGAGAACTGAGCACCCAGCACCCTGAGTACTGAGCAACGAGATCCCCGAGCACTGAGCACACTGAGTACTGAGCACCCAGCACCCGGAGCACTGAGCACCCAGCACCCTGAGCACTGAGTACCCAGCACCATGAGCACGGAGCACCCCGAGGACTGAGCACCCAGCACCCTGAGCACTGAGCACCCAGCACCTTGAGTACTGAGCACCGAGCACCTCGAGCACTAAGCACCCAGCACCCTGAGTACTGAGCACCCAGCACCCTGAGCACTGAGCACCCAGAACCCTGAGCACTGAGCACCCAGCACCCTGAGCACGGAGCACCCAGCACCCTGAGTACTGAGCACCCAACACCCAGAGTACTGAGCAGCCAGCACCCTGAGCACTGAGCACCCAGCACCCTGAGTACTGAGCACCCAGCACCCTGAGTACTGAACACCCAGCACCCTGAGCACTGAGCACTGAGCACCCTGAGCACTGAGTACTGAGCACTGAGCACCCTGAACACTGAGCACCCAGCACCCCGAGTACTGAGCACCCAGCACCCCGAGCACTGAGCACCCAGCACCCCGAGCACTGAGCACTGAGCACCCTGAGCACTGAGCACCCAGCACCCCGAGTACTGAGCACTGAGCACCCTGAGTACTGAGCACCAAGCACCCTGAGTACTGAGCACCCAGCACCCTGAGTACTGAGCACCCAGCACCCCGAGCACTGAGCACCCAGCACCCTGAGTACAGAGCACCCTGATTACTGAGCACTGAGCACCGAGCATCCTGAGTACTGAGCACCCAGCTCGCCGAGCACTGAGCACCCAGCACCCTGAGCACTGAGAACCCAGCACCCTGAGCACTGAGCACCCAGCACCCTGAGTACTGAGCACCCAGCTTCCTGAGCACTGAGCACCCAGCACCCTGAGTACTGAGCACCCAGCACCACCCTCAGCACTGAGCACCCAGCACCCCGAGCACTGAGCACCCAGCAACCTGAGCACTGAGCACCCAGCACCCCGAGTACTGAGCACCCTGCACCCCGAGTACAGAGCACCGAGCACCCCGAGCACTGAGCACCCAGCACCCTGAGTACTGAGCACCCAGCACCCTGAGTACTGAGCACTGAGCACCCCGAGTACTGAGCACCCAGCACCCCGAGCACTGAGCAGCCACCAACCTGAGTACTGAGAACAGATCACCCTGAGTACTGAGCACCCAGCACCCTGAGTACTGAGCACCCAGCACCCTGAGTACTGAGCACCCAGCACCCCGAGCACTGAGCACCAAGCACCCCGAGAATGAGCAGCCAGCACCCTGAGTACTGAGAACCGAGCACCCTGATACTGAGCACCCAGCACCCTGAGTACTGAGCCCCCAGCACCCTGAGTACTGAGCACCCAGCAACCCGAGCACTGAGCACCCAGCACCCTGAGAATGAGCACCCAGCACCATGAGTACTGAGCACCCAGCACCCTGAGTACTGAGCACTAAGCACCCAGAGCACTGAGCACCCAGCACCCCGAGCACGGAGCACCCAGGACCCCGAGCACTGAGAACTGAGCACCCAGCACCCTGAGTACTGAGCAACGAGATCCCCGAGCACTGAGCACACTGAGTACTGAGCACCCAGCACCCGGAGCACTGAGCACCCAGCACCCTGAGCACTGAGCACCCAGCACCATGAGCACGGAGCACCCCGAGGACTGAGCACCCAGCACCCTGAGCACTGAGCACCCAGAACCCTGAGCACTGAGCACCCAGCACCCTGAGCACGGAGCACCCAGCACCCTGAGTACTGAGCACCCAACACCCAGAGTACTGAGCACCCAGCACCCTGAGCACTGAGCACCCAGCACCCTGAGTACTGAGCACCCAGCACCCTGAGTACTGAACACCCAGCACCCTGAGCACTGAGCACTGAGCACCCTGAGCACTGAGTACTGAGCACTGAGCACCCTGAGCACTGAGCACCCAGCACCCCGAGTACTGAGCACCCAGCAGCAAGAGCACTGAGCACCCAGCACCCCGAGCACTGAGCACTGAGCACCCTGAGCACTGAGCACCCAGCACCCCGAGTACTGAGCACTGAGCACCCTGAGTACTGAGCACCAAGCACCCTGAGTACTGAGCACCCAGCACCCTGAGTACTGAGCACCCAGCACCCTGAGCACTGAGCACCCAGCACCCTGAGTACTGAGCACAGAGCACTCTGAGCACTGAGCACCCAGCACCCTGAGCACTGAGCACCCTGAGCACTGAGCACCCTGAGCACTGAGCACTGAGCACCCAGCACCCTGAGTACTGAGCACCCAACACTCTGAGCACTGAGCACCCAGCACGCTGAGTACTGAGCACTGAGCACACAGCACCCTGAGTACTGAGCACCCAGCACCCCGAGCACTGAGCACCCAGCGCCCCGAGCACTGAGCACCGAGCACCCTGAGCACTGAGCACTGAGCACACTGAGCACTGAGCACCCAGCACCCCGAGTACTGAGCACTGAGCACCCTGAGTACTGAGCACCCAACACCCAGAGTACTGAGCACCCAGCACCCTGAGAACTGAGCACCCAGCACCCTGAGTACTGAGCACCCAGCACCCTGAGTACTGAGCACCCAGGACCCTGAACACTGAGCACTGAGCACCCAGCACCTTGAGCACTGAGCACTGACCACCCAGCACCCCGAGCACTGAGCACCCAGCGCCCTGAGCACTGAGCACCCAGCACACTGAGCACTGAGCACCAAGCCCCCTGAGTACTGAGCACCCAGCACCATGAGTACTGAGCACCCAGCACCCTGAGTACTGAGCACTCAGCACCCTGAGTACTGAGCACCGAGCACCCTGAGTACTGAGCACCGATCACCCTGAGCACTGAGCACCCAGCACCCCGAGCACTGAGCACCCAGCACCCTGAGTACTGAGCACCCAGCACCCTGAGCATTGAGTACCCAGCACCCTTAGTACTGAGCACCCTGAGTACTGAGCACCGATCACCCTGAGCACTGAGCACCCAGCAGCCTGAGTACTGAGCACCCAGCACCCTGAGCACTGAGCACCCAGCACCCTGAGCACTGAGCTCCCAGCACCCTGAGTACTGAGCACCCAGCACCCTGAGTACTGAGTACCCAGCACCCTGAGCACTGAGCACCCAGCACCCTGAGTACTGAGCACCGAGCACCCTGAGTACTGAGCACCCTGCACCCTGAGTACTGAGCACCCAGCACCCTGAGCACTGAGCACCCAGCACCCTGAGTACTGAGCACCCAGCACTCTGAGTACTGAGCACCCAGCACCCAGAGCACTGAGCACCCAGCACCCTGAGCACGGAGCACCCAGGACCCCGAGCACTGAGTACTGAGCACCCAGCACCCTGAGTACTGATCACCGAGCTCCCCGAGCACTGAGCACCCTGAGTACTGAGCACCCAGCACCCCGATCACTGAGCACCCAGCACCCTGAGCACTGAGCACCCAGCACCCTGAGCACTGAGCACCCTGCACACTGAGTACTGAGCACCCAGCACGCTGAGTACTGAGCACCCAGCACCCCGAGCACTGAGCACCCAGCACCCTGAGTACTGAGCACTGAGCACCCAGCACCCCGAGCACTGAGCACCCAGCACCCTGTGTACTGAGCACTGAGCACCCTGAGTACTAAGCACCCAGCACCCTGAGTACTGAGCACCCAGGACCCTGAGCACTGAGCACCGAGCACCCCGAGCACTGAGCACCCAGCACCCTGAGCACTCAGCACCCAGCACCCCGAGCACTGAGCACCCAGCACCCTGAGCACTGAGCACCCAGCACCATGAGCACGGAGCACCCCGAGGACTGAGCACCAAGCACCCTGAGCACTGAGCACCCAGCACCTTCAGTACTGGGCACCGAGCACCTCGAGCACTAAGCACCCAGCACGCTGAGTACTGAGCACCCAGCACCCTGAGCACTGAGCACCCAGAAACCTGAGCACTGAGCACCCAGCACCCTGAGCACGGAGCACCCAGCACCCTGAGTACTGAGCACCCAACACCCAGAGTACTGAGCACCCAGCACCCTGAGCACTGAGTACTGAGCACTGAGCACCCTGAGCACTGAGCACCCAGCACCCCGAGTACTGAGCACCCAGCACCCCGAGCACTGAGCACCCAGCGCCCCGAGCACTGAGCACCCAGCACCGCGAGCACTGAGCACCCAGCACCCCGAGCACTGAGCACCCAGCGCCCTAAGCACTGAGCACCCAGCACCACGAGTACTGAGCACCGAGCACCCTTAGTACTGAGCACCAAGCACCCCGAGTACTGAGCACCGAGCACCCTGAGTACTGAGCACCCAGCACCCTGATCACTGAGCACGGAGCACCCCGAGGACTGAGCACCCAGCACCCCGAGCACTGAGCACCCAGCACCTTGAGTACTGAGCACCGAGCACAATGAGCACTGAGCACCCAGCACCCTGAGTACTGAGCACCCAGCACCCTGAGCACTGAGCACCCAGCTCCCTGAGCACTGAGCACGCAGCACCCCGAGCACTGAGCACCCAGCACCCTGAGTACTGAGCACAGAGCACCCTGAGCACTGAGCACTGAGCACCCAGCACCCTGAGCACTGAGCACTGAGCACCCAGCACCACAGCCCTGAGCACCCAGCACCCCGAGCACTGAGCACCCAGCACCCTGAGCACTGAGCACCCAGCACCCTGAGTACTGAGCAACCAGCAACCTGAGTACTGAGCACCCAGCACCCTGAGTACTGAGCACTCAGCACCCTGAGTACTGAGCACCGAGCACACCGAGCAATGAGCACCCAGCACCCTGAGCACTGAGCACCCGGAGGACTGTGCACCCAGCACCCTGAGCACTGAGCACCGATCACCCTGAGCAGTGAGCACCCAGCACCCCGAGCACTGAGCACCCAGCACCCTGAGTACTGAGCACCCAGCACCCCGAGTACTGAGCACCCAGCACCCTGAGTACTGAGCACCCAGCACCCCGAGCACTGAGCACCCAGCACCCTGAGTACTGAGCACCCTGATTACTGAGCACTGAGCACCGAGCATCCTGAGTACTGAGCACCCAGCACGCTGAGCACTGAGCACCCAGCACCCTGAGCACTGAGCACCCAGCACCCTGAGCACTGAGCACCCAGCACCCTGAGTACTGAGCACCCAGCACCCTGAGTACTGAGTACCCAGCACCCTGAGCTCTGAGCACCCAGCACCCTGAGTACTGAGCACCGAGCACCCTGAGTACTGAGCACCCAGCACCCTTAGTACTGAGCACCCAGCACCCTGAGCACTGAGCACCCAGCACCCTGAGTACTGAGCACCCAGCACCACCCTCAGCACTGAGCACCCAGCACCCCGAGCACTGAGCACCCAGCACCCTGAGCACTGAGCACCCAGCACCCCGAGTACTGAGCACCCTGCACCCCGAGTACTGAGCACCGAGCACCCCGAGCACTGAGCACCCAGCACCCTGAGTACTGAGCACCCAGCACCCTGAGTACTGAGCACTGAGCACCCCGAGTACTGAGCACCCAGCACCCTGAGTACTGAGCACCCAGCACACCGAGCACTGAGCAGCCAGCAACCTGAGTACTGAGAACAGATCACCCTGAGTACTGAGCACCCTGCACCCTGAGTACTGAGCCCCCAGCACCCTGAGTACTGAGCACCCAGCACCCCGGGCACTGAGCACCCAGCACCCCGAGAATGAGCACCCAGCACCCTGAGTACTGAGAACCGAGCACCCTGATACTGAGCACCCAGCACCCTGAGTACTGAGCCCCCAGCACCCTGAGTACTGAGCATCCAGCAACCCGAGCACTGAGCACCCAGCACCCTGAGAATGAGCACCCAGCACCATGAGTACTGAGCACCCAGCACCCTGAGTACTGAGCACTAAGCACCCAGAGCACTGAGCACCCAGCACCCCGAGCACGGAGCACCCAGGACCCCGAGCACTGAGAACTGAGCACCCAGCACCCTGAGTACTGAGCACCGAGATCCCCGAGCCCTGAGCACACTGAGTACTGAGCACCCAGCACCCCGAGCACTGAGCACCCAGCACCCTGAGCACTGAGCACCCAGCACCATGAGCACGGAGCACCCCGAGGACTGAGCACCCAGCACCCTGAGCACTGAGCACCCAGCACCTTGAGTACTGAGCACCGAGCACCTCGAGCACTAAGCACCCAGCACCGTGAGTACTGAGCACCAAGCACCCTGAGCACTGAGCACCCAGAACCCTGAGCACTGAGCACCCAGCACCCTGAGTACTGAGCACCCAACACCCAGAGTACTGAGCACCCAGCACCCTGAGCACTGAGCACCCAGCACCCTGAGTACTGAGCACCCAGCACCCTGAGTACTGAACACCCAGCACCCTGAGCACTGAGCACTGAGCACCCTGAGCACTGAGTACTGAGCACTGAGCACCTTGAGCACTGAGCACACAGCACCCCGAGTACTGAGCACCCAGCACCCCGAGCACTGAGCACCCAGCACCCCGAGCACTGAGCACTGAGCACCCTGAGCACTGAGCACCCAGCACCCCGAGTACTGAGCACTGAGCACCCTGAGTACTGAGCACCAAGCACCCTGAGTACTGAGCACCCAGCACCCTGAGTACTGAGCACCCAGCACCCTGAGCACTGAGCACCCAGCACCCCGAGCACTGAGCACCCAGCACCCTGAGTACTGAGCACAGAGCACTCTGAGCACTGAGCACCCAGCACCCTGAGTACTGAGCACCCAGCACCCTGAGTCCTGAGCAACCAGCAGTCTGAGAACTGAGCACCCAGCACCCTGAGCACTGAGCACTGAGCACCCAGCACCACAGCCCTGAGCACCCAGCACCCCGAGCACTGAGCACCCAGCACCCTGATCACTGAGCACCCAGCACCCTGAGTACTGAGCAACCAGCAACCTGAGTACTGAGCACCCAGCAACCTGAGTACTGAGCACTCAGCACCCTGAGTACTGAGCACCGAGCACACCGAGCAATGAGCACCCAGCACCCTGAGCACTGAGCACCTGGAGGACTGAGCACCCAGCACCCTGAGCACTGAGCACCGATCACCCTGAGCAGTGAGCACCCAGCACCCCGAGCACTGAGCACTCAGCACCCTGAGTACTGAGCACCCAGCACCCCGAGTACTGAGCACCCAGCACCCTGAGTACTGAGCACCCAGCACCCCGAGCACTGAGCACCCAGCACCCTGAGTACTGAGCACCCTGATTACTGAGCACTGAGCACCGAGCATCCTGAGTACTGAGCACCCAGCACCCCGAGCACTGAGCACAAAGCACCCTGAGCACTGAGCACCCAGCACCCTGAGCACTGAGCACCCAGCACCCTGAGTACTGAGTACCCAGCACCCTGAGCTCTGAGCACCCAGCACCCTGAGTACTGAGCACCGAGCACCCTGAGTACTGAGCACCCAGCACCCTTAGTACTGAGCACCCAGCACCCTGAGTACTGAGCACCCAGCACCCTGAGTACTGAGCACCCAGCACCACCCTCAGCACTGAGCACCCAGCACCCCGAGCACTGAGCACCCAGCTCCCTGAACACTGAGCACCCAGCACCCCGAGCACTTAGCACCCAGCACCCTGAGTACTGAGCACCCAGCACCCTGAGTACTGAGCACTGAGCACCCCGAGTACTGAGCACCCAGCACCCTGAGCACTGAGCACCCAGCAACCTGAGAACTGAGAACAGATCACCCTGAGTACTGAGCACCCAGCACCCTGAGTACTGAGCCCCCAGCACCCTGAGTACTGAGCACCCAGCACCCCGAGCACTGAGCACCGAGCACCCCGAGAATGAGCACCCAGCACCCTGAGTACTGAGAACCGAGCACCCTGAGTACTGAGCACCCAGCACCCTGAGTACTGAGCCCCCAGCACCCTGAGTACTGAGCACCCAGCAACCCGAGCACTGAGCACCCAGCACCATGAGAATGAGCACCCAGCACCATGAGTACTGAGCACCCAGCACCCTGAGTACTGAGCACTAAGCACCCAGAGCACTGAGCACACAGCACCCCGAGCACGGAGCACTGAGCACCCTGAGCACTGAGCACCCAGCACCACGAGTACTGAGCACCGAGCACCCTGAGTACTGAGCACCAAGCACCCCGAGTACTGAGCACTGAGCACCCTGAGTACTGAGCACCCAGCACCCTGAGCACTGAGCACCCAGCACCCTGAGTACTGAGCACTGAGACCCCTGAGTACTGAGCACCGAGCACCCTGAGTACTGAGCACCCAGCACCCTGATCACTGAGCACGGAGCACCCCGAGGACTGAGCACCCAGCACCCTGAGCACTGAGCACCCAGCACCTTGAGTACTGAGCACCGAGCACAACGAGCACTGAGCACCCAGCACACTGAGTACTGAGCACCCAGCACCCTGAGCACTGAGCACCCAGCTCCCTGAGCACTGAGCACGCAGCACCCCGAGCACTGAGCACCCAGCACCCTGAGTACTGAGCACAGAGCACCCTGAGCACTGAGCACTGAGCACCCAGCACCCTGAGCACTGAGCACCCAGCACCACAGCCCTGAGCACCCAGCACCCCGAGCACTGAGCACCCAGCACCCTGAGCACTGAGCACCCAGCACCCTGAGTACTGAGCAACCAGCAACCTGAGTACTGAGCACCCAGCACCCTAAGTACTGAGCACTCAGCACCCTGAGTACTGAGCACCGAGCACACCGAGCAATGAGCACCCAGCACCCTGAGTACTGAGCACCCGGAGGACTGAGCACCCAGCACCCTGAGCACTGAGCACCGATCACCCTGAGCAGTGAGCACCCAGCACCCCGAGCACTGAGCACCCAGCACCCTGAGTACTGAGCACCCAGCACCCCGAGTACTGAGCACCCAGCACCCTGAGTACTGAGCACCCAGCACCCCGAGCACTGAGCTCCCAGCACCCTGAGTACTGAGCACCCTGATTACTGAGCACTGAGCACCGATCATCCTGAGTACTGAGCACCCAGCACGCCGAGCACTGAGCACCCAGCACCCTGAGCACTGAGCACCCAGCACCCTGAGCACTGAGCACCCAGCACCCTGAGTACTGAGCACCTAGCACCCTGAGTACTGAGTACCCAGCACCCTGAGCTCTGAGCACCCAGCACCCTGAGTACTGAGCACCGAGCACCCTGAGTACTGAGCACCCAGCACCCTTAGTACTGAGCACCCAGCACCCTGAGCACTGAGCACCCAGCACCCTGAGTACTGAGCACCCAGCACCACCCTCAGCACTGAGCACCCAGCACCCCGAGCACTGAGCACCCAGCACCCTGAGCACTGAGCACCCTGATTACTGAGCACTGAGCACCGAGCATCCTGAGTACTGAGCACCCAGCACCCCGAGCACTGAGCACCCAGCACCCTGAGCACTGAGCACCCAGCACCCTGAGCACTGAGCACCCAGCACCCTGAGTACTGAGCACTCAGCACCCTGAGTACTGAGTACCCAGCACCCTGAGCTCTGAGCACCCAGCACCCTGAGTACTGAGCACCGAGCACCCTGAGTACTGAGCACCCAGCACCCTTAGTACTGAGCACCCAGCACCCTGAGCACTGAGCACCCAGCACCCTGAGTACTGAGCACCCAGCACCACCCTCAGCACTGAGCACCCAGCACCCCGAGCACTGAGCACCCAGCATCCTGAACACTGAGCACCCAGCACCCCGAGTACTGAGCACACTGCACCCCGAGTACTGAGCACCGAGCACCCCGAGCACTGAGCACTCAGCACCCTGAGTACTGAGCACCCAGCACCCTGAGTACTGAGCACTGAGCACCCCGAGTACTGAGCACCCAGCACCCCGAGCACTGAGCACCCAGCAACCTGAGTACTGAGAACAGATCACCCTGAGTACTGAGCACCCAGCACCCTGAGTACTGAGCCCCCAGCACCCTGAGTACTAAGCACCCAGCACCCCGAGCACTGAGCACCCAGCACCCCGAGAATGAGCACCCAGCACCCTGAGTACTGAGAACCGAGCACCCTGAGTACTGAGCACCGAGCACCCTGAGTACTGAGCACCCAGCACCCTTAGTACTGAGCACCCAGCACCCCGAGCACTGAGCACCCAGCACCCTGAGTACTGAGCACCCAGCACCACCCTCAGCACTGAGCACCCAGCACCCCGAGCACTGAGCACCCAGCACCCCGAGCACTGAGCAAACAGCACCCCGAGTACTGAGCACCCTGCACCCCGAGTACTGAGCACCGAGCACCCCGAGCACTGAGCACCCAGCACCCTGAGTACTGAGCACCCAGCACCCTGAGTACTGAGCACTGAGCACCCCGAGTACTGAGCACCCAGCACCCCGAGCACTGAGCACCCAGCACCCCGAGAATGAGCACCCAGCACCCTGAGTACTGAGAACCGAGCACCCTGATACTGAGCACCCAGCACCCTGAGTACTGAGCCCCCAGCACCCTGAGTACTGAGCACCCAGCAACCCGAGCACTGAGCACCCAGCACCCTGAGAATGAGCACCCAGCACCATGAGTACTGAGCACCCAGCACACTGAGTACTGAGCACTAAGCACCCAGAGCACTGAGCACCCAGCACCCCGAGCACGGAGCACCCAGGACCCCGAGCACTGAGAACTGAGCACCCAGCACCCTGAGTACTGAGCACCGAGATCCCCGAGCACTGAGCACACTGAGTACTGAGCACCCAGCACCCCGAGCACTGAGCACCCAGCACCCTGAGCACTGAGCACTCAGCACCATGAGCACGGAGCACCCCGAGGACTGAGCACCCAGCACCCTGAGCACTGAGCACACAGCACCTTGAGTACTGAGCACCGAGCACCTCGAGCACTAAGCACCCAGCACCCTGAGTACTGAGCACCCAGCACCCTGAGCACTGAGCACCCAGAACCCTGAGCACTGAGCACCCAGCACCCTGAGCACGGAGCACCCAGCACCCTGAGTACTGAGCACCCAACACCCAGAGTACTGAGCACCCAGCACCCTGAGCACTGAGCACCCAGCACCCTGAGTACTGAGCACCCAGCACCCTGAGTACTGAACACCCAGCACCCTGAGCACTGAGCACTGAGCACCCTGAGCACTGAGTACTGAGCACTGAGCACCCTGAGCACTGAGCACCCAGCACCCCGAGTACTGAGGACCCAGCACCCCGAGCACTGAGCACCCAGCACCCCGAGCACTGAGCACTGAGCACCCTGAGCACTGAGCACCCAGCACCCCGAGTACTGAGCACTGAGCACCCTGAGTACTGAGCACCAAGCAGCCTGAGTACTGAGCACCCAGCACCCTGAGTACTGAGCACCCAGCACCCTGAGCACTGAGCACCCAGCACCCCGAGCACTGAGCACCCACCACCCTGAGTACTGAGCACAGAGCACTCTGAGCACTGAGCACCCAGCACCCTGAGTACTGAGCACCCAGCACCCTGAGTACTGAGCAACCAACACCCTGAGCACTGAGCACTGAGCACCCAGCACCCCGAGCACTGAGCACCCAGCACCCTGAGCACTGAGCACCCAGCACCCTGAGTACTGAGCAACCAGCAACCTGAGTACTGAGCAACCTGCACCCTGAGTACTGAGCACTCAGCACCCTGAGTACTGAGCACCGAGCACACCGAGCAATAAGCACCCAGCACCCTGAGCACTGAGCACCCGGAGGACTGAGCACCTAGCACCCTGAGCACTGAGCACCGATCACCCTGAGCAGTGAGCACCCAGCACCCCGAGCACTGAGCACTCAGCACCCTGAGTACTGAGCACCAAGCACCCTGAGTACTGAGCACTCAGCACCCTGACTACTGAGCACCCAGCACCCTGAGCACTGAGCACCCAGCACCCTGAGTACTGAGCACCCTGATTACTGAGCACTGAGCACCGAGTATCCTGAGTACTGAGCACCCAGCACCCCGAGCACTGAGCACCCAGCACCCTGAGCACTGAGCACCCAGCACCCTGAGTACTGAGCACCCAACACCCAGAGTACTGAGCACCCAGCACCCTGAGAACTGAGTACCCAGCACCCTGAGCTCTGAGCACCCAGCAACCTGAGTACTGAGCACCGAGCACCCTCAGTACTGAGCACCCAGCACCCTTAGTACTGAGCACCCAGCACCCTGAGCACTGAGCACCCAGCACCCTGAGTACTGAGCACCCAGCACCACCCTCAGCACTGAGCACACAGCACCCCGAGCACTGAGCACCCAGCTCCCTGAGCACTGAGCACCCAGCACCCCGAGTACTGAGCAGCCTGCACCACGAGTACTGAGCACCGAGCACCCCGAGCACTGAGCACCCAGCACCCTGAGTACTGAGCACCCAGCACCCTGAGTACTGAGCACCCAGCACCCTGAGTACTGAACACCCAGCACCCTGAGCACTGAGCACTGAGCACCCTGAGCACTGAGTACTGAGCACTGAGCACCCTGAGCACTGAGCACCCAGCACCCCGAGTACTGAGCACCCAGCACCCCGAGCACTGAGCACCCAGCACCCCGAGCACTGAGCACCCTGAGCACTGAGCACCCAGCACCCCGAGTACTGAGCACCCAGCACCCTGAGTACTGAGCACCCAGCACCCTGAGTACTGAACACCCAGCACCCTGAGCACTGAGCACTGAGCACCCTGAGCACTGAGTACTGAGCACTGAGCACCCTGAGCACTGAGCACCCAGCACCCTGAGTACTGAGCACAGAGCACTCTGAGCACTGAGCACCCAGCACCCTGAGTACTGAGCGCCCAGCACCCTGAGTACTGAGCAACCAGCACCCTGAGCACTGAGCACTGAGCACCCAGCACCCTGAGCACTGAGCACTGAGCACCCAGCACCACAGCCCTGAGCACCCAGCACCCCGAGCACTGAGCACCCAACCCCCTGAGCACTGAGCAACCAGCAACCTGAGTACTGAGCAACCAGCAACCTGAGTACTGAGCACCCAGCACCCTGAGTACTGAGCACTCAGCACCCTGAGTACTGAGCACCGAGCACACCGAGCAATGAGCACCCAGCACCCTGAGCACTGAGCACCCGGAGGACTGAGAACCCAGCACCCTGAGCACTGAGCACCGATCACCCTGAGCAGTGAGCACCCAGCACCCCGAGCACTGAGCACTCAGCACCCTGAGTACTGAGCACCCAGCACCCCGAGTACTGAGCACCCAGCACCCTGAGTACTGAGCACCCAGCACCCCGAGCACTGAGCACCCAGCACCCTGAGTACTGAGCACCCTGATTACTGAGCACTGAGCACCGAGCATCCTGAGTACTGAGCACCCAGCACCCCGAGCACTGAGCCCCCAGCACCCTGAGCATTGAGCACCCAGCACCCTGAGCACTGACCACCCAGCACGCTGAGTACTGAGCACTCAGCACCCTGAGTACTGAGTACCCAGCACCCTGAGCTCTGAGCACCCAGCACCCTGAGTACTGAGCACCGAGCACCCTGAGTACTGAGCACCCAGCACCCTTAGTACTGAGCACCCAGCACCCTGAGCACTGAGCACCCAGCTCCCTGAACACTGAGCACCCAGTACCCCGAGTACTGAGCACCCTGCACCCCGAGTACTGAGCACCGAGCACCCCGAGCACTGAGCACCCAGCACCCTGAGTACTGAGCACCCAGCACCCTGAGTACTGAGCACTGAGCACCCCGAGTACTGAGCACCCAGCACCCCGAGCACTGAGCACCCAGCAACCTGAGTACTGAGAACAGATCACCCTGTGTACTGAGCACCCAGCACCCTGAGTACTGAGCCCCCAGCACCCTGAGTACTGATCACCCAGCACCCCGAGCACTGAGCACCCAGCACCCCGAGAATGAGCACCCAGCACCCTGAGTACTGAGAACCGAGCACCATGAGTACTGAGCACCCAGCACCCTGAGTACTGAGCCCCCAGCACCCTGAGTACTGAGCACCCAGCAACCCGAGCACTGAGCACCCAGCACCCTGAGAATGAGCACCCAGCACCATGAGTACTGAGCACCCAGCACCCTGAGTACTGAGCACTAAGCACCCAGAGTACTGAGCACCCAGCACCCCGAGCACGGAGCAACCAGGACCCCGAGCACTGAGAACTGAGCACGCAGCACCCTGAGTACTGAGCACCGAGCTCCCCGAGCACTGAGCACACTGAGTACTGAGCACCCAGCACCCCGAGCACTGAGCACCCAGCACCCTGAGCACTGAGCACCCAGCACCATGAGCACGGAGCACCCCGAGGACTGAGCACCCAGCACCCTGAGCACTGAGCACCCAGCACCTTGAGTACTGTGCACCGAGCACCTCGAGCACTAAGCACCCAGCACCCTGAGTACTGAGCACCCAGCACCCTGAGCACTGAGCACCCAGAACCCTGAGCACTGAGCACCCAGCACCCTGAGCACGGAGCACCCAGCACCCTGAGTACTGAGCACCCAACACCCAGAGTACTGAGCACCCAGCACCCTGAGTACTGAGTACCCAGAACCCTGAGCTCTGAGCACCCAGCACCCTGAGTACTGAGCAACGAGCACCCTGAGTACTGAGCACCCAGCACCCTTAGTACTGAGCACCCAGCACCCTGAGCACTGAGCACCCAGCACCGTGAGTACTGAGCACCCAGCACCACCCTCAGCACTGAGCACCCAGCACCCCGAGCACTGAGCACCCAGCTCCCGGAGCACTGAGCACCCAGCACCCCGAGTACTGAGCACCCTGCACCCCGAGTACTGAGCACCGAGCACCCCGAGCACTGAGCACCCAGCACCCTGAGTACTGAGCACCCAGCACCCTGAGTACTGAGCACTGAGCACCCCGAGTACTGAGCACCCAGCACCCCCAGCACTGAGCACCCAGCAACCTGAGTACTGAGAACAGATCACCCTGAGTACTGAGCACCCAGCACCCTGAGTACTGAGCACCCAGCACCCTGAGTACTGAGCACCCAGCACCCCGAGCACTGAGCTCCCCGCACCCTGACAATGAGCACCCAGCACCCTGAGTACTGAGAACCGAGCACCCTGAGTACTGAGCACCCAGCACCCTGAGCACTGAGCACACAGCACCTTGAGTACTGAGCACCGAGCACCTCGAGCACTAAGCACCCAGCACCCTGAGTACTGAGCACCCAGCACCCTGAGCACTGAGCACCCAGAACCCTGAGCACTGAGCACCCAGCACCCTGAGCACGGAGCACCCAGCACCCTGAGTACTGAGCACCCAACACCCAGAGTACTGAGCACCCAGCACCCTGAGCACTGAGCACCCAGCACCCTGAGTACTGAGCACCCAGCACCCTGAGTACTGAACACCCAGCACCCTGAGCACTGAGCACTGAGCACCCTGAGCACTGAGTACTGAGCACTGAGCACCCTGAGCACTGAGCACCCAGCACCCCGAGTACTGAGCACCCAGCACCCCGAGCACTGAGCACCCAGCACCCCGAGCACTGAGCACTGAGCACCCTGAGCACTGAGCACCCAGCACCCCGAGTACTGAGCACTGAGCACCCTGAGTACTGAGCACCAAGCAGCCTGAGTACTGAGCACCCAGCACCCTGAGTACTGAGCACCCAGCACCCTGAGCACTGAGCACCCAGCACCCCGAGCACTGAGCACCCACCACCCTGAGTACTGAGCACAGAGCACTCTGAGCACTGAGCACCCAGCACCCTGAGTACTGAGCACCCAGCACCCTGAGTACTGAGCAACCAGCACCCTGAGCACTGAGCACTGAGCACCCAGCACCCCGAGCACTGAGCACCCAGCACCCTGAGCACTGAGCACCCAGCACCCTGAGTACTGAGCAACCAGCAACCTGAGTACTGAGCAACCTGCACCCTGAGTACTGAGCACTCAGCACCCTGAGTACTGAGCACCGAGCACACCGAGCAATAAGCACCCAGCACCCTGAGCACTGAGCACCCGGAGGACTGAGCACCTAGCACCCTGAGCACTGAGCACCGATCACCCTGAGCAGTGAGCACCCAGCACCCCGAGCACTGAGCACTCAGCACCCTGAGTACTGAGCACCAAGCACCCTGAGTACTGAGCACTCAGCACCCTGAGTACTGAGCACCCAGCACCCTGAGCACTGAGCACCCAGCACCCTGAGTACTGAGCACCCTGATTACTGAGCACTGAGCACCGAGTATCCTGAGTACTGAGCACCCAGCACCCCGAGCACTGAGCACCCAGCACCCTGAGCACTGAGCACCCAGCACCCTGAGTACTGAGCACTCAGCACCCTGAGTACTGAGTACCCAGCACCCTGAGCTCTGAGCACCCAGCACCCTGAGTACTGAGCACCCAACACCCAGAGTACTGAGCACCCAGCACCCTGAGAACTGAGTACCCAGCACCCTGAGCTCTGAGCACCCAGCAACCTGAGTACTGAGCACCGAGCACCCTCAGTACTGAGCACCCAGCACCCTTAGTACTGAGCACACAGCACCCTGAGCACTGAGCACCCAGCACCCTGAGTACTGAGCACCCAGCACCACCCTCAGCACTGAGCACACAGCACCCCGAGCACTGAGCACCCAGCTCCCTGAGCACTGAGCACCCAGCACCCCGAGTACTGAGCAGCCTGCACCACGAGTACTGAGCACCGAGCACCCCGAGCACTGAGCACCCAGCACCCTGAGTACTGAGCACCCAGCACCCTGAGTACTGAGCACCCAGCACCCTGAGTACTGAACACCCAGCACCCTGAGCACTGAGCACTGAGCACCCTGAGCACTGAGTACTGAGCACTGAGCACCCTGAGCACTGAGCACCCAGCACCCCGAGTACTGAGCACCCAGCACCCCGAGCACTGAGCACCCAGCACCCCGAGCACTGAGCACCCTGAGCACTGAGCACCCAGCACCCCGAGTACTGAGCACTGAGCACCCTGAGTACTGAGCACCAAGCACCCTGAGTACTGAGCACCCAGCAGCCTGAGTACTGCGCACCCAGCACCCTGAGCACTGAGCACCCAGCCCCCTGAGCACTGAGCACCCAGCACCCTGAGTACTGAGCACAGAGCACTCTGAGCACTGAGCACCCAGCACCCTGTGTACTGAGCGCCCAGCACCCTGAGTACTGAGCAACCAGCACCCTGAGCACTGAGCACTGAGCACCCAGCACCCTGAGCACTGAGCACTGAGCACCCAGCACCACAGCCCTGAGCACCCAGCACCCCGAGCACTGAGCACCCAACCCCCTGAGCACTGAGCAACCAGCAACCTGAGTACTGAGCAACCAGCAACCTGAGTACTGAGCACCCAGCACCCTGAGTACTGAGCACTCAGCACCCTGAGTACTGAGCACCGAGCACACCGAGCAATGAGCACCCAGCACCCTGAGCACTGAGCACCCGGAGGACTGAGAACCCAGCACCCTGAGCACTGAGCACCGATCACCCTGAGCAGTGAGCACCCAGCACCCCGAGCACTGAGCACTCAGCACCCTGAGTACTGAGCACCCAGCACCCCGAGTACTGAGCACCCAGCACCCTGAGTACTGAGCACCCAGCACCCCGAGCACTGAGCACCCAGCACCCTGAGTACTGAGCACCCTGATTACTGAGCACTGAGCACCGAGCATCCTGAGTACTGAGCACCCAGCACCCCGAGCACTGAGCACCCAGCACCCTGAGCATTGAGCACCCAGCACCCTGAGCACTGACCACCCAGCACGCTGAGTACTGAGCACTCAGCACCCTGAGTACTGAGTACCCAGCACCCTGAGCTCTGAGCACCCAGCACCCTGAGTACTGAGCACCGAGCACCCTGAGTACTGAGCACCCAGCACCCTTAGTACTGAGCACCCAGCACCCTGAGCACTGAGCACCCAGCTCCCTGAACACTGAGCACCCAGTACCCCGAGTACTGAGCACCCTGCACCCCGAGTACTGAGCACCGAGCACCCCGAGCACTGAGCACCCAGCACCCTGAGTACTGAGCACCCAGCACCCTGAGTACTGAGCACTGAGCACCCCGAGTACTGAGCACCCAGCACCCCGAGCACTGAGCACCCAGCAACCTGAGTACTGAGAACAGATCACCCTGTGTACTGAGCACCCAGCACCCTGAGTACTGAGCACCCAGCACCCTGAGTACTGATCACCCAGCACCCCGAGCACTGAGCACCCAGCACCCCGAGAATGAGCACCCAGCACCCTGAGTACTGAGAACCGAGCACCATGAGTACTGAGCACCCAGCACCCTGAGTACTGAGCCCCCAGCACCCTGAGTACTGAGCACCCAGCAACCCGAGCACTGAGCACCCAGCACCCTGAGAATGAGCACCCAGCACCATGAGTACTGAGCACCCAGCACCCTGAGTACTGAGCACTAAGCACCCAGAGCACTGAGCACCCAGCACCCCGAGCACGGAGCAACCAGGACCCCGAGCACTGAGAACTGAGCACGCAGCACCCTGAGTACTGAGCACCGAGCTCCCCGAGCACTGAGCACACTGAGTACTGAGCACCCAGCACCCCGAGCACTGAGCACCCAGCACCCTGAGCACTGAGCACCCAGCACCATGAGCACGGAGCACCCCGAGGACTGAGCACCCAGCACCCTGAGCACTGAGCACCCAGCACCTTGAGTACTGTGCACCGAGCACCTCGAGCACTAAGCACCCAGCACCCTGAGTACTGAGCACCCAGCACCCTGAGCACTGAGCACCCAGAACCCTGAGCACAGAGCACCCAGCACCCTGAGCACGGAGCACCCAGCACCCTGAGTACTGAGCACCCAACACCCAGAGTACTGAGCACCCAGCACCCTGAGTACTGAGTACCCAGAACCCTGAGCTCTGAGCACCCAGCACCCTGAGTACTGAGCAACGAGCACCCTGAGTACTGAGCACCCAGCACCCTTAGTACTGAGCACCCAGCACCCTGAGCACTGAGCACCCAGCACCGTGAGTACTGAGCACCCAGCACCACCCTCAGCACTGAGCACCCAGCACCCCGAGCACTGAGCACCCAGCTCCCGGAGCACTGAGCACCCAGCACCCCGAGTACTGAGCACCCAGCACCCTGAGCACTGAGCACCCAGCACCCTGAGTACTGAGCACCCAGCACCCTGAGTACTGAACACCCAGCACCCTGAGCACTGAGCATTGAGCACCCTGAGCACTGAGTACTGAGCACTGAGCACCCTGAGCACTGAGCACCCAGCACCCCGAGTACTGAGCACCCAGCACCCCGAGCACTGAGCACCCAGCACCCCGAGCACTGAGCACTGAGCACCCTGAGCACTGAGCACCCAGCACCCCGAGTACTGAGCACTGAGCACCCTGAGTACTGAGCACCAAGCAGCCTGAGTACTGAGCACCCAGCACCCTGAGTACTGAGCACCCAGCACCCTGAGCACTGAGCACCCAGCACCCCGAGCACTGAGCACCCACCACCCTGAGTACTGAGCACAGAGCACTCTGAGCACTGAGCACCCAGCACCCTGAGTACTGAGCACCCAGCACCCTGAGTACTGAGCAACCAGCACCCTGAGCACTGAGCACTGAGCACCCAGCACCCCGAGCACTGAGCACCCAGCACCCTGAGCACTGAGCACCCAGCACCCTGAGTACTGAGCAACCAGCAACCTGAGTACTGAGCAACCTGCACCCTGAGTACTGAGCACTCAGCACCCTGAGTACTGAGCACCGAGCACACCGAGCAATAAGCACCCAGCACCCTGAGCACTGAGCACCCGGAGGACTGAGCACCTAGCACCCTGAGCACTGAGCACCGATCACCCTGAGCAGTGAGCACCCAGCACCCCGAGCACTGAGCACTCAGCACCCTGAGTACTGAGCACCAAGCACCCTGAGTACTGAGCACTCAGCACCCTGAGTACTGAGCACCCAGCACCCTGAGCACTGAGCACCCAGCACCCTGAGTACTGAGCACCCTGATTACTGAGCACTGAGCACCGAGTATCCTGAGTACTGAGCACCCAGCACCCCGAGCACTGAGCACCCAGCACCCTGAGCACTGAGCCCCCAGCACCCTGAGTACTGAGCACTCAGCACCCTGAGTACTGAGTACCCAGCACCCTGAGCTCTGAGCACCCAGCACCCTGAGTACTGAGCACCCAACACCCAGAGTACTGAGCACCCAGCACCCTGAGAACTGAGTACCCAGCACCCTGAGCTCTGAGCACCCAGCAACCTGAGTACTGAGCACCGAGCACCCTCAGTACTGAGCACCCAGCACCCTTAGTACTGAGCACCCAGCACCCTGAGCACTGAGCACCCAGCACCCTGAGTACTGAGCACCCAGCACCACCCTCAGCACTGAGCACACAGCACCCCGAGCACTGAGCACCCAGCTCCCTGAGCACTGAGCACCCAGCACCCCGAGTACTGAGCAGCCTGCACCCTGAGTACTGAACACCCAGCACCCTGAGCACTGAGCACTGAGCACCCTGAGCACTGAGTACTGAGCACTGAGCACCCTGAGCACTGAGCACCCAGCACCCCGAATACTGAGCACCCAGCACCCCGAGCACTGAGCACCCAGCACCCCGAGCACTGAGCACCCTGAGCACTGAGCACCCAGCACCCCGAGTACTGAGCACTGAGCACCCTGAGTACTGAGCACCAAGCACCCTGAGTACTGAGCACCCAGCACCCTGAGTACTGCGCACCCAGCACCCTGAGCACTGAGCACCCAGCCCCCTGAGCACTGAGCACCCAGCACCCTGAGTACTGAGCACAGAGCACTCTGAGCACTGAGCACCCAGCACCCTGAGTACTGAGCGCCCAGCACCCTGAGTACTGAGCAACCAGCACCCTGAGCACTGAGCACTGAGCACCCAGCACCCTGAGCACTGAGCACTGAGCACCCAGCACCACAGCCCTGAGCACCCAGCACCCCGAGCACTGAGCACCCAACCCCCTGAGCACTGAGCAACCAGCAACCTGAGTACTGAGCAACCAGCAACCTGAGTACTGAGCACCCAGCACCCTGAGTACTGAGCACTCAGCACCCTGAGTACTGAGCACCGAGCACACCGAGCAATGAGCACCCAGCACCCTGAGCACTGAGCACCCGGAGGACTGAGAACCCAGCACCCTGAGCACTGAGCACCGATCACCCTGAGCAGTGAGCACCCAGCACCCCGAGCACTGAGCACTCAGCACCCTGAGTACTGAGCACCCAGCACCCCGAGTACTGAGCACCCAGCACCCTGAGTACTGAGCACCCAGCACCCCGAGCACTGAGCACCCAGCACCCTGAGTACTGAGCACCCTGATTACTGAGCACTGAGCACCGAGCATCCTGAGTACTGAGCACCCAGCACCCCGAGCACTGAGCACCCAGCACCCTGAGCATTGAGCACCCAGCACCCTGAGCACTGACCACCCAGCACGCTGAGTACTGAGCACTCAGCACCCTGAGTACTGAGTACCCAGCACCCTGAGCTCTGAGCACCCAGCACCCTGAGTACTGAGCACCGAGCACCCTGAGTACTGAGCACCCAGCACCCTTAGTACTGAGCACCCAGCACCCTGAGCACTGAGCACCCAGCTCCCTGAACACTGAGCACCCAGTACCCCGAGTACTGAGCACCCTGCACCCCGAGTACTGAGCACCGAGCACCCCGAGCACTGAGCACCCAGCACCCTGAGTACTGAGCACCCAGCACCCTGAGTACTGAGCACTGAGCACCCCGAGTACTGAGCACCCAGCACCCCGAGCACTGAGCACCCAGCAACCTGAGTACTGAGAACAGATCACCCTGTGTACTGAGCACCCAGCACCCTGAGTACTGAGCCCCCAGCACCCTGAGTACTGATCACCCAGCACCCCGAGCACTGAGCACCCAGCACCCCGAGAATGAGCACCCAGCACCCTGAGTACTGAGAACCGAGCACCATGATTACTGAGCACCCAGCACCCTGAGTACTGAGCCCCCAGCACCCTGAGTACTGAGCACCCAGCAACCCGAGCACTGAGCACCCAGCACCCTGAGAATGAGCACCCAGCACCATGAGTACTGAGCACCCAGCACCCTGAGTACTGAGCACTAAGCACCCAGAGCACTGAGCACCCAGCACCCCGAGCACGGAGCAACCAGGACCCCGAGCACTGAGAACTGAGCACGCAGCAGCACCCTGAGTACTGAGCACCGAGCTCCCCGAGCACTGAGCACACTGAGTACTGAGCACCCAGCACCCCGAGCACTGAGCACCCAGCACCCTGAGCACTGAGCACCCAGCACCATGAGCACGGAGCACCCCGAGGACTGAGCACCCAGCACCCTGAGCACTGAGCACCCAGCACCTTGAGTACTGAGCACCGAGCACCTCGAGCACTAAGCACCCAGCACCCTGAGTACTGAGCACCCAGCACCCTGAGCACTGAGCACCCAGAACCCTGAGCACTGAGCACCCAGCACCCTGAGCACGGAGCACCCAGCACCCTGAGTACTGAGCACCCAACACCCAGAGTACTGAGCACCCAGCACCCTGAGTACTGAGTACCCAGAACCCTGAGCTCTGAGCACCCAGCACCCTGAGTACTGAGCAACGAGCACCCTGAGTACTGAGCACCCAGCACCCTTAGTACTGAGCACCCAGCACCCTGAGCACTGAGCACCCAGCACCGTGAGTACTGAGCACCCAGCACCACCCTCAGCACTGAGCACCCAGCACCCCGAGCACTGAGCACCCAGCTCCCGGAGCACTGAGCACCCAGCACCCCGAGTACTGAGCACCCTGCACCCCGAGTACTGAGCACCGAGCACCCCGAGCACTGAGCACCCAGCACCCTGAGTACTGAGCACCCAGCACCCTGAGTACTGAGCACTGAGCACCCCGAGTACTGAGCACCCAGCACCCCCAGCACTGAGCACCCAGCAACCTGAGTACTGAGAACAGATCACCCTGAGTACTGAGCACCCAGCACCCTGAGTACTGAGCACCCAGCACCCTGAGTACTGAGCACCCAGCACCCCGAGCACTGAGCTCCCCGCACCCTGACAATGAGCACCCAGCACCCTGAGTACTGAGAACCGAGCACCCTGAGTACTGAGCACCCAGCACCCTGAGTACTGAGCCCCCAGCACCCTGAGTACTAAGCACCCAGCAACCCGAGCACTGAGCACCCAGCACCCTGAGAATGAGCACCCAGCACCATTAGTACTGAGCACCCAGCACCCTGAGTACTGAGCACTAAGCACCCAGAGCACTGAGCACCCAGCACCCCGAGCACGGAGCACCCAGGACCCCGAGCACTGAGAACTGAGCACCCAGCACCCTGAGTACTGAGCACCGAGCTCCCCGAGCACTGAACACACTGAGTACTGAGCACCCAGCACCCCGAGCACTGAGCACCCAGCACCCTGAGCACTGAGCACCCAGCACCCTGAGTACTGAGCACCCAGCACCCTGAGTACTGAACACCCAGCACCCTGAGCACTGAGCACTGAGCACCCTGAGCACTGAGTACTGAGCACTGAGCACTCTGAGCACTGAGCACCCAGCACCCCGAGTACTGAGCACCGAGCACCCCGAGCACTGAGCACCCAGCGCCCCGAGCACTGAGCACCCAGCACCCCGAGCACTGAGCACTGAGCACCCTGAGCACTGAGCACCCAGGACCCCGAGTACTGAGCACTGAGCACCCTGAGTACTGAGCACCAAGCACCCCGAGAACTGAGCATTGAGCACCCTGAGTACTGAGCACCCAGCACCCTGAGCACTGAGCACCCAGCACCCTGAGTACTGAGCACTGAGAACCCTGAGTACTGAGCACCGAGCACCCTGAGTACTGAGCAGGCAGCACCCTGATCACTGAGCACGGAGCACCCCGAGGACTGAGCACCGAGCACAACGAGCACTGAGCACCCAGCACCCTGAGTACTGAGCACCCAGCACCCTGAGCACTGAGCACCCAGCTCCCTGAGCAATGAGCACGCAGCAACCCGAGCACTGAGCACCCAGCACCCTGAGTACTGAGCACAGAGCACCCTGAGCACTGAGCACCCAGCACCCTGAGTTCTGAGCACCCAGCACCCTGAGTACTGGGCAACCAGCACCCTGAGCACTGAGCACTGAGCACCCAGCACCCTGAGCACTGAGAACTGAGCACCCAGCACCACAGCCTTGAGCACCCAGCACCCCGAGCACTGAGCACCCAGCACCCTGAGCACTGAGCACCCAGCACCCTGAGTACTGAGCAACCAGCCACCTGAGTACTGAGCCCCCAGCACCCTGAGTACTGAGCACCCAGCAACCCGAGCACTGAGCACCCAGCACCCTGAGAATGAGCACCCAGCACCATGAGTACTGAGCACCCAGCACCCTGAGTACTGAGCACTAAGCACCCAGAGCACTGAGCACCCAGAACCCCGAGCACGGAGCACCCAGGACCCCGAGCACTGAGAACTGAGCACCCAGCACCCTGAGTACTGAGCACCGAGATCCCCGAGCACTGAGCACACTGAGTACTGAGCACCCAGCAACCCGAGCACTGAGCAGCCAGCACCCTGAGCACTGAGCACCCAGCACCATGAGCACGGAGCACCCCGAGGACTGAGCACCCAGCACCCTGAGCACTGAGCACCCAGCACCTTGAGTACTGAGCACCGAGCACCTCGAGCACTAAGCACCCAGCACCCTGAGTACTGAGCACCCAGCACCCTGAGCACTGAGCACCCAGCACCCTGAGCACGGAGCACCCAGCACCCTGAGTACTGAGCACCCAACACCCAGAGTACTGAGCACCCAGCACCCTGAGCACTGAGCACCCAGCACCCTGAGTACTGAGCACCCAGCACCCTGAGTACTGAACACCCAGCACCTTGAGCACTGAGCACTGAGCACCCTGAGCACTGAGTACTGAGCACTGAGCACCCTGAGCACTGAGCACCCAGCACCCCGAGTACTGAGCACCCAGCACCCCGAGCACTGAGCACCCAGCACCCCGAGCACTGAGCACTGAGCACCCTGAGCACTGAGCACCCAGCACCCAGAGTACTGAGCACTGAGCACCCTGAGTACTGAGCACCAAGCACCCTGAGTACTGAGCACCCAGCACCCTGAGTACTGAGCACCCAGCACCCTGAGCACTGTGCACCCAGCACCCCGAGCACTGAGCACCCACCACCCTGAGTACTGAGCACAGAGCACTCTGAGCACTGAGCACCCAGCACCCTGAGTACTGAGCACCCAGCACCCTGAGTACTGAGCAACCAGCACCCTGAGCACTGAGCACTGAGCACCCAGCACCCCGAGCACTGAGCACCCAGCACCCTGAGCAC
The DNA here is from genome assembly GCF_018167655.1 of Microtus oregoni. Classification (NCBI taxonomy): domain Eukaryota; kingdom Metazoa; phylum Chordata; class Mammalia; order Rodentia; family Cricetidae; genus Microtus; species Microtus oregoni. Next base: position 6,075,805 of record NW_024544028.1, on the reverse strand, counting down.
TGAGCACCCAGCACCCTGAGTACTGAGCAACCAGCAACCTGAGTACTGAGCAACCTGCACCCTGAGTACTGAGCACTCAGCACCCTGAGTACTGAGCACCGAGCACACCGAGCAATGAGCACCCAGCACCCTGAGCACTGAGCACCCGGAGGACTGAGCACCTAGCACCCTGAGCACTGAGCACCGATCACCGTGAGCAGTGAGCACCCAGCACCCCGAGCACTGAGCACTCAGCACCCTGAGTACTGAGCACCAAGCACCCTGAGTACTGAGCACTCAGCACCCTGAGTACTGAGCACCCAGCACTCTGAGCACTGAGCACCCAGCACCCTGAGTACTGAGCACCCTGATTACTGAGCACTGAGCACCGAGTATCCTGAGTACTGAGCACCCAGCACCCCGAGCACTGAGCACCCAGCACCCTGAGCACTGAGCACCCAGCACCCTGAGTACTGAGCACTCAGCACCCTGAGTACTGAGTACCCAGCACCCTGAGCTCTGAGCACCCAGCACCCTGAGTACTGAGCACGCAACACCCAGAGTACTGAGCACCCAGCACCCTGAGAACTGAGTACCCAGCACCCTGAGCTCTGAGCACCCAGCACCCTGAGTACTGAGCACCGAGCACCCCGAGCACTGAGCACCCAGCACCCCGAGCACTGAGCTCCCCGCACCCCGACAATGAGCACCCAGCACCCTGAGTACTGAGAACCGAGCACCCTGAGTACTGAGCACCCAGCACCCTGAGTACTGAGCCCCCAGCACCCTGAGTACTAAGCACCCAGCAACCCGAGCACTGAGCACCCAGCACCCTGAGAATGAGCACCCAGCACCATGAGTACTGAGCACCCAGCACCCTGAGTACTGAGCACTAAGCACCCAGAGCACTGAGCACCCAGCACCCCGAGCACGGAGCACCCAGGACCCCGAGCACTGAGAACTGAGCACCCAGCACCCTGAGTACTGAGCACCGAGCTCCCCGAGCACTGAACACACTGAGTACTGAGCACCCAGCACCCCGAGCACTGAGCACCCAGCACCCTGAGCACTGAGCACCCAGCACCCTGAGTACTGAGCACCCAGCACCCTGAGTACTGAACACCCAGCACCCCGAGTACTGAGCACCGAGCACCCCGAGCACTGAGCACCCAGCGCCCCGAGCACTGAGCACCCAGCACCCCGAGCACTGAGCACTGAGCACCCTGAGCACTGAGCACCCAGGACCCCGAGTACTGAGCACTGAGCACCCTGAGTACTGAGCACCAAGCACCCCGAGAACTGAGCACTGAGCACCCTGAGTACTGAGCACCCAGCACCCTGAGCACTGAGCACCCAGCACCCTGAGTACTGAGCACTGAGAACCCTGAGTACTGAGCACCGAGCACCCTGAGTACTGAGCACCCAGCACCCTGATCACTGAGCACGGTGCACCCCGAGGACTGAGCACCGAGCACAACGAGCACTGAGCACCCAGCACCCTGAGTACTGAGCACCCAGCACCCTGAGCACTGAGCACCCAGCTCCCTGAGCACTGAGCACGCAGCACCCCGAGCACTGAGCACCCAGCACCCTGAGTACTGAGCACAGAGCACCCTGAGCACTGAGCACCCAGCACCCTGAGTACTGAGCACCCAGCACCCTGAGTACTGGGCAACCAGCACCCTGAGCACTGAGCACTGAGCACCCAGCACCCTGAGTACTGAGCACAGAGCACCCTGAGCACTCAGCACTCAGCACCCTGAGTACTGAGCACCCAGCACCCTGAGCACTGAGCACCCAGCACCCCGAGTACTGAGCACCCTGCACACCGAGTACTGAGCACCGAGCACCCCGAGCACTGAGCACCCAGCACCCTGAGTACTGAGCACCCAACACCCTGAGTACTGAACACTGAGCACCCCGAGTACTGAGCACCCAGCACCCCGAGCACTGAGCACCCAGCAACCTGAGTACTGAGAACAGATCACCCTGAGTACTGAGCACCCAGCACCCTGAGAACTGAGCCCCCAGCACCCTGAGTACTGAGCACCCAGCACCCCGAGCACTGAGCACCCAGCACCCCGAGAATGAGCACCCAGCACCCTGAGTACTGAGAACCGAGCACCCTGAGTACTGAGCACCCAGCACCCTGAGTACTGAGCCCCCAGCACCCTGAGTACTGAGCACCCAGCAACCCGAGCACTGAGCACCCAGCACCCTGAGAATGAGCACCCAGCACCATGAGTACTGAGCACCCAGCACCCTGAGTACTGAGCACTAAGCACCCAGAGCACTGAGCACCCAGCACCCCGAGCACGGAGCACCCAGGACCCCGAGCACTGAGAACTGAGCACCCAGCACCCTGAGTACTGAGCACCGAGCTCCCCGAGCACTGAGCACACTGAGTACTGAGCACCCAGCACCCCGATCACTGAGCACCCAGCACCCTGAGCACTGAGCACCCAGCACCCTGAGCACTGAGCACCCAGCACCCTGAGTACTGAGCACCCAGCACGCTGAGTACTGAGCACCCAGCACCCCGATCACTGAGCACCCAGCACCCTGAGCACTGAGCACCCAGCACCCTGAGTACTGAGCACCCAGCACCCTGAGTACTGAGCACCCAGCACGCTGAGTACTGAGCACCCAGCACCCTGAGTACTGAGCACCCAGCACGCTGAGTACTGAGCACCCAGCACCCTGAGTACTGAGCACCCAGCACCCTGAGTACTGAACACCCAGCACCTTGAGCACTGAGCACTGAGCACCCTGAGCACTGAGTACTGAGCACTGAGCACCCTGAGCACTGAGCACCCAGCACCCCGAGTACTGAGCACCCAGCACCCCGAGCACTGAGCACCCAGCACCCCGAGCACTGAGCACTGAGCACCCTGAGCACTGAGCACCCAGCACCCAGAGTACTGAGCACTGAGCACCCTGAGTACTGAGCACCAAGCACCCTGAGTACTGAGCACCCAGCACCCTGAGTACTGAGCACCCAGCACCCTGAGCACTGAGCACCCAGCACCCCGAGCACTGAGCACCCACCACCCTGAGTACTGAGCACAGAGCACTCTGAGCACTGAGCACCCAGCACCCTGAGTACTGAGCACCCAGCACCCTGAGTACTGAGCAACCAGCACCCTGAGCACTGAGCACTGAGCACCCAGCACCCCGAGCACTGAGCACCCAGCACCCTGAGCACTGAGCACCCAGCACCCTGAGTACTGAGCAACCAGCAACCTGAGTACTGAGCAACCTGCACCCTGAGTACTGAGCACTCAGCACCCTGAGTACTGAGCACCGAGCACACCGAGCAATGAGCACCCAGCACCCTGAGCACTGAGCACCCGGAGGACTGAGCACCTAGCACCCTGAGCACTGAGCACCGATCACCGTGAGCAGTGAGCACCCAGCACCCCGAGCACTGAGCACTCAGCACCCTGAGTACTGAGCACCAAGCACCCTGAGTACTGAGCACTCAGCACCCTGAGTACTGAGCACCCAGCACTCTGAGCACTGAGCACCCAGCACCCTGAGTACTGAGCACCCTGATTACTGAGCACTGAGCACCGAGTATCCTGAGTACTGAGCACCCAGCACCCCGAGCACTGAGCACCCAGCACCCTGAGCACTGAGCACCCAGCACCCTGAGTACTGAGCACTCAGCACCCTGAGTACTGAGTACCCAGCACCCTGAGCTCTGAGCACCCAGCACCCTGAGTACTGAGCACGCAACACCCAGAGTACTGAGCACCCAGCACCCTGAGAACTGAGTACCCAGCACCCTGAGCTCTGAGCACCCAGCACCCTGAGTACTGAGCACCGAGCACCCCGAGCACTGAGCACCCAGCACCCCGAGCACTGAGCTCCCCGCACCCCGACAATGAGCACCCAGCACCCTGAGTACTGAGAACCGAGCACCCTGAGTACTGAGCACCCAGCACCCTGAGTACTGAGCCCCCAGCACCCTGAGTACTAAGCACCCAGCAACCCGAGCACTGAGCACCCAGCACCCTGAGAATGAGCACCCAGCACCATGAGTACTGAGCACCCAGCACCCTGAGTACTGAGCACTAAGCACCCAGAGCACTGAGCACCCAGCACCCCGAGCACGGAGCACCCAGGACCCCGAGCACTGAGAACTGAGCACCCAGCACCCTGAGTACTGAGCACCGAGCTCCCCGAGCACTGAACACACTGAGTACTGAGCACCCAGCACCCCGAGCACTGAGCACCCAGCACCCTGAGCACTGAGCACCCAGCACCCTGAGTACTGAGCACCCAGCACCCTGAGTACTGAACACCCAGCACCCCGAGTACTGAGCACCGAGCACCCCGAGCACTGAGCACCCAGCGCCCCGAGCACTGAGCACCCAGCACCCCGAGCACTGAGCACTGAGCACACTGAGCACTGAGCACCCAGGACCCCGAGTACTGAGCACTGAGCACCCTGAGTACTGAGCACCAAGCACCCCGAGAACTGAGCACTGAGCACCCTGAGTACTGAGCACCCAGCAACCTGAGCACTGAGCACCCAGCACCCTGAGTACTGAGCACTGAGAACCCTGAGTACTGAGCACCGAGCACCCTGAGTACTGAGCACCCAGCACCCTGATCACTGAGCACGGTGCACCCCGAGGACTGAGCACCGAGCACAACGAGCACTGAGCACCCAGCACCCTGAGTACTGAGCACCCAGCACCCTAAGCACTGAGCACCCAGCTCCCTGAGCACTGAGCACGCAGCACCCCGAGCACTGAGCACCCAGCACCCTGAGTACTGAGCACAGAGCACCCTGAGCACTGAGCACCCAGCACCCTGAGTACTGAGCACCCAGCACCCTGAGTACTGGGCAACCAGCACCCTGACCACTGAGCACTGAGCACCCAGCACCCTGAGTACTGAGCACAGAGCACCCTGAGCACTCAGCACTCAGCACCCTGAGTACTGAGCACCCAGCACCCTGAGCACTGAGCACCCAGCACCCCGAGTACTGAGCACCCTGCACACCGAGTACTGAGCACCGAGCACCCCGAGCACTGAGCACCCAGCACCCTGAGTACTGAGCACCCAACACCCTGAGTACTGAACACTGAGCACCCCGAGTACTGAGCACCCAGCACCCCGAGCACTGAGCACCCAGCAACCTGAGTACTGAGAACAGATCACCCTGAGTACTGAGCACCCAGCACCCTGAGAACTGAGCCCCCAGCACCCTGAGTACTGAGCACCCAGCACCCCGAGCACTGAGCAACCAGCACCCCGAGAATGAGCACCCAGCACCCTGAGTACTGAGAACCGAGCACCCTGAGTACTGAGCACCCAGCACCCTGAGTACTGAGCCCCCAGCACCCTGAGTACTGAGCACCCAGCAACCCGAGCACTGAGCACCCAGCACCCTGAGAATGAGCACCCAGCACCATGAGTACTGAGCACCCAGCACCCTGAGTACTGAGCACTAAGCACCCAGAGCACTGAGCACCCAGCACCCCGAGCACGGAGCACCCAGGACCCCGAGCACTGAGAACTGAGCACCCAGCACCCTGAGTACTGAGCACCGAGCTCCCCAAGCACTGAGCACACTGAGTACTGAGCACCCAGCACCCCGATCACTGAGCACCCAGCACCCTGAGCACTGAGCACCCAGCACCCTGAGCACTGAGCACCCAGCACCCTGAGTACTGAACACCCAGCACGCTGAGTACTGAGCACCCAGCACCCCGATCACTGAGCACCCAGCACCCTGAGCACTGAGCACCCAGCACCCTGAGTACTGAGCACCCAGCACCCTGAGTACTGAGCACCCAGCACGCTGAGTACTGAGCACCCAGCACCCCGAGCACTGAGCACCCAGCACCCTGTGTACTGAGCACTGAGCACCCTGAGTACTAAGCACCCAGCAACCTGAGTACTGAGCACCCAGGACTCTGAGCACTGAGCACCGAGCAGCCCGAGCACTGAGCTCCCAGCACCCTGAGCACTCAGCACCCAGCACCCCGAGCACTGAGCACCCAGCACCCTGAGCACTGAGCACCCAGCACCCTGAGCACGGAGCACCCCGAGTACTGAGCACCCAGCACCCTGAGCACTGAGCACCCAGCACCCTGAGCACAGAGCACCCAGCACCCTGAGCACTGAGCACCCAGCACCCCGAGCACGGAGCACCCAGCAGCCTGAGTACTGAACACCCAACACCCAGAGTACTGAGCACCCAGCACCCTGAGCACTGAGCACCCAGCACCCTGAGTACTGAGCACCCAGCACCCTGAGTACTGAACACCCAGCACCCTGAGCACTGAGCACTGAGCACCCTGAGCACTGAGTACTGAGCACTGAGCACCCTGAGCACTGAGCACCCAGCACCCCGAGTACTGAGCACCCAGCACCCCGAGCACTGAGCACCCAGCGCCCCGAGCACTGAGCACCCAGCACCCCGAGCACTGAGAACTGAGCACCCTGAGCACTGAGCACCCAGCACCCCGAGTACTGAGCACTGAGCACCCTGAGTACTGAGCACCCAGCACCCTGAGAAATGAGCACCCAGCACCCTGAGTACTGAGCACTGAGAACCCTGAGTACTGAGCACCGAGCACCCTGAGTACTGAGCACTGAGCACCCAGCACCCTGAGCACTGACCACTGAGCAACCAGCACCACAGCCCTGAGCACCCCGAGTACTGAGCAACAAGCACCCCGAGTACTGAGCACCCAGCACCCTAAGAACTGAGCACCCAGCACCCCGAGCACTGAGCAACCCGCACCCTGAGTACTGAGCACCCTGAGTACTGAGCACTGAGCACTGAGCACCCTGAGTACTGAGCACCCTGTGGACTGAGCACCCAGCACCCTGAGTACTGAGCACCCAGCACCCCGAGCACTGAGCACCCAGCACCCCGAGAATGAGCACCCAGCACCCTGAGTACTGAGAACCGAGCACCCTGAGTACTGAGCACCCAGCACCCTGAGTACTGAGCCCCCAGCACCCTGAGTACTGAGCACCCAGCAACCCGAGCACTGAGCACCCAGCACCCTGAGAATGAGCACCCAGCACCATGAGTACTGAGCACCCAGCACCCTGAGTACTGAGCACTAAGCACCCAGAGCACTGAGCACCCAGCACCCCGAGCACGGAGCACCCAGGACCCCGAGCACTGAGAACTGAGCACCCAGCACCCTGAGTACTGAGCACCGAGCTCCCCGAGCACTGAGCACACTGAGTACTGAGCACCCAGCACCCCGATCACTGAGCACCCAGCACCCTGAGCACTTAGCACCCAGCACCCTGAGAACTGAGCACCCAGCACCCTGAGTACTGAGCACCCAGTACGCTGAGTACTGAGCACCCAGCACCCCGAGCACTGAGCACCCAGCACCCTGAGTACTGAGCACTGAGCACCCAGCACCCCGAGCACTGAGCACCCAGCACCCTGTGTACTGAGCACTGAGCACCCTGAGTACTAAGCACCCAGCACCCTGAGTACTGAGCACCCAGGACCCTGAGCACTGAGCACCGAGCAGCCCGAGCACTGAGCACCCAGCACCCTGAGCACTCAGCACCCAGCACCCCGAGCACTGAGCACCCAGCACCCTGAGCACTGAGCACCCAGCACCCTGAGCACGGAGCACCCCGAGTACTGAGCACCCAGCACCCTGAGCACTGAGCACCCAGCACCCTGAGCACTGAGCACCCAGCACACTGAGCACTGAGCACGCAGCACCCCGAGCACTGAGCACCCAGCACCCTGAGTACTGAGCACAGAGCACCCTGAGCCATGAGCACCCAGCACCCTGAGTACTGAGCACCCAGCACCCTGAGTACTGAGCAACCAGCACCCTGAGCACTGAGCACTGAGCACCCAGCACCCTGAGCACTGACCACTGAGCACCCAGCACCACAGCCCTGAGCACCCAGCACCCCGAGCACTGAGCACCCAGCACCCTGAGTACTGAGCACCCAGCACCCTGAGCACCCAGCACCCTGAGTACTGAGCACCCACCACCCTGAGTACTGAGCACCCAGCACCCTGAGTACTGAGCACTCAGCACCCTGAGTACTGAGCACCGAGCACCCCGAGCACTGAGCACCCAGCACCCTGAGCACTGTGCACCCGGAGGACTGAGCACCCAGCACCCTGAGCACTGAGCACCGATCACCCTGAGCACTGAGCACCCAGCACCCCTAGCACTGAGCACCCAGCACCCTGAGTACTGAGCACCCAGCACCCCGAGTACTGAGCACCCAGCACCCTGAGAACTGAGCACCCAGCACCCCGAACACTGAGCAACCCGCACCCTGAGTACTGAGCACCCTGAGTACTGAGCACTGAGCACCGAGCACCCTGAGTACTGAGCACCCTGTGGACTGAGCACCCAGCACCCTGAGTACTGAGCACCCAGCACCCCGAGCACTGAGCTCCCAGCACCCCGAGAATGAGCACCCAGCACCCTGAGTACTGAGAACCGAGCACCCTGAGTACTGAGCACCCAGCACCCTGAGTACTGAGCCCCCAGCACCCTGAGTACTGAGCACCCAGCAACCCGAGCACTGAGCACCCAGCACCCTGAGAATGAGCACCCAGCACCATGAGTACTGAGCACCCAGCACCCTGAGTACTGAGCACTAAGCACCCAGAGCACTGAGCACCCAGCACCCCGAGCACGGAGCACCCAGGACCCCGAGCACTGAGAAATGAGCACCCAGCACCCTGAGTACTGAGCACCGAGCTCCCCGAGCACTGAGCACACTGAGTACTGAGCGCCCAGCACCCCGATCACTGAGCACCCAGCACCCTGAGCACTGAGCACCCAGCACCCTGAGAACTGAGCACCCAGCACCCTGAGTACTGAGCACCCAGCACGCTGAGTACTGAGCACCCAGCACCCCGAGCACTGAGCACCCAGCACCCTGAGTACTGAGCACTGAGCACCCAGCACCCCGAGCACTGAGCACCCAGCACCCTGTGTACTGAGCACTGAGCACCCTGAGTACTAAGCACCCAGCACCCTGAGTACTGAGCACCCAGGACCCTGAGCACTGAGCACCGAGCAGCCCGAGCACTGAGCACCCAGCACCCTGAGCACTCAGCACCCAGCACCCCGAGCACTGAGCACCCAGCACCCTGAGCACTGAGCACCCAGCACCCTGAGCACGGAGCACCCCGAGTACTGAGCACCCAGCACCCTGAGCACTGAGCACCCAGCACCCTGAGCACAGAGCACCCAGCACCCTGAGCACTGAGCACCCAGCACCCCGAGCACGGAGCACCCAGCACCCTGAGTACTGAGCACCCAACACCCAGAGTACTGAGCACCCAGCACCCTGAGCACTGAGCACCCAACACCCTGAGTACTGAGCACCCAGCACCCTGAGTACTGAACACCCAGCACCCTGAGCACTGAGCACTGAGCACCCTGAGCACTGAGTACTGAGCAATGAGCACCCTGAGAACTGAGCACCCAGCACCACAGCCCTGAGCACCCCGAGTACTGAGCAACAAGCACCCCGAGTACTGAGCACTGAGCACCCTGAGTACTGAGCACCCAGCACCCTGAGCACTGAGCACCCGGAGGACTGAGCACCCAGCACCCTGAGCACTGAGCACCGATCACCCTGAGCACTGAGCACCCAGCACCCCGAGCACTGAGCACCCAGCACCCTGAGTACTGAGCACCCAGCACCCCGAGTACTGAGCACCCAGCACCCTGAGTACTGAGCACCCAGCACCCCGAGCACTGAGCAACCAGCACCCTGAGTACTGAGCACCCTGAGGACTGAGCACCCAGCACCCTGAGCACTGAGCACCCAGCACCCTGAGTACTGAGCACTGATCACCCTGAGCACTGATCACCCAGCACCCCGAGCACTGAGCACCCAGCACCCTGAGTACTGAGCACCTAGCACCCTGAGCACTGAGCACCGAGCACCCTGAGTACTGAACACCCAGCACCCTGAGCACTGAGCACTGAGCACCCAGGACCCTGAGCACTGAGCACTGAGCACCCAGCACCCTGAGCACTGAGCACCCAGCACCCTGAGCACCCAGCACCCTGAGCACTGAGCACCCTGAGCACTGAGCACCCTGAGCACTGAGCACTGAGCACCCAGCACCCTGAGTACTGAGCACCCAACACTCTGAGCACTGAGCACCCAGCACGCTGAGTACTGAGCACTGAGCACACAGCACCCTGAGTACTGAGCACCCAGCACCCCGAGCACTGAGCTCCCAGCACCCCGAGCACTGAGCACCCAGCACCCTGAGCACTGAGCACTGAGCACACTGAGCACTGAGCACCCAGCACCCCGAGTACTGAGCACTGAGCACCCTGAGTACTGAGCACCCAACACCCAGAGTACTGATCACCCAGCACCCTGAGAACTGAGCACCCAGCACCCTGAGTACTGAGCACCCAGCACCCTGAGTACTGAGCACCCAGCTGCCTGAGCACTGAGCACTGAGCACCCAGCACCTTGAGCACTGAGCACTGACCACCCAGCACCCCGAGCACTGAGCACCCAGCACCCCGAGCACTGAGCACCCAGCGCCCTGAGCACTGAGCACCCAGCACACTGAGCACCCAGCCCCCTGAGTACTGAGCACCCAGCACCATGAGTACTGAGCACCCAGTACCCTGAGTACTGAGCACTCAGCACCCTGAGTACTGAGCACCGATCAACCCGAGCACTGAGCACCAAGCACCCTGAGCACAGAGCACCCTGAGGACTGAGCACCCAGCACCCTGAGCACTGAGCACCCAGCACCCTGAGTACTGAGCACCGATCACCCTGAGCACTGAGCACCCAGCACCCTGAGTACTGAGCACCCAGCACCCTGAGCACGGAGCACCCAGGACCCCGAGCACTGAGTACTGAGCACCCAGCACCCTGAGTACTGAGCACCGAGCTCCCCGAGCACTGAGCACCCAGCACCCTGAGCACTGAGCACCCAGCACCCTGAGCACTGAGCACCCAGCACCCTGAGTACTGAGCACACAGCACGCTGAGTACTGAGCACTCAGCACCCTGAGCACTGAGCACCCAGCACCCTGAGTACTGAGCACTGAGCACCCAGCACCCCGAGCACTGAGCACCCAGCACCCCGAGCACTGAGCATGGAGCACCCCGAGGACTGAGCACCCCGCACCCTGAGCACTGAGCATGGAGCACCCCGAGGACTGAGCACCCCGCAACCTGAGCACTGAGCACCCAGCACCTTGAGTACTGAGCACCGAGCACCCCGAGCACTGAGCTCCCAGCACCCTGAGTACTGAGCACCCAGCACCCTGAGCACTGAGCACCCAGCACCCTGAGCACTGAGCACCCAGCACCCCGAGCACTGAGCACCCAGCATCCTGAGTACTGAGCACCCAACACCCAGAGTACTGAGCACCCAGCAGCCTGAGAACTGAGCACCCAGCACCCTGAGTACTGAGCACCCAGCACCCTGAGTACTGAGCACCCAGCACCCTGAGCACTGAGCACTGAGCACCCAGCACCCTGAGCACTGAGCACTGACCACCCAGCACCCCGAGAACTGAGCACCCAGCACCCCGAGCACTGAGCACCCAGCACCCTGAGCACTGAGCACCCAGCACCCTGAGCACTGAGCACCCAGCCCCCTGAGTACTGAGCACCCAGCACCATGAGTACTGAGCACCCAGCACCCTGAGTACTGAGCACTCAGCACCCTGAGTACTGAGCACCGAGCACCCCGAGCACTGAGCTCCCTGCACCCTGAGCACTGAGCACCCTGAGGACTGAGCACCCAGCAACTTGAGCACTGAGCACCCAGCACCCTGAGTACTGAGCACCGATCACCCTGAGCACTGAGCACCCAGCACCCCGAGCACTGAGCACCCAGCACCCTGAGTACTGAGCACCCAGCACCCTGAGCACTGAGCACCCAGCACCCTGAGTACTGAGCACCCTGAGTACTGAGCAATGATCACCCTGAGCACTGAGCACCCAGCACCCTGAGTACTGAGCACCCAGCACCCTGAGCACTGAGCACCCAGCACCCTGAGCACTGAGCACCCAGCACCCTGAGTTATGAGCACCCAGAACCCTGAGTACTGAGTACAAAGCACCCTGAGCACTGACCACCCAGCACCCTGAGTACGGAGCACCGAGCACCCTGAGTACTGAGCACCCAGTACCCTGAGCACTGAGCACCCTGAGCACTGAGCACCCTGAGCACTGAGCACTGAGCACCCAGCACCCTGAGTACTGAGCACCCAAAACTCTGAGCACTGAGCACCCAGCACGCTGAGTACTGAGCACTGAGCACACAGCACCCTGAGTACTGAGCACCCAGCACCCCGAGCACTGAGCTCCCAGCGCCCCGAGCACTGAGCACCCAGCACCCTGAGCACTGAGCACTGAGCACACTGAGCACTGAGCACCCAGCACCCCGAGTACTGAGCACTGAGCACCCTGAGTACTGAGCACCCAACACCCAGAGTACTGATCACCCAGCACCCTGAGAACTGAGCACCAAGCACCCTGAGTACTGAGCACCCAGCACCCTGAGTACTGAGCACCCAGCTGCCTGAGCACTGAGCACTGAGCACCCAGCACCTTGAGCACTGAGCACTGACCACCCAGCACCCCGAGCACTGAGCACCCAGCACCCCGAGCACTGAGCACCCAGCGCCCTGAGCACTGAGCACCCAGCACACTGAGCACTGAGCACCCAGCCCCCTGAGTACTGAGCACCCAGCACCATGAGTACTGAGCACCCAGTACCCTGAGTACTGAGCACTCAGCACCCTGAGTACTGAGCACCGAACACCCCGAGCACTGAGCACCAAGCACCCTGAGCACTGAGCACCCTGAGGACTGAGCACCCAGCACCCTGAGCACTGAGCACCCAGCACCCTGAGTACTGAGCACCAATCACCCTGAGCACTGAGCACCCAGCACACCGAGCACTGAGCACCCAGCACCCTGAGTACTGAGCACCCAGCACCCTGAGCACTGAGCACCCAGCAACCTGAGTACTGAGCACCCTGAGTACTGAGCACCGATCACCCTGAGCACTGAGCACCCAGCACCCTGAGTACTGAGCACCCAGCACCCTGAGCACTGAGCACCCAGCACCCTGAGCACTGAGCACCCAGCACCCTGAGTACTGAGCACCCAGCACCCTGAGCACGGAGCACCCAGGACCCCGAGCACTGAGTACTGAGCACCCAGCACTATGAGTACTGAGCACCGAGCTCCCCGAGCACTGAGCACCCAGCACCCTGAGCACTGAGCACCCAGCACCCTGAGCACTGAGCACCCAGCACCCTGAGTACTGAGCACCCAGCACGCTGAGTACTGAGCACTCAGCACCCTGAGAACTGAGCACCCAGCACCCTGAGTACTGAGCACTGAGCACCCAGCACCCCGAGCACTGAGCACCCAGCACCCCGAGCACTGAGCATGGAGCACCCCGAGGACTGAGCACCCCGCACCCTGAGCACTGAGCATGGGGCACCCCGAGGACTGAGCACCCCGCACCCTGAGCACTGAACACCCAGCACCTTGAGTACTGAGCACCGAGCACCCCGAGCACTGAGCTCCCAGCACCCTGAGTACTGAGCACCCAGCACCCTGAGCACTGAGCACCCAGCACCCTGAGCACTGAGCACCCAGCACCCTGAGCACTGAGCACCCAGCAGCCTGAGAACTGAGCACCCAGCACCCTGAGTACTGAGCACCCAGCACCCTGAGTACTGAGCACCCAGCACCCTGATCACTGAGCACTGAGCACGCAGCACCCTGAGCACTGAGCACTGACCACCCAGCACCCCGAGAACTGAGCACCCAGCACCCCGAGCACTGAGCACCCAGCACCCTGAGCACTGAGCACCCAGCACCCTGAGCACTGAGCACCCAGCCCCCTGAGTACTGAGCACCCAGCACCATGAGTACTGAGCACCCAGCACCCTGAGTACTGAGCACTCAGCACCCTGAGTACTGAGCACCGAGCACCCCAAGCACTGAGCTCCCTGCACCCTGAGCACTGAGCACCCTGAGGACTGAGCACCCAGCAACCTGAGCACTGAGCACCCAGCACCCTGAGTACTGAGCACCGATCACCCTGAGCACTGAGCACCCAGCACCCCGAGCACTGAGCACCCAGCACCCTGAGTACTGAGCACCCAGCACCCTGAGCACTGAGCACCCAGCACCCTGAGTACTGAGCACCCTGAGTACTGAGCAACGATCACCCTGAGCACTGAGCACCCAGCACCCTGAGTACTGAGCACCCAGCACCCTGAGCACTGAGCACCCAGCACCCTGAACACTGAGCACCCAGCACCCTGAGTTATGAGCACCCAGAACCCTGAGTACTGAGTACAAAGCACCCTGAGCACTGAGCACCCAGCACCCTGAGTACTGAGCAACGAGCACCCTGAGTACTGAGCACCCAGCACCCTGAGTACTGAGCACGCAGCACCCTGAGCACTGAGCACCCAGCACCCTGAGTACTGAGCACCCAGCACCCTGAGTACTGAGCACCCAGCACCCTGAGCACTGTGCACCCAGCACCCTGAGTACTGAGCACCGAGCACCCCGAGCACTGAGCAACCAGCACCCTGAGTACTGAGCACTGAGCACCCTGAGTACTAAGCACCGAACACCCTGAGTACTGAGCAGGCAGCACACTGAGGACTGAGCACCCAGCACCCTGAGCACTGAGCACCCAGCACCCTGAGTAATGAGCACCCAGCACCCTGAGTACTGAGCACCCAGCACCCTGAGCACTGAACACCCAGCACCCCGAGCACTGAGCACCCAGCACCCCGAGCACTGAGCACCCAGCACCCCGAGCACTGAGCACACAGCACCCCGAGCACTGAGCACCCAGCACCCTGAGCACTGAGCACCCAGCACCCTGAGCACTGAGCACCCAGCACCCTGAGTACTGAGTACTCAGCACCCTGAGCACTGAGCACCCAGCACCCTGAGTACTGATCACCGAGCACCCCGAGCACTGAGCACCCAGCACCCTGAGTACTGATCACCGAGCACCCCGAGCACTGAGCACCCAGCACCCTGAGTACTGAGCACCCAGCACCCTGAGCACTGAGCACCCAGCACCCCGAGCACTGAGCACCCAGCACCCCGAGCACTGAGCACCCAGCACCCCGAGCACTGAGCACCCAGCACCCCGAGCACTGAGCACCCAGCACCCTGAGCACTGAAAACCCAGCACCCTGAGCACTGAGCACCCAGCACCCTGAGTACTGAGTACTCAGCACCCTGAGCACTGAGCACCCAGCACCCTGAGAACTGATCACCGAGCACGCTGAGCACTGAGCACCCAGCACCCTGAGTCCTGATCACCGAGCACCCCGAGCACTGAGCACCCAGCATCCTGAGTACTGAGCACCCAGCACCCTGAGTACTGAGCACCCAGCACCCTGAGTACTGAGCACCCAGCACCCTGAGCACTGAGCACAATGCACGCTGAGTACTGAGCACTGAGCACCCTGAGTACTGAGCACCTAGCACCCTGAGTACTGAGCACCCAGCACCCTGAGCACTGAGCAGCCAGCACCCTCAGCACTGAGCACCCACCACCCCGAGCACTGAGCACCCAGCACCCTGAGCACTGAGCACCCAGCACCCCGAGTACTGAGCACCCAGCACCCCGAGTACTTAGCACCGAGCACCCCGAGCACTGAGCACCCAGCACCCTGAGTACTGAGCACCCAGTACCCTGAGTACTGAGCTCCCCGAGTACTGAGCACCCAGCACCCCGAGCACTGAGCACCCAGCACCCTGAGTACTGAGAACAGATCACCCTGAGTACTGAGCACCCAGCACCCTGAGTACTGAGCCCCCAGCACCCTGAGTACTGAGCACCCAGCACCCCGAGCACTGAGCACCCAGCACCCCGAGAATGAGCACCCAGCACCCTGAGTACTGAGAACCGAGCACCCTGAGTACTGAGCACCCAGCACCCTGAGTACTGAGCCCCCAGCACCCTGAGTACTGAGCACCCAGCACCCCGAGCACTGAGCACCCAGCACCCCGAGAATGAGCACCCAGCACCCTGAGTACTGAGCACCCAGCACCCCGAGCACGGAGCACCCAGGACCCCGAGCACTGAGTACTGAGCACCCAGCACCCTGAGTACTGAGCACCGAGCTCCCCGAGCACTGAGCACCCAGCACCCTGAGCACTGAGCACCCAGCACCCTGAGCACTGAGCACCCAGCACCCTCAGTACTGAGCACCCAGCACGCTGAGTACTGAGCACTCAGCACCCTGAGCACTGAGCACCCAGCACCCTGAGTACTGAGCACTGAGCACCCAGCACCCCGAGCACTGAGCACCCAGCACCCTGTGTACTGAGCACTGAGCACCCTGATTACTAAGCACCCAGCACCCTGAGTACTGAGCACCCAGGACCCTGAGCACTGAGCACCGAGCACCCCGAGCACTGAGCACCCAGCACCCTGAGCACTCAGCACCCATCACCCCGATCACTGAGCACCCAGCACCCTGAGCACTGAGCACCCAGCACCCTGAGCACTGAGCACCCAGCACCCAGAGCACTGAGCACCCAGCACCCTGAGCACTGAGCACCCAGCACCCTGAGTACTGAGCACCCAGCACCCTGAGTACTGAGCACCCTGAGTACTGAGCACCCAGCACCCTGAGCACTGAGCACCCAGCACCCTGAGCATTGAGCACGCAGCATTCTGAGTACTGAGCACCCAGAACCCTGAGTACTGAGTACAAAGCACCCTGAGCACTGAGCACCCAGCACCCTGAGTACTGAGCACCGAGCACCCTGAGTACTGAACACCCAGCAACCTGAGCACTGAGCACTGAGCACCCAGCACCCTGAGCACTGAGCACTGAGCACCCAGCACCCCGAGCACTGAGCACCCAGCACCCTGAGCACCCAGCACCCTGAGCACTGAGCACCCTGAGCACTGAGCACCCTGAGCACTGAGCACTGAGCACCCAGCACCCTGAGTACTGTGCACCCAACACTCTGAGCACTGAGCACCCAGCACGCTGAGTACTGAGCACTGAGCACACAGCACCCTGAGCACTGAGCACCCAGCACACTGAGCACTGAGCACTGAGCACCCAGCACCCCGAGCACTGAGCACCCAGCACCCTGAGCACCCAGCACCCTGAGCACTGAGCACCCTGAGTACTGAGCACCCAGCACCCTGAGCACTGAGCACACAGCACCCTGAGTACTGAGCACCCTGAGTACTGAGCACCGATCACCCTGAGCACTGAGCACCCAGCACCCTGAGTACTGAGCACACAGCACCCTGAGCACTGAGCACCCAGCACCCTGAGCACTGAGCACCCAGCACCCTGAGTACTGAGCACCCAGAACCCTGAGTACTGAGTACAAAGCACCCTGAGCACTGAGCACCCAGCACCCTGAGTACTGAGCACCGAGCACCCTGAGTACTGAGCACCCAGCACCCTGAGTACTGAGCACCCAGCACCCTGAGCACTGAGCACCCAGCACCCTGAGTACTGAGCCCCCAGCCCCCTGAGTACTGAGCACCCAGCACCCTGAGTACGGAGCACCCAGCACCCTGAGTACTGAGCACCCAGCACCCTGAGTATTGAGCACTGAGCACCCCGAGCACTGAGCAACCAGCACCCTGAGTACTGAGCACTGAGCACCCTGAGTACTAAGCACCGAACACCCTGAGTACTGAGCACCCAGCACCCTGAGGACTGAGCACCCAGCACCCTGAGCACTGAGCACCCAGCACCCTGAGTAATGAGCACCCAGCACCCTGAGTACTGAGCACCCAGCACCCTGAGCACTGAGCACCCAGCACCCCGAGCACTGAGCACCCAGCACCGTGAGTACTGAGTACTCAGCACCCTGAGCACTGAGCACCCAGCACCCTGAGTACTGATCACCGAGCACCCCGAGCACTGAGCACCCAGCACCCTGAGCACTGAGCACCCAGCACCCTGAATAATGAGCACCCAGCACCCTGAGTACTGATCACCGAGCACCCCGAGCACTGAGCACCCAGCACCCTGAGTACTGAGTACCCAGCACCCTGAATACTGAGCACCCAGCACCCTGAGTACTGAGCACCCAGCACCCTGTGCACTGAGCACAAAGCACGCTGAGTACTGAGCACTGAACACCCTGAGTACTGAGCACCGAGGACCCTGAGCACTGAGCACCCAGCACGCTGAGTACTGAGCACTGAGCACCCTGAGTACTGAGCACCTAGCTCCCTGAGTACTGAGCACCCAGCACCCTGAGCACTGAGCAGCCAGCACCCTCAGCACTGAGCACCCAGCACCCCGAGCACTGAGCACCAAGCACCCTGAGCACTGAGCACCCAGCACCCCGAGTACTGAGCACCAAGCACCCCGAGCTCTGAGCACCCAGCAGCCTGAGTACTGAGCACCCAGTACCCTGAGTACTGAGCACCCCGAGTACTGATCACCCAGCACCCCGAGCACTGAGCACCCAGCACCCTGAGTACTGAGAACAGATCACCCCGAGCACGGAGCACCCAGGACACCGAGCACTGAGTACTGAGCACCCAGCACCCTGAGTACTGAGCACCGAGCTCCCCGAGCACTGAGCACCCAGCACACTGAGCACTGAGCACCCAGCACCCTGAGCACTGAACACCCAGCACCCTGAGTACTGAGCACCCAGCACGCTGAGTACTGAGCACTCAGCACCCTGAGCACTGAGCACCCAGCACCCTGAGTACTGAGCACTGAGCACCCAGCACCCTGAGCACTGAGCACCCAGCACCCTGAGTACTGAGCATCCAGCACCCTGAGTACTGAGCACCCAGCACCCTGAGTACTGAGCACCGAGCACCCTGAGTACTGAGCACCCAGCACCCTGAGCACTGAGCACCCAGCACCCTGAGTACTGAGCACCCAGCACCCTGAGTACTGAGCACCCAGCACCCCGAGTACTGAGCACCCAGCACCCCGAGTACTTAGCACCGAGCACCCCGAGCACTGAGCACCCAGCACCCTGAGTACTGAGCACCCAGTACCCTGAGTACTGAGCTCCCCGAGTACTGAGCACCCAGCACCCCGAGCACTGAGCACCCAGCACCCTGAGTACTGAGAACAGATCACCCTGAGTACTGAGCACCCAGCACCCTGAGTACTGAGCCCCCAGCACCCTGAGTACTGAGCACCCAGCACCCCGAGCACTGAGCACCCAGCACCCCGAGAATGAGCACCCAGCACCCTGAGTACTGAGAACCGAGCACCCTGAGTACTGAGCACCCAGCACCCTGAGTACTGAGCCCCCAGCACCCTGAGTACTGAGCACCCAGCACCCCGAGCACTGAGCACCCAGCACCCCGAGAATGAGCACCCAGCACCCTGAGTACTGAGCACCCAGCACCCCGAGCACGGAGCACCCAGGACCCCGAGCACTGAGTACTGAGCACCCAGCACCCTGAGTACTGAGCACCGAGCTCCCCGAGCACTGAGCACCCAGCACCCTGAGCACTGAGCACCCAGCACCCTGAGCACTGAGCACCCAGCACGCTCAGTACTGAGCACCCAGCACGCTGAGTACTGAGCACTCAGCACCCTGAGCACTGAGCACCCAGCACCCTGAGTACTGAGCACTGAGCACCCAGCACCCCGAGCACTGAGCACCCAGCACCCTGTGTACTGAGCACTGAGCACCCTGATTACTAAGCACCCAGCACCCTGAGTACTGAGCACCCAGGACCCTGAGCACTGAGCACCGAGCACCCCGAGCACTGAGCACCCAGCACCCTGAGCACTCAGCACCCATCACCCCGATCACTGAGCACCCAGCACCCTGAGCACTGAGCACCCAGCACCCTGAGCACTGAGCACCCAGCACCCAGAGCACTGAGCACCCAGCACCCTGAGCACTGAGCACCCAGCACCCTGAGTACTGAGCACCCAGCACCCTGAGTACTGAGCACCCTGAGTACTGAGCACCCAGCACCCTGAGCACTGAGCACCCAGCACCCTGAGCATTGAGCACGCAGCATTCTGAGTACTGAGCACCCAGAACCCTGAGTACTGAGTACAAAGCACCCTGAGCACTGAGCACCCAGCACCCTGAGTACTGAGCACCGAGCACCCTGAGTACTGAACACCCAGCAACCTGAGCACTGAGCACTGAGCACCCAGCACCCTGAGCACTGAGCACTGAGCACCCAGCACCCCGAGCACTGAGCACCCAGCACCCTGAGCACCCAGCACCCTGAGCACTGAGCACCCTGAGCACTGAGCACCCTGAGCACTGAGCACTGAGCACCCAGCACCCTGAGTACTGAGCACCCAACACTCTGAGCACTGAGCACCCAGCACGCTGAGTACTGAGCACTGAGCACACAGCACCCTGAGCACTGAGCACCCAGCACACTGAGCACTGAGCACTGAGCACCCAGCACCCCGAGCATTGAGCACCCAGCACCCTGAGCACCCAGCACCCTGAGCACTGAGCACCCTGAGTACTGAGCACCCAGCACCCTGAGCACTGAGCACACAGCACCCTGAGTACTGAGCACCCTGAGTACTGAGCACCGATCACCCTGAGCACTGAGCACCCAGCACCCTGAGTACTGAGCACACAGCACCCTGAGCACTGAGCACCCAGCACCCTGAGCACTGAGCACCCAGCACCCTGAGTACTGAGCACCCAGAACCCTGAGTACTGAGTACAAAGCACCCTGAGCACTGAGCACCCAGCACCCTGAGTACTGAGCACCGAGCACCCTGAGTACTGAGCACCCAGCACCCTGAGTACTGAGCACCCAGCACCCTGAGCACTGAGCACCCAGCACCCTGAGTACTGAGCCCCCAGCCCCCTGAGTACTGAGCACCCAGCACCCTGAGTACGGAGCACCCAGCACCCTGAGTACTGAGCACCCAGCACCCTGAGTATTGAGCACTGAGCACCCCGAGCACTGAGCAACCAGCACCCTGAGTACTGAGCACTGAGCACCCTGAGTACTAAGCACCGAACACCCTGAGTACTGAGCACCCAGCACCCTGAGGACTGAGCACCCAGCACCCTGAGCACTGAGCACACAGCACCCTGAGTAATGAGCACCCAGCACCCTGAGTACTGAGCACCCAGCACCCTGAGCACTGAGCACCCAGCACCCCGAGCACTGAGCACCCAGCACCGTGAGTACTGAGTACTCAGCACCCTGAGCACTGAGCACCCAGCACCCTGAGTACTGATCACCGAGCACCCCGAGCACTGAGCACCCAGCACCCTGAGCACTGAGCACCCAGCACCCTGAATAATGAGCACCCAGCACCCTGAGTACTGATCACCGAGCACCCCGAGCACTGAGCACCCAGCACCCTGAGTACTGAGTACCCAGCACCCTGAATACTGAGCACCCAGCACCCTGAGTACTGAGCACCCAGCACCCTGTGCACTGAGCACAAAGCACGCTGAGTACTGAGCACTGAACACCCTGAGTACTGAGCACCGAGGACCCTGAGCACTGAGCACCCAGCACGCTGAGTACTGAGCACTGAGCACCCTGAGTACTGAGCACCTAGCACCCTGAGTACTGAGCACCCAGCACCCTGAGCACTGAGCAGCCAGCACCCTCAGCACTGAGCACCCAGCACCCCGAGCACTGAGCACCAAGCACCCTGAGCACTGAGCACCCAGCACCCCGAGTACTGAGCACCAAGCACCCCGAGCTCTGAGCACCCAGCAGCCTGAGTACTGAGCACCCAGTACCCTGAGTACTGAGCACCCCGAGTACTGATCACCCAGCACCCCGAGCACTGAGCACCCAGCACCCTGAGTACTGAGAACAGATCACCCCGAGCACGGAGCACCCAGGACACCGAGCACTGAGTACTGAGCACCCAGCACCCTGAGTACTGAGCACCGAGCTCCCCGAGCACTGAGCACCCAGCACACTGAGCACTGAGCACCCAGCACCCTGAGCACTGAACACCCAGCACCCTGAGTACTGAGCACCCAGCACGCTGAGTACTGAGCACTCAGCACCCTGAGCACTGAGCACCCAGCACCCTGAGTACTGAGCACTGAGCACCCAGCACCCTGAGCACTGAGGACCCAGCACCCTGAGTACTGAGCACCCAGCACCCTGAGTACTGAGCACCCAGCACCCTGAGTACTGAGCACTGAGCACCCTGAGTACTGAGCACCCAGCACCCTGAGCACTGAGCACCCAGCACCCTGAGTACTGAGCACCCAGCACCCTGAGTACTGAGCACCCAGCACCCCGAGCACTGAGCACCCAGCACCCTGAGTACTGAGCACCTAGCACCCCGTGCACTGAGCACCCAGCACCCTGAGCACTGAGCACAAAGCACGCTGAGTACTGAGCACCCTGAGTACTGAGCATAGAGGACCCTGAGCACTGAGCACCCAGCACCCTGAGCACTGAGCACCCAGCACCCCGAGAATGAGCACCCAGCACCCTGAGTACTGAGAACCGAGCACCCTGAGTACTGAGCACCCAGCACGCTGAGCACTGAGCACCCAGCACCCCGAGTACTGAGCACCCAGCACCCCGAGCACTGAGCACCCAGCACCACGAGAATGAGCACCCAGCACCCTGAGAACTGAGCACCCAGCACCCTGAGTAATGAGCACCCAGCACCCCGAGCACTGAGCACCCTGAATACTGAGCACCCAGCACCCTGAGTACTGTGCACTAAGCACCCAGAGCGCTGAGCACCCAGGACCCCGAGCACTGAGTACTGAGCACCCAGCACCCTGAGTACTGAGCACCGAGCTCCCCGACCACTGAGCACCCTGAGTACTGAGCACCCAGCACCCTGAGTACTGAGCACCCAGCACCCTGAGCACTGGGCACACAGCACCCTGAGTACTGAGCACCCTGAGGACTGAGCACCGATCACCATGAGCACTGAGAACCCAGCACCCTGAGTACTGAGCACCCAGCACCCTGAGCACTGAGCACCCAGCACCCTGAGTACTGAGCAGAGAGCACCCTGATCACTGAGCACCCAGCACCCTGAGTACTGAGCACGCAGCACCCTGAGTACTGAGCACCGAGCACCCCGAGTACTGAGCACCCAGCACCCTGAGCACTCAGCACCCAGCACACCGAGCACTGAGCACCCAGCACCCTGAGTACTGAGCTCCCAGCACCCCGAGCCCTGAGCACCCAGCACCCTGAGTACTGAGCACCCTGAGTACTGAGCACCGATCACCCTGAGCACTGAGCACCCAACACCCTGAGTACTGAGCACCCACCGTACTGAGCACTGAGCACACTGAGCACTGAGCACCCAGCACCCTGAGTACTGAGCACCGAGCACCCTGAGCACTGAGCACCCAGCACCCTGAGTACTGAGCACCGAGCACCCCGAGCACTGAGCACCCAGAACCCCGAGCACTGAGCACCCAGCACCCCGAGCACTGAGCACCCAGCACCCGTAGCACTGAGGACCCAGCACCCCGAGCAATGAGCACCCAGCACCCTGAGTACTGAGCACCCAGCACCCCGAGTACTGAGCACCCAGCAACCTGAGCACCGAGCACCCAGCACCCCGAGCACTGAGCACCCAGCACCCTGAGCACTGAGCACCCAGCACCCTGAGTACTGAGCACTGAGCTCCCCGAGTACTGAGCACCCACCACCCCGTGCACTGAGCACCGAGGACACCGAGCACTGAGCACCCAGCACCCCGAGCACTGAGCACCCAGCACCCTGAGCACTGAGCACCCAGCACCCTGAGCACTGAGCACCCAGCACCCTGAGCACTAAGCACCCAGCAACCCGAGCACTGAGCACCCAGCACCCCGAGCACTGAGCACCCAGCACCCTGAGTACTGAGCACCCAGCACCCTGAGTACTCAGCACCCAGCACCCTGAGCACTGAGCAACCAGCACCCTGAGTACTGAGCACCCTGCACCCCAAGCACTAAGCACCCTGAGAACTGAGCACCCAGCACCCCAAGCACTGAGCACCCTGAGTACTGAGCACCCAGCACCCTGATTAATGAGCACCCAGCACCCCGAGAACTGAGCACCCAGCACCCTGAGTATTGAGCACCGAGCACCCTGAGTACTGAGCACCCAGCACCCTGAGTACTGAGCACCCAGTGTACTGAGCACCGAGCACCCAGCACCCTGAGTACTGAGCACCCAGCCCCCTGAGCACTGAGCACCCAGCACCCTGAGTACTGAGCACCGAGCACCCTGAGTACTGAGCACCCAGCACCCCGAGCACTGAGCACCCAGCACCCCGAGCACTGAGCACCCAGCACCCTGAGCACTGAGCACACTGAGTACTGAGCAACCAGCACCCTGAGTACTGAGCACCCAGCACCCTGAGCCCTGAGCACCCAGCACCCTGAGCACTGAGCACCCAGCACCCTGAGTTATGAGCACCCAGAACCCTGAGTACTGAGTACAAAGCACCCTGAGCACTGAGCACCCAGCACCCTGAGTACGGAGCACCGAGCACCCTGAGTACTGAGCACCCAGTACCCTAAGCACTGAGCACTCTGAGCACTGAGCACCCTGAGCACTGAGCACTGAGCACCCAGCACCCTGAGTACTGAGCACCCAAAACTCTGAGCACTGAGCACCCAGCACGCTGAGTACTGAGCACTGAGCACACAGCACCCTGAGTACTGAGCACCCAGCACCCCGAGCACTGAGCTCCCAGCGCCCCGAGCACTGAGCACCCAGCACCCTGAGCACTGAGCACTGAGCACACTGAGCACTGAGCACCCAGCACCCCGAGTACTGAGCACTGAGCACCCTGAGTACTGAGCACCCAACACCCAGAGTACTGATCACCCAGCACCCTGAGAACTGAGCACCAAGCACCCTGAGTACTGAGCACCCAGCACCCTGAGTACTGAGCACCCAGCTGCCTGAGCACTGAGCACTGAGCACCCAGCACCTTGAGCACTGAGCACTGACCACCCAGCACCCCGAGCACTGAGCACCCAGCAACCCGAGCACTGAGCACCCAGCGCCCTGAGCACTGAGCACCCAGCACACTGAGCACTGAGCACCCAGCCCCCTGAGTACTGAGCACCCAGCACCATGAGTACTGAGCACCCAGTACCCTGAGTACTGAGCACTCAGCACCCTGAGTACTGAGCACCGAGCACCCCGAGCACTGAGCACCAAGCACCCTGAGCACTGAGCACCCTGAGGACTGAGCACCCAGCACCCTGAGCACTGAGCACCCAGCACCCTGAGTACTGAGCAACGATCACCCTGAGCACTGAGCACCCAGCACCCCGAGCACTGAGCACCCAGCACCCTGAGTACTGAGCACCCAGCACCCTGAGCACTGAGCACACTGCAACCTGAGTACTGAGCACCCTGAGGACTGAGCACCGATCACCCTGAGCACTGAGCACCCAGCACCCTGAGTACTGAGCACCCAGCACGCTGAGTACTGAGCACTCAGCACCCTGAGCACTGAGCACCCAGCACCCTGAGTACTGAGCACTGAGCACCCAGCACCCCGAGCACTGAGCATGGAGCACCCCGAGGACTGAGCACCCCGCACCCTGAGCACTGAGCATGGAGCACCCCGAGGACTGAGCACCCCGCACCCTGAGCACTGAACACCCAGCACCTTGAGTACTGAGCACCGAGCACCCCGAGCACTGTGCTCCCAGCACCCTGAGTACTGAGCACCCAGCACCCTGAGCACTGAGCACCCAGCACCCTGAGCACTGAGCACCCAGCACCCCGAGCACTGAGCACCCAGCATCCTGAGTACTGAGCACCCAACACCCAGAGTACTGAGCACCCAGCAGCCTGAGAACTGAGCACCCAGCACCCTGAGTACTGAGCACCCAGCACCCTGAGTACTGAGCACCCAGCACCCTGAGCACTGAGCACTGAGCACGCAGCACCCTGAGCACTGAGCACTGACCACCCAGCACCCCGAGAACTGAGCACCCAGCACCCCGAGCACTGAGCACCCAGCACCCTGAGCACTGAGCACCCAGCACCCTGAGCACTGAGCACCCAGCCCCCTGAGTACTGAGCACCCAGCACCATGAGTACTGAGCACCCAGCACCCTGAGTACTGAGCACTCAGCACCCTGAGTACTGAGCACCGAGCACCCCGAGCACTGAGCTCCCTGCACCCTGAGCACTGAGCACCCTGAGGACTGAGCACCCAGCAACCTGAGCACTGAGCACCCAGCACCCTGAGTACTGAGCACCGATCACCCTGAGCACTGAGCACCCAGCACCCCGAGCACTGAGCACCCAGCACCCTGAGTACTGAGCACCCAGCACCCTGAGCACTGAGCACCCAGCACCCTGAGTACTGAGCACCCTGAGTACTGAGCAACGATCACCCTGAGCACTGAGCACCCAGCACCCTGAGTACTGAGCACCCAGCACCCTGAGCACTGAGCACCCAGCACCCTGAGCACTGAGCACCCAGCACCCTGAGTTATGAGCACCCAGAACCCTGAGTACTGAGTACAAAGCACCCTGAGCACTGAGCACCCAGCACCCTGAGTACTGAGCACCGAGCACCCTGAGTACTGAGCACCCAGCACCCTGAGTACTGAGCACGCAGCACCCTGAGCACTGAGCACCCAGCACCCTGAGTACTGAGCACCCAGCACCCTGAGTACTGAGCACCCAGCACCCTGAGTACTGGGCACCCAGCACCCTGAGCACTGTGCACCCAGCACCCTGAGTACTGAGCACCGAGCACCCCGAGCACTGAGCAACCAGCACCCTGAGTACTGAGCACTGAGCACCCTGAGTACTAAGCACCGAACACCCTGAGTACTGAGCACCCAGCACCCTGAGGACTGAGCACCCAGCACCCTGAGCACTGAGCACCCAGCACCCTGAGTAATGAGCACCCAGCACCCTGAGTACTGAGCACACAGCACCCCGAGCACTGAGCACCCAGCACCCCGAGCACTGAGCACCCAGCACCCCGAGCACTGAGCACCCAGCACCCTGAGCACTGAGCACCCAGCACCCTGAGCACTGAGCACCCAGCATCCTGAGTACTGAGTACTCAGCACCCTGAGCACTGAGCACCCAGCACCCTGAGTAATGATCACCGAGCACCCCGAGCACTGAGCACCCAGCACCCTGAGTACTGATCACCGAGCACCCCGAGCACTGAGCACCCAGCACCCTGAGTACTGAGCACCCAGCACCCTGAGCACTGAGCACCCAGCACCCCGAGCACTGAGCACCCAGCACCCCGAGCACTGAGCACCCAGCACCCCGAGCACTGAGCACTCAGCACCCCGAGCACTGAGCACCCAGCACCCTGAGCACTGAAAACCCAGCACCCTGAGCACTGAGCACCCAGCACCCTGAGTACTGAGTACTCAGCACCCTGAGCACTGAGCACCCAGCACCCTGAGAACTGATCACCAAGCACCCTGAGCACTGAGCACCCAGCACCCTGAGTACTGATCACCGAGCACCCCGAGCACTGAGCACCCAGCATCCTGAGTACTGAGCACCCAGCACCCTGAGTACTGAGCACCCAGCACCCTGAGTACTGAGCACCCAGCACCCTGAGCACTGAGCACAATGCACGCTGAGTACTGAGCACTGAGCACCCTGAGTACTGAGCACCTAGCACCCTGAGTACTGAGCACCCAGCACCCTGAGCACTGAGCAGCCAGCACCCTCAGCACTGAGCACCCACCACCCCGAGCACTGAGAACTCAGCACCCTGAGCACTGAGCACCCAGCACCCCGAGTACTGAGCACACAGCACCCCGAGTACTTAGCACCGAGCACCCCGAGCACTGAGCACCCAGCACCCTGAGTACTGAGCACCCAGTACCCTGAGTACTGAGCTCCCCGAGTACTGAGCACCCAGCACCCCGAGCACTGAGCACCCAGCACCCTGAGTACTGAGAACAGATCACCCTGAGTACTGAGCACCCAGCACCCTGAGTACTGAGCCCCCAGCACCCTGAGTACTGAGCACCCAGCACCCCGAGCACTGAGCACCCAGCACCCCGAGAATGAGCACCCAGCACCCTGAGTACTGAGAACCGAGCACCCTGAGTACTGAGCACCCAGCACCCTGAGTACTGAGCCCCCAGCACCCTGAGTACTGAGCACCCAGCACCCCGAGCACTGAGCACCCAGCACCCTGAGAATGAGCACCCAGCACCCTGAGTACTGAGCACCCAGCACCCCGAGCACGGAGCACCCAGGACCCCGAGCACTGAGTACTGAGCACCCAGCACCCTGAATACTGAGCACCGAGCTCCCCGAGCACTGAGCACCCAGCACCCTGAGCACTGAGCACCCAGCACCCTGAGCACTGAGCACCCAGCACCCTCAGTACTGAGCACCCAGCACGCTGAGTACTGAGCAATCAGCACCCTGAGCACTGAGCACCCAGCACCCTGAGTACTGAGCACTGAGCACCCAGCACCCCGAGCACTGAGCACCCAGCACCCTGTGTACTGAGCACTGATCACCCTGATTACTAAGCACCCAGCACCCTGAGTACTGAGCACCCAGGACCCTGAGCACTGAGCACCGAGCACCCCGAGCACTGAGCACCCAGCACCCTGAGCACTCAGCACCCATCACCCCGATCACTGAGCACCCAGCACCCTGAGCACTGAGCACCCAGCACCCTGAGCACTGAGCACCCAGCACCCAGAGCACTGAGCACCCAGCACCCTGAGCACTGAGCACCCAGCACCCTGAGTACTGAGCACCCAGCACCCTGAGTACTGAGCACCCTGAGTACTGAGCACCGATCACCCTGAGCACTGAGCACCCAGCACCCTGAGTACTGAGCACCCAGCACCCTGAGCACTGAGCACCCAGCACCCTGAGCATTGAGCACCCAGCACCCTGAGTACTGAGCACCCAGAACCCTGAGTACTGAGTACAAAGCACCCTGAGCACTGAGCACCCAGCACCCTGAGTACTGAGCACGGAGCACCCTGAGTACTGAGCACCCAGCACCCTGAGCACTGAGCACACAGCACCCTGAGTACTGAGCACCCAGCACCCTGAGTACTGAGCACTGATCACCCTGAGCACTGAGCACCCAGCACCCCGAGCACTGAGCACCCAGCACCCTGAGTACTGAGCACCTAGCACCCTGAGCACTGAGCACCGAGCACCCTGAGTACTGAACACCCAGCACCCTGAGCACTGAGCACTGAGCACCCAGCACCCTGAGCACTGAGCACTGAGCACCCAGCACCCCGAGCACTGAGCACCCAGCACCCTGAGCACCCAGCACCCTGAGCACTGAGCACCCTGAGCACTGAGCACCCTGAGCACTGAGCACTGAGCACCCAGCACACTGAGTACTGAGCACCCAACACTCTGAGCACTGAGCACCCAGCACGCTGAGTACTGAGCACTGAGCACACAGCACCCTGAGCACTGAGCACCCAGCACCCTGAGCACTGAGCACTGAGCACCCAGCACCCCGAGCACTGAGCACCCAGCACCCTGAGCACCCAGCACCCTGAGCACTGAGCACCCTGAGTACTGAGCACCCAGCACCCTGAGCACTGAGCACACAGCACCCTGAGTACTGAGCACCCTGAGTACTGAGCACCGATCACCCTGAGCACTGAGCACCCAGCACCCTGAGTACTGAGCACACAGCACCCTGAGCACTGAGCACCCAGCACCCTGAGCACTGAGCACCCAGCACCCTGAGTACTGAGCACCCAGAACCCTGAGTACTGAGTACAAAGCACCCTGAGCACTGAGCACACCGCAACATGAGTACTGAGCACCGAGCACCCTGAGTACTGAGCACCCAGCACCCTGAGTACTGAGCACCCAGCACCCTTAGCACTGAGCACCCAGCACCCTGAGTACTGAGCCCCCAGCCCCCTGAGTACTGAGCACCCAGCACCCTGAGTACGGAGCACCCAGCACCCTGAGTACTGAGCACCCAGCACCCTGAGTATTGAGCACCGAGCACCCCGAGCACTGAGCAACCAGCACCCTGAGTACTGAGCACTGAGCACCCTGAGTACTAAGCACCGAACACCCTGAGTACTGAGCACCCAGCACCCTGAGGACTGAGCACCCAGCACCCTGAGCACTGAGCACCCAGCACCCTGAGTAATGAGCACCCAGCACCCTGAGTACTGAGCACCCAGCACCCTGAGCACTGAGCACCCAGCACCCCGAGCACTGAGCACCCAGCACCCTGAGTACTGAGTACTCAGCACCCTGAGCACTGAGCACCCAGCACCCTGAGTACTGATCACCGAGCACCCCGAGCACTGAGCACCCAGCACCCTGAGCACTGAGCACCCAGCACCCTGAATAATGAGCACCCAGCACCCTGAGTACTGATAACCGAGCACCCCGAGCACTGAGCACCCAGCACCCTGAGTACTGAGCACCCAGCACCCTGAATACTGAGCACCCAGCACCCTGAGTACTGAGCACCCAGCACCCTGCGCACTGAGCACAAAGCACGCTGAGTACTGAGCACTGAACACCCTGAGTACTGAGCACCGAGGACCCTGAGCACTGAGCACCCAGCACGCTGAGTACTGAGCACTGAGCACCCTGGGTACTGAGCACCTAGCACCCTGAGTACTGAGCACCCAGCACCCTGAGCACTGAGCAGCCAGCACCCTCAGCACTGAGCACCCAGCACACCGAGCACTGAGCACCAAGCACCCTGAGCACTGAGCACCCAGCACCCCGAGTACTGAGCACCGAGCACCCCGAGCTCTGAGCACCCAGCAGCCTGAGTACTGAGCACCCAGTACCCTGAGTACTGAGCACCCCGAGTACTGATCACCCAGCACCCCGAGCACTGAGCACCCAGCACCCTGAGTACTGAGAATAGATCACCCCGAGCACGGAGCACCCAGGACCCCGAGCACTGAGTACTGAGCACCCAGCACCCTGAGTACTGAGCACCGAGCTCCCCGAGCACTGAGCACCCAGCACCCTGAGCACTGAGCACCCAGCACCCTGAGCACTGAAATCCCAGCACCCTGAGTACTGAGCACCCAGCACGCTGAGTACTGAGCACTCAGCACCCTGAGCACTGAGCACCCAGCACCCTGAGTACTGAGCACTGAGCACCCAGCACCCTGAGCACTGAGCACCCAGCACCCTGAGTACTGAGCACCCAGCACCCTGAGTACTGAGCACCCAGCACCCTGAGTACTGAGCACCGAGCACCCTGAGTACTGAGCACCGAGCACCCTGAGTACTGAGCACCCAGCACCCTGAGCACTGAGCACCCAGCACCCTGAGTACTGAGCACCCAGCACCCTGAGTACTGAGCACCCAGCACCCCGAGCACTGAGCACCCAGCACCCTGAGTACTGAGCACCTAGCACCCCGAGCACTGAGCACCCAGCACCCTGAGCACTGAGCACAAAGTACGCTGAGTACTGAGCACCCTGAGTACTGAGCATAGAGGACCCTGAGCACTGAGCACCCAGCACCCTGAGCACTGAGCACCCAGCACCCCGAGAATGAGCACCCAGCACCCTGAGTACTGAGAACCGAGCACCCTGAGTACTGAGCACCCAGCACGCTGAGCACTGAGCACCCAGCACCCCGAGTACTGAGCACCCAGCACCCCGAGCACTGAGCACCCAGCACCACGAGAATGAGCACCCAGCACCCTGAGTACTGAGCACCCAGCACCCTGAGTACTGAGCACCGAGCTCCCCGAGCACTGAGCACCCTGAGTACTGAGCACCCAGCACCCTGAGTACTGAGCACCCAGCACCCTGAGCACTGAGCACACAGCACCCTGAGTACTGAGCACCCAGCACCACGAGCACTGAGCACACAGCACCCTGAGTACTGAGCACCCTGAGGACTGAGCACCGATCACCATGAGCACTGAGAACCCAGCACCCTGAGTACTGAGCACCCAGCACCCTGAGCACTGAGCACCCAGCACCCTGAGTACTGAGCAGAGAGCACCCTGATCACTGAGCACCCAGCACCCTGAGTACTGAGCACCGAGCACCCTGATCACCGAGCACCCAGCACCCCGAGCACTGAGCACCCAGCACCCTGAGTACTGAGCACCGAGCACCCTGAGCACTGAGCACCCAGCACCCTGAGTACTGAGCACTGAGCTCCCCGAGTACTGAGCACCCACCACCCCGTGCACTGAGCACCGAGGACACCGAGCACTGAGCACCCAGCACCCCGAGCACTGAGCACCCAGCACCCTGAGCACTGAGCACCCAGCACCCTGAGCACTGAGCACCCAGCACCCTGAGCACTAAGCATCCAGCAACCCGAGCACTGAGCACCCAGCACCCCGAGCACTGAGCACCCAGCACCCTGAGTACTGAGCACCCAGCACCCTGAGTACTCAGCACCCAGCACCCTGAGCACTGAGCAACCAGCACCCTGAGTACTGAGCACCCTGCACCCCAAGCACTAAGCACCCTGAGAACTGAGCACCCAGCACCGCAAGCACTGAGCACCCTGAGTACTGAGCACCCAGCACCCTGATTAATGAGCACCCAGCACCCCGAGAACTGAGCACCCAGCACCCTGAGTATTGAGCACCGAGCACCCTGAGTACTGAGCACCCAGCACCCTGAGTACTGAGCACCCAGTGTACTGAGCACCGAGCACCCAGCACCCTGAGTACTGAGCACCCAGCCCCCTGAGCACTGAGCACCCAGCACCCTGAGTACTGAGCACCGAGCACCCTGAGTACTGAGCACCCAGCACCCCGAGCACTGAGCACCCAGCACCCCGAGCACTGAGCACCCAGCACCCTGAGCACTGAGCACCCTGAGTACTGAGCACTGAGCACCCTGAGTACTGAGCACCCAGCACCCTGAGTATTGAGCACCCAGCAACCTGAGCACTGAGCACCGAGCACCCTGAGCACTGAGCACCAAGCACCCTGAGTACTGAGCACCCTGAGTACTGAGCACACAGCACCGTGAGCTCTGAGCACCCAGCACCCCGAGCACTGAGCACCCAGCACCCTGAGCACTGAGCACCCTGAGTACTGAGCACTGAGCACCCTGACTACTGAGCACTGAGCACCCTGAGTACTGAGCACCCAGCACCCTGAGTACTGAGCACCCAGCACCCTGAGCAATGAGCACCCGGAGTACTGAGCACCCAGCACCCTGAGTACTTAGCACCGAGCACCCTGAGTACTGAGCACCCAGTACCCTGAGCACTGAACACACAGCACCCTGAGTACTGAGCACCCCGAGCATTGAGCACCCAGCACCCTGAGCACTGAGGACCCAGCACCCTGAGTACTGAGCACCCAGCACCCTGAGCACTGAGCACCCAGCACCCTGAGTACTGAGCACCCAGCACCCTGAGCACTGAGCACCCAGCACCCTGAGTAATGAGCACTGAGCACCCAGCACCCCGAGCACTGAGCACTAAGCACCCTGTGTACTGAGCACTGAGTACCCAGCACCCCGAGCACTGAGCACCCAGCACCCTGAGCACTGAGCACCCTGAGTACTGAGCACCCAGCACCCTGAGCACTGAGCACCCAGCACCCTGAGCACTGAGCACCCAGCACCCAGAGCACTGAGCACCCTGAGTACTGAGCACTGAGCACCCTGAGCACTGAGCACCGAGCACCCTGAGTGCTGAGCACTGAGCACCCTGACCACTGAGCACCCAGCACCCTGAGTACTGAGCACCCAGCACCCTGAGCACTGAGGACGGAGCACCCTGAGTACTAAGCACAAAGCACCCTGAGTACTGAGCACCCAGCACCCTGAGCACTGAGCACCCAGCACACTGAGTACTGAGCACCCAGCACCCTGAGTACTGAGCACCCAGCACCCTGAGCACTGAGCACACTGCAACCTGAGTACTGAGCACCCTGAGGACTGAGCACCGATCACCCTGAGCACTGAGCACCCAGCACCCCGAGCACTGAGCACCCAGCACCCTGAGTACTGAGCACCCAGCACCCTGAGCACTGAGCACACTGCAACCTGAGTACTGAGCACCCTGAGGACTGAGCACCGATCACCCTGAGCACTGAGCACCCAGCACCCTGAGTACTGAGCACCCAGCACGCTGAGTACTGAGCACTCAGCACCCTGAGCACTGAGCACCCAGCACCCTGAGTACTGAGCACTGAGCACCCAGCACCCCGAGCACTGAGCATGGAGCACCCCGAGGACTGAGCACCCCGCACCCTGAGCACTGAGCATGGAGCACCCCGAGGACTGAGCACCCCGCACCCTGAGCACTGAACACCCAGCACCTTGAGTACTGAGCACCGAGCACCCCGAGCACTGAGCTCCCAGCACCCTGAGTACTGAGCACCCCGCACCCTGAGCACTGAGCACCCAGCACCCTGAGCACTGAGCACCCAGCACCCCGAGCACTGAGCACCCAGCATCCTGAGTACTGAGCACCCAACACCCAGAGTACTGAGCACCCAGCAGCCTGAGAACTGAGCACCCAGCACCCTGAGTACTGAGCACCCAGCACCCTGAGTACTGAGCACCCAGCACCCTGAGCACTGAGCACTGAGCACGCAGCACCCTGAGCACTGAGCACTGACCACCCAGCACCCCGAGAACTGAGCACCCAGCACCCCGAGCACTGAGCACCCAGCACCCTGAGCACTGAGCACCCAGCACCCTGAGCACTGAGCACCCAGCCCCCTGAGTACTGAGCACCCAGCACCATGAGTACTGAGCACCCAGCACCCTGAGTACTGAGCACTCAGCACCCTGAGTACTGAGCACCGAGCACCCCGAGCACTGAGCTCCCTGCACCCTGAGCACTGAGCACCCTGAGGACTGAGCACCCAGCAACCTGAGCACTGAGCACCCAGCACCCTGAGTACTGAGCACCGATCACCCTGAGCACTGAGCACCCAGCACCCCGAGCACTGAGCACCCAGCACCCTGAGTACTGAGCACCCAGCACCCTGAGCACTGAGCACCCAGCACCCTGAGTACTGAGCACTCAGCACCCTGAGTACTGAGCACCGAGCACCCCGAGCACTGAGCTCCCTGCACCCTGAGCACTGAGCACCCTGAGGACTGAGCACCCAGCAACCTGAGCACTGAGCACCCAGCACCCTGAGTACTGAGCACCCAGCACCCTGAGCACTGAGCAGCCAGCACCCTCAGCACTGAGCACCCAGCACACCGAGCACTGAGCACCAAGCACCCTGAGCACTGAGCACCCAGCACCCCGAGTACTGAGCACCGAGCACCCCGAGCTCTGAGCACCCAGCAGCCTGAGTACTGAGCACCCAGTACCCTGAGTACTGAGCACCCCGAGTACTGATCACCCAGCACCCCGAGCACTGAGCACCCAGCACCCTGAGTACTGAGAACAGATCACCCCGAGCACGGAGCACCCAGGACCCCGAGCACTGAGTACTGAGCACCCAGCACCCTGAGTACTGAGCACCGAGCTCCCCGAGCACTGAGCACCCAGCACCCTGAGCACTGAGCACCCAGCACCCTGAGCACTGAAATCCCAGCACCCTGAGTACTGAGCACCCAGCACGCTGAGTACTGAGCACTCAGCACCCTGAGCACTGAGCACCCAGCACCCTGAGTACTGAGCACTGAGCACCCAGCACCCTGAGCACTGAGCACCCAGCACCCTGAGTACTGAGCACCCAGCACCCTGAGTACTGAGCACCCAGCACCCTGAGTACTGAGCACCGAGCACCCTGAGTACTGAGCACCGAGCACCCTGAGTACTGAGCACCCAGCACCCTGAGCACTGAGCACCCAGCACCCTGAGTACTGAGCACCCAGCACCCTGAGTACTGAGCACCCAGCACCCCGAGCACTGAGCACCCAGCACCCTGAGTACTGAGCACCTAGCACCCCGAGCACTGAGCACCCAGCACCCTGAGCACTGAGCACAAAGTACGCTGAGTACTGAGCACCCTGAGTACTGAGCATAGAGGACCCTGAGCACTGAGCACCCAGCACCCTGAGCACTGAGCACCCAGCACCCTGAGAATGAGCACCCAGCACCCTGAGTACTGAGAACCGAGCACCCTGAGTACTGAGCACCCAGCACGCTGAGCACTGAGCACCCAGCACCCCGAGTACTGAGCACCCAGCACCCCGAGCACTGAGCACCCAGCACCACGAGAATGAGCACCCAGCACCCTGAGTACTGAGCACCCAGCACCCTGAGTACTGAGCACCGAGCTCCCCGAGCACTGAGCACCCTGAGTACTGAGCACCCAGCACCCTGAGTACTGAGCACCCAGCACCCTGAGCACTGAGCACACAGCACCCTGAGTACTGAGCACCCAGCACCACGAGCACTGAGCACACAGCACCCTGAGTACTGAGCACCCTGAGGACTGAGCACCGATCACCATGAGCACTGAGAACCCAGCACCCTGAGTACTGAGCACCCAGCACCCTGAGCACTGAGCACCCAGCACCCTGAGTACTGAGCAGAGAGCACCCTGATCACTGAGCACCCAGCACCCTGAGTACTGAGCACCGAGCACCCTGAGCACTGAGCACCCAGCACCCTGAGTACTGAGCACCGAGCACCCCGAGCACTGAGCACCCAGCGCCCCGAGCACTGAGCACTGAGCACCCCGAGTACTGAGCACCCAGCAACCTGAGCACCGAGCACCCAGCACCCCGAGCACTGAGCACCCAGCACCCTGAGCACTGAGCACCCAGCACCCTGAGTACTGAGCACTGAGCTCCCCGAGTACTGAGCACCCACCACCCCGTGCACTGAGCACCGAGGACACCGAGCACTGAGCACCCAGCACCCCGAGCACTGAGCACCCAGCACCCTGAGCACTGAGCACCCAGCACCCTGAGCACTGAGCACGGAGCACCCTGAGCACTAAGCATCCAGCAACCCGAGCACTGAGCACCCAGCACCCCGAGCACTGAGCACCCAGCACCCTGAGTACTGAGCACCCAGCACCCTGAGTACTCAGCACCCAGCACCCTGAGCACTGAGCAACCAGCACCCTGAGTACTGAGCACCCTGCACCCCAAGCACTAAGCACCCTGAGAACTGAGCACCCAGCACCGCAAGCACTGAGCACCCTGAGTACTGAGCACCCAGCACCCTGATTAATGAGCACCCAGCACCCCGAGAACTGAGCACCCAGCACCCTGAGTATTGAGCACCGAGCACCCTGAGTACTGAGCACCCAGCACCCTGAGTACTGAGCACCCAGTGTACTGAGCACCGAGCACCCAGCACCCTGAGTACTGAGCACCCAGCCCCCTGAGCACTGAGCACCCAGCACCCTGAGTACTGAGCACCGAGCACCCTGAGTACTGAGCACCCAGCACCCCGAGCACTGAGCACCCAGCACCCCGAGCACTGAGCACCCAGCACCCTGATCACTGAGCACCCTGAGTACTGAGCACTGAGCACCCTGAGTACTGAGCACCCAGCACCCTGAGTATTGAGCACCCAGCAACCTGAGCACTGAGCACCGAGCACCCTGAGCACTGAGCAGCAAGCACCCTGAGTACTGAGCACCCTGAGTACTGAGCACACAGCACCGTGAGCACTGAGCACCCAGCACCCCGAGCACTGAGCACCCAGCACCCTGAGCACTGAGCACCCTGAGTACTGAGCACTGAGCACCCTGACTACTGAGCACTGAGCACCCTGAGTACTGAGCACCCAGCACCCCGAGTACTGAGCACCCAGCACCCTGAGCAATGAGCACCCGGAGTACTGAGCACCCAGCACCCTGAGTACTTAGCACCGAGCACCCTGAGTACTGAGCACCCAGTACCCTGAGCACTGAACACACAGCACCCTGAGTACTGAGCACCCCGAGCATTGAGCACCCAGCACCCTGAGCACTGAGGACCCAGCACCCTGAGTACTGAGCACCCAGCACCCTGAGCACTGAGCACCCAGCACCCTGAGTACTGAGCACCCAGCACCCTGAGCACTGAGCACCCAGCACCCTGAGTAATGAGCACTGAGCACCCAGCACCCCGAGCACTGAGCACTAAGCACCCTGTGTACTGAGCACTGAGTACCCAGCACCCCGAGCACTGAGCACCCAGCACCCTGAGCACTGAGCACCCTGAGTACTGAGCACCCAGCACCCTGAGCACTGAGCACCCAGCACCCTGAGCACTGAGCACCCAGCACCCAGAGCACTGAGCACCCTGAGTACTGAGCACTGAGCACCCTGAGCACTGAGCACCGAGCACCCTGAGTGCTGAGCACTGAGCACCCTGACCACTGAGCACCCAGCACCCTGAGTACTGAGCACCCAGCACCCTGAGCACTGAGGACGGAGCACCCTGAGTACTAAGCACAAAGCACCCTGAGTACTGAGCACCCAGCACCCTGAGCACTGAGCACCCAGCACACTGAGTACTGAGCACCCAGCACCCTGAGTACTGAGCACCCAGCACCCTGAGCACTGAGCACACTGCAACCTGAGTACTGAGCACCCTGAGGACTGAGCACCGATCACCCTGAGCACTGAGCACCCAGCACCCCGAGCACTGAGCACCCAGCACCCTGAGTACTGAGCACCCAGCACCCTGAGCACTGAGCACACTGCAACCTGAGTACTGAGCACCCTGAGGACTGAGCACCGATCACCCTGAGCACTGAGCACCCAGCACCCTGAGTACTGAGCACCCAGCACGCTGAGTACTGAGCACTCAGCACCCTGAGCACTGAGCACCCAGCACCCTGAGTACTGAGCACTGAGCACCCAGCACCCCGAGCACTGAGCATGGAGCACCCCGAGGACTGAGCACCCCGCACCCTGAGCACTGAGCATGGAGCACCCCGAGGACTGAGCACCCCGCACCCTGAGCACTGAACACCCAGCACCTTGAGTACTGAGCACCGAGCACCCCGAGCACTGAGCTCCCAGCACCCTGAGTACTGAGCACCCCGCACCCTGAGCACTGAGCACCCAGCACCCTGAGCACTGAGCACCCAGCACCCCGAGCACTGAGCACCCAGCATCCTGAGTACTGAGCACCCAACACCCAGAGTACTGAGCACCCAGCAGCCTGAGAACTGAGCACCCAGCACCCTGAGTACTGAGCACCCAGCACCCTGAGTACTGAGCACCCAGCACCCTGAGCACTGAGCACTGAGCACGCAGCACCCTGAGCACTGAGCACTGACCACCCAGCACCCCGAGAACTGAGCACCCAGCACCCCGAGCACTGAGCACCCAGCACCCTGAGCACTGAGCACCCAGCACCCTGAGCACTGAGCACCCAGCCCCCTGAGTACTGAGCACCCAGCACCATGAGTACTGAGCACCCAGCACCCTGAGTACTGAGCACTCAGCACCCTGAGTACTGAGCACCGAGCACCCCGAGCACTGAGCTCCCTGCACCCTGAGCACTGAGCACCCTGAGGACTGAGCACCCAGCAACCTGAGCACTGAGCACCCAGCACCCTGAGTACTGAGCACCGATCACCCTGAGCACTGAGCACCCAGCACCCCGAGCACTGAGCACCCAGCACCCTGAGTACTGAGCACCCAGCACCCTGAGCACTGAGCACCCAGCACCCTGAGTACTGAGCACTCAGCACCCTGAGTACTGAGCACCGAGCACCCCGAGCACTGAGCTCCCTGCACCCTGAGCACTGAGCACCCTGAGGACTGAGCACCCAGCAACCTGAGCACTGAGCACCCAGCACCCTGAGTACTGAGCACCCAGCACCCTGAGCACTGAGCAGCCAGCACCCTCAGCACTGAGCACCCAGCACACCGAGCACTGAGCACCAAGCACCCTGAGCACTGAGCACCCAGCACCCCGAGTACTGAGCACCGAGCACCCCGAGCTCTGAGCACCCAGCAGCCTGAGTACTGAGCACCCAGTACCCTGAGTACTGAGCACCCCGAGTACTGATCACCCAGCACCCCGAGCACTGAGCACCCAGCACCCTGAGTACTGAGAACAGATCACCCCGAGCACGGAGCACCCAGGACCCCGAGCACTGAGTACTGAGCACCCAGCACCCTGAGTACTGAGCACCGAGCTCCCCGAGCACTGAGCACCCAGCACCCTGAGCACTGAGCACCCAGCACCCTGAGCACTGAAATCCCAGCACCCTGAGTACTGAGCACCCAGCACGCTGAGTACTGAGCACTCAGCACCCTGAGCACTGAGCACCCAGCACCCTGAGTACTGAGCACTGAGCACCCAGCACCCTGAGCACTGAGCACCCAGCACCCTGAGTACTGAGCACCCAGCACCCTGAGTACTGAGCACCCAGCACCCTGAGTACTGAGCACCGAGCACCCTGAGTACTGAGCACCGAGCACCCTGAGTACTGAGCACCCAGCACCCTGAGCACTGAGCACCCAGCACCCTGAGTACTGAGCACCCAGCACCCTGAGTACTGAGCACCCAGCACCCCGAGCACTGAGCACCCAGCACCCTGAGTACTGAGCACCTAGCACCCCGAGCACTGAGCACCCAGCACCCTGAGCACTGAGCACAAAGTACGCTGAGTACTGAGCACCCTGAGTACTGAGCATAGAGGACCCTGAACACTGAGCACCCAGCACCCTGAGCACTGAGCACCCAGCACCCCGAGAATGAGCACCCAGCACCCTGAGTACTGAGAACCGAGCACCCTGAGTACTGAGCACCCAGCACGCTGAGCACTGAGCACCCAGCACCCCGAGTACTGAGCACCCAGCACCCCGAGCACTGAGCACCCAGCACCACGAGAATGAGCACCCAGCACCCTGAGTACTGAGCACCCAGCACCCTGAGTACTGAGCACCGAGCTCCCCGAGCACTGAGCACCCTGAGTACTGAGCACCCAGCACCCTGAGTACTGAGCACCCAGCACCCTGAGCACTGAGCACACAGCACCCTGAGTACTGAGCACCCAGCACCACGAGCACTGAGCACACAGCACCCTGAGTACTGAGCACCCTGAGGACTGAGCACCGATCACCATGAGCACTGAGAACCCAGCACCCTGAGTACTGAGCACCCAGCACCCTGAGCACTGAGCACCCAGCACCCTGAGTACTGAGCAGAGAGCACCCTGATCACTGAGCACCCAGCACCCTGAGTACTGAGCACCGAGCACCCTGAGCACTGAGCACCCAGCACCCTGAGTACTGAGCACCGAGCACCCCGAGCACTGAGCACCCAGCGCCCCGAGCACTGAGCACTGAGCACCCCGAGTACTGAGCACCCAGCAACCTGAGCACCGAGCACCCAGCACCCCGAGCACTGAGCACCCAGCACCCTGAGCACTGAGCACCCAGCACCCTGAGTACTGAGCACTGAGCTCCCCGAGTACTGAGCACCCACCACCCCGTGCACTGAGCACCGAGGACACCGAGCACTGAGCACCCAGCACCCCGAGCACTGAGCACCCAGCACCCTGAGCACTGAGCACCCAGCACCCTGAGCACTGAGCACCCAGCACCCTGAGCACTAAGCATCCAGCAACCCGAGCACTGAGCACCCAGCACCCCGAGCACTGAGCACCCAGCACCCTGAGTACTGAGCACCCAGCACCCTGAGTACTCAGCACCCAGCACCCTGAGCACTGAGCAACCAGCACCCTGAGTACTGAGCACCCTGCACCCCAAGCACTAAGCACCCTGAGAACTGAGCACCCAGCACCGCAAGCACTGAGCACCCTGAGTACTGAGCACCCAGCACCCTGATTAATGAGCACCCAGCACCCCGAGAACTGAGCACCCAGCACCCTGAGTATTGAGCACCGAGCACCCTGAGTACTGAGCACCCAGCACCCTGAGTACTGAGCACCCAGTGTACTGAGCACCGAGCACCCAGCACCCTGAGTACTGAGCACCCAGCCCCCTGAGCACTGAGCACCCAGCACCCTGAGTACTGAGCACCGAGCACCCTGAGTACTGAGCACCCAGCACCCCGAGCACTGAGCACCCAGCACCCCGAGCACTGAGCACCCAGCACCCTGAGCACTGAGCACCCTGAGTACTGAGCACTGAGCACCCTGAGTACTGAGCACCCAGCACCCTGAGTATTGAGCACCCAGCAACCTGAGCACTGAGCACCGAGCACCCTGAGCACTGAGCAGCAAGCACCCTGAGTACTGAGCACCCTGAGTACTGAGCACACAGCACCGTGAGCACTGAGCACCCAGCACCCCGAGCACTGAGCACCCAGCACCCTGAGCACTGAGCACCCTGAGTACTGAGCACTGAGCACCCTGACTACTGAGCACTGAGCACCCTGAGTACTGAGCACCCAGCACCCCGAGTACTGAGCACCCAGCACCCTGAGCAATGAGCACCCGGAGTACTGAGCACCCAGCACCCTGAGTACTTAGCACCGAGCACCCTGAGTACTGAGCACCCAGTACCCTGAGCACTGAACACACAGCACCCTGAGTACTGAGCACCCCGAGCATTGAGCACCCAGCACCCTGAGCACTGAGGACCCAGCACCCTGAGTACTGAGCACCCAGCACCCTGAGCACTGAGCACCCAGCACCCTGAGTACTGAGCACCCAGCACCCTGAGCACTGAGCACCCAGCACCCTGAGTAATGAGCACTGAGCACCCAGCACCCCGAGCACTGAGCACTAAGCACCCTGTGTACTGAGCACTGAGTACCCAGCACCCCGAGCACTGAGCACCCAGCACCCTGAGCACTGAGCACCCTGAGTACTGAGCACCCAGCACCCTGAGCACTGAGCACCCAGCACCCTGAGCACTGAGCACCCAGCACCCAGAGCACTGAGCACCCTGAGTACTGAGCACTGAGCACCCTGAGCACTGAGCACCGAGCACCCTGAGTGCTGAGCACTGAGCACCCTGACCACTGAGCACCCAGCACCCTGAGTACTGAGCACCCAGCACCCTGAGCACTGAGGACGGAGCACCCTGAGTACTAAGCACAAAGCACCCTGAGTACTGAGCACCCAGCACCCTGAGCACTGAGCACCCAGCACACTGAGTACTGAGCACCCAGCACCCTGAGTACTGAGCACCCAGCACCCTGAGCACTGAGCACACTGCAACCTGAGTACTGAGCACCCTGAGGACTGAGCACCGATCACCCTGAGCACTGAGCACCCAGCACCCCGAGCACTGAGCACCCAGCACCCTGAGTACTGAGCACCCAGCACCCTGAGCACTGAGCACACTGCAACCTGAGTACTGAGCACCCTGAGGACTGAGCACCGATCACCCTGAGCACTGAGCACCCAGCACCCTGAGTACTGAGCACCCAGCACGCTGAGTACTGAGCACTCAGCACCCTGAGCACTGAGCACCCAGCACCCTGAGTACTGAGCACTGAGCACCCAGCACCCCGAGCACTGAGCATGGAGCACCCCGAGGACTGAGCACCCCGCACCCTGAGCACTGAGCATGGAGCACCCCGAGGACTGAGCACCCCGCACCCTGAGCACTGAACACCCAGCACCTTGAGTACTGAGCACCGAGCACCCCGAGCACTGAGCTCCCAGCACCCTGAGTACTGAGCACCCCGCACCCTGAGCACTGAGCACCCAGCACCCTGAGCACTGAGCACCCAGCACCCCGAGCACTGAGCACCCAGCATCCTGAGTACTGAGCACCCAACACCCAGAGTACTGAGCACCCAGCAGCCTGAGAACTGAGCACCCAGCACCCTGAGTACTGAGCACCCAGCACCCTGAGTACTGAGCACCCAGCACCCTGAGCACTGAGCACTGAGCACGCAGCACCCTGAGCACTGAGCACTGACCACCCAGCACCCCGAGAACTGAGCACCCAGCACCCCGAGCACTGAGCACCCAGCACCCTGAGCACTGAGCACCCAGCACCCTGAGCACTGAGCACCCAGCCCCCTGAGTACTGAGCACCCAGCACCATGAGTACTGAGCACCCAGCACCCTGAGTACTGAGCACTCAGCACCCTGAGTACTGAGCACCGAGCACCCCGAGCACTGAGCTCCCTGCACCCTGAGCACTGAGCACCCTGAGGACTGAGCACCCAGCAACCTGAGCACTGAGCACCCAGCACCCTGAGTACTGAGCACCGATCACCCTGAGCACTGAGCACCCAGCACCCCGAGCACTGAGCACCCAGCACCCTGAGTACTGAGCACCCAGCACCCTGAGCACTGAGCACCCAGCACCCTGAGTACTGAGCACCCTGCGTACTGAGCAACGATCACCCTGAGCACTGAGCACCCAGCACCCTGAGTACTGAGCACCCAGCACCCTGAGCACTGAGCACCCAGCACCCTGAGCACTGAGCACCCAGCACCCTGAGTTATGAGCACCCAGAACCCTGAGTACTGAGTACAAAGCACCCTGAGCACTGAGCACCCAGCACCCTGAGTACTGAGCACCGAGCACCCTGAGTACTGAGCACCCAGCACCCTGAGTACTGAGCACGCAGCACCCTGAGCACTGAGCACCCAGCACCCTGAGTACTGAGCACCCAGCACCCTGAGTACTGAGCACCCAGCACCCTGAGTACTGAGCACCCAGCACCCTGAGCACTGTGCACCCAGCACCCTGAGTACTGAGCACCGAGCACCCCGAGCACTGAGCAACCAGCACCCTGAGTACTGAGCACTGAGCACCCTGAGTACTAAGCACCGAACACCCTGAGTACTGAGCACCCAGCACCCTGAGGACTGAGCACCCAGCACCCTGAGCACTGAGCACCCAGCACCCTGAGTAATGAGCACCCAGCACCCTGAGTACTGAGCACACAGCACCCCGAGCACTGAGCACCCAGCACCCCGAGCACTGAGCACCCAGCACCCCGAGCACTGAGCACCCAGCACCCTGAGCACTGAGCACCCAGCACCCTGAGCACTGAGCACCCAGCATCCTGAGTACTGAGTACTCAGCACCCTGAGCACTG
Source organism: Microtus oregoni (assembly GCF_018167655.1). Taxonomy (NCBI): domain Eukaryota; kingdom Metazoa; phylum Chordata; class Mammalia; order Rodentia; family Cricetidae; genus Microtus; species Microtus oregoni. Next base: position 6,031,036 of record NW_024544028.1, on the reverse strand, counting down.
AGCACCCAGCACCCTGAGTACTGATCACCGAGCACCCCGAGCACTGAGCACCCAGCACCCTGAGTACTGATCACCGAGCACCCCGAGCACTGAGCACCCAGCACCCTGAGTACTGAGCACCCAGCACCCTGAGCACTGAGCACCCAGCACCCCGAGCACTGAGCACCCAGCACCCCGAGCACTGAGCACCCAGCACCCCGAGCACTGAGCACTCAGCACCCCGAGCACTGAGCACCCAGCACCCTGAGCACTGAAAACCCAGCACCCTGAGCACTGAGCACCCAGCACCCTGAGTACTGAGTACTCAGCACCCTGAGCACTGAGCACCCAGCACCCTGAGAACTGATCACCAAGCACCCTGAGCACTGAGCACCCAGCACCCTGAGTACTGATCACCGAGCACCCCGAGCACTGAGCACCCAGCATCCTGAGTACTGAGCACCCAGCACCCTGAGTACTGAGCACCCAGCACCCTGAGTACTGAGCACCCAGCACCCTGAGCACTGAGCACAATGCACGCTGAGTACTGAGCACTGAGCACCCTGAGTACTGAGCACCTAGCACCCTGAGTACTGAGCACCCAGCACCCTGAGCACTGAGCAGCCAGCACCCTCAGCACTGAGCACCCACCACCCCGAGCACTGAGAACCCAGCACCCTGAGCACTGAGCACCCAGCACCCCGAGTACTGAGCACACAGCACCCCGAGTACTTAGCACCGAGCACCCCGAGCACTGAGCACCCAGCACCCTGAGTACTGAGCACCCAGTACCCTGAGTACTGAGCTCCCCGAGTACTGAGCACCCAGCACCCCGAGCACTGAGCACCCAGCACCCTGAGTACTGAGAACAGATCACCCTGAGTACTGAGCACCCAGCACCCTGAGTACTGAGCCCCCAGCACCCTGAGTACTGAGCACCCAGCACCCCGAGCACTGAGCACCCAGCACCCCGAGAATGAGCACCCAGCACCCTGAGTACTGAGAACCGAGCACCCTGAGTACTGAGCACCCAGCACCCTGAGTACTGAGCCCCCAGCACCCTGAGTACTGAGCACCCAGCACCCCGAGCACTGAGCACCCAGCACCCTGAGAATGAGCACCCAGCACCCTGAGTACTGAGCACCCAGCACCCCGAGCACGGAGCACCCAGGACCCCGAGCACTGAGTACTGAGCACCCAGCACCCTGAATACTGAGCACCGAGCTGCCCGAGCACTGAGCACCCAGCACCCTGAGCACTGAGCACCCAGCACCCTGAGCACTGAGCACCCAGCACCCTCAGTACTGAGCACCCAGCACGCTGAGTACTGAGCAATCAGCACCCTGAGCACTGAGCACCCAGCACCCTGAGTACTGAGCACTGAGCACCCAGCACCCCGAGCACTGAGCACCCAGCACCCTGTGTACTGAGCACTGAGCACCCTGATTACTAAGCACCCAGCACCCTGAGTACTGAGCACCCAGGACCCTGAGCACTGAGCACCGAGCACCCCGAGCACTGAGCACCCAGCACCCTGAGCACTCAGCACCCATCACCCCGATCACTGAGCACCCAGCACCCTGAGCACTGAGCACCCAGCACCCTGAGCACTGAGCACCCAGCACCCAGAGCACTGAGCACCCAGCACCCTGAGCACTGAGCACCCAGCACCCTGAGTACTGAGCACCCAGCACCCTGAGTACTGAGCACCCTGAGTACTGAGCACCGATCACCCTGAGCACTGAGCACCCAGCACCCTGAGTACTGAGCACCCAGCACCCTGAGCACTGAGCACCCAGCACCCTGAGCATTGAGCACCCAGCACCCTGAGTACTGAGCACCCAGAACCCTGAGTACTGAGTACAAAGCACCCTGAGCACTGAGCACCCAGCACCCTGAGTACTGAGCACGGAGCACCCTGAGTACTGAGCACCCAGCACCCTGAGTACTGAGCACCCAGCACCCTGAGCACTGAGCACACAGCACCCTGAGTACTGAGCACCCAGCACCCTGAGTACTGAGCACTGATCACCCTGAGCACTGAGCACCCAGCACCCCGAGCACTGAGCATCCAGCACCCTGAGTACTGAGCACCTAGCACCCTGAGCACTGAGCACCGAGCACCCTGAGTACTGAACACCCAGCACCCTGAGCACTGAGCACTGAGCACCCAGCACCCTGAGCACTGAGCACTGAGCACCCAGCACCCCGAGCACTGAGCACCCAGCACCCTGAGCACCCAGCACCCTGAGGACTGAGCACCCTGAGCACTGAGCACCCTGAGCACTGAGCACTGAGCACCCAGCACACTGAGTACTGAGCACCCAACACTCTGAGCACTGAGCACCCAGCACGCTGAGTACTGAGCACTGAGCACACAGCACCCTGAGCACTGAGCACCCAGCACCCTGAGCACTGAGCACTGAGCACCCAGCACCCCGAGCACTGAGCACCCAGCACCCTGAGCACCCAGCACCCTGAGCACTGAGCACCCTGAGTACTGAGCACCCAGCACCCTGAGCACTGAGCACACAGCACCCTGAGTACTGAGCACCCTGAGTACTGAGCACCGATCACCCTGAGCACTGAGCACCCAGCACCCTGAGTACTGAGCACACAGCACCCTGAGCACTGAGCACCCAGCACCCTGAGCACTGAGCACCCAGCACCCTGAGTACTGAGCACCCAGAACCCTGAGTACTGAGTACAAAGCACCCTGAGCACTGAGCACACAGCAACATGAGTACTGAGCACCGAGCACCCTGAGTACTGAGCACCCAGCACCCTGAGTACTGAGCACCCAGCACCCTTAGCACTGAGCACCCAGCACCCTGAGTACTGAGCCCCCAGCCCCCTGAGTACTGAGCACCCAGCACCCTGAGTACGGAGCACCCAGCACCCTGAGTACTGAGCACCCAGCACCCTGAGTATTGAGCACCGAGCACCCCGAGCACTGAGCAACCAGCACCCTGAGTACTGAGCACTGAGCACCCTGAGTACTAAGCACCGAACACCCTGAGTACTGAGCACCCAGCACCCTGAGGACTGAGCACCCAGCACCCTGAGCACTGAGCACCCAGCACCCTGAGTAATGAGCACCCAGCACCCTGAGTACTGAGCACCCAGCACCCTGAGCACTGAGCACCCAGCACCCCGAGCACTGAGCACCCAGCACCCTGAGTACTGAGTACTCAGCACCCTGAGCACTGAGCACCCAGCACCCTGAGTACTGATCACCGAGCACCCCGAGCACTGAGCACCCAGCACCCTGAGCACTGAGCACCCAGCACCCTGAATAATGAGCACCCAGCACCCTGAGTACTGATAACCGAGCACCCCGAGCACTGAGCACCCAGCACCCTGAGTACTGAGCACCCAGCACCCTGAATACTGAGCACCCAGCACCCTGAGTACTGAGCACCCAGCACCCTGCGCACTGAGCACAAAGCACGCTGAGTACTGAGCACTGAACACCCTGAGTACTGAGCACCGAGGACCCTGAGCACTGAGCACCCAGCACGCTGAGTACTGAGCACTGAGCACCCTGGGTACTGAGCACCTAGCACCCTGAGTACTGAGCACCCAGCACCCTGAGCACTGAGCAGCCAGCACCCTCAGCACTGAGCACCCAGCACACCGAGCACTGAGCACCAAGCACCCTGAGCACTGAGCACCCAGCACCCCGAGTACTGAGCACCGAGCACCCCGAGCTCTGAGCACCCAGCAGCCTGAGTACTGAGCACCCAGTACCCTGAGTACTGAGCACCCCGAGTACTGATCACCCAGCACCCCGAGCACTGAGCACCCAGCACCCTGAGTACTGAGAACAGATCACCCCGAGCACGGAGCACCCAGGACCCCGAGCACTGAGTACTGAGCACCCAGCACCCTGAGTACTGAGCACCGAGCTCCCCGAGCACTGAGCACCCAGCACCCTGAGCACTGAGCACCCAGCACCCTGAGCACTGAAATCCCAGCACCCTGAGTACTGAGCACCCAGCACGCTGAGTACTGAGCACTCAGCACCCTGAGCACTGAGCACCCAGCACCCTGAGTACTGAGCACTGAGCACCCAGCACCCTGAGCACTGAGCACCCAGCACCCTGAGTACTGAGCACCCAGCACCCTGAGTACTGATCACCCAGCACCCTGAGTACTGAGCACCGAGCACCCTGAGTACTGAGCACCGAGCACCCTGAGTACTGAGCACCCAGCACCCTGAGCACTGAGCACCCAGCACCCTGAGTACTGAGCACCCAGCACCCTGAGTACTGAGCACCCAGCACCCCGAGCACTGAGCACCCAGCACCCTGAGTACTGAGCACCTAGCACCCCGAGCACTGAGCACCCAGCACCCTGAGCACTGAGCACAAAGTACGCTGAGTACTGAGCACCCTGAGTACTGAGCATAGAGGACCCTGAGCACTGAGCACCCAGCACCCTGAGCACTGAGCACCCAGCACCCCGAGAATGAGCACCCAGCACCCTGAGTACTGAGAACCGAGCACCCTGAGTACTGAGCACCCAGCACGCTGAGCACTGAGCACCCAGCACCCCGAGTACTGAGCACCCAGCACCCCGAGCACTGAGCACCCAGCACCACGAGAATGAGCACCCAGCACCCTGAGTACTGAGCACCCAGCACCCTGAGTACTGAGCACCGAGCTCCCCGAGCACTGAGCACCCTGAGTACTGAGCACCCAGCACCCTGAGTACTGAGCACCCAGCACCCTGAGCACTGAGCACACAGCACCCTGAGTACTGAGCACCCAGCACCACGAGCACTGAGCACACAGCACCCTGAGTACTGAGCACCCTGAGGACTGAGCACCGATCACCATGAGCACTGAGAACCCAGCACCCTGAGTACTGAGCACCCAGCACCCTGAGCACTGAGCACCCAGCACCCTGAGTTCTGAGCAGAGAGCACCCTGATCACTGAGCACCCAGCACCCTGAGTACTGAGCACGCAGCACCCTGAGTACTGAGCACCGAGCACCCCGAGTACTGAGCACCCAGCACCCTGAGCACTCAGCACCCAGCACACCGAGCACTAAGCACCCAGCACCCTGAGTACTGAGCTCCCAGCACCCCGAGCCCTGAGCACCCAGCACCCTGAGTACTGAGCACCCTGAGTACTGAGCACCGATCACCCTGAGCACTGAGCACCCAACACCCTGAGTACTGAGCACCCACCGTACTGAGCACTGAGCACACTGAGCACTGAGCACCCAGCACCCTGAGTACTGAGCACCGAGCACCCTGAGCACTGAGCACCCAGCACCCTGAGTACTGAGCACCGAGCACCCCGAGCACTGAGCACCCAGCGCCCCGAGCACTGAGCACTGAGCACCCCGAGTACTGAGCACCCAGCAACCTGAGCACCGAGCACCCAGCACCCCGAGCACTGAGCACCCAGCACCCTGAGCACTGAGCACCCAGCACCCTGAGTACTGAGCACTGAGCTCCCCGAGTACTGAGCACCCACCACCCCGTGCACTGAGCACCGAGGACACCGAGCACTGAGCACCCAGCACCCCGAGCACTGAGCACCCAGCACCCTGAGCACTGAGCACCCAGCACCCTGAGCACTGAGCACCCAGCACCCTGAGCACTAAGCATCCAGCAACCCGAGCACTGAGCACCCAGCACCCCGAGCACTGAGCACCCAGCACCCTGAGTACTGAGCACCCAGCACCCTGAGTACTCAGCACCCAGCACCCTGAGCACTGAGCAACCAGCACCCTGAGTACTGAGCACCCTGCACCCCAAGCACTAAGCACCCTGAGAACTGAGCACACAGCACCGCAAGCACTGAGCACCCTGAGTACTGAGCACCCAGCACCCTGATTAATGAGCACCCAGCACCCCGAGAACTGAGCACCCAGCACCCTGAGTATTGAGCACCGAGCACCCTGAGTACTGAGCACCCAGCACCCTGAGTACTGAGCACCCAGTGTACTGAGCACCGAGCACCCAGCACCCTGAGTACTGAGCACCCAGCCCCCTGAGCACTGAGCACCCAGCACCCTGAGTACTGAGCACCGAGCACCCTGAGTACTGAGCACCCAGCACCCCGAGCACTGAGCACCCAGCACCCCGAGCACTGAGCACCCAGCACCCTGAGCACTGAGCACCCTGAGTACTGAGCACTGAGCACCCTGAGTACTGAGCACCCAGCACCCTGAGTATTGAGCACCCAGCAACCTGAGCACTGAGCACCGAGCACCCTGAGCACTGAGCACCAAGCACCCTGAGTACTGAGCACCCTGAGTACTGAGCACACAGCACCGTGAGCACTGAGCACCCAGCACCCCGAGCACTGAGCACCCAGCACCCTGAGCACTGAGCACCCTGAGTACTGAGCACTGAGCACCCAGACTACTGAGCACTGAGCACCCTGAGTACTGAGCACCCAGCACCCTGAGTACTGAGCACCCAGCACCCTGAGCAATGAGCACCCGGAGTACTGAGCACCCAGCACCCTGAGTACTTAGCACCGAGCACCCTGAGTACTGAGCACCCAGTACCCTGAGCACTGAACACACAGCACCCTGAGTACTGAGCACCCCGAGCATTGAGCACCCAGCACCCTGAGCACTGAGGACCCAGCACCCTGAGTACTGAGCACCCAGCACCCTGAGCACTGAGCACCCAGCACCCTGAGTACTGAGCACCCAGCACCCTGAGCACTGAGCACCCAGCACCCTGAGTAATGAGCACTGAGCACCCAGCACCCCGAGCACTGAGCACTAAGCACCCTGTGTACTGAGCACTGAGTACCCAGCACCCCGAGCACTGAGCACCCAGCACCCTGAGCACTGAGCACCCTGAGTACTGAGCACCCAGCACCCTGAGCACTGAGCACCCAGCACCCTGAGCACTGAGCACCCAGCACCCAGAGCACTGAGCACCCTGAGTACTGAGCACTGAGCACCCTGAGCACTGAGCACCGAGCACCCTGAGTGCTGAGCACTGAGCACCCTGACCACTGAGCACCCAGCACCCTGAGTACTGAGCACCCAGCACCCTGAGCACTGAGGACGGAGCACCCTGAGTACTAAGCACAAAGCACCCTGAGTACTGAGCACCCAGCACCCTGAGCACTGAGCACCCAGCACACTGAGTACTGAGCACTGAGCACCCTGAGTACTGAGCACCGAGCACCCTGAGCACTGAGCACCCAGCACGCTGAGTACTGAGCACTGAGCACCCTGATTAATGAGCACCCAGCACCCCGAGAACTGAGCACCCAGCACCCTGAGTATTGAGCACCGAGCACCCTGAGTACTGAGCACCCAGCACCCTGAGTACTGAGCACCCAGTGTACTGAGCACCGAGCACCCAGCACCCTGAGTACTGAGCACCCAGCACCCTGAGCACCGAGCACCCAGCACCCTGAGTACTGAGCACCGAGCACCCTGAGTACTGAGCACCCAGCACCCCGAGCACTGAGCACCCAGCACCCCGAGCACTGAGCACCCAGCACACCGAGCACTCAGCACCCAGCACCGCGAGCACTGAGCACCCAGCACACCGAGCACTGAGCACCCAGCACCCCGAGCACCGAGCACCATGAGTACTAAGCACCGAGCACCCTGAGCACTGAGCACCCAGCACCCTGAGCACTGAGCACCCAGCACCCTGAGTACTGAGCCCCCAGCACCCCGAGCACTGAGCACCCAGCACCGTGAGTACTGAGCACCCAGCACCCTGAGCACTGAGCACCGAGCACCCTGAGCACTGAGCACCCAGCACCCTGAGGACTGAGTACCCAGCACCCCGAGCACTGAGCACCCAGCACCCTGAGCACTGAGCACCCTGATTACTGAGCACTGAGCACCCTGAGTACTGAGCACCCAGAACCCTGAGTATTGAGCACCCAGCAACCTGAGCACTGAGCACCAATCACCCTGAGCACTGAGCACCCAGCACCCTGAGCACTGAGCACCCAGCACCCTGAGCACTTAGCACCCTGAGGACTGAGCACCCAGCACCCTGAGTACTGAGCACCCAGCACCCTGAGTACTGAGCACCCAGCATCCTGAGTACTGAGCACCCTGAGTACTGAGCACCCAGCATCCTGAGTACTGTGCAACCTGAGTACTGAGCACCCAGCAACCTGAGTACTTAGCACCCAGCAACTGAGCACTTAGCACCCAGCACCCTGAGTACTGAGCACCGAGCACTCCGAGTACTGAGCACCCAGCACCCCGAGCACTGAGCACCCAGCACCCTGAGCACTGAGCACCCAGCACCCCAAGCACTGAGCACCCAGCACCCTGAGTACTGAGTACTGAGCACCCTGAGTACTGAGCACCCAGCATCCTGAGCACTGAGCACCCGGCACCCTGAGTACTGAGCACCGACCACCCCGAGCACTGAGCACGCAGCACCCTGAGTACTGAGCACCCAGCACTAAAAGTACTGAGCACCGAGCATCCTGAGCACTGAGCACCGAGCACCCCGAGCACTGAGCACCCAGCACCCTGAGTACTGAGCACCCAGCAAAAAGTGTACTGAGCAGCGAGCACCCTGAGCACTGAGCACCCAGCACCCTGAGTAATGAGCACCCAGCACCCCGAGTACTGAGCACCCAGCACCCCGAGCACTGAGCACCCAGCACCCTGAGTACTGAGCACCCAGCACCCTGAGCACTGAGCACAAAGCACACTGAGTACTGAGCACCCTGAGTACTGAGCATAGAGGACCCTGAGCACTGAGCACCCAGCACCCTGAACACTGAGCACCCAGCACACCGAGAATGAGCACCCATCACTCTGAGTACTGAGAACCGAGCACCCTGAGTACTGAGCACGCAGCACGCTGAGCACTGAGCACCCAGCACCCCGAGTACTGAGCACCCAGCACCCCGAGCACTGAGCACCCAGCACCACGAGAATGAGCAGCCAGCACCCTGAGTACTGAGCACCCAGCACCCTGAGTACTGAGCACCCTGAGTACTGTGCACCGATCACCCTGAGCACTGAGCACCCAGCACCCTGAGTACTGAGCACCGAGCACCCTGAGCACTGAGCACCCAGCACCCTGAGTACTGAGCACCGAGCACCCCGAGCACTGAGCACCCAGCGCCCCGAGCACTGAGCACCCAGCACCCCGAGCACTGAGCACCCAGCACCCGTAGCACTGAGGACCCAGCACCCCGAGCAATGAGCACCCAGCACCCTGAGTACTGAGCACCCAGCACCCCGAGTACTGAGCACCCAGCAACCTGAGCACCGAGCACCCAGCACCCCGAGCACTGAGCACCCAGCACCCTGAGCACTGAGCACCCAGCACTCTGAGTACTGAGCACTGAGCTCCCCGAGTACTGAGCACCCACCACCCCGAGCACTGAGCACCGAGGACACCGAGCACTGAGCACCCAGCACCCCGAGCACTGAGCACCCAGCACCCTGAGCACTGAGCACCCAGCACCCTGAGCACTGAGCACCCAGCACCCCGAGCACTAAGCACCCAGCAACCCGAGCACTGAGCACCCAGCACCCCGAGCACTGAGCACACAGCACCCTGAGTACTGATCACCCAGCACCCTGAGTACTCAGCACCCAGCACCCTGAGCACTGAGCAACCAGCACCCTGAGTACTGAGCACCCTTCACCCCAAGCACTGAGCACCCTGAGAACTGAGCACCCAGCACCCCAAGCACTGAGAACCCTGAGTACTGAGCACCCAGCACCCTGATTAATGAGCACCCAGCACCCCGAGAACTGAGCACCCAGCACCCTGAGTATTGAGCACCGAGCACCCTGAGTACTGAGCACCCAGCACCCTGAGTACTGAGCACCCAGTGTACTGAGCACAGAGCACCCAGCACCCTGAGTACTGAGCACCCAGCACCCTGAGCACTGAGCACCCAGCACCCTGAGTACTGAGCACCGAGCACCCTGAGTACTGAGCAACCAGCACCCCGAGCACTGAGCACCCAGCACCCCGAGCACTGAGCACCCAGCACCACGAGAATGAGCACCCAGCACCCTGAGTACTGAGCACCCAGCACCCTGAGTACTGAGCACCGAGCTCCCCGAGCACTGAGCACCCTGAGTACTGAGCACCCAGCACCCTGAGTACTGAGCACCCAGCACCCTGAGCACTGAGCACACAGCACCCTGAGTACTGAGCACCCAGCACCACGAGCACTGAGCACACAGCACCCTGAGTACTGAGCACCCTGAGGACTGAGCACCGATCACCATGAGCACTGAGAACCCAGCACCCTGAGTACTGAGCACCCAGCACCCTGAGCACTGAGCACCCAGCACCCTGAGTACTGAGCAGAGAGCACCCTGATCACTGAGCACCCAGCACCCTGAGTACTGAGCACGCAGCACCCTGAGTACTGAGCACCGAGCACCCCGAGTACTGAGCACCCAGCACCCTGAGCACTCAGCACCCAGCACACCGAGCACTGAGCACCCAGCACCCTGAGTACTGAGCTCCCAGCACCCCGAGCCCTGAGCACCCAGCACCCTGAGTACTGAGCACCCTGAGTACTGAGCACCGATCACCCTGAGCACTGAGCACCCAACACCCTGAGTACTGAGCACCCACCGTACTGAGCACTGAGCACACTGAGCACTGAGCACCCAGCACCCTGAGTACTGAGCACCGAGCACCCTGAGCACTGAGCACCCAGCACCCTGAGTACTGAGCACCGAGCACCCCGAGCACTGAGCACCCAGCGCCCCGAGCACTGAGCACTGAGCACCCCGAGTACTGAGCACCCAGCAACCTGAGCACCGAGCACCCAGCACCCCGAGCACTGAGCACCCAGCACCCTGAGCACTGAGCACCCAGCACCCTGAGTACTGAGCACTGAGCTCCCCGAGTACTGAGCACCCACCACCCCGTGCACTGAGCACCGAGGACACCGAGCACTGAGCACCCAGCACCCCGAGCACTGAGCACCCAGCACCCTGAGCACTGAGCACCCAGCACCCTGAGCACTGAGCACCCAGCACCCTGAGCACTAAGCATCCAGCAACCCGAGCACTGAGCACCCAGCACCCCGAGCACTGAGCACCCAGCACCCTGAGTACTGAGCACCCAGCACCCTGAGTACTCAGCACCCAGCACCCTGAGCACTGAGCAACCAGCACCCTGAGTACTGAGCACCCTGCACCCCAAGCACTAAGCACCCTGAGAACTGAGCACCCAGCACCGCAAGCACTGAGCACCCTGAGTACTGAGCACCCAGCACCCTGATTAATGAGCACCCAGCACCCCGAGAACTGAGCACCAAGCACCCTGAGTATTGAGCACCGAGCACCCTGAGTACTGAGCACCCAGCACCCTGAGTACTGAGCACCCAGTGTACTGAGCACCGAGCACCCAGCACCCTGAGTACTGAGCACCCAGCCCCCTGAGCACTGAGCACCCAGCACCCTGAGTACTGAGCACCGAGCACCCTGAGTACTGAGCACCCAGCACCCCGAGCACTGAGCACCTAGCACCCCGAGCACTGAGCACCCAGCACCCTGAGCACTGAGCACCCTGAGTACTGAGCACTGAGCACCCTGAGTACTGAGCACCCAGCACCCTGAGTATTGAGCACCCAGCAACCTGAGCACTGAGCACCGAGCACCCTGAGCACTGAGCACCAAGCACCCTGAGTACTGAGCACCCTGAGTACTGAGCACACAGCACCGTGAGCACTGAGCACCCAGCACCCCGAGCACTGAGCACCCAGCACCCTGAGCACTGAGCACCCTGAGTACTGAGCACTGAGCACCCTGACTACTGAGCACTGAGCACCCTGAGTACTGAGCACCCAGCACCCTGAGTACTGAGCACCCAGCACCCTGAGCAATGAGCACCCGGAGTACTGAGCACCCAGCACCCTGAGTACTTAGCACCGAGCACCCTGAGTACTGAGCACCCAGTACCCTGAGCACTGAACACACAGCACCCTGAGTACTGAGCACCCCGAGCATTGAGCACCCAGCACCCTGAGCACTGAGGACCCAGCACCCTGAGTACTGAGCACCCAGCACCCTGAGCACTGAGCACCCAGCACCCTGAGTACTGAGCACCCAGCACCCTGAGCACTGAGCACCCAGCACCCTGAGTAATGAGCACTGAGCACCCAGCACCCCGAGCACTGAGCACTAAGCACCCTGTGTACTGAGCACTGAGTACCCAGCACCCCGAGCACTGAGCACCCAGCACCCTGAGCACTGAGCACCCTGAGTACTGAGCACCCAGCACCCTGAGCACTGAGCACCCAGCACCCTGAGCACTGAGCACCCAGCACCCAGAGCACTGAGCACCCTGAGTACTGAGCACTGAGCACCCTGAGCACTGAGCACCGAGCACCCTGAGTGCTGAGCACTGAGCACCCTGACCACTGAGCACCCAGCACCCTGAGTACTGAGCACCCAGCACCCTGAGCACTGAGGACGGAGCACCCTGAGTACTAAGCACAAAGCACCCTGAGTACTGAGCACCCAGCACCCTGAGCACTGAGCACCCAGCACACTGAGTACTGAGCACTGAGCACCCTGAGTACTGAGCACCGAGCACCCTGAGCACTGAGCACCCAGCACGCTGAGTACTGAGCACTGAGCACCCTGATTAATGAGCACCCAGCACCCCGAGAACTGAGCACCCAGCACCCTGAGTATTGAGCACCGAGCACCCTGAGTACTGAGCACCCAGCACCCTGAGTACTGAGCACCCAGTGTACTGAGCACCGAGCACCCAGCACCCTGAGTACTGAGCACCCAGCACCCTGAGCACCGAGCACCCAGCACCCTGAGTACTGAGCACCGAGCACCCTGAGTACTGAGCACCCAGCACCCCGAGCACTGAGCACCCAGCACCCCGAGCACTGAGCACCCAGCACACCGAGCACTCAGCACCCAGCACCGCGAGCACTGAGCACCCAGCACACCGAGCACTGAGCACCCAGCACCCCGAGCACCGAGCACCATGAGTACTAAGCACCGAGCACCCTGAGCACTGAGCACCCAGCACCCTGAGCACTGAGCACCCAGCACCCTGAGTACTGAGCCCCCAGCACCCCGAGCACTGAGCACCCAGCACCGTGAGTACTGAGCACCCAGCACCCTGAGCACTGAGCACCGAGCACCCTGAGCACTGAGCACCCAGCACCCTGAGGACTGAGTACCCAGCACCCCGAGCACTGAGCACCCAGCACCCTGAGCACTGAGCACCCTGATTACTGAGCACTGAGCACCCTGAGTACTGAGCACCCAGAACCCTGAGTATTGAGCACCCAGCAACCTGAGCACTGAGCACCAATCACCCTGAGCACTGAGCACCCAGCACCCTGAGCACTGAGCACCCAGCACCCTGAGCACTTAGCACCCTGAGGACTGAGCACCCAGCACCCTGAGTACTGAGCACCCAGCACCCTGAGTACTGAGCACCCAGCATCCTGAGTACTGAGCACCCTGAGTACTGAGCACCCAGCAACCTGAGTACTTAGCACCCAGCAACTGAGCACTTAGCACCCAGCACCCTGAGTACTGAGCACCGAGCACTCCGAGTACTGAGCACCCAGCACCCCGAGCACTGAGCACCCAGCACCCTGAGCACTGAGCACCCAGCACCCCAAGCACTGAGCACCCAGCACCCTGAGTACTGAGTACTGAGCACCCTGAGTACTGAGCACCCAGCATCCTGAGCACTGAGCACCCGGCACCCTGAGTACTGAGCACCGACCACCCCGAGCACTGAGCACGCAGCACCCTGAGTACTGAGCACCCAGCACTAAAAGTACTGAGCACCGAGCATCCTGAGCACTGAGCACCGAGCACCCCGAGCACTGAGCACCCAGCACCCTGAGTACTGAGCACCCAGCAAAAAGTGTACTGAGCAGCGAGCACCCTGAGCACTGAGCACCCAGCACCCTGAGTAATGAGCACCCAGCACCCCGAGTACTGAGCACCCAGCACCCCGAGCACTGAGCACCCAGCACCCTGAGTACTGAGCACCCAGCAACCTGAGCACTGAGCACAAAGCACACTGAGTACTGAGCACCCTGAGTACTGAGCATAGAGGACCCTGAGCACTGAGCACCCAGCACCCTGAACACTGAGCACCCAGCACACCGAGAATGAGCACCCATCACTCTGAGTACTGAGAACCGAGCACCCTGAGTACTGAGCACGCAGCACGCTGAGCACTGAGCACCCAGCACCCCGAGTACTGAGCACCCAGCACCCCGAGCACTGAGCACCCAGCACCACGAGAATGAGCAGCCAGCACCCTGAGTACTGAGCACCCAGCACCCTGAGTACTGAGCACCCTGAGTACTGTGCACCGATCACCCTGAGCACTGAGCACCCAGCACCCTGAGTACTGAGCACCGAGCACCCTGAGCACTGAGCACCCAGCACCCTGAGTACTGAGCACCGAGCACCCCGAGCACTGAGCACCCAGCGCCCCGAGCACTGAGCACCCAGCACCCCGAGCACTGAGCACCCAGCACCCGTAGCACTGAGGACCCAGCACCCCGAGCAATGAGCACCCAGCACCCTGAGTACTGAGCACCCAGCACCCCGAGTACTGAGCACCCAGCAACCTGAGCACCGAGCACCCAGCACCCCGAGCACTGAGCACCCAGCACCCTGAGCACTGAGCACCCAGCACTCTGAGTACTGAGCACTGAGCTCCCCGAGTACTGAGCACCCACCACCCCGAGCACTGAGCACCGAGGACACCGAGCACTGAGCACCCAGCACCCCGAGCACTGAGCACCCAGCACCCTGAGCACTGAGCACCCAGCACCCTGAGCACTGAGCACCCAGCACCCCGAGCACTAAGCACCCAGCAACCCGAGCACTGAGCACCCAGCACCCCGAGCACTGAGCACACAGCACCCTGAGTACTGATCACCAAGCACCCTGAGTACTCAGCACCCAGCACCCTGAGCACTGAGCAACCAGCACCCTGAGTACTGAGCACCCTTCACCCCAAGCACTGAGCACCCTGAGAACTGAGCACCCAGCACCCCAAGCACTGAGAACCCTGAGTACTGAGCACCCAGCACCCTGATTAATGAGCACCCAGCACCCCGAGAACTGAGCACCCAGCACCCTGAGTATTGAGCACCGAGCACCCTGAGTACTGAGCACCCAGCACCCTGAGTACTGAGCACCCAGTGTACTGAGCACAGAGCACCCAGCACCCTGAGTACTGAGCACCCAGCACCCTGAGCACTGAGCACCCAGCACCCTGAGTACTGAGCACCGAGCACCCTGAGTACTGAGCAACCAGCACCCCGAGCACTGAGCACCCAGCACCCCGAGCACTGAGCACCCAGCACCACGAGAATGAGCACCCAGCACCCTGAGTACTGAGCACCCAGCACCCTGAGTACTGAGCACCGAGCTCCCCGAGCACTGAGCACCCTGAGTACTGAGCACCCAGCACCCTGAGTACTGAGCACCCAGCACCCTGAGCACTGAGCACACAGCACCCTGAGTACTGAGCACCCAGCACCACGAGCACTGAGCACACAGCACCCTGAGTACTGAGCACCCTGAGGACTGAGCACCGATCACCATGAGCACTGAGAACCCAGCACCCTGAGTACTGAGCACCCAGCACCCTGAGCACTGAGCACCCAGCACCCTGAGTACTGAGCAGAGAGCACCCTGATCACTGAGCACCCAGCACCCTGAGTACTGAGCACGCAGCACCCTGAGTACTGAGCACCGAGCACCCCGAGTACTGAGCACACAGCACCCTGAGCACTCAGCACCCAGCACACCGAGCACTGAGCACCCAGCACCCTGAGTACTGAGCTCCCAGCACCCCGAGCCCTGAGCACCCAGCACCCTGAGTACTGAGCACCCTGAGTACTGAGCACCGATCACCCTGAGCACTGAGCACCCAACACCCTGAGTACTGAGCACCCACCGTACTGAGCACTGAGCACACTGAGCACTGAGCACCCAGCACCCTGAGTACTGAGCACCGAGCACCCTGAGCACTGAGCACCCAGCACCCTGAGTACTGAGCACCGAGCACCCCGAGCACTGAGCACCCAGCGCCCCGAGCACTGAGCACTGAGCACCCCGAGTACTGAGCACCCAGCAACCTGAGCACCGAGCACCCAGCACCCCGAGCACTGAGCACCCAGCACCCTGAGCACTGAGCACCCAGCACCCTGAGTACTGAGCACTGAGCTCCCCGAGTACTGAGCACCCACCACCCCGTGCACTGAGCACCGAGGACACCGAGCACTGAGCACCCAGCACCCCGAGCACTGAGCACCCAGCACCCTGAGCACTGAGCACCCAGCACCCTGAGCACTGAGCACCCAGCACCCTGAGCACTAAGCATCCAGCAACCCGAGCACTGAGCACCCAGCACCCCGAGCACTGAGCACCCAGCACCCTGAGTACTGAGCACCCAGCACCCTGAGTACTCAGCACCCAGCACCCTGAGCACTGAGCAACCAGCACCCTGAGTACTGAGCACCCTGCACCCCAAGCACTAAGCACCCTGAGAACTGAGCACCCAGCACCGCAAGCACTGAGCACCCTGAGTACTGAGCACCCAGCACCCTGATTAATGAGCACCCAGCACCCCGAGAACTGAGCACCAAGCACCCTGAGTATTGAGCACCGAGCACCCTGAGTACTGAGCACCCAGCACCCTGAGTACTGAGCACCCAGTGTACTGAGCACCGAGCACCCAGCACCCTGAGTACTGAGCACCCAGCCCCCTGAGCACTGAGCACCCAGCACCCTGAGTACTGAGCACCGAGCACCCTGAGTACTGAGCACCCAGCACCCCGAGCACTGAGCACCCAGCACCCCGAGCACTGAGCACCCAGCACCCTGAGCACTGAGCACCCTGAGTACTGAGCACTGAGCACCCTGAGTACTGAGCACCCAGCACCCTGAGTATTGAGCACCCAGCAACCTGAGCACTGAGCACCGAGCACCCTGAGCACTGAGCACCAAGCACCCTGAGTACTGAGCACCCTGAGTACTGAGCACACAGCACCGTGAGCACTGAGCACCCAGCACCCCGAGCACTGAGCACCCAGCACCCTGAGCACTGAGCACCCTGAGTACTGAGCACTGAGCACCCTGACTACTGAGCACTGAGCACCCTGAGTACTGAGCACCCAGCACCCTGAGTACTGAGCACCCAGCACCCTGAGCAATGAGCACCCGGAGTACTGAGCACCCAGCACCCTGAGTACTTAGCACCGAGCACCCTGAGTACTGAGCACCCAGTACCCTGAGCACTGAACACACAGCACCCTGAGTACTGAGCACCCCGAGCATTGAGCACCCAGCACCCTGAGCACTGAGGACCCAGCACCCTGAGTACTGAGCACCCAGCACCCTGAGCACTGAGCACCCAGCACCCTGAGTACTGAGCACCCAGCACCCTGAGCACTGAGCACCCAGCACCCTGAGTAATGAGCACTGAGCACCCAGCACCCCGAGCACTGAGCACTAAGCACCCTGTGTACTGAGCACTGAGTACCCAGCACCCCGAGCACTGAGCACCCAGCACCCTGAGCACTGAGCACCCTGAGTACTGAGCACCCAGCACCCTGAGCACTGAGCACCCAGCACCCTGAGCACTGAGCACCCAGCACCCAGAGCACTGAGCACCCTGAGTACTGAGCACTGAGCACCCTGAGCACTGAGCACCGAGCACCCTGAGTGCTGAGCACTGAGCACCCTGACCACTGAGCACCCAGCACCCTGAGTACTGAGCACCCAGCACCCTGAGCACTGAGGACGGAGCACCCTGAGTACTAAGCACAAAGCACCCTGAGTACTGAGCACCCAGTGTACTGAGCACCGAGCACCCAGCACCCTGAGTACTGAGCACCCAGCACCCTGAGAACCGAGCACCCAGCACCCTGAGTACTGAGCACCGAGCACCCTGAGTACTGAGCACCCAGCACCACGAGCACTGAGCACACAGCACCCTGAGTACTGAGCACCCTGAGGACTGAGCACCGATCACCATGAGCACTGAGAACCCAGCACCCTGAGTACTGAGCACCCAGCACCCTGAGCACTGAGCACCCAGCACCCTGAGTACTGAGCAGAGAGCACCCTGATCACTGAGCACCCAGCACCCTGAGTACTGAGCACGCAGCACCCTGAGTACTGAGCACCGAGCACCCCGAGTACTGAGCACCCAGCACCCTGAGCACTCAGCACCCAGCACACCGAGCACTGAGCACCCAGCACCCTGAGTACTGAGCTCCCAGCACCCCGAGCCCTGAGCACCCAGCACCCTGAGTACTGAGCAGCCTGAGTACTGAGCACCGATCACCCTGAGCACTGAGCACCCAACACCCTGAGTACTGAGCACCCACCGTACTGAGCACTGAGCACACTGAGCACTGAGCACCCAGCACCCTGAGTACTGAGCACCGAGCACCCTGAGCACTGAGCACCCAGCACCCTGAGTACTGAGCACCGAGCACCCCGAGCACTGAGCACCCAGCGCCCCGAGCACTGAGCACTGAGCACCCCGAGTACTGAGCACCCAGCAACCTGAGCACCGAGCACCCAGCACCCCGAGCACTGAGCACCCAGCACCCTGAGCACTGAGCACCCAGCACCCTGAGTACTGAGCACTGAGCTCCCCGAGTACTGAGCACCCACCACCCCGTGCACTGAGCACCGAGGACACCGAGCACTGAGCACCCAGCACCCCGAGCACTGAGCACCCAGCACCCTGAGCACTGAGCACCCAGCACCCTGAGCACTGAGCACCCAGCACCCTGAGCACTAAGCATCCAGCAACCCGAGCACTGAGCACCCAGCACCCCGAGCACTGAGCACCCAGCACCCTGAGTACTGAGCACCCAGCACCCTGAGTACTCAGCACCCAGCACCCTGAGCACTGAGCAACCAGCACCCTGAGTACTGAGCACCCTGCACCCCAAGCACTAAGCACCCTGAGAACTGAGCACCCAGCACCGCAAGCACTGAGCACCCTGAGTACTGAGCACCCAGCACCCTGATTAATGAGCACCCAGCACCCCGAGAACTGAGCACCCAGCACCCTGAGTATTGAGCACCGAGCACCCTGAGTACTGAGCACCCAGCACCCTGAGTACTGAGCACCCAGTGTACTGAGCACCGAGCACCCAGCACCCTGAGTACTGAGCACCCAGCCCCCTGAGCACTGAGCACCCAGCACCCTGAGTACTGAGCACCGAGCACCCTGAGTACTGAGCACCCAGCACCCCGAGCACTGAGCACCCAGCACCCCGAGCACTGAGCACCCAGCACCCTGAGCACTGAGCACCCTGAGTACTGAGCACTGAGCACACTGAGTACTGAGCACCCAGCACCCTGAGTATTGAGCACCCAGCAACCTGAGCACTGAGCACCGAGCACCCTGAGCACTGAGCACCAAGCACCCTGAGTACTGAGCACCCTGAGTACTGAGCACACAGCACCGTGAGCACTGAGCACCCAGCACCCCGAGCACTGAGCACCCAGCACCCTGAGCACTGAGCACCCTGAGTACTGAGCACTGAGCACCCTGACTACTGAGCACTGAGCACCCTGAGTACTGAGCACCCAGCACCCTGAGTACTGAGCACCCAGCACCCTGAGCAATGAGCACCCGGAGTACTGAGCACCCAGCACCCTGAGTACTGAGCACCCCGAGCATTGAGCACCCAGCACCCTGAGCACTGAGGACCCAGCACCCTGAGTACTGAGCACCCAGCACCCTGAGCACTGAGCACCCAGCACCCTGAGTACTGAGCACCCAGCACCCTGAGCACTGAGCACCCAGCACCCTGAGTAATGAGCACTGAGCACCCAGCACCCCGAGCACTGAGCACTAAGCACCCTGTGTACTGAGCACTGAGTACCCAGCACCCCGAGCACTGAGCACCCAGCACCCTGAGCACTGAGCACCCTGAGTACTGAGCACCCAGCACCCTGAGCACTGAGCACCCAGCACCCTGAGCACTGAGCACCCAGCACCCAGAGCACTGAGCACCCTGAGTACTGAGCACTGAGCACCCTGAGCACTGAGCACCGAGCACCCTGAGTGCTGAGCACTGAGCACCCTGACCACTGAGCACCCAGCACCCTGAGTACTGAGCACCCAGCACCCTGAGCACTGAGGACGGAGCACCCTGAGTACTAAGCACAAAGCACCCTGAGTACTGAGCACCCAGCACCCTGAGCACTGAGCACCCAGCACACTGAGTACTGAGCACTGAGCACCCTGAGTACTGAGCACCGAGCACCCTGAGCACTGAGCACCCAGCACGCTGAGTACTGAGCACTGAGCACCCTGATTAATGAGCACCCAGCACCCCGAGAACCGAGCACCCAGCACCCTGAGTATTGAGCACCGAGCACCCTGAGTACTGAGCACCCAGCACCCCGAGCACTGAGCACCCAGCACCCCGAGCACTGAGCACCCAGCACACCGAGCACTCAGCACCCAGCACCGCGAGCACTGAGCACCCAGCACACCGAGCACTGAGCACCCAGCACCCCGAGCACCGAGCACCATGAGTACTAAGCACCGAGCACCCTGAGCACTGAGCACCCAGCACCCTGAGCACTGAGCACCCAGCACCCTGAGTACTGAGCCCCCAGCACCCCGAGCACTGAGCACCCAGCACCGTGAGTACTGAGCACCCAGCACCCTGAGCACTGAGCACCGAGCACCCTGAGCACTGAGCACCCAGCACCCTGAGGACTGAGTACCCAGCACCCCGAGCACTGAGCACCCAGCACCCTGAGCACTG
The DNA here is from genome assembly GCF_018167655.1 of Microtus oregoni. Classification (NCBI taxonomy): domain Eukaryota; kingdom Metazoa; phylum Chordata; class Mammalia; order Rodentia; family Cricetidae; genus Microtus; species Microtus oregoni. Next base: position 6,010,299 of record NW_024544028.1, on the reverse strand, counting down.
AGCACCCTGATTACTGAGCACTGAGCACCCTGAGTACTGAGCACCCAGAACCCTGAGTATTGAGCACCCAGCAACCTGAGCACTGAGCACCAATCACCCTGAGCACTGAGCACCCAGCACCCTGAGCACTGAGCACCCAGCACCCTGAGCACTTAGCACCCTGAGGACTGAGCACCCAGCACCCTGAGTACTGAGCACCCAGCACCCTGAGTACTGAGCACCCAGCATCCTGAGTACTGAGCACCCTGAGTACTGAGCACCCAGCATCCTGAGTACTGTGCAACCTGAGTACTGAGCACCCAGAAACCTGAGTACTTAGCACCCAGCAACTGAGCACTTAGCACCCAGCACCCTGAGTACTGAGCACCGAGCACTCCGAGTACTGAGCACCCAGCACCCCGAGCACTGAGCACCCAGCACCCTGAGCACTGAGCACCCAGCACCCCAAGCACTGAGCACCCAGCACCCTGAGTACTGAGTACTGAGCACCCTGAGTACTGAGCACCCAGCATCCTGAGCACTGAGCACCCGGCACCCTGAGTACTGAGCACCGACCACCCCGAGCACTGAGCACGCAGCACCCTGAGTACTGAGCACCCAGCACTAAAAGTACTGAGCACCGAGCATCCTGAGCACTGAGCACCGAGCACCCCGAGCACTGAGCACCCAGCACCCTGAGTACTGAGCACCCAGCAAAAAGTGTACTGAGCAGCGAGCACCCTGAGCACTGAGCACCCAGCACCCTGAGTAATGAGCACCCAGCACCCCGAGTACTGAGCACCCAGCACCCAGAGCACTGAGCACCCAGCACCCTGAGTACTGAGCACCCAGCACCCTGAGCACTGAGCACAAAGCACACTGAGTACTGAGCACCCTGAGTACTGAGCATAGAGGACCCTGAGCACTGAGCACCCAGCACCCTGAGCACTGAGCACCCAGCACACCGAGAATGAGCACCCATCACTCTGAGTACTGAGAACCGAGCACCCTGAGTACTGAGCACGCAGCACGCTGAGCACTGAGCACCCAGCACCCCGAGTACTGAGCACCCAGCACCCCGAGCACTGAGCACCCAGCACCACGAGAATGAGCAGCCAGCACCCTGAGTACTGAGCACCCAGCACCCTGAGTACTGAGCACCCTGAGTACTGTGCACCGATCACCCTGAGCACTGAGCACCCAGCACCCTGAGTACTGAGCACCGAGCACCCTGAGCACTGAGCACCCAGCACCCTGAGTACTGAGCACCGAGCACCCCGAGCACTGAGCACCCAGCGCCCCGAGCACTGAGCACCCAGCACCCCGAGCACTGAGCACCCAGCACCCGTAGCACTGAGGACCCAGCACCCCGAGCAATGAGCACCCAGCACCCTGAGTACTGAGCACCCAGCACCCCGAGTACTGAGCACCCAGCAACCTGAGCACCGAGCACCCAGCACCCCGAGCACTGAGCACCCAGCACCCTGAGCACTGAGCACCCAGCACTCTGAGTACTGAGCACTGAGCTCCCCGAGTACTGAGCACCCACCACCCCGAGCACTGAGCACCGAGGACACCGAGCACTGAGCACCCAGCACCCCGAGCACTGAGCACCCAGCACCCTGAGCACTGAGCACCCAGCACCCTGAGCACTGAGCACCCAGCACCCCGAGCACTAAGCACCCAGCAACCCGAGCACTGAGCACCCAGCACCCCGAGCACTGAGCACACAGCACCCTGAGTACTGATCACCCAGCACCCTGAGTACTCAGCACCCAGCACCCTGAGCACTGAGCAACCAGCACCCTGAGTACTGAGCACCCTTCACCCCAAGCACTGAGCACCCTGAGAACTGAGCACCCAGCACCCCAAGCACTGAGAACCCTGAGTACTGAGCACCCAGCACCCTGATTAATGAGCACCCAGCACCCCGAGAACTGAGCACCCAGCACCCTGAGTATTGAGCACCGAGCACCCTGAGTACTGAGCACCCAGCACCCTGAGTACTGAGCACCCAGTGTACTGAGCACAGAGCACCCAGCACCCTGAGTACTGAGCACCCAGCACCCTGAGCACTGAGCACCCAGCACCCTGAGTACTGAGCACCGAGCACCCTGAGTACTGAGCAACCAGCACCCCGAGCACTGAGCACCCAGCACCCCGAGCACTGAGCACCCAGCACCACGAGAATGAGCACCCAGCACCCTGAGTACTGAGCACCCAGCACCCTGAGTACTGAGCACCGAGCTCCCCGAGCACTGAGCACCCTGAGTACTGAGCACCCAGCACCCTGAGTACTGAGCACCCAGCACCCTGAGCACTGAGCACACAGCACCCTGAGTACTGAGCACCCAGCACCACGAGCACTGAGCACACAGCACCCTGAGTACTGAGCACCCTGAGGACTGAGCACCGATCACCATGAGCACTGAGAACCCAGCACCCTGAGTACTGAGCACCCAGCACCCTGAGCACTGAGCACCCAGCACCCTGAGTACTGAGCAGAGAGCACCCTGATCACTGAGCACCCAGCACCCTGAGTACTGAGCACGCAGCACCCTGAGTACTGAGCACCGAGCACCCCGAGTACTGAGCACCCAGCACCCTGAGCACTCAGCACCCAGCACACCGAGCACTGAGCACCCAGCACCCTGAGTACTGAGCTCCCAGCACCCCGAGCCCTGAGCACCCAGCACCCTGAGTACTGAGCACCCTGAGTACTGAGCACCGATCACCCTGAGCACTGAGCACCCAACACCCTGAGTACTGAGCACCCACCGTACTGAGCACTGAGCACACTGAGCACTGAGCACCCAGCACCCTGAGTACTGAGCACCGAGCACCCTGAGCACTGAGCACCCAGCACCCTGAGTACTGAGCACCGAGCACCCCGAGCACTGAGCACCCAGCGCCCCGAGCACTGAGCACTGAGCACCCCGAGTACTGAGCACCCAGCAACCTGAGCACCGAGCACCCAGCACCCCGAGCACTGAGCACCCAGCACCCTGAGCACTGAGCACCCAGCACCCTGAGTACTGAGCACTGAGCTCCCCGAGTACTGAGCACCCACCACCCCGTGCACTGAGCACCGAGGACACCGAGCACTGAGCACCCAGCACCCCGAGCACTGAGCACCCAGCACCCTGAGCACTGAGCACCCAGCACCCTGAGCACTGAGCACCCAGCACCCTGAGCACTAAGCATCCAGCAACCCGAGCACTGAGCACCCAGCACCCCGAGCACTGAGCACCCAGCACCCTGAGTACTGAGCACCCAGCACCCTGAGTACTCAGCACCCAGCACCCTGAGCACTGAGCAACCAGCACCCTGAGTACTGAGCACCCTGCACCCCAAGCACTAAGCACCCTGAGAACTGAGCACCCAGCACCGCAAGCACTGAGCACCCTGAGTACTGAGCACCCAGCACCCTGATTAATGAGCACCCAGCACCCCGAGAACTGAGCACCAAGCACCCTGAGTATTGAGCACCGAGCACCCTGAGTACTGAGCACCCAGCACCCTGAGTACTGAGCACCCAGTGTACTGAGCACCGAGCACCCAGCACCCTGAGTACTGAGCACCCAGCCCCCTGAGCACTGAGCACCCAGCACCCTGAGTACTGAGCACCGAGCACCCTGAGTACTGAGCACCCAGCACCCCGAGCACTGAGCACCCAGCACCCCGAGCACTGAGCACCCAGCACCCTGAGCACTGAGCACCCTGAGTACTGAGCACTGAGCACCCTGAGTACTGAGCACCCAGCACCCTGAGTATTGAGCACCCAGCAACCTGAGCACTGAGCACCGAGCACCCTGAGCACTGAGCACCAAGCACCCTGAGTACTGAGCACCCTGAGTACTGAGCACACAGCACCGTGAGCACTGAGCACCCAGCACCCCGAGCACTGAGCACCCAGCACCCTGAGCACTGAGCACCCTGAGTACTGAGCACTGAGCACCCTGACTACTGAGCACTGAGCACCCTGAGTACTGAGCACCCAGCACCCTGAGTACTGAGCACCCAGCACCCTGAGCAATGAGCACCCGGAGTACTGAGCACCCAGCACCCTGAGTACTTAGCACCGAGCACCCTGAGTACTGAGCACCCAGTACCCTGAGCACTGAACACACAGCACCCTGAGTACTGAGCACCCCGAGCATTGAGCACCCAGCACCCTGAGCACTGAGGACCCAGCACCCTGAGTACTGAGCACCCAGCACCCTGAGCACTGAGCACCCAGCACCCTGAGTACTGAGCACCCAGCACCCTGAGCACTGAGCACCCAGCACCCTGAGTAATGAGCACTGAGCACCCAGCACCCCGAGCACTGAGCACTAAGCACCCTGTGTACTGAGCACTGAGTACCCAGCACCCCGAGCACTGAGCACCCAGCACCCTGAGCACTGAGCACCCTGAGTACTGAGCACCCAGCACCCTGAGCACTGAGCACCCAGCACCCTGAGCACTGAGCACCCAGCACCCAGAGCACTGAGCACCCTGAGTACTGAGCACTGAGCACCCTGAGCACTGAGCACCGAGCACCCTGAGTGCTGAGCACTGAGCACCCTGACCACTGAGCACCCAGCACCCTGAGTACTGAGCACCCAGCACCCTGAGCACTGAGGACGGAGCACCCTGAGTACTAAGCACAAAGCACCCTGAGTACTGAGCACCCAGTGTACTGAGCACCGAGCACCCAGCACCCTGAGTACTGAGCACCCAGCACCCTGAGCACCGAGCACCCAGCACCCTGAGTACTGAGCACCGAGCACCCTGAGTACTGAGCACCCAGCACCACGAGCACTGAGCACCCAGCACCCCGAGCACTGAGCACCCAGCACACCGAGCACTCAGCACCCAGCACCGCGAGCACTGAGCACCCAGCACCCCGAGCACTGAGCACCCAGCACCACGAGAATGAGCACCCAGCACCCTGAGTACTGAGCACCCAGCACCCTGAGTACTGAGCACCGAGCTCCCCGAGCACTGAGCACCCTGAGTACTGAGCACCCAGCACCCTGAGTACTGAGCACCCAGCACCCTGAGCACTGAGCACACAGCACCCTGAGTACTGAGCACCCAGCACCACGAGCACTGAGCACACAGCACCCTGAGTACTGAGCACCCTGAGGACTGAGCACCGATCACCATGAGCACTGAGAACCCAGCACCCTGAGTACTGAGCACCCAGCACCCTGAGCACTGAGCACCCAGCACCCTGAGTACTGAGCAGAGAGCACCCTGATCACTGAGCACCCAGCACCCTGAGTACTGAGCACGCAGCACCCTGAGTACTGAGCACCGAGCACCCCGAGTACTGAGCACCCAGCACCCTGAGCACTCAGCACCCAGCACACCGAGCACTGAGCACCCAGCACCCTGAGTACTGAGCTCCCAGCACCCCGAGCCCTGAGCACCCAGCACCCTGAGTACTGAGCAGCCTGAGTACTGAGCACCGATCACCCTGAGCACTGAGCACCCAACACCCTGAGTACTGAGCACCCACCGTACTGAGCACTGAGCACACTGAGCACTGAGCACCCAGCACCCTGAGTACTGAGCACCGAGCACCCTGAGCACTGAGCACCCAGCACCCTGAGTACTGAGCACCGAGCACCCCGAGCACTGAGCACCCAGCGCCCCGAGCACTGAGCACTGAGCACCCCGAGTACTGAGCACCCAGCAACCTGAGCACCGAGCACCCAGCACCCCGAGCACTGAGCACCCAGCACCCTGAGCACTGAGCACCCAGCACCCTGAGTACTGAGCACTGAGCTCCCCGAGTACTGAGCACCCACCACCCCGTGCACTGAGCACCGAGGACACCGAGCACTGAGCACCCAGCACCCCGAGCACTGAGCACCCAGCACCCTGAGCACTGAGCACCCAGCACCCTGAGCACTGAGCACCCAGCACCCTGAGCACTAAGCATCCAGCAACCCGAGCACTGAGCACCCAGCACCCCGAGCACTGAGCACCCAGCACCCTGAGTACTGAGCACCCAGCACCCTGAGTACTCAGCACCCAGCACCCTGAGCACTGAGCAACCAGCACCCTGAGTACTGAGCACCCTGCACCCCAAGCACTAAGCACCCTGAGAACTGAGCACCCAGCACCGCAAGCACTGAGCACCCTGAGTACTGAGCACCCAGCACCCTGATTAATGAGCACCCAGCACCCCGAGAACTGAGCACCCAGCACCCTGAGTATTGAGCACCGAGCACCCTGAGTACTGAGCACCCAGCACCCTGAGTACTGAGCACCCAGTGTACTGAGCACCGAGCACCCAGCACCCTGAGTACTGAGCACCCAGCCCCCTGAGCACTGAGCACCCAGCACCCTGAGTACTGAGCACCGAGCACCCTGAGTACTGAGCACCCAGCACCCCGAGCACTGAGCACCCAGCACCCCGAGCACTGAGCACCCAGCACCCTGAGCACTGAGCACCCTGAGTACTGAGCACTGAGCACCCTGAGTACTGAGCACCCAGCACCCTGAGTATTGAGCACCCAGCAACCTGAGCACTGAGCACCGAGCACCCTGAGCACTGAGCACCAAGCACCCTGAGTACTGAGCACCCTGAGTACTGAGCACACAGCACCGTGAGCACTGAGCACCCAGCACCCCGAGCACTGAGCACCCAGCACCCTGAGCACTGAGCACCCTGAGTACTGAGCACTGAGCACCCTGACTACTGAGCACTGAGCACCCTGAGTACTGAGCACCCAGCACCCTGAGTACTGAGCACCCAGCACCCTGAGCAATGAGCACCCGGAGTACTGAGCACCCAGCACCCTGAGTACTGAGCACCCCGAGCATTGAGCACCCAGCACCCTGAGCACTGAGGACCCAGCACCCTGAGTACTGAGCACCCAGCACCCTGAGCACTGAGCACCCAGCACCCTGAGTACTGAGCACCCAGCACCCTGAGCACTGAGCACCCAGCACCCTGAGTAATGAGCACTGAGCACCCAGCACCCCGAGCACTGAGCACTAAGCACCCTGTGTACTGAGCACTGAGTACCCAGCACCCCGAGCACTGAGCACCCAGCACCCTGAGCACTGAGCACCCTGAGTACTGAGCACCCAGCACCCTGAGCACTGAGCACCCAGCACCCTGAGCACTGAGCACCCAGCACCCAGAGCACTGAGCACCCTGAGTACTGAGCACTGAGCACCCTGAGCACTGAGCACCGAGCACCCTGAGTGCTGAGCACTGAGCACCCTGACCACTGAGCACCCAGCACCCTGAGTACTGAGCACCCAGCACCCTGAGCACTGAGGACGGAGCACCCTGAGTACTAAGCACAAAGCACCCTGAGTACTGAGCACCCAGCACCCTGAGCACTGAGCACCCAGCACACTGAGTACTGAGCACTGAGCACCCTGAGTACTGAGCACCGAGCACCCTGAGCACTGAGCACCCAGCACGCTGAGTACTGAGCACTGAGCACCCTGATTAATGAGCACCCAGCACCCCGAGAACTGAGCACCCAGCACCCTGAGTATTGAGCACCGAGCACCCTGAGTACTGAGCACCCAGCACCCTGAGTACTGAGCACCCAGTGTACTGAGCACCGAGCACCCAGCACCCTGAGTACTGAGCACCCAGCACCCTGAGCACCGAGCACCCAGCACCCTGAGTACTGAGCACCGAGCACCCTGAGTACTGAGCACCCAGCACCCCGAGCACTGAGCACCCAGCACCCCGAGCACTGAGCACCCAGCACACCGAGCACTCAGCACCCAGCACCGCGAGCACTGAGCACCCAGCACACCGAGCACTGAGCACCCAGCACCCCGAGCACCGAGCACCATGAGTACTAAGCACCGAGCACCCTGAGCACTGAGCACCCAGCACCCTGAGCACTGAGCACCCAGCACCCTGAGTACTGAGCCCCCAGCACCCCGAGCACTGAGCACCCAGCACCGTGAGTACTGAGCACCCAGCACCCTGAGCACTGAGCACCGAGCACCCTGAGCACTGAGCACCCAGCACCCTGAGGACTGAGTACCCAGCACCCCGAGCACTGAGCACCCAGCACCCTGAGCACTGAGCACCCTGATTACTGAGCACTGAGCACCCTGAGTACTGAGCACCCAGAACCCTGAGTATTGAGCACCCAGCAACCTGAGCACTGAGCACCAATCACCCTGAGCACTGAGCACCCAGCACCCTGAGCACTGAGCACCCAGCACCCTGAGCACTTAGCACCCTGAGGACTGAGCACCCAGCACCCTGAGTACTGAGCACCCAGCACCCTGAGTACTGAGCACCCAGCATCCTGAGTACTGAGCACCCTGAGTACTGAGCACCCAGCATCCTGAGTACTGTGCAACCTGAGTACTGAGCACCCAGAAACCTGAGTACTTAGCACCCAGCAACTGAGCACTTAGCACCCAGCACCCTGAGTACTGAGCACCGAGCACTCCGAGTACTGAGCACCCAGCACCCCGAGCACTGAGCACCCAGCACCCTGAGCACTGAGCACCCAGCACCCCAAGCACTGAGCACCCAGCACCCTGAGTACTGAGTACTGAGCACCCTGAGTACTGAGCACCCAGCATCCTGAGCACTGAGCACCCGGCACCCTGAGTACTGAGCACCGACCACCCCGAGCACTGAGCACGCAGCACCCTGAGTACTGAGCACCCAGCACTAAAAGTACTGAGCACCGAGCATCCTGAGCACTGAGCACCGAGCACCCCGAGCACTGAGCACCCAGCACCCTGAGTACTGAGCACCCAGCAAAAAGTGTACTGAGCAGCGAGCACCCTGAGCACTGAGCACCCAGCACCCTGAGTAATGAGCACCCAGCACCCCGAGTACTGAGCACCCAGCACCCAGAGCACTGAGCACCCAGCACCCTGAGTACTGAGCACCCAGCACCCTGAGCACTGAGCACAAAGCACACTGAGTACTGAGCACCCTGAGTACTGAGCATAGAGGACCCTGAGCACTGAGCACCCAGCACCCTGAGCACTGAGCACCCAGCACACCGAGAATGAGCACCCATCACTCTGAGTACTGAGAACCGAGCACCCTGAGTACTGAGCACGCAGCACGCTGAGCACTGAGCACCCAGCACCCCGAGTACTGAGCACCCAGCACCCCGAGCACTGAGCACCCAGCACCACGAGAATGAGCAGCCAGCACCCTGAGTACTGAGCACCCAGCACCCTGAGTACTGAGCACCCTGAGTACTGTGCACCGATCACCCTGAGCACTGAGCACCCAGCACCCTGAGTACTGAGCACCGAGCACCCTGAGCACTGAGCACCCAGCACCCTGAGTACTGAGCACCGAGCACCCCGAGCACTGAGCACCCAGCGCCCCGAGCACTGAGCACCCAGCACCCCGAGCACTGAGCACCCAGCACCCGTAGCACTGAGGACCCAGCACCCCGAGCAATGAGCACCCAGCACCCTGAGTACTGAGCACCCAGCACCCCGAGTACTGAGCACCCAGCAACCTGAGCACCGAGCACCCAGCACCCCGAGCACTGAGCACCCAGCACCCTGAGCACTGAGCACCCAGCACTCTGAGTACTGAGCACTGAGCTCCCCGAGTACTGAGCACCCACCACCCCGAGCACTGAGCACCGAGGACACCGAGCACTGAGCACCCAGCACCCCGAGCACTGAGCACCCAGCACCCTGAGCACTGAGCACCCAGCACCCTGAGCACTGAGCACCCAGCACCCCGAGCACTAAGCACCCAGCAACCCGAGCACTGAGCACCCAGCACCCCGAGCACTGAGCACACAGCACCCTGAGTACTGATCACCCAGCACCCTGAGTACTCAGCACCCAGCACCCTGAGCACTGAGCAACCAGCACCCTGAGTACTGAGCACCCTTCACCCCAAGCACTGAGCACCCTGAGAACTGAGCACCCAGCACCCCAAGCACTGAGAACCCTGAGTACTGAGCACCCAGCACCCTGATTAATGAGCACCCAGCACCCCGAGAACTGAGCACCCAGCACCCTGAGTATTGAGCACCGAGCACCCTGAGTACTGAGCACCCAGCACCCTGAGTACTGAGCACCCAGTGTACTGAGCACAGAGCACCCAGCACCCTGAGTACTGAGCACCCAGCACCCTGAGCACTGAGCACCCAGCACCCTGAGTACTGAGCACCGAGCACCCTGAGTACTGAGCAACCAGCACCCCGAGCACTGAGCACCCAGCACCCCGAGCACTGAGCACCCAGCACCCTGAGCACTGAGCACCCTGAGTACTGAGCACAGAGCACCCTGAGTACTGAGCACCCAGCACCCTGAGTATTGAGCACCCAGCAACCTGAGCACTGAGCACCAAGCACCCTGAGCACTGAGCACCAAGCACCCTGAGTACTGAGCACCCTGAGTACTGAGCACACAGCACCGTGAGCACTGAGCACCCAGCACCCCGAGCACTGAGCACCCAGCACCCTGAGCACTGAGCACCCTGAGTACTGAGCACTGAACACCCTGAGTACTGAGCACCCAGCACCCTGAGTACTGAGCACCCAGCACCCTGAGCAATGAGCACCCGGAGTACTGAGCACCCAGCACCCTGAGTACTAAGCACCGAGCACCCTGAGTACTGAGCACCCAGTACCCTGAGCACTGAACACACAGCACCCTGAGTACTGAGCACCCTGAGCATTGAGCACCCAGCACCCTGAGCACTGAGGACCCAGCACCCTGAGTACTGAGCACCCAGCACCCTGAGCACTGAGCACCCAGCACCCTGAGTACTGAGCACCCAGCACCCTGAGCACTGAGCACTCTGAGTAATGAGCACTGAGCACCCAGCACCCCGAGCACTGAGCACTCAGCACCCTGTGTACTGAGCACTGAGTACCCAGCACCCCGAGCACTGAGCACCCAGCACCCTGAGCACTGAGCACCCTGAGTACTGAGCACCCAGCACCCTGAGCACTGAGCACCCAGCACCCTGAGCACTGAGCACCCAGCACCCAGAGCACTGAGCACCCTGAGTACTGAGCACTGAGCACCCTGATCACTGAGCACCGAGCACCCTGAGTGCTGAGCACTGAGCACCCTGACCACTGAGCACCCAGCACCCTGAGTACTGAGCACCCAGCACCCTGAGCACTGAGGACCGAGCACCCTGAGTACTAAGCACAAAGCACCCTGAGTACTGAGCACCCAGCACCCTGAGCACTGAGCACCCAGCACACTGAGTACTGAGCACTGAGCACCCTGAGTACTGAGCACCGAGCACCCTGAGCACTGAGCACCCAGCACGCTGAGTACTGAGCACTGAGCACCCTGATTAATGAGCACCCGGCACCCCGAGAACTGAGCACCCAGCACCCTGAGTATTGAGCACCGAGCACCCTGAGTACTGAGCACCCAGCACCCTGAGTACTGAGCACCCAGTGTACTGAGCACCGAGCACCCAGCTTCCTGAGTACTGAGCACCCAGCACCCTGAGCACTGAGCACCCAGCACCCTGAGTACTGAGCACCGAGCACCCTGAGTACTGAGCACCCAGCACCCCGAGCACTGAGCACCCAGCACCCCGAGCACTGAGCACCCAGCACACCGAGCACTCAGCACCCAGCACCCCGAGCACTGAGCACCCAGCACACCGAGCACTGAGCACCCAGCACCCCGAGCACCGAGCACCATGAGTACTAAGCACCGAGCACCCTGAGCACTGAGCACCCAGCACCCTGAGCACTGAGCACCCAGCACCCTGAGTACTGAGCCCCCAGCACCCCGAGCACTGAGCACCCAGCACCGTGAGTACTGAGCACCCAGCACCCTGAGCACTGAGCACCGAGCACCCTGAGCACTGAGCACCCAGCACCCTGAGGACTGAGTACCCAGCACCCCGAGCACTGAGCACCCAGCACCCTGAACACTGAGCTCCCTGATTACTGAGCACTGAGCACCCTGAGTACTGAGCACCCAGCACCCTGAGTATTGAGCACCCAGCAACCTGAGCACTGAGCACCGAGCACCCTGAGCACAGAGCACCCAGCACCCTGAGCACTGAGCACCCAGCACCCTGAGCACTGAGCACCCTGAGTACTGAGCACAGAGCACCCTGAGTACTGAGCACCCAGCACCCTGAGTATTGAGCACCCAGCAACCTGAGCACTGAGCACCAAGCACCCTGAGCACTGAGCACCAAGCACCCTGAGTACTGAGCACCCTGAGTACTGAGCACACAGCACCGTGAGCACTGAGCACCCAGCACCCCGAGCACTGAGCACCCAGCACCCTGAGCACTGAGCACCCTGAGTACTGAGCACTGAACACCCTGAGTACTGAGCACCCAGCACCCTGAGTACTGAGCACCCAGCACCCTGAGCAATGAGCACCCGGAGTACTGAGCACCCAGCACCCTGAGTACTAAGCACCGAGCACCCTGAGTACTGAGCACCCAGTACCCTGAGCACTGAACACACAGCACCCTGAGTACTGAGCACCCTGAGCATTGAGCACCCAGCACCCTGAGCACTGAGGACCCAGCACCCTGAGTACTGAGCACCCAGCACCCCGAGCACTGAGCACCCAGCACCCCGAGCACTGAGCACCCAGCACACCGAGCACTCAGCACCCAGCACCCCGAGCACTGAGCACCCAGCACACCGATCACTGAGCACCCAGCACCCCGAGCACCGAGCACCATGAGTACTAAGCACCGAGCACCCTGAGCACTGAGCACCCAGCACCCTGAGCACTGAGCACCCAGCACCCTGAGTACTGAGCCCCCAGCACCCCGAGCACTGAGCACCCAGCACCGTGAGTACTGAGCACCCAGCACCCTGAGCACTGAGCACCGAGCCCCCTGAGCACTGAGCACCCAGCACCCTGAGGACTGAGTACCCAGCACCCCGAGCACTGAGCACCCAGCACCCTGAACACTGAGCTCCCTGATTACTGAGCACTGAGCACCCTGAGTACTGAGCACCCAGCACCCTGAGTATTGAGCACCCAGCAACCTGAGCACTGAGCACCGAGCACCCTGAGCACAGAGCACCCAGCACCCTGAGCACTGAGCACCCAGCACCCTGAGCACTGAGCACCCTGAGTACTGAGCACAGAGCACCCTGAGTACTGAGCACCCAGCACCCTGAGTATTGAGCACCCAGCAACCTGAGCACTGAGCACCAAGCACCCTGAGCACTGAGCACCAAGCACCCTGAGTACTGAGCACCCTGAGTACTGAGCACACAGCACCGTGAGCACTGAGCACCCAGCACCCCGAGCACTGAGCACCCAGCACCCTGAGCACTGAGCACCCTGAGTACTGAGCACTGAACACCCTGAGTACTGAGCACCCAGCACCCTGAGTACTGAGCACCCAGCACCCTGAGCAATGAGCACCCGGAGTACTGAGCACCCAGCACCCTGAGTACTAAGCACCGAGCACCCTGAGTACTGAGCACCCAGTACCCTGAGCACTGAACACACAGCACCCTGAGTACTGAGCACCCTGAGCATTGAGCACCCAGCACCCTGAGCACTGAGGACCCAGCACCCTGAGTACTGAGCACCCAGCACCCCGAGCACTGAGCACCCAGCACCCTGAGCACTGAGCACCCAGCACACCGAGCACTCAGCACCCAGCACCCCGAGCACTGAGCACCCAGCACACCGAGCACTGAGCACCCAGCACCCCGAGCACCGAGCACCATGAGTACTAAGCACCGAGCACCCTGAGCACTGAGCACCCAGCACCCTGAGCACTGAGCACCCAGCACCCTGAGTACTGAGCCCCCAGCACCCCGAGCACTGAGCACCCAGCACCGTGAGTACTGAGCACCCAGCACCCTGAGCACTGAGCACCGAGCACCCTGAGCACTGAGCACCCAGCACCCTGAGGACTGAGTACCCAGCACCCCGAGCACTGAGCACCCAGCACCCTGAACACTGAGCTCCCTGATTACTGAGCACTGAGCACCCTGAGCACTGAGCACCGAGCACCCCGAGCACTGAGCACCCAGCACCCTGAGTACTGAGCACCCAGCAAAAAGTGTACTGAGCAGCGAGCACCCTGAGCACTGAGCACCCAGCACCCTGAGTAATGAGCACCCAGCACCCCGAGTACTGAGCACCCAGCACCCCGAGCACTGAGCACCCAGCACCCTGAGTACTGAGCACCCAGCACCCTGAGCACTGAGCACAAAGCACACTGAGTACTGAGCACCCTGAGTACTGAGCATAGAGGACCCTGAGCACTGAGCACCCAGCACCCTGAGCACTGAGCACCCAGCACACCGAGAATGAGCACCCATCACTCTGAGTACTGAGAACCGAGCACCCTGAGTACTGAGCACGCAGCACGCTGAGCACTGAGCACCCAGCACCCCGAGTACTGAGCACCCAGCACCCCGAGCACTGAGCACCCAGCACCACGAGAATGAGCAGCCAGCACCCTGAGTACTGAGCACCCAGCACCCTGAGTACTGAGCACCCTGAGTACTGTGCACCGATCACCCTGAGCACTGAGCACCCAGCACCCTGAGTACTGAGCACCGAGCACCCTGAGCACTGAGCACCCAGCACCCTGAGTACTGAGCACCGAGCACCCCGAGCACTGAGCACCCAGCGCCCCGAGCACTGAGCACCCAGCACCCCGAGCACTGAGCACCCAGCACCCGTAGCACTGAGGACCCAGCACCCCGAGCAATGAGCACCCAGCACCCTGAGTACTGAGCACCCAGCACCCCGAGTACTGAGCACCCAGCAACCTGAGCACCGAGCACCCAGCACCCCGAGCACTGAGCACCCAGCACCCTGAGCACTGAGCACCCAGCACTCTGAGTACTGAGCACTGAGCTCCCCGAGTACTGAGCACCCACCACCCCGAGCACTGAGCACCGAGGACACCGAGCACTGAGCACCCAGCACCCCGAGCACTGAGCACCCAGCACCCTGAGCACTGAGCACCCAGCACCCTGAGCACTGAGCACCCAGCACCCCGAGCACTAAGCACCCAGCAACCCGAGCACTGAGCACCCAGCACCCCGAGCACTGAGCACACAGCACCCTGAGTACTGATCACCCAGCACCCTGAGTACTCAGCACCCAGCACCCTGAGCACTGAGCAACCAGCACCCTGAGTACTGAGCACCCTTCACCCCAAGCACTGAGCACCCTGAGAACTGAGCACCCAGCACCCCAAGCACTGAGAACCCTGAGTACTGAGCACCCAGCACCCTGATTAATGAGCACCCAGCACCCCGAGAACTGAGCACCCAGCACCCTGAGTATTGAGCACCGAGCACCCTGAGTACTGAGCACCCAGCACCCTGAGTACTGAGCACCCAGTGTACTGAGCACAGAGCACCCAGCACCCTGAGTACTGAGCACCCAGCACCCTGAGCACTGAGCACCCAGCACCCTGAGTACTGAGCACCGAGCACCCTGAGTACTGAGCAACCAGCACCCCGAGCACTGAGCACCCAGCACCCCGAGCACTGAGCACCCAGCACCCTGAGCACTGAGCACCCTGAGTACTGAGCACAGAGCACCCTGAGTACTGAGCACCCAGCACCCTGAGTATTGAGCACCCAGCAACCTGAGCACTGAGCACCAAGCACCCTGAGCACTGAGCACCAAGCACCCTGAGTACTGAGCACCCTGAGTACTGAGCACACAGCACCGTGAGCACTGAGCACCCAGCACCCCGAGCACTGAGCACCCAGCACCCTGAGCACTGAGCACCCTGAGTACTGAGCACTGAACACCCTGAGTACTGAGCACCCAGCACCCTGAGTACTGAGCACCCAGCACCCTGAGCAATGAGCACCCGGAGTACTGAGCACCCAGCACCCTGAGTACTAAGCACCGAGCACCCTGAGTACTGAGCACCCAGTACCCTGAGCACTGAACACACAGCACCCTGAGTACTGAGCACCCTGAGCATTGAGCACCCAGCACCCTGAGCACTGAGGACCCAGCACCCTGAGTACTGAGCACCCAGCACCCTGAGCACTGAGCACCCAGCACCCTGAGTACTGAGCACCCAGCACCCTGAGCACTGAGCACTCTGAGTAATGAGCACTGAGCACCCAGCACCCCGAGCACTGAGCACTCAGCACCCTGTGTACTGAGCACTGAGTACCCAGCACCCCGAGCACTGAGCACCCAGCACCCTGAGCACTGAGCACCCTGAGTACTGAGCACCCAGCACCCTGAGCACTGAGCACCCAGCACCCTGAGCACTGAGCACCCAGCACCCAGAGCACTGAGCACCCTGAGTACTGAGCACTGAGCACCCTGATCACTGAGCACCGAGCACCCTGAGTGCTGAGCACTGAGCACCCTGACCACTGAGCACCCAGCACCCTGAGTACTGAGCACCCATCACCCTGAGCACTGAGGACCGAGCACCCTGAGTACTAAGCACAAAGCACCCTGAGTACTGAGCACCCAGCACCCTGAGCACTGAGCACCCAGCACACTGAGTACTGAGCACTGAGCACCCTGAGTACTGAGCACCGAGCACCCTGAGCACTGAGCACCCAGCACGCTGAGTACTGAGCACTGAGCACCCTGATTAATGAGCACCCGGCACCCCGAGAACTGAGCACCCAGCACCCTGAGTATTGAGCACCGAGCACCCTGAGTACTGAGCACCCAGCACCCTGAGTACTGAGCACCCAGTGTACTGAGCACCGAGCACCCAGCTTCCTGAGTACTGAGCACCCAGCACCCTGAGCACTGAGCACCCAGCACCCTGAGTACTGAGCACCGAGCACCCTGAGTACTGAGCACCCAGCACCCCGAGCACTGAGCACCCAGCACACCGAGCACTCAGCACCCAGCACCCCGAGCACTGAGCACCCAGCACACCGAGCACTGAGCACCCAGCACCCCGAGCACCGAGCACCATGAGTACTAAGCACCGAGCACCCTGAGCACTGAGCACCCAGCACCCTGAGCACTGAGCACCCAGCACCCTGAGTACTGAGCCCCCAGCACCCCGAGCACTGAGCACCCAGCACCGTGAGTACTGAGCACCCAGCACCCTGAGCACTGAGCACCGAGCACCCTGAGCACTGAGCACCCAGCACCCTGAGGACTGAGTACCCAGCACCCCGAGCACTGAGCACCCAGCACCCTGAACACTGAGCTCCCTGATTACTGAGCACTGAGCACCCTGAGTACTGAGCACCCAGCACCCTGAGTATTGAGCACCAAGCAACCTGAGCACTGAGCACCGAGCACCCTGAGCACAGAGCACCCAGCACCCTGAGCACTGAGCACCCAGCACCCTGAGCACTGAGCACCCTGAGTACTGAGCACAGAGCACCCTGAGTACTGAGCACCCAGCACCCTGAGTATTGAGCACCCAGCAACCTGAGCACTGAGCACCAAGCACCCTGAGCACTGAGCACCAAGCACCCTGAGTACTGAGCACCCTGAGTACTGAGCACACAGCACCGTGAGCACTGAGCACCCAGCACCCCGAGCACTGAGCACCCAGCACCCTGAGCACTGAGCACCCTGAGTACTGAGCACTGAACACCCTGAGTACTGAGCACCCAGCACCCTGAGTACTGAGCACCCAGCACCCTGAGCAATGAGCACCCGGAGTACTGAGCACCCAGCACCCTGAGTACTAAGCACCGAGCACCCTGAGTACTGAGCACCCAGTACCCTGAGCACTGAACACACAGCACCCTGAGTACTGAGCACCCTGAGCATTGAGCACCCAGCACCCTGAGCACTGAGGACCCAGCACCCTGAGTACTGAGCACCCAGCACCCCGAGCACTGAGCACCCAGCACCCCGAGCACTGAGCACCCAGCACACCGAGCACTCAGCACCCAGCACCCCGAGCACTGAGCACCCAGCACACCGATCACTGAGCACCCAGCACCCCGAGCACCGAGCACCATGAGTACTAAGCACCGAGTACCCTGAGCACTGAGCACCCAGCACCCTGAGCACTGAGCACCCAGCACCCTGAGTACTGAGCCCCCAGCACCCCGAGCACTGAGCACCCAGCACCGTGAGTACTGAGCACCCAGCACCCTGAGCACTGAGCACCGAGCACCCTGAGCACTGAGCACCCAGCACCCTGAGGACTGAGTACCCAGCACCCCGAGCACTGAGCACCCAGCACCCTGAACACTGAGCTCCCTGATTACTGAGCACTGAGCACCCTGAGTACTGAGCACCCAGCACCCTGAGTATTGAGCACCCAGCAACCTGAGCACTGAGCACCGAGCACCCTGAGCACAGAGCACCCAGCACCCTGAGGACTGAGTACCCAGCACCCCGAGCACTGAGCACCCAGCACCCTGAACACTGAGCTCCCTGATTACTGAGCACTGAGCACCCTGAGCACTGAGCACCGAGCACCCCGAGCACTGAGCACCCAGCACCCTGAGTACTGAGCACCCAGCAAAAAGTGTACTGAGCAGCGAGCACCCTGAGCACTGAGCACCCAGCACCCTGAGTAATGAGCACCCAGCACCCCGAGTACTGAGCACCCAGCACCCCGAGCACTGAGCACCCAGCACCCTGAGTACTGAGCACCCAGCACCCTGAGCACTGAGCACAAAGCACACTGAGTACTGAGCACCCTGAGTACTGAGCATAGAGGACCCTGAGCACTGAGCACCCAGCACCCTGAGCACTGAGCACCCAGCACACCGAGAATGAGCACCCATCACTCTGAGTACTGAGAACCGAGCACCCTGAGTACTGAGCACGCAGCACGCTGAGCACTGAGCACCCAGCACCCCGAGTACTGAGCACCCAGCACCCCGAGCACTGAGCACCCAGCACCACGAGAATGAGCAGCCAGCACCCTGAGTACTGAGCACCCAGCACCCTGAGTACTGAGCACCCTGTGTACTGTGCACCGATCACCCTGAGCACTGAGCACCCAGCACCCTGAGTACTGAGCACCGAGCACCCTGAGCACTGAGCACCCAGCACCCTGAGTACTGAGCACCGAGCACCCCGAGCACTGAGCACCCAGCGCCCCGAGCACTGAGCACCCAGCACCCCGAGCACTGAGCACCCAGCACCCGTAGCACTGAGGACCCAGCACCCCGAGCAATGAGCACCCAGCACCCTGAGTACTGAGCACCCAGCACCCCGAGTACTGAGCACCCAGCAACCTGAGCACCGAGCACCCAGCACCCCGAGCACTGAGCACCCAGCACCCTGAGCACTGAGCACCCAGCACTCTGAGTACTGAGCACTGAGCTCCCCGAGTACTGAGCACCCACCACCCCGAGCACTGAGCACCGAGGACACCGAGCACTGAGCACCCAGCACCCCGAGCACTGAGCACCCAGCACCCTGAGCACTGAGCACCCAGCACCCTGAGCACTGAGCACCCAGCACCCCGAGCACTAAGCACCCAGCAACCCGAGCACTGAGCACCCAGCACCCCGAGCACTGAGCACACAGCACCCTGAGTACTGATCACCCAGCACCCTGAGTACTCAGTACCCAGCACCCTGAGCACTGAGCAACCAGCACCCTGAGTACTGAGCACCCTTCACCCCAAGCACTGAGCACCCTGAGAACTGAGCACCCAGCACCCCAAGCACTGAGAACCCTGAGTACTGAGCACCCAGCACCCTGATTAATGAGCACCCAGCACCCCGAGAACTGAGCACCCAGCACCCTGAGTATTGAGCACCGAGCACCCTGAGTACTGAGCACCCAGCACCCTGAGTACTGAGCACCCAGTGTACTGAGCACAGAGCACCCAGCACCCTGAGTACTGAGCACCCAGCACCCTGAGCACTGAGCACCCAGCACCCTGAGTACTGAGCACCGAGCACCCTGAGTACTGAGCAACCAGCACCCCGAGCACTGAGCACCCAGCACCCCGAGCACTGAGCACCCAGCACCCTGAGCACTGAGCACCCTGAGTACTGAGCACAGAGCACCCTGAGTACTGAGCACCCAGCACCCTGAGTATTGAGCACCCAGCAACCTGAGCACTGAGCACCAAGCACCCTGAGCACTGAGCACCAAGCACCCTGAGTACTGAGCACCCTGAGTACTGAGCACACAGCACCGTGAGCACTGAGCACCCAGCACCCCGAGCACTGAGCACCCAGCACCCTGAGCACTGAGCACCCTGAGTACTGAGCACTGAACACCCTGTGTACTGAGCACCCAGCACCCTGAGTACTGAGCACCCAGCACCCTGAGCAATGAGCACCCGGAGTACTGAGCACCCAGCACCCTGAGTACTAAGCACCGAGCACCCTGAGTACTGAGCACCCAGTACCCTGAGCACTGAACACACAGCACCCTGAGTACTGAGCACCCTGAGCATTGAGCACCCAGCACCCTGAGCACTGAGGACCCAGCACCCTGAGTACTGAGCACCCAGCACCCTGAGCACTGAGCACCCAGCACCCTGAGTACTGAGCACCCAGCACCCTGAGCACTGAGCACTCTGAGTAATGAGCACTGAGCACCCAGCACCCCGAGCACTGAGCACTCAGCACCCTGTGTACTGAGCACTGAGTACCCAGCACCCCGAGCACTGAGCACCCAGCACCCTGAGCACTGAGCACCCTGAGTACTGAGCACCCAGCACCCTGAGCACTGAGCACCCAGCACCCTGAGCACTGAGCACCCAGCACCCAGAGCACTGAGCACCCTGAGTACTGAGCACTGAGCACCCTGATCACTGAGCACCGAGCACCCTGAGTGCTGAGCACTGAGCACCCTGACCACTGAGCACCCAGCACCCTGAGTACTGAGCACCCAGCACCCTGAGCACTGAGGACCGAGCACCCTGAGTACTAAGCACAAAGCACCCTGAGTACTGAGCACCCAGCACCCTGAGCACTGAGCACCCAGCACACTGAGTACTGAGCACTGAGCACCCTGAGTACTGAGCACCGAGCACCCTGAGCACTGAGCACCCAGCACGCTGAGTACTGAGCACTGAGCACCCTGATTAATGAGCACCCGGCACCCCGAGAACTGAGCACCCAGCACCCTGAGTATTGAGCACCGAGCACCCTGAGTACTGAGCACCCAGCACCCTGAGTACTGAGCACCCAGTGTACTGAGCACCGAGCACCCAGCTTCCTGAGTACTGAGCACCCAGCACCCTGAGCACTGAGCACCCAGCACCCTGAGTACTGAGCACCGAGCACCCTGAGTACTGAGCACCCAGCACCCCGAGCACTGAGCACCCAGCACCCCGAGCACTGAGCACCCAGCACACCGAGCACTCAGCACCCAGCACCCCGAGCACTGAGCACCCAGCACCCCGAGCACCGAGCACCATGAGTACTAAGCACCGAGCACCCTGAGCACTGAGCACCCAGCACCCTGAGCACTGAGCACCCAGCACCCTGAGTACTGAGCCCCCAGCACCCCGAGCACTGAGCACCCAGCACCGTGAGTACTGAGCACCCAGGACCCTGAGCACTGAGCACCGAGCACCCTGAGCACTGAGCACCCAGCACCCTGAGGACTGAGTACCCAGCACCCCGAGCACTGAGCACCCAGCACCCTGAACACTGAGCTCCCTGATTACTGAGCACTGAGCACCCTGAGTACTGAGCACCCAGCACCCTGAGTATTGAGCACCCAGCAACCTGAGCACTGAGCACCGAGCACCCTGAGCACAGAGCACCCAGCACCCTGAGCACTGAGCACCCAGCACCCTGAGCACTGAGCACCCTGAGTACTGAGCACAGAGCACCCTGAGTACTGAGCACCCAGCACCCTGAGTATTGAGCACCCAGCAACCTGAGCACTGAGCACCAAGCACCCTGAGCACTGAGCACCAAGCACCCTGAGTACTGAGCACCCTGAGTACTGAGCACACAGCACCGTGAGCACTGAGCACCCAGCACCCCGAGCACTGAGCACCCAGCACCCTGAGCACTGAGCACCCTGAGTACTGAGCACTGAACACCCTGAGTACTGAGCACCCAGCACCCTGAGTACTGAGCACCCAGCACCCTGAGCAATGAGCACCCGGAGTACTGAGCACCCAGCACCCTGAGTACTAAGCACCGAGCACCCTGAGTACTGAGCACCCAGTACCCTGAGCACTGAACACACAGCACCCTGAGTACTGAGCACCCTGAGCATTGAGCACCCAGCACCCTGAGCACTGAGGACCCAGCACCCTGAGTACTGAGCACCCAGCACCCCGAGCACTGAGCACCCAGCACCCCGAGCACTGAGCACCCAGCACACCGAGCACTCAGCACCCAGCACCCCGAGCACTGAGCACCCAGCACACCGATCACTGAGCACCCAGCACCCCGAGCACCGAGCACCATGAGTACTAAGCACCGAGCACCCTGAGCACTGAGCACCCAGCACCCTGAGCACTGAGCACCCAGCACCCTGAGTACTGAGCCCCCAGCACCCCGAGCACTGAGCACCCAGCACCGTGAGTACTGAGCACCCAGCACCCTGAGCACTGAGCACCGAGCACCCTGAGCACTGAGCACCCAGCACCCTGAGGACTGAGTACCCAGCACCCCGAGCACTGAGCACCCAGCACCCTGAACACTGAGCTCCCTGATTACTGAGCACTGAGCACCCTGAGTACTGAGCACCCAGCACCCTGAGTATTGAGCACCCAGCAACCTGAGCACTGAGCAACGAGCACCCTGAGCACAGAGCACCCAGCACCCTGAGCACTGAGCACCCAGCACCCTTAGCACTGAGCACCCTGAGTACTGAGCACAGAGCACCCTGAGTACTGAGCACCCAGCACCCTGAGTATTGAGCACCCAGCAACCTGAGCACTGAGCACCAAGCACCCTGAGCACTGAGCACCAAGCACCCTGAGTACTGAGCACCCTGAGTACTGAGCACACAGCACCGTGAGCACTGAGCACCCAGCACCCCGAGCACTGAGCACCCAGCACCCTGAGCACTGAGCACCCTGAGTACTGAGCACTGAACACCCTGAGTACTGAGCACCCAGCACCCTGAGTACTGAGCACCCAGCACCCTGAGCAATGAGCACCCGGAGTACTGAGCACCCAGCACCCTGAGTACTAAGCACCGAGCACCCTGAGTACTGAGCACCCAGTACCCTGAGCACTGAACACACAGCACCCTGAGTACTGAGCACCCTGAGCATTGAGCACCCAGCACCCTGAGCACTGAGGACCCAGCACCCTGAGTACTGAGCACCCAGCACCCCGAGCACTGAGCACCCAGCACACTGAGCACTGAGCACCCAGCACACCGAGCACTCAGCACCCAGCACCCCGAGCACTGAGCACCCAGCACACCGAGCACTGAGCACCCAGCACCCCGAGCACCGAGCACCATGAGTACTAAGCACCGAGCACCCTGAGCACTGAGCACCCAGCACCCTGAGCACTGAGCACCCAGCACCCTGAGTACTGAGCCCCCAGCACCCCGAGCACTGAGCACCCCGCACCGTGAGTACTGAGCACCCAGCACCCTGAGCACTGAGCACCGAGCACCCTGAGCACTGAGCACCCAGCACCCTGAGGACTGAGTACCCAGCACCCCGAGCACTGAGCACCCAGCACCCTGAACACTGAGCTCCCTGATTACTGAGCACTGAGCACCCTGAGCACTGAGCACCGAGCACCCCGAGCACTGAGCACCCAGCACCCTGAGTACTGAGCACCCAGCAAAAAGTGTACTGAGCAGCGAGCACCCTGAGCACTGAGCACCCAGCACCCTGAGTAATGAGCACCCAGCACCCCGAGTACTGAGCACCCAGCACCCCGAGCACTGAGCACCCAGCACCCTGAGTACTGAGCACCAAGCACCCTGAGCAATGAGCACAAAGCACACTGAGTACTGAGCACCCTGAGTACTGAGCATAGAGGACCCTGAGCACTGAGCACCCAGCACCCTGAGCACTGAGCACCCAGCACACCGAGAATGAGCACCCATCACTCTGAGTACTGAGAACCGAGCACCCTGAGTACTGAGCACGCAGCACGCTGAGCACTGAGCACCCAGCACCCCGAGTACTGAGCACCCAGCACCCCGAGCACTGAGCACCCAGCACCACGAGAATGAGCAGCCAGCACCCTGAGTACTGAGCACCCAGCACCCTGAGTACTGAGCACCCTGAGTACTGTGCACCGATCACCCTGAGCACTGAGCACCCAGCACCCTGAGTACTGAGCACCGAGCACCCTGAGCACTGAGCACCCAGCACCCTGAGTACTGAGCACCGAGCACCCCGAGCACTGAGCACCCAGCGCCCCGAGCACTGAGCACCCAGCACCCCGAGCACTGAGCACCCAGCACCCGTAGCACTGAGGACCCAGCACCCCGAGCAATGAGCACCCAGCACCCTGAGTACTGAGCACCCAGCACCCCGAGTACTGAGCACCCAGCAACCTGAGCACCGAGCACCCAGCACCCCGAGCACTGAGCACCCAGCACCCTGAGCACTGAGCACCCAGCACTCTGAGTACTGAGCACTGAGCTCCCCGAGTACTGAGCACCCACCACCCCGAGCACTGAGCACCGAGGACACCGAGCACTGAGCACCCAGCACCCCGAGCACTGAGCACCCAGCAACCTGAGCACTGAGCACCCAGCACCCTGAGCACTGAGCACCCAGCACCCCGAGCACTAAGCACCCAGCAACCCGAGCACTGAGCACCCAGCACCCCGAGCACTGAGCACACAGCACCCTGAGTACTGATCACCCAGCACCCTGAGTACTCAGCACCCAGCACCCTGAGCACTGAGCAACCAGCACCCCAAGCACTGAGAACCCTGAGTACTGAGCACCCAGCACCCTGATTAATGAGCACCCAGCACCCCGAGAACTGAGCACCCAGCACCCTGAGTATTGAGCACCGAGCACCCTGAGTACTGAGCACCCAGCACCCTGAGTACTGAGCACCCAGTGTACTGAGCACAGAGCACCCAGCACCCTGAGTACTGAGCACCCAGCACCCTGAGCACTGAGCACCCAGCACCCTGAGTACTGAGCACCGAGCACCCTGAGTACTGAGCAACCAGCACCCCGAGCACTGAGCACCCAGCACCCCGAGCACTGAGCACCCAGCACCCTGAGCACTGAGCACCCTGAGTACTGAGCACAGAGCACCCTGAGTACTGAGCACCCAGCACCCTGAGTATTGAGCACCCAGCAACCTGAGCACTGAGCACCAAGCACCCTGAGCACTGAGCACCAAGCACCCTGAGTACTGAGCACCCTGAGTACTGAGCACACAGCACCGTGAGCACTGAGCACCCAGCACCCCGAGCACTGAGCACCCAGCACCCTGAGCACTGAGCACCCTGAGTACTGAGCACTGAACACCCTGAGTACTGAGCACCCAGCACCCTGAGTACTGAGCACCCAGCACCCTGAGCAATGAGCACCCGGAGTACTGAGCACCCAGCACCCTGAGTACTAAGCACCGAGCACCCTGAGTACTGAGCACCCAGTACCCTGAGCACTGAACACACAGCACCCTGAGTACTGAGCACCCTGAGCATTGAGCACCCAGCACCCTGAGCACTGAGGACCCAGCACCCTGAGTACTGAGCACCCAGCACCCTGAGCACTGAGCACCCAGCACCCTGAGTACTGAGCACCCAGCACCCTGAGCACTGAGCACTCTGAGTAATGAGCACTGAGCACCCAGCACCCCGAGCACTGAGCACTCAGCACCCTGTGTACTGAGCACTGAGTACCCAGCACCCCGAGCACTGAGCACCCAGCACCCTGAGCACTGAGCACCCTGAGTACTGAGCACCCAGCACCCTGAGCACTGAGCACCCAGCACCCTGAGCACTGAGCACCCAGCACCCAGAGCACTGAGCACCCTGAGTACTGAGCACTGAGCACCCTGATCACTGAGCACCGAGCACCCTGAGTGCTGAGCACTGAGCACCCTGACCACTGAGCACCCAGCACCCTGAGTACTGAGCACCCAGCACCCTGAGCACTGAGGACCGAGCACCCTGAGTACTAAGCACAAAGCACCCTGAGTACTGAGCACCCAGCACCCTGAGCACTGAGCACCCAGCACACTGAGTACTGAGCACTGAGCACCCTGAGTACTGAGCACCGAGCACCCTGAGCACTGAGCACCCAGCACGCTGAGTACTGAGCACTGAGCACCCTGATTAATGAGCACCCGGCACCCCGAGAACTGAGCACCCAGCACCCTGAGTATTGAGCACCGAGCACCCTGAGTACTGAGCACCCAGCACCCTGAGTACTGAGCACCCAGTGTACTGAGCACCGAGCACCCAGCTTCCTGAGTACTGAGCACCCAGCACCCTGAGCACTGAGCACCCAGCACCCTGAGTACTGAGCACCGAGCACCCTGAGTACTGAGCACCCAGCACCCCGAGCACTGAGCACCCAGCACCCCGAGCACTGAGCACCCAGCACACCGAGCACTCAGCACCCAGCACCCCGAGCACTGAGCACCCAGCACACCGAGCACTGAGCACCCAGCACCCCGAGCACCGAGCACCATGAGTACTAAGCACCGAGCACCCTGAGCACTGAGCACCCAGCACCCTGAGCACTGAGCACCCAGCACCCTGAGTACTGAGCCCCCAGCACCCCGAGCACTGAGCACCCAGCACCGTGAGTACTGAGCACCCAGCACCCTGAGCACTGAGCACCGAGCACCCTGAGCACTGAGCACCCAGCACCCTGAGGACTGAGTACCCAGCACCCCGAGCACTGAGCACCCAGCACCCTGAACACTGAGCTCCCTGATTACTGAGCACTGAGCACCCTGAGTACTGAGCACCCAGCACCCTGAGTATTGAGCACCCAGCAACCTGAGCACTGAGCACCGAGCACCCTGAGCACAGAGCACCCAGCACCCTGAGCACTGAGCACCCAGCACCCTGAGCACTTAGCACCCTGAGGACTGAGCACCCAGCACCCTGAGTACTGAGCACCCAGCACCCTGAGTACTGAGCACCCAGCACCCCGAGCACTGAGCACCCAGCACCCTGAGCACTGAGAACTGAGCACCCAGCACCCCGAGCACTGAGCACCCAGCACCCTGAGCACCCAGCACCCTGAGCACTGAGCACCCTGAGCACTGTGCACCCTCAGCACTGAGCACTGAGCACCCAGCACCCTGAGTACTGAGCACCCAACACTCTGAGCACTGAGCACCCAGCACGCTGAGTACTGAGCACTGAGCACACAGCACCCTGAGTACTGAGCACCCAGCACCCCGAGCACTGAGCACCCAGCGCCCCGAGCACTGAGCACCCAGCACCCTGAGCACTGAGCACTGAGCACACTGAGCACTGAGCACCCAGCACCCCGAGTACTGAGCACTGAGAACCCTGAGTACTGAGCACCCAACACCCAGAGTACTGATCACCCAGCACCCTGAGAACTGAGCACCCAGCACCCTGAGTACTGAGCACCCAGCACCCTGAGTACTGAGCACCCAGCACCCTGAGCACTGAGCACTGAGCACCCAGCACCTTGAGCACTGAGCACTGACCACCCAGCACCCCGAGCACTGAGCACCCAGCACCCCGAGCACTGAGCACCCAGCGCCCTGAGCACTGAGCACCCAGCACACTGAGCACTGAGCACTGAGCAACCAGCCCCCTGAGTACTGAGCACCCAGCACCATGAGTACTGAGCACCCAGCACCCTGAGCACTGAGCACCCTGAGGACTGAGCACCCAGCACCCTGAGCACTGAGCACCCAGCACACTGAGTACTGAGCACCGATCACCCTGAGCACTGAGCACCCAGCACCCCGAGCACTGAGCACCCAGCACCCCGAGCACTGAGCACCCAGCACCCCGAGCACTGAGCACCCAGCACCCCGAGCACTGAGCACCCAGCACCCTGAGCACTGAAAACCCAGCACCCTGAGCACTGAGCACCCAGCACCCTGAGTACTGAGTACTCAGCACCCTGAGCACTGAGCACCCAGCACCCTGAGTACTGAGCACCAAGCACCCTGAGCACTGAGCACCCAGCACCCTGAGTACTGAGCTCCCTGAGTACTGAGCACCGATCACCCTGAGCACTGAGCACCCAGCACCCTGAGTACTGAGCACCCAGCACCCTGAGCACTGAGCACCCAGCACCCTGAGCACTGAGCACCCAGCACCCTGAGTACTGAGCACCCAGCACCCTGAGTACTGAGTACCCAGCACCCTGAGCACTGAGGACCCAGCACCCTGAGTACTGAGCACCGAGCACCCTGAGTACTGAGCACCCAGCACCCTGAGTACTGAGCACACAGCACCCTGAGCACTGAGCACCCAGCACCCTGAGTACTGAGCACCCAGCACCCTGAGTACTGAGCACCCAGCACCCAGAGCACTGAGCACCCAGCACCCCGAGCACGGAGCACCCAGGACCCCGAGCACTGAGTACTGAGCACCCAGCACCCTGAGTACTGAGCACCGAGCTAACCGAGCACTGAGCACCCTGAGTACTGAGCACCCAGCACCCCGATCACTGAGCACCCAGCACCCTGAGCACTGAGCACCCAGCACCCTGAGCACTGAGCTGCCAGCACCCTGAGTACTGAGCACCCAGCACGCTGAGTACTGAGCACCCAGCACCCTGAGCACTGAGCACCCAGCACCCTGAGTACTGAGCACTGAGCACCCAGCACCCCGAGCACTGAGCACCCAGCACCCTGTGTACTGAGCACTGAGCACCCTGAGTAGTAAGCACCCAGCACCCTGAGTACTGAGCACCCAGCACCCTGAGCACTGAGCACCGAGCACCCCGAGCACTGAGCACCTAGCACCCTGAGCACTCAGCACCCAGCAACCCGAGCACTGAGCACCCAGCACCCTGAGCACTGAGCACCCAGCACCATGAGCACGGAGATCCCCGAGTACTGAGCACCCAGCACCCTGAGCACTGAGCACGCAGCACCTTGAGTACTGAGCACCGAGCACCTCGAGCACTAAGCACCCAGCACCCTGAGTACTGAGCACCCAGCACCCTGAGCACTGAGCACCCAGAACCCTGAGCACTGAGCACCCAGCACCCTGAGCACGGAGCACCCAGCACCCTGAGTACTGAGCACCCAACACCCAGACTACTGAGCTCCCAGCACCCTGAGCACTGAGCACCCAGCACCCTGAGTACTGAGCACCCAGCACCCTGAGTACTGAACACCCAGCACCCTGAGCACTGAGCACTGAGCACCCTGAGCACTGAGTACTGAGCACTGAGCACCCTGAGCACTGAGCACCCAGCACCCCGAGTACTGAGCACCCAGCACCCCGAGCACTGAGCACCCAGCGCCCCGAGCACTGAGCACTCAGCACCCTGAGCACTGAGCACCCAGCACCCCGAGTACTGAGCACTGAGCACCCTGAGTACTGAGCACCAAGCACCCCGAGTACTGAGCACTGAGCACCCTGAGTACTGAGCACCCAGCACCCTGAGCACTGAGCACCCAGCACCCTGAGTACTGAGCACTGAAAACCCTGAGTACTGAGCACCGAGCACCCTGAGTACTGAGCACCCAGCACCCTGATCACTGAGCACGGAGCACCCCGAGGACTGAGCACCAAGCACCCTGAGCACTGAGCACCCAGCACCTTGAGTACTGAGCACCGAGCACAACGAGCACTGAGCACCCAGCACCCTGAGTACTGAGCACCCAGCACCCTGAGCACTGAGCACCCAGCTCCCTGAGCACTGAGCACGCAGCACCCCAAGCACGGAGCACCCAGCACCCTGAGTACTGAGCACAGAGCACCCTGAGCACTGAGCACCCAGCACCCTGAGTACTGAGCACCCAGCACCCTGAGTACTGAGCAACCAGCACCCTGAGCACTGAGCACTGAGCACCCAGCACCCTGACCACTGAGCACTGAGCACCCAGCACCACAGCCCTGAGCACCCAGCACCCCGAGCACTGAGCACCCTGCACCCTGAGCACTGAGCACCCAGCACACTGAGTACAGAGCAACCAGCAACCTGAGTACTGAGCACCCAGCACCCTGAGTACTGAGCACTCAGCACCCTGAGTACTGAGCACCGAGCACAATGAGCAATGAGCACCCAGCACCCTGAGCACTGAGCACCCGGAGGACTGAGCACCCAGCACCCTGAGCACTGAGCACCCAGCACCCTGAGTACTGAGCACCCAGCACCCCGAGCACTGAGCACCCAGCACCCTGAGTACTGAGCACCCAGCACCCCGAGTACTGAGCACCCAGCACCCTGAGTACTGAGCACCCAGCACCCCGAGCACTGAGCACACAGCACCCTGAGTACTGAGCACCCTGAGTACTGAGAACTGAGCACAGATCATCCTGAGTACTGAGCACCCTGAGGACTGAGCACCCAGCACCCAGAGCAATGAGAACCCAGCACCCTGAGTACTGAGCACTGATCACCCTGAGCACTGAGCACCCAGCACCCCGAGCACTGAGCACCCAGCACCCCGAGCACTGAGCACCCAGCACCCTGAGCACTGAGCACCGAGCACCCTGAGTACTGAACACCCAGCACCCTGAGCACTCAGCACTGAGCACCCAGCACCCTGAGCACTGAGCACTGAGCACCCAGCACACCGAGCACTGAGCACCCAGCACCCTGAGCACCCAGCACCCTGAGCACTGAGCACCCTGAGCACTGAGCACCCTGAGCACTGAGCACTGAGCACCCAGCACCCTGAGTACTGAGCACCCAACACTCTGAGCACTGAGCACCCAGCACGCTGAGTACTGAGCACTGAGCACACAGCACCCTGAGTACTGAGCACCCAGCACCCCGAGCACTGAGCACCCAGCGCCCCGAGCACTGAGCACCCAGCACCCCGAGCACTGAGCACTGAGCACACTGAGCACTGAGCACCCAGCACACCGAGTACTGAGCACTGAGCACCCTGAGTACTGAGCACCCAGCACCCCGAGTACTGAGCACTGAGCACCCTGAGTACTGAGCACCCAGCACCCTGAGCACTGAGAACCCTGAGTACTGAGCACCGAGCACCCTGAGTACTGAGCACCCAGCCCCCTGAGCACTGAGCACGGAGCACCCCGAGGACTGAGCACCCCGCACCCTGAGCACTGAGCACCCAGCACCTTGAGTACTGAGCACCGAGCACCCCGAGCACTGAGCACCCAGCACCCTGAGTACTGAGCACCCAACACCCAGAGTACTGAGCACCCAGCACCCTGATCACTGAGCACCCAGCACCCTGAGTACTGAGCACCCAGCACCCTGAGTACTGAGCACCCAGCACCCTGAGTACTGAGCACCCAGCACCCTGAGTACTGAGCACTGAAAACCCTGAGTACTGAGCACCGAGCACCCTGAGTACTGAGCACCCAGCACCCTGATCACTGAGCACGGAGCACCCCGAGGACTGAGCACCAAGCACCCTGAGCACTGAGCACCCAGCACCTTGAGTACTGAGCACCGAGCACAACGAGCACTGAGCACCCAGCACCCTGAGTACTGAGCACCCAGCACCCTGAGCACTGAGCACCCAGCTCCCTGAGCACTGAGCACGCAGCACCCCAAGCACGGAGCACCCAGCACCCTGAGTACTGAGCACAGAGCACCCTGAGCACTGAGCACCCAGCACCCTGAGTACTGAGCACCCAGCACCCTGAGTACTGAGCAACCAGCACCCTGAGCACTGAGCACTGAGCACCCAGCACCCTGACCACTGAGCACTGAGCACCCAGCACCACAGCCCTGAGCACCCAGCACCCCGAGCACTGAGCACCCTGCACCCTGAGCACTGAGCACCCAGCACACTGAGTACAGAGCAACCAGCAACCTGAGTACTGAGCACCCAGCACCCTGAGTACTGAGCACTCAGCACCCTGAGTACTGAGCACCGAGCACAATGAGCAATGAGCACCCAGCACCCTGAGCACTGAGCACCCGGAGGACTGAGCACCCAGCACCCTGAGCACTGAGCACCCAGCACCCTGAGTACTGAGCACCCAGCACCCCGAGCACTGAGCACCCAGCACCCTGAGTACTGAGCACCCAGCACCCCGAGTACTGAGCACCCAGCACCCTGAGTACTGAGCACCCAGCACCCCGAGCACTGAGCACACAGCACCCTGAGTACTGAGCACCCTGAGTACTGAGAACTGAGCACAGATCATCCTGAGTACTGAGCACCCTGAGGACTGAGCACCCAGCACCCAGAGCAATGAGAACCCAGCACCCTGAGTACTGAGCACTGATCACCCTGAGCACTGAGCACCCAGCACCCCGAGCACTGAGCACCCAGCACCCCGAGCACTGAGCACCCAGCACCCTGAGCACTGAGCACCGAGCACCCTGAGTACTGAACACCCAGCACCCTGAGCACTCAGCACTGAGCACCCAGCACCCTGAGCACTGAGCACTGAGCACCCAGCACACCGAGCACTGAGCACCCAGCACCCTGAGCACCCAGCACCCTGAGCACTGAGCACCCTGAGCACTGAGCACCCTGAGCGCTGAGCACTGAGCACCCAGCACCCTGAGTACTGAGCACCCAACACTCTGAGCACTGAGCACCCAGCACGCTGAGTACTGAGCACTGAGCACACAGCACCCTGAGTACTGAGCACCCAGCACCCCGAGCACTGAGCACCCAGCGCCCCGAGCACTGAGCACCCAGCACCCCGAGCACTGAGCACTGAGCACACTGAGCACTGAGCACCCAGCACACCGAGTACTGAGCACTGAGCACCCTGAGTACTGAGCACCCAGCACCCCGAGTACTGAGCACTGAGCACCCTGAGTACTGAGCACCCAGCACCCTGAGCACTGAGAACCCTGAGTACTGAGCACCGAGCACCCTGAGTACTGAGCACCCAGCCCCCTGAGCACTGAGCACGGAGCACCCCGAGGACTGAGCACCCCGCACCCTGAGCACTGAGCACCCAGCACCTTGAGTACTGAGCACCGAGCACCCCGAGCACTGAGCACCCAGCACCCTGAGTACTGAGCACCCAACACCCAGAGTACTGAGCACCCAGCACCCTGATCACTGAGCACCCAGCACCCTGAGTACTGAGCACCCAGCACCCTGAGTACTGAGCACCCAGCACCCTGAGTACTGAGCACCCAGCACCCTGAGCACTGAGCACTGACCACCCAGCACCCCGAGCACTGAGCACCCAGCACCCTGAGCACTGAGCACCTAGCGCCCTGAGCACTGAGCACCCGGCACCCTGAGCACTGAGCACCCAGCCCCCTGAGTACTGAGCACCCAGCACCATGAGTACTGAGCACCCAGCACCCTGAGTACTGAGCACCGAGCACCCCGAGCACTGAGCACCCAGCACCCTGAGCACTGAGCACCCTGAGGACTGAGCACCCAGCACCCTGAGCACCGAGCACCCCGAGCACTGAGCACCCAGCACCCTGAGCACTGAGCACCCTGAGCACTGAGCACCCAGCACCCCGAGCACTGAGCACCCAGCACCCTGAGTACTGAGCACCCAGCACCCTGAGCACTGAGCACCCAGCACCCTGAGTACTGAGCACCCTGAGTACTGAGCACCGATCACCCTGAGCACTGAGCACCCAGCACCCTGAGTACTGAGCACCCAGCACCCTGAGCACTGAGCACCCAGCACCCTGAGTACTGAGCACCCAGAACCCTGAGTACTGAGTACAAAGCACCCTGAGCACTGAGCACCCAGCACCCTGAGTACTGAGCACCGAGCACACTAAGTACTGAGCACCAAGCATCCTGAGTACTGAGCACCCAGCACCCTGAGCACTGAGCACCCAGCACCCTGAGTACTGAGCACCCAGCACCCTGAGTACTGAGCACCCAGCACCCTGAGTACTGAGCACCCAGCACCCTGAGTACTGAGCACCCAGCACCCCGAGCACTGAGCACCCAGCACCCTGAGTACTGAGCACCCAGCACCCTGAGCACTGAGCACCCAGCACCCTGAGTACTGAGCACCCTGAGTACTGAGCACCGATCACCCTGAGCACTGAGCACCCAGCACCCTGAGTACTGAGCACCCAGCACCCTGAGCACTGAGCACCCAGCACCCTGAGTACTGAGCACCCAGAACCCTGAGTACTGAGTACAAAGCACCCTGAGCACTGAGCACCCAGCACCCTGAGTACTGAGCACCGAGCACACTAAGTACTGAGCACCAAGCATCCTGAGTACTGAGCACCCAGCACCCTGAGCACTGAGCACCCAGCACCCTGAGTACTGAGCACCCAGCACCCTGAGTACTGAGCACCCAGCACCCAGAGTACTGAGCACCCAGCACCCTGAGTACTGAGCACCCAGCACCCTGAGGACTGAGCACCGAGCACCCCAAGCACTGAGCAACCAGCACCCTGAGTACTGAGCACTGATCACCCTGAGTACTGAGCACCGAACACCCTGAACAATGAGCACCCAGCACCCTGAGTACTGTGCCCCCCGCACCCTGAGTACTGAGCACCCAGCACCCTGAGCACTGAGCACCCAGCACCCCGAGCACTGAGCACCCAGCACCCTGAGCACTGAGCACCCAGCACCCCGAGCACTGAGCACCCAGCACCCTGAGCACTGAGCACCCAGCACCCTGAGCACTGAGCACCCAGCACCCTGAGTACTGAGTACTCAGCACCCTGAGCACTGAGCACCCAGCACCCTGAGTACTGATCACCGAGCACCCCGAGCACTGAGCACCCAGCACCCTGAGTACTGAGCACCCAGCACCCTGAGTACTGAGCACCCAGCACCCTGAGTACTGAGCACCCAGCACCCTGAGCACTGAGCACAAAGCACGCTGAGTACTGAGCACTGAGCACCCTTAGTACTGAGCACCGAGGACCCTGAGCACTGAGCACCCAGCACGCTGAGTACTGAGCACTGAGCACAATGAGTACTGAGCACCTAGCACCCTGAGTACTGAGCACCCAGCACACTGAGCACTGAGCAGCCAGCACCCTCAGCACTGAGCACCCAGCACCCCGAGCACTGAGCACCCAGCACCCTGAGCACTGAGCACCCAGCACCCCGAGTACTGAGCACCCAGCACCCCGAGTACTGAGCACCGAGCACCCCGAGCACTGAGCACCCAGCACCCTGAGTACTGAGCACCCAGTACCCTGAGTACTGAGCACCCCGAGTACTGAGCACCCAGCACCCCGAGCACTGAGCACCCAGCACCCTGAGAACTGAGAACCGAGCACCCTGAGTACTGAGCACCCAGCACCCTGAGTACTGAGCCCCCAGCACCCTGAGTACTGAGCACCCAGCACCCCGAGCACTGAGCACCCAGCACCCCGAGAATGAGCACCCAGCACCCTGAGTACTGAGCACCCAGCACCCCGAGCACGGAGCACCCAGGACCCCGAGCACTGAGTACTGAACACCCAGCACCCGGTGTACTGAGCACCGAGCTCCCCGAGCACTGAGCACCCAGCACCCTGAGCACTGAGCACCCAGCACCCTGAGCACTGAGCACCCAGCACCCTGAGTACTGAGCACCCAGCACGCTGAGTACTGAGCACTCAGCACCCTGAGAACTGAGCACCCAGCACCCTGAGTACTGAGCACTGAGCACCCAGCACCCCGAGCACTGAGCACCCAGCACCCTGTGTACTGAGCACTGAGAACCCTGATTACTAAGCACCTAGCACCCTGAGTACTGAGCACCCAGGACCCTGAGCACTGAGCACCGAGCACCCCGAGCACTGAGCACCCAGCACCCTGAGCACTCAGCACCCATCACCCCGATCACTGAGCACCCAGCACCCTGAGCACTGAGCACCCAGCACCCTGAGCACTGAGCACCCAGCACCCAGAGCACTGAGCACCCAGCACCCTGAGCGCTGAGCACCCAGCACCCTGAGTACTGAGCACCCAGCACCCTGAGTACTGAGCACCCTGAGTACTGAGCACCGATCACCCTGAGCACTGAGCACCCAGCACACTGAGTACTGAGCACCCAGCACCCTGAGCACTGAGCACCCAGCACCCTGAGCATTGAGCACCCAGCACCCTGAGTACTGAGCACCCAGAACCCTGAGTACTGAGTACAAAGCACCCTGAGCACTGAGCACCCAGCACCCTGAGTACTGAGCACGGAGCACCGTGAGTACTGAGCACCCAGCACCCTGAGTACTGAGCACCCAGCACCCTGAGCACTGAGCACCCAGCACCCTGAGTACTGAGCACCCAGCACACTGAGTACTGAGCACTGATCACCCTGAGCTCTGAGCACCCAGCACCCCGAGCACTGAGCACCCAGCACCCTGAGTACTGAGCACCTAGCACCCTGAGCACTGAGCACCGAGCACCCTGAGTACTGAACACCCAGCAACCTGAGCACTGAGCACTGAGCACCGAGCACCCTGAGCACTGATCACTGAGCACCCAGCACCCCGAGCACTGAGCACCCAGCACCCTGAGCACCCAGCACCCAGAGCACTGAGCAACCTGAGCACTGAGCACCCTGAGCACTGAGCACTGAGCACCCAGCACCCTGAGTACTGAGCACCCAACACTCTGAGCACTGAGCACCCAGCACGCTGAGTACTGAGCACTGAGCACACAGCACCCTGAGCACTGAGCACCCAGCACCCTGAGCACTGAGCACTGAGCACCCAGCATCCCGAGCACTGAGCACCAGGCACCCTGAGCACCCAGCACCCTGAGCACTGAGCACCCTGAGTACTGAGCACCCAGCACCCTGAGCACTGAGCACACAGCACCCTGAGTACTGAGCACCCTGAGTACTGAGCACCGATCACCCTGAGCACTGAGCACCCAGCACCCTGAGTACTGAGCTCACAGCACCCTGAGCACTGAGCACCCAGCACCCTGAGCACTGAACACCCAGCACCCTGAGTACTGAGCACCCAGCACCCTGAGTACTGATCACCGAGCTCCCCGAGCACTGAGCACCCAGCACCCTGAGCACTGAGCACCCAGCACCCTGAGCACTGAACACCCAGCACCCTGAGTACTGAGCACCCAGCACCCTGAGTACTGATCACCGAGCACCCCGAGCACTGAGCACCCAGCACCCTGAGTACTGAGCACCCAGCACCCTGAATACTGAGCACCCAGCACCCTGAGTACTGAGCACTCAGCACCCTGAGCACTGAGCACCCAGCACCCTGAGTACTGAGCACTGAGCACCCAGCACCCCGAGCACTGAGCACCCAGCACCCTGTGTACTGAGCACTGAGCACCCTGATTACTAAGCACCCCGCACCCTGAGTACTGAGCACCCAGGACCCTAAGCACTGAGCACCGAGCACCCCGAGCACTGAGCACTCAGCACCCTGAGCGCTCAGCACCCATCACCCCGATCACTGAGCACCCAGCACCCTGAGCACTGAGCACCCAGCACTCTGAGCACTGAGCACCCAGCACCCAGAGCACTGAGCACCCAGCACCCTGAGCACTGAGCACCCAGCACCCTGAGTACTGAGCACCCAGCACCCTGAGTACTGAGCACCCAGCACCCTGAGTACTGAGCACCGAGCACCCTGAGTACTGAGCACCGAGCACCCTGAGTACTGAGCACCCAGCACCCTGAGCACTGAGCACCCAGCACCCTGAGTACTGAGCACCCAGCACCCTGAGTACTGAGCACCCAGCACCCCGAGCACTGAGCACCCAGAACCCTGAGTACTGAGCACCTAGCACCCTGAGCACTGAGCACCGAGCACCCTGAGTACTGAACACCCAGCACCCTGAGCACTGAGCACTGAGCACACAGCACCCTGAGCACTGAGAACTGAGCACCCAGCACCCCGAGCACTGAGCACCCAGCACCCTGAGCACCCAGGACCCTGAGCACTGAGCACCCTGAGCACTGAGCACCCTCAGCACTGAGCACTGAGCACCCAGCACCCTGAGTACTGAGCACCCAACACTCTGAGCACTGAGCACCCAGCACGCTGAGTACTGAGCACTGAGCACACAGCACCCTGAGTACAGAGCACCCAGCACCCCGAGCACTGAGCACCCAGCGCCCCGAGCGTTGAGAACCCAGCACCCTGAGCACTGAGCACTGAGCACACTGAGCACTGAGCACCCAGCACCCCGAGTACTGAGCACTGAGCACCCTGAGTACTGAGCACCCAACACCCCGAGTACTGATCACCCAGCACCCTGAGAACTGAGCACCCAGCACCCTGAGTACTGAGCACCCAGCACCCTGAGTACTGAGCACCCAGCACCCTGAGCACTGAGCACTGAGGACCCAGCACCTTG
The DNA here is from genome assembly GCF_018167655.1 of Microtus oregoni. NCBI lineage: Eukaryota > Metazoa > Chordata > Mammalia > Rodentia > Cricetidae > Microtus > Microtus oregoni. The sequence continues at coordinate 5,972,194 of NW_024544028.1, read as the reverse complement.
AGCACTGAGCACTGACCACCCAGCACCCCGAGCACTGAGCACCCAGCACCCCGAGCACTGAGCACCCAGCGCCCTGAGCACTGAGCACCCAGCACACTGAGCACTGAGCACCCAGCCCCCTGAGTACTGAGCACCCAGCACCATGAGTACTGAGCACCCAGCACCCTGAGCACTGAGCACCCTGAGGACTGAGCACCCAGCACCCTGAGCACTGAGCACCCAGCACCCTGAGTACTGAGCACCGATCACCCTGAGCACTGAGCACCCAGCACCCCGAGCACTGAGCACCCAGCACCCTGAGTACTGAGCACCCAGCACCCTGAGCACTGAGCACCCAGCACCCTGAGCACCCAGCACCCTGAGTACTGAGCACCCAGCACCCTGAGCACTGAGCACCCAGCACCCTGAGCACTGAGCACCCAGCTCCCTGAGTACTGAGCACCCAGCACCCTGAGTACTGAGTACCCAGCACCCTGAGCACTGAGGACCCAGCACCCTGAGTACTGAGCACCGAGCACCCTGAGTACTGAGCACCCAGCACCCTGAGTACTGAGCACACAGCACCCTGAGCACTGAGCACCCAGCACCCTGAGTACTGAGCACCCAGCACCCTGAGTACTGAGCACCCAGCACCCAGAGCACTGAGCACCCAGCACCCCGAGCATGGAGCACCCAGGACCCCGAGCACTGAGTACTGAGCACCCAGCACCCTGAGTACTGAGCACCGAGCTAACCGAGCACTGAGCACCCTGAGTACTGAGCACCCAGCACCCCGATCACTGAGCACCCAGCACCCTGAGCACTGAGCACCCAGCACCCTGAGCACTGAGCACCCAACACCCTGAGTACTGAGCACCCAGCACGCTGAGTACTGAGCACCCAGCACCCTGAGCACTGAGCACCCAGCACCCTGAGTACTGAGCACCCAGCACCCTGAGCACTCAGCACCCAGCACCCCGAGCACTGAGCACCAAGCACCATGAGCACGGAGAACCCCTAGTACTGAGCACCCAGCACCCTGAGCACTGAGCACCCAGCACCTTGAGTAGTGAGCACCGAGCACCTCGAGCACTAAGCACCCAGCACCCTGAGTACTGAACACCCAGCAACCTGAGCACTGAGCACTGAGCACCCAGCACCCTGAGCACTGAGCACTGAGCACCCAGCACCCCGAGCACTGAGCACCCAGCACCCTGAGCACCCAGCACCCAGAGCACTGAGCACCCTGAGCACTGAGCACCCTGAGCACTGAGCACTGAGCACCCAGCACCCTGAGTACTGAGCACCCAACACTCTGAGCACTGAGCACCCAGCACGCTGAGTACTGAGCACTGAGCACACAGCACCCAGAGCACTGAGCACCCAGCACCCTGAGCACTGAGCACTGAGCACCCAGCATCCCGAGCACTGAGCACCAGGCACCCTGAGCACCCAGCACCCTGAGCACTGAGCACCCTGAGTACTGAGCACCCAGCACCCTGAGCACTGAGCACACAGCACCCTGAGTACTGAGCACCCTGAGTACTGAGCACCGATCACCCTGAGCACTGAGCACCCAGCACCATGAGCACGGAGAACCCCTAGTACTGAGCACCCAGCACCCTGAGCACTGAGCACCCAGCACCTTGAGTACTGAGCACCGAGCACCTCGAGCACTAAGCACCCAGCACCCTGAGTACTGAACACCCAGCAACCTGAGCACTGAGCACTGAGCACCCAGCACCCTGAGCACTGAGCACTGAGCACCCAGCACCCCGAGCACTGAGCACCCAGCACCCTGAGCACCCAGCACCCAGAGCACTGAGCACCCTGAGCACTGAGCACCCTGAGCACTGAGCACTGAGCACCCAGCACCCTGAGTACTGAGCACCCAACACTCTGAGCACTGAGCACCCAGCACGCTGAGTACTGAGCACTGAGCACACAGCACCCTGAGCACTGAGCACCCAGCACCCTGAGCACTGAGCACTGAGCACCCAGCATCCCGAGCACTGAGCACCACGCACCCTGAGCACCCAGCACCCTGAGCACTGAGCACCCTGAGTACTGAGCACCCAGCACCCTGAGCACTGAGCACACAGCACCCTGAGTACTGAGCACCCTGAGTACTGAGCACCGATCACCCTGAGCACTGAGCACCCAGCACCCTGAGTACTGAGCACACAGCACCCTGAGCACTGAGCACCCAGCACCCTGAGCACTGAGCACCCAGCACCCTGAGTACTGAGCACCCAGAACCCTGAGTACTGAGTACAAAGCACCCTGAGCACTGAGCACCCAGCACCCTGAGTACTGAGCACCGAGCACCCTGTGTACTGAGCACCCAGCACCCTGAGTACTGAGCACCCAGCACCCTGAGCACTGAGCACCCAGCACCCTGAGTACTGAGCACCCAGCACCCTGAGTACTGAGCACCCAGCACCCTGAGTAAGGAGCACCCAGCACCCTGAGTACTGAGCACCCAGCACCGTGAGTACTGAGCACCGAGCACCCCGAGCACTGAGCAACCAGCACCCTGAGTACTGAGCACGGAGCACCCTGAGTACTAAGCACCGAACACCCTGAGTACTGAGCACCCAGCACCCTGAGGACTGAGCACCCAGCACCCTGAGCACTGAGCACCCAGCACCCTGAGTAATGAGCACCCAGCACCCTGAGTACTGAGCACCCAGCACCCTGAGCACTGAGCACCCAGCACCCCGAGCACTGAGCACCCAGCACCCTGAGTACTGAGTACTCAGCACCCTGAGCACAGAGCACCCAGCACCCTGAGTACTGATCACCGAGCACCCCGAGCACTGAGCACCCAGCACCCTGAGCACAGAGCACCCAGCACCCTGAGTAATGAGCACCCAGCACCCTGAGTACTGATCACCGAGCACCCCGAGCACTGAGCACCCAGCACCCTGAGTACTGAGCACCCAGCACCCTGAATACTGAGCACCCAGCACCCTGAGTACTGAGCACCCAGCACCCTGAGCACTGAGCACAAAGCACGCTGAGTACTGAGCACTGAACACCGTGAGTACTGAGCACCGAGGACCCTGAGCACTGAGCACCCAGCACGCTGAGTACTGAGCACTGAGCACCCTGAGTACTGAGCACCTAGCACCCTGAGTACTGAGCACCCAGCACACTGAGCACTGAGCAGCCAGCACCCTCAGCACTGAGCACCCAGCACTCCGAGCACTGAGCACCCAGCACCCTGAGCACTGAGCACCCAGCACCCCGAGTACTGAGCACCGAGCACCCCGAGCTCTGAGCACCCAGCACACTGAGTACTGAGCACCCAGTACCCTGAGTACTGAGCACCCCGAGTACTGAGCACCCAGCACCCCGAGCACTGAGCACCCAGCACCCTGAGTACTGAGAACAGATCACCCCGAGCTCGGAGCACCCAGGACCCCGAGCACTGAGTACTGAGCAGCCAGCACCCTGAGCACTGAGCACCCAGCACCCTGAGCACTGAACACCCAGCACCCTGAGTACTGAGCACCCAGCATCCTGAGTACTGATCACCGAGCACCCCGAGCACTGAGCACCCAGCACCCTGAGTACTGAGCACCAAGCACCCTGAATACTGAGCACCCAGCACCCTGAGTACTGAGCACTCAGCACCCTGAGCACTAAGCACCCAGCACCCTGAGTACTGAGCACTGAGCACCCAGCACCCCGAGCACTGAGCACCCAGCACCCTGTGTACTGAGCACTGAGCACCCTGATTACTAAGCACCCAGCACCCTGAGTACTGAGCACCCAGGACCCTAAGCACTGAGCACCGAGCACCCCGAGCACTGAGCACTCAGCACCCTGAGCACTCAGCACCCATCACCCCGATCACTGAGCACCCAGCACCCTGAGCACTGAGCACCCAGCACTCTGAGCACTGAGCACCCAGCACCCAGAGCACTGAGCACCCAGCACCCTGAGCACTGAGCACCCAGCACCCTGAGTACTGAGCACCCAGCACCCTGAGTACTGAGCACCCAGCACCCTGAGTACTGAGCACCGAGCACCCTGAGTACTGAGCACCGAGCACCCTGAGTACTGAGCACCCAGCACCCTGAGCACTGAGCACCCAGCACCCTGAGTACTGAGCACCCAGCACCCTGAGTACTGAGCACCCAGCACCCCGAGCACTGAGCACCCAGAACCCTGAGTACTGAGCACCTAGCACCCTGAGCACTGAGCACTGAGCACCCTGAGTACTGAACACCCAGCACCCTGAGCACTGAGCACTGAGCACACAGCACCCTGAGCACTGAGAACTGAGCACCCAGCACCCCGAGCACTGAGCACCCAGCACCCTGAGCACCCAGCACCCTGAGCACTGAGCACCCTGAGCACTGAGCACCCTCAGCACTGAGCACTGAGCACCCAGCACCCTGAGTACTGAGCACCTAACACTCTGAGCACTGAGCACCCAGCACGCTGAGTACTGAGCACTGAGCACACAGCACCCTGAGTACAGAGCACCCAGCACCCCGAGCACTGAGCACCCAGCGCCCCGAGCGTTGAGAACCCAGCACCCTGAGCACTGAGCACTGAGCACACTGAGCACTGAGCACCCAGCACCCCGAGTACTGAGCACTGAGCACCCTGAGTACTGAGCACCCAACACCCCGAGTACTGATCACCCAGCACCCTGAGAACTGAGCACCCAGCACCCTGAGTACTGAGCACCCAGCACCCTGAGTACTGAGCACCCAGCACCCTGAGCACTGAGCACTGAGCACCCAGCACCTTGAGCACTGAGCACTGACCACCCAGCACCCCGAGCACTGAGCACCCAGCACCCCGAGCACTGAGCACCCAGCGCCCTGAGCACTGAGCACCCAGCACACTGAGCACTGAGCACCCAGCCCCCTGAGTACTGAGCACCCAGCACCATGAGTACTGAGCACCCAGCACCCTGAGCACTGAGCACCCTGAGGACTGAGCACCCAGCACCCGGGCACTGAGCAACCAGCACCCTGAGTACTGAGCACCGATCACCCTGAGCACTGAGCACCCAGCACCCCGAGCACTGAGCACCCAGCACCCTGAGTACTGAGCACCCAGCACCCTGAGCACTGAGCACCCAGCACCCTGAGTACTGAGCACCCTGAGTACTGAGCACCGATCACCCTGAGCACTGAGCACCCAGCACCCTGAGTACTGAGCACCCAGCACCCTGAGCACTGAGGACCCAGCACCCTGAGTACTGAGCACCCAGCACCCTGAGTACTGAGCACCCAGCACCCTGAGTACTGAGCACACAGCACCCTGAGCACTGAGCACCCAGCACCCTGAGTACTGAGCACCCAGCACCCTGAGTACTGAGCACCCAGCACCCAGAGCACTGAGCACCCAGCACCCCGAGCATGGAGCACCCAGGACCCCGAGCACTGAGTACTGAGCACCCAGCACCCTGAGTACTGAGCACCGAGCTAACCGAGCACTGAGCACCCTGAGTACTGAGCACCCAGCACCCCGATCACTGAGCACCCAGCACCCTGAGCACTGAGCACCCAGCACCCTGAGCACTGAGCACCCAGCACCCTGAGTACTGAGCACCCAGCACGCTGAGTACTGAGCACCCAGCACCCTGAGCACTGAGCACCCAGCACCCTGAGTACTGAGCACTGAGCACCCAGCACCCCGAGCACTGAGCACCCAGCACCCTGTGTACTGAGCACTGAGCACCCTGAGTACTAAGCACCCAGCACCCTGAGTACTGAGCACCCAGCACCCTGAGCACTGAGCACCGAGCACCCCGAGCACTGAGCACCCAGCACCCTGAGCACTCAGCACCCAGCACCCCGAGCACTGAGCACCAAGCACCCTGAGCACTGAGCACCCAGCACCATGAGCACGGAGAACCCCGAGTACTGAGCACCCAGCACCCTGAGCACTGAGCACCCAGCACCTTGAGTACTGAGCACCGAGCACCTCGAGCACTAAGCACCCAGCACCCTGAGTACTGAGCACCCAGCACCCTGAGCACTGAGCACCCAGAACCCTGAGCACTGAGCACAGAACACCCTGAGCACGGAGCACCCAGCACCCTGAGTACTGAGCACCCAACACCCAGACTACTGAGCTCCCAGCACACTGAGCACTGAGCAGCCAGCACCCTGAGTACTGAGCACCCAGCACCCTGAGTACTGAACACCCAGCACCCTGAGCACTGAGCACTGAGCACCCTGAGCACTGAGTACTGAGCACTGAGCACCATGAGCACTGAGCACCCAGCACCCCGAGTACTGAGCACCCAGCACCCCGAGCACTGAGCACCCAGCACCCTGAGTACAGAGCACCCTGATTACTGAGCACTGAGCACCGAGCATCCTGAGTACTGAGCACCCAGCACCCCGAGCACTGAGCACTGAGCAACCTGAGCACTGAGCACCCAGCACCCGGAGTACTGAGCACTGAGCACCCTGAGTACTGAGCACCAAGCACCCCGAGTACTGAGCACTGAGCACCCTGAGTACTGAGCACCCAGCACCCTGAGCACTGAGCACCCAGCACCCTGAGTACTGAGCACTGAAAACCCTGAGTACTGAGCACCGAGCACCCTGAGTACTGAGCACCCAGCACCCTGATCACTGAGCACGGAGCACCCCGAGGACTGAGCACCCAGCACCCTGAGCACTGAGCACCCAGCACCTTGAGTACTGAGCACCGAGCACAACGAGCACTGAGCACCCAGCACCCTGAGTACTGAGCACCCAGCACCCTGAGCACTGAGCACCCAGCTCCCTGAGCACTGAGCACTCAGCACCCCAAGCACTGAGCACCCAGCACCCTGAGTACTGAGCACAGAGCACCCTGAGCACTGAGCACCCAGCACCCTGAGCACTGAGCACCCAGCTCCCTGAGCACTGAGCACTGAGCACCCAGCACCCTGAGCACTGAGCACCCAGCACCACAGCCCTGAGCACCCAGCACCCCGAGCACTGAGCACCCAGCACCCTGAGCACTGAGCACCCAGCACCCTGAGTACTGAGCAACCAGCAACCTGAGTACTGAGCACCCAGCACCCTGAGTACTGAGCAGTCAGCACCCTGAGTACTGAGCACCGAGCACACCGAGCAATGAGCACCCAGCACCCTGAGCACTGAGCACCCGGAGGACTGAGCACCCAGCACCCTGAGCACTGAGCACCGATCACTCTGAGCAGTGAGCACCCAGCACCCCGAGCACTGAGCACCCAGCACCCTGAGTACTGAGCACCCAGCACCCCGAGTACTGAGCACCCAGCACCCTGAGTACTGAGCACCCAGCACCCCGAGCACTGAGCACCCAGCACCCTGAGTACTGAGCACCCTGAGTACTGAGCACTGAGCACAGAGCATCCTGAGTACTGAGCACCCTGAGGACTGAGCACCCAGCACCCAGAGCACTGAGAACCCAGCACCCTGAGTACTGAGCACTGATCACCCTGAGCACTGAGCACCCAGCACCCCGAGCACTGAGCACCCAGCACCCTGAGTACTGAGCACCCAGCACCCTGAGCACTGAGCACCGAGCACCCTGAGTACTGAACACCCAGCACCCTGAGCACTCAGCACTGAGCACCCAGCACCCTGAGCACTGAGCACTGAGCACCCAGCACCCCGAGCACTGAGCACCCAGCACCCTGAGCACCCAGCACCCTGAGCACTGAGCACCCTGAGCACTGAGCACCCTGAGCACTGAGCACTGAGCACCCAGGACCCTGAGTACTGAGCACCCAACACTCTGAGCACTGAGCACCCAGCACGCTGAGTACTGAGCACTGAGCACACAGCACCCTGAGTACTGAGCACCCAGCACCCCGAGCACTGAGCACCCAGCGCCCCGAGCACTGAGCACCCAGCACCCCGAGCACTGAGCACTGAGCACACTGAGCACTGAGAACACTGAGTACTGAGCACCCAGCACCCTGAGCACTGAGAACCCTGAATACTGAGCACCGAGCACCCTGAGTACTGAGTACCCAGCCCCCTGAGCACTGAGCATGGAGCACCCCGAGGACTGAGCACCCCGCACCCTGAGCACTGAGCACCCAGCACCTTGAGTACTGAGCACCGAGCACCCCGAGCACTGAGCACCCAGCACCCTGAGTACTGAGCACCCAACACCCAGAGTACTGAGCACCCAGCACCCTGATCACTGAGCACCCAGCACCCTGAGTACTGAGCACCCAGCACCCTGAGTACTGAGCACCCAGCACCCTGAGCACTGAGCACTGAGCACCCAGCACCCTGAGCACTGAGCACTGACCACCCAGCACCCCGAGCACTGAGCACCCAGCACCCCGAGCACTGAGCACAAAGCGCCCTGAGCACTGAGCACCCAGCACCCTGAGCACTGAGCACCCAGCCCCCTGAGTACTGAGCACCCAGCACCATGAGTACTGAGCACCCAGCACCCTGATTACTGAGCACCGAGCACCCCGAGCACTGAGCACCCAGCACCCTGAGCACTGAGCACCCTGAGGACTGAGCACCCAGCACCATGAGCACCGAGCACACCGAGCACTGAGCACCCAGCACCCTGAGCACTGAGCACCCTGAGCACTGAGCACCCAGCAAACCGAGCACTGAGCACCCAGCACCCTGAGTACTGAGCACCCAGCACCCTGAGCACTGAGCACCCAGCACCCTGAGTACTGAGCACCCTGAGTACTGAGCACCGATCACCCTGAGCACTGAGCACCCAGCACCCTGAGTACTGAGCACCCAGCACCCTGAGCACTGAGCACCCAGCACCCTGAGCACTGAGCACCCAGCACCCTGAGTACTGAGCACCCAGAACCCTGAGTACTGAGTACAAAGCACCCTGAGCACTGAGCACCCAGCACCCTGAGTACTGAGCACCGAGCACACTAAGTACTGAGCACCAAGCACCCTGAGTACTGAGCACACAGCACCCTGAGCACTGAGCACACAGCACCCTGAGTACTGAGCACCCAGCACCCTGAGTACTGAGCACACAGCACCCTGAGTACTGAGCACCCAGCACCCTGAGTACTGAGCACCCAGCACCCTGAGTACTGAGCACCGAGCACCCCGAGCACTGAGCAACCAGCACCCTGAGTACTGAGCACTGAGCACCCTGAGTACTGAGCACCGAACACCCTGAGTACTGAGCACCCAGCACCCTGAGGACTGAGCACCCAGCACCCCGAGCACTGAGCACCCAGCGCCCCGAGCGTTGAGAACCCAGCACCCTGAGCACTGAGCACTGAGCACACTGAGCACTGAGCACCCAGCACCCCGAGTACTGAGCACTGAGCACCCTGAGTACTGAGCACCCAACACCCCGAGTACTGATCACCCAGCACCCTGAGAACTGAGCACCCAGCACCCTGAGTACTGAGCACCCAGCACCCTGAGTACTGAGCACCCAGCACCCTGAGCACTGAGCACTGAGCACCCAGCACCTTGAGCACTGAGCACTGACCACCCAGCACCCCGAGCACTGAGCACCCAGCACCCCGAGCACTGAGCACCCAGCGCCCTGAGCACTGAGCACCCAGCACACTGAGCACTGAGCACCCAGCCCCCTGAGTACTGAGCACCCAGCACCATGAGTACTGAGCACCCAGCACCCTGAGCACTGAGCACCCTGAGGACTGAGCACCCAGCACCCGGGCACTGAGCAACCAGCACCCTGAGTACTGAGCACCGATCACCCTGAGCACTGAGCACCCAGCACCCCGAGCACTGAGCACCCAGCACCCTGAGTACTGAGCACCCAGCACCCTGAGCACTGAGCACCCAGCACCCTGAGTACTGAGCACCCTGAGTACTGAGCACCGATCACCCTGAGCACTGAGCACCCAGCACCCTGAGTACTGAGCACCCAGCACCCTGAGCACTGAGGACCCAGCACCCTGAGTACTGAGCACCCAGCACCCTGAGTACTGAGCACCCAGCACCCTGAGTACTGAGCACACAGCACCCTGAGCACTGAGCACCCAGCACCCTGAGTACTGAGCACCCAGCACCCTGAGTACTGAGCACCCAGCACCCAGAGCACTGAGCACCCAGCACCCCGAGCATGGAGCACCCAGGACCCCGAGCACTGAGTACTGAGCACCCAGCACCCTGAGTACTGAGCACCGAGCTAACCGAGCACTGAGCACCCTGAGTACTGAGCACCCAGCACCCCGATCACTGAGCACCCAGCACCCTGAGCACTGAGCACCCAGCACCCTGAGCACTGAGCACCCAGCACCCTGAGTACTGAGCACCCAGCACGCTGAGTACTGAGCACCCAGCACCCTGAGCACTGAGCACCCAGCACCCTGAGTACTGAGCACTGAGCACCCAGCACCCCGAGCACTGAGCACCCAGCACCCTGTGTACTGAGCACTGAGCACCCTGAGTACTAAGCACCCAGCACCCTGAGTACTGAGCACCCAGCACCCTGAGCACTGAGCACCGAGCACCCCGAGCACTGAGCACCCAGCACCCTGAGCACTCAGCACCCAGCACCCCGAGCACTGAGCACCAAGCACCCTGAGCACTGAGCACCCAGCACCATGAGCACGGAGAACCCCGAGTACTGAGCACCCAGCACCCTGAGCACTGAGCACCCAGCACCTTGAGTACTGAGCACCGAGCACCTCGAGCACTAAGCACCCAGCACCCTGAGTACTGAGCACCCAGCACCCTGAGCACTGAGCACCCAGAACCCTGAGCACTGAGCACAGAACACCCTGAGCACGGAGCACCCAGCACCCTGAGTACTGAGCACCCAACACCCAGACTACTGAGCTCCCAGCACACTGAGCACTGAGCAGCCAGCACCCTGAGTACTGAGCACCCAGCACCCTGAGTACTGAACACCCAGCACCCTGAGCACTGAGCACTGAGCACCCTGAGCACTGAGTACTGAGCACTGAGCACCATGAGCACTGAGCACCCAGCACCCCGAGTACTGAGCACCCAGCACCCCGAGCACTGAGCACCCAGCACCCTGAGTACAGAGCACCCTGATTACTGAGCACTGAGCACCGAGCATCCTGAGTACTGAGCACCCAGCACCCCGAGCACTGAGCACTGAGCAACCTGAGCACTGAGCACCCAGCACCCGGAGTACTGAGCACTGAGCACCCTGAGTACTGAGCACCAAGCACCCCGAGTACTGAGCACTGAGCACCCTGAGTACTGAGCACCCAGCACCCTGAGCACTGAGCACCCAGCACCCTGAGTACTGAGCACTGAAAACCCTGAGTACTGAGCACCGAGCACCCTGAGTACTGAGCACCCAGCACCCTGATCACTGAGCACGGAGCACCCCGAGGACTGAGCACCCAGCACCCTGAGCACTGAGCACCCAGCACCTTGAGTACTGAGCACCGAGCACAACGAGCACTGAGCACCCAGCACCCTGAGTACTGAGCACCCAGCACCCTGAGCACTGAGCACCCAGCTCCCTGAGCACTGAGCACTCAGCACCCCAAGCACTGAGCACCCAGCACCCTGAGTACTGAGCACAGAGCACCCTGAGCACTGAGCACCCAGCACCCTGAGCACTGAGCACCCAGCTCCCTGAGCACTGAGCACTGAGCACCCAGCACCCTGAGCACTGAGCACCCAGCACCACAGCCCTGAGCACCCAGCACCCCGAGCACTGAGCACCCAGCACCCTGAGCACTGAGCACCCAGCACCCTGAGTACTGAGCAACCAGCAACCTGAGTACTGAGCACCCAGCACCCTGAGTACTGAGCAGTCAGCACCCTGAGTACTGAGCACCGAGCACACCGAGCAATGAGCACCCAGCACCCTGAGCACTGAGCACCCGGAGGACTGAGCACCCAGCACCCTGAGCACTGAGCACCGATCACTCTGAGCAGTGAGCACCCAGCACCCCGAGCACTGAGCACCCAGCACCCTGAGTACTGAGCACCCAGCACCCCGAGTACTGAGCACCCAGCACCCTGAGTACTGAGCACCCAGCACCCCGAGCACTGAGCACCCAGCACCCTGAGTACTGAGCACCCTGAGTACTGAGCACTGAGCACAGAGCATCCTGAGTACTGAGCACCCTGAGGACTGAGCACCCAGCACCCAGAGCACTGAGAACCCAGCACCCTGAGTACTGAGCACTGATCACCCTGAGCACTGAGCACCCAGCACCCCGAGCACTGAGCACCCAGCACCCTGAGTACTGAGCACTCAGCACCCTGAGCACTGAGCACCGAGCACCCTGAGTACTGAACACCCAGCACCCTGAGCACTCAGCACTGAGCACCCAGCACCCTGAGCACTGAGCACTGAGCACCCAGCACCCCGAGCACTGAGCACCCAGCACCCTGAGCACCCAGCACCCTGAGCACTGAGCACCCTGAGCACTGAGCACCCTGAGCACTGAGCACTGAGCACCCAGGACCCTGAGTACTGAGCACCCAACACTCTGAGCACTGAGCACCCAGCACGCTGAGTACTGAGCACTGAGCACACAGCACCCTGAGTACTGAGCACCCAGCACCCCGAGCACTGAGCACCCAGCGCCCCGAGCACTGAGCACCCAGCACCCCGAGCACTGAGCACTGAGCACACTGAGCACTGAGAACACTGAGTACTGAGCACCCAGCACCCTGAGCACTGAGAACCCTGAATACTGAGCACCGAGCACCCTGAGTACTGAGTACCCAGCCCCCTGAGCACTGAGCATGGAGCACCCCGAGGACTGAGCACCCCGCACCCTGAGCACTGAGCACCCAGCACCTTGAGTACTGAGCACCGAGCACCCCGAGCACTGAGCACCCAGCACCCTGAGTACTGAGCACCCAACACCCAGAGTACTGAGCACCCAGCACCCTGATCACTGAGCACCCAGCACCCTGAGTACTGAGCACCCAGCACCCTGAGTACTGAGCACCCAGCACCCTGAGCACTGAGCACTGAGCACCCAGCACCCTGAGCACTGAGCACTGACCACCCAGCACCCCGAGCACTGAGCACCCAGCACCCCGAGCACTGAGCACAAAGCGCCCTGAGCACTGAGCACCCAGCACCCTGAGCACTGAGCACCCAGCCCCCTGAGTACTGAGCACCCAGCACCATGAGTACTGAGCACCCAGCACCCTGATTACTGAGCACCGAGCACCCCGAGCACTGAGCACCCAGCACCCTGAGCACTGAGCACCCTGAGGACTGAGCACCCAGCACCCTGAGCACCGAGCACACCGAGCACTGAGCACCCAGCACCCTGAGCACTGAGCACCCTGAGCACTGAGCACCCAGCAAACCGAGCACTGAGCACCCAGCACCCTGAGTACTGAGCACCCAGCACCCTGAGCACTGAGCACCCAGCACCCTGAGTACTGAGCACCCTGAGTACTGAGCACCGATCACCCTGAGCACTGAGCACCCAGCACCCTGAGTACTGAGCACCCAGCACCCTGAGCACTGAGCACCCAGCACCCTGAGCACTGAGCACCCAGCACCCTGAGTACTGAGCACCCAGAACCCTGAGTACTGAGTACAAAGCACCCTGAGCACTGAGCACCCAGCACCCTGAGTACTGAGCACCGAGCACACTAAGTACTGAGCACCAAGCACCCTGAGTACTGAGCACACAGCACCCTGAGCACTGAGCACACAGCACCCTGAGTACTGAGCACCCAGCACCCTGAGTACTGAGCACACAGCACCCTGAGTACTGAGCACCCAGCACCCTGAGTACTGAGCACCCAGCACCCTGAGTACTGAGCACCGAGCACCCCGAGCACTGAGCAACCAGCACCCTGAGTACTGAGCACTGAGCACCCTGAGTACTGAGCACCGAACACCCTGAGTACTGAGCACCCAGCACCCTGAGGACTGAGCACCCAGCACCCTGAACACTGAGCACCCAGCACCCTGAGTACTGAGCCCCCAGCACCCTGAGTACTGAGCACCCAGCACCCTGAGCACTGAGCACCCAGCACCCCGAGCACTGAGCACCCAGCACCCCGAGCACTGAGCACCCAGCACCAGGAGCACTGAGCACCCAGCACCCTGAGTACTGAGCACAGAGCACCCTGAGCACTGAGCACCCAGCACCCTGAGTACTGAGCACCCAGCACCCTGAGTACTGAGCAACCAGCACCCTGAGCACTGAGCACTGAGCACCCAGCACCCTGAGCACTGAGCACTGAGCACCCAGCACCACAGCCCTGAGCACCCAGCACTCCGAGCACTGAGCACCCAGCACCCTGAGCACTGAGCACCCAGCACCCTGAGTACTGAGCAACCAGCAACCTGAGTACTGAGCACCCAGCACCCTGAGTACTGAGCACTCAGCACCCTGAGTACTGAGCACCGAGCACACCGAGCAATGAGCACCCAGCACCCTGAGCACTGAGCACCCGGCGGACTGAGCAGCCAGCACCCTGAGCACTGAGCACCGATCACTCTTAGCAGTGAGCACCCAGCACCCCGAGCACTGAGCACCCAGCACCCTGAGTACTGAGCACCCAGCACCCCGAGTACTGAGCACCCAGCACCCTGAGTACTGAGCACCCAGCACCCCGAGCACTGAGCACCCAGCACCCTGAGTACTGAGCACCCTGAGTACTGAGCACTGAGCACAGAGCATCCTGAGTACTGAGCACCCTGAGGACTGAGCACCCAGCACCCAGAGAACTGAGAACCCAGCACCCTGAGTACTGAGCACTGATCACCCTGAGCACTGAGCACCCAGCACCCCGAGCACTGAGCACCCAGCACCCTGAGTACTGAGCACCCAGCACCCTGAGCACTGAGCACCGAGCACCCTGAGTACTGAACACACAGCACCCTGAGCACTCAGCACTGAGCACCCAGCACCCTGTGCACTGAGCACTGAGCACCCAGCACCCCGAGCACTGAGCACCCAGCACCCTGAGCACCCAGCACCCTGAGCACTGAGCACCCTGAGCACTGAGCACTGAGCACCCAGCACCCTGAGTACTGAGCACCCAACACTCTGAGCACTGAGCACCCAGCACGCTGAGTACTGAGCACCCAGCACCCTGAGTACTGAGCACCCAGCACCCTGAGTACTGAGCACCCAGCACCCTGAGCACTGAGCACTGAGCACCCAGCACCCTGAGCACTGAGCACTGACCACCCAGCACACAGAGCACTGAGCACCCAGCACCCCGAGCACTGAGCACCCAGCGCCCTGAGCACTGAGCACCCAGCACCCTGAGTACTGAGCACCGAGCACCCCGAGCACTGAGCACCCAGCACCCTGAGCACTGAGCACCCTGAGGACTGAGCACCCAGCACCCTGAGCACCAAGCACCCCGAGCACTGAGCACCCAGCACCCTGAGCACTGAGCACCCTGAGCACTGAGCACCCAGCACACCGAGCACTGAGCACCCAGCACCCTGAGTACTGAGCACCCAGCACCCTGAGCACTGAGCACCCAGCACCCTGAGTACTGAGCACCCTGAGTACTGAGCACCGATCACCCTGAGCTCTGAGCACCCAGCACCCTGAGTACTGAGCACCCAGCACCCTGAGCACTGAGCACCCAGAACCCTGAGCACTGAGCACCCAGCACCCTGAGTACTGAGGACCCAGAACCCTGAGTACTGAGTACAAAGCACCCTGAGCACTGAGCACCCAGCACCCTGAGTACTGAGCACCGAGCACACTAAGTACTGAGCACCAAGCACCCTGAGTACTGAGCACCCAGCACCCTGAGCACTGAGCACCCAGCACCCTGAGTACTGAGCACCCAGCACCCTGAGTACTGAGCACCCAGCACCCTGAGTACTGAGCACCCAGCACCCTGAGTACTGAGCACCCAGCACCCTGAGTACTGAGCACCGAGCACCCCGAGCACTGAGCAACCAGCACCCTGAGTACTGAGCACTGAGCACCCTGAGTACTGAGCACCGAACACCCTGAGTACTGAGCACCCAGCACCCTGAGGACTGAGCACCCAGCACCCTGAACACTGAGCACCCAGCACCCTGAGTACTGAGCCCCCAGCACCCTGAGTACTGAGCACCCAGCACCCTGAGCACTGAGCACCCAGCACCCCGAGCACTGAGCACCCAGCACCCCGAGCACTGAGCACCCAGCACCCCGAGCACTGAGCACCCAGCACCCTGAGCACTGAGCACCCAGCACCCTGAGCACTGAGCACCCAGCACCCTGAGTACTGAGTACTCAGCACCCTCAGCACTGAGCACCCAGCACCCTGAGTACTGATCACCGATCACCCCGAGCACTGAGCACCCA
This sequence comes from Microtus oregoni, assembly GCF_018167655.1. Lineage (NCBI taxonomy): Eukaryota > Metazoa > Chordata > Mammalia > Rodentia > Cricetidae > Microtus > Microtus oregoni. The sequence continues at coordinate 5,955,993 of NW_024544028.1, read as the reverse complement.
GCACCCTGAGTACTGAGCACCCAGCACCCTGAGTACTGAGCACCCAGCACCCTGAGTACTGAGCACCCAGCACCCTGAGCACTGAGCACAAAGCACGCTGAGTACTGAGCACTGAGCACCCTGAGTACTGAGCACCGAGGACCCTGAGCACTGAGCACCCAGCACGCTGAGTACTGAGCACTGAGCACCCTGAGTACTGAGCACCTAGCACCCTGAATACTGAGCACACAGCACCCTGAGCACTGAGCAGCCAGCACCCTCAGCACTGAGCACCCAGCACCCCGAGCACTGAGCACCCAGCACCCTGAGCACTGAGCACCCAGCACCCCGAGTACTGAGCACCCAGCACCCTGAGTACTGAGCACCAAGTACCCTGAGTACTGAGCACCCCGAGTAATGAGCACCCAGCACCCCGAGCACGGAGCACCCGGCACCCTGAGTACTGAGAACAGATCACCCTGAGTACTGAGCACCCAGCACCCTGAGTACTGAGCCCCCAGCACCCTGAGTACTGAGCACCCAGCAACCCGAGCACTGAGCACCCAGCACCCCGAGAATGAGCACCCAGCACCCTGAGTACTGAGAACCGAGCACCCTGAGTACTGAGCACCCAGCACCCTGAGTACTGAGCCCCCAGCACCCTGAGCACTGAGCACCCAGCACACCGAGCACTGAGCACCCAGCACCCCGAGAATGAGCACCCAGCACACTGAGTACTGAGCACCCAGCACCCCGAGCACGGAGCACCCAGGACCCCGAGCACTGAGTACTGAGCACCCAGCACCCTGAGTACTGAGCACCGAGCTCCCCGAGCACTGAGCACCCAGCACCCTGAGCACTGAGCACCCAGCACCCTGAGCACTGAGCACCCAGCACCCTGAGCACTGAGGACCCAGCACCCTGAGCACTGAGCACCCAGCACCCAGAGCACTGAGCACCCAGCACCCTGAGCACTGAGCACCCAGCACCCTGAGTACTGAGCACCCAGCACCCTGAGTACTGAGCACCCTGAGTACTGAGCACCGATCACCCTGAGCACTGAGCACCCAGCACCCTGAGTACTGAGCACCCAGCACCCTGAGCACTGAGCACCCAGCACCCTGAGCATTGAGCACACAGCACCCTGAGTACTGAGCACCCAGAACCCTGAGTACTGAGTACAAAGCACCCTGAGCACTGAGCACCCAGCACCCTGAGTACTGAGCACGGAGCACCCTGAGTACTGAGCACCCAGCACCCTGAGTACTGAGCACCCAGCACCCTGAACACTGAGCACCCAGCACCCTGAGTACTGAGCACCCAGCACCCTGAGTACTGAGCACTGATCACCCTGAGCACTGAGCACCCAGCACCCCGAGCACTGAGCACCCAGCACCCTGAGTACTGAGCACCTAGCACCCTGAGCACTGAGCACCGAGCACCCTGAGTACTGAACACCCAGCACCCTGAGCACTGAGCACTGAGCACCCAGCACATTGAGCACTGAGCACTGAGCACCCAGCACCCAGAGCACTGAGCACCCAGCACCCTGAGCACCCAGCACCCTGAGCACTGAGCACCCTGAGCACTGAGCACCCTGAGCACTGAGCACTGAGCACCCAGCACCCTGAGTACTGAGCACCCAACACTCTGAGCAATGAGCACCCAGCACGCTGAGTACTGAGCACTGAGCAAACAGCACCCTGAGCACTGAGCACCCAGCACCCTGAGCACTGAGCACTGAGCACCCAGCACCCCGAGCACTGAGCACCCAGCACCCTGAGCACCCAGCACCCTGAGCACTGAGCACCCTGAGTACTGAGCACCCAGCACCCTGAGCACTGAGCACACAGCACCCTGAGTACTGAGCATCCTGAGTACTGAGCACTGATCACCCTGAGCACTGAGCACCCAGCACCCTGAGTACTGAGCACACAGCACCCTGAGCACTGAGCACCCAGCACTCTGAGCACTGAGCACCCAGCACCCTGAGTACTGAGCACCCAGAACCCTGAGTACTGAGTACAAAGCACCCTGAGCACTGAGCACCCAGCACCCTGAGTACTGAGCACCGAGCACCCTGAGTACTGAGCACCCAGCACCCTGAGTACTGAGCACCCAGCACCCTGAGCACTGAGCACCCAGCACCCTGAGTACTGAGCACCCAGCACCCTGAGTACTGAGCACCCAGCACCCTGAGTACGGAGCACCCAGCACCCTGAGTACTGAGCACCCAGCACCCTGAGTACTGAGCACCGAGCACCCTGAGAACTGAGCAACCAGCACCCTGAGTACTGAGCACTGAGCACCCTGAGTACTAAGCACCGAACACCCTGAGTACTGAGCACTCAGCACCCTGAGGACTGAGCACACAGCACCCTGAGCACTGAGCACCCAGCACCCTGAGTAATGAGCACCCAGCACCCTGAGTACTGAGCACCCAGCACCCTGAGCACTGAGCACCCAGCACCCCGAGCCCTGAGCACCCAGCACCCCGAGCACTGAGCACCCAGTACCCTGAGCACTGAGCACCCAGCACCCTGAGCACTGAGCACCCAGCACCCTGAGTACTGAGTACTCAGCACCCTGAGCACTGAGCACCCAGCACCCTGAGTACTGATCACCGAGCACCCCGAGCACTGAGCACCCAGCACCCTGAGTACTGAGCACCCAGCACCCTGAGCACTGAGCACAAAGCACGCTGAGTACTGAGCACTGAACACCCTGAGTACTGAGCACCGAGGACCCTGAGCACTCAGCACCCAGCACGCTGAGTACTAAGCACTGAGCACCCTGAGTACTGAGCACCTAGCACCCTGAGTACTGAGCACCCAGCACCCTGAGCACTGAGCAGCCAGCACCCTCAGCACTGAGCACCCAGCACCCCGAGCACTGAGCACCCAGCACCCTGAGCACTGAGCACCCAGCACCCCGAGTACTGAGCACCGAGCACCCCGAGCTCTGAGCACCCAGCACCCTGAGTACTGAGCACCCAGTACCCTGAGTACTGAGCACCCCGAGTACTGAGCACCCAGCACCCCGAGCACTGAGCACCCAGCACCCTGAGTACTGAGAACAGATCACCCCGAGCACGGAGCACCCAGTACCCCGAGCACTGAGTACTGAGCACCCAGCACCCTGAGTACTGAGCACCGAGCTCCCCAAGCACTGAGCACCCTGCACCCCGAGAATGAGCACCCAGCACCCTGAGTACTGAGAACCGAGCACCCTGAGTACTGAGCACCCAGCACCCTGAGTACTGAGCCCCCAGCACCCTGAGTACTGAGCACCCAGCAACCCGAGCACTGAGCACCCAGCACCCCGAGAATGAGCACCCAGCACCCTGAGTACTGAGAACCGAGCACCCTGAGTACTGAGCACCCAGCACCCTGAGTACTGAGCCCCCAGCACCCTGAGTACTGAGCACCCAGCAACCCGAGCACTGAGCACCCAGCACCCCGAGAATGAGCACCCAGCACCCTGAGTACTGAGAACCGAGCACCCTGAGTACTGAGCACCCAGCACCCTGAGTACTGAGCCCCCAGCACCCTGAGCACTGAGCACCCAGCACACCGAGCACTGAGCACCCAGCACCCCGAGAATGAGCACCCAGCACACTGAGTACTGAGCACCCAGCACCCTGAGCACTGAGCACCCAGCACCCTGAGCACTGAGCACCCAGCACCCTGAGCACTGAGCACCCAGCACCCAGAGCACTGAGCACCCAGCACCCTGAGCACTGAGCACCCAGCACCCTGAGTACTGAGCACCCAGCACCCTGAGTACTGAGCACCCTGAGTACTGAGCACCGATCACCCTGAGCACTGAGCACCCAGCACCCTGAGTACTGAGCACCCAGCACCCTGAGCACTGAGCACCCAGCACCCTGAGCATTGAGCACACAGCACCCTGAGTACTGAGCACCCAGAACCCTGAGTACTGAGTACAAAGCACCCTGAGCACTGAGCACCCAGCACCCTGAGTACTGAGCACGGAGCACCCTGAGTACTGAGCACCCAGCACCCTGAGTACTGAGCACCCAGCACCCTGAACACTGAGCACCCAGCACCCTGAGCACTGAGCACTGAGCACCCAGCACCCTGAGCACTGAGCACTGACCACCCAGCACCCCGAGCACTGAGCACCCAGCACCCCGAGCACTGAGCACAAAGCGCCCTGAGCACTGAGCACCCAGCACCCTGAGCACTGAGCACCCAGCCCCCTGAGTACTGAGCACCCAGCACCATGAGTACTGAGCACCCAGCACCCTGATTACTGAGCACCGAGCACCCCGAGCACTGAGCACCCAGCACCCTGAGCACTGAGCACCCTGAGGACTGAGCACCCAGCACCCTGAGCACCGAGCACACCGAGCACTGAGCACCCAGCACCCTGAGCACTGAGCACCCTGAGCACTGAGCACCCAGCAAACCGAGCACTGAGCACCCAGCACCCTGAGTACTGAGCACCCAGCACCCTGAGCACTGAGCACCCAGCACCCTGAGTACTGAGCACCCTGAGTACTGAGCACCGATCACCCTGAGCACTGAGCACCCAGCACCCTGAGTACTGAGCACCCAGCACCCTGAGCACTGAGCACCCAGCACCCTGAGCACTGAGCACCCAGCACCCTGAGTACTGAGCACCCAGAACCCTGAGTACTGAGTACAAAGCACCCTGAGCACTGAGCACCCAGCACCCTGAGTACTGAGCACCGAGCACACTAAGTACTGAGCACCAAGCACCCTGAGTACTGAGCACACAGCACCCTGAGCACTGAGCACACAGCACCCTGAGTACTGAGCACCCAGCACCCTGAGTACTGAGCACACAGCACCCTGAGTACTGAGCACCCAGCACCCTGAGTACTGAGCACCCAGCACCCTGAGTACTGAGCACCGAGCACCCCGAGCACTGAGCAACCAGCACCCTGAGTACTGAGCACTGAGCACCCTGAGTACTGAGCACCGAACACCCTGAGTACTGAGCACCCAGCACCCTGAGGACTGAGCACCCAGCACCCCGAGCACTGAGCACCCAGCGCCCCGAGCGTTGAGAACCCAGCACCCTGAGCACTGAGCACTGAGCACACTGAGCACTGAGCACCCAGCACCCCGAGTACTGAGCACTGAGCACCCTGAGTACTGAGCACCCAACACCCCGAGTACTGATCACCCAGCACCCTGAGAACTGAGCACCCAGCACCCTGAGTACTGAGCACCCAGCACCCTGAGTACTGAGCACCCAGCACCCTGAGCACTGAGCACTGAGCACCCAGCACCTTGAGCACTGAGCACTGACCACCCAGCACCCCGAGCACTGAGCACCCAGCACCCCGAGCACTGAGCACCCAGCGCCCTGAGCACTGAGCACCCAGCACACTGAGCACTGAGCACCCAGCCCCCTGAGTACTGAGCACCCAGCACCATGAGTACTGAGCACCCAGCACCCTGAGCACTGAGCACCCTGAGGACTGAGCACCCAGCACCCGGGCACTGAGCAACCAGCACCCTGAGTACTGAGCACCGATCACCCTGAGCACTGAGCACCCAGCACCCCGAGCACTGAGCACCCAGCACCCTGAGTACTGAGCACCCAGCACCCTGAGCACTGAGCACCCAGCACCCTGAGTACTGAGCACCCTGAGTACTGAGCACCGATCACCCTGAGCACTGAGCACCCAGCACCCTGAGTACTGAGCACCCAGCACCCTGAGCACTGAGGACCCAGCACCCTGAGTACTGAGCACCCAGCACCCTGAGTACTGAGCACCCAGCACCCTGAGTACTGAGCACACAGCACCCTGAGCACTGAGCACCCAGCACCCTGAGTACTGAGCACCCAGCACCCTGAGTACTGAGCACCCAGCACCCAGAGCACTGAGCACCCAGCACCCCGAGCATGGAGCACCCAGGACCCCGAGCACTGAGTACTGAGCACCCAGCACCCTGAGTACTGAGCACCGAGCTAACCGAGCACTGAGCACCCTGAGTACTGAGCACCCAGCACCCCGATCACTGAGCACCCAGCACCCTGAGCACTGAGCACCCAGCACCCTGAGCACTGAGCACCCAGCACCCTGAGTACTGAGCACCCAGCACGCTGAGTACTGAGCACCCAGCACCCTGAGCACTGAGCACCCAGCACCCTGAGTACTGAGCACTGAGCACCCAGCACCCCGAGCACTGAGCACCCAGCACCCTGTGTACTGAGCACTGAGCACCCTGAGTACTAAGCACCCAGCACCCTGAGTACTGAGCACCCAGCACCCTGAGCACTGAGCACCGAGCACCCCGAGCACTGAGCACCCAGCACCCTGAGCACTCAGCACCCAGCACCCCGAGCACTGAGCACCAAGCACCCTGAGCACTGAGCACCCAGCACCATGAGCACGGAGAACCCCGAGTACTGAGCACCCAGCACCCTGAGCACTGAGCACCCAGCACCTTGAGTACTGAGCACCGAGCACCTCGAGCACTAAGCACCCAGCACCCTGAGTACTGAGCACCCAGCACCCTGAGCACTGAGCACCCAGAACCCTGAGCACTGAGCACAGAACACCCTGAGCACGGAGCACCCAGCACCCTGAGTACTGAGCACCCAACACCCAGACTACTGAGCTCCCAGCACACTGAGCACTGAGCAGCCAGCACCCTGAGTACTGAGCACCCAGCACCCTGAGTACTGAACACCCAGCACCCTGAGCACTGAGCACTGAGCACCCTGAGCACTGAGTACTGAGCACTGAGCACCATGAGCACTGAGCACCCAGCACCCCGAGTACTGAGCACCCAGCACCCCGAGCACTGAGCACCCAGCACCCTGAGTACAGAGCACCCTGATTACTGAGCACTGAGCACCGAGCATCCTGAGTACTGAGCACCCAGCACCCCGAGCACTGAGCACTGAGCAACCTGAGCACTGAGCACCCAGCACCCGGAGTACTGAGCACTGAGCACCCTGAGTACTGAGCACCAAGCACCCCGAGTACTGAGCACTGAGCACCCTGAGTACTGAGCACCCAGCACCCTGAGCACTGAGCACCCAGCACCCTGAGTACTGAGCACTGAAAACCCTGAGTACTGAGCACCGAGCACCCTGAGTACTGAGCACCCAGCACCCTGATCACTGAGCACGGAGCACCCCGAGGACTGAGCACCCAGCACCCTGAGCACTGAGCACCCAGCACCTTGAGTACTGAGCACCGAGCACAACGAGCACTGAGCACCCAGCACCCTGAGTACTGAGCACCCAGCACCCTGAGCACTGAGCACCCAGCTCCCTGAGCACTGAGCACTCAGCACCCCAAGCACTGAGCACCCAGCACCCTGAGTACTGAGCACAGAGCACCCTGAGCACTGAGCACCCAGCACCCTGAGCACTGAGCACCCAGCTCCCTGAGCACTGAGCACTGAGCACCCAGCACCCTGAGCACTGAGCACCCAGCACCACAGCCCTGAGCACCCAGCACCCCGAGCACTGAGCACCCAGCACCCTGAGCACTGAGCACCCAGCACCCTGAGTACTGAGCAACCAGCAACCTGAGTACTGAGCACCCAGCACCCTGAGTACTGAGCAGTCAGCACCCTGAGTACTGAGCACCGAGCACACCGAGCAATGAGCACCCAGCACCCTGAGCACTGAGCACCCGGAGGACTGAGCACCCAGCACCCTGAGCACTGAGCACCGATCACTCTGAGCAGTGAGCACCCAGCACCCCGAGCACTGAGCACCCAGCACCCTGAGTACTGAGCACCCAGCACCCCGAGTACTGAGCACCCAGCACCCTGAGTACTGAGCACCCAGCACCCCGAGCACTGAGCACCCAGCACCCTGAGTACTGAGCACCCTGAGTACTGAGCACTGAGCACAGAGCATCCTGAGTACTGAGCACCCTGAGGACTGAGCACCCAGCACCCAGAGCACTGAGAACCCAGCACCCTGAGTACTGAGCACTGATCACCCTGAGCACTGAGCACCCAGCACCCCGAGCACTGAGCACCCAGCACCCTGAGTACTGAGCACCCAGCACCCTGAGCACTGAGCACCGAGCACCCTGAGTACTGAACACCCAGCACCCTGAGCACTCAGCACTGAGCACCCAGCACCCTGAGCACTGAGCACTGAGCACCCAGCACCCCGAGCACTGAGCACCCAGCACCCTGAGCACCCAGCACCCTGAGCACTGAGCACCCTGAGCACTGAGCACCCTGAGCACTGAGCACTGAGCACCCAGGACCCTGAGTACTGAGCACCCAACACTCTGAGCACTGAGCACCCAGCACGCTGAGTACTGAGCACTGAGCACACAGCACCCTGAGTACTGAGCACCCAGCACCCCGAGCACTGAGCACCCAGCGCCCCGAGCACTGAGCACCCAGCACCCCGAGCACTGAGCACTGAGCACACTGAGCACTGAGAACACTGAGTACTGAGCACCCAGCACCCTGAGCACTGAGAACCCTGAATACTGAGCACCGAGCACCCTGAGTACTGAGTACCCAGCCCCCTGAGCACTGAGCATGGAGCACCCCGAGGACTGAGCACCCCGCAACCTGAGCACTGAGCACCCAGCACCTTGAGTACTGAGCACCGAGCACCCCGAGCACTGAGCACCCAGCACCCTGAGTACTGAGCACCCAACACCCAGAGTACTGAGCACCCAGCACCCTGATCACTGAGCACCCAGCACCCTGAGTACTGAGCACCCAGCACCCTGAGTACTGAGCACCCAGCACCCTGAGCACTGAGCACTGAGCACCCAGCACCCTGAGCACTGAGCACTGACCACCCAGCACCCCGAGCACTGAGCACCCAGCACCCCGAGCACTGAGCACAAAGCGCCCTGAGCACTGAGCACCCAGCACCCTGAGCACTGAGCACCCAGCCCCCTGAGTACTGAGCACCCAGCACCATGAGTACTGAGCACCCAGCACCCTGATTACTGAGCACCGAGCACCCCGAGCACTGAGCACCCAGCACCCTGAGCACTGAGCACCCTGAGGACTGAGCACCCAGCACCCTGAGCACCGAGCACACCGAGCACTGAGCACCCAGCACCCTGAGCACTGAGCACCCTGAGCACTGAGCACCCAGCAAACCGAGCACTGAGCACCCAGCACCCTGAGTACTGAGCACCCAGCACCCTGAGCACTGAGCACCCAGCACCCTGAGTACTGAGCACCCTGAGTACTGAGCACCGATCACCCTGAGCACTGAGCACCCAGCACCCTGAGTACTGAGCACCCAGCACCCTGAGCACTGAGCACCCAGCACCCTGAGCACTGAGCACCCAGCACCCTGAGTACTGAGCACCCAGAACCCTGAGTACTGAGTACAAAGCACCCTGAGCACTGAGCACCCAGCACCCTGAGTACTGAGCACCGAGCACACTAAGTACTGAGCACCAAGCACCCTGAGTACTGAGCACACAGCACCCTGAGCACTGAGCACACAGCACCCTGAGTACTGAGCACCCAGCACCCTGAGTACTGAGCACACAGCACCCTGAGTACTGAGCACCCAGCACCCTGAGTACTGAGCACCCAGCACCCTGAGTACTGAGCACCGAGCACCCCGAGCACTGAGCAACCAGCACCCTGAGTACTGAGCACTGAGCACCCTGAGTACTGAGCACCGAACACCCTGAGTACTGAGCACCCAGCACCCTGAGGACTGAGCACCCAGCACCCTGAACACTGAGCACCCAGCACCCTGAGTACTGAGCCCCCAGCACCCTGAGTACTGAGCACCCAGCACCCTGAGCACTGAGCACCCAGCACCCCGAGCACTGAGCACCCAGCACCCCGAGCACTGAGCACCCAGCACCAGGAGCACTGAGCACCCAGCACCCTGAGTACTGAGCACAGAGCACCCTGAGCACTGAGCACCCAGCACCCTGAGTACTGAGCACCCAGCACCCTGAGTACTGAGCAACCAGCACCCTGAGCACTGAGCACTGAGCACCCAGCACCCTGAGCACTGAGCACTGAGCACCCAGCACCACAGCCCTGAGCACCCAGCACTCCGAGCACTGAGCACCCAGCACCCTGAGCACTGAGCACCCAGCACCCTGAGTACTGAGCAACCAGCAACCTGAGTACTGAGCACCCAGCACCCTGAGTACTGAGCACTCAGCACCCTGAGTACTGAGCACCGAGCACACCGAGCAATGAGCACCCAGCACCCTGAGCACTGAGCACCCGGCGGACTGAGCAGCCAGCACCCTGAGCACTGAGCACCGATCACTCTTAGCAGTGAGCACCCAGCACCCCGAGCACTGAGCACCCAGCACCCTGAGTACTGAGCACCCAGCACCCCGAGTACTGAGCACCCAGCACCCTGAGTACTGAGCACCCAGCACCCCGAGCACTGAGCACCCAGCACCCTGAGTACTGAGCACCCTGAGTACTGAGCACTGAGCACAGAGCATCCTGAGTACTGAGCACCCTGAGGACTGAGCACCCAGCACCCAGAGAACTGAGAACCCAGCACCCTGAGTACTGAGCACTGATCACCCTGAGCACTGAGCACCCAGCACCCCGAGCACTGAGCACCCAGCACCCTGAGTACTGAGCACCCAGCACCCTGAGCACTGAGCACCGAGCACCCTGAGTACTGAACACACAGCACCCTGAGCACTCAGCACTGAGCACCCAGCACCCTGTGCACTGAGCACTGAGCACCCAGCACCCCGAGCACTGAGCACCCAGCACCCTGAGCACCCAGCACCCTGAGCACTGAGCACCCTGAGCACTGAGCACTGAGCACCCAGCACCCTGAGTACTGAGCACCCAACACTCTGAGCACTGAGCACCCAGCACGCTGAGTACTGAGCACTGAGCACACAGCACCCTGAGTACTGAGCACCCAGTACCCCGAGCACTGAGCACCCAGCGCCCCGAGCACTGAGCACCCAGCACTCCGAGCACTGAGCACTGAGCACACTGAGCACTGAGCACCCAGCACCCCGAGTACTGAGCACTGAGCGCCCTGAGTACTGAGCACCCAGCACCCCGAGTACTGAGCACTGAACACCCTGAGTACTGAGCACCCAGCACCCTGAGCACTGAGAACCCTGAGTACTGAGCACCGAGCACCCTGAGTACTGAGCACCCAGCCCCCTGAGCACTGGGCACGGAGCACCCCGAGGACTGAGCACCCCGCACCCTGAGCACTGAGCACCCAGCACCTTGAGTACTGAGCACCGAGCACCCCGAGCACTGAGCACCCAGCACCCTGAGTACTGAGCACCCAACACCCAGAGTACTGAGCACCCAGCACCCTGATCACTGAGCACCCAGCACGCTGAGTACTGAGCACCCAGCACCCTGAGTACTGAGCACCCAGCACCCTGAGCACTGAGCACTGAGCACCCAGCACCCTGAGCACTGAGCACCCAGCACCCCGAGCACTGAGCACCCAGCGCCCTGAGCACTGAGCACCCAGCACCCTGAGTACTGAGCACCGAGCACCCCGAGCACTGAGCACCCAGCACCCTGAGCACTGAGCACCCTGAGGACTGAGCACCCAGCACCCTGAGCACCAAGCACCCCGAGCACTGAGCACCCAGCACCCTGAGCACTGAGCACCCTGAGCACTGAGCACCCAGCACACCGAGCACTGAGCACCCAGCACCCTGAGTACTGAGCACCCAGCACCCTGAGCACTGAGCACCCAGCACCCTGAGTACTGAGCACCCTGAGTACTGAGCACCGATCACCCTGAGCTCTGAGCACCCAGAACCCTGAGCACTGAGCACCCAGCACCCTGAGTACTGAGGACCCAGAACCCTGAGTACTGAGTACAAAGCACCCTGAGCACTGAGCACCCAGCACCCTGAGTACTGAGCACCGAGCACACTAAGTACTGAGCACCAAGCACCCTGAGTACTGAGCACCCAGCACCCTGAGCACTGAGCACCCAGCACCCTGAGTACTGAGCACCCAGCACCCTGAGTACTGAGCACCCAGCACCCTGAGTACTGAGCACCCAGCACCCTGAGTACTGAGCACCCAGCACCCTGAGTACTGAGCACCGAGCACCCCGAGCACTGAGCAACCAGCACCCTGAGTACTGAGCACTGAGCACCCTGAGTACTGAGCACCGAACACCCTGAGTACTGAGCACCCAGCACCCTGAGGACTGAGCACCCAGCACCCTGAACACTGAGCACCCAGCACCCTGAGTACTGAGCCCCCAGCACCCTGAGTACTGAGCACCCAGCACCCTGAGCACTGAGCACCCAGCACCCCGAGCACTGAGCACCCAGCACCCCGAGCACTGAGCACCCAGCACCCCGAGCACTGAGCACCCAGCACCCTGAGCACTGAGCACCCAGCACCCTGAGCACTGAGCACCCAGCACCCTGAGTACTGAGTACTCAGCACCCTCAGCACTGAGCACCCAGCACCCTGAGTACTGATCACCGAGCACCCCGAGCACTGAGCACCCAGCACCCTGAGTACTGAGCACCCAGCACCCTGAGTACTGAGCACCCAGCACCCTGAGTACTGAGCACCCAGCACCCTGAGCACTGAGCACAAAGCACGCTGAGTACTGAGCACTGAGCACCCTGAGTACTGAGCACCGAGGACCCTGAGCACTGAGCACCCAGCACGCTGAGTACTGAGCACTGAGCACCCTGAGTACTGAGCACCTAGCACCCTGAATACTGAGCACACAGCACCCTGAGCACTGAGCAGCCAGCACCCTCAGCACTGAGCACCCAGCACCCCGAGCACTGAGCACCCAGCACCCTGAGCACTGAGCACCCAGCACCCCGAGTACTGAGCACCCAGCACCCTGAGTACTGAGCACCAAGTACCCTGAGTACTGAGCACCCCGAGTAATGAGCACCCAGCACCCCGAGCACGGAGCACCCGGCACCCTGAGTACTGAGAACAGATCACCCTGAGTACTGAGCACCCAGCACCCTGAGTACTGAGCCCCCAGCACCCTGAGTACTGAGCACCCAGCAACCCGAGCACTGAGCACCCAGCACCCCGAGAATGAGCACCCAGCACCCTGAGTACTGAGAACCGAGCACCCTGAGTACTGAGCACCCAGCACCCTGAGTACTGAGCCCCCAGCACCCTGAGCACTGAGCACCCAGCACACCGAGCACTGAGCACCCAGCACCCCGAGAATGAGCACCCAGCACACTGAGTACTGAGCACCCAGCACCCCGAGCACGGAGCACCCAGGACCCCGAGCACTGAGTACTGAGCACCCAGCACCCTGAGTACTGAGCACCGAGCTCCCCGAGCACTGAGCACCCAGCACCCTGAGCACTGAGCACCCAGCACCCTGAGCACTGAGCACCCAGCACCCTGAGCACTGAGGACCCAGCACCCTGAGCACTGAGCACCCAGCACCCAGAGCACTGAGCACCCAGCACCCTGAGCACTGAGCACCCAGCACCCTGAGTACTGAGCACCCAGCACCCTGAGTACTGAGCACCCTGAGTACTGAGCACCGATCACCCTGAGCACTGAGCACCCAGCACCCTGAGTACTGAGCACCCAGCACCCTGAGCACTGAGCACCCAGCACCCTGAGCATTGAGCACACAGCACCCTGAGTACTGAGCACCCAGAACCCTGAGTACTGAGTACAAAGCACCCTGAGCACTGAGCACCCAGCACCCTGAGTACTGAGCACGGAGCACCCTGAGTACTGAGCACCCAGCACCCTGAGTACTGAGCACCCAGCACCCTGAACACTGAGCACCCAGCACCCTGAGTACTGAGCACCCAGCACCCTGAGTACTGAGCACTGATCACCCTGAGCACTGAGCACCCAGCACCCCGAGCACTGAGCACCCAGCACCCTGAGTACTGAGCACCTAGCACCCTGAGCACTGAGCACCGAGCACCCTGAGTACTGAACACCCAGCACCCTGAGCACTGAGCACTGAGCACCCAGCACATTGAGCACTGAGCACTGAGCACCCAGCACCCAGAGCACTGAGCACCCAGCACCCTGAGCACCCAGCACCCTGAGCACTGAGCACCCTGAGCACTGAGCACCCTGAGCACTGAGCACTGAGCACCCAGCACCCTGAGTACTGAGCACCCAACACTCTGAGCAATGAGCACCCAGCACGCTGAGTACTGAGCACTGAGCAAACAGCACCCTGAGCACTGAGCACCCAGCACCCTGAGCACTGAGCACTGAGCACCCAGCACCCCGAGCACTGAGCACCCAGCACCCTGAGCACCCAGCACCCTGAGCACTGAGCACCCTGAGTACTGAGCACCCAGCACCCTGAGCACTGAGCACACAGCACCCTGAGTACTGAGCATCCTGAGTACTGAGCACTGATCACCCTGAGCACTGAGCACCCAGCACCCTGAGTACTGAGCACACAGCACCCTGAGCACTGAGCACCCAGCACTCTGAGCACTGAGCACCCAGCACCCTGAGTACTGAGCACCCAGAACCCTGAGTACTGAGTACAAAGCACCCTGAGCACTGAGCACCCAGCACCCTGAGTACTGAGCACCGAGCACCCTGAGTACTGAGCACCCAGCACCCTGAGTACTGAGCACCCAGCACCCTGAGCACTGAGCACCCAGCACCCTGAGTACTGAGCACCCAGCACCCTGAGTACTGAGCACCCAGCACCCTGAGTACGGAGCACCCAGCACCCTGAGTACTGAGCACCCAGCACCCTGAGTACTGAGCACCGAGCACCCTGAGAACTGAGCAACCAGCACCCTGAGTACTGAGCACTGAGCACCCTGAGTACTAAGCACCGAACACCCTGAGTACTGAGCACTCAGCACCCTGAGGACTGAGCACACAGCACCCTGAGCACTGAGCACCCAGCACCCTGAGTAATGAGCACCCAGCACCCTGAGTACTGAGCACCCAGCACCCTGAGCACTGAGCACCCAGCACCCCGAGCCCTGAGCACCCAGCACCCCGAGCACTGAGCACCCAGTACCCTGAGCACTGAGCACCCAGCACCCTGAGCACTGAGCACCCAGCACCCTGAGTACTGAGTACTCAGCACCCTGAGCACTGAGCACCCAGCACCCTGAGTACTGATCACCGAGCACCCCGAGCACTGAGCACCCAGCACCCTGAGTACTGAGCACCCAGCACCCTGAGCACTGAGCACAAAGCACGCTGAGTACTGAGCACTGAACACCCTGAGTACTGAGCACCGAGGACCCTGAGCACTCAGCACCCAGCACGCTGAGTACTAAGCACTGAGCACCCTGAGTACTGAGCACCTAGCACCCTGAGTACTGAGCACCCAGCACCCTGAGCACTGAGCAGCCAGCACCCTCAGCACTGAGCACCCAGCACCCCGAGCACTGAGCACCCAGCACCCTGAGCACTGAGCACCCAGCACCCCGAGTACTGAGCACCGAGCACCCCGAGCTCTGAGCACCCAGCACCCTGAGTACTGAGCACCCAGTACCCTGAGTACTGAGCACCCCGAGTACTGAGCACCCAGCACCCCGAGCACTGAGCACCCAGCACCCTGAGTACTGAGAACAGATCACCCCGAGCACGGAGCACCCAGTACCCCGAGCACTGAGTACTGAGCACCCAGCACCCTGAGTACTGAGCACCGAGCTCCCCAAGCACTGAGCACCCTGCACCCCGAGAATGAGCACCCAGCACCCTGAGTACTGAGAACCGAGCACCCTGAGTACTGAGCACCCAGCACCCTGAGTACTGAGCCCCCAGCACCCTGAGTACTGAGCACCCAGCAACCCGAGCACTGAGCACCCAGCACCCCGAGAATGAGCACCCAGCACCCTGAGTACTGAGAACCGAGCACCCTGAGTACTGAGCACCCAGCACCCTGAGTACTGAGCCCCCAGCACCCTGAGTACTGAGCACCCAGCAACCCGAGCACTGAGCACCCAGCACCCCGAGAATGAGCACCCAGCACCCTGAGTACTGAGAACCGAGCACCCTGAGTACTGAGCACCCAGCACCCTGAGTACTGAGCCCCCAGCACCCTGAGCACTGAGCACCCAGCACACCGAGCACTGAGCACCCAGCACCCCGAGAATGAGCACCCAGCACACTGAGTACTGAGCACCCAGCACCCTGAGTACTGAGCACCGAGCTCCCCGAGCACTGAGCACCCAGCACCCTGAGCACTGAGCACCCAGCACCCTGAGCACTGAGCACCCAGCACCCTGAGCACTGAGCACCCAGCACCCTGAGCACTGAGCACCCAGCACCCAGAGCACTGAGCACCCAGCACCCTGAGCACTGAGCACCCAGCACCCTGAGTACTGAGCACCCAGCACCCTGAGTACTGAGCACCCTGAGTACTGAGCACCGATCACCCTGAGCACTGAGCACCCAGCACCCTGAGTACTGAGCACCCAGCACCCTGAGCACTGAGCACCCAGCACCCTGAGCATTGAGCACACAGCACCCTGAGTACTGAGCACCCAGAACCCTGAGTACTGAGTACAAAGCACCCTGAGCACTGAGCACCCAGCACCCTGAGTACTGAGCACGGAGCACCCTGAGTACTGAGCACCCAGCAACCTGAGTACTGAGCACCCAGCACCCTGAGCACTGAGCACCCAGCACCCTGAGTACTGAGCACCCAGCACCCTGAGTACTGAGCACTGATCACCCTGAGCACTGAGCACCCAGCACCCCGAGCACTGAGCACCCAGCACCCTGAGTACTGAGCACCTAGCACCCTGAGCACTGAGCACCGAGCACCCTGAGTACTGAACACCCAGCACCCTGAGCACTGAGCACTGAGCACCCAGCACATTGAGCACTGAGCACTGAGCACCCAGCGCCCCGAGCACTGAGCACCCAGCACCCTGAGCACCCAGCACCCTGAGCACTGAGCACCCTGAGCACTGAGCACCCTGAGCACTGAGCACTGAGCACCCAGCACCCTGAGTACTGAGCACCCAACACTCTGAGCAATGAGCACCCAGCACGCTGAGTACTGAGCACTGAGCAAACAGCACCCTGAGCACTGAGCACCCAGCACCCTGAGCACTGAGCACTGAGCACCCAGCACCCCGAGCACTGAGCACCCAGCACCCTGAGCACCCAGCACCCTGAGCAATGAGCACCCTGAGTACTGAGCACCCAGCACCCTGAGCACTGAGCACACAGCACCCTGAGTACTGAGCATCCTGAGTACTGAGCACTGATCACCCTGAGCACTGAGCACCCAGCACCCTGAGTACTGAGCACACAGCACCCTGAGCACTGAGCACCCAGCACCCTGAGCACTGAGCACCCAGCACCCTGAGTACTGAGCACCCAGAACCCTGAGTACTGAGTACAAAGCACCCTGAGCACTGAGCACCCAGCACCCTGAGTACTGAGCACCGAGCACCCTGAGTACTGAGCACCCAGCACCCTGAGTACTGAGCACCCAGCACCCTGAGCACTGAGCACCCAGCACCCTGAGTACTGAGCACCCAGCACCCTGAGTACTGAGCACCCAGCACCCTGAGTACGGAGCACCCAGCACCCTGAGTACTGAGCACCCAGCACCCTGAGTACTGAGCACCGAGCACCCTGAGCACTGAGCAACCAGCACCCTGAGTACTGAGCACTGAGCACCCTGAGTACTAAGCACCGAACACCCTGAGTACTGAGCACCCACCACCCTGAGGACTGAGCACCCAGCACCCTGAGCACTGAGCACCCAGCACCCTGAGTAATGAGCACCCAGCACCCTGAGTACTGAGCACCCAGCACCCTGAGCACTGAGCACCCAGCACCCCGAGCCCTGAGCACCCAGCACCCCGAGCACTGAGCACCCAGTACCCTGAGCACTGAGCACCCAGCACCCTGAGCACTGAGCACCCAGCACCCTGAGTACTGAGTACTCAGCACCCTGAGCACTGAGCACCCAGCACCCTGAGTACTGATCACCGAGCACCCCGAGCACTGAGCACCCAGCACCCTGAGTACTGAGCACCCAGCACCCTGAGCACTGAGCACAAAGCACGCTGAGTACTGAGCACTGAACACCCTGAGTACTGAGCACCGAGGACCCTGAGCACTCAGCACCCAGCACGCTGAGTACTAAGCACTGAGCACCCTGAGTACTGAGCACCTAGCACCCTGAGTACTGAGCACCCAGCACCCTGAGCACTGAACAGCCAGCACCCTCAGCACTGAGCACCCAGCACCCCGAGCACTGAGCACCCAGCACCCTGAGCACTGAGCACCCAGCACCCCGAGTACTGAGCACCGAGCACCCCGAGCTCTGAGCACCCAGCACCCTGAGTACTGAGCACCCAGTACCCTGAGTACTGAGCACCCCGAGTACTGAGCACCCAGCACCCCGAGCACTGAGCACCCAGCACCCTGAGTACTGAGAACAGATCACCCCGAGCACGGAGCACCCAGTACCCCGAGCACTGAGTACTGAGCACATAGCACCCTGAGTACTGAGCACCGAGCTCCCCGAGCACTGAGCACCCAGGACCCTGAGCACTGAGCACCCAGCACCCTGAGCACTGAACACCCAGCACCCTGAGTACTGAGCACCCAGCACGCTGAGTACTGAGCACTCAGCACCCTGAGCACTGAGCACAAAGCACCCTGAGTACTGAGCACTGAGCACCCAGCACCCCGAGCACTGAGCACCCAGCACCCTGTGTACTGAGCACTGAGCACCCTGATTACTAAGCACCTAGCACCCTGAGTACTGAGCACCCAGGACCCTGAGCACTGAGCACCAAGCACCCCGAGCACTGAGCACTCAGCACCCTGAGCACTCAGCACCCATCACCCCGATCACTGAGCACCCAGCACCCTGAGCACTGAGCACCCAGCACCCTGAGCACTGAGCACCCAGCAACCAGAGCACTGAGCACCCAGCACCCTGAGCACTGAGCACCCAGCACCCTGAGTACTGAGCACCCAGCACCCTGAGTACTGAGCACCCAGCACCCTGAGTACTGAGCACCGAGCACCCTGAGTACTGAGCACCGAGCACCCTGAGTACTGAGCACCCAGCACCCTGAGCACTGAGCACCCAGCACCCTGAGTACTGAGCACCCAGCACCCTGAGTACTGAGCACCCAGCACCCCGAGCACTGAGCACCCAGCACCCTGAGTACTGAGCACCTAGCACCCTGAGCACTGAGCACCGAGCACCCTGAGTACTGAACACCCAGCACCCTGAGCACTGAGCACTGAGCACCCAGCACCCTGAGCACTGAGAACTGAGCACCCAGCACCCCGAGCACTGAGCACCCAGCACCCTGAGCACCCAGCACCCTGAGCACTGAGCACCCTGAGCACTGAGCACCCTGAGCACTGAGCACTGAGCAGCAAGCACCCTGAGTACTGAGCACCCAACACTCTGAGCACTGAGCACCCAGCACGCTGAGTACTGAGCACTGAGCACACAGCACCCTGAGTACTGAGCACCCAGCAACCCGAGCACTGAGCACCCAGCGCCCCGAGCACTGAGCACCCAGCACCCTGAGCACTGAGCACTGAGCACACTGAGCACTGAGCACCCAGCACCCCGAGTACTGAGCACTGAGCACCCTGAGTACTGCGCACCCAACACCCAGAGTACTGATCACCCAGCACCCTGAGAACTGAGCACCCAGCACCCTGAGTACTGAGCACCCAGCACCCTGAGTACAGAGCACCCAGCACCCTGAGCACTGAGCACTGAGCACCCAGCACCTTGAGCACTGAGCACTGACCACCCAGCACCCTGAGCACTGAGCACCCAGCACCCTGAGCACTGAGCACCCAGCACCCTGAGTACTGAGTACTCAGCACCCTGAGCACTGAGCACCCAGCACCCTGAGTACTGATCACCGAGCACCCCGAGCACTGAGCACCCAGCACCCTGAGTACTGAGCACCCAGCACCCTGAGTACTGAGCACCCAGCACCCTGAGTACTGAGCACCCAGCACCCTGAGCACTGAGCACAAAGCACGCTGAGTACTGAGCACTGAGCACCCTGAGTACTGAGCACCGAGGACCCTGAGCACTGAGCACCCAGCACGCTGAGTACTGAGCACTGAGCACACTGAGTTCTGAGCACCTAGCACCCTGAGTACTGAGCACCCAGCACCCTGAGCACTGAGCAGCCAGCACCCTCAGCACTGAGCACCCAGGACTCCGAGCACTGAGCACGCAGCACCCTGAACACTGAGCAACCAGCACCCCGAGTACTGAGCACCCAGCACCCCGAGTACTGAGCACCGAGCACCCCGAGCACTGAGCACCCAGCACCCTGAGTACTGAGCACCCAGTACCCTGAGTACTGAGCACCCCGAGTACTGAGCACCCAGCACCCCGAGCACTGAGCACCCAGCACCCTGAGTACTGAGAACAGATCACCCTGAGCACTGAGCACCCAGCACCCTGAGTACTGAGCACCCAGAACCCTGAGTACTGAGTACAAAGCACCCTGAGCACTGAGCACCCAGCACCCTGAGTACTGAGCACCGAGCACCCTGAGTACTGAGCACCCAGCACCCTGAGTTCTGAGCACCCAGCACCCTGAGCACTGAGCACCCAGCACCCTGAGTACTGAGCACCCAGCACCCTGAGTACTGAGCACCCAGCACCCTGAGTACAGAGCACCCAGCACCCTGAGTACTGAGCACCCAGCACCCTGAGTACTGAGCACCGAGCACCCCGAGCACTGAGCAACCAGCACCCTGAGTACTGAGCACTGAGCACCCTGAGTACTAAGCACCGAACACCCTGAGTACTGAGCACCCAGCACCCTGAGGACTGAGCACCCAGCACCCTGAGCACTGAGCACCCAGCACCCTGAGTAATGAGCACCCAGCACCCTGAGTACTGAGCACCCAGCACCCTGAGCACTGAGCACCCAGCACCCCGAGCACTGAGCACCCAGCACCCCGAGCACTGAGCACCCAGCACCCTGAGCACTGAGCACCCAGCACCCTGAGCACTGAGCACCCAGCACCCTGAGTACTGAGTACTCAGCACCCTGAGCACTGAGCACCCAGCACCCTGAGTACTGATCACCGAGCACCCCGAGCACTGAGCACCCAGCACCCAGAGTACTGAGCACCCAGCACCCTGAGCACTGAGCACAAAGCACGCTGAGTACTGAGCACTGAACACCCTGAGTACTGAGCACCGAGGACCCTGAGCACTCAGCACCCAGCACGCTGAGTACTAAGCACTGAGCACCCTGAGTACTGAGCACCTAGCACCCTGAGTACTGAGCACCCAGCACCCTGAGCACTGAGCAGCCAGCACCCTCAGCACTCAGCACCCAGCACCCCGAGCACTGAGCACCCAGCACCCTGAGCACTGAGCACCCAGCACCCCGAGTACTGAGCACCGAGCACCCCGAGCTCTGAGCACCCAGCACCCTGAGTACTGAGAACAGATCACCCCGAGCACGGAGCACCCAGTACCCCGAGCACTGAGTACTGAGCACCCAGCACCCTGAGTACTGAGCACCGAGCTCCCCGAGCACTGAGCACCCAGCACCCTGAGCACTGAGCACCCAGCACCCTGAGCACTGAACACCCAGCACCCTGAGTACTGAGCACCCAGCACGCTGAGTACTGAGCACTCAGCACCCTGAGCACTGAGCACCCAGCACCCTGAGTACTGAGCACTGAGCACCCAGCACCCCGAGCACTGAGCACCCAGCACCCTGTGTACTGTGCACTGAGCACCCTGATTACTAAGCACCTAGCACCCTGAGTACTGAGCACCCAGGACCCTGAGCACTGAGCACCGAGCACCCCGAGCACTGAGCACTCAGCACCCTGAGCACTCAGCACCCATCACCCCGATCACTGAGCACCCAGCACCCTGAGCACTGAGCACCCAGCACCCTGAGCACTGAGCACCCAGCAACCAGAGCACTGAGCACCCAGCACCCTGAGCACTGAGCACCCAGCACCCTGAGTACTGAGCACCCAGCACCCTGAGTACTGAGCACCCAGCACCCTGAGTACTGAGCACCGAGCACCCTGAGTACTGAGCACCGAGCACCCTGAGTACTGAGCACCCAGCACCCTGAGCACTGAGCACCCAGCACCCTGAGTACTGAGCACCCAGCACCCTGAGTACTGAGCACCCAGCACCCCGAGCACTGAACACCCAGCACCCTGAGTACTGAGCACCTAGCACCCTGAGCACTGAGCACCGAGCACCCTGAGTACTGAACACCCAGCACCCTGAGCACTGAGCACTGATCACCCAGCACCCTGAGCACTGAGAACTGAGCACCCAGCACCCCGAGCACTGAGCACCCAGCACCCTGAGCACCCAGCACCCTGAGCACTGAGCACCCTGAGCACTGAGCACCCTGAGCACTGAGCACTGAGCACCCAGCACCCTGAGTACTGAGCACCCAACACTCTGAGCACTGAGCACCCAGCACGCTGAGTACTGAGCACTGAGCACACAGCACCCTGAGTACTGAGCACCCAGCACCCCGAGCACTGAGCACCCAGCGCCCCGAGCACTGAGCACCCAGCACCCTGAGCACTGAGCACTGAGCACACTGAGCACTGAGCACCCAGCACCCCGAGTACTGAGCACTGAGCACCCTGAGTACTGCGCACCCAACACCCAGAGTACTGATCACCCAGCACCCTGAGAACTGAGCACCCAGCACCCTGAGTACTGAGCACCCAGCACCCTGAGTACTGAGCACCCAGCACCCTGAGCACTGAGCACTGAGCACCCAGCACCCTGAGTACTGAGCACCCAGCACCCTGAGTACTGAGCACCCAGCACCCTGAGCACTGAGCACTGAGCACCCAGCACCTTGAGCACTGAGCACTGACCACCCAGCACCCTGAGCACTGAGCACCCAGCACCCTGAGCACTGAGCACCCAGCACCCTGAGTACTGAGTACTCAGCACCCTGAGCACTGAGCACCCAGCACCCCGAGTACTGATCACCGAGCACCCCGAGCACTGAGCACCCAGCACCCTGAGTACTGAGCACCCAGCACCCTGAGTACTGAGCACCCAGCACCCTGAGTACTGAGCACCCAGCACCCTGAGCACTGAGCACAAAGCACGCTGAGTACTGAGCACTGAGCACCCTGAGTACTGAGCACCGAGGACCCTGAGCACTGAGCACCCAGCACGCTGAGTACTGAGCACTGAGCACCCTGAGTACTGAGCACCTAGCACCCTGAGTACTGAGCACCCAGCACCCTGAGCACTGAGCAGCCAGCACCCTCAGCACTGAGCACCCAGCACCCCGAGCACTGAGCACCCAGCACCCTGAGCACTGAGCACCCAGCACCCCGAGTACTGAGCACCCAGGACCCCGAGTACTGAGCACCGAGCACCCCGAGCACTGAGCACCCAGCACCCTGAGTACTGAGCACCCAGTACCCTGAGTACTGAGCACCCCGAGTACTGAGCACCCAGCACCCCGAGCACTGAGCACCCAGCACCCTGAGCACTGAGCACCCAGCACCCTGAGCACTGAACACCCAGCACCCCGAGCACTGAGCACCCAGCACCCTGAGTACTGAGCACTGAGCACCCAGCACCCCGAGCACTGAGCACCCAGCACCCTGAGTACTGAGCACCCAGCACGCTGAGTACTGAGCACTCAGCACCCTGAGCACTGAGCACCCAGCACCCTGAGTACTGAGCACTGAGCACCCAGCACCCCGAGCACTGAGCACCCAGTACCCTGAGTACTGAGCACCCCGAGTACTGAGCACCGAGCTCCCCAAGCACTGAGCACCCAGCACCCTGAGCACTGAGCACCCAGCACCCTGAGCACTGAACACCCAGCACCCTGAGTACTGAGCACCCAGCACGCTGAGTACTGAGCACTCAGCACCCTGAGCACTGAGCACCCAGCACCCTGAGTACTGAGCACTGAGCACCCAGCACCCCGAGCACTGAGCACCCAGCACCCTGTGTACTGAGCACTGAGCACCCTGATTACTAAGCACCTAGCACCCTGAGTACTGAGCACCCAGGACCCTGAGCACTGAGCACCAAGCACCCCGAGCACTGAGCACTCAGCACCCTGAGCACTCAGCACCCATCACCCCGATCACTGAGCACCCAGCACCCTGAGCACTGAGCACCCAGCACCCTGAGCACTGAGCACCCAGCAACCAGAGCACTGAGCACCCAGCACCCTGAGCACTGAGCACCCAGCACCCTGAGTACTGAGCACCCAGCACCCTGAGTACTGAGCACCCAGCACCCTGAGTACTGAGCACCGAGCACCCTGAGTACTGAGCACCGAGCACCCTGAGTACTGAGCACCCAGCACCCTGAGCACTGAGCACCCAGCACCCTGAGTACTGAGCACCCAGCACCCTGAGTACTGAGCACCCAGCACCCCGAGCACTGAGCACCCAGCACCCTGAGTACTGAGCACCTAGCACCCTGAGCACTGAGCACCGAGCACCCTGAGTACTGAACACCCAGCACCCTGAGCACTGAGCACTGAGCACCCAGCACCCTGAGCACTGAGAACTGAGCACCCAGCACCCCGAGCACTGAGCACCCAGCACCCTGAGCACCCAGCACCCTGAGCACTGAGCACCCTGAGCACTGAGCACCCTGAGCACTGAGCACTGAGCAGCAAGCACCCTGAGTACTGAGCACCCAACACTCTGAGCACTGAGCACCCAGCACGCTGAGTACTGAGCACTGAGCACACAGCACCCTGAGTACTGAGCACCCAGCAACCCGAGCACTGAGCACCCAGCGCCCCGAGCACTGAGCACCCAGCACCCTGAGCACTGAGCACTGAGCACACTGAGCACTGAGCACCCAGCACCCCGAGTACTGAGCACTGAGCACCCTGAGTACTGCGCACCCAACACCCAGAGTACTGATCACCCAGCACCCTGAGAACTGAGCACCCAGCACCCTGAGTACTGAGCACCCAGCACCCTGAGTACTGAGCACCCAGCACCCTGAGCACTGAGCACTGAGCACCCAGCACCTTGAGCACTGAGCACTGACCACCCAGCACCCTGAGCACTGAGCACCCAGCACCCTGAGCACTGAGCACCCAGCACCCTGAGTACTGAGTACTCAGCACCCTGAGCACTGAGCACCCAGCACCCTGAGTACTGATCACCGAGCACCCCGAGCACTGAGCACCCAGCACCCTGAGTACTGAGCACCCAGCACCCTGAGTACTGAGCACCCAGCACCCTGAGTACTGAGCACCCAGCACCCTGAGCACTGAGCACAAAGCACGCTGAGTACTGAGCACTGAGCACCCTGAGTACTGAGCACCGAGGACCCTGAGCACTGAGCACCCAGCACGCTGAGTACTGAGCACTGAGCACACTGAGTTCTGAGCACCTAGCACCCTGAGTACTGAGCACCCAGCACCCTGAGCACTGAGCAGCCAGCACCCTCAGCACTGAGCACCCAGCACCCCGAGCACTGAGCACGCAGCACCCTGAGCACTGAGCAACCAGCACCCCGAGTACTGAGCACCCAGCACCCCGAGTACTGAGCACCGAGCACCCTGAGCACTGAGCACCCAGCACCCTGAGTACTGAGCACCCAGTACCCTGAGTACTGAGCACCCCGAGTACTGAGCACCCAGCACCCCGAGCACTGAGCACCCAGCACCCTGAGTACTGAGAACAGATCACCCTGAGCACTGAGCACCCAGCACCCTGAGTACTGAGCACCCAGAACCCTGAGTACTGAGTACAAAGCACCCTGAGCACTGAGCACCCAGCACCCTGAGCACTGAGCACCGAGCACCCTGAGTACTGAGCACCCAGCACCCTGAGTTCTGAGCACCCAGCACCCTGAGCACTGAGCACCCAGCACCCTGAGTACTGAGCACCCAGCACCCTGAGTACTGAGCACCCAGCACCCTGAGTACGGAGCACCCAGCACCCTGAGTACTGAGCACCCAGCACCCTGAGTACTGAGCTCCGAGCACCCCGAGCACTGAGCAACCAGCACCCTGAGTACTGAGCACTGAGCACCCTGAGTACTAAGCACCGAACACCCTGAGTACTGAGCACCCAGCACCCTGAGGACTGAGCACCCAGCACCCTGAGCACTGAGCACCCAGCACCCTGAGTAATGAGCACCCAGCACCCTGAGTACTGAGCACCCAGCACCCTGAGCACTGAGCACCCAGCACCCCGAGCACTGAGCACCCAGCACCCCGAGCACTGAGCACCCAGCACCCTGAGCACTGAGCACCCAGCACCCTGAGTACTGAGTACTCAGCACCCTGAGCACTGAGCACCCAGCACCCTGAGTACTGATCACCGAGCACCCCGAGCACTGAGCACCCAGCACCCAGAGTACTGAGCACCCAGCACCCTGAGCACTCAGCACAAAGCACGCTGAGTACTGAGCACTGAACACCCTGAGTACTGAGCACCGAGGACCCTGAGCACTCAGCACCCAGCACGCTGAGTACTAAGCACTGAGCACCCTGAGTACTGAGCACCTAGCACCCTGAGTACTGAGCACCCAGCACCCTGAGCACTGAGCAGCCAGCACCCTCAGCACTCAGCACCCAGCACCCCGAGCACTGAGCACCCAGCACCCTGAGCACTGAGCACCCAGCACCCCGAGTACTGAGCACCGAGCACCCAGAGCTCTGAGCACCCAGCACCCTGAGTACTGAGAACAGATCACCCCGAGCACGGAGCACCCAGTACCCCGAGCACTGAGTACTGAGCACCCAGCACCCTGAGTACTGAGCACCGAGCTCCCCGAGCACTGAGCACCCAGCACCCTGAGCACTGAGCACCCAGCACCCTGAGCACTGAACACCCAGCACCCTGAGTACTGAGCACCCAGCACGCTGAGTACTGAGCACTCAGCACCCTGAGCACTGAGCACCCAGCACCCTGAGTACTGAGCATTGAGCACCCAGCACCCCGAGCACTGAGCACCCAGCACCCTGTGTACTGTGCACTGAGCACCCTGATTACTAAGCACCTAGCACCCTGAGTACTGAGCACCCAGGACCCTGAGCACTGAGCACCGAGCACCCCGAGCACTGAGCACTCAGCACCCTGAGCACTCAGCACCCATCACCCCGATCACTGAGCACCCAGCACCCTGAGCACTGAGCACCCAGCACCCTGAGCACTGAGCACCCAGCAACCAGAGCACTGAGCACCCAGCACCCTGAGCACTGAGCACCCAGCACCCTGAGTACTGAGCACCCAGCACCCTGAGTACTGAGCACCCAGCACCCTGAGTACTGAGCACCGAGCACCCTGAGTACTGAGCACCGAGCACCCTGAGTACTGAGCACCCAGCACCCTGAGCACTGAGCACCCAGCACCCTGAGTACTGAGCACCCAGCACCCTGAGTACTGAGCACCCAGCACCCCGAGCACTGAACACCCAGCACCCTGAGTACTGAGCACCTAGCACCCTGAGCACTGAGCACCGAGCACCCTGAGTACTGAACACCCAGCACCCTGAGCACTGAGCACTGATCACCCAGCACCCTGAGCACTGAGAACTGAGCACCCAGCACCCCGAGCACTGAGCACCCAGCACCCTGAGCACCCAGCACCCTGAGCACTGAGCACCCTGAGCACTGAGCACCCTGAGCACTGAGCACTGAGCACCCAGCACCCTGAGTACTGAGCACCCAACACTCTGAGCACTGAGCACCCAGCACGCTGAGTACTGAGCACTGAGCACCCAGCACCCTGAGCACTGAGCACCCTGAGCACTGAGCACCCTGAGCACTGAGCACTGAGCACCCAGCACCCTGAGTACTGAGCACCCAACACTCTGAGCACTGAGCACCCAGCACGCTGAGTACTGAGCACTGAGCACCCAGCGCCCCGAGCACTGAGCACCCAGCACCCTGAGCACTGAGCACTGAGCACACTGAGCACTGAGCACCCAGCACCCCGAGTACTGAGCACTGAGCACCCTGAGTACTGCGCACCCAACACCCAGAGTACTGATCACCCAGCACCCTGAGAACTGAGCACCCAGCACCCTGAGTACTGAGCACCCAGCACCCTGAGTACTGAGCACCCAGCCCCCTGAGCACTGAGCACTGAGCACCCAGCACCTTGAGCACTGAGCACTGACCACCCAGCACCCTGAGCACTGAGCACCCAGCACCCTGAGCACTGAGCACCCAGCACCCTGAGTACTGAGTACTCAGCACCCTGAGCACTGAGCACCCAGCACCCTGAGTACTGATCACCGAGCACCCCGAGCACTGAGCACCCAGCACCCTGAGTACTGAGCACCCAGCACCCTGAGTACTGAGCACCCAGCACCCTGAGTACTGAGCACCCAGCACCCTGAGCACTGAGCACAAAGCACGCTGAGTACTGAGCACTGAGCACCCTGAGTACTGAGCACCGAGGACCCTGAGCACTGAGCACCCAGCACGCTGAGTACTGAGCACTGAGCACCCTGAGTACTGAGCACCTAGCACCCTGAGTACTGAGCACCCAGCACCCTGAGCACTGAGCAGCCAGCACCCTCAGCACTGAGCACCCAGCACCCTGAGCACTGAGCACCCAGCACCCTGAGCACTGAGCACCCAGCACCCCGAGTACTGAGCACCCAGGACCCCGAGTACTGAGCACCGAGCACCCCGAGCACTGAGCACCCAGCACCCTGAGTACTGAGCACCCCGTACCCTGAGTACTGAGCACCCCGAGTACTGAGCACCCAGCACCCCGAGCACTGAGCACCCAGCACCCTGAGTACTGAGAACAGATCACCCTGAGTACTGAGCACCCAGCACCCTGAGTACTTAGCCCCCAGCACCCTGAGTACTGAGCACCCAGCAACCCGAGCACTGAGCACCCAGCACCCCGAGAATGAGCACCCAGCACCCTGAGTACTGAGAACCGAGCACCCTGAGTACTGAGCACCCAGCACCCTGAGTACTGAGCCCCCAGCACCCTGAGCACTGAGCACCCAGCACACCGAGCACTGAGCACCCAGCACCCCGAGAATGAGCACCCAGCACCCTGAGTACTGAGCACCCAGCACCCCGAGCACGGAGCACCCAGGACCCCGAGCACTGAGTACTGAGCACCCAGCACCCTGAGTACTGAGCACCGAGCTCCCCGAGCACTGAGCACCCAGCACCCTGAGCACTGAGCACCCAGCACCCTGAGCACTGAGCACCCAGCACCCTGAGCACTGAGCACCCAGCACCCTGAGCACTGAGCACCCAGCACCCAGAGCACTGAGCACCCAGCACCCTGAGCACTGAGCACCCAGCACCCTGAGTACTGAGCACCCATCACCCTGAGTACTGAGCACCCTGAGTACTGAGCACCGATCACCCTGAGCACTGAGCACCCAGCACCCTGAGTACTGAGCACCCAGCACCCTGAGCACTGAGCACCCAGCACCCTGAGCATTGAGCACCCAGCACCCTGAGTACTGAGCACCCAGAACCCAGAGTACTGAGTACAAAGCACCCTGAGCACTGAGCACCCAGCACCCTGAGTACTGAGCACGGAGCACCCTGAGTACTGAGCACCCAGCACCCTGAGTACTGAGCACCCAGCACCCTGAGCACTGAGCACCCAGCACCCTGAGTACTGAGCACCCAGCACCCTGAGTACTGAGCACTGATCACCCTGAGCACTGAGCACCCAGCACCCCGAGTACTGAGCACCCAGCACCCTGAGTACTGAGCACCTAGCACCCTGAGCACTGAGCACCGAGCACCCTGAGTACTGAACACCCAGCACCCTGAGCACTGAGCACTGAGCACCCAGCACTCTGAGCACTGAGCACTGAGCACCAGCACCCCGAGCACTGAGCACCCAGCACCCTGAGCACCCAGCACCCTGAGCACTGAGCACCCTGAGCACTGAGCACCCTGAGCACTGAGCACTGAGCACCCAGCACCCTGAGTACTGAGCACCCAACACTCTGAGCAATGAGCACCCAGCACGCTGAGTACTGAGCACTGAGCACACAGCACCCTGAGCACTGAGCACCCAGCACCCTGAGCACTGAGCACTGAGCACCCAGCAACCCGAGCCATGAGCACCCAGCACCCTGAGCACCCAGCACCCTGAGCACTGAGCACCCTGAGTACTGAGCACCCAGCACCCTGAGCACTGAGCACACAGCACCCTGAGTTCTGAGCACCCTGAGTACTGAGCACTGATCACCCTGAGCACTGAGCACCCAGCACCCTGAGTACTGAGCACACAGCACCCTGAGCACTGAGCACCCAGCACCCTGAGCACTGAGCACCCAGCACCCTGAGTACTGAGCACTGAGCACCCAGCACCCTGAGCACTGAGCACACAGCACCCTGAGTACTGAGCACCCTGAGTACTGAGCACTGATCACCCTGAGCACTGAGCACCCAGCACCCTGAGTACTGAGCACCCAGCACCCTGAGCACTGAGCACCCAGCACTCTGAGCACTGAGCACCCAGCACCCTGAGTACTGAGCCCCCAGCACCCTGAGTACTGAGCACCCAGCACCCTGAGTACGGAGCACCCAGCACCCTGAGTACTGAGCACCCAGCACCCTGAGTACTGAGCACCGAGCACCCGAGCACTGAGCAACCAGCACCCTGAGTACTGAGCACTGAGCACCCTGAGTACTAAGCACCGAACACCCTGAGTAGTGAGCACCCAGCACCCTGAGGACTGAGCACCCAGCACCCTGAGCACTGAGCACCCAGCACCCTGAGTAATGAGCACCCAGCACCCTGAGTACTGAGCACCCAGCACCCTGAGCACTTAGCACCCAGCACCCCGAGCACTGAGCACCCAGCACCCCGAGCACTGAGCACCCAGCACCCTGAGCACTGAGCACCCAGCACCCTGAGCACTGAGCACCCAGCACCCTGAGTACTGAGTACTCAGCACCCTGAGCACTGAGCACCCAGCACCCTGAGTACTGATCACCGAGCACCCCGAGCACTGAGCACCCAGCACCCTGAGTACTGAGCACACAGCACCCTGAGCACTGAGCACAAAGCACGCTGAGTACTGAGCACTGAACACCCTGAGTACTTAGCACCGAGGACCCTGAGCACTCAGCACCCAGCACGCTGAGTACTAAGCACTGAGCACCCTAAGTACTGAGCACCTAGCACCCTGAGTACTGAGCACCCAGCACCCTGAGCACTGAGCAGCCAGCACCCTCAGCACTGAGCACCCAGCACCCCGAGCACTGAGCACCCAGCACCCTGAGCACTGAGCACCCAGCACCCCGAGTACTGAGCACCGAGCACCCCGAGCTCTGAGCACCCAGCACCCTGAGTACTGAGCACCCAGTACCCTGAGTACTGAGCACCCCGAGTACTGAGCACCCAGCACCCCGAGCACTGAGCACCCAGCACCCTGAGTACTGAGAACAGATCACCCCGAGCACGGAGCACCCAGTACCCCGAGCACTGAGTACTGAGCACATAGCACCCTGAGTACTGAGCACCGAGCTCCCCGAGCACTGAGCACCCAGGACCCTGAGCACTGAGCACCCAGCACCCTGAGCACTGAACACCCAGCACCCTGAGTACTGAGCACCCAGCACGCTGAGTACTGAGCACTCAGCACCCTGAGCACTGAGCACCCAGCACCCTGAGTACTGAGCACCCAGCACCCTGAGTACTGAGCACCTAGCACCCTGAGCACTAAGCACCGAGCACCCTGAGTACTGAACACCCAGCACCCTGAGCACTGAGCACTGAGCACCCAGCACCCTGAGCACTGAGAACTGAGCACCCAGCACCCAGAGCACTGAGCACCCAGCACCCTGAGCACCCAGCACCCTGAGCACTGAGCACCCTGAGCACTGAGCACCCTGATCACTGAGCACTGAGCACCAAGCACCCTGAGTACTGAGCACCCAACACTCTGAGCACTGAGCACCCAGCACGCTGAGTACTGAGCACTGAGCACACAGCACCCTGAGTACTGAGCACCCAGCACCCCGAGCACTGAGCACCCAGCGCCCCGAGCACTGAGCACCCAGCACCCTGAGCACTGAGCACTGAGCACACTGAGCACTGAGCACCCAGCACCCCGAGTACTGAGCACTGAGCACCCTGAGTACTGCGCACCCAACACCCAGAGTACTGATCACCCAGCACCCTGAGAACTGAGCACCCAGCACCCTGAGTACTGAGCACCCAGCACCCTGAGTACTGAGCACCCAGCACCCTGAGCACTGAGCACTGAGCACCCAGCACCTTGAGCACTGAGCACTGACCACCCAGCACCCTGAGCACTGAGCACCCAGCACCCTGAGCACTGAGCACCCTGCACCCTGAGTACTGAGTACTCAGCACCCTGAGCACTGAGCACCCAGCACCCTGAGTACTGATCACCGAGCACCCCGAGCACTGAGCACCCAGCACCCTGAGTACTGAGCACCCAGCACCCTGAGTACTGAGCATCCAGCACCCTGAGTACTGAGCACCCAGCACCCTGAGCACTGAGCACAAAGCACGCTGAGTACTGAGCACTGAGCACCCTGAGTACTGAGCACCGAGGACCCTGAGCACTGAGCACCCAGCACGCTGAGTACTGAGCACTGAGCACCCTGAGTTCTGAGCACCTAGCACCCTGAGTACTGAGCACCCAGCACCCTGAGCACTGAGCAGCCAGCACCCTCAGCACTGAGCACCCAGCACCCCGAGCACTGAGCAACCAGCACCCCGAGTACTGAGCACCCAGCACCCCGAGTACTGAGCACCGAGCACCCCGAGCACTGAGCACCCAGCACCCTGAGTACTGAGCACCCAGTACCCTGAGTACTGAGCACCCCGAGTACTGAGCACCCAGCACCCCGAGCACTGAGCATCCAGCACCCTGAGTACTGAGAACAGATCACCCTGAGCACTGAGCACCCAGCACCCTGAGTACTGAGCACCCAGAACCCTGAGTACTGAGTACAAAGCACCCTGAGCACTGAGCACCCAGCACCCTGAGTACTGAGCACCGAGCACCCTGAGTACTGAGCACCCAGCACCCTGACTACGGAGCACCCAGCACCCTGAGTACTGAGCACCCAGCACCCTGAGTACTGAGCACCGAGCACCCCGAGCACTGAGCAACCAGCGCCCTGAGTACTGAGCACTGAGCACCCTGAGTACTAAGCACCGAACACCCTGAGTACTGAGCACCCAGCACCCTGAGGACTGAGCACCCAGCACCCTGAGCACTGAGCACCCAGCACCCTGAGTAATGAGCACCCAGCACCCTGAGTACTGAGCACCCAGCACCGTGAGCACTGAGCACCCAGCACCCCGAGCACTGAGCACCCAGCACCCCGAGCACTGAGCACCCAGCACCCTGAGCACTGAGCACCCAGCACCCTGAGCACTGAGCACCCAGCACCCTGAGTACTGAGTACTCAGCACCCTGAGCACTGAGCACCCAGCACCCTGAGTACTGATCACCGAGCACCCCGAGCACTGAGCACACAGCACCCTGAGTACTGAGCACCCAGCACCCTGAGCACTGAGCACAAAGCACGCTGAGTACTGAGCACTGAAAACCCTGAGTACTGAGCACCGAGGACCCTGAGCACTCAGCACCCAGCACGCTGAGTACTGAGCACCGAGCTCCCCGAGCACTGAGCACCCAGGACCCTGAGCACTGAGCACCCAGCACCCTGAGCACTGAACACCCAGCACCCTGAGTACTGAGCACCCAGCACGCTGAGTACTGAGCACTCAGCACCCTGAGCACTGAGCACCCAGCACCCTGAGTACTGAGCACCCAGCACCCTGAGTACTGAGCACCTAGCACCCTGAGCACTAAGCACCGAGCACCCTGAGTACTGAACACCCAGCACCCTGAGCACTGAGCACTGAGCACCCAGCACCCTGAGCACTGAGAACTGAGCACCCAGCACCCCGAGCACTGAGCACCCAGCACCCTGAGCACCCAGCACCCTGAGCACTGAGCACCCTGAGCACTGAGCACCCTGATCACTGAGCACTGAGCACCAAGCACCCTGAGTACTGAGCACCCAACACTCTGAGCACTGAGCACCCAGCACGCTGAGTACTGAGCACTGAGCACACAGCACCCTGAGTACTGAGCACCCAGAACCCCGAGCACTGAGCACCCAGCGCCCCGAGCACTGAGCACCCAGCACCCTGAGCACTGAGCACTGAGCACACTGAGCACTGAGCACCCAGCACCCCGAGTACTGAGCACTGATCACCCTGAGTACTGCGCACCCAACACCCAGAGTACTGATCACCCAGCACCCTGAGAACTGAGCACCCAGCACCCTGAGTACTGAGCACCCAGCACCCTGAGTACTGAGCACCCAGCACCCTGAGCACTGAGCACTGAGCACCCAGCACCTTGAGCACTGAGCACTGACCACCCAGCACCCTGAGCACTGAGCACCCAGCACCCTGAGCACTGAGCACCCTGCACCCTGAGTACTGAGTACTCAGCACCCTGAGCACTGAGCACCCAGCACCCTGAGTACTGATCACCGAGCACCCCGAGCACTGAGCACCCAGCACCCTGAGTACTGAGCACCCAGCACCCTGAGTACTGAGCATCCAGCACCCTGAGTACTGAGCACCCAGCACGCTGAGTACTGAGCACTCAGCACCCTGAGCACTGAGCACCCAGCACCCTGAGTACTGAGCACTGAGCACCCAGCACCCCGAGCACTGAGCACCCAGCACCCTGTGTACTGTGCACTGAGCACCCTGATTACTAAGCACCTAGCACCCTGAGTACTGAGCACCCAGGACCCTGAGCACTGAGCACCGAGCACCCCGAGCACTGAGCACTCAGCACCCTGAGCACTCAGCACCCATCACCCCGATCACTGAGCACCCAGCACCCTGAGCACTGAGCACCCAGCACCCTGAGCACTGAGCACCCAGCAACCAGAGCACTGAGCACCCAGCACCCTGAGCACTGAGCACCCAGCACCCTGAGTACTGAGCACCCAGCACCCTGAGTACTGAGCACCCAGCACCCTGAGTACTGAGCACCGAGCACCCTGAGTACTGAGCACCGAGCACCCTGAGTACTGAGCACCCAGCACCCTGAGCACTGAGCACCCAGCACCCTGAGTACTGAGCACCCAGCACCCTGAGTACTGAGCACCCAGCACCCCGAGCACTGAACACCCAGCACCCTGAGTACTGAGCACCTAGCACCCTGAGCACTGAGCACCGAGCACCCTGAGTACTGAACACCCAGCACCCTGAGCACTGAGCACTGATCACCCAGCACCCTGAGCACTGAGAACTGAGCACCCAGCACCCCGAGCACTGAGCACCCAGCACCCTGAGCACCCAGCACCCTGAGCACTGAGCACCCTGAGCACTGAGCACCCTGAGCACTGAGCACTGAGCACCCAGCACCCTGAGTACTGAGCACCCAACACTCTGAGCACTGAGCACCCAGCACGCTGAGTACTGAGCACTGAGCACCCAGCACCCTGAGCACTGAGCACCCTGAGCACTGAGCACCCTGAGCACTGAGCACTGAGCACCCAGCACCCTGAGTACTGAGCACCCAACACTCTGAGCACTGAGCACCCAGCACGCTGAGTACTGAGCACTGAGCACCCAGCGCCCCGAGCACTGAGCACCCAGCACCCTGAGCACTGAGCACTGAGCACACTGAGCACTGAGCACCCAGCACCCCGAGTACTGAGCACTGAGCACCCTGAGTACTGCGCACCCAACACCCAGAGTACTGATCACCCAGCACCCTGAGAACTGAGCACCCAGCACCCTGAGTACTGAGCACCCAGCACCCTGAGTACTGAGCACCCAGCCCCCTGAGCACTGAGCACTGAGCACCCAGCACCTTGAGCACTGAGCACTGACCACCCAGCACCCTGAGCACTGAGCACCCAGCACCCTGAGCACTGAGCACCCAGCACCCTGAGTACTGAGTACTCAGCACCCTGAGCACTGAGCACCCAGCACCCTGAGTACTGATCACCGAGCACCCCGAGCACTGAGCACCCAGCACCCTGAGTACTGAGCACCCAGCACCCTGAGTACTGAGCACCCAGCACCCTGAGTACTGAGCACCCAGCACCCTGAGCACTGAGCACAAAGCACGCTGAGTACTGAGCACTGAGCACCCTGAGTACTGAGCACCGAGGACCCTGAGCACTGAGCACCCAGCACGCTGAGTACTGAGCACTGAGCACCCTGAGTACTGAGCACCTAGCACCCTGAGTACTGAGCACCCAGCACCCTGAGCACTGAGCAGCCAGCACCCTCAGCACTGAGCACCCAGCACCCTGAGCACTGAGCACCCAGCACCCTGAGCACTGAGCACCCAGCACCCCGAGTACTGAGCACCCAGGACACCGAGTACTGAGCACCGAGCACCCCGAGCACTGAGCACCCAGCACCCTGAGTACTGAGCACCCCGTACCCTGAGTACTGAGCACCCCGAGTACTGAGCACCCAGCACCCCGAGCACTGAGCACCCAGCACCCTGAGTACTGAGAACAGATCACCCTGAGTACTGAGCACCCAGCACCCTGAGTACTTAGCCCCCAGCACCCTGAGTACTGAGCACCCAGCAACCCGAGCACTGAGCACCCAGCACCCCGAGAATGAGCACCCAGCACCCTGAGTACTGAGAACCGAGCACCCTGAGTACTGAGCACCCAGCACCCTGAGTACTGAGCCCCCAGCACCCTGAGCACTGAGCACCCAGCACACCGAGCACTGAGCACCCAGCACCCCGAGAATGAGCACCCAGCACCCTGAGTACTGAGCACCCAGCACCCCGAGCACGGAGCACCCAGGACCCCGAGCACTGAGTACTGAGCACCCAGCACCCTGAGTACTGAGCACCGAGCTCCCCGAGCACTGAGCACCCAGCACCCTGAGCACTGAGCACCCAGCACCCTGAGCACTGAGCACCCAGCACCCTGAGCACTGAGCACCCAGCAACCTGAGCACTGAGCACCCAGCACCCAGAGCACTGAGCACCCAGCACCCTGAGCACTGAGCACCCAGCACCCTGAGTACTGAGCACCCATCACCCTGAGTACTGAGCACCCTGAGTACTGAGCACCGATCACCCTGAGCACTGAGCACCCAGCACCCTGAGTACTGAGCACCCAGCACCCTGAGCACTGAGCACCCAGCACCCTGAGCATTGAGCACCCAGCACCCTGAGTACTGAGCACCCAGAACCCAGAGTACTGAGTACAAAGCACCCTGAGCACTGAGCACCCAGCACCCTGAGTACTGAGCACGGAGCACCCTGAGTACTGAGCACCCAGCACCCTGAGTACTGAGCACCCAGCACCCTGAGCACTGAGCACCCAGCACCCTGAGTACTGAGCACCCAGCACCCTGAGTACTGAGCACTGATCACCCTGAGCACTGAGCACCCAGCACCCCGAGCACTGAGCACCCAGCACCCTGAGTACTGAGCACCTAGCACCCTGAGCACTGAGCACCGAGCACCCTGAGTACTGAACACCCAGCACCCTGAGCACTGAGCACTGAGCACCCAGCACTCTGAGCACTGAGCACTGAGCACCAGCACCCCGAGCACTGAGCACCCAGCACCCTGAGCACCCAGCACCCTGAGCACTGAGCACCCTGAGCACTGAGCACCCTGAGCACTGAGCACTGAGCACCCAGCACCCTGAGTACTGAGCACCCAACACTCTGAGCAATGAGCACCCAGCACGCTGAGTACTGAGCACTGAGCACACAGCACCCTGAGCACTGAGCACCCAGCACCCTGAGCACTGAGCACTGAGCACCCAGCAACCCGAGCCATGAGCACCCAGCACCCTGAGCACCCAGCACCCTGAGCACTGAGCACCCTGAGTACTGAGCACCCAGCACCCTGAGCACTGAGCACACAGCACCCTGAGTTCTGAGCACCCTGAGTACTGAGCACTGATCACCCTGAGCACTGAGCACCCAGCACCCTGAGTACTGAGCACACAGCACCCTGAGCACTGAGCACCCAGCACCCTGAGCACTGAGCACCCAGCACCCTGAGTACTGAGCACTGAGCACCCAGCACCCTGAGCACTGAGCACACAGCACCCTGAGTACTGAGCACCCTGAGTACTGAGCACTGATCACCCTGAGCACTGAGCACCCAGCACCCTGAGTACTGAGCACCCAGCACCCTGAGCACTGAGCACCCAGCACTCTGAGCACTGAGCACCCAGCACCCTGAGTACTGAGCCCCCAGCACCCTGAGTACTGAGCACCCAGCACCCTGAGTACGGAGCACCCAGCACCCTGAGTACTGAGCACCCAGCACCCTGAGTACTGAGCACCGAGCACCCGAGCACTGAGCAACCAGCACCCTGAGTACTGAGCACTGAGCACCCTGAGTACTAAGCACCGAACACCCTGAGTAGTGAGCACCCAGCACCCTGAGGACTGAGCACCCAGCACCCTGAGCACTGAGCACCCAGCACCCTGAGTAATGAGCACCCAGCACCCTGAGTACTGAGCACCCAGCACCCTGAGCACTTAGCACCCAGCACCCCGAGCACTGAGCACCCAGCACCCCGAGCACTGAGCACCCAGCACCCTGAGCACTGAGCACCCAGCACCCTGAGCACTGAGCACCCAGCACCCTGAGTACTGAGTACTCAGCACCCTGAGCACTGAGCACCCAGCACCCTGAGTACTGATCACCGAGCACCCCGAGCACTGAGCACCCAGCACCCTGAGTACTGAGCACACAGCACCCTGAGCACTGAGCACAAAGCACGCTGAGTACTGAGCACTGAACACCCTGAGTACTTAGCACCGAGGACCCTGAGCACTCAGCACCCAGCACGCTGAGTACTAAGCACTGAGCACCCTAAGTACTGAGCACCTAGCACCCTGAGTACTGAGCACCCAGCACCCTGAGCACTGAGCAGCCAGCACCCTCAGCACTGAGCACCCAGCACCCCGAGCACTGAGCACCCAGCACCCTGAGCACTGAGCACCCAGCACCCCGAGTACTGAGCACCGAGCACCCCGAGCTCTGAGCACCCAGCACCCTGAGTACTGAGCACCCAGTACCCTGAGTACTGAGCACCCCGAGTACTGAGCACCCAGCACCCCGAGCACTGAGCACCCAGCACCCTGAGTACTGAGAACAGATCACCCCGAGCACGGAGCACCCAGTACCCCGAGCACTGAGTACTGAGCACATAGCACCCTGAGTACTGAGCACCGAGCTCCCCGAGCACTGAGTACCCAGGACCCTGAGCACTGAGCACCCAGCACCCTGAGCACTGAACACCCAGCACCCTGAGTACTGAGCACCCAGCACGCTGAGTACTGAGCACTCAGCACCCTGAGCACTGAGCACCCAGCACCCTGAGTACTGAGCACCCAGCACCCTGAGTACTGAGCACCTAGCACCCTGAGCACTAAGCACCGAGCACCCTGAGTACTGAACACCCAGCACCCTGAGCACTGAGCACTGAGCACCCAGCACCCTGAGCACTGAGAACTGAGCACCCAGCACCCAGAGCACTGAGCACCCAGCACCCTGAGCACCCAGCACCCTGAGCACTGAGCACCCTGAGCACTGAGCACCCTGATCACTGAGCACTGAGCACCAAGCACCCTGAGTACTGAGCACCCAACACTCTGAGCACTGAGCACCCAGCACGCTGAGTACTGAGCACTGAGCACACAGCACCCTGAGTACTGAGCACCCAGCACCCCGAGCACTGAGCACCCAGCGCCCCGAGCACTGAGCACCCAGCACCCTGAGCACTGAGCACTGAGCACACTGAGCACTGAGCACCCAGCACCCCGAGTACTGAGCACTGAGCACCCTGAGTACTGCGCACCCAACACCCAGAGTACTGATCACCCAGCACCCTGAGAACTGAGCACCCAGCACCCTGAGTACTGAGCACCCAGCACCCTGAGTACTGAGCACCCAGCACCCTGAGCACTGAGCACTGAGCACCCAGCACCTTGAGCACTGAGCACTGACCACCCAGCACCCTGAGCACTGAGCACCCAGCACCCTGAGCACTGAGCACCCTGCACCCTGAGTACTGAGTACTCAGCACCCTGAGCACTGAGCACCCAGCACCCTGAGTACTGATCACCGAGCACCCCGAGCACTGAGCACCCAGCACCCTGAGTACTGAGCACCCAGCACCCTGAGTACTGAGCATCCAGCACCCTGAGTACTGAGCACCCAGCACCCTGAGCACTGAGCACAAAGCACGCTGAGTACTGAGCACTGAGCACCCTGAGTACTGAGCACCGAGGACCCTGAGCACTGAGCACCCAGCACGCTGAGTACTGAGCACTGAGCACCCTGAGTTCTGAGCACCTAGCACCCTGAGTACTGAGCACCCAGCACCCTGAGCACTGAGCAGCCAGCACCCTCAGCACTGAGCACCCAGCACCCCGAGCACTGAGCACCCAGCACCCTGAGCACTGAGCACCCAGCACCCTGAGTACTGAGCACCCAGCACCCTGAGTACTGAGCACCCAGCACCCCGAGCACTGAACACCCAGCACCCTGAGTACTGAGCACCTAGCACCCTGAGCACTGAGCACCGAGCACCCTGAGTACTGAACACCCAGCACCCTGAGCACTGAGCACTGATCACCCAGCACCCTGAGCACTGAGAACTGAGCACCCAGCACCCCGAGCACTGAGCACCCAGCACCCTGAGCACCCAGCACCCTGAGCACTGAGCACCCTGAGCACTGAGCACCCTGAGCACTGAGCACTGAGCACCCAGCACCCTGAGTACTGAGCACCCAACACTCTGAGCACTGAGCACCCAGCACGCTGAGTACTGAGCACTGAGCACCCAGCACCCTGAGCACTGAGCACCCTGAGCACTGAGCACCCTGAGCACTGAGCACTGAGCACCCAGCACCCTGAGTACTGAGCACCCAACACTCTGAGCACTGAGCACCCAGCACGCTGAGTACTGAGCACTGAGCACCCAGCGCCCCGAGCACTGAGCACCCAGCACCCTGAGCACTGAGCACTGAGCACACTGAGCACTGAGCACCCAGCACCCCGAGTACTGAGCACTGAGCACCCTGAGTACTGCGCACCCAACACCCAGAGTACTGATCACCCAGCACCCTGAGAACTGAGCACCCAGCACCCTGAGTACTGAGCACCCAGCACCCTGAGTACTGAGCACCCAGCCCCCTGAGCACTGAGCACTGAGCACCCAGCACCTTGAGCACTGAGCACTGACCACCCAGCACCCTGAGCACTGAGCACCCAGCACCCTGAGCACTGAGCACCCAGCACCCTGAGTACTGAGTACTCAGCACCCTGAGCACTGAGCACCCAGCACCCTGAGTACTGATCACCGAGCACCCCGAGCACTGAGCACCCAGCACCCTGAGTACTGAGCACCCAGCACCCTGAGTACTGAGCACCCAGCACCCTGAGTACTGAGCACCCAGCACCCTGAGCACTGAGCACAAAGCACGCTGAGTACTGAGCACTGAGCACCCTGAGTACTGAGCACCGAGGACCCTGAGCACTGAGCACCCAGCACGCTGAGTACTGAGCACTGAGCACCCTGAGTACTGAGCACCTAGCACCCTGAGTACTGAGCACCCAGCACCCTGAGCACTGAGCAGCCAGCACCCTCAGCACTGAGCACCCAGCACCCTGAGCACTGAGCACCCAGCACCCTGAGCACTGAGCACCCAGCACCCCGAGTACTGAGCACCCAGGACACCGAGTACTGAGCACCGAGCACCCCGAGCACTGAGCACCCAGCACCCTGAGTACTGAGCACCCCGTACCCTGAGTACTGAGCACCCCGAGTACTGAGCACCCAGCACCCCGAGCACTGAGCACCCAGCACCCTGAGTACTGAGAACAGATCACCCTGAGTACTGAGCACCCAGCACCCTGAGTACTTAGCCCCCAGCACCCTGAGTACTGAGCACCCAGCAACCCGAGCACTGAGCACCCAGCACCCCGAGAATGAGCACCCAGCACCCTGAGTACTGAGAACCGAGCACCCTGAGTACTGAGCACCCAGCACCCTGAGTACTGAGCCCCCAGCACCCTGAGCACTGAGCACCCAGCACACCGAGCACTGAGCACCCAGCACCCCGAGAATGAGCACCCAGCACCCTGAGTACTGAGCACCCAGCACCCCGAGCACGGAGCACCCAGGACCCCGAGCACTGAGTACTGAGCACCCAGCACCCTGAGTACTGAGCACCGAGCTCCCCGAGCACTGAGCACCCAGCACCCTGAGCACTGAGCACCCAGCACCCTGAGCACTGAGCACCCAGCACCCTGAGCACTGAG
This sequence comes from Microtus oregoni, assembly GCF_018167655.1. Classification (NCBI taxonomy): domain Eukaryota; kingdom Metazoa; phylum Chordata; class Mammalia; order Rodentia; family Cricetidae; genus Microtus; species Microtus oregoni. The sequence continues at coordinate 5,913,813 of NW_024544028.1, read as the reverse complement.
CACCCAGCAACCTGAGCACTGAGCACCCAGCACCCAGAGCACTGAGCACCCAGCACCCTGAGCACTGAGCACCCAGCACCCTGAGTACTGAGCACCCATCACCCTGAGTACTGAGCACCCTGAGTACTGAGCACCGATCACCCTGAGCACTGAGCACCCAGCACCCTGAGTACTGAGCACCCAGCACCCTGAGCACTGAGCACCCAGCACCCTGAGCATTGAGCACCCAGCACCCTGAGTACTGAGCACCCAGAACCCAGAGTACTGAGTACAAAGCACCCTGAGCACTGAGCACCCAGCACCCTGAGTACTGAGCACGGAGCACCCTGAGTACTGAGCACCCAGCACCCTGAGTACTGAGCACCCAGCACCCTGAGCACTGAGCACCCAGCACCCTGAGTACTGAGCACCCAGCACCCTGAGTACTGAGCACTGATCACCCTGAGCACTGAGCACCCAGCACCCCGAGCACTGAGCACCCAGCACCCTGAGTACTGAGCACCTAGCACCCTGAGCACTGAGCACCGAGCACCCTGAGTACTGAACACCCAGCACCCTGAGCACTGAGCACTGAGCACCCAGCACTCTGAGCACTGAGCACTGAGCACCAGCACCCCGAGCACTGAGCACCCAGCACCCTGAGCACCCAGCACCCTGAGCACTGAGCACCCTGAGCACTGAGCACCCTGAGCACTGAGCACTGAGCACCCAGCACCCTGAGTACTGAGCACCCAACACTCTGAGCAATGAGCACCCAGCACGCTGAGTACTGAGCACTGAGCACACAGCACCCTGAGCACTGAGCACCCAGCAACCTGAGCACTGAGCACTGAGCACCCAGCAACCCGAGCCATGAGCACCCAGCACCCTGAGCACCCAGCACCCTGAGCACTGAGCACCCTGAGTACTGAGCACCCAGCACCCTGAGCACTGAGCACACAGCACCCTGAGTTCTGAGCACCCTGAGTACTGAGCACTGATCACCCTGAGCACTGAGCACCCAGCACCCTGAGTACTGAGCACACAGCACCCTGAGCACTGAGCACCCAGCACCCTGAGCACTGAGCACCCAGCACCCTGAGTACTGAGCACTGAGCACCCAGCACCCTGAGCACTGAGCACACAGCACCCTGAGTACTGAGCACCCTGAGTACTGAGCACTGATCACCCTGAGCACTGAGCACCCAGCACCCTGAGTACTGAGCACCCAGCACCCTGAGCACTGAGCACCCAGCACTCTGAGCACTGAGCACCCAGCACCCTGAGTACTGAGCCCCCAGCACCCTGAGTACTGAGCACCCAGCACCCTGAGTACGGAGCACCCAGCACCCTGAGTACTGAGCACCCAGCACCCTGAGTACTGAGCACCGAGCACCCGAGCACTGAGCAACCAGCACCCTGAGTACTGAGCACTGAGCACCCTGAGTACTAAGCACCGAACACCCTGAGTAGTGAGCACCCAGCACCCTGAGGACTGAGCACCCAGCACCCTGAGCACTGAGCACCCAGCACCCTGAGTAATGAGCACCCAGCACCCTGAGTACTGAGCACCCAGCACCCTGAGCACTTAGCACCCAGCACCCCGAGCACTGAGCACCCAGCACCCCGAGCACTGAGCACCCAGCACCCTGAGCACTGAGCACCCAGCACCCTGAGCACTGAGCACCCAGCACCCTGAGTACTGAGTACTCAGCACCCTGAGCACTGAGCACCCAGCACCCTGAGTACTGATCACCGAGCACCCCGAGCACTGAGCACCCAGCACCCTGAGTACTGAGCACACAGCACCCTGAGCACTGAGCACAAAGCACGCTGAGTACTGAGCACTGAACACCCTGAGTACTTAGCACCGAGGACCCTGAGCACTCAGCACCCAGCACGCTGAGTACTAAGCACTGAGCACCCTAAGTACTGAGCACCTAGCACCCTGAGTACTGAGCACCCAGCACCCTGAGCACTGAGCAGCCAGCACCCTCAGCACTGAGCACCCAGCACCCCGAGCACTGAGCACCCAGCACCCTGAGCACTGAGCACCCAGCACCCCGAGTACTGAGCACCGAGCACCCCGAGCTCTGAGCACCCAGCACCCTGAGTACTGAGCACCCAGTACCCTGAGTACTGAGCACCCCGAGTACTGAGCACCCAGCACCCCGAGCACTGAGCACCCAGCACCCTGAGTACTGAGAACAGATCACCCCGAGCACGGAGCACCCAGTACCCCGAGCACTGAGTACTGAGCACATAGCACCCTGAGTACTGAGCACCGAGCTCCCCGAGCACTGAGCACCCAGGACCCTGAGCACTGAGCACCCAGCACCCTGAGCACTGAACACCCAGCACCCTGAGTACTGAGCACCCAGCACGCTGAGTACTGAGCACTCAGCACCCTGAGCACTGAGCACCCAGCACCCTGAGTACTGAGCACCCAGCACCCTGAGTACTGAGCACCTAGCACCCTGAGCACTAAGCACCGAGCACCCTGAGTACTGAACACCCAGCACCCTGAGCACTGAGCACTGAGCACCCAGCACCCTGAGCACTGAGAACTGAGCACCCAGCACCCAGAGCACTGAGCACCCAGCACCCTGAGCACCCAGCACCCTGAGCACTGAGCACCCTGAGCACTGAGCACCCTGATCACTGAGCACTGAGCACCAAGCACCCTGAGTACTGAGCACCCAACACTCTGAGCACTGAGCACCCAGCACGCTGAGTACTGAGCACTGAGCACACAGCACCCTGAGTACTGAGCACCCAGCACCCCGAGCACTGAGCACCCAGCGCCCCGAGCACTGAGCACCCAGCACCCTGAGCACTGAGCACTGAGCACACTGAGCACTGAGCACCCAGCACCCCGAGTACTGAGCACTGAGCACCCTGAGTACTGCGCACCCAACACCCAGAGTACTGATCACCCAGCACCCTGAGAACTGAGCACCCAGCACCCTGAGTACTGAGCACCCAGCACCCTGAGTACTGAGCACCCAGCACCCTGAGCACTGAGCACTGAGCACCCAGCACCTTGAGCACTGAGCACTGACCACCCAGCACCCTGAGCACTGAGCACCCAGCACCCTGAGCACTGAGCACCCTGCACCCTGAGTACTGAGTACTCAGCACCCTGAGCACTGAGCACCCAGCACCCTGAGTACTGATCACCGAGCACCCCGAGCACTGAGCACCCAGCACCCTGAGTACTGAGCACCCAGCACCCTGAGTACTGAGCATCCAGCACCCTGAGTACTGAGCACCCAGCACCCTGAGCACTGAGCACAAAGCACGCTGAGTACTGAGCACTGAGCACCCTGAGTACTGAGCACCGAGGACCCTGAGCACTGAGCACCCAGCACGCTGAGTACTGAGCACTGAGCACCCTGAGTTCTGAGCACCTAGCACCCTGAGTACTGAGCACCCAGCACCCTGAGCACTGAGCAGCCAGCACCCTCAGCACTGAGCACCCAGCACCCCGAGCACTGAGCAACCAGCACCCCGAGTACTGAGCACCCAGCACCCCGAGTACTGAGCACCGAGCACCCCGAGCACTGAGCACCCAGCACCCTGAGTACTGAGCACCCAGTACCCTGAGTACTGAGCACCCCGAGTACTGAGCACCCAGCACCCCGAGCACTGAGCATCCAGCACCCTGAGTACTGAGAACAGATCACCCTGAGCACTGAGCACCCAGCACCCTGAGTACTGAGCACCCAGAACCCTGAGTACTGAGTACAAAGCACCCTGAGCACTGAGCACCCAGCACCCTGAGTACTGAGCACCGAGCACCCTGAGTACTGAGCACCCAGCACCCTGACTACGGAGCACCCAGCACCCTGAGTACTGAGCACCCAGCACCCTGAGTACTGAGCACCGAGCACCCCGAGCACTGAGCAACCAGCGCCCTGAGTACTGAGCACTGAGCACCCTGAGTACTAAGCACCGAACACCCTGAGTACTGAGCACCCAGCACCCTGAGGACTGAGCACCCAGCACCCTGAGCACTGAGCACCCAGCACCCTGAGTAATGAGCACCCAGCACCCTGAGTACTGAGCACCCAGCACCGTGAGCACTGAGCACCCAGCACCCCGAGCACTGAGCACCCAGCACCCCGAGCACTGAGCACCCAGCACCCTGAGCACTGAGCACCCAGCACCCTGAGCACTGAGCACCCAGCACCCTGAGTACTGAGTACTCAGCACCCTGAGCACTGAGCACCCAGCACCCTGAGTACTGATCACCGAGCACCCCGAGCACTGAGCACACAGCACCCTGAGTACTGAGCACCCAGCACCCTGAGCACTGAGCACAAAGCACGCTGAGTACTGAGCACTGAAAACCCTGAGTACTGAGCACCGAGGACCCTGAGCACTCAGCACCCAGCACGCTGAGTACTGAGCACCGAGCTCCCCGAGCACTGAGCACCCAGGACCCTGAGCACTGAGCACCCAGCACCCTGAGCACTGAACACCCAGCACCCTGAGTACTGAGCACCCAGCACGCTGAGTACTGAGCACTCAGCACCCTGAGCACTGAGCACCCAGCACCCTGAGTACTGAGCACCCAGCACCCTGAGTACTGAGCACCTAGCACCCTGAGCACTAAGCACCGAGCACCCTGAGTACTGAACACCCAGCACCCTGAGCACTGAGCACTGAGCACCCAGCACCCTGAGCACTGAGAACTGAGCACCCAGCACCCCGAGCACTGAGCACCCAGCACCCTGAGCACCCAGCACCCTGAGCACTGAGCACCCTGAGCACTGAGCACCCTGATCACTGAGCACTGAGCACCAAGCACCCTGAGTACTGAGCACCCAACACTCTGAGCACTGAGCACCCAGCACCATGAGTACTGAGCACTGAGCACACAGCACCCTGAGTACTGAGCACCCAGAACCCCGAGCACTGAGCACCCAGCGCCCCGAGCACTGAGCACCCAGCACCCTGAGCACTGAGCACTGAGCACACTGAGCACTGAGCACCCAGCACCCCGAGTACTGAGCACTGATCACCCTGAGTACTGCGCACCCAACACCCAGAGTACTGATCACCCAGCACCCTGAGAACTGAGCACCCAGCACCCTGAGTACTGAGCACCCAGCACCCTGAGTACTGAGCACCCAGCACCCTGAGCACTGAGCACTGAGCACCCAGCACCTTGAGCACTGAGCACTGACCACCCAGCACCCTGAGCACTGAGCACCCAGCACCCTGAGCACTGAGCACCCTGCACCCTGAGTACTGAGTACTCAGCACCCTGAGCACTGAGCACCCAGCACCCTGAGTACTGATCACCGAGCACCCCGAGCACTGAGCACCCAGCACCCTGAGTACTGAGCACCCAGCACCCTGAGTACTGAGCATCCAGCACCCTGAGTACTGAGCACCCAGCACCCTGAGCACTGAGCACAAAGCACGCTGAGTACTGAGCACTGAGCACCCTGAGTACTGAGCACCGAGGACCCTGAGCACTGAGCACCCAGCACGCTGAGTACTGAGCACTGAGCACCCTGAGTTCTGAGCACCTAGCACCCTGAGTACTGAGCACCCAGCACCCTGAGCACTGAGCAGCCAGCACCCTCAGCACTGAGCACCCAGCACCCCGAGCACTGAGCACCCAGCACCCTGAGCACTGAGCAACCAGCACCCCGAGTACTGAGCACCCAGCACCCCGAGTACTGAGCACCGAGCACCCCGAGCACTGAGCACCCAGCACCCTGAGTACTGAGCACCCAGTACCCTGAGTACTGAGCACCCCGAGTACTGAGCACCCAGCACCCCGAGCACTGAGCATCCAGCACCCTGAGTACTGAGAACAGATCACCCTGAGCACTGAGCACCCAGCACCCTGAGTACTGAGCACCCAGAACCCTGAGTACTGAGTACAAAGCACCCTGAGCACTGAGCACCCAGCACCCAGAGTACTGAGCACCGAGCACCCTGAGTACTGAGCACCCAGCACCCTGAGTACAGAGCACCCAGCACCCTGAGTACTGAGCACCCAGCACCCTGAGTACTGAGCACCTAGCACCCCGAGCACTGAGCAACCAGCACCCTGAGTACTGAGCACTGAGCACCCTGAGTACTAAGCACCGAACACCCTGAGTACTGAGCACCCAGCACCCTGAGGACTGAGCACCCAGCACCCTGAGCACTGAGCACCCAGCACCCTGAGTAATGAGCACCCAGCACCCTGAGTACTGAGCACCCAGCACCGTGAGCACTGAGCACCCAGCACCCCGAGCACTGAGCACCCAGCACCCCGAGCACTGAGCACCCAGCACCCTGAGCACTGAGCACCCAGCACCCTGAGCACTGAGCACCCAGCACCCTGAGTACTGAGTACTCAGCACCCTGAGCACTGAGCACCCAGCACCCTGAGTACTGATCACCGAGCACCCCGAGCACTGAGCACACAGCACCCTGAGTACTGAGCACCCAGCACCCTGAGCACTGAGCACAAAGCACGCTGAGTACTGAGCACTGAACACCCTGAGTACTGAGCACCGAGGACCCTGAGCACTCAGCACCCAGCACGCTGAGTACTAAGCACTGAGCACCCTGAGTACTGAGCACCTAGCACCCTGAGTACTGAGCACCCAGCACCCTGAGCACTGAGCAGCCAGCACCCTCAGCACTGAGCACCCAGCACCCCGAGCACTGAGCACCCAGCACCCTGAGCACTGAGCACCCAGCACCCCGAGTACTGAGCACCGAGCACCCCGAGCTCTGAGCACCCAGCACCCTGAGTACTGAGAACAGATCACCCCGAGCACGGAGCACCCAGTACCCCGAGCACTGAGTACTGAGCACCCAGCACCCTGAGTACTGAGCACCGAGCTCCCCGAGCACTGAGCACCCAGCACCCTGAGCACTGAGCACCCAGCACCCTGAGCACTGAGCACCCAGCAACCAGAGCACTGAGCACCCAGCACCCTGAGCACTGAGCACCCAGCACCCTGAGTACTGAGCACCCAGCACCCTGAGTACTGAGCACCCAGCACCCTGAGTACTGAGCACCGAGCACCCTGAGTACTGAGCAACGAGCACCCTGAGTACTGAGCACCCAGCACCCTGAGCACTGAGCACCCAGCACCCTGAGTACTGAGCACCCAGCACCCTGAGTACTGAGCACCCAGCACCCCGAGCACTGAGCACCCAGCACCCTGAGTACTGAGCACCTAGCACCCTGAGCACTGAGCACCGAGCACCCTGAGTACTGAACACCCAGCACCCTGAGCACTGAGCACTGAGCACCCAGCACCCTGAGCACTGAGAACTGAGCACCCAGCACCCCGAGCACTGAGCACCCAGCACCCTGAGCACCCAGCACCCTGAGTACTGAGCACCCTGAGCACTGAGCACCCTGAGCACTGAGCACCCAGCACCCTGAGTACTGAGCACCCAACACTCTGAGCACTGAGCACCCAGCACGCTGAGTACTGAGCACTGAGCACACAGCACCCTGAGTACTGAGCACCCAGCACCCCGAGCACTGAGCACCCAGCGCCCCGAGCACTGAGCACCCAGCACCCTGAGCACTGAGCACTGAGCACACTGAGCACTGAGCACCCAGCACCCCGAGTACTGAGCACTGAGCACCCTGAGTACTGCGCACCCAACACCCAGAGTACTGATCACCCAGCACCCTGAGAACTGAGCACCCAGCACCCTGAGTACTGAGCACCCAGCACCCTGAGTACTGAGCACCCAGCACCCTGAGCACTGAGCACTGAGCACCCAGCACCTTGAGCACTGAGCACTGACCACCCAGCACCCTGAGCACTGAGCACCCAGCACCCTGAGCACTGAGCACCCAGCACCCTGAGTACTGAGTACTCAGCACCCTGAGCACTGAGCACTGAGCACCCAGCACCCTGAGCACTGAGCACTGAGCACCCAGCACCCCGAGCACTGAGCACCCAGCACCCTGAGCACCCAGCACCCTGAGCACTGAGCACCCTGAGCACTGAGCACCCTGAGCACTGAGCACTGAGCACCCAGCACCATGAGTACTGAGCACCCAACACTCTGAGCAATGAGCACCCAGCACGCTGAGTACTGAGCACTGAGCACACAGCACCCTGAGGACTGAGCACCCAGCACCCTGAGCACTGAGCACTGAGCACCCAGCACCCCGAGCACTGAGCACCCAGCACCCTGAGCACCCAGCACCCTGAGCACTGAGCACCCTGAGTACTGAGCACCCAGCACCCTGAGCACTGAGCACACAGCACCCTGAGTACTGAGCACCCTGAGTAGTGAGCACTGATCACCCTGAGCACTGAGCACCCAGCACCCTGAGTACTGAGCACACAGCACCCTGAGCACTGAGCACCCAGCACCCTGAGCACTGAGCACCCAGCACCCTGAGTACTGAGCACCCAGAACCCTGAGTACTGAGTACAAAGCACCATGAGCACTGAGCACCCAGCACCCTGAGTACTGAGCACCGAGCACCCTGAGTACTGAGCACCCAGCACCCTGAGTACTGAGCACCCAGCACCCTGAGCACTGAGCACCCAGCACCCTGAGTACTGAGCACCCAGCACCCTGAGTACTGAGCACCCAGCACCCTGAGTACGGAGCACCCAGCACCCTGAGTACTGAGCACCCAGCACCCTGAGTACTGAGCACCGAGCACCCGAGCACTGAGCAACCAGCACCCTGAGTACTGAGCACTGAGCACCCTGAGTACTAAGCACCGAACACCCTGAGTAGTGAGCACCCAGCACCCGGAGGACTGAGCACCCAGCACCCTGAGCACTGAGCACCCAGCACCCTGAGTAATGAGCACCCAGCACCCTGAGTACTGAGCACCCAGCACCCTGAGCACTGAGCACCCAGCACCCCGAGCACTGAGCACCCAGCACCCCGAGCACTGAGCACCCAGCACCCTGAGCACTGAGCACCCAGCACCCTGAGCACTGAGCACCCAGCACCCTGAGTACTGAGTACTCAGCACCCTGAGCACTGAGCACCCAGCACCCTGAGTACTGATCACCGAGCACCCCGAGCACTGAGCACCCAGCACCCTGAGTACTGAGCACCCAGCACCCTGAGCACTGAGCACAAAGCACGCTGAGTACTGAGCTCTGAACACCCTGAGTACTTAGCACCGAGGACCCTGAGCACTCAGCACCCAGCACGCTGAGTACTAAGCACTGAGCACCCTGAGTACTGAGCACCTAGCACCCTGAGTACTGAGCACCCAGCACCCTGAGCACTGAGCAGCCAGCACCCTCAGCACTGAGCACCCAGCACCCCGAGCACTGAGCACCCAGCACCCTGAGCACTGAGCACCCAGCACCCCGAGTACTGAGCACCGAGCACCCCGAGCTCTGAGCACCCAGCACCCTGAGTACTGAGCACCCAGTACCCTGAGTACTGAGCACCCCGAGTACTGAGCACCCAGCACCCCGAGCACTGAGCACCCAGCACCCTGAGTACTGAGAACAGATCACCCCGAGCACGGAGCACCCAGTACCCCGAGCACTGAGTACTGAGCACCCAGCACCCTGAGTACTGAGCACCGAGCTCCCCGAGCACTGAGCACCCAGCACCCTGAGCACTGAGCACCCAGCACCCTGAGCACTGAACACCCAGCACCCTGAGTACTGAGCACCCAGCACGCTGAGTACTGAGCACTCAGCACCCTGAGCACTGAGCACCCAGCACCCTGAGTACTGAGCACTGAGCACCCAGCACCCCGAGCACTGAGCACCCAGCACCCTGTGTACTGAGCACTGAGCACCCTGATTACTAAGCACCTAGCACCCTGAGTACTGAGCACCCAGGACCCTGAGCACTGAGAACCGAGCACCCCGAGCACTGAGCACTCAGCACCCTGAGCACTCAGCACCCATCACCCCGATCACTGAGCACCCAGCACCCTGAGCACTGAGCACCCAGCACCCTGAGCACTGAGCACCCAGCACCCAGAGCACTGAGCACCCAGCACACTGAGCACTGAGCACCCAGCACCCTGAGTACTGAGCACCCAGCACCCTGAGTACTGAGCACCCAGCACCCTGAGTACTGAGCACCGAGCACCATGAGTACTGAGCACCGAGCACCCTGAGTACTGAGCACCCAGCACCCTGAGCACTGAGCACCCAGCACCCTGAGTACTGAGCACCCAGCACCCTGAGTACTGAGCACCCAGCACCCCTAGCACTGAGCACCCAGCACCCTGAGTACTGAGCACCTAGCACCCTGAGCACTGAGCACCGAGCACCCTGAGTACTGAACACCCAGCACCCTGAGCACTGAGCACTGAGCACCCAGCACCCTGAGCACTGAGAACTGAGCACCCAGCACCCCGAGCACTGAGCACCCAGCACCCTGAGCACCCAGCACCCTGAGCACTGAGCACCCTGAGCACTGAGCACCCTGAGCACTGAGCACTGAGCACCCAGCACCCTGAGTACTGAGCACCCAGCACCCTGAGCACTGAGCACCCAGCACCCCGAGCACTGAGCACCCAGCACCCCGAGCACTGAGCACCCAGCACCCTGAGCACTGAGCACCCAGCACCCTGAGCACTGAGCACCCAGCACCCTGAGTACTGAGTACTCAGCACCCTGAGCACTGAGCACCCAGCACCCTGAGTACTGATCACCGAGCACCCCGAGCACTGAGCACCCAGCACCCTGAGTACTGAGCACCCAGCACCCTGAGCACTGAGCACAAAGCACGCTGAGTACTGAGCACTGAACACCCTGAGTACTGAGCACCGAGGACCCTGAGCACTCAGCACCCAGCACGCTGAGTACTAAGCACTGAGCACCCTGAGTACTGAGCACCTAGCACCCTGAGTACTGAGCACCCAGCACCCTGAGCACTGAGCAGCCAGCACCCTCAGCACTGAGCACCCAGCACCCCGAGCACTGAGCACCCAGCACCCCGAGCTCTGAGCACCCAGCACCCTGAGTACTGAGCACCCAGTACCCTGAGTACTGAGCACCCCGAGTACTGAGCACCCAGCACCCCGAGCACTGAGCACCCAGCACCCTGAGTACTGAGAACAGATCACCCCGAGCACGGAGCACCCAGTACCCCGAACACTGAGTACTGAGCACCCAGCACCCTGAGTACTGAGCACCGAGCTCCCCGAGCACTGAGCACCCAGCACCCTGAGCACTGAGCACCCAGCACCCTGAGCACTGAACACCCAGCACCCTGAGCACTGAGCACCCAGCACCCTGAGCACTGAGCACCCAGCACCCTGAGTACTGAGTACTCAGCACCCTGAGCACTGAGCACCCAGCACCCTGAGTACTGATCACTGAGCACCCGGAGCACTGAGCACCCAGCACCCTGAGTACTGAGCACCCAGCACCGTGAGTACTGAGTACAAAGCACCCTGAGCACTGAGCACCCAGCACCCTGAGTACTGAGCACGGAGCACCCTGAGTACTGAGCACCCAGCACCCTGAGTACTGAGCACCCAGCACCCTGAGCACTGAGCACCCAGCACCCTGAGTACTGAGCACCCAGCACCCTGAGTACTGAGCACTGATCACCCTGAGCACTGAGCACCCAGCACCCCGAGCACTGAGCACCCAGCACCCTGAGTACTGAGCACCTAGCACCCTGAGCACTGAGCACCGAGCACCCTGAGTACTGAACACCCAGCACCCTGAGCACTGAGCACTGAGCACCCAGCACCCTGAGCACTGAGCACTGAGCACCCAGCACCCCGAGCACTGAGCACCCAGCACCCTGAGCACCCAGCACCCTGAGCACTGAGCACCCTGAGCACTGAGCACCCTGAGCACTGAGCACTGAGCACCCAGCACCATGAGTACTGAGCACCCAACACTCTGAGCAATGAGCACCCAGCACGCTGAGTACTGAGCACTGAGCACACAGCACCCTGAGGACTGAGCACCCAGCACCCTGAGCACTGAGCACTGAGCACCCAGCACCCCGAGCACTGAGCACCCAGCACCCTGAGCACCCAGCACCCTGAGCACTGAGCACCCTGAGTACTGAGCACCCAGCACCCTGAGCACTGAGCACACAGCACCCTGAGTACTGAGCACCCTGAGTAGTGAGCACTGATCACCCTGAGCACTGAGCACCCAGCACCCTGAGTACTGAGCACACAGCACCCTGAGCACTGAGCACCCAGCACCCTGAGCACTGAGCACCCAGCACCCTGAGTACTGAGCACCCAGAACCCTGAGTACTGAGTACAAAGCACCATGAGCACTGAGCACCCAGCACCCTGAGTACTGAGCACCGAGCACCCTGAGTACTGAGCACCCAGCACCCTGAGTACTGAGCACCCAGCACCCTGAGCACTGAGCACCCAGCACCCTGAGTACTGAGCACCCAGCACCCTGAGTACTGAGCACCCAGCACCCTGAGTACGGAGCACCCAGCACCCTGAGTACTGAGCACCCAGCACCCTGAGTACTGAGCACCGAGCACCCGAGCACTGAGCAACCAGCACCCTGAGTACTGAGCACTGAGCACCCTGAGTACTAAGCACCGAACACCCTGAGTAGTGAGCACCCAGCACCCGGAGGACTGAGCACCCAGCACCCTGAGCACTGAGCACCCAGCACCCTGAGTAATGAGCACCCAGCACCCTGAGTACTGAGCACCCAGCACCCTGAGCACTGAGCACCCAGCACCCCGAGCACTGAGCACCCAGCACCCCGAGCACTGAGCACCCAGCACCCTGAGCACTGAGCACCCAGCACCCTGAGCACTGAGCACCCAGCACCCTGAGTAATGAGTACTCAGCACCCTGAGCACTGAGCACCCAGCACCCTGAGTACTGATCACCGAGCACCCCGAGCACTGAGCACCCAGCACCCTGAGTACTGAGCACCCAGCACCCTGAGCACTGAGCACAAAGCACGCTGAGTACTGAGCTCTGAACACCCTGAGTACTTAGCACCGAGGACCCTGAGCACTCAGCACCCAGCACGCTGAGTACTAAGCACTGAGCACCCTGAGTACTGAGCACCTAGCACCCTGAGTACTGAGCACCCAGCACCCTGAGCACTGAGCAGCCAGCACCCTCAGCACTGAGCACCCAGCACCCCGAGCACTGAGCACCCAGCACCCTGAGCACTGAGCACCCAGCACCCCGAGTACTGAGCACCGAGCACCCCGAGCTCTGAGCACCCAGCACCCTGAGTACTGAGCACCCAGTACCCTGAGTACTGAGCACCCCGAGTACTGAGCACCCAGCACCCCGAGCACTGAGCACCCAGCACCCTGAGTACTGAGAACAGATCACCCCGAGCACGGAGCACCCAGTACCCCGAGCACTGAGTACTGAGCACCCAGCACCCTGAGTACTGAGCACCGAGCTCCCCGAGCACTGAGCACCCAGCACCCTGAGCACTGAGCACCCAGCACCCTGAGCACTGAACACCCAGCACCCTGAGTACTGAGCACCCAGCACGCTGAGTACTGAGCACTCAGCACCCTGAGCACTGAGCACCCAGCACCCTGAGTACTGAGCACTGAGCACCCAGCACCCCGAGCACTGAGCACCCAGCACCCTGTGTACTGAGCACTGAGCACCCTGATTACTAAGCACCTAGCACCCTGAGTACTGAGCACCCAGGACCCTGAGCACTGAGCACCGAGCACCCCGAGCACTGAGCACTCAGCACCCTGAGCACTCAGCACCCATCACCCCGATCACTGAGCACCCAGCACCCTGAGCACTGAGCACCCAGCACCCTGAGCACTGAGCACCCAGCACCCAGAGCACTGAGCACCCAGCACAATGAGCACTGAGCACCCAGCACCCTGAGTACTGAGCACCCAGCACCCTGAGTACTGAGCACCCAGCACCCTGAGTACTGAGCACCGAGCACCATGAGTACTGAGCACCGAGCACCCTGAGTACTGAGCACCCAGCACCCTGAGCACTGAGCACCCAGCACCCTGAGTACTGAGCACCCAGCACCCTGAGTACTGAGCACCCAGCACCCCTAGCACTGAGCACCCAGCACCCTGAGTACTGAGCACCTAGCACCCTGAGCACTGAGCACCGAGCACCCTGAGTACTGAACACCCAGCACCCTGAGCACTGAGCACCCAGCACCCTGAGCACTGAACACCCAGCACCCTGAGTACTGAGCACCCAGCACGCTGAGTACTGAGCACTCAGCACCCTGAGCACTGAGCACCCAGCACCCTGAGTACTGAGCACTGAGCACCCAGCACCCCGAGCACTGAGCACCCAGCACCCTGTGTACTGAGCACTGAGCACCCTGATTACTAAGCACCTAGCACCCTGAGTACTGAGCACCCAGGACCCTGAGCACTGAGCACCGAGCACCCCGAGCACTGAGCACTCAGCACCCTGAGCACTCAGCACCCATCACCCCGATCACTGAGCACCCAGCACCCTGAGCACTGAGCACCCAGCACCCTGAGCACTGAGCACCCAGCACCCAGAGCACTGAGCACCCAGCACCCTGAGCACTGAGCACCCAGCACCCTGAGTACTGAGCACCCAGCACCCTGAGTACTGAGCACCCAGCACCCTGAGTACTGAGCACCGAGCACCCTGAGTACTGAGCACCGAGCACCCTGAGTACTGAGCACCCAGCACCCTGAGCACTGAGCACCCAGCACCCTGAGTACTGAGCACCCAGCACCCTGAGTACTGAGCACCCAGCACCCCTAGCACTGAGCACCCAGCACCCTGAGTACTGAGCACCTAGCACCCTGAGCACTGAGCACCGAGCACCCTGAGTACTGAACACCCAGCACCCTGAGCACTGAGCACTGAGCACCCAGCACCCTGAGCACTGAGAACTGAGCACCCAGCACCCCGAGCACTGAGCACCCAGCACCCTGAGCACCCAGCACCCTGAGCACTGAGCACCCTGAGCACTGAGCACCCTGAGCACTGAGCACTGAGCACCCAGCACCCTGAGTACTGAGCACCCAACACTCTGAGCACTGAGCACCCAGAACGCTGAGTACTGAGCACTGAGCACACAGCACCCTGAGTACTGAGCACCCAGCACCCCGAGCACTGAGCACCCAGCGCCCCGAGCACTGAGCACCCAGCACCCTGAGCACTGAGCACTGAGCACACTGAGCACTGAGCACCCAGCACCCCGAGTACTGAGCACTGAGCACCCTGAGTACTGCGCACCCAACACCCAGAGTACTGATCACCCAGCACCCTGAGAACTGAGCACCCAGCACCCTGAGTACTGAGCACCCAGCACCCTGAGTACTGAGCACCCAGCACCCTGAGCACTGAGCACTGAGCACCCAGCACCTTGAGCACTGAGCACTGACCACCCAGCACCCCGAGCACTGAGCACCCAGCACCCCAAGCACTGAGCACCCAGCGCCCTGAGCACTGAGCACCCAGCACACTGAGCACTGAGCACCCAGCCCCCTGAGTACTGAGTACCCAGCACCATGAGTACTGAGCACCCAGCACCCTGAGCACTGAGCACCCTGAGGACTGAGCACCCAGCTCCCTGAGCACTGAGCACCCAGCACCCTGAGTACTGAGCACCGATCACCCTGAGCACTGAGCACCCAGCACCCCGAGCACTGAGCACCCAGCACCCTGAGTACTGAGCACCCAGCACCCTGAGCACTGAGCACCCAGCACCCTGAGTACTGAGCACCCTGAGTACTGAGCACCGATCACCCTGAGCACTGAGCACCCAGCACCCTGAGTACTGAGCACCCAGCACCCTGAGCACTGAGCAACCAGCACCCTGAGCACTGAGCACCCAGCACCCTGAGTACTGAGCACCCAGCACCCTGAGTACTGAGTACCCAGCACCCTGAGCACTGAGGACCCAGCACCCTGAGTACTGAGCACCGAGCACCCTGAGTACTGAGCACCCAGCACCCTGAGTACTGAGCACACAGCACCCTGAGCACTGAGCACCCAGCACCCTGAGTACTGAGCACCCAGCACCCTGAGTACTGAGCACCCAGCACCCAGAGCACTGAGCACCCAGCACCCCGAGCACGGAGCACCCAGGACCCTGAGCACTGAGTACTGAGCACCCAGCACCCTGAGTACTGAGCACCGAGCTAACCGAGCACTGAGCACCCTGAGTACTGAGCACCCAGCACCCCGATCACTGAGTACCCAGCACCATGTGCACTGAGCACCCAGCACCCTGAGCACTGAGCACCCAGCACCCTGAGTACTGAGCACCCAGCACGCTGAGTACTGAGCACCCAGCACCCTGAGCACTGAGCAGGCAGCACCCTGAGTACTGAGCACTGAGCACCCAGCACCCCGAGCACTGAGCACCCAACACCCTGTGTACTGAGCACTGAGCACCCTGAGCACTGAGCACCGAGCACCCCGAGCACTGAGCACCCAGCACCCTGAGCACTCAGCACCCAGCACCCCGAGCACTGAGCACCGAGCACCCCGAGCACTGAGCACCCAGCACCCTGAGCACTCAGCACCCAGCACCCCGAGCACTGAGCACCCAGCACCCTGAGCACTGAGCACCCAGCACCATGAGCACGGAGCACCCCGAGTACTGAGCACCCAGCACCCTGAGCACTGAGCACCCAGCACCTTGAGTACTGAGCACCGAGCACCTCGAGCACTAAGCACCCAGCACCCTGAGTACTGAGCACCCAGCACCCTGAGCACTGAGCACCCAGAACCCTGAGCACTGAGCACCCAGCACCCTGAGCACGGAGCACCCAGCACCCTGAGTACTGAGCACCCAACACCCAGACTACTGAGCTCCCAGCACCCTGAGCACTGAGCACCCAGCACCCTGAGTACTGAGCACCCAGCACCCTGAGTACTGAACACCCAGCACCCTGAGCACTGAGCACTGAGCACCCTGAGCACTGAGTACTGAGCACTGAGCACCCTGAGCACTGAGCACCCAGCACCCCGAGTACTGAGCACCCAGCACCCCGAGCACTGAGCACCCAGCGCCCCGAGCACTGAGCACCCAGCACCCCGAGCACTGAGCACTGAGCACCCTGAGCACTGAGCACCAAGCACCCTGAGTACTGAGCACTGAGCACCCTGAGTACTGAGCACCAAGCACCCCGAGTACTGAGCACTGAGCACCCTGAGTACTGAGCACCCAGCACCCTGAGCACTGAGCACCCAGCACCCTGAGTACTGAGCACTGAAAACCCTGAGTACTGAGCACCGAGCACCCTGAGTACTGAGCACCCAGCACCCTGATCACTGAGCACGGAGCACCCCGAGGACTGAGCACCCAGCACCCTGAGCACTGAGCACCCAGCACCTTGAGTACTGAGCACCGAGCACAATGAGCACTGCGCACCCAGCACCCTGAGTACTGAGCACCCAGCACCCTGAGTACTGAGCAACCAGCACCCTGAGCACTGAGCACTGAGCACCCAGCACCCTGAGCACTGAGCACTGAGCACCCAGCACCACAGCCCTGAGCAATCAGCACCCCGAGCACTGAGCACCCAGCACCCTGAGCACTGAGCACCCAGCACCCTGAGTACTGAGCAACCAGCTACCTGAGTACTGAGCACCCAGCACCCTGAGTACTGAGCACTCAGCAGCCTGAGTACTGAGCACCGAGCACACCGAGCAATGAGCACCCAGCCCAGCACCCTGAGCACTGAGCACCCGGAGGACTGAGCACCCAGCACTCTGAGCACTGAGCACAGATCACTCTGAGCAGTGAGCACCCAGCACCCCGAGCACTGAGCACCCAGCACCCTGAGTACTGAGCACCCAGCACCCCGAGTACTGAGCACCCAGCACCCTGAGTACTGAGCACCCAGCACCCCGAGCACTGAGCACCCAGCACCCTGAGTACTGAGCACCCTGAGTACTGAGCACTGAGCACAGAGCATCCTGAGTACTGAGCACTCTGAGGACTGAGCACCCAGCACCCAGAGCACTGAGAACCCAGCACCCTGAGTACTGAGCACTGATCACCCTGAGCACTGAGCACCCAGCACCCCGAGCACTGAGCACCCAGCACCCTGAGTACTGAGCACCCAGCACCCTGAGCACTGAGCACCGAGCACCCTGAGTACTGAACACCCAGCACCTTGAGCACTCAGCACTGAGCACCCAGCACCCTGAGCACTGAGCACTGAGCACCCAGCACCCCGAGCACTGAGCACCCAGCACCCTGAGCACCCAGCACCCTGAGCACTGAGCACCCTGAGCACTGAGCACCCTGAGCACTGAGCACTGAGCACCCAGCACCCTGAGTACTGAGCACAAAACACTCTGAGCACTGAGCACCCAGCACGCTGAGTACTGAGCACTGAGCACACAGCACCCTGAGTACTGAGCACCCAGCACCCCGAGCACTGAGCACCCAGCGCCCCGAGCACTGAGCACCCAGCACCCCGAGCACTGAGCACTGAGCACACTGAGCACTGAGCACCCAGCACCCCGAGTACTGAGCACTGAGCGCCCTGAGTACTGAGCACCCAGCACCCCGAGTACTGAGCACTGAGCACCCTGAGTACTGAGCACCCAGCACCCTGAGCACTGAGAACCCAGCACCATGAGTACTGAGTACCCAGCACCCTGAGTACTGAGCACCGAGCACCCCGAGCACTGAGCACCCAGCACCCTGAGCACTGAGCACCCTGAGGACTGAGCACCCAGCACCCTGAGCACCGAGCACCCCGAGCACTGAGCACCCAGCACCCTGAGCACTGAGCACCCTGAGGACTGAGCACCCAGCACCCTGAGCACCGAGCACCCCGAGCACTGAGCACCCAGCACCCTGAGCACTGAGCACCCTGAGGACTGAGCACCCAGCACCCTGAGCACCGAGCACCCCGAGCACTGAGCACCCAGCACCCTGAGTACTGAGAACAGATCACCCCGAGCACGGAGCACCCAGTACCCCGAACACTGAGTACTGAGCACCCAGCACCCTGAGTACTGAGCACCGAGCTCCCTGAGCACTGAGCACCCAGCACCCTGAGCACTGAGCACCCAGCACCCTGAGCACTGAACACCCAGCACCCTGAGTACTGAGCACCCAGCACGCTGAGTACTGAGCACTCAGCACCCTGAGCACTGAGCACCCAGCACCATGAGTACTGAGCACTGAGCACCCAGCACCCCGAGCACTGAGCACCCAGCACCCTGTGTACTGAGCACTGAGCACCCTGATTACTAAGCACCTAGCACCCTGAGTACTGAGCACCCAGGACCCTGAGCACTGAGCACCGAGCACCCCGAGCACTGAGCACTCAGCACCCTGAGCACTCAGCACCCATCACCCCGATCACTGAACACCCAGCACCCTGAGCACTGAGCACCCAGCACCCTGAGCACTGAGCACCCAGCACCCAGAGCACTGAGCACCCAGCACCCTGAGCACTGAGCACCCAGCACCCTGAGTACTGAGCACCCAGCACCCTGAGTACTGAGCACCCAGCACCCTGAGTACTTAGCACCGAGCACCCTGAGTACTGAGCACCGAGCACCCTGAGTACTGAGCACCCAGCACCCTGAGCACTGAGCACCCAGCACCCTGAGTACTGAGCACCCAGCACCCTGAGTACTGAGCACCCAGCACCCCTAGCACTGAGCACCCAGCACCCTGAGTACTGAGCACCTAGCACCCTGAGCACTGAGCACCGAGCACCCTGAGTACTGAACACCCAGCACCCTGAGCACTGAGCACTGAGCACCCAGCACCCTGAGCACTGAGAACTGAGCACCCAGCACCCCGAGCACTGAGCACCCAGCACCCTGAGCACCCAGCACCCTGAGCACTGAGCACCCTGAGCACTGAGCACCCTGAGCACTGAGCACTGAGCACCCAGCACCCTGAGTACTGAGCACCCAACACTCTGAGCACTGAGCACCCAGCACGCTGAGTACTGAGCACTGAGCACACAGCACCCTGAGTACTGAGCACCCAGCACCCCGAGCACTGAGCACCCAGCGCCCCGAGCACTGAGCACCCAGCACCCTGAGCACTGAGCACTGAGCACACTGAGCACTGAGCACCCAGCACCCCGAGTACTGAGCACTGAGCACCCTGAGTACTGCGCACCCAACACCCAGAGTACTGATCACCCAGCACCCTGAGAACTGAGCACCCAGCACCCTGAGTACTGAGCACCCAGCACCCTGAGTACTGAGCACCCAGCACCCTGAGCACTGAGCACTGAGCACCCAGCACCTTGAGCACTGAGCACTGACCACCCAGCACCCCGAGCACTGAGCACCCAGCGCCCTGAGCACTGAGCACCCAGCACACTGAGCACTGAGCACCCAGCCCCCTGAGTACTGAGCAACCAGCACCATGAGTACTGAGCACCCAGCACCCTGAGCACTGAGCACCCTGAGGACTGAGCACCCAGCTCCCTGAGCACTGAGCACCCAGCACCCTGAGTACTGAGCACCGATCACCCTGAGCACTGAGCACCCAGCACCCCGAGCACTGAGCACCCAGCACCCTGAGTACTGAGCACCCAGCACCCTGAGCACTGAGCACCCAGCACCCTGAGTACTGAGCACCCTGAGTACTGAGCACCGATCACCCTGAGCACTGAGCACCCAGCACCCTGAGTACTGAGCACCCAGCACCCTGAGCACTGAGCAACCAGCACCCTGAGCACTGAGCACCCAGCACCCTGAGTACTGAGCACCCAGCACCCTGAGTACTGAGTACCCAGCACCCTGAGCACTGAGGACCCAGCACCCTGAGTACTGAGCACCGAGCACCCTGAGTACTGAGCACCCAGCACCCTGAGTACTGAGCACACAGCACCCTGAGCACTGAGCACCCAGCACACTGAGTACTGAGCACCCAGCACCCTGAGTACTGAGCACCCAACACCCAGACTACTGAGCTCCCAGCACCCTGAGCACTGAGCACCCAGCACCCTGAGTACTGAGCACCCAGCACCCTGAGTACTGAACACCCAGCACCCTGAGCACTGAGCACTGAGCACCCTGAGCACTGAGTACTGAGCACTGAGCACCCTGAGCACTGAGCACCCAGCACCCCGAGTACTGAGCACCCAGCACCCCGAGCACTGAGCACCCAGCGCCCCGAGCACTGAGCACCCAGCACCCCGAGCAGTGAGCACTGAGCACCCTGAGCACTGAGCACCAAGCACCCCGAGTACTGAGCACTGAGCACCCTGAGTACTGAGCACCAAGCACCCCGAGTACTGAGCACTGAGCACCCTGAGTACTGAGCACCCAGCACCCTGAGCACTGAGCACCCAGCACCCTGAGTACTGAGCACTGAAAACCCTGAGTACTGAGCACCGAGCACCCTGAGTACTGAGCACCCAGCACCCTGATCACTGAGCACGGAGCACCCCGAGGACTGAGCACCCAGCACCCTGAGCACTGAGCACCCAGCACCTTGAGTACTGAGCACCGAGCACAATGAGCACTGAGCACCCAGCACCCTGAGTACTGAGCACCCAGCACCCTGAGCACTGAGCACCCAGCTCCCTGAGCACTGAGCACGCAGCACCCCAAGCACTCAGCAACCAGCACCCTGAGTACTGAGCACAGAGCACCCTGAGCACTGAGCACCCAGCACCCTGAGTACTGAGCACCCAGCACCCTGAGTACTGAGCAACCAGCACCCTGAGCACTGAGCACCCAGCACCCTGAGCACTGAGCACTGAGCACCCAGCACCACAGCCCTGAGCAATCAGCACCCCGAGCACTGAGCACCCAGCACCCTGAGCACTGAGCACCCAGCACCCTGAGTACTGAGCAACCAGCTACCTGAGTACTGAGCACCCAGCACCCTGAGTACTGAGCACTCAGCAGCCTGAGTACTGAGCACCGAGCACACCGAGCAATGAGCACCCAGCACCCTGAGCACTGAGCACCCGGAGGACTGAGCACCCAGCACTCTGAGCACTGAGCACAGATCACTCTGAGCAGTGAGCACCCAGCACCCCGAGCACTGAGCACCCAGCACCCTGAGTACTGAGCACCCAGCACCCCGAGTACTGAGCACCCAGCACCCTGAGTACTGAGCACCCAGCACCCCGAGCACTGAGCACCCAGCACCCTGAGTACTGAGCACCCTGAGTACTGAGCACTGAGCACAGAGCATCCTGAGTACTGAGCACTCTGAGGACTGAGCACCCAGCACCCAGAGCACTGAGAACCCAGCACCCTGAGTACTGAGCACTGATCACCCTGAGCACTGAGCACCCAGCACCCCGAGCACTGAGCACCCAGCACCCTGAGCACTGAGCACCCTGAGGACTGAGCACCCAGCACCCTGAGCACCGAGCACCCCGAGCACTGAGCACCCAGCACCCTGAGCACTGAGCACCCTGAGGACTGAGCACCCAGCACCCTGAGCACCGAGCACCCCGAGCACTGAGCACCCAGCACCCTGAGCACTGAGCACCCTGAGGACTGAGCACCCAGCACCCTGAGCACCGAGCACCCCGAGCACTGAGCACCCAGCACCCTGAGTACTGAGAACAGATCACCCCGAGCACGGAGCACCCAGTACCCCGAACACTGAGTACTGAGCACCCAGCACCCTGAGTACTGAGCACCGAGCTCCCTGAGCACTGAGCACCCAGCACCCTGAGCACTGAGCACCCAGCACCCTGAGCACTGAACACCCAGCACCCTGAGTACTGAGCACCCAGCACGCTGAGTACTGAGCACTCAGCACCCTGAGCACTGAGCACCCAGCACCATGAGTACTGAGCACTGAGCACCCAGCACCCCGAGCACTGAGCACCCAGCACCCTGTGTACTGAGCACTGAGCACCCTGATTACTAAGCACCTAGCACCCTGAGTACTGAGCACCCAGGACCCTGAGCACTGAGCACCGAGCACCCCGAGCACTGAGCACTCAGCACCCTGAGCACTCAGCACCCATCACCCCGATCACTGAACACCCAGCACCCTGAGCACTGAGCACCCAGCACCCTGAGCACTGAGCACCCAGCACCCAGAGCACTGAGCACCCAGCACCCTGAGCACTGAGCACCCAGCACCCTGAGTACTGAGCACCCAGCACCCTGAGTACTGAGCACCCAGCACCCTGAGTACTTAGCACCGAGCACCCTGAGTACTGAGCACCGAGCACCCTGAGTACTGAGCACCCAGCACCCTGAGCACTGAGCACCCAGCACCCTGAGTACTGAGCACCCAGCACCCTGAGTACTGAGCACCCAGCACCCCTAGCACTGAGCACCCAGCACCCTGAGTACTGAGCACCTAGCACCCTGAGCACTGAGCACCGAGCACCCTGAGTACTGAACACCCAGCACCCTGAGCACTGAGCACTGAGCACCCAGCACCCTGAGCACTGAGAACTGAGCACCCAGCACCCCGAGCACTGAGCACCCAGCACCCTGAGCACCCAGCACCCTGAGCACTGAGCACCCTGAGCACTGAGCACCCTGAGCACTGAGCACTGAGCACCCAGCACCCTGAGTACTGAGCACCCAACACTCTGAGCACTGAGCACCCAGCACGCTGAGTACTGAGCACTGAGCACACAGCACCCTGAGTACTGAGCACCCAGCACCCCGAGCACTGAGCACCCAGCGCCCCGAGCACTGAGCACCCAGCACCCTGAGCACTGAGCACTGAGCACACTGAGCACTGAGCACCCAGCACCCCGAGTACTGAGCACTGAGCACCCTGAGTACTGCGCACCCAACACCCAGAGTACTGATCACCCAGCACCCTGAGAACTGAGCACCCAGCACCCTGAGTACTGAGCACCCAGCACCCTGAGTACTGAGCACCCAGCACCCTGAGCACTGAGCACTGAGCACCCAGCACCTTGAGCACTGAGCACTGACCACCCAGCACCCCGAGCACTGAGCACCCAGCGCCCTGAGCACTGAGCACCCAGCACACTGAGCACTGAGCACCCAGCCCCCTGAGTACTGAGCAACCAGCACCATGAGTACTGAGCACCCAGCACCCTGAGCACTGAGCACCCTGAGGACTGAGCACCCAGCTCCCTGAGCACTGAGCACCCAGCACCCTGAGTACTGAGCACCGATCACCCTGAGCACTGAGCACCCAGCACCCCGAGCACTGAGCACCCAGCACCCTGAGTACTGAGCACCCAGCACCCTGAGCACTGAGCACCCAGCACCCTGAGTACTGAGCACCCTGAGTACTGAGCACCCAGCACCCTGAGTACTGAGCACCCAGCACCCTGAGTACTGAGTACCCAGCACCCTGAGCACTGAGGACCCAGCACCCTGAGTACTGAGCACCGAGCACCCTGAGTACTGAGCACCCAGCACCCTGAGTACTGAGCACACAGCACCCTGAGCACTGAGCACCCAGCACACTGAGTACTGAGCACCCAGCACCCTGAGTACTGAGCACCCAACACCCAGACTACTGAGCTCCCAGCACCCTGAGCACTGAGCACCCAGCACCCTGAGTACTGAGCACCCAGCACCCTGAGTACTGAACACCCAGCACCCTGAGCACTGAGCACTGAGCACCCTGAGCACTGAGTACTGAGCACTGAGCACCCTGAGCACTGAGCACCCAGCACCCCGAGTACTGAGCACCCAGCACCCCGAGCACTGAGCACCCAGCGCCCCGAGCACTGAGCACCCAGCACCCCGAGCAGTGAGCACTGAGCACCCTGAGCACTGAGCACCAAGCACCCCGAGTACTGAGCACTGAGCACCCTGAGTACTGAGCACCAAGCACCCCGAGTACTGAGCACTGAGCACCCTGAGTACTGAGCACCCAGCACCCTGAGCACTGAGCACCCAGCACCCTGAGTACTGAGCACTGAAAACCCTGAGTACTGAGCACCGAGCACCCTGAGTACTGAGCACCCAGCACCCTGATCACTGAGCACGGAGCACCCCGAGGACTGAGCACCCAGCACCCTGAGCACTGAGCACCCAGCACCTTGAGTACTGAGCACCGAGCACAATGAGCACTGAGCACCCAGCACCCTGAGTACTGAGCACCCAGCACCCTGAGCACTGAGCACCCAGCTCCCTGAGCACTGAGCACGCAGCACCCCAAGCACTCAGCAACCAGCACCCTGAGTACTGAGCACAGAGCACCCTGAGCACTGAGCACCCAGCACCCTGAGTACTGAGCACCCAGCACCCTGAGTACTGAGCAACCAGCACCCTGAGCACTGAGCACCCAGCACCCTGAGCACTGAGCACTGAGCACCCAGCACCACAGCCCTGAGCAATCAGCACCCCGAGCACTGAGCACCCAGCACCCTGAGCACTGAGCACCCAGCACCCTGAGTACTGAGCAACCAGCTACCTGAGTACTGAGCACCCAGCACCCTGAGTACTGAGCACTCAGCAGCCTGAGTACTGAGCACCGAGCACACCGAGCAATGAGCACCCAGCACCCTGAGCACTGAGCACCCGGAGGACTGAGCACCCAGCACTCTGAGCACTGAGCACAGATCACTCTGAGCAGTGAGCACCCAGCACCCCGAGCACTGAGCACCCAGCACCCTGAGTACTGAGCACCCAGCACCCCGAGTACTGAGCACCCAGCACCCTGAGTACTGAGCACCCAGCACCCCGAGCACTGAGCACCCAGCACCCTGAGTACTGAGCACCCTGAGTACTGAGCACTGAGCACAGAGCATCCTGAGTACTGAGCACTCTGAGGACTGAGCACCCAGCACCCAGAGCACTGAGAACCCAGCACCCTGAGTACTGAGCACTGATCACCCTGAGCACTGAGCACCCAGCACCCCGAGCACTGAGCACCCAGCACCCTGAGTACTGAGCACCCAGCACCCTGAGCACTGAGCACCGAGCACCCTGAGTACTGAACACCCAGCACCTTGAGCACTCAGCACTGAGCACCCAGCACCCTGAGCACTGAGCACTGAGCACCCAGCACCCCGAGCACTGAGCACCCAGCACCCTGAGCACCCAGCACCCTGAGCACTGAGCACGCTGAGCACTGAGCACCCTGAGCACTGAGCACTGAGCACCCAGCACCCTGAGTACTGAGCACCCAACACTCTGAGCACTGAGCACCCAGCACGCTGAGTACTGAGCACTGAGCACACAGCACCCTGAGTACTGAGCACCCAGCACCCCGAGCACTGAGCACCCAGCGCCCCGAGCACTGAGCACCCAGCACCCCGAGCACTGAGCACTGAGCACACTGAGCACTGAGCACCCAGCACCCCGAGTACTGAGCACTGAGCGCCCTGAGTACTGAGCACCCAGCACCCCGAGTACTGAGCACTGAGCACCCTGAGTACTGAGCACCCAGCACCCTGAGCACTGAGAACCCAGCACCATGAGTACTGAGTACCCAGCACCCTGAGTACTGAGCACCGAGCACCCCGAGCACTGAGCACCCAGCACCCTGAGCACTGAGCACCCTGAGGACTGAGCAACCAGCACCCTGAGCACCGAGCACCCCGAGCACTGAGCACCCAGCACCCTGAGCACTGAGCACCCAGCACCCAGAGCACTGAGCACCCAGCACACTGAGCACTGAGCACCCAGCACCCTGAGTACTGAGCACCCAGCACCCTGAGTACTGAGCACCCAGCACCCTGAGTACTGAGCACCGAGCACCATGAGTACTGAGCACCGAGCACCCTGAGTACTGAGCACCCAGCACCCTGAGCACTGAGCACCCAGCACCCTGAGTACTGAGCACCCAGCACCCTGAGTACTGAGCACCCAGCACCCCTAGCACTGAGCACCCAGCACCCTGAGTACTGAGCACCTAGCACCCTGAGCACTGAGCACCGAGCACCCTGAGTACTGAACACCCAGCACCCTGAGCACTGAGCACCCTGAGGACTGAGCAACCAGCACCCTGAGCACCGAGCACCCCGAGCACTGAGCACCCAGCACCCTGAGCACTGAGCACCCAGCACCCAGAGCACTGAGCACCCAGCACACTGAGCACTGAGCACCCAGCACCCTGAGTACTGAGCACCCAGCACCCTGAGTACTGAGCACCCAGCACCCTGAGTACTGAGCACCGAGCACAATGAGTACTGAGCACCGAGCACCCTGAGTACTGAGCACCCAGCACCCTGAGCACTGAGCACCCAGCACCCTGAGTACTGAGCACCCAGCACCCTGAGTACTGAGCACCCAGCACCCCTAGCACTGAGCACCCAGCACCCTGAGTACTGAGCACCTAGCACCCTGAGCACTGAGCACCGAGCACCCTGAGTACTGAACACCCAGCACCCTGAGCACTGAGCACTGAGCACCCAGCACCCTGAGCACTGAGAACTGAGCACCCAGCACCCCGAGCACTGAGCACCCAGCACCCTGAGCACCCAGCACCCTGAGCACTGAGCACCCTGAGCACTGAGCACCCTGAGCACTGAGCACTGAGCACCCAGCACCCTGAGTACTGAGCACCCAGCACCCTGAGCACTGAGCACCCAGCACCCCGAGCACTGAGCACCCAGCACCCCGAGCACTGAGCACCCAGCACCCTGAGCACTGAGCACCCAGCACCCTGAGCACTGAGCACCCAGCACCCTGAGTACTGAGTACTCAGCACCCTGAGCACTGAGCACCCAGCACCCTGAGTACTGATCACCGAGCACCCCGAGCACTGAGCACCCAGCACCCTGAGTACTGAGCACCCAGCACCCTGAGCACTGAGCACAAAGCACGCTGAGTACTGAGCACTGAACACCCTGAGTACTGAGCACCGAGGACCCTGAGCACTCAGCACCCAGCACGCTGAGTACTAAGCACTGAGCACCCTGAGTACTGAGCACCTAGCACCCTGAGTACTGAGCACCCAGCACCCTGAGCACTGAGCACCCAGCACCCCGAGCACTGAGCACCCAGCACCCCGAGCTCTGAGCACCCAGCACCCTGAGTACTGAGCACCCCGAGTACTGAGCACCCAGCACCCCGAGCACTGAGCACCCAGCACCCTGAGTACTGAGAACAGATCACCCCGAGCACGGAGCACCCAGTACCCCGAACACTGAGTACTGAGCACCCAGCACCCTGAGTACTGAGCACCGAGCTCCCCGAGCACTGAGCACCCAGCACCCTGAGCACTGAGCACCCAGCACCCTGAGCACTGAACACCCAGCACCCTGAGCACTGAGCACCCAGCACCCTGAGCACTGAGCACCCAGCACCCTGAGTACTGAGTACTCAGCACCCTGAGCACTGAGCACCCAGCACCCTGAGTACTGATCACTGAGCACCCGGAGCACTGAGCACCCAGCACCCTGAGTACTGAGCACCCAGCACCGTGAGTACTGAGTACAAAGCACCCTGAGCACTGAGCACCCAGCACCCTGAGTACTGAGCACGGAGCACCCTGAGTACTGAGCACCCAGCACCCTGAGTACTGAGCACCCAGCACCCTGAGCACTGAGCACCCAGCACCCTGAGTACTGAGCACCCAGCACCCTGAGTACTGAGCACTGATCACCCTGAGCACTGAGCACCCAGCACCCCGAGCACTGAGCACCCAGCACCCTGAGTACTGAGCACCTAGCACCCTGAGCACTGAGCACCGAGCACCCTGAGTACTGAACACCCAGCACCCTGAGCACTGAGCACTGAGCACCCAGCACCCTGAGCACTGAGCACTGAGCACCCAGCACCCCGAGCACTGAGCACCCAGCACCCTGAGCACCCAGCACCCTGAGCACTGAGCACCCTGAGCACTGAGCACCCTGAGCACTGAGCACTGAGCACCCAGCACCATGAGTACTGAGCACCCAACACTCTGAGCAATGAGCACCCAGCACGCTGAGTACTGAGCACTGAGCACACAGCACCCTGAGGACTGAGCACCCAGCACCCTGAGCACTGAGCACTGAGCACCCAGCACCCCGAGCACTGAGCACCCAGCACCCTGAGCACCCAGCACCCTGAGCACTGAGCACCCTGAGTACTGAGCACCCAGCACCCTGAGCACTGAGCACACAGCACCCTGAGTACTGAGCACCCTGAGTAGTGAGCACTGATCACCCTGAGCACTGAGCACCCAGCACCCTGAGTACTGAGCACACAGCACCCTGAGCACTGAGCACCCAGCACCCTGAGCACTGAGCACCCAGCACCCTGAGTACTGAGCACCCAGAACCCTGAGTACTGAGTACAAAGCACCATGAGCACTGAGCACCCAGCACCCTGAGTACTGAGCACCGAGCACCCTGAGTACTGAGCACCCAGCACCCTGAGTACTGAGCACCCAGCACCCTGAGCACTGAGCACCCAGCACCCTGAGTACTGAGCACCCAGCACCCTGAGTACTGAGCACCCAGCACCCTGGGTACGGAGCACCCAGCACCCTGAGTACTGAGCACCCAGCACCCTGAGTACTGAGCACCGAGCACCCGAGCACTGAGCAACCAGCACCCTGAGTACTGAGCACTGAGCACCCTGAGTACTAAGCACCGAACACCCTGAGTAGTGAGCACCCAGCACCCGGAGGACTGAGCACCCAGCACCCTGAGCACTGAGCACCCAGCACCCTGAGTAATGAGCACCCAGCACCCTGAGTACTGAGCACCCAGCACCCTGAGCACTGAGCACCCAGCACCCCGAGCACTGAGCACCCAGCACCCCGAGCACTGAGCACCCAGCACCCTGAGCACTGAGCACCCAGCACCCTGAGCACTGAGCACCCAGCACCCTGAGTAATGAGTACTCAGCACCCTGAGCACTGAGCACCCAGCACCCTGAGTACTGATCACCGAGCACCCCGAGCACTGAGCACCCAGCACCCTGAGTACTGAGCACCCAGCACCCTGAGCACTGAGCACAAAGCACGCTGAGTACTGAGCTCTGAACACCCTGAGTACTTAGCACCGAGGACCCTGAGCACTCAGCACCCAGCACGCTGAGTACTAAGCACTGAGCACCCTGAGTACTGAGCACCTAGCACCCTGAGTACTGAGCACCCAGCACCCTGAGCACTGAGCAGCCAGCACCCTCAGCACTGAGCACCCAGCACCCCGAGCACTGAGCACCCAGCACCCTGAGCACTGAGCACCCAGCACCCCGAGTACTGAGCACCGAGCACCCCGAGCTCTGAGCACCCAGCACCCTGAGTACTGAGCACCCAGTACCCTGAGTACTGAGCACCCCGAGTACTGAGCACCCAGCACCCCGAGCACTGAGCACCCAGCACCCTGAGTACTGAGAACAGATCACCCCGAGCACGGAGCACCCAGTACCCCGAGCACTGAGTACTGAGCACCCAGCACCCTGAGTACTGAGCACCGAGCTCCCCGAGCACTGAGCACCCAGCACCCTGAGCACTGAGCACCCAGCACCCTGAGCACTGAACACCCAGCACCCTGAGTACTGAGCACCCAGCACGCTGAGTACTGAGCACTCAGCACCCTGAGCACTGAGCACCCAGCACCCTGAGTACTGAGCACTGAGCACCCAGCACCCCGAGCACTGAGCACCCAGCACCCTGTGTACTGAGCACTGAGCACCCTGATTACTAAGCACCTAGCACCCTGAGTACTGAGCACCCAGGACCCTGAGCACTGAGCACCGAGCACCCCGAGCACTGAGCACTCAGCACCCTGAGCACTCAGCACCCATCACCCCGATCACTGAGCACCCAGCACCCTGAGCACTGAGCACCCAGCACCCTGAGCACTGAGCACCCAGCACCCAGAGCACTGAGCACCCAGCACAATGAGCACTGAGCACCCAGCACCCTGAGTACTGAGCACCCAGCACCCTGAGTACTGAGCACCCAGCACCCTGAGTACTGAGCACCGAGCACCATGAGTACTGAGCACCGAGCACCCTGAGTACTGAGCACCCAGCACCCTGAGCACTGAGCACCCAGCACCCTGAGTACTGAGCACCCAGCACCCTGAGTACTGAGCACCCAGCACCCCTAGCACTGAGCACCCAGCACCCTGAGTACTGAGCACCTAGCACCCTGAGCACTGAGCACCGAGCACCCTGAGTACTGAACACCCAGCACCCTGAGCACTGAGCACCCAGCACCCTGAGCACTGAACACCCAGCACCCTGAGTACTGAGCACCCAGCACGCTGAGTACTGAGCACTCAGCACCCTGAGCACTGAGCACCCAGCACCCTGAGTACTGAGCACTGAGCACCCAGCACCCCGAGCACTGAGCACCCAGCACCCTGTGTACTGAGCACTGAGCACCCTGATTACTAAGCACCTAGCACCCTGAGTACTGAGCACCCAGGACCCTGAGCACTGAGCACCGAGCACCCCGAGCACTGAGCACTCAGCACCCTGAGCACTCAGCACCCATCACCCCGATCACTGAGCACCCAGCACCCTGAGCACTGACCACCCAGCACCCTGAGCACTGAGCACCCAGCACCCAGAGCACTGAGCACCCAGCACCCTGAGCACTGAGCACCCAGCACCCTGAGTACTGAGCACCCAGCACCCTGAGTACTGAGCACCCAGCACCCTGAGTACTGAGCACCGAGCACCCTGAGTACTGAGCACCGAGCACCCTGAGTACTGAGCACCCAGCACCCTGAGCACTGAGCACCCAGCACCCTGAGTACTGAGCACCCAGCACCCTGAGTACTGAGCACCCAGCACCCCTAGCACTGAGCACCCAGCACCCTGAGTACTGAGCACCTAGCACCCTGAGCACTGAGCACCGAGCACCCTGAGTACTGAACACCCAGCACCCTGAGCACTGAGCACTGAGCACCCAGCACCCTGAGCACTGAGAACTGAGCACCCAGCACCCCGAGCACTGAGCAACCAGCACCCTGAGCACCCAGCACCCTGAGCACTGAGCACCCTGAGCACTGAGCACCCTGAGCACTGAGCACTGAGCACCCAGCACCCTGAGTACTGAGCACCCAACACTCTGAGCACTGAGCACCCAGAACGCTGAGTACTGAGCACTGAGCACACAGCACCCTGAGTACTGAGCACCCAGCACCCCGAGCACTGAGCACCCAGCGCCCCGAGCACTGAGCACCCAGCACCCTGAGCACTGAGCACTGAGCACACTGAGCACTGAGCACCCAGAACCCCGAGTACTGAGCACTGAGCACCCTGAGTACTGCGCACCCAACACCCAGAGTACTGATCACCCAGCACCCTGAGAACTGAGCACCCAGCACCCTGAGTACTGAGCACCCAGCACCCTGAGTACTGAGCACCCAGCACCCTGAGCACTGAGCACTGAGCACCCAGCACCTTGAGCACTGAGCACTGACCACCCAGCACCCCGAGCACTGAGCACCCAGCACCCCAAGCACTGAGCACCCAGCGCCCTGAGCACTGAGCACCCAGCACACTGAGCACTGAGCACCCAGCCCCCTGAGTACTGAGTACCCAGCACCATGAGTACTGAGCACCCAGCACCCTGAGCACTGAGCACCCTGAGGACTGAGCACCCAGCTCCCTGAGCACTGAGCACCCAGCACCCTGAGTACTGAGCACCGATCACCCTGAGCACTGAGCACCCAGCACCCCGAGCACTGAGCACCCAGCACCCTGAGTACTGAGCACCCAGCACCCTGAGCACTGAGCACCCAGCACCCTGAGTACTGAGCACCCTGAGTACTGAGCACCGATCACCCTGAGCACTGAGCACCCAGCACCCTGAGTACTGAGCACCCAGCACCCTGAGCACTGAGCAACCAGCACCCTGAGCACTGAGCACCCAGCACCCTGAGTACTGAGCACCCAGCACCCTGAGTACTGAGTACCCAGCACCCTGAGCACTGAGGACCCAGCACCCTGAGTACTGAGCACCGAGCACCCTGAGTACTGAGCACCCAGCACCCTGAGTACTGAGCACACAGCACCCTGAGCACTGAGCACCCAGCACCCTGAGTACTGAGCACCCAGCACCCTGAGTACTGAGCACCCAGCACCCAGAGCACTGAGCACCCAGCACCCCGAGCACGGAGCACCCAGGACCCTGAGCACTGAGTACTGAGCACCCAGCACCCTGAGTACTGAGCACCGAGCTAACCGAGCACTGAGCACCCTGAGTACTGAGCACCCAGCACCCCGATCACTGAGTACCCAGCACCATGTGCACTGAGCACCCAGCACCCTGAGCACTGAGCACCCAGCACCCTGAGTACTGAGCACCCAGCACGCTGAGTACTGAGCACCCAGCACCCTGAGCACTGAGCAGGCAGCACCCTGAGTACTGAGCACTGAGCACCCAGCACCCCGAGCACTGAGCACCCAGCACCCTGTGTACTGAGCACTGAGCACCCTGAGCACTGAGCACCGAGCACCCCGAGCACTGAGCACCCAGCACCCTGAGCACTCAGCACCCAGCACCCCGAGCACTGAGCACCGAGCACCCCGAGCACTGAGCACCCAGCACCCTGAGCACTCAGCACCCAGCACCCCGAGCACTGAGCACCCAGCACCCTGAGCACTGAGCACCCAGCACCATGAGCACGGAGCACCCCGAGTACTGAGCACCCAGCACCCTGAGCACTGAGCACCCAGCACCTTGAGTACTGAGCACCGAGCACCTCGAGCACTAAGCACCCAGCACCCTGAGTACTGAGCACCCAGCACCCTGAGCACTGAGCACCCAGAACCCTGAGCACTGAGCACCCAGCACCCTGAGCACGGAGCACCCAGCACCCTGAGTACTGAGCACCCAACACCCAGACTACTGAGCTCCCAGCACCCTGAGCACTGAGCACCCAGCACCCTGAGTACTGAGCACCCAGCACCCTGAGTACTGAACACCCAGCACCCTGAGCACTGAGCACTGAGCACCCTGAGCACTGAGTACTGAGCACTGAGCACCCTGAGCACTGAGCACCCAGCACCCCGAGTACTGAGCACCCAGCACCCCGAGCACTGAGCACCCAGCGCC
The DNA here is from genome assembly GCF_018167655.1 of Microtus oregoni. Classification (NCBI taxonomy): domain Eukaryota; kingdom Metazoa; phylum Chordata; class Mammalia; order Rodentia; family Cricetidae; genus Microtus; species Microtus oregoni. The sequence continues at coordinate 5,880,043 of NW_024544028.1, read as the reverse complement.
CCGAGCACTGAGCACCCAGCACCCCGAGCACTGATCACTGAGCACCCTGAGCACTGAGCACCAAGCACCCTGAGTACTGAGCACTGAGCACCCTGAGTACTGAGCACCAAGCACCCCGAGTACTGAGCACTGAGCACCCTGAGTACTGAGCACCCAGCACCCTGAGCACTGAGCACCCAGCACCCTGAGTACTGAGCACTGAAAACCCTGAGTACTGAGCACCGAGCACCCTGAGTACTGAGCACCCAGCACCCTGATCACTGAGCACGGAGCACCCCGAGGACTGAGCACCCAGCACCCTGAGCACTGAGCACCCAGCACCTTGAGTACTGAGCACCGAGCACAATGAGCACTGCGCACCCAGCACCCTGAGTACTGAGCACCCAGCACCCTGAGTACTGAGCAACCAGCACCCTGAGCACTGAGCACTGAGCACCCAGCACCCTGAGCACTGAGCACTGAGCACCCAGCACCACAGCCCTGAGCAATCAGCACCCCGAGCACTGAGCACCCAGCACCCTGAGCACTGAGCACCCAGCACCCTGAGTACTGAGCAACCAGCTACCTGAGTACTGAGCACCCAGCACCCTGAGTACTGAGCACTCAGCAGCCTGAGTACTGAGCACCGAGCACACCGAGCAATGAGCACCCAGCCCAGCACCCTGAGCACTGAGCACCCGGAGGACTGAGCACCCAGCACTCTGAGCACTGAGCACAGATCACTCTGAGCAGTGAGCACCCAGCACCCCGAGCACTGAGCACCCAGCACCCTGAGTACTGAGCACCCAGCACCCCGAGTACTGAGCACCCAGCACCCTGAGTACTGAGCACCCAGCACCCCGAGCACTGAGCACCCAGCACCCTGAGTACTGAGCACCCTGAGTACTGAGCACTGAGCACAGAGCATCCTGAGTACTGAGCACTCTGAGGACTGAGCACCCAGCACCCAGAGCACTGAGAACCCAGCACCCTGAGTACTGAGCACTGATCACCCTGAGCACTGAGCACCCAGCACCCCGAGCACTGAGCACCCAGCACCCTGAGTACTGAGCACCCAGCACCCTGAGCACTGAGCACCGAGCACCCTGAGTACTGAACACCCAGCACCTTGAGCACTCAGCACTGAGCACCCAGCACCCTGAGCACTGAGCACTGAGCACCCAGCACCCCGAGCACTGAGCACCCAGCACCCTGAGCACCCAGCACCCTGAGCACTGAGCACCCTGAGCACTGAGCACCCTGAGCACTGAGAACTGAGCACCCAGCACCCTGAGTACTGAGCACAAAACACTCTGAGCACTGAGCACCCAGCACGCTGAGTACTGAGCACTGAGCACACAGCACCCTGAGTACTGAGCACCCAGCACCCCGAGCACTGAGCACCCAGCGCCCCGAGCACTGAGCACCCAGCACCCCGAGCACTGAGCACTGAGCACACTGAGCACTGAGCACCCAGCACCCCGAGTACTGAGCACTGAGCGCCCTGAGTACTGAGCACCCAGCACCCCGAGTACTGAGCACTGAGCACCCTGAGTACTGAGCACCCAGCACCCTGAGCACTGAGAACCCAGCACCATGAGTACTGAGTACCCAGCACCCTGAGTACTGAGCACCGAGCACCCCGAGCACTGAGCACCCAGCACCCTGAGCACTGAGCACCCTGAGGACTGAGCACCCAGCACCCTGAGCACCGAGCACCCCGAGCACTGAGCACCCAGCACCCTGAGCACTGAGCACCCTGAGGACTGAGCACCCAGCACCCTGAGCACCGAGCACCCCGAGCACTGAGCACCCAGCACCCTGAGCACTGAGCACCCTGAGGACTGAGCACCCAGCACCCTGAGCACCGAGCACCCCGAGCACTGAGCACCCAGCACCCTGAGTACTGAGAACAGATCACCCCGAGCACGGAGCACCCAGTACCCCGAACACTGAGTACTGAGCACCCAGCACCCTGAGTACTGAGCACCGAGCTCCCTGAGCACTGAGCACCCAGCACCCTGAGCACTGAGCACCCAGCACCCTGAGCACTGAACACCCAGCACCCTGAGTACTGAGCACCCAGCACGCTGAGTACTGAGCACTCAGCACCCTGAGCACTGAGCACCCAGCACCATGAGTACTGAGCACTGAGCACCCAGCACCCCGAGCACTGAGCACCCAGCACCCTGTGTACTGAGCACTGAGCACCCTGATTACTAAGCACCTAGCACCCTGAGTACTGAGCACCCAGGACCCTGAGCACTGAGCACCGAGCACCCCGAGCACTGAGCACTCAGCACCCTGAGCACTCAGCACCCATCACCCCGATCACTGAACACCCAGCACCCTGAGCACTGAGCACCCAGCACCCTGAGCACTGAGCACCCAGCACCCAGAGCACTGAGCACCCAGCACCCTGAGCACTGAGCACCCAGCACCCTGAGTACTGAGCACCCAGCACCCTGAGTACTGAGCACCCAGCACCCTGAGTACTTAGCACCGAGCACCCTGAGTACTGAGCACCGAGCACCCTGAGTACTGAGCACCCAGCACCCTGAGCACTGAGCACCCAGCACCCTGAGTACTGAGCACCCAGCACCCTGAGTACTGAGCACCCAGCACCCCTAGCACTGAGCACCCAGCACCCTGAGTACTGAGCACCTAGCACCCTGAGCACTGAGCACCGAGCACCCTGAGTACTGAACACCCAGCACCCTGAGCACTGAGCACTGAGCACCCAGCACCCTGAGCACTGAGAACTGAGCACCCAGCACCCCGAGCACTGAGCACCCAGCACCCTGAGCACCCAGCACCCTGAGCACTGAGCACCCTGAGCACTGAGCACCCTGAGCACTGAGCACTGAGCACCCAGCACCCTGAGTACTGAGCACCCAACACTCTGAGCACTGAGCACCCAGCACGCTGAGTACTGAGCACTGAGCACACAGCACCCTGAGTACTGAGCACCCAGCACCCCGAGCACTGAGCACCCAGCGCCCCGAGCACTGAGCACCCAGCACCCTGAGCACTGAGCACTGAGCACACTGAGCACTGAGCACCCAGCACCCCGAGTACTGAGCACTGAGCACCCTGAGTACTGCGCACCCAACACCCAGAGTACTGATCACCCAGCACCCTGAGAACTGAGCACCCAGCACCCTGAGTACTGAGCACCCAGCACCCTGAGTACTGAGCACCCAGCACCCTGAGCACTGAGCACTGAGCACCCAGCACCTTGAGCACTGAGCACTGACCACCCAGCACCCCGAGCACTGAGCACCCAGCGCCCTGAGCACTGAGCACCCAGCACACTGAGCACTGAGCACCCAGCCCCCTGAGTACTGAGCACCCAGCACCATGAGTACTGAGCACCCAGCACCCTGAGCACTGAGCACCCTGAGGACTGAGCACCCAGCTCCCTGAGCACTGAGCACCCAGCACCCTGAGTACTGAGCACCGATCACCCTGAGCACTGAGCACCCAGCACCCCGAGCACTGAGCACCCAGCACCCTGAGTACTGAGCACCCAGCACCCTGAGCACTGAGCACCCAGCACCCTGAGTACTGAGCACCCTGAGTACTGAGCACCGATCACCCTGAGCACTGAGCACCCAGCACCCTGAGTACTGAGCACCCAGCACCCTGAGCACTGAGCAACCAGCACCCTGAGCACTGAGCACCCAGCACCCTGAGTACTGAGCACCCAGCACCCTGAGTACTGAGTACCCAGCACCCTGAGCACTGAGGACCCAGCACCCTGAGTACTGAGCACCGAGCACCCTGAGTACTGAGCACCCAGCACCCTGAGTACTGAGCACACAGCACCCTGAGCACTGAGCACCCAGCACACTGAGTACTGAGCACCCAGCACCCTGAGTACTGAGCACCCAACACCCAGACTACTGAGCTCCCAGCACCCTGAGCACTGAGCACCCAGCACCCTGAGTACTGAGCACCCAGCACCCTGAGTACTGAACACCCAGCACCCTGAGCACTGAGCACTGAGCACCCTGAGCACTGAGTACTGAGCACTGAGCACCCTGAGCACTGAGCACCCAGCACCCCGAGTACTGAGCACCCAGCACCCCGAGCACTGAGCACCCAGCGCCCCGAGCACTGAGCACCCAGCACCCCGAGCACTGAGCACTGAGCACCCTGAGCACTGAGCACCAAGCACCCCGAGTACTGAGCACTGAGCACCCTGAGTACTGAGCACCAAGCACCCCGAGTACTGAGCACTGAGCACCCTGAGTACTGAGCACCCAGCACCCTGAGCACTGAGCACCCAGCACCCTGAGTACTGAGCACTGAAAACCCTGAGTACTGAGCACCGAGCACCCTGAGTACTGAGCACCCAGCACCCTGATCACTGAGCACGGAGCACCCCGAGGACTGAGCACCCAGCACCCTGAGCACTGAGCACCCAGCACCTTGAGTACTGAGCACCGAGCACAATGAGCACTGAGCACCCAGCACCCTGAGTACTGAGCACCCAGCACCCTGAGCACTGAGCACCCAGCTCCCTGAGCACTGAGCACGCAGCACCCCAAGCACTCAGCAACCAGCACCCTGAGTACTGAGCACAGAGCACCCTGAGCACTGAGCACCCAGCACCCTGAGTACTGAGCACCCAGCACCCTGAGTACTGAGCAACCAGCACCCTGAGCACTGAGCACCCAGCACCCTGAGCACTGAGCACTGAGCACCCAGCACCACAGCCCTGAGCAATCAGCACCCCAAGCACTGAGCACCCAGCACCCTGAGCACTGAGCACCCAGCACCCTGAGTACTGAGCAACCAGCTACCTGAGTACTGAGCACCCAGCACCCTGAGTACTGAGCACTCAGCAGCCTGAGTACTGAGCACCGAGCACACCGAGCAATGAGCACCCAGCACCCTGAGCACTGAGCACCCGGAGGACTGAGCACCCAGCACTCTGAGCACTGAGCACAGATCACTCTGAGCAGTGAGCACCCAGCACCCCGAGCACTGAGCACCCAGCACCCTGAGTACTGAGCACCCAGCACCCCGAGTACTGAGCACCCAGCACCCTGAGTACTGAGCACCCAGCACCCCGAGCACTGAGCACCCAGCACCCTGAGTACTGAGCACCCTGAGTACTGAGCACTGAGCACAGAGCATCCTGAGTACTGAGCACTCTGAGGACTGAGCACCCAGCACCCAGAGCACTGAGAACCCAGCACCCTGAGTACTGAGCACTGATCACCCTGAGCACTGAGCACCCAGCACCCCGAGCACTGAGCACCCAGCACCCTGAGTACTGAGCACCCAGCACCCTGAGCACTGAGCACCGAGCACCCTGAGTACTGAACACCCAGCACCTTGAGCACTCAGCACTGAGCACCCAGCACCCTGAGCACTGAGCACTGAGCACCCAGCACCCCGAGCACTGAGCACCCAGCACCCTGAGCACCCAGCACCCTGAGCACTGAGCACGCTGAGCACTGAGCACCCTGAGCACTGAGCACTGAGCACCCAGCACCCTGAGTACTGAGCACCCAACACTCTGAGCACTGAGCACCCAGCACGCTGAGTACTGAGCACTGAGCACACAGCACCCTGAGTACTGAGCACCCAGCACCCCGAGCACTGAGCACCCAGCGCCCCGAGCACTGAGCACCCAGCACCCCGAGCACTGAGCACTGAGCACACTGAGCACTGAGCACCCAGCACCCCGAGTACTGAGCACTGAGCGCCCTGAGTACTGAGCACCCAGCACCCCGAGTACTGAGCACTGAGCACCCTGAGTACTGAGCACCCAGCACCCTGAGCACTGAGAACCCAGCACCATGAGTACTGAGTACCCAGCACCCTGAGTACTGAGCACCGAGCACCCCGAGCACTGAGCACCCAGCACCCTGAGCACTGAGCACCCTGAGGACTGAGCAACCAGCACCCTGAGCACCGAGCACCCCGAGCACTGAGCACCCAGCACCCTGAGCACTGAGCACCCTGAGGACTGAGCACCCAGCACCCTGAGCACCGAGCACCCCGAGCACTGAGCACCCAGCACCCTGAGCACTGAGCACCCTGAGGACTGAGCACCCAGCACCCTGAGCACCGAGCACCCCGAGCACTGAGCACCCAGCACCCTGAGTACTGAGAACAGATCACCCCGAGCACGGAGCACCCAGTACCCCGAACACTGAGTACTGAGCACCCAGCACCCTGAGTACTGAGCACCGAGCTCCCCGAGCACTGAGCACCCAGCACCCTGAGCACTGAGCACCCAGCACCCTGAGCACTGAACACCCAGCACCCTGAGTACTGAGCACCCAGCACGCTGAGTACTGAGCACTCAGCACCCTGAGCACTGAGCACCCAGCACCCTGAGTACTGAGCACTGAGCACCCAGCACCCCGAGCACTGAGCACCCAGCACCCTGTGTACTGAGCACTGAGCACCCTGATTACTAAGCACCTAGCACCCTGAGTACTGAGCACCCAGGACCCTGAGCACTGAGCACCGAGCACCCCGAGCACTGAGCACTCAGCACCCTGAGCACTCAGCACCCATCACCCCGATCACTGAACACCCAGCACCCTGAGCACTGAGCACCCAGCACCCTGAGCACTGAGCACCCAGCACCCAGAGCACTGAGCACCCAGCACCCTGAGCACTGAGCACCCAGCACCCTGAGTACTGAGCACCCAGCACCCTGAGTACTGAGCACCCAGCACCCTGAGTACTTAGCACCGAGCACCCTGAGTACTGAGCACCGAGCACCCTGAGTACTGAGCACCCAGCACCCTGAGCACTGAGCACCCAGCACCCTGAGTACTGAGCACCCAGCACCCTGAGTACTGAGCACCCAGCACCCCTAGCACTGAGCACCCAGCACCCTGAGTACTGAGCACCTAGCACCCTGAGCACTGAGCACCGAGCACCCTGAGTACTGAACACCCAGCACCCTGATCACTGAGCACTGAGCACCCAGCACCCTGAGCACTGAGAACTGAGCACCCAGCACCCCGAGCACTGAGCACCCAGCACCCTGAGCACCCAGCACCCTGAGCACTGAGCACCCTGAGCACTGAGCACCCTGAGCACTGAGCACTGAGCACCCAGCACCCTGAGTACTGAGCACCCAACACTCTGAGCACTGAGCACCCAGCACGCTGAGTACTGAGCACTGAGCACACAGCACCCTGAGTACTGAGCACCCAGCACCCCGAGCACTGAGCACCCAGCGCCCCGAGCACTGAGCACCCAGCACCCTGAGCACTGAGCACTGAGCACACTGAGCACTGAGCACCCAGCACCCCGAGTACTGAGCACTGAGCACCCTGAGTACTGCGCACCCAACACCCAGAGTACTGATCACCCAGCACCCTGAGAACTGAGCACCCAGCACCCTGAGTACTGAGCACCCAGCACCCTGAGTACTGAGCACCCAGCACCCTGAGCACTGAGCACTGAGCACCCAGCACCTTGAGCACTGAGCACTGACCACCCAGCACCCCGAGCACTGAGCACCCAGCGCCCTGAGCACTGAGCACCCAGCACACTGAGCACTGAGCACCCAGCCCCCTGAGTACTGAGCACCCAGCACCATGAGTACTGAGCACCCAGCACCCTGAGCACTGAGCACCCTGAGGACTGAGCACCCAGCTCCCTGAGCACTGAGCACCCAGCACCCTGAGTACTGAGCACCGATCACCCTGAGCACTGAGCACCCAGCACCCCGAGCACTGAGCACCCAGCACCCTGAGTACTGAGCACCCAGCACCCTGAGCACTCAGCACCCAGCACCCTGAGTACTGAGCACCCTGAGTACTGAGCACCGATCACCCTGAGCACTGAGCACCCAGCACCCTGAGTACTGAGCACCCAGCACCCTGAGCACTGAGCAACCAGCACCCTGAGCACTGAGCACCCAGCACCCTGAGTACTGAGCACCCAGCACCCTGAGTACTGAGTACCCAGCACCCTGAGCACTGAGGACCCAGCACCCTGAGTACTGAGCACCGAGCACCCTGAGTACTGAGCACCCAGCACCCTGAGTACTGAGCACACAGCACCCTGAGCACTGAGCACCCAGCACACTGAGTACTGAGCACCCAGCACCCTGAGTACTGAGCACCCAACACCCAGACTACTGAGCTCCCAGCACCCTGAGCACTGAGCACCCAGCACCCTGAGTACTGAGCACCCAGCACCCTGAGTACTGAACACCCAGCACCCTGAGCACTGAGCACTGAGCACCCTGAGCACTGAGTACTGAGCACTGAGCACCCTGAGCACTGAGCACCCAGCACCCCGAGTACTGAGCACCCAGCACCCCGAGCACTGAGCACCCAGCGCCCCGAGCACTGAGCACCCAGCACCCCGAGCACTGAGCACTGAGCACCCTGAGCACTGAGCACCAAGCACCCCGAGTACTGAGCACTGAGCACCCTGAGTACTGAGCACCAAGCACCCCGAGTACTGAGCACTGAGCACCCTGAGTACTGAGCACCCAGCACCCTGAGCACTGAGCACCCAGCACCCTGAGTACTGAGCACTGAAAACCCTGAGTACTGAGCACCGAGCACCCTGAGTACTGAGCACCCAGCACCCTGATCACTGAGCATGGAGCACCCCGAGGACTGAGCACCCAGCACCCTGAGCACTGAGCACCCAGCACCTTGAGTACTGAGCACCGAGCACAATGAGCACTGAGCACCCAGCACCCTGAGTACTGACCACCCAGCACCCTGAGCACTGAGCACCCAGCTCCCTGAGCACTGAGCACGCAGCACCCCAAGCACTCAGCAACCAGCACCCTGAGTACTGAGCACAGAGCACCCTGAGCACTGAGCACCCAGCACCCTGAGTACTGAGCACCCAGCACCCTGAGTACTGAGCAACCAGCACCCTGAGCACTGAGCACCCAGCACCCTGAGCACTGAGCACTGAGCATCCAGCACCACAGCCCTGAGCAATCAGCACCCCGAGCACTGAGCACCCAGCACCCTGAGCACTGAGCACCCAGCACCCTGAGTACTGAGCAACCAGCTACCTGAGTACTGAGCACCCAGCACCCTGAGTACTGAGCACTCAGCAGCCTGAGTACTGAGCACCGAGCACACCGAGCAATGAGCACCCAGCACCCTGAGCACTGAGCACCCGGAGGACTGAGCACCCAGCACTCTGAGCACTGAGCACAGATCACTCTGAGCAGTGAGCACCCAGCACCCCGAGCACTGAGCACCCAGCACCCTGAGTACTGAGCACCCAGCACCCCGAGTACTGAGCACCCAGCACCCTGAGTACTGAGCACCCAGCACCCCGAGCACTGAGCACCCAGCACCCTGAGTACTGAGCACCCTGAGTACTGAGCACTGAGCACAGAGCATCCTGAGTACTGAGCACTCTGAGGACTGAGCACCCAGCACCCAGAGCACTGAGAACCCAGCACCCGGAGTACTGAGCACTGATCACCCTGAGCACTGAGCACCCAGCACCCCGAGCACTGAGCACCCAGCACCCTGAGTACTGAGCACCCAGCACCCTGAGTACTGAGCACCCAGCACCCCTAGCACTGAGCACCCAGCAACCTGAGTACTGAGCACCTAGCACCCTGAGCACTGAGCACCGAGCACCCTGAGTACTGAACACCCAGCACCCTGAGCACTGAGCACTGAGCACCCAGCACCCTGAGCACTGAGAACTGAGCACCCAGCACCCCGAGCACTGAGCACCCAGCACCCTGAGCACCCAGCACCCTGAGCACTGAGCACCCTGAGCACTGAGCACCCTGAGCACTGAGCACTGAGCACCCAGCACCCTGAGTACTGAGCACCCAACACTCTGAGCACTGAGCACCCAGCACGCTGAGTACTGAGCACTGAGCACACAGCACCCTGAGTACTGAGCACCCAGCACCCCGAGCACTGAGCACCCAGCGCCCCGAGCACTGAGCACCCAGCACCCTGAGCACTGAGCACTGAGCACACTGAGCACTGAGCACCCAGCACCCCGAGTACTGAGCACTGAGCACCCTGAGTACTGCGCACCCAACACCCAGAGTACTGATCACCCAGCACCCTGAGAACTGAGCACCCAGCACCCTGAGTACTGAGCACCCAGCACCCTGAGTACTGAGCACCCAGCACCCTGAGCACTGAGCACTGAGCACCCAGCACCTTGAGCACTGAGCACTGACCACCCAGCACCCCGAGCACTGAGCACCCAGCGCCCTGAGCACTGAGCACCCAGCACACTGAGCACTGAGCACCCAGCCCCCTGAGTACTGAGCACCCAGCACCATGAGTACTGAGCACCCAGCACCCTGAGCACTGAGCACCCTGAGGACTGAGCACCCAGCTCCCTGAGCACTGAGCACCCAGCACCCTGAGTACTGAGCACCGATCACCCTGAGCACTGAGCACCCAGCACCCCGAGCACTGAGCACCCAGCACCCTGAGTACTGAGCACCCAGCACCCTGAGCACTGAGCACCCAGCACCCTGAGTACTGAGCACCCTGAGTACTGAGCACCGATCACCCTGAGCACTGAGCACCCAGCACCCTGAGTACTGAGCACCCAGCACCCTGAGCACTGAGCAACCAGCACCCTGAGCACTGAGCACCCAGCACCCTGAGTACTGAGCACCCAGCACCCTGAGTACTGAGTACCCAGCACCCTGAGCACTGAGGACCCAGCACCCTGAGTACTGAGCACCGAGCACCCTGAGTACTGAGCACCCAGCACCCTGAGTACTGAGCACACAGCACCCTGAGCACTGAGCACCCAGCACACTGAGTACTGAGCACCCAGCACCCTGAGTACTGAGCACCCAACACCCAGACTACTGAGCTCCCAGCACCCTGAGCACTGAGCACCCAGCACCCTGAGTACTGAGCACCCAGCACCCTGAGTACTGAACACCCAGCACCCTGAGCACTGAGCACTGAGCACCCTGAGCACTGAGTACTGAGCACTGAGCACCCTGAGCACTGAGCACCCAGCACCCCGAGTACTGAGCACCCAGCACCCCGAGCACTGAGCACCCAGCGCCCCGAGCACTGAGCACCCAGCACCCCGAGCACTGAGCACTGAGCACCCTGAGCACTGAGCACCAAGCACCCCGAGTACTGAGCACTGAGCACCCTGAGTACTGAGCACCAAGCACCCCGAGTACTGAGCACTGAGCACCCTGAGTACTGAGCACCCAGCACCCTGAGCACTGAGCACCCAGCACCCTGAGTACTGAGCACTGAAAACCCTGAGTACTGAGCACCGAGCACCCTGAGTACTGAGCACCCAGCACCCTGATCACTGAGCATGGAGCACCCCGAGGACTGAGCACCCAGCACCCTGAGCACTGAGCACCCAGCACCTTGAGTACTGAGCACCGAGCACAATGAGCACTGAGCACCCAGCACCCTGAGTACTGACCACCCAGCACCCTGAGCACTGAGCACCCAGCTCCCTGAGCACTGAGCACGCAGCACCCCAAGCACTCAGCAACCAGCACCCTGAGTACTGAGCACAGAGCACCCTGAGCACTGAGCACCCAGCACCCTGAGTACTGAGCACCCAGCACCCTGAGTACTGAGCAACCAGCACCCTGAGCACTGAGCACCCAGCACCCTGAGCACTGAGCACTGAGCATCCAGCACCACAGCCCTGAGCAATCAGCACCCCGAGCACTGAGCACCCAGCACCCTGAGCACTGAGCACCCAGCACCCTGAGTACTGAGCAACCAGCTACCTGAGTACTGAGCACCCAGCACCCTGAGTACTGAGCACTCAGCAGCCTGAGTACTGAGCACCGAGCACACCGAGCAATGAGCACCCAGCACCCTGAGCACTGAGCACCCGGAGGACTGAGCACCCAGCACTCTGAGCACTGAGCACAGATCACTCTGAGCAGTGAGCACCCAGCACCCCGAGCACTGAGCACCCAGCACCCTGAGTACAGAGCACCCAGCACCCCGAGTACTGAGCACCCAGCACCCTGAATACTGAGCACCCAGCACCCCGAGCACTGAGCACCCAGCACCCTGAGTACTGAGCACCCTGAGTACTGAGCACTGAGCACAGAGCATCCTGAGTACTGAGCACTCTGAGGACTGAGCACCCAGCACCCAGAGCACTGAGAACCCAGCACCCGGAGTACTGAGCACTGATCACCCTGAGCACTGAGCACCCAGCACCCCGAGCACTGAGCACCCAGCACCCTGAGTACTGAGCACCCAGCACCCTGAGCACTGAGCACCGAGCACCTTGAGTACTGAACACCCAGCACCTTGAGCACTCAGCACTGAGCACCCAGCACCCTGAGCACTGAGCACTGAGCACCCAGCACCCCGAGCACTGAGCACCCAGCACCCTGAGCACCCAGCACCCTGAGCACTGAGCACCCTGAGCACTGAGCACCCTGAGCACTGAGCACTGAGCACCCAGCACCCTGAGTACTGAGCACCCAACACTCTGAGCACTGAGCACCCAGCACGCTGAGTACTGAGCACTGAGCACACAGCACCCTGAGTACTGAGCACCCAGCACCCCGAGCACTGAGCACCCAGCGCCCCGAGCACTGAGCACCCAGCACCCCGAGCACTGAGCACTGAGCACACTGAGCACTGAGCACCCAGCACCCCGAGTACTGAGCACTGAGCGCCCTGAGTACTGAGCACCCAGCACCCCGAGTAATGAGCACTGAGCACCCTGAGTACTGAGCACCCAGCACCCTGAGCACTGAGAACCCAGCACCATGAGTACTGAGTACCCAGCACCCTGAGCACTGAGCACCCAGCACCCTGAGTACTGAGCACCCAGCACCCTGAGTACTGAACACCCAGCACCCTGAGCACTGAGCACTGAGCACCCTGAGCACTGAGTACTGAGCACTGAGCACCCTGAGCACTGAGCACCCAGCACCCCGAGTACTGAGCACCCAGCACCCCGAGCACTGAGCACCCAGCGCCCCGAGCACTGAGCACCCAGCACCCCGAGCACTGAGCACTGAGCACCCTGAGCACTGAGCACCAAGCACCCTGAGTACTGAGCACTGAGCACCCTGAGTACTGAGCACCAAGCACCCCGAGTACTGAGCACTGAGCACCCTGAGTACTGAGCACCCAGCACCCTGAGCACTGAGCACCCAGCACCCTGAGTACTGAGCACTGAAAACCCTGAGTACTGAGCACCGAGCACCCTGAGTACTGAGCACCCAGCACCCTGATCACTGAGCATGGAGCACCCCGAGGACTGAGCACCCAGCACCCTGAGCACTGAGCACCCAGCACCTTGAGTACTGAGCACCGAGCACAATGAGCACTGAGCACCCAGCACCCTGAGTACTGACCACCCAGCACCCTGAGCACTGAGCACCCAGCTCCCTGAGCACTGAGCACGCAGCACCCCAAGCACTCAGCAACCAGCACCCTGAGTACTGAGCACAGAGCACCCTGAGCACTGAGCACCCAGCACCCTGAGTACTGAGCACCCAGCACCCTGAGTACTGAGCAACCAGCACCCTGAGCACTGAGCACCCAGCACCCTGAGCACTGAGCACTGAGCATCCAGCACCACAGCCCTGAGCAATCAGCACCCCGAGCACTGAGCACCCAGCACCCTGAGCACTGAGCACCCAGCACCCTGAGTACTGAGCAACCAGCTACCTGAGTACTGAGCACCCAGCACCCTGAGTACTGAGCACTCAGCAGCCTGAGTACTGAGCACCGAGCACACCGAGCAATGAGCACCCAGCACCCTGAGCACTGAGCACCCGGAGGACTGAGCACCCAGCACTCTGAGCACTGAGCACAGATCACTCTGAGCAGTGAGCACCCAGCACCCCGAGCACTGAGCACCCAGCACCCTGAGTACAGAGCACCCAGCACCCCGAGTACTGAGCACCCAGCACCCTGAATACTGAGCACCCAGCACCCCGAGCACTGAGCACCCAGCACCCTGAGTACTGAGCACCCTGAGTACTGAGCACTGAGCACAGAGCATCCTGAGTACTGAGCACTCTGAGGACTGAGCACCCAGCACCCAGAGCACTGAGAACCCAGCACCCGGAGTACTGAGCACTGATCACCCTGAGCACTGAGCACCCAGCACCCCGAGCACTGAGCACCCAGCACCCTGAGTACTGAGCACCCAGCACCCTGAGCACTGAGCACCGAGCACCTTGAGTACTGAACACCCAGCACCTTGAGCACTCAGCACTGAGCACCCAGCACCCTGAGCACTGAGCACTGAGCACCCAGCACCCCGAGCACTGAGCACCCAGCACCCTGAGCACCCAGCACCCTGAGCACTGAGCACCCTGAGCACTGAGCACCCTGAGCACTGAGCACTGAGCACCCAGCACCCTGAGTACTGAGCACCCAACACTCTGAGCACTGAGCACCCAGCACGCTGAGTACTGAGCACTGAGCACACAGCACCCTGAGTACTGAGCACCCAGCACCCCGAGCACTGAGCACCCAGCGCCCCGAGCACTGAGCACCCAGCACCCCGAGCACTGAGCACTGAGCACACTGAGCACTGAGCACCCAGCACCCCGAGTACTGAGCACTGAGCGCCCTGAGTACTGAGCACCCAGCACCCCGAGTAATGAGCACTGAGCACCCTGAGTACTGAGCACCCAGCACCCTGAGCACTGAGAACCCAGCACCATGAGTACTGAGTACCCAGCACCCTGAGTACTGAGCACCGAGCACCCCGAGCACTGAGCACCCAGCACCCTGAGCACTGAGCACCCTGAGGACTGAGCAACCAGCACCCTGAGCACCGAGCACCCCGAGCACTGAGCACCCAGCACCCTGAGCACTGAGCACCCTGAGGTCTGAGCACCCAGCACCCTGAGCACCGAGCACCCCGAGCACTGAGCACCCAGCACCCTGAGTACTGAGAACAGATCACCCAGAGCACGGAGCACCCAGTACCCCCGAACACTGAGTACTGAGCACCCAGCACCCTGAGTACTGAGCACCGAGCTCCCCGAGCACTGAGCACCCAGCACCCTGAGCACTGAGCACCCAGCACCCTGAGCACTGAACACCCAGCACCCTGAGTACTGAGCACCCAGCACGCTGAGTACTGAGCACTCAGCACCCTGAGCACTGAGCACCCAGCACCCTGAGTACTGAGCACTGAGCACCCAGCACCCCGAGCACTGAGCACCCAGCACCCTGTGTACTGAGCACTGAGCACCCTGATTACTAAGCACCTAGCACCCTGAGTACTGAGCACCCAGGACCCTGAGCACTGAGCACCGAGCACCCCGAGCACTGAGCACTCAGCACCCTGAGCACTCAGCACCCATCACCCCGATCACTGAACACCCAGCACCCTGAGCACTGAGCACCCAGCACCCTGAGCACTGAGCACCCAGCACCCAGAGCACTGAGCACCCAGCACCCTGAGCACTGAGCACCCAGCACCCTGAGTACTGAGCACCCAGCACCCTGAGTACTGAGCACCCAGCACCCTGAGTACTTAGCACCGAGCACCCTGAGTACTGAGCACCGAGCACCCTGAGTACTGAGCACCCAGGACCCTGAGCACTGAGCACCCAGCACCCTGAGTACTGAGCACCCAGCACCCTGAGTACTGAGCACCCAGCACCCCTAGCACTGAGCACCCAGCACCCTGAGTACTGAGCACCTAGCACCCTGAGCACTGAGCACCGAGCACCCTGAGTACTGAACACCCAGCACCCTGAGCACTGAGCACTGAGCACCCAGCACCCTGAGCACTGAGAACTGAGCACCCAGCACCCCGAGCACTGAGCACCCAGCACCCTGAGCACCCAGCACCCTGAGCACTGAGCACCCTGAGCACTGAGCACCCTGAGCACTGAGCACTGAGCACCCAGCACCCTGAGTACTGAGCACCCAACACTCTGAGCACTGAGCACCCAGCACGCTGAGTACTGAGCACTGAGCACACAGCACCCTGAGTACTGAGCACCCAGCACCCCGAGCACTGAGCACCCAGCGCCCCGAGCACTGAGCACCCAGCACCCTGAGCACTGAGCACTGAGCACACTGAGCACTGAGCACCCAGCACCCCGAGTACTGAGCACTGAGCACCCTGAGTACTGCGCACCAAACACCCAGAGTACTGATCAGCCAGCACCCTGAGAACTGAGCACCCAGCACCCTGAGTACTGAGCACCCAGCACCCTGAGTACTGAGCACCCAGCACCCTGAGCACTGAGCACTGAGCACCCAGCACCTTGAGCACTGAGCACTGACCACCCAGCACCCCGAGCACTGAGCACCCAGCACCCCAAGAACTGAGCACCCAGCGCCCTGAGCACTGAGCACCCAGCACACTGAGCACTGAGCACCCAGCCCCCTGAGTACTGAGCACCCAGGACCATGAGTACTGAGCACCCAGCACCCTGAGCACTGAGCACCCTGAGGACTGAGCACCCAGCTCCCTGAGCACTGAGCACCCAGCACCCTGAGTACTGAGCACCGATCACCCTGAGCACTGAGCACCCAGCACCCCGAGCACTGAGCACCCAGCAACCTGAGTACTGAGCACCCAGCACCCTGAGCACTGAGCACCCAGCACCCTGAGTACAGAGCACCCTGAGTACTGAGCACCGATCACCCTGAGCACTGAGCACCCAGCACCCTGAGTACTGAGCACCCAGCACCCTGAGCACTGAGCAACCAGCACCCTGAGCACTGAGCACCCAGCACCCTGAGTACTGAGCACCCAGCACCCTGAGTACTGAGTACCCAGCACCCTGAGCACTGAGGACCCAGCACCCTGAGTACTGAGCACCGAGCACCCTGAGTACTGAGCACCCAGCACCCTGAGTACTGAGCACACACCACCCTGAGCACTGAGCACCCAGCACACTGAGTACTGAGCACCCAGCACCCTGAGTACTGAGCACCCAGCACACAGAGCACTGAGCACCCAGCACCCCGAGCACGGAGCACCCAGGACCCCGAGCACTGAGTACTGAGCACCCAGCACCCTGAGTACTGAGCACCGAGCTAACCGAGCACTGAGCACCCTGAGTACTGAGCACCCAGCACCCCGATCACTGAGCACCCAGCACCATGTGCACTGAGCACCCAGCACCCTGAGCACTGAGCACCCAGCACCCTGAGTACTGAGCACCCAGCACGCTGAGTACTGAGCACCCAGCACCCTGAGCACTGAGCAGGCAGCACCCTGAGTACTGAGCACTGAGCACCCAGCACCCCGAGCACTGAGCACCCAGCACCCTGTGTACTGAGCACTGAGCACCCTGAGCACTGAGCACCGAGCACCCCGAGCACTGAGCACCCAGCACCCTGAGCACTCAGCACCCAGCACCCCGAGCACTGAGCACCGAGCACCCCGAGCACTGAGCACCCAGCACCCTGAGCACTCAGCACCCAGCACCCCGAGCACTGAGCACCCAGCACCCTGAGCACTGAGCACCCAGCACCATGAGCACGGAGCACCCCGAGTACTGAGCACCCAGCACCCTGAGCACTGAGCACCCAGCACCTTGAGTACTGAGCACCGAGCACCTCGAGCACTAAGCACCCAGCACCCTGAGTACTGAGCACCCAGCACCCTGAGCACTGAGCACCCAGAACCCTGAGCACTGAGCACCCAGCACCCTGAGCACGGAGCACCCAGCACCCTGAGTACTGAGCACCCAACACCCAGACTACTGAGCTCCCAGCACCCTGAGCACTGAGCACCCAGCACCCTGAGTACTGAGCACCCAGCACCCTGAGTACTGAACACCCAGCACCCTGAGCACTGAGCACTGAGCACCCTGAGCACTGAGTACTGAGCACTGAGCACCCTGAGCACTGAGCACCCAGCACACCGAGTACTGAGCACCCAGCACCCCGAGCACTGAGCACCCAGCGCCCCGAGCACTGAGCACCCAGCACCCCGAGCACTGAGCACTGAGCACCCTGAG
Source organism: Microtus oregoni (assembly GCF_018167655.1). NCBI lineage: Eukaryota > Metazoa > Chordata > Mammalia > Rodentia > Cricetidae > Microtus > Microtus oregoni. The sequence continues at coordinate 5,862,150 of NW_024544028.1, read as the reverse complement.
CACTGAGCACCAAGCACCCCGAGTACTGAGCACTGAGCACCCTGAGTACTGAGCACCAAGCACCCCGAGTACTGAGCACTGAGCACCCTGAGTACTGAGCACCCAGCACCCTGAGCACTGAGCACCCAGCACCCTGAGTACTGAGCACTGAAAACCCTGAGTACTGAGCACCGAGCACCCTGAGTACTGAGCACCCAGCACCCTGATCACTGAGCACGGAGCACCCCGAGGACTGAGCACCCAGCACCCTGAGCACTGAGCCCCCAGCACCTTGAGTACTGAGCACCGAGCACAACGAGCACTGAGCACCCAGCACCCTGAGTACTGAGCACCCAGCACCCTGAGCACTGAGCACCCAGCTCCCTGAGCACTGAGCACGCAGCACCCCAAGCACTCAGCAACCAGCACCCTGAGTACTGAGCACAGAGCACCCTGAGCACTGAGCACCCAGCACCCTGAGTACTGAGCACCCAGCACCCTGAGTACTGAGCAACCAGCACCCTGAGCACTGAGCACTGAGCACCCAGCACCCTGAGCACTGAGCACTGAGCACCCAGCACCACAGCCCTGAGCAATCAGCACCCCGAGCACTGAGCACCCAGCACCCTGAGCACTGAGCACCCAGCACCCTGAGTACTGAGCAACCAGCTACCTGAGTACTGAGCACCCAGCACCCTGAGTACTGAGCACTCAGCAGCCTGAGTACTGAGCACCGAGCACACCGAGCAATGAGCACCCAGCACCCTGAGCACTGAGCACCCGGAGGACTGAGCACCCAGCACTCTGAGCACTGAGCACAGATCACTCTGAGCAGTGAGCACCCAGCACCCCGAGCACTGAGCACCCAGCACCCTGAGTACTGAGCACCCAGCACCCCGAGTACTGAGCACCCAGCACCCTGAGTACTGAGCACCCAGCACCCCGAGCACTGAGCACCCAGCACCCTGAGTACTGAGCACCCTGAGTACTGAGCACTGAGCACAGAGCATCCTGAGTACTGAGCACTCTGAGGACTGAGCACCCAGCACCCAGAGCACTGAGAACCCAGCACCCTGAGTACTGAGCACTGATCACCCTGAGCACTGAGCACCCAGCACCCCGAGCACTGAGCACCCAGCACCCTGAGTACTGAGCACCCAGCACCCTGAGCACTGAGCACCGAGCACCCTGAGTACTGAACACCCAGCACCTTGAGCACTCAGCACTGAGCACCCAGCACCCTGAGCACTGAGCACTGAGCACCCAGCACGCCGAGCACTGAGCACCCAGCACCCTGAGCACCCAGCACCCTGAGCACTGAGCACCCTGAGCACTGAGCACCCTGAGCACTGAGCACTGAGCACCCAGCACCCTGAGTACTGAGCACCCAACACTCTGAGCACTGAGCACCCAGCACGCTGAGTACTGAGCACTGAGCACACAGCACCCTGAGTACTGAGCACCCAGCACCCCGAGCACTGAGCACCCAGCGCCCCGAGCACTGAGCACCCAGCACCCCGAGCACTGAGCACTGAGCACACTGAGCACTGAGCACCCAGCACCCCGAGTACTGAGCACTGAGCGCCCTGAGTACTGAGCACCCAGCACCCCGAGTACTGAGCACTGAGCACCCTGAGTACTGAGCACCCAGCACCCTGAGCACTGAGAACCCAGCACCATGAGTACTGAGTACCCAGCACCCTGAGTACTGAGCACCGAGCACCCCGAGCACTGAGCACCCAGCACCCTGAGCACTGAGCACCCTGAGGACTGAGCACCCAGCACCCTGAGCACCGAGCACCCCGAGCACTGAGCACCCAGCACCCTGAGCACTGAGCACCCTGAGGACTGAGCACCCAGCACCCTGAGCACCGAGCACCCCGAGCACTGAGCACCCAGCACCCTGAGCACTGAGCACCCTGAGGACTGAGCACCCAGCACCCTGAGCACCGAGCACCCCGAGCACTGAGCACCCAGCACCCTGAGTACTGAGAACAGATCACCCCGAGCACGGAGCACCCAGTACCCCGAACACTGAGTACTGAGCACCCAGCACCCTGAGTACTGAGCACCGAGCTCCCCGAGCACTGAGCACCCAGCACCCTGAGCACTGAGCACCCAGCACCCTGAGCACTGAACACCCAGCACCCTGAGTACTGAGCACCTAGCACGCTGAGTACTGAGCACTCAGCACCCTGAGCACTGAGCACCCAGCACCCTGAGTACTGAGCACTGAGCACCCAGCACCCCGAGCACTGAGCACCCAGCACCCTGTGTACTGAGCACTGAGCACCGTGATTACTAAGCACCTAGCACCCTGAGTACTGAGCCCCCAGCACCCTGAGTACTGAGCACCCAGCACCCCGAGCACTGAGCACCCAGCACCCCGAGAATGAGCACCCAGCACCCTGAGTACTGAGCACCCAGCACCCTGAGTACTGAGCACACAGCACCCTGAGTACTTAGCACCCAGCACCCTGAGCACTGAGCACTGAGCACCCAGCACCTTGAGCACTGTGCACTGACCACCCAGCACCCCGAGCACTGAGCACCCAGCACCCCGAGCACTGAGCACCGAGCGCCCTGAGCACTGAGCACCCAGCACCCTGTGCACTGAGCACCCAGCACCCCGAGCACTGAGCACCCAGCGCCCTGAGCACTGAGCACCCAGCACAATGAGTACTGAGCACCCAGCACCCTGAGTACTGAGCACACAGCACCCTGAGTATTGAGCACCGAGCACCCCGAGCACTGAGCACCCAGCACCCTGAGCACTGAGCACCCTGAGGACTGAGCACCCAGCACCCTGAGCACTGAGCACCCAGCACCCTGAGTACTGAGCACCGATCACCCTGAGCACTGAGCACCCAGCACCCCGAGCACTGAGCACCCAGCACCCTGAGCACTGAGCACCCAGCACCCTGAGTACTGAGCACTGAGCACCCAGCACCCCGAGCACTGAGCATCCAGCACCCTGTGTACTGAGCACTGAGCACCCTGAGTACTAAGCACCCAGCACCCTGAGTACTGAGCACCCAGGACCCTGAGCACTGAGCACCGAGCACCCCGAGCACTGAGCACCCAGCACCCTGAGCAATCAGCACCTATCACCCCGATCAATGAGCACCCAGCACCCTGAGCACTGAGCACCCAGCACCCTGAGCACTGAGCACCCAGCACCCAGAGCACTGAGCACCCAGCACCCTGAACACTGAGCACCCAGCACCCTGAGTACTGAGCACCCAGCACCCTGAGTACTGAGCAGCCAGACCCCGAGCACTGAGGACCCAGCACCCCTAGCACTGAGCACCCAGCACCCTGAGCACTGAGCACCCAGCAGCCCGAGCACTGAGCACCCAGCATCCTGAGCACTGAGTACTGAGCACCCAGCACCCTGAGCACGGAGCACCCAGCACCCTGAGCACTGAGCACCCAGCACCCTGAGTACTGAGCACCCAGCACCCCAAGCACTGAGCACCGAGCACCCTGAGTACTGAGCACCCAGCACGCTGAGCACTGAGCACCCAGCACCCCGAGTACTGAGCACCCAGCACCCTGAGTACTGAGCACACAGAACCCTGAGTACTGAGCACCGAGCACCCCGAGCACTGAGCACCCAGCACCCTGAGCACTGAGCAACCTGAGGACTGAGCACCCAGCACCCTGAGCACTGAGCACCCAGCACCCTGAGTACTGAGCACCGATCACCCTGAGCACTGAGCACCCAGCACCCCGAGCACTGAGCACCCAGCAGCCTAAGTACTGAGAACAGATCACCCTGAGTACTGAGCACCCAGCACCCTGAGTACTGAGCCCCCAGCACCCTGAGTACTGAGCACCCAGCAACCCGAGCACTGAGCACCCAGCACCCCGAGAATGAGCACCCAGCACCCTGAGTACTGAGAACCGAGCACCCTGAGTACTGAGCACCCAGCACCCTGAGTACTGAGCCCCCAGCACCCTGAGTACTGAGCACCCAGCACCCCGAGCACTGAGCACCCAGCACCCCGAGAATGAGCACCCAGCACCCTGAGTACTGAGCACCCAGCACCCCGAGCACGGAGCACCCAGGACCCCGAGCACTGAGTACTGAGCACCCAGCACCCTGAGTACTGAGCACCGAGCTCCCCGAGCACTGAGCACCCAGCACCCTGAGCACGGAGCACCCAGCACCCTGAGCACTGAGCACCCAGCACCCTGAGTACTGAGCACCCAGCACGCTGAGTACTGAGCACTCAGCACCCTGAGCACTGAGCACCCAGCACCCTGAGTACTGAGCACTGAGCACCCAGCACCCCGAGCACTGAGCACCCAGCACCCTGTGTACTGAGCACTGACCACCCTGAGTACTAAGCACCCAGCACCCTGAGTACTGAGCACCCAGGACCCTGAGCACTGAGCACCGAGCACCCCGAGCACTGAGCACCCAGCACCCTGAGCACTGAGCACCCAGCAGCCCGAGCACTGAGCACCCAGCATCCTGAGCACTGAGTACTGAGCACCCAGCACCCTGAGCACTGAGCACCCAGCACCCTGAGCACTGAGCACCCAGCACCCTGAGTACTGAGCACCCAGCACCCCAAGCACTGAGCACCGAGCACCCTGAGTACTGAGCACCCAGCACGCTGAGCACTGAGCACCCAGCACCCCGAGTACTGAGCACCCAGCACCCTGAGCACTGAGCAACCTGAGGACTGAGCACCCAGCACCCTGAGCACTGAGCACCCAGCACCCTGAGTACTGAGCACCGATCACCCTGAGCACTGAGCACCCAGCACCCCGAGCACTGAGCACCCAGCAGCCTAAGTACTGAGAACAGATCACCCTGAGTACTGAGCACCCAGCACCCTGAGTACTGAGCCCCCAGCACCCTGAGTACTGAGCACCCAGCAACCCGAGCACTGAGCACCCAGCAACCCGAGAATGAGCACCCAGCACCCTGAGTACTGAGAACCGAGCACCCTGCGTACTGAGCACCCAGCACCCTGAGTACTGAGCCCCCAGCACCCTGAGTACTGAGCACCCAGCACCCCGAGCACTGAGCACCCAGCACCCCGAGAATGAGCACCCAGCACCCTGAGTACTGAGCACCCAGCACCCTGAGTACTGAGCACCCAGCACCCTGAGAACTGAGCACCCAGCACCCTGAGTACTGAGCACCCAGCACCCTGAGTACTTAGCACCCAGCACCCTGAGCACTGAGCACTGAGCACCCAGCACCTTGAGCACTGAGCACTGACCACCCAGCACCCCGAGCACTGAGCACCCAGCACCCCGAGCACTGAGCACCCAGCGCCCTGAGCACTGAGCACCCAGGACCCTGAGCACTGAGCACCCAGCACCCCGAGCACTGAGCACCCAGCGCCCTGAGCACTGAGCACCCAGCACCATGAGTACTGAGCACCCAGCACCCTGAGTACTGAGCACACAGCACCCTGAGTATTGAGCACCGAGCACCCCGAGCACTGAGCACCCAGCACCCTGAGCACTGAGCACCCTGAGGACTGAGCACCCAGCACCCTGAGCACTGAGCACCCAGCACCCTGAGTACTGAGCACCGATCAACCTGAGCACTGAGCACCCAGCACCCCGAGCACTGAGCACCCAGCACCCTGAGCACTGAGCACCCAGCACCCTGAGTACTGAGCACTGAGCACCCAGCACCCCGAGCACTGAGCATCCAGCACCCTGTGTACTGAGCACTGAGCACCCTGAGTACTAAGCACCCAGCACCCTGAGTACTGAGCACCCAGGACCCTGAGCACTGAGCACCGAGCACCCCGAGCACTGAGCACCCAGCACCCTGAGCAATCAGCACCCATCACCCCGATCACTGAGCACCCAGCACCCTGAGCACTGAGCACCCAGCACCCTGAGCACTGAGCACCCAGCACCCAGATCACTGAGCACCCAGCACCCTGAGCACTGAGCACTCAGCACCCTGAGTACTGCGCTCCCAGCACCCTGAGTACTGAGCACCCAGACCCCGAGCACTGAGGACCCAGCACCCCTAGCACTGAGCACCCAGCACCCTGAGCACTGAGCACCCAGCAGCCCGAGCACTGAGCACCTAGCATCCTGAGCACTGAGTACTGAGCACCCAGCACCCTGAGCACTGAGCACCCAGCACCCTGAGCACTGAGCACCCAGCACCCTGAGTACTGAGCACCCAGCACCCCAAGCACTGAGCACCGAGCACCCTGAGTACTGAGCACCCAGCACGCTGAGTACTGAGCACCCAGCACCCCGAGTACTGAGCACCCAGCACCCTGACTACTGAGCACTCAGCACCCTGAGTACTGAGCACCGAGCACCCCGAGCACTGAGCACCCAGCACCCTGAGCACTGAGCAACCTGAGGACTGAGCACCCAGCACCCTGAGCACTGAGCACCCAGCACCCTGAGTACTGAGCACCGATCACCCTGAGCACTGAGCACCCAGCACCCCGAGCACTGAGCACCCAGCAGCCTAAGTACTGAGAACAGATCACCCTGAGTACTGAGCACCCAGCACCCTGAGTACTGAGGCCCCAGCACCCTGAGTACTGAGCACCCAGCAACCCGAGCACTGAGCACCCAGCACCCCGAGAATGAGCACCCAGCACCCTGAGTACTGAGAACCGAGCACCCTGAGTACTGAGCACCCAGCACCCGGAGTACTGAGCCCCCAGCACACTGAGTACTGAGCACCCAGCACCCCGAGCACTGAGCACCCAGCACCCCGAGAATGAGCACCCAGCACCCTGAGTACTGAGCACCCAGCACCCCGAGCACGGAGCACCCAGGACCCCGAGCACTGAGTACTGAGCACCCAGCACCCCGAGAATGAGCACCCAGCACCCTGAGTACTGAGCACCCAGCACCCCGAGCACGGAGCACCCAGGACCCCGAGCACTGAGTACTGAGCACCCAGCACCCTGAGTACTGAGCACCGAGCTCCCCGAGCACTGAGCACCCAGCACCCTGAGCACGGAGCACCCAGCACCCTGAGCACTGAGCACCCAGCACCCTGAGTACTGAGCACCCAGCACCCTGAGCACTGAGCACCAAGCACCCAGAGCACTGAGCACCCAGCACCCTGAGCACTCAGCACCCATCACCCCGATCACTGAGCACCCAGCACCCTGAGCACTGAGCACCCAGCACCCTGAGCACTGAGCACCAAGCACCCAGAGCACTGAGCACCTAGCACCCTGAGCACTGAGCATCAAGCACCCTGAGCACTGAGCACCCAACACCCTGAGTACTGAGCATCAAGCACGCTGAGCACTGAGAACCCAGCACCCTGAGCACTGAGCACCCAGCACCCTGAGCATTGAGCACTCAGCACCCTGAGTACTGAGCACCGAGCAACCTGAGCACTGAGCACCGGGTAACCCGAGCACTGAGCACCCAGCACCCTGAGTACTGAGCACCAAGCACCCTGAGTACTGAGCACTGAGCACTGACCACCCTGAGCACTGAGCACCCAGCACCCTGAGCACTGAGCACCCAGCATCCTGAGCACTGAGTACTGAGCACCCAGCACCCTGAGCACTGAGCAGCCAGCACCCTGAGCACTGTGCACCAAGCACCCTGAGTACTGAGCACCCAGCACCCCAAACACTGAGCACCGAGCACCCTGAGAACTGAGCACCGAGCACCCTGAGTACTGAGCACCCAGCACCATGAGTACTGAGCCCCGAGCACCCAGAGTACTGAGCAACCTGAGTCCTGAGCACCCAGTACCCCGAGAATGAGCACCCAGCACCCTGAGTACTGAGCATCAAGCACCCTGAGTTCTGAGCACCCAGCACCCTGAGTACTGCGCACCCAGCACCCTGAGTTCTGAGCACCCAGAACCCTGAGCACTGAGCACACTGAGTACTGAGCAACCAGCACCCTGAGCACTGAGCACCCAGCACCCCGAGCACTGAGCACCCAGCACCCCGACCACTGAGCACTGAGCACCCTGAGCACTGAGGACCCAGCACCCCGAGCACTGAGCACCCAGCACCCTGAGTACTGAGCACCCAGCACCCTGAGCACTGAGGACCCAGCACCCCGAGCACTGAGCACCCAGCACGCTGAGTACTGAGCACTGAGCACCCAGCACCCTGAGTACTGAGCACCCAGCACCCTGAGTACTGAGCACCCAGCACCCCAAGCACTGAGCACTGAGCAACCTGAGTACTGAGCACTGAGCACCCTTAGTACTGAGCACCGAGCACCCTGAGTACTGAGCACCCAGCACCCCGAGCACTGAGCACTGAGCAACCTGAGTGCTGAGCAAAAAGCACCCCGAGTACTGAGCACTGAGCACCCTGAGTACTGAGCACCCAGCACCCTGAGCACTGAGCACGCAGCACCCTGAGTACTGAGCACTGAGAACCCTGAGTACTGAACACCGAGCACCCTGAGTACTGAGCACCCAGCACGGTGATCACTGAGCACGGAGCACCCCGAGGACTGAGCACCCGGCACCCTGAGCACTGAGCACCCAGCACCCTGAGTACTGAGCACCGAGCACCCTGAGCACTGAGCACGGAGCACACCGAGGACTGAGCACCCAGCACCCTGAGCACTGAGCACCCAGCACCTTGAGTACTGAGCACCGAGCACCCCGAGCACTGAGCACCCAGCACCCTGAGTACTGAGCACCCAGCACCCTGAGCACTGAGCACCCAGCACACTGAGCACTAAGCACCCAGCACCCCGAGAACTGAGCACCCAGCACCCTGAGTACTGAGCACCCAGCACCCTGAGCACTGAGCACTGAGCACCCAGCACCTTGAGCACTGAGCACTGACCACCCAGCTCCCCGAGCACTGAGCACCCAGCACCCCGAGCACTCAGCACCCAGCGCCCTGAGCACTGAGCACCCAGCACCCTGAGCACTGAGCACCCAGTCCCCTGAGTACTGAGCACCCAGCACCATGAGTACTGAGCACCCAGCACCCTGAGTACCGAGCACTCAGCACCCTGAGTACTGAGCACCGAGCACCCCGAGCACTGAGCACCCAGCACCCTGAGCAATGAGCACCCTGAGGCCTGAGCACCCATCACCCTGAGCACTGAGCACCCAGCACCCTGAGTACTGAGCACCGATCACGCTGAGCACTGAGCTCCCAGCACCCCGAGCACTGAGCACCCAGCACCCTGAGTACTGAGCACCCAGCACCCTGAGCACTGAGCACCCAGCATCCTGAGTACTGAGCACCCTGAGTACTGAGCACCGATCACCCTGAGCACTGAGCACCCAGCACCCTGAGTACTGAGCACCCAGCACCCTGAGCACTGAGCACCCAGCACCCTGAGCACTGAGCACCCAGCACCCTGAGTACTGAGCACCCAGCACCCTGAGTACTGAGTACCCAGCACCCTGAGCACTGAGCACCCAGCACCCTGAGTACTGAGCACCGAGCACCCTGAGTACTGAGCACCCAGCACCCTGAGTACTGAGCACCCAGCACCCTGAGCACTGAGCACCCAGCACCCTGAGTACTGAGCACCCAGACCCCGAGCACTGAGGACCCATCACCCCTAGCACTGAGCACCCAGCACCCTGAGCACTGAGCACCCAGCAGCCCGAGCACTGAGCACCCAGCATCCTGAGCACTGAGTACTGAGCACCCAGCACCCTGAGCACTGAGCACCCAGCACCCTGAGCACTGAGCACCCAGCACCCTGAGTACTGAGCACCCAGCACCCCAAGCACTGAGCACCGAGCACCCTGAGTACTGAGCACCCAGCACGCTGAGCACTGAGCACCCAGCACCCCGAGTACTGAGCACCCAGCACCCTGAGTACTGAGCACTCAGCACCCTGAGTACTGAGCAGCGAGCACCCCGAGCACTGAGCACCCAGCACCCTGAGCACTGAGCAACCTGAGGACTGAGCACCCAGGACCCTGAGCACTGAGCACCCAGCACCCTGAGTACTGAGCACCGATCACCCTGAGCACTGAGCACACAGCACCCCGATCACTGAGCACCCAGCAGCCTAAGTACTGAGAACAGATCACCCTGAGTACTGAGCACCCAGCACCCTGAGTACTGAGCCCCCAGCACCCTGAGTACTGAGCAGCCAGCAACCCGAGCACTGAGCACCCAGCACCCCGAGAATGAGCACACAGCACCCTGAGTACTGAGAAACGAGCACCCTGAGTACTGAGCACCCAGCACCCTGAGTACTGAGCCCCCAGCACCCTGAGTACTGAGCACCCAGCACCCCGAGCACTGAGCACCCAGCACCCCGAGAATGAGCACCCAGCACCCTGAGTACTGAGCACCCAGCACCCTGAGTACTGAGCACCCAGCACCCTGAGAACTGAGCACCCAGCACCCTGAGTACTGAGCACCCAGCACCCTGAGTACTTAGCACCCAGCACCCTAAGCACTGAGCACTGAGCACCCAGCACCTTTAGCACTGAGCACTGACCACCCAGCACCCCGAGCACTGAGCACCCAGCACCCCGAGCACTGAGCACCCAGCGCCCTGAGCACTGAGCACCCAGCACCCTGAACACTGAGCACCCAGCACCCCGAGCACTGAGCACCCAGCGCCCTGAGCACTGAGCACCCAGCACCATGAGTACTGAGCACCCAGCACCCTGAGTACTGAGCACACAGCACCCTGAGTATTGAGCACCGAGCACCCCGAGCACTGAGCACCCAGCACCCTGAGCACTGAGCACCCTGAGGACTGAGCACCCAGCACCCTGAGCACTGAGCACCCAGCACCCTGAGTACTGAGCACCGATCACCCTGAGCACTGAGCACCCAGCACCCCGAGCACTGAGCACCCAGCACCCTGAGCACTGAGCACCCAGCACCCTGAGTACTGAGCACTGAGCACCCAGCACCCCGAGCACTGAGCATCCAGCACCCTGTGTACTGAGCACTGAGCACCCTGAGTACTAAGCACCCAGCACCCTGAGTACTGAGCACCCAGGACCCTGAGCACTGAGCACCGAGCACCCCGAGCACTGAGCACCCAGCACCCTGAGCAATCAGCACCCATCACCCCGATCACTGAGCACCCAGCACCCTGAGCACTGAGCACCCAGCACCCTGAGCACTGAGCACCCAGCACCCAGAGCACTGAGCACCCAGCACCCTGAGCACTGAGCACCCAGCACCCTGAGTACTGAGCACCCAGCACCCTGAGTACTGAGCACCCAGACCCTGAGCACTGAGGACCCAGCACCCCTAGCACTGAGCACCCAGCACCCTGAGCACTGAGCACCCAGCAGCCCGAGCACTGAGCACCCAGCATCCTGAGCACTGAGTACTGAGCACCCAGCACCCTGAGCACTGAGCACCCAGCACCCTGAGCACTGAGCACCCAGCACCCTGAGTATTGAGCACCCAGCACGCTGAGCACTGAGCACCCAGCACCCCGAGTACTGAGCACCCAGCACCCTGAGTACTGAGCACTCAGCACACTGAGTACTGAGCACCGAGCACCCCGAGCACTGAGCACCCAGCACCCTGAGCACTGAGCAACCTGAGGACTGAGCACCCAGCACCCTGAGCACTGAGCACCCAGCACCCTGAGTACTGAGCACCGATCACCCTGAGCACTGAGCACCCAGCACCCCGAGCACTGAGCACCCAGCAGCCTAAGTACTGAGAACAGATCACCCTGAGTACTGAGCACCCATCACCCTGAGTACTGAGCCCCCAGCACCCTGAGTACTGAGCACCCAGCAACCCGAGCACTGAGCACCCAGCACCCCGAGAATGAGCACCCAGCACCCTGAGTACTGAGAACCGAGCACCCTGAGTACTGAGCACCCAGCACCCTGAGTACTGAGCCCCCAGCACCCTGAGTACTGAGCACCCAGCACCCCGAGCACTGAGCACCCAGCACCCCGAGAATGAGCACCCAGCACCCTGAGTACTGAGCACCCAGCACCCCGAGCACGGAGCACCCAGGACCCCGAGCACTGAGTACTGAGCACCCAGCACCCTGAGTACTGAGCACCGAGCTCCCCGAGCACTGAGCACCCAGCACCCTGAGCACGGAGCACCCAGCACCCTGAGCACTGAGCACCCAGCACCCTGAGTACTGAGCACCCAGCACGCTGAGTACTGAGCACTCAGCACCCTGAGCACTGAGCACCCAGCACCCTGAGTACTGAGCACTGAGCACCCAGCACCCCGAGCACTGAGCACCCAGCACCCTGTGTACTGAGCACTGAGCACCCTGAGTACTAAGCACCCAGCACCCTGAGTACTGATCACCCAGGACCCTGAGCACTGAGCTCCGAGCACCCCGAGCACTGAGCACCCAGCACCCTGAGCACTCAGCACCCATCACCCCGATCACTGAGCACCCAGCACCCTGAGCACTGAGCACCCAGCACCCTGAGCACTGAGCACCAAGCACCCAGAGCACTGAGCACCCAGCACCCTGAGCACTGAGCATCAAGCACCCTGAGCACTGAGCACTCAGCACCCTGAGTACTGAGCATCGAGCACGCTGAGCACTGAGCACCCAGCACCCTGAGCACTGAGCACCCAGCACCCTGAGCACTGAGCACTCAGCACCCTGAGTACTGAGCACCGAGCAACCCGAGCACTGAGCACCGGGTAACCCGAGCACTGAGCACCCAGCACCCTGAGTACTGAGCACCAAGCACCCTGAGTACTGAGCACTGAGCACTGACCACCCTGAGCACTGAGCACCCAGCACCCTGAGCACTGAGCACCCAGCATCCTGAGCACTGAGTACTGAGCACCCAGCACCCTGAGCACTGAGCAGCCAGCACCCTGAGCACTGAGCACCAAGCACCCTGAGTACTGAGCACCCAGCACCCCAAACACTGAGCACCGAGCACCCTGAGAACTGAGCACCGAGCACCCTGAGTACTGAGCACCCAGCACCATGAGTACTGAGCCCCGAGCACCCAGAGTACTGAGCAACCTGAGTCCTGAGCACCCAGTACCCCGAGAATGGGCACCCAGCACCCTGAGTACTGCGCACCCAGCACCCTGAGTTCTGAGCACCCAGCACCCTGAGCACTGAGCACACTGAGTACTGAGCAACCAGCACCCTGAGCACTGAGCACCCAGCACCCCGAGCACTGATCACCCAGCACCCCGACCACTGAGCACTGAGCACCCTGAGCACTGAGGACCCAGCACCCCGAGCACTGAGCACCCAGCACCCTGAGTACTGAGCACCCAGCACCCTGAGCACTGAGGACCCTGCACCCCGAGCACTGAGCACCCAGCACGCTGAGTACTGAGCACTGAGCACCCAGCACCCTGAGTACTGAGCACCCAGGAACCTGAGTACTGAGCACCCAGCACCCCAAGCACTGAGCACTGAGCAACCTGAGTACTGAGCACTGAGCACACTTAGTACTGAGCACCGAGCACCCTGAGTTCTGAGCACCCAGCATCCCGAGCACTGAGCACTGAGCAACCTGAGTGCTGAGCAACAAGCACCCCGAGTACTGAGCACTGAGCACCCTGAGTACTGAGCACCCAGCACCCTGAGCACTGAGCAACCAGCACACTGAGTACTGAGCACTGAGAACCCTGAGTACTGAACACCGAGCACCCTGAGTACTGAGCACCCAGCACGGTGATCACTGAGCACGGAGCACCCCGAGGACTGAGCACCCAGCACCCTGAGCACTGAGCACCCAGCACCTTGAGTACTGAGCACCGAGCACCCCGAGCACTGAGCACCCAGCACCCTGAGTACTGAGCACCCAGCACCCTGAGCACTGAGCACCCAGCACCCTGAGCACTAAGCACCGAGCACCCCGAGAACTGAGCACCCAGCACCCTGAGTACTGAACACCCAGCACCCTGAGTACTGAGCACCCAGCACCCTGAGCACTGAGGACTGAGCACCCAGCACCTTGAGCACTGAGCACTGACCACCCAGCACCCCGAGCACTGAGCACCCAGCACCCCGAGCACTGAGCACCCAGCGCCCTGAGCACTGAGCACCCAGCACCCTGAGCACTGAGCACCCAGTCCCCTGAGTACTGAGCACCCAGCACCATGAGTACTGAGCACCCAGCACCCTGAGTACTGAGCACCGAGCACCCCGTGCACTGAGCACCCAGCACCCTGAGCACTGAGCACCCTGAGGCCTGAGCACCCAGCACCCTGAGCACTGAGCACCCAGCACCCTGAGTACTGAGCACCGATCACCCTGAGCACTGAGCACCCAGCACCCCGAGCACTGAGCACCCAGCACCCTGAGTACTGAGCACCCAGCACCCTGAGCACTGAGCACCCAGCATCCTGAGTACTGAGCACCCTGAGTACTGAGCACCGATCACCCTGAGCACTGAGCATCCAGCACCCTGAGTACTGAGCACCCAGCACCCTGAGCACTGAGCACCCAGCACCCTGAGCACTGAGCACCCAGCACCCTGAGTACTGAGCACCCAGCACCCTGAGTACTGAGTACCCAGCACCCTGAGCACTGAGCACCCAGCACCCTGAGTACTGAGCACCGAGCACCCTGAGTACTGAGCACCCAGCACCATGAGTACTGAGCACCCAGCACCCTGAGTACTGAGCACTCAGCACCCTGAGTACTGAGCACCGAGCACCCCGAGCACTGAGCACCCAGCACCCTGAGCCCTGAGCACCCTGAGGACTGAGCACCCAGCACCCTGAGGGCTGAGCACCCAGCACCCTGAGTACTGAGCACCGATCACCCTGAGCACTGAGCACCCAGCACCCCGAGCACAGAGCACCCAGCACCCTGAGCACTGAGCACCCAGCACCCTGAGTACTGAGCACCCAGGACCCCGAGCACTGAGCACCGAGCACCCCGAGCACTGAGCACCCAGCACCATGAGCACTCAGCACCCAGCACCCCGAGCACTGAGCACCCAGCACCCTGAGCACTGAGCACCCAGCACCCTGAGCACGGAGCACCCCGAGGACTGAGCACCCAGCACCCTGAGCACTGAGCACCCAGCACCTTGAGTACTGAGCACCGAGCCCCTCGAGCACTAAGCACCCAGCACCCTGAGTACTAAGCACCCAGCACCCTGAGCACTGAGCACCCAGCACCCTGAGCACTGAGCACCCAGCACCCCGAGCACGGAGCACAAAGCACCCTGAGTACTGAGCACCCAACACCCAGAGTACTGAGCACCCAGCACCCTGAGCACTGAGCACCCAGCACCCTGAGTACTGAGCACCCAGCACCCTGAGTACTGAACACCCAGCACCCTGAGCACTGAGCACTGAGCACCCTGAGCACTGAGTACTGAGCAATGAGCACCCTGAGCACTGAGCACCCAGCACCCCGAGTACAGAGCACCCAGCACCCCGAGCACTGAGCACCCAGCGCCCCGAGCACTGAGCACACAGCACCCCGAGCACTGAGCACTGAGCACCCTGAGCACTGAGCACCCAGCACCCCGAGTACTGAGCACTGAGCACCCTGAGTACTGAGCACCAAGCAACCCGAGTACTGAGCACTGAGCACCCTGAGTACTGAGCACCCAGCACCACGAGCACTGAGCACCTAGCGCCCTGAGCACTGAGCACCCAGCACCCTGAGCACTGAGCACCCAGTCCCCTGAGTACTGAGCACCCAGCACCATGAGTACTGAGAACCCAGCACCCTGAGTACTGAGCACTCAGCCCCCTGTGTACAGAGCACCGAGCACCCCGAGCACTGAGCACCCAGCACCCTGAGCACTGAGCACCCTGAGGACTGAGCACCCAGCACCCTGAGCACTGAGCACCCAGCACCCTGAGTACTGAGCACCGATCACCCTGAGCACTGAGCACCCAGCACCCCGAGCACTGAGCACCCAGAACCCTGAGTACTGAGCACCCAGCACCCTGAGCACTGAGCACCCAGCACCCTGAGTACTGAGCACCCTGAGTACTGAGCACCGATCACCCTGAGCACTGAGCACCCAGCACCCTGAGTACTGAGCACCCAGCATCCTGAGCACTGAGCACCCAGGACCCTGAGCACTGAGCACCCAGCACCCTGAGTACTGCGCACCCAGCACCCTGAGTACTGAGGATCCAGCACCCTGAGCACTGAGCACCCAGCACCCTGAGTACTGAGCACCCAGCACCCTGAGTACTGAGCACCCAGCATCCTGAGTACTCAGCACCCAGCACCCAGAGCACTGAGCACCCAGCACCCTGAGCACTCAGCACCCAGGACCCCGAGCACTGAGTATTGAGCACCCAGCACCCTGAGTACTGAGCACGCAGCACGCTGAGTACTGAGCACCCAGCACCCCGAGCACTGAGCACCCAGCACCATGAGTACTGAGCACCCAGCACCCTGAGTACTGAGCACTCAGCACCCTGAGTACTGAGCACCGAGCACCCCGAGCACTGAGCACCCAGCACCCTGAGCACTGAGCACCCTGAGGACTGAGCACCTAGCACCCTGAGTACTGAGCACCCAGCACCCTGAGTACTGAGCACCGATCACCCTGAGCACTGAGCACCCAGCACCCCGAGCACTGAGCACCCAGCACCCTGAGCACTGAGCACCCAGCACCCTGAGTACTGAGCACGCAGCACGCTGAGTACTGAGCACCCAGCACCCCGAGCACTGAGCACCCAGCACCCTGAGCACTGAGCACCCAGCACCCTGAGCACTGAGCACCCAGCACCCTGAGCACTGAGCACCCAGCACCCCGAGCACGGAGCACAAAGCACCGTGAGTACTGAACACCCAACACCCAGAGTACTGAGCACCCAGCACCCTGAGCACTGAGCACCCAGCACCCTGAATACTGAGCACCCAGCACCCTGAGTACTGAACACCCAGCACCCTGAGCACTGAGCACTGAGCACCCTGAGCACTGAGTACTGAGCAATGAGCACCCTGAGCACTGAGCACCCAGCACCCCGAGTACTGAGCACCCAGCACCCTGAGCACTGAGCACCCAGCGCCCCGAGCACTGAGCACACAGCACCCCGAGCACTGAGCACTGAGCACCCTGAGCACTGAGCACCCAGCACCACGAGCACTGAGCACCCAGCACCCCGAGCACTGAGCACCTAGCGCCCTGAGCACTGAGCACCCAGCACCCTGAGCACTGAGCACCCAGTCCCCTGAGTACTGAGCACCCAGCACCATGAGTACTGAGAACCCAGCACCCTGAGTACTGAGCACTCAGCACCCTGAGTACTGAGCACCGAGCACCCCGAGCACTGAGCACCCAGCACCCTGAGCACTGAGCACCCTGAGGACTGAGCACACAGCACCCTGAGCACTGAGCACCCAGCACCCTGAGTACTGAGCACCGATCACCCTGAGCACTGAGCACCCAGCACCCCGAGCACTGAGCACCCAGCACCCTGAGTACTGAGCACACAGCACCCGGAGCACTGAGCACCCAGCACCCTGAGTACTGAGCACCCTGAGTACTGAGCACCGATCACCCTGAGCACTGAGCACCCAGCACCCTGAGTACTGAGCACCCAGCACCCTGAGTACTGAGCACCCTGAGTACTGAGCACCGATCACCCTGAGCACTGAGCACCCAGCACCCTGAGTACTGAGCACCCAGCACCCTGAGTACTGAGCACCCAGCACCCTGAGTACTGAGGATCCAGCACCCTGAGCACTGAGCACCCAGCACCCTGAGTACTGAGCACCCAGCACCCTGAGTACTGAGCACCCAGCACCCTGAGTACTCAGCACCCAGCACCCAGAGCACTGAGCACCCAGCACGCTGAGCACTCAGCACCCAGGACCCCGAGCACTGAGTATTGAGCACCCAGCACCCTGAGTACTGAGCACGCAGCACGCTGAGTACTGAGCACCCAGCACCCCGAGCACTGAGCACCCAGCACCATGAGTACTGAGCACCCAGCACCCTGAGTACTGAGCACTCAGCACCCTGAGTACTGAGCACCGAGCACCCCGAGCACTGAGCACCCAGCACCCTGAGCACTGAGCACCCAGCACCCCGAGCACTGAGCACCCAGCACCCTGAGCACTGAGCACCCAGCACCCTGAGTACTGAGCACGCAGCACGCTGAGTACTGAGCACCCAGCACCCCGAGCACTGAGCACCCAGCACCCTGAGCACTGAGCACCCAGCACCCTGAGTACTGAGCACGCAGCACGCTGAGTACTGAGCACCCAGCACCCTGAGTACTGAGCACCCAGGACCCTGAGCACTGAGCACCGAGCACCCCGAGCACTGAGCACCCAGCACCCTGAGCACTCAGCACCCAGCACCCCGAGCACTGAGCACCCAGCACCCTGAGCACTGAGCACCCAGCACCCTGAGCACGGAGCACACCGAGGACTGAGCACCCAGCACCCTGAGCACTGAGCACCCAGCACCTTGAGTACTGAGCACCGAGCACCTCGAGCACTAAGCACCCAGCACCCTGAGTACTGAGCACCCAGCACCCTGAGAACTGAGCACCCAGCACCCTGAGCACTGAGCACCCAGCACCCTGAGCACGGAGCACAAAGCACCCTGAGTACTGAGCACCCAACACCCAGAGTACTGAGCACCCAGCACCCTGAGCACTGAGCACCCAGCACCCTGAGTACTGAGCACCCAGCACCCTGAGTACTGAACACCCAGCACCCTGAGCACTGAGCACTGAGCACCCTGAGCACTGAGTACTGGGCAATGAGCACCCTGAGCACTGAGCACCCAGCACCCCGAGTACTGAGCACCCAGCACCCCGAGCACTGATCACCCAGCGCCCCGAGCACTGAGCACCCAGCACCCCGAGTACTGAGCACTGAGAACCCTGAGTACTGAGCACCGAGCACCCTGAGTACTGAGCACCCAGCACCCTGATCACTGAGCACGGAGCACCCCGAGGACTGAGCACCCAGCACCCTGAGCACTGAGCACCCAGCACCTTGAGTACTGAGCACTGAGCACCCTGAGTACTGAGCAGCAAGCAACCCGATTACTGAGCACTGAGCACTCTGAATACTGAGCACCCAGCACCCTGAGCACTGAGCACCCAGCACCCTGAGTACTGAGCACTGAGAACCCTGAGTACTGAGCACCGAGCACCCTGAGTACTGAGCACCCAGCACCCTGATCACTGAGCACGGAGCACCCCGAGGACTGAGCACCCAGCACCCTGAGCACTGAGCACCCAGCACCTTGAGTACTGAGCACCGAGCACCCCGAGCACTGAGCACCCAGCACCCTGAGTACTGAGCACCCTGCACCCTGAGCACTGAGCACCCAGCACCCTGAGCACTGAGCACGCAGCACCCCGAGCACTGAGCACCCAGCATCCTGAGTACTGAGCACAGAGCACCCTGAGCACTGAGCACCCAGCACCCTGAGTACTGAGCACCCAGCACCCTGAGTACTGAGCAACCAGCACCCTGAGCACTGAGCACTGAGCACCCAGCACCCTGAGCACTGAGGACCCAGCACCCCGAGCACTGAGCACCCAGCACGCTGAGTACTGAGCACTGAGCACCCAGCACCCTGAGTACTGAGCACCCAGGACCCTGAGTACTGAGCACCCAGCACCCCAAGCACTGAGCACTGAGCAACCTGAGTACTGAGCACTGAGCACCCTTAGTACTGAGCACCGAGCACCCTGAGTACTGAGCACCCAGCACCCCGAGCACTGAGCACTGAGCAACCTGAGTGCTGAGCAACAAGCACCCCGAGTACTGAGCACTGAGCACCCTGAGTACTGAGCACCCAGCACCCTGAGCACTGAGCACCCAGCACACTGAGTACTGAGCACTGAGAACCCTGAGTACTGAACACCGAGCACCCTGAGTACTGAGCACCCAGCACGGTGATCACTGAGCACGGAGCACCCCGAGGACTGAGCACCCAGCACCCTGAGCACTGAGCACCCAGCACCTTGAGTACTGAGCATCGAGCACCCCGAGCACTGAGCACCCAGCACCCTGAGTACTGAGCACCCAGCACCCTGAGCACTGAGCACCCAGCACCCTGAGCACTAAGCACCCAGCACCCCGAGAACTGAGCACCCAGCACCCTGAGTACTGAGCACCCAGCACCCTGAGTACTGAGCACCCAGCACCCTGAGCACTGAGGACTGAGCACCCAGCACCTTGAGCACTGAGCACTGACCACCCAGCACCCCGAGCACTGAGCACCCAGCACCCCGAGCACTGAGCACCCAGCGCCCTGAGCACTGAGCACCCAGCACCCTGAGCACTGAGCACCCAGTCCCCTGAGTACTGAGCACCCAGCACCATGAGTACTGAGCACCCAGCACCCTGAGTACCGAGCACTCAGCACCCTGAGTACTGAGCACCGAGCACCCCGAGCACTGAGCACCCAGCACCCTGAGCACTGAGCACCCTGAGGCCTGAGCACCCAGCACCCTGAGCACTGAGCACCCAGCACCCTGAGTACTGAGCACCGATCACCCTGAGCACTGAGCACCCAGCACCCCGAGCACTGAGCACCCAGCACCCTGAGTACTGAGCACCCAGCACCCTGAGCACTGTGCACCCAGCACCCTGAGTACTGAGCACCCAGCACCATGAGTACTGAGCACCCAGCACCCTGAGTACTGAGCACTCAGCACCCTGAGTACTGAGCACCGAGCACCCCGAGCACTGAGCACCCAGCACCCTGAGCCCTGAGCACCCTGAGGACTGAGCACCCAGCACCCTGAGCACTGAGCACCCAGCACCCTGAGTACTGAGCACCGATCACCCTGAGCACTGAGCACCCAGCACCCCGAGCACAGAGCACCCAGCACCCTGAGCACTGAGCACCCAGCACCCTGAGTACTGAGCACCAAGGACCCTGAGCACTGAGCACCGAGCACCCCGAGCACTGAGCACCCAGCACCCTGAGCACTCAGCACCCAGCACGCCGAGCACTGAGCACCCAGCACCCTGAGCACTGAGCACCCAGCACCCTGAGCACGGAGCACCCCGAGGACTGAGCACCCAGCACCCTGAGCACTGAGCACCCAGCACCTTGAGTACTGAGCACCGAGCCCCTAGAGCACTAAGCACCCAGCACCCTGAGTACTAAGCACCCAGCACCCTGAGCACTGAGCACCCAGCACCCTGAGCACTGAGCACCCAGCACCCCGAGCACGGAGCACAAAGCACCCTGAGTACTGAGCACCCAACACCCAGAGTACTGAGCACCCAGCACCCTGAGCACTGAGCACCCAGCACCCTGAGTACTGAGCACCCAGCACCCTGAGTACTGAACACCCAGCACCCTGAGCACTGAGCACTGAGCACCCTGAGCACTGAGTACTGAGCAATGAGCACCCTGAGCACTGAGCACCCAGCACCCCGAGTACAGAGCACCCAGCACCCCGAGCACTGAGCACCCAGCACCCCGAGCACTGAGCACACAGCACCCCGAGCACTGAGCACCCTGAGCACTGAGCACCCAGCACCCCGAGTACTGAGCACTGAGCACCCTGAGTACTGAGCACCAAGCAACCCGAGTACTGAGCACTGAGCACCCTGAGTACTGAGCACCCAGCACCACGAGCACTGAGCACCTAGCGCCCTGAGCACTGAGCACCCAGCACCCTGAGCACTGAGCACCCAGTCCCCTGAGTACTGAGCACCCAGCACCATGAGTACTGAGAACCCAGCACCCTGAGTACTGAGCACTCAGCCCCCTGTGTACTGAGCACCGAGCACCCCGAGCACTGAGCACCCAGCACCCTGAGCACTGAGCACCCTGAGGACTGAGCACCCAGCACCCTGAGCACTGAGCACCCAGCACCCTGAGTACTGAGCACCGATCACCCTGAGCACTGAGCACCCAGCACCCCGAGCACTGAGCACCCAGAACCCTGAGTACTGAGCACCCAGCACCCTGAGCACTGAGCACCCAGCACCCTGAGTACTGAGCACCCTGAGTACTGAGCACCGATCACCCTGAGCACTGAGCACCCAGCACCCTGAGTACTGAGCACCCAGCATCCTGAGCACTGAGCACCCAGGACCCTGAGCACTGAGCACCCAGCACCCTGAGTACTGAGCACCCAGCACCCTGAGTACTGAGGATCCAGCACCCTGAGCACTGAGCACCCAGCACCCTGAGTACTGAGCACCCAGCACCCTGAGTACTGAGCACCGAGCATCCTGAGTACTCAGCACCCAGCACCCAGAGCACTGAGCACCCAGCACCCTGAGCACTCAGCACCCAGGACCCCGAGCACTGAGTATTGAGCACCCAGCACCCTGAGTACTGAGCACGCAGCACGCTGAGTACTGAGCACCCAGCACCCCGAGCACTGAGCACCCAGCACCATGAGTACTGAGCACCCAGCACCCTGAGTACTGAGCACTCAGCACCCTGAGTACTGAGCACCGAGCACCCCGAGCACTGAGCACCCAGCACCCTGAGCACTGAGCACCCTGAGGACTGAGCACCTAGCACCCTGAGTACTGAGCACCCAGCACCCTGAGTACTGAGCACCGATAACCCTGAGCACTGAGCACCCAGCACCCCGAGCACTGAGCACCCAGCACCCTGAGCACTGAGCACCCAGCACCCTGAGTACTGAGCACGCAGCACGCTGAGTACTGAGCACCCAGCACCCCGAGCACTGAGCACCCAGCACCCTGAGCACTGAGCACCCAGCACCCTGAGCACTGAGCACCCAGCACCCTGAGCACTGAGCACCCAGCACCCCGAGCACGGAGCACAAAGCACCCTGAGTACTGAACACCCAACACCCAGAGTACTGAGCACACAGCACCCTGAGCACTGAGCACCCAGCACCCTGAGTACTGAGCACCCAGCACCCTGAGTACTGAACACCCAGCACCCTGAGCACTGAGCACTGAGCACCCTGAGCACTGAGTAGTGAGCAATGAGCACCCTGAGCACTGAGCACCCAGCACCCCGAGTACTGAGCACCCAGCACCCTGAGCACTGAGCACCCAGCGCCCCGAGCACTGAGCACACAGCACCCCGAGCACTGAGCACTGAGCACCCTGAGCACTGAGCACCCAGCACCCCGAGCACTGAGCACCCAGCACCCCGAGCACTGAGCACCTAGCGCCCTGAGCACTGAGCACCCAGCACCCTGAGCACTGAGCACCCTGAGGACTGAGCACACAGCACCCTGAGCACTGAGCACCCAGCACCCTGAGTACTGAGCACCGATCACCCTGAGCACTGAGCACCCAGCACCCCGAGCACTGAGCACCCAGCACCCTGAGTACTGAGCACCCAGCACCCGGAGCACTGAGCACCCAGCACCCTGAGTACTGAGCACCCTGAGTACTGAGCACCGATCACCCTGAGCACTGAGCACCCAGCACCCTGAGTACTGAGCACCCAGCACCCTGAGTACTGAGCACCCTGAGTACTGAGCACCGATCACCCTGAGCACTGAGCACCCAGCACCCTGAGTACTGAGCACCCAGCACCCTGAGTACTGAGCACCCAGCACCCTGAGTACTGAGGATCCAGCACCCTGAGCACTGAGCACCCAGCACCCTGAGTACTGAGCACCCAGCACCCTGAGTACTGAGCACCCAGCACCCTGAGTACTCAGCACCCAGCACCCAGAGCACTGAGCACCCAGCACCCTGAGCACTCAGCACTCAGGACCCCGAGCACTGAGTATTGAGCACCCAGCACCCTGAGTACTGAGCACGCAGCACGCTGAGTACTGAGCACCCAGCACCCGGAGCACTGAGCACCCAGCACCATGAGTACTGAGCACCCAGCACCCTGAGTACTGAGCACTCAGCACCCTGAGTACTGAGCACCGAGCACCCCGAGCACTGAGCACCCAGCACCCTGAGCACTGAGCACCCTGAGGACTGAGCACCTAGCACCCTGAGTACTGAGCACACAGCACCCTGAGTACTGAGCACCGATCACCCTGAGCACTGAGCACCCAGCACCCCGAGCACTGAGCACCCAGCACCCTGAGCACTGAGCACCCAGCACCCTGAGTACTGAGCACGCAGCACGCTGAGTACTGAGCACCCAGCACCCCGAGCACTGAGCACCCAGCACCCTGAGCACTGAGCACCCAGCACCCTGAGTACTGAGCACGCAGCACGCTGAGTACTGAGCACCCAGCACCCTGAGTACTGAGCACCCAGGACCCTGAGCACTGAGCACCGAGCACCCCGAGCACTGAGCACCCAGCACCCTGAGCACTCAGCACCCAGCACCCCGAGCACTGAGCACCCAGCATCCTGAGCACTGAGCACCCAGCACCCTGAGCACGGAGCACCCCGAGGACTGAGCACCCAGCACCCTGAGCACTGAGCACCCAGCACCTTGAGTACTGAGCACCGAGCACCTCGAGCACTAAGCACCCAGCACCCTGAGTACTGAGCACCCAGCACCCTGAGCACTGAGCACCCAGCACCCTGAGCACTGAGCACCCAGCACCCTGAGCACGGAGCACAAAGCACCCTGAGTACTGAGCACCCAACACCCAGAGTACTGAGCACCCAGCACCCTGAGCACTGAGCACCCAGCACCCTGAGTACTGAGCACCCAGCACCCTGAGTACTGAACACCGAGCACCCTGAGCACTGAGCACTGAGCACCCTGAGCACTGAGTACTGGGCAATGAGCACCTTGAGCACTGAGAACCCAGCACCCCGAGTACTGAGCACCCAGCACCCCGAGCACTGATCACCCAGCGCCCCGAGCACTGAGCACCCAGCACCCCGAGCACTGAGCACTGAGCACCCTGAGCACTGAGCACCCAGCACCCCGAGTACTGAGCACTGAGCACCCTGAGTACTGAGCAGCAAGCAACCCGATTACTGAGCACTGAGCACTCTGAGTACTGAGCACCCAGCACCCTGAGCACTGAGCACCCAGCACCCTGAGTACTGAGCACTGAGAACCCTGAGTACTGAGCACCGAGCACCCTGAGTACTGAGCACCCAGCACCCTGATCACTGAGCACGGAGCACCCCGAGGACTGAGCACCCAGCACCCTGAGCACTGAGCACCCAGCACCTTGAGTACTGAGCACCGAGCACCCCGAGCACTGAGCACCCAGCACCCTGAGTACTGAGCACCCTGCACCCTGAGCACTGAGCACCCAGCACCCTGAGCACTGAGCACGCAGCACCCCGAGCACTGAGCACCCAGCATCCTGAGTACTGAGCACAGAGCACCCTGAGCACTGAGCACCCAGCACCCTGAGTACTGAGCACCCAGCACCCTGAGTACTGAGCAACCAGCACCCTGAGCACTGAGCACTGAGCACCCAGCACCCTGAGCACTGAGCACTGAGCACCCAGCACCACAGCCCTGAGCACCCAGCACCCCGAGCACTGAGCACCCAGCACCCTGAGCACTGAGCACCCAGCACCCTGAGCACTGAGGACCCAGCACCCTGAGTACTGAGCACCCAGCACCCTGAGTACTGAGCACTCGGCACCCTGAGTACTGAGCACCGAGCACCCCGAGCACTGAGCACCCAGCACCCTGAGCACAGAGCACCCGGAGGACTGAGCACCCAGCACCATGAGCACTTTGCACCGATCACCCTGAGCACTAAGCACCCAGCACCCCGAGCACTGAGCACCCAGCACCCTGAGTACTGAGCACCCAGCACCCCGAGTACTGAGCACCCAGCACCCTGAGTACTGAGCACCCAGCATCCCGAGCACTGAGCACCCAGCACCCTGAGTACTGAGCACCCTGAGTACTGAGCACTCAGCACCGAGCATCCTGAGTACTGAGCACCCTGAGGACTGAGCACCCAGCACCCTGAGCTCTGAGCACCCAGCACCCTGAGTACTGAGCACTGATCACCCTGAGCACTGAGCACCCAGCACCCCGAGCACTGAGCACCCAGCACCCTGAGCACTGAGCACTGAGCACCCAGCAACCCGAGTACTGAGCACCCAGCACCCTGAGCACTGAGCACCCTGAGCACTGAGCACCTTGAGCACTGAGCACTGAGCACCCAGCACCCTGAGTACTGAGCACCCAACACTCTGAGCACTGAGCACCCAGCACGCAGAGTACTGAGCACTGAGCACACAGCACCCTGAGTACTGAGCACACAGCACCCCGAGCACTGAGCACCCAGTGCCCCGAGCACTGAGCACCCAGCACCCCGAGCACTGAGCACTGAGCACACTGAGCACTGAGCACCCAGCACCCCGAGTACTGAGCACTGACCACCCTGAGTACTGAGCACCCAGCACCCCGAGGACTGAGCACTGAGCACCCTGAGTACTGAGCACCCAGCACCCTGAGCACTGAGAACCCTGAGTACTGAGCACCGAGCAACCCGAGTACTGAGCACTGAGCACCCTGAGTACTGAGCACCCAGCACCACGAGCACTGAGCACCTAGCGCCCTGAGCACTGAGCACCCAGCACCCTGAGCACTGAGCACCCAGTCCCCTGAGTACTGAGCACCCAGCACCATGAGTACTGAGAACCCAGCACCCTGAGTACTGAGCACTCAGCCCCCTGTGTACTGAGCACCGAGCACCCCGAGCACAGAGCACCCAGCACCCTGAGCACTGAGCACCCTGAGGACTGAGCACCCAGCACCCTGAGCACTGAGCACCCAGCACCCTGAGTACTGAGCACCGATCACCCTGAGCACTGAGCACCCAGCACCCCGAGCACTGAGCACCCAGAACCCTGAGTACTGAGCACCCAGCACCCTGAGCACTGAGCACCCAGCACCCTGAGTACTGAGCACCCTGAGTACTGAGCACCGATCACCCTGAGCACTGAGCACCCAGCACCCTGAGCACTGAGCACCCTGAGTACTGAGCACCCAGCACCCTGAGCACTGAGCACCCAGTACCCTGAGTACTGAGCACCCAGCACCCTGAGCACTGAGCACCCAGCACCCTGAGTACTGAGCACCCTGAGTACTGAGCACCGATCACCCTGAGTACTGAGCACCCAGCACCCTGAGTACTGAGCACCGATCACCCTGAGCACTGAGCACCCAGCACCCTGAGTACTGAGCACCCAGCATCCTGAGCACTGAGCACCCAGGACCCTGAGCACTGAGCACCCAGCACCCTGAGTACTGAGCACCCAGCACCCTGAGTACTGAGGATCCAGCACCCTGAGCACTGAGCACCCAGCACCCTGAGTACTGAGCACCCAGCACCCTGAGTACTGAGCACCCAGCATCCTGAGTACTCAGCACCCAGCACCCAGAGCACTGAGCACCCAGCACCCTGAGCACTCAGCACCCAGGACCCCGAGCACTGAGTATTGAGCACCCAGCACCCTGAGTACTGAGCACCAAGCACCCCGAGCACTGAGCAAACAGCACCCTGAGTACTGAGCACTCAGCACCCTGAGTACTGAGCACCGAGCACCCCGAGCACTGAGCACCCAGCACCCTGAGCACTGAGCACCCTGAGGACTGAGCACCTAGCACCCTGAGTACTGAGCACCCAGCACCCTGAGTACTGAGCACCGAGCACCCCGAGCACTGAGCACCCAGCACCCTGAGCACTGAGCACCCTGAGGACTGAGCACCTAGCACCCTGAGCACTGAGCACCCAGCACCCCGAGCACTGAGCACCCAGCACCCTGAGCACTGAGCACCCAGAACCCTGAGTACTGAGCACGCAGCACGCTGAGTACTGAGCACCCAGCACCCCGAGCACTGAGCACCCAGCACCCTGAGAACTGAGCACCCAGCACCCTGAGCACTGAGCACCCAGCACCCTGAGCACTGAGCACCTAGCACCCCGAGCACGGAGCACAAAGCACCCTGAGTACTGAACACCCAACACCCAGAGTACTGAGCACCCAGCGCCCTGAGCACTGAGCACCCAGCACCCTGAGTACTGAGCACTGAGCACCCTGAGCACTGAGTACTGAGCAATGAGCACCCTGAGCACTGAGCACCCAGCACCCCGAGTACTGAGCACCCAGCACCCTGAGCACTGAGCACCCAGCGCCCCGAGCACTGAGCACACAGCACCCCGAGCACTGAGCACTGAGCACCCTGAGCACTGAGCACCCAGCACCCCGAGCACTGAGCACCCAGCACCCCGAGCACTGAGCACCTAGCGCCCTGAGCACTGAGCACCCAGCACCCTGAGCACTGAGCACCCAGTCCCCTGAGTACTGAGCACCCAGCACCATGAGTACTGAGAACCCAGCACCCTGAGTACTGAGCACTCAGCACCCTGAGTACTGAGCACCGAGCACCCCGAGCACTGAGCACCCAGCACCCTGAGCACTGAGCACCCTGAGGACTGAGCACACAGCACCCTGAGCACTGAGCACCCAGCACCCTGAGTCCTGAGCACCGATCACCCTGAGCACTGAGCACCCAGCACCCCGAGCACTGAGCACCCAGCACCCTGAGTACTGAGCACCCAGCACCCGGAGCACTGAGCACCCAGCACCCTGAGTACTGAGCACCCTGAGTACTGAGCACCGATCACCCTGAGCACTGAGCACCCAGCACCCTGAGTACTGAGCACCCAGCACCCTGAGTACTGAGCACCCTGAGTACTGAGCACCGATCACCCTGAGCACTGAGCACCCAGCACCCTGAGTACTGAGGATCCAGCACCCTGAGCACTGAGCACCCAGCACCCTGAGTACTGAGCACCCAGCACCCTGAGTACTGAGCACCCAGCACCCTGAGTACTCAGCACCCAGCACACAGAGCACTGAGCACCCAGCACCCTGAGCACTCAGCACCCAGGACCCCGAGCACTGAGTATTGAGCACCCAGCACCCTGAGTACTGAGCACGCAGCACGCTGAGTACTGAGCACCCAGCACCCCGAGCACTGAGCACCCAGCACCATGAGTACTGAGCACCCAGCACCCTGAGTACTGAGCACTCAGCACCCTGAGTACTGAGCACCGAGCACCCCGAGCACTGAGCACCCAGCACCCTGAGCACTGAGCACCCTGAGGACTGAGCACCTAGCACCCTGAGTACTGAGCACACAGCACCCTGAGTACTGAGCTCCGATCACCCTGAGCACTGAGGACCCAGCACCCCGAGCACTGAGCACCCAGCACCCTGAGCACTGAGCACCCAGCACCCTGAGTACTGAGCATGCAGCACGCTGAGTACTGAGCACCCAGCACCCCGAGCACTGAGCACCCAGCACCCTGAGCACTGAGCACCCAGCACCCTGAGTACTGAGCACGCAGCACGCTGAGTACTGAGCACCCAGCACCCTGAGTACTGAGCACCCAGGACACTGAGCACTGAGCACCGAGCACCCCGAGCACTGAGCACCCAGCACCCTGAGCACTCAGCACCCAGCACCCCGAGCACTGAGCACCCAGCACCCTGAGCACTGAGCACCCAGCACCCTGAGCACGGAGCACCCCGAGGACTGAGCACCCAGCACTCTGAGCACTGAGCACCCAGCACCTTGAGTACTGAGCACTGAGCACCTCGAGCACTAAGCACCCAGCACCCTGAGTACTGAGCACCCAGCACCCTGAGCACTGAGCACCCAGCACCCTGAGCACTGAGCACCCAGCACCCTGAGCACGGAGCACAAAGCACCCTGAGTACTGAGCACCCAACACCCAGAGTACTGAGCACCCAGCACCCTGAGCACTGAGCACCCAGCACCCTGAGTACTGAGCACCCAGCACCCTGAGTACTGAACACCCAGCACCCTGAGCACTGAGCACTGAGCACCCTGAGCACTGAGTACTGGGCAATGAGCACCCTGAGCACTGAGCACCCAGCACCCCGAGTACTGAGCACCCAGCACCCCGAGCACTGATCACCCAGCGCCCCGAGCACTGAGCACCCAGCACCCCGAGCACTGAGCACTGAGCACCCTGAGCACTGAGCACCCAGCACCCCGAGTACTGAGCACTGAGCACCCTGAGTACTGAGCAGCAAGCAACCCGATTACTGAGCACTGAGCACTCTGAGTACTGAGCACCCAGCACCCTGAGCACTGAGCACCCAGCACCCTGAGTACTGAGCACTGAGAACCCTGAGTACTGAGCACCGAGCACCCTGAGTACTGAGCACCCAGCACCCTGATCACTGAGCACGGAGCACCCCGAGGACTGAGCACCCAGCACCCTGAGCACTGAGCACCCAGCACCTTGAGTACTGAGCACCGAGCACCCTGAGCACTGAGCACCCCGCACCCTGAGTACTGAGCACCCTGCACCCTGAGCACTGAGCACCCAGCACCCTGAGCACTGAGCACGCAGCACCCCGAGCACTGAGCACCCAGCATCCTGAGTACTGAGCACAGAGCACCCTGAGCACTGAGCACCCAGCACCCTGAGTACTGAGCACCCAGCACCCTGAGTACTGAGCAACCAGCACCCTGAGCACTGAGCACTGAGCACCCAGCACCCTGAGCACTGAGCACTGAGCACCCAGCACCACAGCCCTGAGCACCCAGCACCCCGAGCACTGAGCACCCAGCACCCTGAGCACTGAGCACCCAGCACCCTGAGCACTGAGGACCCAGCACCCTGAGTACTGAGCACCCAGCACCCTGAGTACTGAGCACTCAGCACCCTGAGTACTGAGCACCGAGCACCCCGAGCACTGAGCACCCAGCACCCTGAGCACAGAGCACCCGGAGGACTGAGCACCCAGCACCATGAGCACTTTGCACCGATCACCCTGAGCACTAAGCACCCAGCAGCCCGAGCACTGAGCACCCAGCACCCTGAGTACTGAGCACCCAGCACCCCGAGTACTGAGCACCCAGCACCCTGAGTACTGAGCACTCAGCCCCCTGTGTACTGAGCACCGAGCACCCCGAGCACAGAGCACCCAGCACCCTGAGCACTGAGCACCCTGAGGACTGAGCACCCAGCACCCTGAGCACTGAGCACCCAGCACCCTGAGTACTGAGCACCGATCACCCTGAGCACTGAGCACCCAGCACCCCGAGCACTGAGCACCCAGAACCCTGAGTACTGAGCACCCAGCACCCTGAGCACTGAGCACCCAGCACCCTGAGTACTGAGCACCCTGAGTACTGAGCACCGATCACCCTGAGCACTGAGCACCCAGCACCCTGAGCACTGAGCACCCTGAGTACTGAGCACCCAGCACCCTGAGCACTGAGCACCCAGTACCCTGAGTACTGAGCACCCAGCACCCTGAGCACTGAGCACCCAGCACCCTGAGTACTGAGCACCCTGAGTACTGAGCACCGATCACCCTGAGTACTGAGCACCCAGCACCCTGAGTACTGAGCACCGATCACCCTGAGCACTGAGCACCCAGCACCCTGAGTACTGAGCACCCAGCATCCTGAGCACTGAGCACCCAGGACCCTGAGCACTGAGCACCCAGCACCCTGAGTACTGAGCACCCAGCACCCTGAGTACTGAGGATCCAGCACCCTGAGCACTGAGCACCCAGCACCCTGAGTACTGAGCACCCAGCACCCTGAGTACTGAGCACCCAGCATCCTGAGTACTCAGCACCCAGCACCCAGAGCACTGAGCACCCAGCACCCTGAGCACTCAGCACCCAGGACCCCGAGCACTGAGTATTGAGCACCCAGCACCCTGAGTACTGAGCACCAAGCACCCCGAGCACTGAGCAAACAGCACC
The DNA here is from genome assembly GCF_018167655.1 of Microtus oregoni. Classification (NCBI taxonomy): domain Eukaryota; kingdom Metazoa; phylum Chordata; class Mammalia; order Rodentia; family Cricetidae; genus Microtus; species Microtus oregoni. Next base: position 5,830,701 of record NW_024544028.1, on the reverse strand, counting down.
CTGAGTACTGAGCACTCAGCACCCTGAGTACTGAGCACCGAGCACCCCGAGCACTGAGCACCCAGCACCCTGAGCACTGAGCACCCTGAGGACTGAGCACCTAGCACCCTGAGTACTGAGCACCCAGCACCCTGAGTACTGAGCACCGAGCACCCCGAGCACTGAGCACCCAGCACCCTGAGCACTGAGCACCCTGAGGACTGAGCACCTAGCACCCTGAGCACTGAGCACCCAGCACCCCGAGCACTGAGCACCCAGCACCCTGAGCACTGAGCACCCAGAACCCTGAGTACTGAGCACGCAGCACGCTGAGTACTGAGCACCCAGCACCCCGAGCACTGAGCACCCAGCACCCTGAGAACTGAGCACCCAGCACCCTGAGCACTGAGCACCCAGCACCCTGAGCACTGAGCACCTAGCACCCCGAGCACGGAGCACAAAGCACCCTGAGTACTGAACACCCAACACCCAGAGTACTGAGCACCCAGCGCCCTGAGCACTGAGCACCCAGCACCCTGAGTACTGAGCACTGAGCACCCTGAGCACTGAGTACTGAGCAATGAGCACCCTGAGCACTGAGCACCCAGCACCCCGAGTACTGAGCACCCAGCACCCTGAGCACTGAGCACCCAGCGCCCCGAGCACTGAGCACACAGCACCCCGAGCACTGAGCACTGAGCACCCTGAGCACTGAGCACCCAGCACCCCGAGCACTGAGCACCCAGCACCCCGAGCACTGAGCACCTAGCGCCCTGAGCACTGAGCACCCAGCACCCTGAGCACTGAGCACCCAGTCCCCTGAGTACTGAGCACCCAGCACCATGAGTATTGAGAACCCAGCACCCTGAGTACTGAGCACTCAGCACCCTGAGTACTGAGCACCGAGCACCCCGAGCACTGAGCACCCAGCACCCTGAGCACTGAGCACCCTGAGGACTGAGCACACAGCACCCTGAGCACTGAGCACCCAGCACCCTGAGTCCTGAGCACCGATCACCCTGAGCACTGAGCACCCAGCACCCCGAGCACTGAGCACCCAGCACCCTGAGTACTGAGCACCCAGCACCCGGAGCACTGAGCACCCAGCACCCTGAGTACTGAGCACCCTGAGTACTGAGCACCGATCACCCTGAGCACTGAGCACCCAGCACCCTGAGTACTGAGCACCCAGCACCCTGAGTACTGAGCACCCTGAGTACTGAGCACCGATCACCCTGAGCACTGAGCACCCAGCACCCTGAGTACTGAGGATCCAGCACCCTGAGCACTGAGCACCCAGCACCCTGAGTACTGAGCACCCAGCACCCTGAGTACTGAGCACCCAGCACCCTGAGTACTCAGCACCCAGCACACAGAGCACTGAGCACCCAGCACCCTGAGCACTCAGCACCCAGGACCCCGAGCACTGAGTATTGAGCACCCAGCACCCTGAGTACTGAGCACGCAGCACGCTGAGTACTGAGCACCCAGCACCCCGAGCACTGAGCACCCAGCACCATGAGTACTGAGCACCCAGCACCCTGAGTACTGAGCACTCAGCACCCTGAGTACTGAGCACCGAGCACCCCGAGCACTGAGCACCCAGCACCCTGAGCACTGAGCACCCTGAGGACTGAGCACCTAGCACCCTGAGTACTGAGCACACAGCACCCTGAGTACTGAGCTCCGATCACCCTGAGCACTGAGGACCCAGCACCCCGAGCACTGAGCACCCAGCACCCTGAGCACTGAGCACCCAGCACCCTGAGTACTGAGCATGCAGCACGCTGAGTACTGAGCACCCAGCACCCCGAGCACTGAGCACCCAGCACCCTGAGCACTGAGCACCCAGCACCCTGTGTACTGAGCACGCAGCACGCTGAGTACTGAGCACCCAGCACCCTGAGTACTGAGCACCCAGGACACTGAGCACTGAGCACCGAGCACCCCGAGCACTGAGCACCCAGCACCCTGAGCACTCAGCACCCAGCACCCCGAGCACTGAGCACCCAGCACCCTGAGCACTGAGCACCCAGCACCCTGAGCACGGAGCACCCCGAGGACTGAGCACCCAGCACTCTGAGCACTGAGCACCCAGCACCTTGAGTACTGAGCACTGAGCACCTCGAGCACTAAGCACCCAGCACCCTGAGTACTGAGCACCCAGCACCCTGAGCACTGAGCACCCAGCACCCTGAGCACTGAGCACCCAGCACCCTGAGCACGGAGCACAAAGCACCCTGAGTACTGAGCACCCAACACCCAGAGTACTGAGCACCCAGCACCCTGAGCACTGAGCACCCAGCACCCTGAGTACTGAGCACCCAGCACCCTGAGTACTGAACACCCAGCACCCTGAGCACTGAGCACTGAGCACCCTGAGCACTGAGTACTGGGCAATGAGCACCCTGAGCACTGAGCACCCAGCACCCCGAGTACTGAGCACCCAGCACCCCGAGCACTGATCACCCAGCGCCCCGAGCACTGAGCACCCAGCACCCCGAGCACTGAGCACTGAGCACCCTGAGCACTGAGCACCCAGCACCCCGAGTACTGAGCACTGAGCACCCTGAGTACTGAGCAGCAAGCAACCCGATTACTGAGCACTGAGCACTCTGAGTACTGAGCACCCAGCACCCTGAGCACTGAGCACCCAGCACCCTGAGTACTGAGCACTGAGAACCCTGAGTACTGAGCACCGAGCACCCTGAGTACTGAGCACCCAGCACCCTGATCACTGAGCACGGAGCACCCCGAGGACTGAGCACCCAGCACCCTGAGCACTGAGCACCCAGCACCTTGAGTACTGAGCACCGAGCACCCTGAGCACTGAGCACCCCGCACCCTGAGTACTGAGCACCCTGCACCCTGAGCACTGAGCACCCAGCACCCTGAGCACTGAGCACGCAGCACCCCGAGCACTGAGCACCCAGCATCCTGAGTACTGAGCACAGAGCACCCTGAGCACTGAGCACCCAGCACCCTGAGTACTGAGCACCCAGCACCCTGAGTACTGAGCAACCAGCACCCTGAGCACTGAGCACTGAGCACCCAGCACCCTGAGCACTGAGCACTGAGCACCCAGCACCACAGCCCTGAGCACCCAGCACCCCGAGCACTGAGCACCCAGCACCCTGAGCACTGAGCACCCAGCACCCTGAGCACTGAGGACCCAGCACCCTGAGTACTGAGCACCCAGCACCCTGAGTACTGAGCACTCAGCACCCTGAGTACTGAGCACCGAGCACCCCGAGCACTGAGCACCCAGCACCCTGAGCACAGAGCACCCGGAGGACTGAGCACCCAGCACCATGAGCACTTTGCACCGATCACCCTGAGCACTAAGCACCCAGCAGCCCGAGCACTGAGCACCCAGCACCCTGAGTACTGAGCACCCAGCACCCCGAGTACTGAGCACCCAGCACCCTGAGTACTGAGCACCCAGCATCCCGAGCACTGAGCACCCAGCACCCTGAGTACTGAGCACCCTGAGTACTGAGCACTGAGCACCGAGCATCCTGAGTACTGAGCACCCTGAGGACTGAGCACCCTGCACCCTGAGCTCTGAGCACACAGCACACTGAGTACTGAGCACTGATCACCCTGAGCACTGAGCACCCAGCACCCCGAGCACTGAGCACCCAGCACCCAGAGCACTTAGCACTGAGCACCCATCACCCCGAGTACTGAGCACCCAGCACCCTGAGCACTGAGCACCCTGAGCACTGAGCACCTTGAGCACTGAGCACTGAGCACCCAGCACCCTGAGTACTGAGCACCCAACACTCTGAGCACTGAGCACCCAGCACGCAGAGTACTGAGCACTGAGCACACAGCACCCTGAGTACTGAGCACACAGCACCCCGAGCCCTGAGCACCCAGTGCCCCGAGCACTGAGCACCCAGCACCCCAAGCACTGAGCACTGAGCACACTGAGCACTGAGCTCCCAGCACCCCGAGTACTGAGCACTGACCACCCTGAGTACTGAGCACCCAGCACCCCGAGGACTGAGCACTGAGCACCCTGAGTACTGAGCACCCAGCACCCTGAGCACTGAGAACCCAGCACCTTGAGTACTGAGCACCGAGCACCCCGAGTACTGAGCACCGAGCACCCAGAGTACTGAGCACCCAGCACCCTGAGCACTGAGCACCCAGCACCCTGAGCACTGAGCACCCAGCACCCCGAGCACTGAGCACCCAGCACCCTGAGTACTGAGCACCCAACACCCAGAGTAATGAGCACCCAGCACCCTGAGAACTGAGCACCCAGCACCCTGAGTACTGAGCACCCAGCACCCTGAGCACTGAGCACTGAGCACCCAGCACCCTGAGCACTGAGCACTGAGCACCCAGCACCCTGAGCACTGAGCACCCAGCACCCCGAGCACTGAGCACCCAGTACCCTGAGTACTGAGCACCCAGCACCCTGAGTACTGAGCACCCAGCACCCTGAGCACTGAGCACTGAGCACCCAGCACCCTGAGCACTGAGCACTGAGCACCCAGCACCCTGAGCACTGAGCACCCAGCACCCCGAGCACTGAGCACACAGCGCCCTGAGCACTGAGCACCCAGCACCCTGAGCACTGAGCACCCAGCCCCCTGAGTACTGAGCACCCAGCACCCTGAGTACTGAGCACCCAGCACCCTGAGCACTGAGAACCCTGAGGACTGAGCACCCAGCACCCCGAGCACTGAGCACCCAGCACCCTGAGCACTGAGCACCTAGTGCCCTGAGCACTGACCACCCAGCACCCTGAGCACTGAGCACCCAGTCCCCTGAGTACTGAGCACCCAGCACCATGAGTACTGAGAACCCAGCACCCTGAGTACTGAGCACTCAGCCCCCTGTGTACTGAGCACCGAGCACCCCGAGCACTGAGCACCCAGCACCCTGAGCACTGAGCACCCTAAGGACTGAGCACCCAGCACCCTGAGCACTGAGCACCCAGCACCCTTAGTACTGAGCACCGATCACCCTGAGCACTGAGCACCCAGCACCCCGAGCACTGAGCACCCAGCACCCTGAGTACTGAGCACCCAGCACCCTGAGCACTGAGCACCCAGCACCCTGAGTACTGAGCACACTGAGTACTGAGCACCGATCACCCTGAGCACTGTGCACCCAGCACCCTGAGTACTGAGCACCCAGCACCCTGAGCACTGAGCACCCAGGACCCTGAGCACTGAGCACCCAGCAACCTGAGTACTGAGCACCCAGCACCCTGAGTACTGAGGATCCAGCACCCTGAGCACTGAGCACCCAGCACCCTGAGTACTGAGCACCCAGCACCCTGAGTACTGAGCACCCAGCACCCTGAGTACTCAGCACCCAGCACCCAGAGCACTGAGCACCCAGCACCCTGAGCATTCAGCACCCAGGACCCCGAGCACTGAGTATTGAGCACCCAGCACCTTGAGTACTGAGCACGCAGCACGCTGAGTACTGAGCACCCAGCACCCCGAGCACTGAGCACCCAGCACCCTGAGCACTTAGCACTGAGCACCCAGCACCCCGAGTACTGAGCACCCAGCACCCTGAGTACTGAGCACCCAGCACCCCGAGCACTGAGCACCCAGCACCCTGAGTACTGAGCACCCAACACCCAGAGTAATGAGCACCCAGCACCCTGAGAACTGAGCACCCAGTACCCTGAGTACTGAGCACCCAGCACCCTGAGTACTGAGCACCCAGCACCCTGAGCACTGAGCACTGAGCACCCAGCACCCTGAGCACTGAGCACTGAGCACCCAGCACCCTGAGCACTGAGCACCCAGCACCCCGAGCACTGAGCACCCAGCGCCCTGAGCACTGAGCACCCAGCACCCTGAGCACTGAGCACCCAGCCCCCTGAGTACTGAGCACAAAGCACCCTGAGTACTGAGCACCCAGCACCCTGAGCACTGAGAACCCTGAGGACTGAGCACCCAGCACCCCGAGCACTGAGCACCCAGCACCCTGAGCACTGAGCACCTAGCGCCCTGAGCACTGACCACCCAGCACCCTGAGCACTGAGCACCCAGTCCCCTGAGTACTGAGCACCCAGCACCATGAGTACTGAGAACCCAGCACCCTGAGTACTGAGCACTCAGCCCCCTGTGTACTGAGCACCGAGCACCCCGAGCACTGAGAACCCAGCACCCTGAGCACTGAGCACCCTAAGGACTGAGCACCCAGCACCCTGAGCACTGAGCACCCAGCACCCTGAGTACTGAGCACCGATCACCCTGAGCACTGAGCACCCAGCACCCCGAGCACTGAGCACCCAGCACCCTGAGTACTGAGCACCCAGCACCCTGAGCACTGAGCACCCAGCACCCTGAGTACTGAGCACACTGAGTACTGAGCACCGATCACCCTGAGCACTGTGCACCCAGCACCCTGAGTACTGAGCACCCAGCACCCTGAGCACTGAGCACCCAGGACCCTGAGCACTGAGCACCCAGCAACCTGAGTCCTGAGCACCCAGCACCCTGAGTACTGAGGATCCAGCACCCTGAGCACTGAGCACCCAGCACCCTGAGTACTGAGCACCCAGCACCCTGAGTACTGAGCACCCAGCACCCTGAGTACTCAGCACCCAGCACCCAGAGCACTGAGCACCCAGCACCCTGAGCACTCAGCACCCAGGACCCCGAGCACTGAGTATTGAGCACCCAGCACCCTGAGTACTGAGCACGCAGCACGCTGAGTACTGAGCACCCAGCACCCCGAGCACTGAGCACCCAGCACCATGAGTACTGAGCACCCAGCACCCTGAGTACTGAGCACTCAGCACCCTGAGTACTGAGCACCAAGCACCCGAGCACTGAGCACCCAGCACCCTGAGCACTGAGCACCCTGAGGACTGAGCACCTAGTTCCCTGAGTACTGAGCACCCAGCACCCTGAGTACTGAGCACCGATCACCCTGAGCACTGAGCACCCAGCACCCCGAGCACTGAGCACCCAGCACCCTGAGCACTGAGCACCCAGCACCCTGAGTACTGAGCACGCAGCACGCTGAGTACTGAGCACCCAGCACCCCGAGCACTGAGCACCCAGCACCCTGAGCACTGAGCACCCAGCACCCTGAGCACTGAGCACCCAGCACCCTGAGCACTGAGCACCCAGCACCCCGAGCACGGAGCACAAAGCACCCTGAGTACTGAACACCCAACACCCAGAGTACTGAGCACCCAGCACCCTGAGCACTGAGCACCCAGCACCATGAGTACTGAGCACCCAGCACCCTGAGTACTGAACACCCAGCACCCTGAGCACTGAGCACTGAGCACCCTGAGCACTGAGTACTGAGCAATGAGCACCCTGAGCACTGAGCACCCAGCACCCTGAGTACTGAGCACCCAGCACCCTGAGCACTGAGCACCCAGCGCCCCGAGCACTGAGCACACAGCACCCGGAGCACTGAGCACTGAGCACCCTGAGCACTGAGCACCCAGCACCCCGAGTACTGAGCACTGAGCACCCTGAGTACTGAGCACCAAGCAACCCGAGTACTGAGCACTGAGCACCCTGAGTACTGAGCAACCAGCACCCCGAGCACTGAGCACCCAGCACCCCGAGCACTGAGCACCTAGCGCCCTGAGCACTGAGCACCCAGCACCCTGAGCACTGAGCACCCAGTCCCCTGAGTACTGAGCACCCAGCACCATGAGTACTGAGAACCCAGCACCCTGAGTACTGAGCACCCAGCACCCTGAGTACTCAGCACCCAGCACCCTGAGCACTGAGCAACCAGCACCCTGAGTACTGAGCACCCTGCACCCCAAGCACTGAGCACCCTGAGAACTGAGCACCCAGCACCCCAAGCACTGAGCACCCTGAGTACTGATCACCCAGCACCCTGATTAATGAGCACCCAGCACCCCGAGAACTGAGCACCCAGCACCCTGAGTATTGAGCACCGAGCACCCTGAGTACTGAGCACCCAGCACCCTGAGTACTGAGCACCCAGTGTACTGAGCACCGAGCACCCAGCACCCTGAGTACTGAGCACCCAGCACCCTGAGTTCTGAGCACCGAGCTGCCCGAGCACTGAGCACCCAGCACCCTGAGCACTGAGCACCCAGCACCCTGAGCACTGAGCACCCAGCACCCTGAGTACTGAGCACCCAGCACGCGGAGTACTGAGCACCCAGCACCCTGAGCACTGAGCACCCAGCACCCTGAGTACTGAGCACTGAGCACCCAGCACCCCGAGCACTGAGCACCCAGCACCCTGTGTACTGAGCACTGAGCACCCTGAGTACTAAGCACCCAGCACCCTGAGTACTGAGCACCCAGGACCCTGAGCACCGAGCACCCCGAGCACTGAGCACCCAGCACCCTGAGCACTCAGCACCCATCACGCCGATCACTGAGCACCCAGCACCCTGAGCACTGAGCACCCAGCACCCTGAGCACGGAGCACCCAGCACCCAGAGCACTGAGCACCCAGCACCCTGAGCACTGAGCACAGAGCACCCTGAGTACTGAGCACCCAGCACCCTGAGTACTGAGCACCCAGACCCCGAGCACTGAGCACCCAGCACCCCTAGCACTGTGCACCCAGCACCCTGAGTACTGAGAACCCAGCACCCTGAGTACTGAGCACCGAGCACCCTGAGTACTGAGCACCCAGCACGCTGAGCACTGAGCACCCAGCACCCCGAGTACTGAGCACCCAGCACCCTGAGTACGGAGCACCCAGCACCCCGAGCACTGAGCACCCAGCACCCTGAGCACTGAGCACCCAGCACCCTTAGTACTGAGCATCAAGCTCGCTGAGCACTGAGCACCCAGCACCCTGAGTACTGAGCACCCAGCACCCTGAGCACTGAGCACCCAGCACCCTGAGCACTGAGCACTCAGCACCCTGAGTACTGAGCACCCAGCACCCTGAGCACTGAGAACCCAGCACCTTGAGTACTGAGCACCGAGCACCCCGAGTACTGAGCACCGAGCACCCAGAGTACTGAGCACCCAGCACCCTGAGCACTGAGCACCCAGCACCCTGAGCACTGAGCACCCAGCACCCCGAGCACTGAGCACCCAGCACCCTGAGTACTGAGCACCCAACACCCAGAGTAATGAGCACCCAGCACCCTGAGAACTGAGCACCCAGCACCCTGAGTACTGAGCACCCAGCACCCTGAGCACTGAGCACTGAGCACCCAGCACCCTGAGCACTGAGCACTGAGCACCCAGCACCCTGAGCACTGAGCACCCAGCACCCCGAGCACTGAGCACCCAGTACCCTGAGTACTGAGCACCCAGCACCCTGAGTACTGAGCACCCAGCACCCTGAGCACTGAGCACTGAGCACCCAGCACCCTGAGCACTGAGCACTGAGCACCCAGCACCCTGAGCACTGAGCACCCAGCACCCCGAGCACTGAGCACACAGCGCCCTGAGCACTGAGCACCCAGCACCCTGAGCACTGAGCACCCAGCCCCCTGAGTACTGAGCACCCAGCACCCTGAGTACTGAGCACCCAGCACCCTGAGCACTGAGAACCCTGAGGACTGAGCACCCAGCACCCCGAGCACTGAGCACCCAGCACCCTGAGCACTGAGCACCTAGTGCCCTGAGCACTGACCACCCAGCACCCTGAGCACTGAGCACCCAGTCCCCTGAGTACTGAGCACCCAGCACCATGAGTACTGAGAACCCAGCACCCTGAGTACTGAGCACTCAGCCCCCTGTGTACTGAGCACCGAGCACCCCGAGCACTGAGCACCCAGCACCCTGAGCACTGAGCACCCTAAGGACTGAGCACCCAGCACCCTGAGCACTGAGCACCCAGCACCCTGAGTACTGAGCACCGATCACCCTGAGCACTGAGCACCCAGCACCCCGAGCACTGAGCACCCAGCACCCTGAGTACTGAGCACCCAGCACCCTGAGCACTGAGCACCCAGCACCCTGAGTACTGAGCACACTGAGTACTGAGCACCGATCACCCTGAGCACTGTGCACCCAGCACCCTGAGTACTGAGCACCCAGCACCCTGAGCACTGAGCACCCAGGACCCTGAGCACTGAGCACCCAGCAACCTGAGTACTGAGCACCCAGCACCCTGAGTACTGAGGATCCAGCACCCTGAGCACTGAGCACCCAGCACCCTGAGTACTGAGCACCCAGCACCCTGAGTACTGAGCACCCAGCACCCTGAGTACTCAGCACCCAGCACCCAGAGCACTGAGCACCCAGCACCCTGAGCATTCAGCACCCAGGACCCCGAGCACTGAGTATTGAGCACCCAGCACCTTGAGTACTGAGCACGCAGCACGCTGAGTACTGAGCACCCAGCACCCCGAGCACTGAGCACCCAGCACCCTGAGCACTAAGCACTGAGCACCCAGCACCCCGAGTACTGAGCACACAGCACCCTGAGCACTGAGCACCCTGAGCACTGAGCACCTTGAGCACTGAGCACTGAGCACCCAGCACCCTGAGTACTGAGCACCCAACACTCTGAGCACTGAGCACCCAGCACGCAGAGTACTGAGCACTGAGCACACAGCACCCTGAGTACTGAGCACACAGCACCCCGAGCACTGAGCACCCAGCGCCCCGAGCACTGAGCACCCAGCACCCCGACCACTGAGCACTGAGCACACTGAGCACTGAGCACCCAGCACCCCGAGTACTGAGCACTGACCACCCTGAGTACTGAGCACCCAGCACCCCGAGGACTGAGCACTGAGCACCCTGAGTACTGAGCACACAGCACCCTGAGCACTGAGAACCCAGCACCTTGAGTACTGAGCACCGAGCACCCCGAGTACTGAGCACCGAGCACCCAGAGTACTGAGCACCCAGCACCCTGAGCACTGAGCACCCAGCACCCTGAGCACTGAGCACCCAGCACCCCGAGCACTGAGCACCCAGCACCCTGAGTACTGAGCACCCAACACCCAGAGTAATGAGCACCCAGCACCCTGAGAACTGAGCACCCAATACCCTGAGTACTGAGCACCCAGCACCCTGAGTACTGAGCACCCAGCACCCTGAGCACTGAGCACTGAGCACCCAGCACCCTGAGCACTGAGCACTGAGCACCCAGCACCCTGAGCACTGAGCACCCAGCACCCCGAGCACTGAGCACCCAGCGCCCTGAGCACTGAGCACCCAGCACCCTGAGCACTGAGCACCCAGCCCCCTGAGTACTGAGCACAAAGCACCCTGAGTACTGAGCACCCAGCACCCTGAGCACTGAGAACCCTGAGGACTGAGCACCCAGCACCCCGAGCACTGAGCACCCAGCACCCTGAGCACTGAGCACCTAGCGCCCTGAGCACTGACCACCCAGCACCCTGAGCACTGAGCACCCAGTCCCCTGAGTACTGAGCACCCAGCACCATGAGTACTGAGAACCCAGCACCCTGAGTACTGAGCACTCAGCCCCCTGTGTACTGAGCACCGAGCACCCCGAGCACTGAGAACCCAGCACCCTGAGCACTGAGCACCCTAAGGACTGAGCACCCAGCACCCTGAGCACTGAGCACCCAGCACCCTGAGTACTGAGCACCGATCACCCTGAGCACTGAGCACCCAGCACCCCGAGCACTGAGCACCCAGCACCCTGAGTACTGAGCACCCAGCACCCTGAGCACTGAGCACCCAGCACCCTGAGTACTGAGCACACTGAGTACTGAGCACCGATCACCCTGAGCACTGTGCACCCAGCACCCTGAGTACTGAGCACCCAGCACCCTGAGCACTGAGCACCCAGGACCCTGAGCACTGAGCACCCAGCAACCTGAGTCCTGAGCACCCAGCACCCTGAGTACTGAGGATCCAGCACCCTGAGCACTGAGCACCCAGCACCCTGAGTACTGAGCACCCAGCACCCTGAGTACTGAGCACCCAGCACCCTGAGTACTCAGCACCCAGCACCCAGAGCACTGAGCACCCAGCACCCTGAGCACTCAGCACCCAGGACCCCGAGCACTGAGTATTGAGCACCCAGCACCCTGAGTACTGAGCACGCAGCACGCTGAGTACTGAGCACCCAGCACCCCGAGCACTGAGCACCCAGCACCATGAGTACTGAGCACCCAGCACCCTGAGTACTGAGCACTCAGCACCCTGAGTACTGAGCACCAAGCACCCGAGCACTGAGCACCCAGCACCCTGAGCACTGAGCACCCTGAGGACTGAGCACCTAGTTCCCTGAGTACTGAGCACCCAGCACCCTGAGTACTGAGCACCGATCACCCTGAGCACTGAGCACCCAGCACCCCGAGCACTGAGCACCCAGCACCCTGAGCACTGAGCACCCAGCACCCTGAGTACTGAGCACGCAGCACGCTGAGTACTGAGCACCCAGCACCCCGAGCACTGAGCACCCAGCACCCTGAGCACTGAGCACCCAGCACCCTGAGCACTGAGCACCCAGCACCCTGAGCACTGAGCACCCAGCACCCCGAGCACGGAGCACAAAGCACCCTGAGTACTGAACACCCAACACCCAGAGTACTGAGCACCCAGCACCCTGAGCACTGAGCACCCAGCACCATGAGTACTGAGCACCCAGCACCCTGAGTACTGAACACCCAGCACCCTGAGCACTGAGCACTGAGCACCCTGAGCACTGAGTACTGAGCAATGAGCACCCTGAGCACTGAGCACCCAGCACCCCGAGTACTGAGCACCCAGCACCCTGAGCACTGAGCACCCAGCGCCCCGAGCACTGAGCACACAGCACCCGGAGCACTGAGCACTGAGCACCCTGAGCACTGAGCACCCAGCACCCCGAGTACTGAGCACTGAGCACCCTGAGTACTGAGCACCAAGCAACCCGAGTACTGAGCACTGAGCACCCTGAGTACTGAGCAACCAGCACCCCGAGCACTGAGCACCCAGCACCCCGAGCACTGAGCACCTAGCGCCCTGAGCACTGAGCACCCAGCACCCTGAGCACTGAGCACCCAGTCCCCTGAGTACTGAGCACCCAGCACCATGAGTACTGAGAACCCAGCACCCTGAGTACTGAGCACCCAGCACCCTGAGTACTCAGCACCCAGCACCCTGAGCACTGAGCAACCAGCACCCTGAGTACTGAGCACCCTGCACCCCAAGCACTGAGCACCCTGAGAACTGAGCACCCAGCACCCCAAGCACTGAGCACCCTGAGTACTGATCACCCAGCACCCTGATTAATGAGCACCCAGCACCCCGAGAACTGAGCACCCAGCACCCTGAGTATTGAGCACCGAGCACCCTGAGTACTGAGCACCCAGCACCCTGAGTAATGAGCACCCAGTGTACTGAGCACCGAGCACCCAGCACCCTGAGTACTGAGCACCCAGCACCCTGAGTTCTGAGCACCGAGCTGCCCGAGCACTGAGCACCCAGCACCCTGAGCACTGAGCACCCAGCACCCTGAGCACTGAGCACCCAGCACCCTGAGTACTGAGCACCCAGCACGCGGAGTACTGAGCACCCAGCACCCTGAGCACTGAGCACCCAGCACCCTGAGTACTGAGCACTGAGCACCCAGCACCCCGAGCACTGAGCACCCAGCACCCTGTGTACTGAGCACTGAGCACCCTGAGTACTAAGCACCCAGCACCCTGAGTACTGAGCACCCAGGACCCTGAGCACCGAGCACCCCGAGCACTGAGCACCCAGCACCCTGAGCACTCAGCACCCATCACGCCGATCACTGAGCACCCAGCACCCTGAGCACTGAGCACCCAGCACCCTGAGCACGGAGCACCCAGCACCCAGAGCACTGAGCACCCAGCACCCTGAGCACTGAGCACAGAGCACCCTGAGTACTGAGCACCCAGCACCCTGAGTACTGAGCACCCAGACCCTGAGCACTGAGCACCCAGCACCCCAGCACTGTGCACCCAGCACCCTGAGTACTGAGAACCCAGCACCCTGAGTACTGAGCACCGAGCACCCTGAGTACTGAGCACCCAGCACGCTGAGCACTGAGCACCCAGCACCCCGAGTACTGAGCACCCAGCACCCTGAGTACGGAGCACCCAGCACCCCGAGCACTGAGCACCCAGCACCCTGAGCACTGAGCACCCAGCACCCTTAGTACTGAGCATCAAGCTCGCTGAGCACTGAGCACCCAGCACCCTGAGTACTGAGCACCCAGCACCCTGAGCACTGAGCACCCAGCACCCTGAGCACTGAGCACTCAGCACCCTGAGTACTGAGCACCAAGCACCCCGAGCACTGAGCACCAGGTACCCCGAGCACTGAGCACCCAGCACCCTGAGTACTGAGCACCAAGCACCCTGAGTACTGAGCACTGAGCACTGAGCACCCTGAGCACTGAGCACCCAGCACCCTGAGCACTGAGCACCCAGCATCCTGAGCACTGAGTACTGAGCACCAAGCACCCTGAGTAATGAGCACTGAGCACCCTGAACACTGAGCACCCAACACCCCGAGCACTGAGCACCCAGCACCCTGAGTACTGAGCACCCAGCACCCTGAGTACTGAGCACTCAGCACCCTGATTACTGAGCACCCAGCAGCCTGAGCACTGAGCACCCTGAGGACTGAGCACCCAGCACCCTGAGTACTGAGCACCCAGCACCCCGAGTACTGAGCACCCAGCACCGTGAGTACTGAGCACCCAGCACCCTGAGTAATGAGCACCCAGCACCCCGAGTACTGAGCACCCAGCACCGTGAGTACTGAGCACCCAGCACCCTGAGTACTGAGCACCCAGCACCCTGAGCACTGAGCACAAAGAACGCTGAGTACTGAGCACCTTGAGTACTGAGCATAGAGGACCCTGAGCACTGAGCACCCAGCACCCTGAGCACTGAGCACCCAGCACCCCGAGAATGAGCACCCAGCACCCTGAGTACTGAGAACCGAGCACCCTGAGTACTGAGCACCCAGCACGCTGAGCACTGAGCACCCAGCACCCCGAGTACTGAGCACCCAGCACCCCGAGCACTGAGCACCCATCACCACGAGAATCAGCACCCAGCACCCTGAGTACTGAGCACCCAGCACCCTGAGTACTGAGCACCGAGCTCCCCGAGCACTGAGCACCCAGAGTACTGAGCACCCAGCACCCTGAGTACTGAGCACCCAGCACCCTGAGCACTGAGCACCCAGCACCCTGAGTACTGAGCACCCAGCACCACGAGCACTGAGCACACAGCACCCTGAGTACTGAGCACCCTGAGGACTGAGCACCGATCACCATGAGCACTGAGCACCCAGCACCCTGAGTACTGAGCACCCAGCACCCTGAGCACTGAGCACCCAGCACCCTGAGTACTGAGCAGAGAGCACCCTGATCACTGAGCACCCAGCACCCTGAGTACTGAGCACCCAGCACCCTGAGTACTGAGCACCGAGCACCCCGAGTACTGAGCACCCAGCACCCTGAGCACTCAGCACCCAGCACACCGAGCACTGAGCACCCAGCACCCTGAGTACTGAGCTCCCAGCACCCCGCGCCCTGAGCACCCAGCACCCTGAGTACTGAGCACCCTGAGTACTGAGCACCGATCACCCTGAGCACTGAGCACCCAACACCCTGAGTACTGAGCACCCAACGTACTGAGCACTGAGCACACTGAGCACTGAGCACCCAGCACCCTGAGTACTGAGCACCGAGCACCCTGAGCACTGAGCACCCAGCACCCTGAGTACTGAGCACCGAGCACCCCGAGCAATGAGCACCCAGCACCCCGAGCACTGAGCACCCAGCACCCCGAGCACTGAGCACCCAGCACCCGTAGCACTGAGGACCCAGCACCCCGAGCAATGAGCACCCAGCACCCTGAGTACTGAGCACCCAGCACCCCGAGTACTGAACACCCAGCAACCTGAGCACCGAGCACCCAGCACCCCGAGCACTGAGCACCCAGCACCCTGAGCACTGAGCACCCAGCACCCTGAGTACTGAGCACTGAGCTCCCCGAGTACTGAGCACCCACCACCCCGAGCACTGACCACCGAGGACACCGAGCACTGAGCACCCAGCACCCCGAGCACTGAGCACCCAGCACCCTGAGCACTGAGCACCCAGCACCCTGAGCACTGAGCACCCAGCACCCCGAGCACTGAGCACCCAGCACCCTGAGTACTGAGCACCCAACACCCAGAGTAATGAGCACCCAGCACCCTGAGAACTGAGCACCCAGTACCCTGAGTACTGAGCACCCAGCACCCTGAGTACTGAGCACCCAGCACCCTGAGCACTGAGCACTGAGCACCCAGCACCCTGAGCACTGAGCACTGAGCACCCAGCACCCTGAGCACTGAGCACCCAGCACCCCGAGCACTGAGCACCCAGCGCCCTGAGCACTGAGCACCCAGCACCCTGAGCACTGAGCACCCAGCCCCCTGAGTACTGAGCACAAAGCACCCTGAGTACTGAGCACCCAGCACCCTGAGCACTGAGAACCCTGAGGACTGAGCACCCAGCACCCCGAGCACTGAGCACCCAGCACCCTGAGCACTGAGCACCTAGCGCCCTGAGCACTGACCACCCAGCACCCTGAGCACTGAGCACCCAGTCCCCTGAGTACTGAGCACCCAGCACCATGAGTACTGAGAACCCAGCACCCTGAGTACTGAGCACTCAGCCCCCTGTGTACTGAGCACCGAGCACCCCGAGCACTGAGAACCCAGCACCCTGAGCACTGAGCACCCTAAGGACTGAGCACCCAGCACCCTGAGCACTGAGCACCCAGCACCCTGAGTACTGAGCACCGATCACCCTGAGCACTGAGCACCCAGCACCCCGAGCACTGAGCACCCAGCACCCTGAGTACTGAGCACCCAGCACCCTGAGCACTGAGCACCCAGCACCCTGAGTACTGAGCACACTGAGTACTGAGCACCGATCACCCTGAGCACTGTGCACCCAGCACCCTGAGTACTGAGCACCCAGCACCCTGAGTACTGAGCACCCAGCACCACGAGCACTGAGCACACAGCACCCTGAGTACTGAGCACCCTGAGGACTGAGCACCGATCACCATGAGCACTGAGCACCCAGCACCCTGAGTACTGAGCACCCAGCACCCTGAGCACTGAGCACCCAGCACCCTGAGTACTGAGCAGAGAGCACCCTGATCACTGAGCACCCAGCACCCTGAGTACTGAGCACCCAGCACCCTGAGTACTGAGCACCGAGCACCCCGAGTACTGAGCACCCAGCACCCTGAGCACTCAGCACCCAGCACACCGAGCACTGAGCACCCAGCACCCTGAGTACTGAGCTCCCAGCACCCCGCGCCCTGAGCACCCAGCACCCTGAGTACTGAGCACCCTGAGTACTGAGCACCGATCACCCTGAGCACTGAGCACCCAACACCCTGAGTACTGAGCACCCAACGTACTGAGCACTGAGCACACTGAGCACTGAGCACCCAGCACCCTGAGTACTGAGCACCGAGCACCCTGAGCACTGAGCACCCAGCACCCTGAGTACTGAGCACCGAGCACCCCGAGCAATGAGCACCCAGCACCCCGAGCACTGAGCACCCAGCACCCCGAGCACTGAGCACCCAGCACCCGTAGCACTGAGGACCCAGCACCCCGAGCAATGAGCACCCAGCACCCTGAGTACTGAGCACCCAGCACCCCGAGTACTGAACACCCAGCAACCTGAGCACCGAGCACCCAGCACCCCGAGCACTGAGCACCCAGCACCCTGAGCACTGAGCACCCAGCACCCTGAGTACTGAGCACTGAGCTCCCCGAGTACTGAGCACCCACCACCCCGAGCACTGACCACCGAGGACACCGAGCACTGAGCACCCAGCACCCCGAGCACTGAGCACCCAGCACCCTGAGCACTGAGCACCCAGCACCCTGAGCACTGAGCACCCAGCACCCCG
This sequence comes from Microtus oregoni, assembly GCF_018167655.1. Taxonomy (NCBI): domain Eukaryota; kingdom Metazoa; phylum Chordata; class Mammalia; order Rodentia; family Cricetidae; genus Microtus; species Microtus oregoni. Next base: position 5,812,898 of record NW_024544028.1, on the reverse strand, counting down.
AGCACTGAGCACCCAGCACCCTGAGTACTGAGCACCCAACACCCAGAGTAATGAGCACCCAGCACCCTGAGAACTGAGCACCCAGTACCCTGAGTACTGAGCACCCAGCACCCTGAGTACTGAGCACCCAGCACCCTGAGCACTGAGCACTGAGCACCCAGCACCCTGAGCACTGAGCACTGAGCACCCAGCACCCTGAGCACTGAGCACCCAGCACCCCGAGCACTGAGCACCCAGCGCCCTGAGCACTGAGCACCCAGCACCCTGAGCACTGAGCACCCAGCCCCCTGAGTACTGAGCACAAAGCACCCTGAGTACTGAGCACCCAGCACCCTGAGCACTGAGAACCCTGAGGACTGAGCACCCAGCACCCCGAGCACTGAGCACCCAGCACCCTGAGCACTGAGCACCTAGCGCCCTGAGCACTGACCACCCAGCACCCTGAGCACTGAGCACCCAGTCCCCTGAGTACTGAGCACCCAGCACCATGAGTACTGAGAACCCAGCACCCTGAGTACTGAGCACTCAGCCCCCTGTGTACTGAGCACCGAGCACCCCGAGCACTGAGAACCCAGCACCCTGAGCACTGAGCACCCTAAGGACTGAGCACCCAGCACCCTGAGCACTGAGCACCCAGCACCCTGAGTACTGAGCACCGATCACCCTGAGCACTGAGCACCCAGCACCCCGAGCACTGAGCACCCAGCACCCTGAGTACTGAGCACCCAGCACCCTGAGCACTGAGCACCCAGCACCCTGAGTACTGAGCACACTGAGTACTGAGCACCGATCACCCTGAGCACTGTGCACCCAGCACCCTGAGTACTGAGCACCCAGCACCCTGAGCACTGAGCACCCAGGACCCTGAGCACTGAGCACCCAGCAACCTGAGTCCTGAGCACCCAGCACCCTGAGTACTGAGGATCCAGCACCCTGAGCACTGAGCACCCAGCACCCTGAGTACTGAGCACCCAGCACCCTGAGTACTGAGCACCCAGCACCCTGAGTACTCAGCACCCAGCACCCAGAGCACTGAGCACCCAGCACCCTGAGCACTCAGCACCCAGGACCCCGAGCACTGAGTATTGAGCACCCAGCACCCTGAGTACTGAGCACGCAGCACGCTGAGTACTGAGCACCCAGCACCCCGAGCACTGAGCACCCAGCACCATGAGTACTGAGCACCCAGCACCCTGAGTACTGAGCACTCAGCACCCTGAGTACTGAGCACCAAGCACCCGAGCACTGAGCACCCAGCACCCTGAGCACTGAGCACCCTGAGGACTGAGCACCTAGTTCCCTGAGTACTGAGCACCCAGCACCCTGAGTACTGAGCACCGATCACCCTGAGCACTGAGCACCCAGCACCCCGAGCACTGAGCACCCAGCACCCTGAGCACTGAGCACCCAGCACCCTGAGTACTGAGCACGCAGCACGCTGAGTACTGAGCACCCAGCACCCCGAGCACTGAGCACCCAGCACCCTGAGCACTGAGCACCCAGCACCCTGAGCACTGAGCACCCAGCACCCTGAGCACTGAGCACCCAGCACCCCGAGCACGGAGCACAAAGCACCCTGTGTACTGAACACCCAACACCCAGAGTACTGAGCACCCAGCACCCTGAGCACTGAGCACCCAGCACCATGAGTACTGAGCACCCAGCACCCTGAGTACTGAACACCCAGCACCCTGAGCACTGAGCACTGAGCACCCTGAGCACTGAGTACTGAGCAATGAGCACCCTGAGCACTGAGCACCCAGCACCCCGAGTACTGAGCACCCAGCACCCTGAGCACTGAGCACCCAGCGCCCCGAGCACTGAGCACACAGCACCCGGAGCACTGAGCACTGAGCACCCTGAGCACTGAGCACCCAGCACCCCGAGTACTGAGCACTGAGCACCCTGAGTACTGAGCACCAAGCAACCCGAGTACTGAGCACTGAGCACCCTGAGTACTGAGCAACCAGCACCCCGAGCACTGAGCACCCAGCACCCCGAGCACTGAGCACCTAGCGCCCTGAGCACTGAGCACCCAGCACCCTGAGCACTGAGCACCCAGTCCCCTGAGTACTGAGCACCCAGCACCATGAGTACTGAGAACCCAGCACCCTGAGTACTGAGCACCCAGCACCCTGAGTACTCAGCACCCAGCACCCTGAGCACTGAGCAACCAGCACCCTGAGTACTGAGCACCCTGCACCCCAAGCACTGAGCACCCTGAGAACTGAGCACCCAGCACCCCAAGCACTGAGCACCCTGAGTACTGATCACCCAGCACCCTGATTAATGAGCACCCAGCACCCCGAGAACTGAGCACCCAGCACCCTGAGTATTGAGCACCGAGCACCCTGAGTACTGAGCACCCAGCACCCTGAGTACTGAGCACCCAGTGTACTGAGCACCGAGCACCCAGCACCCTGAGTACTGAGCACCCAGCACCCTGAGTTCTGAGCACCGAGCTGCCCGAGCACTGAGCACCCAGCACCCTGAGCACTGAGCACCCAGCACCCTGAGCACTGAGCACCCAGCACCCTGAGTACTGAGCACCCAGCACGCGGAGTACTGAGCACCCAGCACCCTGAGCACTGAGCACCCAGCACCCTGAGTACTGAGCACTGAGCACCCAGCACCCCGAGCACTGAGCACCCAGCACCCTGTGTACTGAGCACTGAGCACCCTGAGTACTAAGCACCCAGCACCCTGAGTACTGAGCACCCAGGACCCTGAGCACCGAGCACCCCGAGCACTGAGCACCCAGCACCCTGAGCACTCAGCACCCATCACGCCGATCACTGAGCACCCAGCACCCTGAGCACTGAGCACCCAGCACCCTGAGCACGGAGCACCCAGCACCCAGAGCACTGAGCACCCAGCACCCTGAGCACTGAGCACAGAGCACCCTGAGTACTGAGCACCCAGCACCCTGAGTACTGAGCACCCAGACCCCGAGCACTGAGCACCCAGCACCCCTAGCACTGTGCACCCAGCACCCTGAGTACTGAGAACCCAGCACCCTGAGTACTGAGCACCGAGCACCCTGAGTACTGAGCACCCAGCACGCTGAGCACTGAGCACCCAGCACCCCGAGTACTGAGCACCCAGCACCCTGAGTACGGAGCACCCAGCACCCCGAGCACTGAGCACCCAGCACCCTGAGCACTGAGCACCCAGCACCCTTAGTACTGAGCATCAAGCTCGCTGAGCACTGAGCACCCAGCACCCTGAGTACTGAGCACCCAGCACCCTGAGCACTGAGCACCCAGCACCCTGAGCACTGAGCACTCAGCACCCTGAGTACTGAGCACCAAGCACCCCGAGCACTGAGCACCAGGTACCCCGAGCACTGAGCACCCAGCACCCTTAGTACTGAGCACCAAGCACCCTGAGTACTGAGCACTGAGCACTGAGCACCCTGAGCACTGAGCACCCAGTCCCCTGAGTACTGAGCACCCAGCACCATGAGTACTGAGAACCCAGCACCCTGAGTACTGAGCACTCAGCCCCCTGTGTACTGAGCACCGAGCACCCCGAGCACTGAGAACCCAGCACCCTGAGCACTGAGCACCCTAAGGACTGAGCACCCAGCACCCTGAGCACTGAGCACCCAGCACCCTGAGTACTGAGCACCGATCACCCTGAGCACTGAGCACCCAGCACCCCGAGCACTGAGCACCCAGCACCCTGAGTACTGAGCACCCAGCACCCTGAGCACTGAGCACCCAGCACCCTGAGTACTGAGCACACTGAGTACTGAGCACCGATCACCCTGAGCACTGTGCACCCAGCACCCTGAGTACTGAGCACCCAGCACCCTGAGCACTGAGCACCCAGGACCCTGAGCACTGAGCACCCAGCAACCTGAGTCCTGAGCACCCAGCACCCTGAGTACTGAGGATCCAGCACCCTGAGCACTGAGCACCCAGCACCCTGAGTACTGAGCACCCAGCACCCTGAGTACTGAGCACCCAGCACCCTGAGTACTCAGCACCCAGCACCCAGAGCACTGAGCACCCAGCACCCTGAGCACTCAGCACCCAGGACCCCGAGCACTGAGTATTGAGCACCCAGCACCCTGAGTACTGAGCACGCAGCACGCTGAGTACTGAGCACCCAGCACCCCGAGCACTGAGCACCCAGCACCATGAGTACTGAGCACCCAGCACCCTGAGTACTGAGCACTCAGCACCCTGAGTACTGAGCACCAAGCACCCGAGCACTGAGCACCCAGCACCCTGAGCACTGAGCACCCTGAGGACTGAGCACCTAGTTCCCTGAGTACTGAGCACCCAGCACCCTGAGTACTGAGCACCGATCACCCTGAGCACTGAGCACCCAGCACCCCGAGCACTGAGCACCCAGCACCCTGAGCACTGAGCACCCAGCACCCTGAGTACTGAGCACGCAGCACGCTGAGTACTGAGCACCCAGCACCCCGAGCACTGAGCACCCAGCACCCTGAGCACTGAGCACCCAGCACCCTGAGCACTGAGCACCCAGCACCCTGAGCACTGAGCACCCAGCACCCCGAGCACGGAGCACAAAGCACCCTGAGTACTGAACACCCAACACCCAGAGTACTGAGCACCCAGCACCCTGAGCACTGAGCACCCAGCACCATGAGTACTGAGCACCCAGCACCCTGAGTACTGAACACCCAGCACCCTGAGCACTGAGCACTGAGCACCCTGAGCACTGAGTACTGAGCAATGAGCACCCTGAGCACTGAGCACCCAGCACCCCGAGTACTGAGCACCCAGCACCCTGAGCACTGAGCACCCAGCGCCCCGAGCACTGAGCACACAGCACCCGGAGCACTGAGCACTGAGCACCCTGAGCACTGAGCACCCAGCACCCCGAGTACTGAGCACTGAGCACCCTGAGTACTGAGCACCAAGCAACCCGAGTACTGAGCACTGAGCACCCTGAGTACTGAGCAACCAGCACCCCGAGCACTGAGCACCCAGCACCCCGAGCACTGAGCACCTAGCGCCCTGAGCACTGAGCACCCAGCACCCTGAGCACTGAGCACCCAGTCCCCTGAGTACTGAGCACCCAGCACCATGAGTACTGAGAACCCAGCACCCTGAGTACTGAGCACCCAGCACCCTGAGTACTCAGCACCCAGCACCCTGAGCACTGAGCAACCAGCACCCTGAGTACTGAGCACCCTGCACCCCAAGCACTGAGCACCCTGAGAACTGAGCACCCAGCACCCCAAGCACTGAGCACCCTGAGTACTGATCACCCAGCACCCTGATTAATGAGCACCCAGCACCCCGAGAACTGAGCACCCAGCACCCTGAGTATTGAGCACCGAGCACCCTGAGTACTGAGCACCCAGCACCCTGAGTACTGAGCACCCAGTGTACTGAGCACCGAGCACCCAGCACCCTGAGTACTGAGCACCCAGCACCCTGAGTTCTGAGCACCGAGCTGCCCGAGCACTGAGCACCCAGCACCCTGAGCACTGAGCACCCAGCACCCTGAGCACTGAGCACCCAGCACCCTGAGTACTGAGCACCCAGCACGCGGAGTACTGAGCACCCAGCACCCTGAGCACTGAGCACCCAGCACCCTGAGTACTGAGCACTGAGCACCCAGCACCCCGAGCACTGAGCACCCAGCACCCTGTGTACTGAGCACTGAGCACCCTGAGTACTAAGCACCCAGCACCCTGAGTACTGAGCACCCAGGACCCTGAGCACCGAGCACCCCGAGCACTGAGCACCCAGCACCCTGAGCACTCAGCACCCATCACGCCGATCACTGAGCACCCAGCACCCTGAGCACTGAGCACCCAGCACCCTGAGCACGGAGCACCCAGCACCCAGAGCACTGAGCACCCAGCACCCTGAGCACTGAGCACAGAGCACCCTGAGTACTGAGCACCCAGCACCCTGAGTACTGAGCACCCAGACCCCGAGCACTGAGCACCCAGCACCCCTAGCACTGTGCACCCAGCACCCTGAGTACTGAGAACCCAGCACCCTGAGTACTGAGCACCGAGCACCCTGAGTACTGAGCACCCAGCACGCTGAGCACTGAGCACCCAGCACCCCGAGTACTGAGCACCCAGCACCCTGAGTACGGAGCACCCAGCACCCCGAGCACTGAGCACCCAGCACCCTGAGCACTGAGCACCCAGCACCCTTAGTACTGAGCATCAAGCTCGCTGAGCACTGAGCACCCAGCACCCTGAGTACTGAGCACCCAGCACCCTGAGCACTGAGCACCCAGCACCCTGAGCACTGAGCACTCAGCACCCTGAGTACTGAGCACCAAGCACCCCGAGCACTGAGCACCAGGTACCCCGAGCACTGAGCACCCAGCACCCTGAGTACTGAGCACCAAGCACCCTGAGTACTGAGCACTGAGCACTGAGCACCCTGAGCACTGAGCACCCAGCACCCTGAGCACTGAGCACCCAGCATCCTGAGCACTGAGTACTGAGCACCAAGCACCCTGAGTAATGAGCACTGAGCACCCTGAACACTGAGCACCCAACACCCCGAGCACTGAGCACCCAGCACCCTGAGTACTGAGCACCCAGCACCCTGAGTACTGAGCACTCAGCACCCTGATTACTGAGCACCCAGCACCCTGAGCACTGAGCACCCTGAGGACTGAGCACCCAGCACCCTGAGTACTGAGCACCCAGCACCCCGAGTACTGAGCACCCAGCACCGTGAGTACTGAGCACCCAGCACCCTGAGTAATGAGCACCCAGCACCCCGAGTACTGAGCACCCAGCACCGTGAGTACTGAGCACCCAGCACCCTGAGTACTGAGCACCCAGCACCCTGAGCACTGAGCACAAAGCACGCTGAGTACTGAGCACCTTGAGTACTGAGCATAGAGGACCCTGAGCACTGAGCACCCAGCACCCTGAGCACTGAGCACCCAGCACCCCGAGAATGAGCACCCAGCACCCTGAGTACTGAGAACCGAGCACCCTGAGTACTGAGCACCCAGCACGCTGAGCACTGAGCACCCAGCACCCCGAGTACTGAGCACCCAGCACCCCGAGCACTGAGCACCCATCACCACGAGAATCAGCACCCAGCACCCTGAGTACTGAGCACCCAGCACCCTGAGTACTGAGCACCGAGCTCCCCGAGCACTGAGCACCCAGAGTACTGAGCACCCAGCACCCTGAGTACTGAGCACCCAGCACCCTGAGCACTGAGCACCCAGCACCCTGAGTACTGAGCACCCAGCACCACGAGCACTGAGCACACAGCACCCTGAGTACTGAGCACCCTGAGGACTGAGCACCGATCACCATGAGCACTGAGCACCCAGCACCCTGAGTACTGAGCACCCAGCACCCTGAGCACTGAGCACCCAGCACCCTGAGTACTGAGCAGAGAGCACCCTGATCACTGAGCACCCAGCACCCTGAGTACTGAGCACCCAGCACCCTGAGTACTGAGCACCGAGCACCCCGAGTACTGAGCACCCAGCACCCTGAGCACTCAGCACCCAGCACACCGAGCACTGAGCACCCAGCACCCTGAGTACTGAGCTCCCAGCACCCCGAGCCCTGAGCACCCAGCACCCTGAGTACTGAGCACCCTGAGTACTGAGCACCGATCACCCTGAGCACTGAGCACCCAACACCCTGAGTACTGAGCACCCAACGTACTGAGCACTGAGCACACTGAGCACTGAGCACCCAGCACCCTGAGTACTGAGCACCGAGCACCCTGAGCACTGAGCACCCAGCACCCTGAGTACTGAGCACCGAGCACCCCGAGCAATGAGCACCCAGCACCCCGAGCACTGAGCACCCAGCACCCCGAGCACTGAGCACCCAGCACCCGTAGCACTGAGGACCCAGCACCCCGAGCAATGAGCACCCAGCACCCTGAGTACTGAGCACCCAGCACCCCGAGTACTGAACACCCAGCAACCTGAGCACCGAGCACCCAGCACCCCGAGCACTGAGCACCCAGCACCCTGAGCACTGAGCACCCAGCACCCTGAGTACTGAGCACTGAGCTCCCCGAGTACTGAGCACCCACCACCCCGAGCACTGACCACCGAGGACACCGAGCACTGAGCACCCAGCACCCCGAGCACTGAGCACCCAGCACCCTGAGCACTGAGCACCCAGCACCCTGAGCACTGAGCACCCAGCACACCGAGCACTAAGCACCCAGCAACCCGAGCACTGAGCACCCAGCACCCCGAGCACTGAGAACCCAGCACCCTGAGTACTGAGCACCCAGCACCCTGAGTACTCAGCACCCAGCACCCTGAGCACTGAGCAACCAGCACCCCGAGAACTGAGCACCCAGCACCCCGAGCACTGAGCACCCAGCACCCCGAGCACTGAGCACCCAGCACCCTGAGCACTGAGCACCCTGAGTACTGAGCACTGAGCACCCTGAGTACTGAGCACCCAGCCCCCTGAGCACTGAGCACCCAGCACCCTGAGTACTGAGCACCGAGCACCCTGAGTACTGAGCACACAGCACCCCGAGCACTGAGCACCCAGCACCCCGAGCACTGAGCACCCAGCACCCTGAGCACTGAGCACCCTGAGTACTGAGCACTGAGCACCCTGAGTACTGAGCACCCAGCACCCTGAGTATTGAGCACCCAGCAACCTGAGCACTGAGCACCGAGCACCATGAGCACTGAGCACCAAGCACCCTGAGTACTGAGCACCCTGAGTACTGAGCACACAGCACCGTGAGCACTGAGCACCCAGCACCCCGAGCACTGAGCACCCAGCACCCTGAGCACTGAGCACCCTGAGTACTGAGCACTGAGCACCCTGAGTACTGAGCACTGAGCACCCTGAGTACTGAGCACCCAGCACACTGAGTACTGAGCACCCAGCACCCTGAGCAATGAGCACCCGGAGTACTGAGCACCCAGCACCCTGAGTACTAAGCACCGAGCACCCTGAGTACAGAGCACCCAGTACCCTGAGCACTGAACACACAGCACCCTGAGTACTGAGCACCCCGAGCATTGAGCACCCAGCACCCTGAGCACTGAGGACCCAGCACCCTGAGTACTGAGCACCCAGCACCCTGAGCACTGAGCACCCAGCACCCTGAGTACTGAGCACCCAGCACCCTGAGTACTGAGCACCCAGCACCCTGAGCACTGAGCACCCAGCACCCTGAGTAATGAGCACTGAGCACCCAGCACCCTGTGTACTGAGCACTGAGTACCCAGCACCCCGAGCACTGAGCACCCAGCACCCTGAGCACTGAGCACCCTGAGTACTGAGCACCCAGCACCCTGAGCACTGAGCACCCAGCACCCTGAGCACTGAGCACCCAGCACCCAGAGCACTGAGCACCCAGCACCCTGAGTACTGAGCACCCAGCACCCCGAGTACTGAACACCCAGCACCCTGAGCACTGAGTACCCAGCACCCCGAGCACTGAGCACCCAGCACCCTGAGCACTGAGCACCCTGAGTACTGAGCACCCAGCACCCTGAGCACTGAGCACCCAGCACCCTGAGCACTGAGCACCCAGCACCCAGAGCACTGAGCACCCAGCACCCTGAGCACTGAGCACCCAGCACCCTGAGTACTGAGCACCCAGCACCCTGAGCACTGAGCACCCAGCACCCTGAGTAATGAGCACTGAGCACCCAGCACCCTGTGTACTGAGCACTGAGTACCCAGCACCCCGAGCACTGAGCACCCAGCACCCTGAGCACTGAGCACCCTGAGTACTGAGCACCCAGCACCCTGAGCACTGAGCACCCAGCACCCGTAGCACTGAGGACCCAGCACCCCGAGCAATGAGCACCCAGCACCCTGAGTACTGAGCACCCAGCACCCCGAGTACTGAACACCCAGCACCCTGAGCACTGAGCACCCAGCACCCTGAGCACTGAGCACCCAGCACCCCGAGCACGGAGCACAAAGCACCCTGAGTACTGAACACCCAACACCCAGAGTACTGAGCACCCAGCACCCTGAGTACTGAGCACCCAGCACCATGAGTACTGAGCACCCAGCACCCTGAGTACTGAACACCCAGCACCCTGAGCACTGAGCACTGAGCACCCTGAGCACTGAGTACTGAGCAATGAGCACCCTGAGCACTGAGCACCCAGCACCCCGAGTACTGAGCACCCAGCACCCTGAGCACTGAGCACCCAGCGCCCCGAGCACTGAGCACACAGCACCCGGAGCACTGAGCACTGAGCACCCTGAGCACTGAGCACCCAGCACCCCGAGTACTGAGCACTGAGCACCCTGAGTACTGAGCACCAAGCAACCCGAGTACTGAGCACTGAGCACCCTGAGTACTGAGCAACCAGCACCCCGAGCACTGAGCACCCAGCACCCCGAGCACTGAGCACCTAGCGCCCTGAGCACTGAGCACCCAGCACCCTGAGCACTGAGCACCCAGTCCCCTGAGTACTGAGCACCCAGCACCATGAGTACTGAGAACCCAGCACCCTGAGTACTGAGCACCCAGCACCCTGAGTACTCAGCACCCAGCACCCTGAGCACTGAGCAACCAGCACCCTGAGTACTGAGCACCCTGCACCCCAAGCACTGAGCACCCTGAGAACTGAGCACCCAGCACCCCAAGCACTGAGCACCCTGAGTACTGATCACCCAGCACCCTGATTAATGAGCACCCAGCACCCCGAGAACTGAGCACCCAGCACCCTGAGTATTGAGCACCGAGCACCCTGAGTACTGAGCACCCAGCACCCTGAGTACTGAGCACCCAGTGTACTGAGCACCGAGCACCCAGCACCCTGAGTACTGAGCACCCAGCACCCTGAGTTCTGAGCACCGAGCTGCCCGAGCACTGAGCACCCAGCACCCTGAGCACTGAGCACCCAGCACCCTGAGCACTGAGCACCCAGCACCCTGAGTACTGAGCACCCAGCACGCGGAGTACTGAGCACCCAGCACCCTGAGCACTGAGCACCCAGCACCCTGAGTACTGAGCACTGAGCACCCAGCACCCCGAGCACTGAGCACCCAGCACCCTGTGTACTGAGCACTGAGCACCCTGAGTACTAAGCACCCAGCACCCTGAGTACTGAGCACCCAGGACCCTGAGCACCGAGCACCCCGAGCACTGAGCACCCAGCACCCTGAGCACTCAGCACCCATCACGCCGATCACTGAGCACCCAGCACCCTGAGCACTGAGCACCCAGCACCCTGAGCACGGAGCACCCAGCACCCAGAGCACTGAGCACCCAGCACCCTGAGCACTGAGCACAGAGCACCCTGAGTACTGAGCACCCAGCACCCTGAGTACTGAGCACCCAGACCCCGAGCACTGAGCACCCAGCACCCCTAGCACTGTGCACCCAGCACCCTGAGTACTGAGAACCCAGCACCCTGAGTACTGAGCACCGAGCACCCTGAGTACTGAGCACCCAGCACGCTGAGCACTGAGCACCCAGCACCCCGAGTACTGAGCACCCAGCACCCTGAGTACGGAGCACCCAGCACCCCGAGCACTGAGCACCCAGCACCCTGAGCACTGAGCACCCAGCACCCTTAGTACTGAGCATCAAGCTCGCTGAGCACTGAGCACCCAGCACCCTGAGTACTGAGCACCCAGCACCCTGAGCACTGAGCACCCAGCACCCTGAGCACTGAGCACTCAGCACCCTGAGTACTGAGCACCAAGCACCCCGAGCACTGAGCACCAGGTACCCCGAGCACTGAGCACCCAGCACCCTGAGTACTGAGCACCAAGCACCCTGAGTACTGAGCACTGAGCACTGAGCACCCTGAGCACTGAGCACCCAGTCCCCTGAGTACTGAGCACCCAGCACCATGAGTACTGAGAACCCAGCACCCTGAGTACTGAGCACTCAGCCCCCTGTGTACTGAGCACCGAGCACCCCGAGCACTGAGAACCCAGCACCCTGAGCACTGAGCACCCTAAGGACTGAGCACCCAGCACCCTGAGCACTGAGCACCCAGCACCCTGAGTACTGAGCACCGATCACCCTGAGCACTGAGCACCCAGCACCCCGAGCACTGAGCACCCAGCACCCTGAGTACTGAGCACCCAGCACCCTGAGCACTGAGCACCCAGCACCCTGAGTACTGAGCACACTGAGTACTGAGCACCAATCACCCTGAGCACTGTGCACCCAGCACCCTGAGTACTGAGCACCCAGCACCCTGAGCACTGAGCACCCAGGACCCTGAGCACTGAGCACCCAGCAACCTGAGTCCTGAGCACCCAGCACCCTGAGTACTGAGGATCCAGCACCCTGAGCACTGAGCACCCAGCACCCTGAGTACTGAGCACCCAGCACCCTGAGTACTGAGCACCCAGCACCCTGAGTACTCAGCACCCAGCACCCAGAGCACTGAGCACCCAGCACCCTGAGCACTCAGCACCCAGGACCCCGAGCACTGAGTATTGAGCACCCAGCACCCTGAGTACTGAGCACGCAGCACGCTGAGTACTGAGCACCCAGCACCCCGAGCACTGAGCACCCAGCACCATGAGTACTGAGCACCCAGCACCCTGAGTACTGAGCACTCAGCACCCTGAGTACTGAGCACCAAGCACCCGAGCACTGAGCACCCAGCACCCTGAGCACTGAGCACCCTGAGGACTGAGCACCTAGTTCCCTGAGTACTGAGCACCCAGCACCCTGAGTACTGAGCACCGATCACCCTGAGCACTGAGCACCCAGCACCCCGAGCACTGAGCACCCAGCACCCTGAGCACTGAGCACCCAGCACCCTGAGTACTGAGCACGCAGCACGCTGAGTACTGAGCACCCAGCACCCCGAGCACTGAGCACCCAGCACCCTGAGCACTGAGCACCCAGCACCCTGAGCACTGAGCACCCAGCACCCTGAGCACTGAGCACCCAGCACCCCGAGCACGGAGCACAAAGCACCCTGAGTACTGAACACCCAACACCCAGAGTACTGAGCACCCAGCACCCTGAGCACTGAGCACCCAGCACCATGAGTACTGAGCACCCAGCACCCTGAGTACTGAACACCCAGCACCCTGAGCACTGAGCACTGAGCACCCTGAGCACTGAGTACTGAGCAATGAGCACCCTGAGCACTGAGCACCCAGCACCCCGAGTACTGAGCACCCAGCACCCTGAGCACTGAGCACCCAGCGCCCCGAGCACTGAGCACACAGCACCCGGAGCACTGAGCACTGAGCACCCTGAGCACTGAGCACCCAGCACCCCGAGTACTGAGCACTGAGCACCCTGAGTACTGAGCACCAAGCAACCCGAGTACTGAGCACTGAGCACCCTGAGTACTGAGCAACCAGCACCCCGAGCACTGAGCACCCAGCAACCCGAGCACTGAGCACCTAGCGCCCTGAGCACTGAGCACCCAGCACCCTGAGCACTGAGCACCCAGTCCCCTGAGTACTGAGCACCCAGCACCATGAGTACTGAGAACCCAGCACCCTGAGTACTGAGCACCCAGCACCCTGAGTACTCAGCACCCAGCACCCTGAGCACTGAGCAACCAGCACCCTGAGTACTGAGCACCCTGCACCCCAAGCACTGAGCACCCTGAGAACTGAGCACCCAGCACCCCAAGCACTGAGCACCCTGAGTACTGATCACCCAGCACCCTGATTAATGAGCACCCAGCACCCCGAGAACTGAGCACCCAGCACCCTGAGTATTGAGCACCGAGCACCCTGAGTACTGAGCACCCAGCACCCTGAGTACTGAGCACCCAGTGTACTGAGCACCGAGCACCCAGCACCCTGAGTACTGAGCACCCAGCACCCTGAGTTCTGAGCACCGAGCTGCCCGAGCACCGAGCACCCAGCACCCTGAGCACTGAGCACCCAGCACCCCGAGCACTGAGCACCCAGCACCCTGTGTACTGAGCACTGAGCACCCTGAGTACTAAGCACCCAGCACCCTGAGTACTGAGCACCCAGGACCCTGAGCACCGAGCACCCCGAGCACTGAGCACCCAGCACCCTGAGCACTCAGCACCCATCACGCCGATCACTGAGCACCCAGCACCCTGAGCACTGAGCACCCAGCACCCTGAGCACGGAGCACCCAGCACCCAGAGCACTGAGCACCCAGCACCCTGAGCACTGAGCACAGAGCACCCTGAGTACTGAGCACCCAGCACCCTGAGTACTGAGCACCCAGACCCCGAGCACTGAGCACCCAGCACCCCTAGCACTGTGCACCCAGCACCCTGAGTACTGAGAACCCAGCACCCTGAGTACTGAGCACCGAGCACCCTGAGTACTGAGCACCCAGCACGCTGAGCACTGAGCACCCAGCACCCCGAGTACTGAGCACCCAGCACCCTGAGTACGGAGCACCCAGCACCCCGAGCACTGAGCACCCAGCACCCTGAGCACTGAGCACCCAGCACCCTTAGTACTGAGCATCAAGCTCGCTGAGCACTGAGCACCCAGCACCCTGAGTACTGAGCACCCAGCACCCTGAGCACTGAGCACCCAGCACCCTGAGCACTGAGCACTCAGCACCCTGAGTACTGAGCACCAAGCACCCCGAGCACTGAGCACCAGATACCCCGAGCACTGAGCACCAGGCACCCTGAGTACTGAGCACCAAGCACCCTGAGTACTGAGCACTGAGCACTGAGCACCCTGAGCACTGAGCACCCAGCACCCTGAGCACTGAGCACCCAGCATCCTGAGCACTGAGTACTGAGCACCAAGCACCCTGAGTAATGAGCACTGAGCACCCTGAACACTGAGCACCCAACACCCCGAGCACTGAGCACCCAGCACCCTGAGTACTGAGCACCCAGCACCCTGAGTACTGAGCACTCAGCACCCTGATTACTGAGCACCCAGCACCCTGAGCACTGAGCACCCTGAGGACTGAGCACCCAGCACCCTGAGTACTGAGCACCCAGCACCCCGAGTACTGAGCACCCAGCACCGTGAGTACTGAGCACCCAGCACCCTGAGTAATGAGCACCCAGCACCCCGAGTACTGAGCACCCAGCACCGTGAGTACTGAGCACCCAGCACCCTGAGTACTGAGCACCCAGCACCCTGAGCACTGAGCACAAAGCACGCTGAGTACTGACCACCTTGAGTACTGAGCATAGAGGACCCTGAGCACTGAGCACCCAGCACCCTGAGCACTGAGCACCCAGCACCCCGAGAATGAGCACCCAGCACCCTGAGTACTGAGAACCGAGCACCCTGAGTACTGAGCACCCAGCACGCTGAGCACTGAGCACCCAGCACCCCGAGTACTGAGCACCCAGCACCCCGAGCACTGAGCACCCATCACCACGAGAATCAGCACCCAGCACCCTGAGTACTGAGCACCCAGCACCCTGAGTACTGAGCACCGAGCTCCCCGAGCACTGAGCACCCAGAGTACTGAGCACCCAGCACCCTGAGTACTGAGCACCCAGCACCCTGAGCACTGAGCACCCAGCACCCTGAGTACTGAGCACCCAGCACCACGAGCACTGAGCACACAGCACCCTGAGTACTGAGCACCCTGAGGACTGAGCACCGATCACCATGAGCACTGAGCACCCAGCACCCTGAGTACTGAGCACCCAGCACCCTGAGCACTGAGCACCCAGCACCCTGAGTACTGAGCAGAGAGCACCCTGATCACTGAGCACCCAGCACCCTGAGTACTGAGCACCCAGCACCCTGAGTACTGAGCACCGAGCACCCCGAGTACTGAGCACCCAGCACCCTGAGCACTCAGCACCCAGCACACCGAGCACTGAGCACCCAGCACCCTGAGTACTGAGCTCCCAGCACCCCGAGCCCTGAGCACCCAGCACCCTGAGTACTGAGCACCCTGAGTACTGAGCACCGATCACCCTGAGCACTGAGCACCCAACACCCTGAGTACTGAGCACCCAACGTACTGAGCACTGAGCACACTGAGCACTGAGCACCCAGCACCCTGAGTACTGAGCACCGAGCACCCTGAGCACTGAGCACCCAGCACCCTGAGTACTGAGCACCGAGCACCCCGAGCAATGAGCACCCAGCACCCCGAGCACTGAGCACCCAGCACCCCGAGCACTGAGCACCCAGCACCCGTAGCACTGAGGACCCAGCACCCCGAGCAATGAGCACCCAGCACCCTGAGTACTGAGCACCCAGCACCCCGAGTACTGAACACCCAGCAACCTGAGCACCGAGCACCCAGCACCCCGAGCACTGAGCACCCAGCACCCTGAGCACTGAGCACCCAGCACCCTGAGTACTGAGCACTGAGCTCCCCGAGTACTGAGCACCCACCACCCCGAGCACTGACCACCGAGGACACCGAGCACTGAGCACCCAGCACCCCGAGCACTGAGCACCCAGCACCCTGAGCACTGAGCACCCAGCACCCTGAGCACTGAGCACCCAGCACACCGAGCACTAAGCACCCAGCAACCCGAGCACTGAGCACCCAGCACCCCGAGCACTGAGCACCCAGCACCCTGAGTACTGAGCACCCAGCACCCTGAGTACTCAGCACCCAGCACCCTGAGCACTGAGCAACCAGCACCCCGAGAACTGAGCACCCAGCACCCCGAGCACTGAGCACCCAGCACCCCGAGCACTGAGCACCCAGCACCCTGAGCACTGAGCACCCTGAGTACTGAGCACTGAGCACCCTGAGTACTGAGCACCCAGCCCCCTGAGCACTGAGCACCCAGCACCCTGAGTACTGAGCACCGAGCACCCTGAGTACTGAGCACCCAGCACCCCGAGCACTGAGCACCCAGCACCCCGAGCACTGAGCACCCAGCACCCTGAGCACTGAGCACCCTGAGTACTGAGCACTGAGCACCCTGAGTACTGAGCACCCAGCACCCTGAGTATTGAGCACCCAGCAACCTGAGCACTGAGCACCGAGCACCATGAGCACTGAGCACCAAGCACCCTGAGTACTGAGCACCCTGAGTACTGAGCACACAGCACCGTGAGCACTGAGCACCCAGCACCCCGAGCACTGAGCACCCAGCACCCTGAGCACTGAGCACCCTGAGTACTGAGCACTGAGCACCCTGAGTACTGAGCACTGAGCACCCTGAGTACTGAGCACCCAGCACACTGAGTACTGAGCACCCAGCACCCTGAGCAATGAGCACCCGGAGTACTGAGCACCCAGCACCCTGAGTACTAAGCACCGAGCACCCTGAGTACAGAGCACCCAGTACCCTGAGCACTGAACACACAGCACCCTGAGTACTGAGCACCCCGAGCATTGAGCACCCAGCACCCTGAGCACTGAGGACCCAGCACCCTGAGTACTGAGCACCCAGCACCCTGAGCACTGAGCACCCAGCACCCTGAGTACTGAGCACCCAGCACCCTGAGCACTGAGCACCCAGCACCCTGAGTAATGAGCACTGAGCACCCAGCACCCTGTGTACTGAGCACTGAGTACCCAGCACCCCGAGCACTGAGCACCCAGCACCCTGAGCACTGAGCACCCTGAGTACTGAGCACCCAGCACCCTGAGCACTGAGCACCCAGCACCCTGAGCACTGAGCACCCAGCACCCAGAGCACTGAGCACCCTGAGTACTGAGCACTGAGCACCGAGCACCCTGAGTGCTGAGCACTGAGCACCCTGACCACTGAGCACCCAGCACCCTGAGTACTGAGCACCCAGCACCCTGAGCACTGAGGACCGAGCACCCTGAGTACTAAGCACAAAGCACCCTGAGTACTGAGCACCCAGCACCCTGAGCACTGAGCACCCAGCACACTGAGTACTGAGCACTGAGCACCCTGAGTACTGAGCACCGAGCACCCTGAGCACGGAGCACCCAGCACGCTGAGTACTGAGCACTGAGCACCCTGATTAATGAGCACCCAGCACCCCGAGAACTGAGCACCCAGCACCCTGAGCACTGAGCACCCTGATTACTGAGCACTGAGCACCCTGAGTACTGAGCACCCAGCACCCTGAGTATTGAGCACCCAGCAACCTGAGCACTGAGCACCGAGCACCCTGAGCACAGAGCACCCAGCACCCTGAGCACTGAGCACCCAGCACCCTGAGCATTTAGCACCCTGAGGACTGAGCACCCAGCACCCTGAGTACTGAGCACCCAGCACCCTGAGTACTGAGCACCCAGCATCCTGAGTACTGAGCACAGTGAGTACTGAGCACCCAGCACCCCGAGCACTGAGCACCCAGCATCCTGAGTACTGTGCAACCTGAGTACTGAGCACCCAGCAACCTGAGTACTTAGCACCCAGCACCTGAGCACTTAGCACCCAGCACCCTGAGTACTGAGCACCGAGCACTCCGAGTACTGAGCACCCAGCACCCCGAGCACTGAGCACCCAGCACCCTGAGCACTGAGCACCCAGCACCCCAAGCACTGAGCACCCAGCACCCTGAGTACTGAGTACTGAGCACCCTGAGTACTGAGCACCCAGCATCCTGAGCACTGAGCACCCAGCACCCTGAGTACTGAGCACCGAGCACCCTGAGCACTGAGCACGCAGCACCCTGAGTACTGAGCACCCAGCACCAAAAGTACTGAGCACCGAGCATCCTAAGCACTGAGCACCGAGCACCCCGAGAACTGAGCACCCAGCACCCCGAGCACTGAGCACCCAGCACCCGTAGCACTGAGGACCCAGCACCCCGAGCAATGAGCACCCAGCACCCTGAGTACTGAGCACCCAGCACCCCGAGTACTGAGCACCCAGCAACCTGAGCACCGAGCACCCAGCACCCCGAGCACTGAGCACCCAGCACCCTGAGCACTGAGCACCCAGCACCCTGAGCACTGAGCACCCAGCACCCAGAGCACTGAGCACCCTGTGTACTGAGCACGGAGCACCCTGAGCACTGAGCACTGAGCACCCTGAGTGCTGAGCACTGAGCACCCTGACCACTGAGCACCCAGCACCCTGAGTACTGAGCACCCAGCACCCTGAGCACTGAGGACCGAGCACCCTGAGTACTAAGCACAAAGCACCCTGAGTACTGAGCACCCAGCACCCTGAGCACTGAGCACCCAGCACACTGAGTACTGAGCACTGAGCACCCTGAGTACTGAGCACCGAGCACCCTGAGCACTGAGCACCCAGCACGCTGAGTACTGAGCACTGAGCACCCTGATTAATGAGCACCCAGCACCCCGAGAACTGAGCACCCAGCACCCTGAGTATTGAGCACCGAGCACCCTGAGTACTGAGCACCCAGCACCCTGAGTACTGAGCACCCAGTGTACTGAGCACCGAGCACCCAGCACCCTGAGTACTGAGCACCCAGCACCCTGAGCACTGAGCACCCAGCACCCTGAGTACTGAGCACCGAGCACCCTGAGTACTGAGCACCCAGCACCCCGAGCACAGAGCACCCAGCACCCCGAGCACTGAGCACCCAGCACACCGAGCACTCAGCACCCAGCACCCCGAGCACTGAGCACCCAGCACACCGAGCACTGAGCACCCTGAGTACTGAGCACTGAGCACCCTGAGTACTGAGCACCCTGAGTACTGAGCACACAGCACCGTGAGCACTGAGCACCCAGCACCCCGAGCACTGAGCACCCAGCACCCTGAGCACTGAGCACCCTGAGTACTGAGCACTGAGCACCCTGAGTACTGAGCACTGAGCACCCTGAGTACTGAGCACCCAGCACACTGAGTACTGAGCACCCGGCACCCTGAGCAATGAGCACCCGGAGTACTGAGCACCCAGCACCCTGAGTACTAAGCACCGAGCACCCTGAGTACTGAGCACCCAGTACCCTGAGCACTGAACACACAGCACCCTGAGTACTGAGCACCCCGAGCATTGAGCACCCAGCACCCTGAGCACTGAGGACCCAGCACCCTGAGTACTGAGCACCCAGCACCCGGAGCACTGAGCACCCAGCACCCTGAGTACTGAGCACCCAGCACCCTGAGCACTGAGCACCCAGCACCCTGAGTAATGAGCACTGAGCACCCAGCACCCCGAGCACTGAGCACTCAGCACCCTGTGTACTGAGCACTGAGTACCCAGCACCCCGAGCACTGAGCACCCAGCACCCTGAGCACTGAGCACCCTGAGTACTGAGCACCCAGCACCCTGAGCACTGAGCACCCAGCACCCTGAGCACTGAGCACCCAGCACCCAGAGCACTGAGCACCCTGAGTACTGAGCACTGAGCACCCTGAGCACTGAGCACCGAGCACCCTGAGTGCTGAGCACTGAGCACCCTGACCACTGAGCACCCAGCACCCTGAGTACTGAGCACCCAGCACCCTGAGCACTGAGGACCGAGCACCCTGAGTACTAAGCACAAAGCACCCTGAGTACTGAGCACCCAGCACCCTGAGCACTGAGCACCCAGCACACTGAGTACTGAGCACTGAGCACCTTGAGTACTGAGCACCGAGCACCCTGAGCACGGAACACCCAGCACGCTGAGTACTGAGCACTGAGCACCCTGATTAATGAGCACCCAGCACCCCGAGAACTGAGCACCCAGCACCCTGAGCACTGAGCACCCTGATTACTGAGCACTGAGCACCCTGAGTACTGAGCACCCAGCACCCTGAGTATTGAGCACCCAGCAACCTGAGCACTGAGCACCCAGCACCCTGAGCACTTAGAACCCTGAGGACTGAGCACCCAGCACCCTGAGTACTGAGCACCCAGCACCCTGAGTACTGAGCACCCAGCATCCTGAGTACTGAGCACAGTGAGTACTGAGCACCCAGCACCCCGAGCACTGAGCACCCAGCATCCTGAGTACTGTGCAACCTGAGTACTGAGCACCCAGCAACCTGAGTACTTAGCACCCAGCACCTGAGCACTTAGCACCCAGCACCCTGAGTACTGAGCACCGAGCACTCCGAGTACTGAGCACCCAGCACCCCGAGCACTGAGCACCCAGCACCCTGAGCACTGAGCACCCAGCACCCCAAGCACTGAGCACCCAGCACCCTGAGTACTGAGTACTGAGCACCCTGAGTACTGAGCACCCAGCATCCTGAGCACTGAGCACCCAGCACCAAAAGTACTGAGCACCGAGCATCCTGAGCACTGAGCACCGAGCACCCCGAGCACTGAGCACCCAGCACCCCGAGCACTGAGCACCCAGCACCCGTAGCACTGAGGACCCAGCACCCCGAGCAATGAGCACCCAGCACCCTGAGTACTGAGCACCCAGCACCCCGAGTACTGAGCACCCAGCAACCTGAGCACCGAGCACCCAGCACCCCGAGCACTGAGCACCCAGCACCCTGAGCACTGAGCACCCAGCACCCTGAGCACTGAGCACCCAGCACCCAGAGCACTGAGCACCCTGAGTACTGAGCACTGAGCACCCTGAGCACTGAGCACCGAGCACCCTGAGTGCTGAGCACTGAGCACCCTGACCACTGAGCACCCAGCACCCTGAGTACTGAGCACCCAGCACCCTGAGCACTGAGGACCGAGCACCCTGAGTACTAAGCACAAAGCACCCTGAGTACTGAGCACCCAGCACCCTGAGCACTGAGCACGCAGCACACTGAGTACTGAGCACTGAGCACCCTGAGTACTGAGCACCGAGCACCCTGAGCACTGAGCACCCAGCACGCTGAGTACTGAGCACTGAGCACCCTGATTAATGAGCACCCAGCACCCCGAGAACTGAGCACCCAGCACCCTGAGTATTGATCACCGAGCACCCTGAGTACTGAGCACCCAGCACCCTGAGTACTGAGCACCCAGTGTACTGAGCACCGAGCACCCAGCACCCTGAGTACTGAGCACCCAGCACCCTGAGCACTGAGCACCCAGCACCCTGAGTACTGAGCACCGAGCACCCTGAGTACTGAGCACCCAGCACCCCGAGCACTGAGCACCCAGCACCCCGAGCACTGAGCACCCAGCACACCGAGCACTCAGCACCCAGCACCCCGAGCACTGAGCACCCAGCAAACCGAGCACTGAGCACCCAGCACCCCGAGCACCGAGCACCATGAGTACTAAGCACCGAGCACCCTGAGCCCTGAGCACCCAGCACACTGAGCACTGAGCACCCAGCACCCTGAGTACTGAGCCCCCAGCACCCCGAGCACTGAGCACCCAGCACCGTGAGTACTGAGCACCCAGCACCCTGAGCACTGAGCACCGAGCATCCTGAGCACTGAGCACCCAGCACCCTGAGGACTGAGCACCCAGCACCCTGAGCACTTAGCACCCTGAGGACTGAGCACCCAGCACCCTGAGTACTGAGCACCCAGCACCCTGAGTACTGAGCACCCAGCATCCTGAGTACTGAGCACCCTGAGTACTGAGCACCCAGCACCCCGAGCACTGAGCACCCAGCATCCTGAGTACTGTGCAACCTGAGTACTGAGCACCCAGCAACCTGAGTACTTAGCACCCAGCACCTGAGCACTTAGCACCCAGCACCCTGAGTACTGAGCACCGAGCACTCCGAGTACTGAGCACCCAGCACCCCGAGCACTGAGCACCCTGCACCCTGAGCACTGAGCACCCAGCACCCCGAGCACTGAGCACCCAGCACCCTGAGTACTGAGTACTGAGCACCCTGAGTACTGAGCACCCAGCATCCTGAGCACTGAGCACCCAGCACCCTGAGTACTGAGCACCGAGCACCCCGAGCACCCCGAGCACTGAGCACGCAGCACCCTGAGTACTGAGCACCCAGCACCAAAAGTACTGAGCACCGAGCATCCTGAGCACTGAGCACCGAGCACCCCGAGCACTGAGCACCCAGCACCCTGAGTACTGAGCACCCAGCAAAAAGTGTACTGAGCTGCGAGCACCCTGAGCACTGAGCACCCAGCACCCTGAGTAATGAGCACCCAGCACCCCGAGTACTGAGCACCCAGCACCCCGAGCACTGAGCACCCAACACCCTGAGTACTGAGCACCCAGCACCCTGAGCACTGAGCACAAAGCACACTGAGTACTGAGCACCCTGAGTACTGAGCGTAGAGGACCCTGAGCACTGAGCACCCAGCACCCTGAGCACTGAGCACCCAGCACACCGAGAATGAGCACCCAGCACCCTGAGTACTGAGAACCGAGCACCCTGAGTACTGAGAACGCAGCACGCTGAGCACTGAGCACCCAGCACCCCGAGTACTGAGCACCCAGCACCTCGAGCACTGAGCACCCAGCACCACGAGAATGAGCACCCAGCACCCTGAGTACTGAGCACCCAGCACCCTGAGTACTGAGCACCCTGAGTACTGAGCACCGATCACCCTGAGCACTGAGCACCCAACACCCTGAGTACTGAGCACCCAACGTACTGAGCACCGAGCACACTGAGCACTGAGCACCCAGCACCCTGAGTACTGAGCACCGAGCACCCTGAGCACTGAGGACCCAGCACCCTGAGTACTGAGCACCGAGCACCCCGAGCACTGAGCACCCATCGCCCCGAGCACTGAGCACCCAGCACCCCGAGCACTGAGCACCCAGCACCCGTAGCACTGAGGACCCAGCACCCCGAGCAATGAGCACCCAGCACCCTGAGTACTGAGCACCCAGCACCCCGAGTACTGAGCACCCAGCAACCTGAGCACCGAGCACCCAGCACCCCGAGCACTGAGCACCCAGCACCCTGAGCACTGAGCACCCAGCACCCTGAGTACTGAGCACTGAGCTCCCCGAGTACTGAGCACCCACCACCCCGAGCACTGAGCACCGAGGACACCGAGCACTGAGCACCCAGCACCCCGAGCACTGAGCACCCAGCACCCTGAGCACTGAGCACCCAGCACCCTGAGCACTGAGCACCCAGCACCCCGAGCACTAAGCACCCAGCAACCCGAGCACTGAGCACCCAGCACCCCGAGCACTGAGCACCCAGCACCCTGAGTCCTGAGAACCCAGCACCCTGAGTACTCAGCACCCAGCACCCTGAGCACTGAGCAACCAGCACCCTGAGTACTGAGCACCCTGCACCCCAAGCACTGAGCACCCTGAGAACTGAGCACCCAGCACCCCAAGCACTGAGCACCCTGAGTACTGAGCACCCAGCACCCTGATTAATGAGCACCCAGCACCCCGAGAACTGAGCACCCAGCACCCTGAGTATTGAGCACCGAGCACCCTGAGTACTGAGCACCCAGCACCCTGAGTACTGAGCACCCAGTGTACTGAGCACCGAACACCCAGCACCCTGAGTACTGAGCACCCAGCACCCTGAGCACTGAGCACCCAGCACCCTGAGTACTGAGCACCGAGCACCCTGACTACTGAGCAACCAGCACCCCGAGCACTGAGCACCCAGCACCCCGAGCACTGAGCACCCAGCACCCTGAGCACTGAGCACCCTGAGTACTGAGCACTGAGCACCCTGAGTACTGAGCACCCAGCACCCTGAGTATTGAGCACCCAGCAACCTGAGCACTGAGCACCGAGCACCCTGAACACTGAGCACCAAGCACCCTGAGTACTGAGCACCCTGAGTACTGAGCACACAGCACCGTGAGCACTGAGCACCCAGCACCCCGAGCACTGAGCACCCAGCACCCGGAGCACTGAGCACCCTGAGTACTGAGCAATGAGCACCCTGAGTACTGAGCACTGAGCACCCTGAGTACTGAGCACCCAGCACCCTGAGTACTGAGCACCCAGCACCCTGAGCAATGAGCACCCGGAGTACTGAGCACAAAGCACCCTGAGTACTAAGCACCGAGCACCCTGAGTACTGAGCACCCAGTACCCTGAGCACTGAACACACAGCACCCTGAGTACTGAGCACCCTGAGCATTGAGCACCCAGCACCCTGAGCACTGAGGACCCAGCACCCTGAGTACTGAGCACCCAGCATCCTGAGCACTGAGCACCCAGCACCCTGAGTACTGAGCACCCAGCACCCTGAGCACTGAGCACCCAGCACTCTGAGTAATGAGCACTGAGCACCCAGCACCCCGAGCACTGAGCACTCAGCACCCTGTGTACTGAGCACTGAGTACCCAGCACCCCGAGCACTGAGCACCCAGCACCCTGAGCACTGAGCACCCTGAGTACTGAGCACCCAGCACCCTGAGCACTGAGCACCCAGCACCCTGAGCACTGAGCACCCAGCACCCAGAGCACTGAGCACCCTGAGTACTGAGCACTGAGCACCCTGAGCACTGAGCACCGAGCACCCTGAGTGCTGAGCACTGAGCACCCTGACCACTGAGCACCCAGCACCCTGAGTACTGAGCACCCAGCACCCTGAGCACTGAGGACCGAGCACCCTGAGTACTAAGCACAAAGCACCCTGAGTACTGAGCACCCAGCACCCTGAGCACTGAGCACCCAGCACACTGAGTACTGAGCACTGAGCACCCTGAGTACTGAGCACCGAGCACCCTGAGCACGGAGCACCCAGCACGCTGAGTACTGAGCACTGAGCACCCTGATTAATGAGCACCCAGCACCCCGAGAACTGAGCACCCAGCACCCTGAGCACTGAGCACCCTGATTACTGAGCACTGAGCACCCTGAGTACTGAGCACCCAGCACCCTGAGTATTGAGCACCCAGCAACCTGAGCACTGAGCACCGAGCACCCTGAGCACTTAGCACCCTGAGGACTGAGCACCCTGAGTACTGAGCACTGAGCACCCTGAGTACTGAGCACCCTGAGTACTGAGCACACAGCACCGTGAGCACTGAGCACCCAGCACCCCGAGCACTGAGCACCCAGCACCCTGAGCACTGAGCACCCTGAGTACTGAGCACTGAGCACCCTGAGTACTGAGCACTGAGCACCCTGAGTACTGAGCACCCAGCACACTGAGTACTGAGCACCCAGCACCCTGAGCAATGAGCACCCTGAGTACTGAGCACCGAGCACCCTGAGCACGGAGCACACTGCACGCTGAGTACTGAGCACCCAGCACCCTGAGCACTGAGCACCCAGCACCCTAAGCACTGAGCACCCAGCACCCCGAGCACGGAGCACAAAGCACCCTGAGTACTGAGCACCCAACACCCAGAGTACTGAGCACCCAGCACCCTGAGTACTGAGCACCCAGCACCCTGAGTACTGAGCACCCCGCACCCTGAGTACTGAACACCCAGCACCCTGAGCACTGAGCACTGAGCACCCTGAGCACTGAGTACTGAGCAATGAGCACCCTGAGCACTGAGCACCCAGCACCCCGTGTACTGAGCACCCAGCAACCCGAGCACTGAGCACCCAGCGCCCCGAGCACTGAGCACACAGCACCCCGAGCACTGAGCACTGAGCACCCTGAGCACTGAGCACCCAGCACCCCGAGTACTGAGCACTGAGCACCCTGAGTACTGAGCACCCAGCAACCCGAGTACTGAGCACTGAGCACCCTGAGTACTGAGCACCCAGCACCCCGAGCACTGAGCACACAGCACCTCGAGCACTGAGCACCCAGCGCCCTGAGCACTGAGCACCCAGCACCCTGAGCACTGAGCACCCAGTCCCCTGAGTACTGAGCACCCAGCACCATGAGTACTGAGAACCCAGCACCCTGAGTACTGAGCACTCAGCACCCTGAGTACTGAGCACCGAGCACCCCGAGCACTGAGCACCCAGCACCCTGAGCACTGAGCACCCTGAGGACTGAGCTCCCAGCACCCTGAGCATTGAGCACCCAGCACCCTGAGTACTGAGCACCGATCACCCTGAGCACTGAGCACCCAGCACCCCGAGCACTGAGCACCCAGCACCCTGAGTACTGAGCACCCAGCACCCTGAGCACTGAGCACCCAGCACCCTGAGTACTAAGCACCCTGAGTACTGAGCACCGATCACACTGAGCACTGAGCACCCAGCACCCTGAGTACTGAGCACCCAGCACCCTGAGCACTGAGCACCCAGCACCCTGAGCACTGAGCACCCAGCACACTGAGTACTGAGCACCCAGCACCCTGAGTACTGAGGATCCTGCACCCTGAGCACTGAGCACCCAGCACCCTGAGTACTGAGCACCCAGCACCCTGAGTACTGAGCACCCAGCACCCTGAGTACTGAGCACCCAGCACCCAGAGCACTGAGCACCCAGCACCCTGAGCACTCAGCACCCAGGACCCCGAGCACTGAGTATTGAGCACCCAGCACCCTGAGTACTGAGCACGCAGCACGCTGAGTACTGAGCTCCCAGCACCCCGAGCACTGAGCACCCAGCAACATGAGTACTGAGCACCCAGCACCCTGAGTACTGAGCACTCAGCACCCTGAGTACTGAGCACCGAGCACCCCGAGCACTGAGCACCCAGCACCCTGAGCACTGAGCACACTGAGGACTAAGCACCTAGCACCCTGAGTACTGAGCACCCAGCACCCTGAGTACTGAGCATCGATCACCCTGAGCACTGAGCACCCAGCACCCCGAGCACTGAGCACCCAGCACCCTGAGGACTGAGCACCCAGCACCCTGAGTACTGAGCACGCAGCACGCTGAGTACTGAGCACCCAGCACCCCGAGCACTGAGCACCCAGCACCCTGAGCACTGAGCACCCAGCACCCTGAGTACTGAGCACGCAGCACGCTGAGTACTGAGCACCCAGCACCCTGAGTACTGAGCACCCAGGACCCTGAGCACTGAGCACCGAGCACCCCGAGCACTGAGCACCCAGCACCCTGAGCACTCAGCACCCAGCACCCCGAGCACTGAGCACCCAGCACCCTGAGCACTGAGCACCCAGCACCCTGAGCACGGAGCACCCCGAGGACTGAGCACCCAGCACCCTGAGCACTGAGCACCCAGCACCTTGAGTACTGAGCACCGAGCACCTCGAGCACTAAGCACCCAGCACCCTGAGTACTGAGCACAGAGCACCCTGAGCACTGAGCACCCAGCACCCTGAGCACTGAGCACCCAGCACCCTGAGCACGGAGCACAAAGCACCCTGAGTACTGAGCACCCAACACCCAGAGTACTGAGCACCCAGCACCCTGAGCACTGAGCACCCAGCACCCTGAGTACTGAGCACCCAGCACCCTGAGTACTGAACACCCAGCACCCTGAGCACTGAGCACTGAGCACCCAGAGCACTGAGTACTGAGCAATGAGCACCCTGAGTACTGAGCACCCAGCACCCCGAGTACTGAGCACCCAGCACCCCGAGCACTGAGCACCCAGCGCCCCGAGCACTGAGCACCCAGCACCCCGAGCACTGAGCACTGAGCACCCTGAGCACTGAGCACCCAGCACCCCGAGTACTGAGCACTGAGCACCCTGAGTACTGAGCACCAAGCAACCCGATTACTGAGCACTGAGCACTCTGAGTACTGAGCACCCAGCATCCTGAGCACTGAGCACCCAGCACCCTGAGTACTGAGCACCGAGCACCCTGAGTACTGAGCACCCAGCACCCTGATCACTGAGCACGGAGCACCCCGAGGACTGAGCACCCAGCACCCTGAGCACAGAGCAGCCAGCACCTTGAGTACTGAGCACCGAGCACCCCGAGCACTGAGTACCCAGCACCCCGAGCACTGAGCACCCAGCACCCTGAGCACTGAGCACCCTGAGTACTGAGAACCCAGCACCCTGAGCACTGAGCACCCAGCACCCTGAGCACTGAGCACCCAGCACCCAGAGCACTGAGCACCCTGAGTACTGAGCACTGAGCACCCTGAGCACTGAGCACCGAGCACCCTGAGTGCTGAGCACTGAGCACCCTGACCACTGAGCACCCAGCACCCTGAGTACTGAGCACCCAGCACCCTGAGCACTGAGGACCGAGCACCCTGAGTACTAAGCACAAAGCACCCTGAGTACTGAGCACCCAGCACCCTGAGCACTGAGCACCCAGCACACTGAGTACTGAGCACTGAGCACCCTGAGTACTGAGCACCGAGCACCCTGAGCACGGAGCACCCAGCACGCTGAGTACTGAGCACTGAGCACCCTGATTAATGAGCACCCAGCACCCCGAGAACTGAGCACCCAGCACCCTGAGCACTGAGCACCCTGATTACTGAGCACTGAGCACCCTGAGTACTGAGCACCCAGCACCCTGAGTATTGAGCACCCAGCAACCTGAGCACTGAGCACCGAGCACCCTGAGCACTTAGCACCCTGAGGACTGAGCACCCTGAGTACTGAGCACTGAGCACCCTGAGTACTGAGCACCCTGAGTACTGAGCACACAGCACCGTGAGCACTGAGCACCCAGCACCCCGAGAACTGAGCACCCAGCACCCTGAGCACTGAGCACCCTGAGTACTGAGCACTGAGCACCCTGAGTACTGAGCACTGAGCACCCTGAGTACTGAGCACCCAGCACACTGAGTACTGAGCACCCAGCACCCTGAGCAATGAGCACCCTGAGTACTGAGCACCGAGCACCCTGAGCACGGAGCACCCAGCACGCTGAGTACTGAGCACTGAGCACCCTGATTAATGAGCACCCAGCACCCCGAGAACTGAGCACCCAGCACCTTGAGTACTGAGCACCGAGCCCCTCGAGCACTAAGCACCCAGCACCCTGAGTACTGAGCACCCAGCACCCTGAGCACTGAGCACCCAGCACCCTAAGCACTGAGCACCCAGCACCCCGAGCACGGAGCACAAAGCACCCTGAGTACTGAGCACCCAACACCCAGAGTACTGAGCACCCAGCACCCTGAGTACTGAGCACCCAGCACCCTGAGTACTGAGCACCCCGCACCCTGAGTACTGAACACCCAGCACCCTGAGCACTGAGCACTGAGCACCCTGAGCACTGAGTACTGAGCAATGAGCACCCTGAGCACTGAGCACCCAGCACCCCGTGTACTGAGCACCCAGCACCCCGAGCACTGAGCACCCAGCGCCCCGAGCACTGAGCACACAGCACCCCGAGCACTGAGCACTGAGCACCCTGAGCACTGAGCACCCAGCACCCCGAGTACTGAGCACTGAGCACCCTGAGTACTGAGCACCCAGCAACCCGAGTACTGAGCACTGAGCACCCTGAGTACTGAGCACCCAGCACCCCGAGCACTGAGCACACAGCACCTCGAGCACTGAGCACCCAGCGCCCTGAGCACTGAGCACCCAGCACCCTGAGCACTGAGCACCCAGTCCCCTGAGTACTGAGCACCCAGCACCATGAGTACTGAGAACCCAGCACCCTGAGTACTGAGCACTCAGCACCCTGAGTACTGAGCACCGAGCACCCCGAGCACTGAGCACCCAGCACCCTGAGCACTGAGCACCCTGAGGACTGAGCACCCAGCACCCTGAGCATTGAGCACCCAGCACCCTGAGTACTGAGCACCGATCACCCTGAGCACTGAGCACCCAGCACCCCGAGCACTGAGCACCCAGCACTCTGAGTACTGAGCACCCAGCACCCTGAGCACTGAGCACCCAGCACCCTGAGTACTAAGCACCCTGAGTACTGAGCACCGATCACACTGAGCACTGAGCACCCAGCACCCTGAGTACTGAGCACCCAGCACCCTGAGCACTGAGCACCCAGCACCCTGAGCACTGAGCACCCAGCACACTGAGTACTGAGCACCCAGCACCCTGAGTACTGAGGATCCTGCACCCTGAGCACTGAGCACCCAGCACCCTGAGTACTGAGCACCCAGCACCCTGAGTACTGAGCACCCAGCACCCTGAGTACTGAGCACCCAGCACCCAGAGCACTGAGCACCCAGCACCCTGAGCACTCAGCACCCAGGACCCCGAGCACTGAGTATTGAGCACCCAGCACCCTGAGTACTGAGCACGCAGCACGCTGAGTACTGAGCTCCCAGCACCCCGAGCACTGAGCACCCAGCAACATGAGTACTGAGCACCCAGCACCCTGAGTACTGAGCACTCAGCACCCTGAGTACTGAGCACCGAGCACCCCGAGCACTGAGCACCCAGCACCCTGAGCACTGAGCACACTGAGGACTAAGCACCTAGCACCCTGAGTACTGAGCACCCAGCACCCTGAGTACTGAGCATCGATCACCCTGAGCACTGAGCACCCAGCACCCCGAGCACTGAGCACCCAGCACCCTGAGGACTGAGCACCCAGCACCCTGAGTACTGAGCACGCAGCACGCTGAGTACTGAGCACCCAGCACCCCGAGCACTGAGCACCCAGCACCCTGAGCACTGAGCACCCAGCACCCTGAGTACTGAGCACGCAGCACGCTGAGTACTGAGCACCCAGCACCCTGAGTACTGAGCACCCAGGACCCTGAGCACTGAGCACCGAGCACCCCGAGCACTGAGCACCCAGCACCCTGAGCACTCAGCACCCAGCACCCCGAGCACTGAGCACCCAGCACCCTGAGCACTGAGCACCCAGCACCCTGAGCACGGAGCACCCCGAGGACTGAGCACCCAGCACCCTGAGCACTGAGCACCCAGCACCTTGAGTACTGAGCACCGAGCACCTCGAGCACTAAGCACCCAGCACCCTGAGTACTGAGCACAGAGCACCCTGAGCACTGAGCACCCAGCACCCTGAGCACTGAGCACCCAGCACCCTGAGCACGGAGCACAAAGCACCCTGAGTACTGAGCACCCAACACCCAGAGTACTGAGCACCCAGCACCCTGAGCACTGAGCACCCAGCACCCTGAGTACTGAGCACCCAGCACCCTGAGTACTGAACACCCAGCACCCTGAGCACTGAGCACTGAGCACCCAGAGCACTGAGTACTGAGCAATGAGCACCCTGAGTACTGAGCACCCAGCACCCCGAGTACTGAGCACCCAGCACCCCGAGCACTGAGCACCCAGCGCCCCGAGCACTGAGCACCCAGCACCCCGAGCACTGAGCACTGAGCACCCTGAGCACTGAGCACCCAGCACCCCGAGTACTGAGCACTGAGCACCCTGAGTACTGAGCACCAAGCAACCCGATTACTGAGCACTGAGCACTCTGAGTACTGAGCACCCAGCATCCTGAGCACTGAGCACCCAGCACCCTGAGTACTGAGCACCGAGCACCCTGAGTACTGAGCACCCAGCACCCTGATCACTGAGCACGGAGCACCCCGAGGACTGAGCACCCAGCACCCTGAGCACAGAGCAGCCAGCACCTTGAGTACTGAGCACCAAGCACCCCGAGCACTGAGCACCCAGCACCCTGAGTACTGAGCACCCTGCACCCTGAGCACTGAGCACCCAGCACCCTGAGCACTGAGCACGCAGCACCCCGAGCACTGAGCACCCAGCATCCTGAGTACTGAGCACAGAGCACCCTGAGCACTGAGCACCCAGCACCCTGAGTACTGAGCACCCAGCACCCTGAGTACTGAGCAACCAGCACCCTGAGCACTGAGCACTGAGCACCCAGCACCCTGAGCACTGAGCACTGAGCACCCAGCACCACAGCCCTGAGCACCCAGCACCCCGAGCACTGAGCACCCAGCACTCTGAGCACTGAGCACCCAGCACCCTGAGCACTGAGGACCCAGCACCCTGAGTACTGAGCACCCAGCACCCTGAGTACTGAGCACTCAGCACCCTGAGTACTGAGCACCGAGCACCCCGAGCACTGAGCACCCAGCACCCTGAGCACAGAGCACCCGGAGGACTGAGCACGCAGCACCATGAGCACTTTGCACCGATCACCCTGAGCACTAAGCACCCAGCACCCCGAGCACTGAGCACCCAGCACCCTGAGCACAGAGCACCCGGAGTACTGCGCACCCAGCACCCTGAGTACTGAGCACCCAGCACCCCGAGTACTGAGCACCCAGCACCCTGAGTACTGAGCACCCAGCACCCCGAGCACTGAGCACCCAGTATCCTGAGTACTGAGCACCCTGAGGACTGAGCACTGAGCACCGAGCATCCTGAGTACTGAGCACCCTGAGGACTGAGCACCCAGCACCCTGAGCACTGAGCACCCAGCACCCTGAGTACTGATCACCCAGCATTCTGAGTACTGAGCACCCAGCACCCTGAGCACTGAGAACCCAGCACCCTGAGTACTGAGCACCCAGCACCCTGAGTACTGAGCACCCAGCACCCTGAGTACTGAGCACCCAGCACCCTGAGTACTGAGCACCGAGCACCCCGAGCACTGAGCAACCAGCACCCTGAGTATTGAGCACTGAGCACCCTGAGAACTGAGCACCGAACTCCCTGAGTACTGAGCACCCAGCACCCTGAGGACTGAGCACCCAGCACCCTGAGCACTGAGCACCCCGCACCCTGAGTACTGAGCACCCAGCACCCTGAGTACTGAGCACCCAGCACCCTTAGCACTGAGCACCCAGCACCCCGAGCACTGAGCACCCAGCACCCCAAGCACTGAGTACCCAGGACCCCGAGCACTGATCACCCAGCACCCTGAGCACTGAGCACCCTGCACCCTGAGCACTGAGCACCCAGCACCCTGAGCACTGAGTACCCAGAACCCTGAGCACTGAGCACCCAGCACGCTGAGTACTGAGCACTGAGCACCCTGAGTACTGAGCACCTAGCACCCTGAGTTCTGAGCACCCAGCACCCTGAGCACTGAGTAGCCAGCACACTCAGCACTGAGCACCCAGCACCCCGAGCACTGAGCACCCAGCACCCTGAGCACTGAGCACCCAGCACCCCGAGTACTGAGCACCCAGCAACCCGAGTACTGAGCACCGAGCACCCCGAGCACTGAGCACCCAGCACCCTGAGTACTGAGCACCCAGCACACTGAGTACTGAGCACCCCGAGAACTGAGCACACAGCACCCCGAGCACTGAGCACCCAGCACCCTGAGTACTGAGAACACATCACCCTGAGTACTGAGCACCCAGCAACCTGAGTACTGAGCCCCCAGCACCCTGAGTACTGAGCACCCAGCACCCCGAGCACTGAGCACCCAGCACCCCGAGAATGAGCACCCAGCACACTGAGTACTGAGAACCGAGCACCCTGAGTACTGAGCACCCAGCACCCTGAGTACTGAGCCCCCAGCACCCTGAGTACTGAGCACCCAGCACCCCGAGTACTGAGCACCCAGCACCCCGAGAATGAGCACCCAGCTCCCTGAGTACTGAGCACCCAGCACCCTGAGTACTGAGCACCGATCACCCTGAGTACTGAGCAACCAGCACCCCGAGCACTGAGCACCAGGTACCCCGAGCACTGAGCACCCAGCACCCTGAGTACTGAGCACCAAGCACCCTGAGTACTGAGCACTGAGCACTGAGCACCCTGAGCACTGAGCACCCAGCACCCTGAGCACTGAGCACCCAGCATCCTGAGCACTGAGTACTGAGAACCCAGCACCCTGAGTAATGAGCACTGAGCACCCTGAGCACTGAGCACCCAACACCCCGAGCACTGAGCACCCAGCACCCTGAGTACTGAGCACCCAGCACCCTGAGTACTGAGCACTCAGCACCCTGAGTACTGAGCACCCAGCACCCTGAGCACAGAGCACCCTGAGGACTGAGCACCCAGCACCCTGAGTACTGAGCACCCAGCACCCTGAGTACTGAGCACCCAGCACCCTGAGTACTGAGCACCGATCACCCTGAGCACTGAGCACCCAGCATCCCGAGCACTGAGCACCCAGCACCCTGAATACTGAGCACCCTGAGTACTGAGCACCCAGCACCCCGAGCACTGAGCACCCAGCACCCTGAGTACTGAGCACTGAGCACCATGAGTACTGAGCACTGAGCACCCCGAGCACTGAGCACCCAGCACCCCGAGCACTGAGCACCCAGCAACCCGAGCACTGAGCACCCAGCACCGTGAGCACTGAGCACCCAGCACCCTGAGTACTGAGCACCCAGCACCCTGAGTACTCAGCACCCAGCACCCTGAGCACTGAGCAACCAGCACCCTGAGTACTGAGCACCCTGCACCCCAAGCACTGAGCACCCTGAGAACTGAGCACCCAGCACCCCAAGCACTGAGCACCCTGAGTACTGATCACCCAGCACCCTGATTAATGAGCACTCAGCACCCCGAGAACTGAGCACCCAGCACCCTGAGTATTGAGCACCGAGCACCCTGAGTACTGAGCACACAGCACCCTGAGTACTGAGCACCCAGCACCCTGAGCACTGAGCACCCAGCACCCCGAGCACTGAGCACCCAGCACCCCGAGCACTGAGCACCCAGCACACCGAGCACTCAGCACCCAGCACCCCGAGCACTGAGCACCCAGCACACCGAGCAATTAGCACCAAGCACCCCGAGCACCGAGCACCATGAGTACTAAGCACCGAGCACCCTGAGCAATGAGCACCCAGCACCCTGAGCACTGAGCACCCAGCACCCTGAGTGCTGAGCCCCCAGCACCCCCAGCACTGTGCACACAGCACCCCGAGAAAGAGCACCCAGCACCATGAGTACTGAGCACCGAGCACCCTGAGCACTGAGCACCCAGCACCCTGAGTACTGAGCACCAAGCACCCTGAGTACTGAGCACCCAGCACCCTGAGTACTGAGCACCAAGCACCCTGAGTTCTGAGCACCCATCACCCTGAGCACTGAGCACACTGAGTACTAAGCAAAGAGCACCCTGAGCACTTAGCACCCAGCAGCCCGAGCACTGAGCACCCAGCACCCCGAACACTGAGCTCTGAGCACCCTGAGCACTGAGGACCCAGCACCCCGAGCACTGAGCACCCAGCACCCTGAGTACTGAGCACCCAGCACCCTGATCACTGAGGTCCCAGCACCCCGAGCACTGAGCACCCAGCACGCTGAGTACTGAGCACTGAGCACCCAGCACACTGAGTACTGAGCACCCAGCACCCTGAATACTGAGCACCCAGCACCCCGAGCACTGAGCACTGAGCACCCTGAGTACTGAGCACTGAGCACCCTTAGTACTGAGCAACGAGCACCCTGAGTACTGAGCACCCAGCACCCTGAGCACTGAGCAGCCAGCACCCTCAGCACTGAGCACCCAGCACCCCGAGCACTGAGCACCCAGCACCCTGAGCACTGAGCACCCAGCACCCCGAGTACTGAGCACCCAGCACCCCGAGTACTGAGCATCGAGCACCCCGAGCACTGAGCACCCAGCAACCTGAGTACTGAGCACCCAGCACCCTGAGTACTGCGCACCCCTAGAACTGAGCACACAGCACCCCGAGCACTGAGCACCCAGCACCCTGAGTACTGAGAACAGATCACCCTGAGTACTGAGCACCCAGCAACCTGAGTACTGCGCCCCCAGCATCCTGAGTACTGAGCACCCAGCACCCCGAGCACTGAGCACCCAGCACCCCGAGAATGAGCACCCAGCACCCTGAGTACTGAGAACCGATCACCCTGAGTACTGAGCACCCAGCACCTTGAGTACTGAGCCCCCAGCACCCTGAGTACAGAGCACCCAGCACCCCGAGCACTGAGCACCCAGCACCCCGAGAATGAGCACCCAGCACCCTGAGTACTGAGCACCCAGCACCCCGAGCACGGAGCACCCAGGACCCCGAGCACTGAGTACTGAGCACCCAGCACCCTGAGTTCTGAGCACCGAGCTCCCCGAGCACTGAGCACCCAGCCCCCTGAGCACTGAGCACCCAGCACCCTGAGCACTGAGCACCCAGCACCCTGAGTACTGAGCACTCAGTACGCTGAGTACTGAGCACCCAGCACCCTGAGCACTGAGCACCCAGCACCCTGAGTACTGAGCACTGAGCACCCAGCACCCCGAGCACTGAGCACCGAGCACACTGTGTACTGAGCACTGAGCACCCTGAGTACTAAGCACCCAGCACCCTGAGTACTGATCACCCAGGACCCTGAGCACTGAGCACCGAGCACACCGAGTACTGAGCACCCAGCACCCTGAGCACTCAGCACCCATCACCCCGATCACTGAGCACCCAGCACCCTGAGCACTGAGCAACCAGCACCCTGAGCACGGAGCACCCAGCACCCAGAGCACTGAGCACCCAGCACCCTGAGCACTGAGCACAGAGCACCCTGAGTACTGAGCACCCAGCACCCTGAGTACTGAGCACCCAGACCCCGAGCACTGAGCACCCAGCACCCCTAGCACTGTGCACCCAGCACCCTGAGTACTGAGAACCCAGCACCCTGAGTACTTAGCACCGAGCACCCTGAGTACTGAGCACCCAGCACGCTGAGCACTGAGCACCCAGCACCCCGAGTACTGAGCACCCAGCACCCTGAGTACGGAGCACCCAGCACCCCTAGCACTGAGCACCCAGCACCCTGAGCACTGAGCACCCAGCACCCTTAGTACTGAGCATCAAGCACGCTGAGCACTGAGCACCCAGCACCCTGAGTACTGAGCACCGAGCACCCCGAGCACTGAGCACCAGGTACCCCGAGCACTGAGCACCCAGCACCCTGAGTACTGAGCACCGATCACCCTGAGCACTGAGCACCCAGCATCCCGAGCACTGAGCACCCAGCACCCTGAGTACTGAGCACCCAGCACCCCGAGCACTGAGCACCCAGCACCCTGAGTACTGAGCACCGAGCACCATGAGTACTGAGCACTGAGCACCCCGAGTACTGAGCACCCAGCACCCCGAGCCCTGAGCACCGAGCACCCGGAGCACTGAGCACCCAGCACCCTTAGCACTGAGCACCCAGCAACCCGAGCACTGAGCACCCAGCACCGCGAGCACTGAGCACCCAGCACCCTGAGTACTGAGCACCCAGCACCCTGAGTACTCAGCACCCAGCACCCTGAGCACTGAGCAACCAGCACCCTGAGTACTGAGCACCCTGCACCCCAAGCACTGAGCACCCTGAGAACTGAGCACCCAGCACCCCAAGCACTGAGCACCCTGAGTACTGAGCACCCAGCACCCTGATTAATGAGCACCCAGCACCCCGAGAACTGAGCACCCAGCACCCTGAGTATTGAGCACCGAGCACCCTGAGTACTGAGCACCTAGCACCCTGAGTACTGAGCACCCAGTGTACTGAGCACCGAGCACCCAGCACCCTGAGTACTGAGCACCCAGCACCCTGAGTTCTGAGCACCGA
The DNA here is from genome assembly GCF_018167655.1 of Microtus oregoni. Classification (NCBI taxonomy): domain Eukaryota; kingdom Metazoa; phylum Chordata; class Mammalia; order Rodentia; family Cricetidae; genus Microtus; species Microtus oregoni. The sequence goes on along the minus strand of NW_024544028.1, from coordinate 5,775,095 downwards.
GCTCCCCGAGCACTGAGCACCCAGCACCCTGAGCACTGAGCACCCAGCACCCTGAGCACTGAGCACCCAGCACCCTGAGTACTGAGCACCCAGCACGCTGAGTACTGAGCACCCAGCACCCTGAGCACTGAGCACCCAGCACCCTGAGTACTGAGCACTGTGCACCCAGCACCCCGAGCACTGAGCACCCAGCACCCTGTGTACTGAGCACTGAGCACCCTGAGTACTAAGCACCCAGTACCCTGAGTATTGAGCACCCAGGACCCTGAGCACTGAGCACCGAGCACCCCGAGCACTGAGCACCCAGCACCCTGAGCACTCAGCACCCATCACCCCGATCACTGAGCACCCAGCACCCTGAGCACTGAGCACCCAGCACCCTGAGCACGGAGCACACAGCACCCAGAGCACTGAGCACCCAGCTCCCTGAGAACTGAGCACAGAGCACCCTGAGTACTGAGCACCCAGCACCCTGAGTACTGAGCACCCAGACCCCGAGCACTGAGCACCCAGCACCCCTAGCACTGTGCACCCAGCACCCTGAGTACTGAGAACCCAGCACCCTGAGTACTGAGCACCGAGCACCCTGAGTACTGAGCACCCAGCACGCTGAGCACTGAGCACCCAGCACCCCGAGTACTGAGCACCCAGCACCCTGAGTACGGAGCACCCAGCACCCCGAGCACTGAGCACCCAGCACCCTGAGCACTGAGCACCCAGCACCCTTAGTACTGAGCATCAAGCACGCTGAGCACTGAGCACCCAGCACCCTGAGTACTGAGCACCCAGCACCCTGAGCACTGAGCACCCAGCACCCTGAGCACTGAGCACTCAGCACCCTGAGTACTGAGCACCGAGCACCCCGAGCACTGAGCACCAGGTACCCCGAGCACTGAGCACCCAGCACCCTGAGTACTGAGCACCAAGCACCCTGAGTACTGAGCATTGATCACTGAGCACCCTGAGCACTGAGCACCCAGCACCCTGAGCACTGAGCACCCAGCATCCTGAGCACTGAGTACTGAGCACCCAGTACCCTGAGTAATGAGCACTGAGCACACTGAACACTGAGCACCCAACACCCCGAGCACTGAGCACCCAGCACCCTGAGTACTGAGCACCCAGCACCCTGAGTACTGAGCACTCAGCACCCTGAGTACTGAGCACCCAGCACCCTGAGCACTGAGCACCCTGAGGACTGAGCACCCAGCACCCTGAGTACTGAGCACCCAGCACCCCGAGTACTGAGCACCCAGCACCCTGAGTACTGAGCACCGATCACCCTGAGCACTGAGCACCCAGCATCCCGAGCACTGAGCACCCAGCACCCTGAGTACTGAGCACCCTGAGTACTGAGCACCCAGCACCCCGAGCACTGAGCACCCAGCACCCTGAGTACTGAGCACCGAGCACCATGAGTACTGAGCACTGAGCACCCCGAGTACTGAGCACCCAGCACCCCGAGCACTGAGCACCGAGCACCCCGAGCACTGAGCACCCAGCACCCCGAGCACTGAGCACCCAGCAACCCGAGCACTGAGCACCCAGCACCCCGAGCACTGAGCACCCAGCATACTGAGTACTGAGCACCCAGCACCCTGAGTACTCAGCACCCAGCACCCTGAGCACTGAGCAACCAGCACCCTGAGTACTGAGCACCCTGCACCCCAAGCACTGAGCACCCTGAGAACTGAGCACCCAGCACCCCAAGCACTGAGCACCCTGAGTACTGAGCACCCAGCACCCTGATTAATGAGCACCCAGCACCCCGAGAACTGAGCACCCGGCACCCTGAGTATTGAGCACCGAGCACCCTGAGCACTGAGCACCCAGCACCCTGAGTACTGAGCACCAAGCACCCTGAGTTCTGAGCACCCAGCACCCTGAGTACTGAGCAGCAAGCACCCTGAGTTCTGAGCACCCAGCACCCTGAGCACTGAGCACACTGAGTACTAAGCAACCAGCACCCTGAGCACTGAGCACCCAGCACCCCAAGCACTGAGCACCCAGCACACCGAGCACTGAGCTCTGAGCACAGTGAGCACTGAGGACCCAGCACCCCGAGCACTGAGCACCCAGCACCCTGAGTACTGAGCACCCAGCACCCTGAGCACTGAGGACCCAGCACCCCGAGCACTGAGCACCCAGCACGCTGAGTACTGAGCACTGAGCACCCAGCACCCTGAGTACTGAGCACCCAGCACCCTGAATACTGAGCACCCAGCACCCCGAGCACTGAGCACTGAGCACCCTGAGTACTGAGCACTGAGCACCCTTAGTACTGAGCACCGAGCACCCTGAGTACTGAGCACCCAGCACACTGAGCACTGAGCACGGAGCACCCCGAGGACTGAGCACCCAGCACCTTGAGCACTGAGCACCCAGCACCCTGAGTACTGAGCACCCAGCACCCCGAGCACTGAGCACCCAGCACCCTGAGTACTGAGCACCCAGCACCCTGAGTACTGAGCACTGAGCACCCTGAGCACTGAGCACCCAGCACCCTGAGTACTGAGCACCAAGCACCCTGAGTACTGAGCACTCAGCACCCTGAGTACTGAGCACCGAGCTCCCTGAGCACTGAGCACCCAGCACCCTGAGCACTTAGCACCCTGAGGAATGAGCACCCAGCACCCTGAGTACTGAGCACCCAGCACCCTGAGTACTGAGCACCCAGCATCCTGAGTACTGAGCACCCAGCACCCCAAGCACTGAGCACCCAGCACCCTGAGTACTGTGCAACCTGAGTACTGAGCACCCAGCAACCTGAGTACTTAGCACCCAGCACCTGAGCACTTAGCACCCAGCACCCTGAGTACTGAGCACCGAGCACTCCGAGTACTGAGCACCCAGCACCCCGAGCACTGAGCACCCAGCACCCTGAGCACTGAGCACCCGGAGTACTGCGCACCCAGCACCCTGAGTACTGAGCACCCAGCACCCCGAGTACTGAGCACCCAGCACCCTGAGTACTGAGCACCCAGCACCCCGAGCACTGAGCACCCAGTATCCTGAGTACTGAGCACCCTGAGGACTGAGCACTGAGCACCGAGCATCCTGAGTACTGAGCACCCTGAGGACTGAGCACCCAGCACCCTGAGCACTGAGCACCCAGCACCCTGAGCACTGAGCACCCAGCACCCTGAGCACTGAGCACCCAGAAACCTGAGTACTGAGCACCCAGCACCCTGAGTACTGAGTACCCAGCACCCTGAGCACTGAGCACCCAGCACCCTGAGTACTGAGCACGGAGCACCCTGAGTACTGATCACCCAGCATCCTGAGTACTGAGCACCCAGCACCCTGAGCACTGAGAACCCAGCACCCTGAGTACTGAGCACCCAGCACCCTGATTACTGAGCACCCAGCACCCTGAGTACTGAGCACCCAGCACCCTGAGTACTGAGCACCGAGCACCCCGAGCACTGAGCAACCAGCACCCTGAGTATTGAGCACTGAGCACCCTGAGAACTGAGCACCGAACTCCCTGAGTACTGAGCACCCAGCACCCTGAGGACTGAGCACCCAGCACCCTGAGCACTGAGCACCCCGCACCCTGAGTACTGAGCACCCAGCACCCTGAGTACTGAGCACCCAGCACCCTTAGCACTGAGCACCCAGCATCCCGAGCACTGAGCACCCAGCACCCCAAGCACTGAGTACCCAGGACCCCGAGCACTGATCACCCAGCACCCTGAGCACTGAGCACCCTGCACCCTGAGCACTGAGCACCCAGCACCCTGAGCACTGAGTACCCAGAACCCTGAGCACTGAGCACCCAGCACGCTGAGTACTGAGCACTGAGCACCCTGAGTACTGAGCACCTAGCACCCTGAGTACTGAGCACCCAGCACCCTGAGCACTGAGTAGCCAGCACACTCAGCACTGAGCACCCAGCACCCCGAGCACTGAGCACCCAGCACCCTGAGCACTGAGCACCCAGCACCCCGAGTACTGTGCACCCAGCAACCCGAGTACTGAGCACCGAGCACCCCGAGCACTGAGCACCCAGCACCCGGAGTACTGAGCACCCAGCACACTGAGTACTGAGCACCCCGAGAACTGAGCACACAGCACCCCGAGCACTGAGCACCCAGCACCCTGAGTACTGAGAACACATCACCCTGAGTACTGAGCACCCAGCAACCTGAGTACTGAGCCCCCAGCACCCTGAGTACTGAGCACCCAGCACCCCGAGCACTGAGCACCCAGCACCCCGAGAATGAGCACCCAGCACACTGAGTACTGAGAACCGAGCACCCTGAGTACTGAGCACCCAGCACCCTGAGTACTGAGCCCCCAGCACCCTGAGTACTGAGCACCCAGCACCCCGAGTACTGAGCACCCAGCACCCCGAGAATGAGCACCCAGCACCCTGAGTACTGAGCACCCAGCACCCTGAGTTCTGAGCACCGAGCTCCCCGAGCACTGGGCACCCAGCACCCTGAGCACTGAGCACCCAGCACCCTGAGTACTGAGCACCGATCACCCTGAGTACTGAGCAACCAGCACCCCGAGCACTGAGCACCAGGTACCCCGAGCACTGAGCACCCAGCACCCTGAGTACTGAGCACCAAGCACCCTGAGTACTGAGCACTGAGCACTGAGCACCCTGAGCACTGAGCACCCAGCACCCTGAGCACTGAGCACCCAGCATCCTGAGCACTGAGTACTGAGAACCCAGCACCCTGAGTAATGAGCACTGAGCACCCTGAGCACTGAGCACCCAACACCCCGAGCACTGAGCACCCAGCACCCTGAGAACTGAGCACCCAGCACCCTGAGTACTGAGCACTCAGCACCCTGAGTACTGAGCACCCAGCACCCTGAGCACAGAGCACCCTGAGGACTGAGCACCCAGCACCCTGAGTACTGAGCACCCAGCACCCTGAGTACTGAGCACCCAGCACCCTGAGTAATGAGCACCGATCACCCTGAGCACTGAGCACCCAGCATCCCGAGCACTGAGCACCCAGCACCCTGAATACTGAGCACCCTGAGTACTGAGCACCCAGCACCCCGAGCACTGAGCACCCAGCACCCTGAGTACTGAGCACTGAGCACCATGAGTACTGAGCACTGAGCACCCCGAGCACTGAGCACCCAGCACCCCGAGCACTGAGCACCCAGCAACCCGAGCACTGAGCACCCAGCACCGCGAGCACTGAGCACCCAGCACCCTGAGTACTGAGCACCCAGCACCCTGAGTACTCAGCACCCAGCACCCTGAGCACTGAGCAACCAGCACCCTGAGTACTGAGCACCCTGCACCCCAAGCACTGAGCACCCTGAGAACTGAGCACCCAGCACCCCAAGCACTGAGCACCCTGAGTACTGATCACCCAGCACCCTGATTAATGAGCACTCAGCACCCCGGGAACTGAGCACCCAGCACCCTGAGTATTGAGCACCGAGCACCCTGAGTACTGAGCACACAGCACCCTGAGTACTGAGCACAGAGCACCCTGAGCACTGAGCACCCAGCACCCTGAGTACTGAGCACCGGGCACCCTGAGTACTGAGCACCCAGCACCCCGAGCACTGAGCACCCAGCACCCCGAGCACTGAGCACCCAGCACACCGAGCACTCAGCACCCAGCACCCCGAGCACTGAGCACCCAGCACACCGAGCAATTAGCACCAAGCACCCCGAGCACCGAGCACCATGAGTACTAAGCACCGAGCACCCTGAGCAATGAGCACCCAGCACCCTGAGCACTGAGCACCCAGCACCCTGAGTACTGAGCCCCCAGCACCCCCAGCACTGAGCACCCAGCACCCCGAGAAAGAGCACCCAGCACCATGAGTACTGAGCACCGAGCACCCTGAGCACTGAGCACCCAGCACCCTGAGTACTGAGCACCAAGCACCCTGAGTACTGAGCACCCAGCACCCTGAGTACTGAGCACCAAGCACCCTGAGTTCTGAGCACCCAGCACCCTGAGCACTGAGCACACTGAGTACTAAGCAAAGAGCACGCTGAGCACTTAGCACCCAGCAGCCCGAGCACTGAGCACCCAGCACCCCGAACACTGAGCTCTGAGCACCCTGAGCACTGAGGACCCAGCACCCCGAGCACTGAGCACCCAGCACCCTTAGTACTGAGCACCCAGCACCCTGATCACTGAGGTCCCAGCACCCCAAGCACTGAGCACCCAGCACGCTGAGTACTGAGCACTGAGCACCCAGCACCCTGAGTACTGAGCACCCAGCACCCTGAATACTGAGCACCCAGCACCCCGAGCACTGAGCACTGAGCACCCTGAGTACTGAGCACTGAGCACCCTTAGTACTGAGCACCGAGCACCCTGAGTACTGAGCACCCAGCACCCTGAGCACTGAGCAGCCAGCACCCTCAGCACTGAGCACCCAGCACCCCGAGCACTGAGCACCCAGCACCCTGAGCACTGAGCACCCAGCACCCCGAGTACTGAGCACCCAGCACCCCGAGTACTGAGCATCGATCACCCCGAGCACTGAGCACCCAGCAACCTGAGTACTGAGCACCCAGCACCCTGAGTACTGCGCACCCCGAGAACTGAGCACACAGCACCCCGAGCACTGAGCACCCAGCACCCTGAGTACTGAGAACAGATCACCCTGAGTACTGAGCACCCAGCAACCTGAGTACTGCGCCCCCAGCACCCTGAGTACTGAGCACCCAGCACCCCGAGCACTGAGCACCCAGCACCCCGAGAATGAGCACCCAGCACCCTGAGTACTGAGAACCGAGCACCCTGAGTACTGAGCACCCAGCACCTTGAGTACTGAGCCCCCAGCACCCTGAGTACAGAGCACCCAGCACCCCGAGCTCTGAGCACCCAGCACCCCGAGAATGAGCACCCAGCACCCTGAGTACTGAGCACCCAGCACCCCGAGCATGGAGCACCCAGGACCCCGAGCACTGAGTACTGAGCACCCAGCACCCTGAGTTCTGAGCACCGAGCTCCCCGAGCACTGAGCACCCAGCACCCTGAGCACTGAGCACCCAGCACCCTGAGCACTGAGCACCCAGCACCCTGAGTACTGAGCACCCAGTACGCTGAGTACTGAGCACCCAGCACCCTGAGCACTGAGCACCCAGCACCCTGAGTACTGAGCACTGAGCACCCAGCACCCCGAGCACTGAGCACCGAGCACCCTGTGTACTGAGCACTGAGCACCCTGAGTACTAAGCACCCAGCACCCTGAGTACTGATCACCCAGGACCCTGAGCACTGAGCACCGAGCACCCCGAGTACTGAGCACCCAGCACCCTGAGCACTCAGCACCCATCACCCCGATCACTGAGCACCCAGCACCCTGAGCACTGAGCAACCAGCACCCTGAGCACGGAGCACCCAGCACCCAGAGCACTGAGCACCCAGCACCCTGAGCACTGGGCACAGAGCACCCTGAGTACTGAGCACCCAGCACCCTGAGTACTGAGCACCCAGACCCCGAGCACTGAGCACCCAGCACCCCTAGCACTGTGCACCCAGCACCCTGAGTACTGAGAACCCAGCACCCTGAGTACTGAGCACCGAGCACCCTGAGTACTGAGCACCCAGCACGCTGAGCACTGAGCACCCAGCACCCCGAGTACTGAGCACCCAGCACCCTGAGTACGGAGCACCCAGCACCCCGAGCACTGAGCACCCAGCACCCTGAGCACTGAGCACCCAGCACCCTTAGTACTGAGCATCAAGCACGCTGAGCACTGAGCACCCAGCACCCTGAGTACTGAGCACCGAGCACCCCGAGCACTGAGCACCAGGTACCCCGAGCACTGAGCACCCAGCACCCTGAGTACTGAGCACCGATCACCCTGAGCACTGAGCACCCAGCATCCCGAGCACTGAGCACCCAGCACCCTGAGTACTGAGCACCCTGAGTACTGAGCACCCAGCACCCCGAGCACTGAGCACCCAGCACCCTGAGTACTGAGCACCGAGCACCATGAGTACTGAGCACTGAGCACCCCGAGTACTGTGCACCCAGCACCCCGAGCACTGAGCACCGAGCACCCGGAGCACTGAGCACCCAGCACCCCTAGCACTGAGCACCCAGCAACCCGAGCACTGAGCACCCAGCACCGCGAGCACTGAGCACCCAGCACCCTGAGTACTGAGCACCCAGCACCCTGAGTACTCAGCACCCAGCACCCTGAGCACTGAGCAACCAGCACCCTGAGTACTGAGCACCCTGCACCCCAAGCACTGAGCACCCTGAGAACTGAGCACCCAGCACCCCAAGCACTGAGCACCCTGAGTACTGAGCACCCAGCTCCCTGATTAATGAGCACCCAGCACCCCGAGAACTGAGCACCCAGCACCCTGAGTATTGAGCACCGAGCACCCTGAGTACTGAGCACCCAGCACCCTGAGTACTGAGCACCCAGTGTACTGAGCACCGAGCACCCAGCACCCTGAGTACTGAGCACCCAGCACCCTGAGTTCTGAGCACCGAGCTCCCCGAGCACTGAGCACCCAGCACCCTGAGCACTGAGCACCCAGCACCCTGAGCACTGAGCACCCAGCACCCTGAGTACTGAGCACCCAGCACGCTGAGTACTGAGCACCCAGCACCCTGAGTACTGAGCACCCAGCACGCTGAGTACTGAGCACCCAGCACCCTGAGCACTGAGCACCCAGCACCCTGAGTACTGAGCACTGTGCACCCAGCACCCCGAGCACTGAGCACCCAGCACCCTGTGTACTGAGCACTGAGCACCCTGAGTACTAAGCACCCAGCACCCTGAGTATTGAGCACCAAGGACCCTGAGCACTGAGCACCGAGCACCCCGAGCACTGAGCACCCAGCACCCTGAGCACTCAGCACCCATCACCCCGATCACTGAGCACCCAGCACCCTGAGCACTGAGCACCCAGCACCCTGAGCACGGAGCACACAGCACCCAGAGCACTGAGCACCCAGCTCCCTGAGAACTGAGCACAGAGCACCCTGAGTACTGAGCACCCAGCACCCTGAGTACTGAGCACCCAGACCCCGAGCACTGAGCACCCAGCACCCCTAGCACTGTGCACCCAGCACCCTGAGTACTGAGAACCCAGCACCCTGAGTACTGAGCACCGAGCACCCTGAGTACTGAGCACCCAGCACGCTGAGCACTGAGCACCCAGCACCCCGAGTACTGAGCACCCAGCACCCTGAGTACGGAGCACCCAGCACCCCGAGCACTGAGCACCCAGCACCCTGAGCACTGAGCACCCACCACCCTTAGTACTGAGCATCAAGCACGCTGAGCACTGAGCACCCAGCACCCTGAGTACTGAGCACCCAGCACCCTGAGCACTGAGCACCCAGCACCCTGAGCACTGAGCACTCAGCACCCTGAGTACTGAGCACCGAGCACCCCGAGCACTGAGCACCAGGTACCCCGAGCACTGAGCACCCAGCACCCTGAGTACTGAGCACCAAGCACCCTGAGTACTGAGCATTGATCACTGAGCACCCTGAGCACTGAGCACCCAGCACCCTGAGCACTGAGCACCCAGCATCCTGAGCACTGAGTACTGAGCACCCAGTACCCTGAGTAATGAGCACTGAGCACACTGAACACTGAGCACCCAACACCCCGAGCACTGAGCACCCAGCACCCTGAGTACTGAGCACCCAGCACCCTGAGTACTGAGCACTCAGCACCCTGAGTACTGAGCACCCAGCACCCTGAGCACTGAGCACCCTGAGGACTGAGCACCCAGCACCCTGAGTACTGAGCACCCAGCACCCCGAGTACTGAGCACCCAGCACCCTGAGTACTGAGCACCGATCACCCTGAGCACTGAGCACCCAGCACCCTGAGTACTGAGCACCCTGAGTACTGAGCACCCAGCACCCCGAGCACTGAGCACCCAGCACCCTGAGTACTGAGCACCGAGCACCATGAGTACTGAGCACTGAGCACCCCGAGTAATGAGCACCCAGCACCCCGAGCACTGAGCACCGAGCACCCCGAGCACTGAGCACCCAGCACACCGAGCACTGAGCACCCAGCAACCCGAGCACTGAGCACCCAGCACCCCGAGCACTGAGCACCCAGCATACTGAGTACTGAGCACCCAGCACCCTGAGTACTCAGCACCCAGCACCCTGAGCACTGAGCAACCAGCACCCTGAGTACTGAGCACCCTGCACCCCAAGCACTGAGCACCCTGAGAACTGAGCACCCAGCACCCCAAGCACTGAGCACCCTGAATACTGAGCACCCAGCACCCTGATTAATGAGCACCCAGCACCCCGAGAACTGAGAACCCAGCACCCTGAGTATTGAGCACCGAGCATCCTGAGTACTGAGCACCCAGCACCCTGAGTACTGAGCACCCAGTGTACTGAGCACCGAGCACTCAGCACCCTGAGTACTGAGCACCCAGCACCCTGAGCACTGAGCAACCAGCACCCTGAGCACTGAGCACCGAGCACCCTGAGTACTGAGCACCCAGCACCCCGAGCACTGAGCACCCAGCACCCCGAGCACTGAGCACCCAGCACACCGAGCACTCAGCAAACAGCACCCCGAGCACTGAGCACCCAGCACACCGAGCACTGAGCACCCAGCACCCCGAGCACCGAGCACCATGAGTACTAAGCACCGAGCACCCTGAGCACTGAGGACCCAGCACCCTGAGCACTGAGCACCCAGCACCCTGAGTACTGAGCCCCCAGCACCCCGAGCACTGAGCACCCAGCACCCCGAGAATGAGCACCCAGCACCATGAGTACTGAGCACCGAGCACCCTGAGCACTGAGCACCCAGCACCCTGAGTACTGAGCACCAAGCACCCTGAGTTCTGAGCACTAAGCACCCTGAGTACTGAGCACCAAGCACCCTGAGTTCTGAGCACCCAGCACCCTGAGCACTGAGCAAACTGAGTACTAAGCAACCAGCACCCTGAGCACTGAGCACCCAGCACCCCGAGCACTGAGCACCCAGCACACCGAGCACTGAGCTCTGAGCACCCTGAGCACTGAGGACCCAGCACCCCGAGCACTGAGCACCCAGCACCCTGAGTACTGAGCACCCAGCACCTTGAGCACTGAGGACCCAGCACCCCGAGCACTGAGCACCCAGCACGCTGAGTACTGAGCACTGAGCACCCAGCACCCTGAGTACTGAGCACCCAGCACCCAGAATACTGAGCACCCAGCACCCCGAGCACTGAGCACTGAGCACCCTGAGTACTGAGCACTGAGCACCCTTAGTACTGAGCACCGAGCACCCTGAGTACTGAGCACCCAGCACCCTGAGCACTGAGCAAACTGAGTACTAAGCAACCAGCACCCTGAGCACTGAGCACGGAGCACCCCGAGGACTGAGCACCCAGCACCTTGAGCACTGAGCACCCAGCACCCTGAGTACTGAGCACCCAGCACCCCGAGCACTGAGCACCCAGCACCCTGAGTACTGAGCACCCAGCACCCTGAGTACTGAGCACTGAGCACCCTGAGCACTGAGCACCCAACACCCCGAGCACTGAGCACCCAGCACCCTGAGTACTGAGCACTCAGCACCATGAGTACTGAGCACCGAGCTCCCTGAGCACTGAGCACCCAGCACCCTGAGCACTTAGCACCCTGAGGAATGAGCACCCAGCACCCTGAGTACTGAGCACCCAGCACCCTGAGTACTGAGCACCCAGCATCCTGAGTACTGAGCACCCAGCACCCCAAGCCCTGAGCACCCAGCACCCTGAGTACTGTGCAACCTGAGTACTGAGCACCCAGCAACCTGAGTACTTAGCACACAGCACCTGAGCACTTAGCACCCAGCACCCTGAGTACTGAGCACCGTGCACTCCGAGTACTGAGCACCCAGCACCCCGAGCACTGAGCACCCAGCACCCTGAGTACTGAGTACTGAGCACCCTGAGTACTGAGCACCCAGCATCCTGAGCACTGAGCACCCAGCACCCTGAGTACTGAGCACCGAGCACCCCGAGCACTGAGCACCCAGCACCCTGAGTACTGAGCACCCAGCACCAAAAGTACTGAGCACCGAGCATCCTGAGCACTGAGCACCGAGCACCCCGAGCACTGAGCACCCAGCACCCTGAGTACTGAGCACCCAGCAAAAAGAGTACTGAGCAGCTAGCACCCTGAGCACTGAGCACCCAGCACCCTGAGTAATGAGCACCCAGCACCCCGAGTACTGAGCACCCAGCACCGTGAGTACTGAGCACACAGCACCCTGAGTACTGAGCACCCAGCACCCTGAGCACTGAGCACAAAGCACGCTGAGTACTGAGCACCCTGAGTACTGAGCATAGAGGACCCTGAGCACTGAGCACCCAGCACCCTGAGCACTGAGCACCCAGCACCCCGAGAATGAGCACCCAGCACCCTGATTAATGAGCACCCAGCACCCCGAGTACTGAGCACCCAGCACCGTGAGTACTGAGCACACAGCACCCTGAGTACTGAGCACCCAGCACCCTGAGCACTGAGCACAAAGCACGCTGAGTACTGAGCACCCTGAGTACTGAGCATAGAGGACCCTGAGCACTGAGCACCCAGCACCCTGAGCACTGAGCACCCAGCACCCCGAGAATGAGCACCCAGCACCCTGAGTACTGAGAACCGAGCACCCTGAGTACTGAGCACCCAGCATGCTGAGCACTGAGCACCCAGCACCCCGAGTACTGAGCACCCAGCACCCCGAGCACTGAGCACCCAGCACCACGAGAATGAGCACCCAGCACCCTGAGTACTGAGCACCCAGCACCCTGAGTAATGAGCACCCAGCACCCCGAGCACTGAGCACCCTGAATACTGAGCACCCAGCACCCTGAGTACTGTGCACTAAGCACCCAGAGCGCTGAGCACCCAGGACACCAAGCACTGAGTACTGAGCACCCAGCACCCTGAGTACTGAGCACCGAGCTCCCCGAGCACTGAGCACCCTGAGTACTGAGCACCCAGCACCCTGAGTACTGAGCGCCCAGCACCCTGAGCAATGAGCACCCAGCACCCAGAGTACTGAGCACCCAGCACCCCGAGCACTGAGCACACAGCACCCTGAGTACTGAGTACCCAGCACCCTGAGTACTGAGCAACCTGAGCACTGAGCACCCAGCACCCTGAGTTCTGAGCACCCTGAGGACTGAGCACCGATCACCATGAGCACTGAGCACCCAGCACCCTGAGTACTGAGCACCCAGCACCCTGAGTACTGACCACCCTGAGTACTGAGCACCGATCACCCTGAGCACTGAGCACCCAACACCCTGAGTACTGAGCACCCAACGTACTGAGCACCGAGCACACTGAGCACTGAGCACCCAGCACCCTGAGTACTGAGCACCGAGCACCCTGAGCACTGAGCACCCAGCACCCTGAGTACTGAGCACCGAGCACCCCGAGCACTGAGCACCCAGCGCCCCGAGCACTGAGCACCCAGCACCCCGAGCACTGAGCACCCAGCACCCGTAGCACTGAGGACCCAGCACCCCGAGCAATGAGCACCCAGCACCCTGAGTACTGAGCACCCAGCACCCCGAGAACTGAGCACCCAGCAACCTGAGCACCGAGCACCCAGCACCCTGAGCACTGAACATACAGCACCCTGAGTACTGAGCACCTGGAGCACTGAGCACCAAGCACCCTGAGTACTGAGCACCGAGCACCCCGAGCACTGACCACCCAGCACCCCGAGCACTGAGCACCCAGCACCCCGAGCACTGAGCACCCAGCACCCTGAGCACTGAGCACCCAGCACCCTGAGTACTGAGCACCCAGCACCCTGAGCACTGAGTACCCAGCACCCTAAGCACTGAGCACCCAGCACCCTGAGCACTGAGCACCCAGCACCCTGAGCACTGAGCACCCAGCACCCTGAGTACTGAGCACTGAGCACCCAGCACCCCGAGCACTGAGCACCCAGCACCCTGAGTACTGAGCACTGAGCACCCAGCACCCTGAGCACTGAGCACCCAGCACCCTGAGCACTGAGCACCCAGCACCCGAGTACTAAGCACCCAGCACCCTGAGTACTGAGCACCCAGCACCCTGAGTACTGAGCACCCAGCACCCCGAGTACTGAGCACCCAGCAACCTGAGTACTGAGCACCCAGCGCCCTGAGCACTGAGCACCCAGCACCCCGAGCACTGAGCAACCAGCACCCTGAGTACTGAGCACCCAGCACCCTGAGCACTGAGCACCCAGCACCCTGAGCACTGAGCACCCAGCACCCTGAGCACTGAGCACCCAGCACCCTGAGTAGTGAGCACCCAACGTACTGAGCACCGAGCACCCCGAGCACTGAGCACCCAGCACCCTGAGTACTGAGCACCCAGCACCCCGAGTACTGAGCACCCAGCAACCTGAGTACTGAGCACCCAGCGCCCTGAGCACTGAGCACCCAGCACCCCGAGCACTGAGCACCCAGCACCCTGAGTACTGAGCACCCAGCACCCTGAGCACTGAGCACCCAGCACCCTGAGCACTGAGCACCCAGCACCCTGAGCACTGAGCACCCAGCACCCTGAGTAGTGAGCACCCAACGTACTGAGCACCGAGCACCCCGAGCACTGAGCACCCAGCACCCTGAGCACTGAGCACCCAGCACCCTGAGTACTGAGCACTGAGCACCCAGCACCCCGAGCACTGAGCACCCAGCACCCTGAGTACTGAGCACCCAGCACCCTGAGCACTGAGCACCCAGCACCCTGAGCACTGAGCACCCAGCGCCCTGAGTACTGAGCACTGAGCACCCGAGTACTGAGCACCGGCACCCCGAGCACTGAGCACCCAGCACCCTGAGTACTGAGCACCCAGCTCCTTGAGCACTGAGCACCCAGCACCCTGAGCACTGAGCACCCAGCACCCCTAGCACTGATCACCCAGCACCCTGAGTACTGAGCACCCAGCACCCTGAGCACTGAGCACTCAGCACCCTGAGTACTGAGCACCTAGCACCCTGAGTACTGAGCAACCAGCACCCTGAGCACTGAGCACTGAGCACCCAGCACCCTGAGCACTGAGCACTGAGCACCCAGCACCCGGAGCACTGTGCATCCAGCACCCCGAGCCCTGAGCACCCAGCACCCTGAGCAGTGAGCACCCTGAGGACTGAGCACCCAGCACCCTGAGCACTGAGAACCCAGCACCCTGAGTACTGAGCACCGATCACCCTGAGCACTGAGCACCCAGCACACCGAGCACTGAGCACCCAGCACCCTGAGTACTGAGCACCCAGCACCCCGAGCACTGAGCACCCATCACCCTGAGTACTGAGCACCCTGAGTACTGAGCACCGATCACCCTGAGCACTGAGCTCCCAACACCCTGAGTACTGAGCAGGCAGCACCCTGAGCACTGAGCACCCAGCACCCTGAGTACTGAGCACCCAGCACCCTGAGTACTGAGCACCCTGAGTACTGAGCACCGATCACCCTGAGCACTGAGCTCCCTACACCCTGAGTACTGAGCAGGCAGCACCCTGAGCACTGAGCACCTAGCACCCTGAGTACTGAGCACCCAGCACCCTGAGCACTGAGCACCCAGCACCAAAAGTACTGAGCACCGAGCATCCTGAGCACTGAGCACCGAGCACCCCGAGCACTGAGCACCCAGCACCCTGAGTACTGAGCACCCAGCAAAAAGAGTACTGAGCAGCGAGCACCCTGAGCACTGAGCACCCAGCACCCTGAGTAATGAGCACCCAGCACCCTGAGTACTGAGCACCCAGCACCATGAGTACTGAGCACACAGCACCCTGAGTACTGAGCACCCAGCACCCTGAGAACTGAGCACAAAGCACGCTGAGTACTGAGCACCCTGAGTACTGAGCATAGAGGACCCTGAGCACGGAGCACCCAGCACCCTGAGCACTGAGCACCCAGCACCCCGAGAATGAGCACCCAGCACCCTGAGTACTGAGAACCGAGCACCCTGAGTACTGAGCACCCAGCATGCTGAGCACTGAGCACCCAGCACCCCGAGTACTGAGCACCCAGCTCCCCGAGCACTGAGCACCCAGCACCATGAGAATGAGCACCCAGCACCCTGAGTACTGAGCACCCAGCACCCTGAGTAATGAGCACCCAGCACCCCGAGCACTGAGCACCCTGAATACTGAGCACCCAGCACCCTGAGTACTGTGCACTAAGCACCCAGAGCGCTGAGCACCCAGGACCCCAAGCACTGAGTACTGAGCACCCAGCACCCTGAGTACTGAGCACCGAGCTCCCCGAGCACTGAGCACCCTGAGTACTGAGCACCCAGCACCCTGAGTACTGAGCGCCCAGCACCCTGAGCAATGAGCACCCAGCACCCAGAGTACTGAGCACCCAGCACCCCGAGCACTGAGCACACAGCACCCTGAGTACTGAGTACCCAGCACCCTGAGTACTGAGCAACCTGAGCACTGAGCACCCAGCACCCTGAGTTCTGAGCAAACTGAGGACTGAGCACCGATCACCATGAGCACTGAGCACCCAGCACCCTGAGTACTGAGCACCCAGCACCCTGAGTACTGACCACCCTGAGTACTGAGCACCGATCACCCTGAGCACTGAGCACCCAACACCCTGAGTACTGAGCACCCAACGTACTGAGCACCGAGCACACTGAGCACTGAGCACCCAGCACCCTGAGTACTGAGCACCGAGCACCCTGAGCACTGAGCACCCAGCACCCTGAGTACTGAGCACCGAGCACCCCGAGCACTGAGCACCCAGCGCCCCGAGCACTGAGCACCCAGCACCAAGAGCACTGAGCACCCAGCACCCGTAGCACTGAGGACCCAGCACCCCGAGCAATGAGCACCCAGCACCCTGAGTACTGAGCACCCAGCACCCCGAGTACTGAGCACCCAGCACCCTGAGTACTCAGCACCCAGCACCCTGAGCACTGAGCAACCAGCACCCTGAGTACTGAGCACCCTGCACCCCAAGCACTGAGCACCCTGAGAACTGAGCACCCAGCACCCCAAGCACTGAGCACCCTGAATACTGAGCACCCAGCACCCTGATTAATGAGCACCCAGCACCCCGAGAACTGAGAACCCAGCACCCTGAGTATTGAGCACCGAGCATCCTGAGTACTGAGCACCCAGCACCCTGAGTACTGAGCACCCAGTGTACTGAGCACCGAGCACTCAGCACCCTGAGTACTGAGCACCCAGCACCCTGAGCACTGAGCAACCAGCACCCTGAGCACTGAGCACCGAGCACCCTGAGTACTGAGCACCCAGCACCCCGAGCACTGAGCACCCAGCACCCCGAGCACTGAGCACCCAGCACACCGAGCACTCAGCAAACAGCACCCCGAGCACTGAGCACCCAGCACACCGAGCACTGAGCACCCAGCACCCCGAGCACCGAGCACCATGAGTACTAAGCACCGAGCACCCTGAGCACTGAGGACCCAGCACCCTGAGCACTGAGCACCCAGCACCCTGAGTACTGAGCCCCCAGCACCCCGAGCACTGAGCACCCAGCACCCCGAGAATGAGCACCCAGCACCATGAGTACTGAGCACCGAGCACCCTGAGCACTGAGCACCCAGCACCCTGAGTACTGAGCACCAAGCACCCTGAGTTCTGAGCACTAAGCACCCTGAGTACTGAGCACCAAGCACCCTGAGTTCTGAGCACCCAGCACCCTGAGCACTGAGCAAACTGAGTACTAAGCAACCAGCACCCTGAGCACTGAGCACCCAGCACCCCGAGCACTGAGCACCCAGCACACCGAGCACTGAGCTCTGAGCACCCTGAGCACTGAGGACCCAGCACCCCGAGCACTGAGCACCCAGCACCCTGAGTACTGAGCACCCAGCACCTTGAGCACTGAGGACCCAGCACCCCGAGCACTGAGCACCCAGCACGCTGAGTACTGAGCACTGAGCACCCAGCACCCTGAGTACTGAGCACCCAGCACCCAGAATACTGAGCACCCAGCACCCCGAGCACTGAGCACTGAGCACCCTGAGTACTGAGCACTGAGCACCCTTAGTACTGAGCACCGAGCACCCTGAGTACTGAGCACCCAGCACCCTGAGCACTGAGCAAACTGAGTACTAAGCAACCAGCACCCTGAGCACTGAGCACGGAGCACCCCGAGGACTGAGCACCCAGCACCTTGAGCACTGAGCACCCAGCACCCTGAGTACTGAGCACCCAGCACCCCGAGCACTGAGCACCCAGCACCCTGAGTACTGAGCACCCAGCACCCTGAGTACTGAGCACTGAGCACCCTGAGCACTGAGCACCCAACACCCCGAGCACTGAGCACCCAGCACCCTGAGTACTGAGCACCCAGCACCCTGAGTACTGAGCACTCAGCACCATGAGTACTGAGCACCGAGCTCCCTGAGCACTGAGCACCCAGCACCCTGAGCACTTAGCACCCTGAGGAATGAGCACCCAGCACCCTGAGTACTGAGCACCCAGCACCCTGAGTACTGAGCACCCAGCATCCTGAGTACTGAGCACCCAGCACCCCAAGCCCTGAGCACCCAGCACCCTGAGTACTGTGCAACCTGAGTACTGAGCACCCAGCAACCTGAGTACTTAGCACACAGCACCTGAGCACTTAGCACCCAGCACCCTGAGTACTGAGCACCGTGCACTCCGAGTACTGAGCACCCAGCACCCCGAGCACTGAGCACCCAGCACCCTGAGTACTGAGTACTGAGCACCCTGAGTACTGAGCACCCAGCATCCTGAGCACTGAGCACCCAGCACCCTGAGTACTGAGCACCGAGCACCCCGAGCACTGAGCACCCAGCACCCTGAGTACTGAGCACCCAGCACCAAAAGTACTGAGCACCGAGCATCCTGAGCACTGAGCACCGAGCACCCCGAGCACTGAGCACCCAGCACCCTGAGTACTGAGCACCCAGCAAAAAGAGTACTGAGCAGCTAGCACCCTGAGCACTGAGCACCCAGCACCCTGAGTAATGAGCACCCAGCACCCCGAGTACTGAGCACCCAGCACCGTGAGTACTGAGCACACAGCACCCTGAGTACTGAGCACCCAGCACCCTGAGCACTGAGCACAAAGCACGCTGAGTACTGAGCACCCTGAGTACTGAGCATAGAGGACCCTGAGCACTGAGCACCCAGCACCCTGAGCACTGAGCACCCAGCACCCCGAGAATGAGCACCCAGCACCCTGATTAATGAGCACCCAGCACCCCGAGTACTGAGCACCCAGCACCGTGAGTACTGAGCACACAGCACCCTGAGTACTGAGCACCCAGCACCCTGAGCACTGAGCACAAAGCACGCTGAGTACTGAGCACCCTGAGTACTGAGCATAGAGGACCCTGAGCACTGAGCACCCAGCACCCTGAGCACTGAGCACCCAGCACCCCGAGAATGAGCACCCAGCACCCTGAGTACTGAGAACCGAGCACCCTGAGTACTGAGCACCCAGCATGCTGAGCACTGAGCACCCAGCACCCCGAGTACTGAGCACCCAGCACCCCGAGCACTGAGCACCCAGCACCACGAGAATGAGCACCCAGCACCCTGAGTACTGAGCACCCAGCACCCTGAGTAATGAGCACCCAGCACCCCGAGCACTGAGCACCCTGAATACTGAGCACCCAGCACCCTGAGTACTGTGCACTAAGCACCCAGAGCGCTGAGCACCCAGGACACCAAGCACTGAGTACTGAGCACCCAGCACCCTGAGTACTGAGCACCGAGCTCCCCGAGCACTGAGCACCCTGAGTACTGAGCACCCCGCACCCTGAGTACTGAGCGCCCAGCACCCTGAGCAATGAGCACCCAGCACCCAGAGTACTGAGCACCCAGCACCCCGAGCACTGAGCACACAGCACCCTGAGTACTGAGTACCCAGCACCCTGAGTACTGAGCAACCTGAGCACTGAGCACCCAGCACCCTGAGTTCTGAGCACCCTGAGGACTGAGCACCGATCACCATGAGCACTGAGCACCCAGCACCCTGAGTACTGAGCACCCAGCACCCTGAGTACTGACCACCCTGAGTACTGAGCACCGATCACCCTGAGCACTGAGCACCCAACACCCTGAGTACTGAGCACCCAACGTACTGAGCACCGAGCACACTGAGCACTGAGCACCCAGCACCCTGAGTACTGAGCACCGAGCACCCTGAGCACTGAGCACCCAGCACCCTGAGTACTGAGCACCGAGCACCCCGAGCACTGAGCACCCAGCGCCCCGAGCACTGAGCACCCAGCACCCCGAGCACTGAGCACCCAGCACCCGTAGCACTGAGGACCCAGCACCCCGAGCAATGAGCACCCAGCACCCTGAGTACTGAGCACCCAGCACCCCGAGAACTGAGCACCCAGCAACCTGAGCACCGAGCACCCAGCACCCTGAGCACTGAACATACAGCACCCTGAGTACTGAGCACCTGGAGCACTGAGCACCAAGCACCCTGAGTACTGAGCACCGAGCACCCCGAGCACTGACCACCCAGCACCCCGAGCACTGAGCACCCAGCACCCCGAGCACTGAGCACCCAGCACCCTGAGCACTGAGCACCCAGCACCCTGAGTACTGAGCACCCAGCACCCTGAGCACTGAGTACCCAGCACCCTAAGCACTGAGCACCCAGCACCCTGAGCACTGAGCACCCAGCACCCTGAGCACTGAGCACCCAGCACCCTGAGTACTGAGCACTGAGCACCCAGCACCCCGAGCACTGAGCACCCAGCACCCTGAGTACTGAGCACTGAGCACCCAGCACCCTGAGCACTGAGCACCCAGCACCCTGAGCACTGAGCACCCAGCACCCGAGTACTAAGCACCCAGCACCCTGAGTACTGAGCACCCAGCACCCTGAGTACTGAGCACCCAGCACCCCGAGTACTGAGCACCCAGCAACCTGAGTACTGAGCACCCAGCGCCCTGAGCACTGAGCACCCAGCACCCCGAGCACTGAGCAACCAGCACCCTGAGTACTGAGCACCCAGCACCCTGAGCACTGAGCACCCAGCACCCTGAGCACTGAGCACCCAGCACCCTGAGCACTGAGCACCCAGCACCCTGAGTAGTGAGCACCCAACGTACTGAGCACCGAGCACCCCGAGCACTGAGCACCCAGCACCCTGAGTACTGAGCACCCAGCACCCCGAGTACTGAGCACCCAGCAACCTGAGTACTGAGCACCCAGCGCCCTGAGCACTGAGCACCCAGCACCCCGAGCACTGAGCACCCAGCACCCTGAGTACTGAGCACCCAGCACCCTGAGCACTGAGCACCCAGCACCCTGAGCACTGAGCACCCAGCACCCTGAGCACTGAGCACCCAGCACCCTGAGTAGTGAGCACCCAACGTACTGAGCACCGAGCACCCCGAGCACTGAGCACCCAGCACCCTGAGCACTGAGCACCCAGCACCCTGAGTACTGAGCACTGAGCACCCAGCACCCCGAGCACTGAGCACCCAGCACCCTGAGTACTGAGCACCCAGCACCCTGAGCACTGAGCACCCAGCACCCTGAGCACTGAGCACCCAGCGCCCTGAGTACTGAGCACTGAGCACCCGAGTACTGAGCACCGGCACCCCGAGCACTGAGCACCCAGCACCCTGAGTACTGAGCACCCAGCTCCTTGAGCACTGAGCACCCAGCACCCTGAGCACTGAGCACCCAGCACCCCTAGCACTGATCACCCAGCACCCTGAGTACTGAGCACCCAGCACCCTGAGCACTGAGCACTCAGCACCCTGAGTACTGAGCACCTAGCACCCTGAGTACTGAGCAACCAGCACCCTGAGCACTGAGCACTGAGCACCCAGCACCCTGAGCACTGAGCACTGAGCACCCAGCACCCGGAGCACTGTGCATCCAGCACCCCGAGCCCTGAGCACCCAGCACCCTGAGCAGTGAGCACCCTGAGGACTGAGCACCCAGCACCCTGAGCACTGAGAACCCAGCACCCTGAGTACTGAGCACCGATCACCCTGAGCACTGAGCACCCAGCACACCGAGCACTGAGCACCCAGCACCCTGAGTACTGAGCACCCAGCACCCCGAGCACTGAGCACCCATCACCCTGAGTACTGAGCACCCTGAGTACTGAGCACCGATCACCCTGAGCACTGAGCTCCCAACACCCTGAGTACTGAGCAGGCAGCACCCTGAGCACTGAGCACCCAGCACCCTGAGTACTGAGCACCCAGCACCCTGAGTACTGAGCACCCTGAGTACTGAGCACCGATCACCCTGAGCACTGAGCTCCCTACACCCTGAGTACTGAGCAGGCAGCACCCTGAGCACTGAGCACCTAGCACCCTGAGTACTGAGCACCCAGCACCCTGAGCACTGAGCACCCAGCACCAAAAGTACTGAGCACCGAGCATCCTGAGCACTGAGCACCGAGCACCCCGAGCACTGAGCACCCAGCACCCTGAGTACTGAGCACCCAGCAAAAAGAGTACTGAGCAGCGAGCACCCTGAGCACTGAGCACCCAGCACCCTGAGTAATGAGCACCCAGCACCCTGAGTACTGAGCACCCAGCACCATGAGTACTGAGCACACAGCACCCTGAGTACTGAGCACCCAGCACCCTGAGAACTGAGCACAAAGCACGCTGAGTACTGAGCACCCTGAGTACTGAGCATAGAGGACCCTGAGCACGGAGCACCCAGCACCCTGAGCACTGAGCACCCAGCACCCCGAGAATGAGCACCCAGCACCCTGAGTACTGAGAACCGAGCACCCTGAGTACTGAGCACCCAGCATGCTGAGCACTGAGCACCCAGCACCCCGAGTACTGAGCACCCAGCTCCCCGAGCACTGAGCACCCAGCACCATGAGAATGAGCACCCAGCACCCTGAGTACTGAGCACCCAGCACCCTGAGTAATGAGCACCCAGCACCCCGAGCACTGAGCACCCTGAATACTGAGCACCCAGCACCCTGAGTACTGTGCACTAAGCACCCAGAGCGCTGAGCACCCAGGACCCCAAGCACTGAGTACTGAGCACCCAGCACCCTGAGTACTGAGCACCGAGCTCCCCGAGCACTGAGCACCCTGAGTACTGAGCACCCAGCACCCTGAGTACTGAGCGCCCAGCACCCTGAGCAATGAGCACCCAGCACCCAGAGTACTGAGCACCCAGCACCCCGAGCACTGAGCACACAGCACCCTGAGTACTGAGTACCCAGCACCCTGAGTACTGAGCAACCTGAGCACTGAGCACCCAGCACCCTGAGTTCTGAGCAAACTGAGGACTGAGCACCGATCACCATGAGCACTGAGCACCCAGCACCCTGAGTACTGAGCACCCAGCACCCTGAGTACTGACCACCCTGAGTACTGAGCACCGATCACCCTGAGCACTGAGCACCCAACACCCTGAGTACTGAGCACCCAACGTACTGAGCACCGAGCACACTGAGCACTGAGCACCCAGCACCCTGAGTACTGAGCACCGAGCACCCTGAGCACTGAGCACCCAGCACCCTGAGTACTGAGCACCGAGCACCCCGAGCACTGAGCACCCAGCGCCCCGAGCACTGAGCACCCAGCACCAAGAGCACTGAGCACCCAGCACCCGTAGCACTGAGGACCCAGCACCCCGAGCAATGAGCACCCAGCACCCTGAGTACTGAGCACCCAGCACCCCGAGTACTGAGCACCCAGCAACCTGAGCACCGAGCACCAAGCACCCTGAGCACTGAACATACAGCACCCTGAGTACTGAGCACCTGGAGCACTGAGCACCCAGCACCCTGAGTACTGAGCACCGAGCACCCCGAGCACTGACCACCCAGCACCCCGAGCACTGAGCACCCAGCACCCCGAGCACTGAGCACCCAGCACCCTGAGCACTGAGCACCCAGCACCCTGAGTACTGAGCACCCAGCACCCTGAGCACTGAGTACCCAGCACCCTAAGCACTGAGCACCCAGCACCCTGAGCACTGAGCACCCAGCACCCTGAGCACTGAGCACCCAGCCCCCTGAGTACTGAGCACTGAGCACCCAGCACCCCGAGCACTGAGCACCCAGCACCCTGAGTACTGAGCACTGAGCACCCAGCACCCCGAGCACTGAGCACCCAGCACCCTGAGCACTGAGCACCCAGCACCCGAGTACTAAGCACCCGGCACCCTGAGTACTGAGCACCCAGCACCCTGAGTACTGAGCACCCAGCACCCCGAGTACTGAGCACCCAGCAACCTGAGTACTGAGCACCCAGCGCCCTGAGCACTGAGCACCCAGCACCCCGAGCACTGAGCAACCAGCACCCTGAGTACTGAGCACCCAGCACCCTGAGCACTGAGCACCCAGCACCCTGAGCACTGAGCACCCAGCACCCTGAGCACTGAGCACCCAGCACCCCGAGCACTGAGCACCCAGCATACTGAGTACTGAGCACCCAGCACCCTGAGTACTCAGCACCCAGCACCCTGAGCACTGAGCAACCAGCACCCTGAGTACTGAGCACCCTGCACCCCAAGCACTGAGCACCCTGAGAACTGAGCACCCAGCACCCCAAGCACTGAGCACCCTGAATACTGAGCACCCAGCACCCTGATTAATGAGCACCCAGCACCCCGAGAACTGAGAACCCAGCACCCTGAGTATTGAGCACCGAGCATCCTGAGTACTGAGCACCCAGCACCCTGAGTACTGAGCACCCAGTGTACTGAGCACCGAGCACTCAGCACCCTGAGTACTGAGCACCCAGCACCCTGAGCACTGAGCAACCAGCACCCTGAGCACTGAGCACCGAGCACCCTGAGTACTGAGCACCCAGCACCCCGAGCACTGAGCACCCAGCACCCCGAGCACTGAGCACCCAGCACACCGAGCACTCAGCAAACAGCACCCCGAGCACTGAGCACCCAGCACACCGAGCACTGAGCACCCAGCACCCCGAGCACCGAGCACCATGAGTACTAAGCACCGAGCACCCTGAGCACTGAGGACCCAGCACCCTGAGCACTGAGCACCCAGCACCCTGAGTACTGAGCCCCCAGCACCCCGAGCACTGAGCACCCAGCACCCCGAGAATGAGCACCCAGCACCATGAGTACTGAGCACCGAGCACCCTGAGCACTGAGCACCCAGCACCCTGAGTACTGAGCACCAAGCACCCTGAGTTCTGAGCACTAAGCACCCTGAGTACTGAGCACCAAGCACCCTGAGTTCTGAGCACCCAGCACCCTGAGCACTGAGCAAACTGAGTACTAAGCAACCAGCACCCTGAGCACTGAGCACCCAGCACCCCGAGCACTGAGCACCCAGCACACCGAGCACTGAGCTCTGAGCACCCTGAGCACTGAGGACCCAGCACCCCGAGCACTGAGCACCCAGCACCCTGAGTACTGAGCACCCAGCACCTTGAGCACTGAGGACCCAGCACCCCGAGCACTGAGCACCCAGCACGCTGAGTACTGAGCACTGAGCACCCAGCACCCTGAGTACTGAGCACCCAGCACCCAGAATACTGAGCACCCAGCACCCCGAGCACTGAGCACTGAGCACCCTGAGTACTGAGCACTGAGCACCCTTAGTACTGAGCACCGAGCACCCTGAGTACTGAGCACCCAGCACCCTGAGCACTGAGCAAACTGAGTACTAAGCAACCAGCACCCTGAGCACTGAGCACGGAGCACCCCGAGGACTGAGCACCCAGCACCTTGAGCACTGAGCACCCAGCACCCTGAGTACTGAGCACCCAGCACCCCGAGCACTGAGCACCCAGCACCCTGAGTACTGAGCACCCAGCACCCTGAGTACTGAGCACTGAGCACCCTGAGCACTGAGCACCCAACACCCCGAGCACTGAGCACCCAGCACCCTGAGTACTGAGCACCCAGCACCCTGAGTACTGAGCACTCAGCACCATGAGTACTGAGCACCGAGCTCCCTGAGCACTGAGCACCCAGCACCCTGAGCACTTAGCACCCTGAGGAATGAGCACCCAGCACCCTGAGTACTGAGCACCCAGCACCCTGAGTACTGAGCACCCAGCATCCTGAGTACTGAGCACCCAGCACCCCAAGCCCTGAGCACCCAGCACCCTGAGTACTGTGCAACCTGAGTACTGAGCACCCAGCAACCTGAGTACTTAGCACACAGCACCTGAGCACTTAGCACCCAGCACCCTGAGTACTGAGCACCGTGCACTCCGAGTACTGAGCACCCAGCACCCCGAGCACTGAGCACCCAGCACCCTGAGTACTGAGTACTGAGCACCCTGAGTACTGAGCACCCAGCATCCTGAGCACTGAGCACCCAGCACCCTGAGTACTGAACACCGAGCACCCCGAGCACTGAGCACCCAGCACCCTGAGTACTGAGCACCCAGCACCAAAAGTACTGAGCACCGAGCATCCTGAGCACTGAGCACCGAGCACCCCGAGCACTGAGCACCCAGCACCCTGAGTACTGAGCACCCAGCAAAAAGAGTACTGAGCAGCGAGCACCCTGAGCACTGAGCACCCAGCACCCTGAGTAATGAGCACCCAGCACCCCGAGTACTGAGCACCCAGCACCGTGAGTACTGAGCACACAGCACCCTGAGTACTGAGCACCCAGCACCCTGAGCACTGAGCACAAAGCACGCTGAGTACTGAGCACCCTGAGTACTGAGCATAGAGGACCCTGAGCACTGAGCACCCAGCACCCTGAGCACTGAGCACCCAGCACCCCGAGAATGAGCACCCAGCACCCTGATTAATGAGCACCCAGCACCCCGAGTACTGAGCACCCAGCACCGTGAGTACTGAGCACACAGCACCCTGAGTACTGAGCACCCAGCACCCTGAGCACTGAGCACAAAGCACGCTGAGTACTGAGCACCCTGAGTACTGAGCATAGAGGACCCTGAGCACTGAGCACCCAGCACCCTGAGCACTGAGCACCCAGCACCCCGAGAATGAGCACCCAGCACCCTGAGTACTGAGAACCGAGCACCCTGAGTACTGAGCACCCAGCATGCTGAGCACTGAGCACCCAGCACCCCGAGTACTGAGCACCCAGCACCCCGAGCACTGAGCACCCAGCACCACGAGAATGAGCACCCAGCACCCTGAGTACTGAGCACCCAGCACCCTGAGTAATGAGCACCCAGCACCCCGAGCACTGAGCACCCTGAATACTGAGCACCCAGCACCCTGAGTACTGTGCACTAAGCACCCAGAGCGCTGAGCACCCAGGACACCAAGCACTGAGTACTGAGCACCCAGCACCCTGAGTACTGAGCACCGAGCTCCCCGAGCACTGAGCACCCTGAGTACTGAGCACCCAGCACCCTGAGTACTGAGCGCCCAGCACCCTGAGCAATGAGCACCCAGCACCCAGAGTACTGAGCACCCAGCACCCCGAGCACTGAGCACACAGCACCCTGAGTACTGAGTACCCAGCACCCTGAGTACTGAGCAACCTGAGCACTGAGCACCCAGCACCCTGAGTTCTGAGCACCCTGAGGACTGAGCACCGATCACCATGAGCACTGAGCACCCAGCACCCTGAGTACTGAGCACCCAGCACCCTGAGTACTGACCACCCTGAGTACTGAGCACCGATCACCCTGAGCACTGAGCACCCAACACCCTGAGTACTGAGCACCCAACGTACTGAGCACCGAGCACACTGAGCACTGAGCACCCAGCACCCTGAGTACTGAGCACCGAGCACCCTGAGCACTGAGCACCCAGCACCCTGAGTACTGAGCACCGAGCACCCCGAGCACTGAGCACCCAGCGCCCCGAGCACTGAGCACCCAGCACCCCGAGCACTGAGCACCCAGCACCCGTAGCACTGAGGACCCAGCACCCCGAGCAATGAGCACCCAGCACCCTGAGTACTGAGCACCCAGCACCCCGAGAACTGAGCACCCAGCAACCTGAGCACCGAGCACCCAGCACCCTGAGCACTGAACATACAGCACCCTGAGTACTGAGCACCTGGAGCACTGAGCACCAAGCACCCTGAGTACTGAGCACCGAGCACCCCGAGCACTGACCACCCAGCACCCCGAGCACTGAGCACCCAGCACCCCGAGCACTGAGCACCCAGCACCCTGAGCACTGAGCACCCAGCACCCTGAGTACTGAGCACCCAGCACCCTGAGCACTGAGTACCCAGCACCCTAAGCACTGAGCACCCAGCACCCTGAGCACTGAGCACCCAGCACCCTGAGCACTGAGCACCCAGCACCCTGAGTACTGAGCACTGAGCACCCAGCACCCCGAGCACTGAGCACCCAGCACCCTGAGTACTGAGCACTGAGCACCCAGCACCCTGAGCACTGAGCACCCAGCACCCTGAGCACTGAGCACCCAGCACCCGAGTACTAAGCACCCAGCACCCTGAGTACTGAGCACCCAGCACCCTGAGTACTGAGCACCCAGCACCCCGAGTACTGAGCACCCAGCAACCTGAGTACTGAGCACCCAGCGCCCTGAGCACTGAGCACCCAGCACCCCGAGCACTGAGCAACCAGCACCCTGAGTACTGAGCACCCAGCACCCTGAGCACTGAGCACCCAGCACCCTGAGCACTGAGCACCCAGCACCCTGAGCACTGAGCACCCAGCACCCTGAGTAGTGAGCACCCAACGTACTGAGCACCGAGCACCCCGAGCACTGAGCACCCAGCACCCTGAGTACTGAGCACCCAGCACCCCGAGTACTGAGCACCCAGCAACCTGAGTACTGAGCACCCAGCGCCCTGAGCACTGAGCACCCAGCACCCCGAGCACTGAGCACCCAGCACCCTGAGTACTGAGCACCCAGCACCCTGAGCACTGAGCACCCAGCACCCTGAGCACTGAGCACCCAGCACCCTGAGCACTGAGCACCCAGCACCCTGAGTAGTGAGCACCCAACGTACTGAGCACCGAGCACCCCGAGCACTGAGCACCCAGCACCCTGAGCACTGAGCACCCAGCACCCTGAGTACTGAGCACTGAGCACCCAGCACCCCGAGCACTGAGCACCCAGCACCCTGAGTACTGAGCACCCAGCACCCTGAGCACTGAGCACCCAGCACCCTGAGCACTGAGCACCCAGCGCCCTGAGTACTGAGCACTGAGCACCCGAGTACTGAGCACCGGCACCCCGAGCACTGAGCACCCAGCACCCTGAGTACTGAGCACCCAGCTCCTTGAGCACTGAGCACCCAGCACCCTGAGCACTGAGCACCCAGCACCCCTAGCACTGATCACCCAGCACCCTGAGTACTGAGCACCCAGCACCCTGAGCACTGAGCACTCAGCACCCTGAGTACTGAGCACCTAGCACCCTGAGTACTGAGCAACCAGCACACTGAGCACTGAGCACTGAGCACCCAGCACCCTGAGCACTGAGCACTGAGCACCCAGCACCCGGAGCACTGTGCATCCAGCACCCCGAGCCCTGAGCACCCAGCACCCTGAGCAGTGAGCACCCTGAGGACTGAGCACCCAGCACCCTGAGCACTGAGAACCCAGCACCCTGAGTACTGAGCACCGATCACCCTGAGCACTGAGCACCCAGCACACCGAGCACTGAGCACCCAGCACCCTGAGTACTGAGCACCCAGCACCCCGAGCACTGAGCACCCATCACCCTGAGTACTGAGCACCCTGAGTACTGAGCACCGATCACCCTGAGCACTGAGCTCCCAACACCCTGAGTACTGAGCAGGCAGCACCCTGAGCACTGAGCACCCAGCACCCTGAGTACTGAGCACCCAGCACCCTGAGTACTGAGCACCCTGAGTACTGAGCACCGATCACCCTGAGCACTGAGCTCCCTACACCCTGAGTACTGAGCAGGCAGCACCCTGAGCACTGAGCACCTAGCACCCTGAGTACTGAGCACCCAGCACCCTGAGCACTGAGCACCCAGCACCAAAAGTACTGAGCACCGAGCATCCTGAGCACTGAGCACCGAGCACCCCGAGCACTGAGCACCCAGCACCCTGAGTACTGAGCACCCAGCAAAAAGAGTACTGAGCAGCGAGCACCCTGAGCACTGAGCACCCAGCACCCTGAGTAATGAGCACCCAGCACCCTGAGTACTGAGCACCCAGCACCATGAGTACTGAGCACACAGCACCCTGAGTACTGAGCACCCAGCACCCTGAGAACTGAGCACAAAGCACGCTGAGTACTGAGCACCCTGAGTACTGAGCATAGAGGACCCTGAGCACGGAGCACCCAGCACCCTGAGCACTGAGCACCCAGCACCCCGAGAATGAGCACCCAGCACCCTGAGTACTGAGAACCGAGCACCCTGAGTACTGAGCACCCAGCATGCTGAGCACTGAGCACCCAGCACCCCGAGTACTGAGCACCCAGCTCCCCGAGCACTGAGCACCCAGCACCATGAGAATGAGCACCCAGCACCCTGAGTACTGAGCACCCAGCACCCTGAGTAATGAGCACCCAGCACCCCGAGCACTGAGCACCCTGAATACTGAGCACCCAGCACCCTGAGTACTGTGCACTAAGCACCCAGAGCGCTGAGCACCCAGGACCCCAAGCACTGAGTACTGAGCACCCAGCACCCTGAGTACTGAGCACCGAGCTCCCCGAGCACTGAGCACCCTGAGTACTGAGCACCCAGCACCCTGAGTACTGAGCGCCCAGCACCCTGAGCAATGAGCACCCAGCACCCAGAGTACTGAGCACCCAGCACCCCGAGCACTGAGCACACAGCACCCTGAGTACTGAGTACCCAGCACCCTGAGTACTGAGCAACCTGAGCACTGAGCACCCAGCACCCTGAGTTCTGAGCAAACTGAGGACTGAGCACCGATCACCATGAGCACTGAGCACCCAGCACCCTGAGTACTGAGCACCCAGCACCCTGAGTACTGACCACCCTGAGTACTGAGCACCGATCACCCTGAGCACTGAGCACCCAACACCCTGAGTACTGAGCACCCAACGTACTGAGCACCGAGCACACTGAGCACTGAGCACCCAGCACCCTGAGTACTGAGCACCGAGCACCCTGAGCACTGAGCACCCAGCACCCTGAGTACTGAGCACCGAGCACCCCGAGCACTGAGCACCCAGCGCCCCGAGCACTGAGCACCCAGCACCAAGAGCACTGAGCACCCAGCACCCGTAGCACTGAGGACCCAGCACCCCGAGCAATGAGCACCCAGCACCCTGAGTACTGAGCACCCAGCACCCCGAGTACTGAGCACCCAGCAACCTGAGCACCGAGCACCAAGCACCCTGAGCACTGAACATACAGCACCCTGAGTACTGAGCACCTGGAGCACTGAGCACCCAGCACCCTGAGTACTGAGCACCGAGCACCCCGAGCACTGACCACCCAGCACCCCGAGCACTGAGCACCCAGCACCCCGAGCACTGAGCACCCAGCACCCTGAGCACTGAGCACCCAGCACCCTGAGTACTGAGCACCCAGCACCCTGAGCACTGAGTACCCAGCACCCTAAGCACTGAGCACCCAGCACCCTGAGCACTGAGCACCCAGCACCCTGAGCACTGAGCACCCAGCCCCCTGAGTACTGAGCACTGAGCACCCAGCACCCCGAGCACTGAGCACCCAGCACCCTGAGTACTGAGCACTGAGCACCCAGCACCCCGAGCACTGAGCACCCAGCACCCTGAGCACTGAGCACCCAGCACCCGAGTACTAAGCACCCGGCACCCTGAGTACTGAGCACCCAGCACCCTGAGTACTGAGCACCCAGCACCCCGAGTACTGAGCACCCAGCAACCTGAGTACTGAGCACCCAGCGCCCTGAGCACTGAGCACCCAGCACCCCGAGCACTGAGCAACCAGCACCCTGAGTACTGAGCACCCAGCACCCTGAGCACTGAGCACCCAGCACCCTGAGCACTGAGCACCCAGCACCCTGAGCACTGAGCACCCAACACCCGAGTACTGAGCACCCAGCATCCTGAGTACTGAGCACAAAGCACCCTGAGTACTGAGCACCCAGCACCCCGAGTACTGAGCACCCAGCACCCTGAGCACTGAGCACTCAGCACCCTGAGCACTGAGCACCCAGCACCCTGAGCACTGAGCACCCAGCACCCCGAGCACTGAGCACTGAGCACCCTGAGCACTGAGCACCCAGCACCCCTAGTACTGAGCACTGAGCACCCTGAGTACTGAGCACCAAGCACCCCGAGTACTGAGCACTGAGCACCCTGAGTAGTGAGCACCCAACGTACTGAGCACCGAGCACCCCGAGCACTGAGCACCCAGCACCCTGAGTACTGAGCACCGATCACCCCGAGCACTGAGCACCCAGCACCCTGAGTACTGAGCTCCGAGCACCCCGAGCACTGAGCACCCAGCACCCTGAGCACTGAGCACCTAGCACCCTGAGTACTGAGCACCCAGCACCCTGAGTACTGAACACCCAGCACCCTGAGCACTGAGCACTGAGCACCCTGAGCACTGAGTACTGAGCACTGAGCACCCTGAGCACTGAGCACCCAGCACCCCGAGTACTGAGCACCCAGCACCCCGAGCACTGAGCACCCAGCGCCCAGAGCACTGAGCACCCAGCACCCCGAGCACTGAGCACTGAGCACCCTGAGCACTGAGCACCCAGCACCCCGAGTAATGAGCACTGAGCACCCTGAGTAGTGAGCACACAACGTACTGAGCACCGAGCACCCCGAGCACTGAGCACCAAGCACCCTGAGTACTGAGCACCGAGCACCCCGAGCACTGAGCATCCAGCACCCTGAGTACTGAGCTCGGAGCACCCTGAGTACTGAGCACCAAGCACCCCGAGTACTGAGCACTGAGCACCCTGAGTACTGAGCACCCAGCACCCTGAGCACTGAGTACCCAGCACCCTGAGTACTGAGCAATGAGAACCCTGAGTACTGAGCACCGATCACCCTGAGTACTGAGCACCCAGCACCCTGATCACTGAGCACCCAGCACCCTGAGCAATGAGCACCCAGCACCTTGAGTACTGAGCACCGAGCACCCCGAGCACTGAGCACCCAGCACCCTGAGTACTGAGCACCCAGCTCCTTGAGCACTGAGCACCCAGCACCCTGAGCACTGAGCACCCAGCACCCCGAGCACTGATCACCCAGCACCCTGAGTACTGAGCACCCAGCACCCTGAGCACTGAGCACTCAGCACCCTGAGTACTGAGCACCAAGCACCCTGAGTACTGAGCAACCAGTACCCTGAGCACTGAGCACTGAGCACCCAGCACCCTGAGCACTGAGCACTGAGCACCCAGCACCCGGAGCACTGTGCATCCAGCACCCCGAGCACTGAGCACCCAGCACCCTGAGCAGTGAGCACCCTGAGGACTGAGCACCCAGCACCCTGAGCACTGAGCACCCAGCACCCTGAGTACTGAGCACCGATCACCCTGAGCACTGAGCACCCAGCACCCCGAGCACTGAGCACCCAGCACCCTGAGTACTGAGCACCCAGCATCCCGAGCACTGAGCACCCAGCACCCTGAGTACTGAGCACCCTGAGTACTGAGCACCGATCACCCTGAGCACTGAGCTCCCAACACCCTGAGTACTGAGCACCCAGCACCCTGAGCACTGAGCACCCAGCACCCTGAGTACTGAGCACCCAGCACCCTGAGCACTGAGCACCTAGCACCCTGAGTACTGAGCACCCAGCACCCTGAGCACTGAGCACCCAGCACCCTGAGTACTGAGCACCCAGCACCCCGAGCACTGAGCACCCAGCGCCCCGAGAATGAGCACCCAGCACCCTGAGTACTGAGCACCCAGCACCAAAAGTACTGAGCACCGAGCATCCTGAGCACTGAGCACCGAGCACCCCGAGCACTGAGCACCCAGCACCCTGAGTACTGAGCACCCAGCAAAAAGAGTACTGAGCAGCGAGCACCCTGAGCACTGAGCACCCAGCACCCTGAGTAATGAGCACCCAGCACCCCGAGTACTGAGCACCCATCACCGTGAGTACTGAGCACACAGCACCTTGAGTACTGAGCACCAAGCACCCTGAGCACTGAGCACAAAGCACGCTGAGTACTGAGCACCCTGAGTACTGAGCATAGAGGACCCTGAGCACTGAGCACCCAGCACCCTGAGCACTGAGCACCCAGCACCCCGAGAATGAGCACCCAGCACCCTGAGTACTGAGAACCGAGCACCCTGAGTACTGAGCACCCAGCATGCTGAGCACTGAGCACCCAGCACCCCGAGTACTGAGCACCCAGCACCCCGAGCACTGAGCACCCAGCACCACGAGAATGAGCACCCAGCACCCTGAGTACTGAGCACCCAGCACCCTGAGTAATGAGCACCCAGCACCCCGAGCACTGAGCACCCTGAATACTGAGCACCCAGCACCCTGAATACTGTGCACTAAGCACCCAGAGCGCTGAGCACCCAGGACCCCAAGCACTGAGTACTGAGCACCCAGCACCCTGAGTACTGAGCACCGAGCTCCCCGAGCACTGAGCATCCTGAGTACTGAGCACCCAGCACCCTGAGTACTGAGCGCCCAGCACCCTGAGCAATGAGCACCCAGCACCCAGAGTACTGAGCACCCAGCACCCCGAGCACTGAGCACACAGCACCCTGAGTACTGAGTACCCAGCACCCTGAGTACTGAGCAACCTGAGCACTGAGCACCCAGCACCCTGAGTTCTGAGCACCCAGCACCCTGAGTACTGACCACCCTGAGTACTGAGCACCGATCACCCTGAGCACTGAGCACCCAACACCCTGAGTACTGAGCACCCAACGTACTGAGCACCGAGCACACTGAGCACTGAGCACCCAGCACCCTGAGTACTGAGCACCGAGCACCCTGAGCACTGAGCACCCAGCACCCTGAGTATTGAGCACTGAGCACCCCGAGCACTGAGCACCCAGCGCCCCGAGCACTGAGCACCCAGCACCCCGAGCACTGAGCACCCAGCACCCGTAGCACTGAGGACCCAGCACCCCGAGCAATGAGCACCCAGCACCCTGAGTACTGAGCACCCAGCACCCCGAGCACTGAGCACCCAGCAACCTGAGCACCGAGCACCCAGCACCCTGAGCACTGAACATACAGCACCCTGAGTACTGAGCACCTGGAGCACTGAGCACCCAGCACCCTGAGTACTGAGCACCGAGCACCCCGAGCACTGACCACCCAGCACCCCGAGCACTGAGCACCCAGCACCCCGAGCACTGAGCACCCAGCACCCTGAGCACTGAGCACCCAGCACCCTGAGTACTGAGCACCCAGCACCCTGAGCACTGAGTACCCAGCACCCTAAGCACTGAGCACCCAGCACCCTGAGCACTGAGCACCCAGCACCCTGAGCACTGAGCACCCAGCACCCTGAGTACTGAGCACTGAGCACCCAGCACCCCGAGCACTGAGCACCCAGCACCCTGAGTACTGAGCACTGAGAACCCAGCACCCCGAGCACTGAGCACCCAGCACCCTGAGCACTGAGCACACAGCACCCGAGTACTAAGCACCCAGCACCCTGAGTAATGAGCACCCAGCACCCTGAGTACTGAGCACCCAGCACCCTGAGTACTGAGCACCCAGCAACCTGAGTACTGAGCACCCAGCGCCCTGAGCACTGAGCACCCAGCACCCTGAGCACTGAGCACCCAGCACCCTGAACACTGAGCACCCAGCACCCGAGTACTGAGCACCCAGCATCCTGAGTACTGAGCACAAAGCACCCTGAGTACTGAGCACCCAGCACCCCGAGTACTGAGCACCCAGCACCCTGAGCACTGAGCACCCAGCACCCTGAGCACTGAGCACCCAGCACCCTGAGCACTGAGCACCCAGCACCCCGAGCACTGAGCACTGAGCACCCTGAGCACTGAGCACCCAGCACCCCGAGTACTGAGCACTGAGCACCCTGAGTACTGAGCACCAAGCACCCCGAGTACTGAGCACTGAGCACCCTGAGTAGTGAGCACCCAACGTACTGAGCACCGAGCACCCCGAGCACTGAGCACCCAGCACCCTGAGTACTGAGCACCGATCACCCCGAGCACTGAGCACCCAGAACCCTGAGTACTGAGCTCCGAGCACCCCGAGCACTGAGCACCCAGCGCCCCGAGCACTGAGCACCCAGCACCCTTAGCACTGACCACCTAGCACCCTGAGTACTGAGCACCCAGCACCCTGAGTACTGAACACCCAGCACCCTGAGCACTGAGCACTGAGCACCCTGAGCACTGAGTACTGAGCACTGAGCACCCTGAGCACTGAGCACCCAGCACCCCGAGTACTGAGCACCCAGCACCCCGAGCACTGAGCACCCAGCGCCCTGAGCACTGAGCACCCAGCACCCCGAGCACTGAGCACTGAGCACCCTGAGCACTGAGCACCCAGCACCCCGAGTAATGAGCACTGAGCACCCTGAGTACTGAGCACCAAGCACCCCGAGTACTGAGCACTGAGCACCCTGAGTACTGAGCACCCAGCACCCTGAGTACTGAGCACCCAGCACCCTGAGCACTGAGCACCCAGCACCCTGAGCACTGAGCACCCAGCACCCTGAGTACTGAGCACCGAGCACCCCGAGCACTGAGCACCCAGCACCCTGAGTACTGAGCTCGGAGCACCCTGAGTACTGAGCACCAAGCACCCCGAGTACTGAGCACTGAGCACCCTGAGTACTGAGCACCCAGCACCCTGATCACTGAGCACCCAGCACCCTGAGCAATGAGCACCCAGCACCTTGAGTACTGAGCACCGAGCACCCCGAGCACTGAGCACCCAGCACCCTGAGTACTGAGCACCCAGCTCCTTGAGCACTGAGCACCAAGCACCCTGAGCACTGAGCACCCAGCACCCCGAGCACTGATCACCCAGCACCCTGAGTACTGAGCACCCAGCACCCTGAGCACTGAGCACTCAGCACCCTGAGTACTGAGCACCTAGCACCCTGAGTACTGAGCAACCAGCACCCTGAGCACTGAGCACTGAGCACCCAGCACCCTGAGCACTGAGCACTGAGCACCCAGCACCCGGAGCACTGTGCATCCAGCACCCCGAGCACTGAGCACCCAGCACCCTGAGCAGTGAGCACCCTGAGGACTGAGCACCCAGCACCCTGAGCACTGAGCACCCAGCACCCTGAGTACTGAGCACCGATCACCCTGAGCACTGAGCACCCAGCACCCCGAGCACTGAGCACACAGCACCCTGAGTACTGAGCACCCAGCACCCCGAGCACTGAGCACCCAGCACCCTGAGTACTGAGCACCGTGAGTACTGAGCACCGATCACCCTGAGCACTGAGCTCCCAACACCCTGAGTACTGAGCACCCAGCACCCTGAGCACTGAGCACCCAGCACCCTGAGTACTGAGCACCCAGCACAATGAGCACTGAGCACCTAGCACCCTGAGTACTGAGCACCCAGCACCCTGAGCACTGAGCACCCAGCACCCTGAGTACTGAGCACCCAGCACCCCGAGCACTGAGCACCCAGCGCCCCGAGAATGAGCACCCAGCACCCTGAGTACTGAGCACCCAGCAGCAAAAGTACTGAGCACCGAGCATCCTGAGCACTGAGCACCGAGCACCCCGAGCACTGAGCACCCAGCACCCTGAGTACTGAGCACCCAGCAAAAAGAGTACTGAGCAGCGAGCACCCTGAGCACTGAGCACCCAGCACCCTGAGTAATTAACACCCAGCACCCCGAGTACTCAGCACCCAGCACCGTGAGTACTGAGCACACAGCACACTGAGTACTGAGCACCCAGCACCCTGAGCACTGAGCACAAAGCACGCTGAGTACTGAGCACCATGAGTACTGAGCATAGAGGACCCTGAGCACTGAGCACCCAGCACCATGAGCACTGAGCACCCAGCACCCCGAGAATGAGCACCCAGCACCCTGAGTACTGAGAACCGAGCACCCTGAGTACTGAGCACCCAGCATGCTGAGCACTGAGCACCCAGCACCCCGAGTACTGAGCACCCAGCACCCCGAGCACTGAGCACCCAGCACCACGAGAATGAGCACCCAGCACCCTGAGTACTGAGCACCCAGCACCCTGAGTAATGAGCACCCAGCACCCCGAGCACTGAGCACCCTGAATACTGAGCACCCAGCACCCTGAGTACTGTGCACTAAGCACCCAGAGCGCTGAGCACCCAGGACCCCAAGCACTGAGTACTGAGCACCCAGCACCCTGAGTACTGAGCACCGAGCTCCCCGAGCACTGAGCACCCTGAGTACTGAGCACCCAGCACCCTGAGTACTGAGCGCCCAGCACCCTGAGCAATGAGCACCCAGCACCCAGAGTACTGAGCACCCAGCACCCCGAGCACTGAGCACACAGCACCCTGAGTACTGAGTACCCAGCACCCTGAGTACTGAGCAACCTGAGCACTGAGCACCCAGCACCCTGAGTTCTGACCACCCTGAGTACTGAGCACCGATCACCCTGAGCACTGAGCACCCAACACCCTGAGTACTGAGCACCCAACGTACTGAGCACCGAGCACACTGAGCACTGAGCACCCAGCACCCTGAGTACTGAGCACCGAGCACCCTGAGCACTGAGCACCCAGCACCCTGAGTACTGAGCACCGAGCACCCCGAGCACTGAGCACCCAGCGCCCCGAGCACTGAGCACCCAGCACCCCGAGCACTGAGCACCCAGCACCCGTAGCACTGAGGACCCAGCACCCCGAGCAATGAGCACCCAGCACCCTGAGTACTGAGCACCCAGCACCCCGAGTACTGAGCACCCAGCAACCTGAGCACCGAGCACCCAGCACCCTGAGCACTGAACATACAG
Organism: Microtus oregoni; assembly: GCF_018167655.1. Lineage (NCBI taxonomy): Eukaryota > Metazoa > Chordata > Mammalia > Rodentia > Cricetidae > Microtus > Microtus oregoni. The sequence goes on along the minus strand of NW_024544028.1, from coordinate 5,736,429 downwards.
CACCCTGAGTACTGAGCACCTGGAGCACTGAGCACCCAGCACCCTGAGTACTGAGCACCGAGCACCCCGAGCACTGACCACCCAGCACCCCGAGCACTGAGCACCCAGCACCCCGAGCACTGAGCACACAGCACCCTGAGCACTGAGCACCCAGCACCCTGAGTACTGAGCACCCAGCACCCTGAGCACTGAATACCCAGCACCCTAAGCACTGAGCACCCAGCACCCTGAGCACTGAGCACCCAGCACCCTGAGCACTGAGCACCCAGCACCCTGAGTACTGAGCACTGAGCACCCAGCACCCTGAGTACTGAGCACTGAGCACCCAGCACCCCGAGCACTGAGCACCCAGCACCCTGAGCACTGAGCACCCAGCACCCGAGTACTAAGCACCCAGCACCCTGAGTACTGAGCACCCAGCACCCTGAGTACTGAGCACCCAGCACCCCGAGTACTGAGCACCCAGCAACCTGAGTACTGAGCACCCAGCGCCCTGAGCACTGAGCACCCAGCACCCCGAGCACTGAGCAACCAGCACCCTGAGTACTGAGCACCCAGCACCCTGAGCACTGAGCACCCAGCACCCTGAGCACTGAGCACCCAGCACCCTGAGCACTGAGCACCCAGCACCCTGAGTAGTGAGCACCCAACGTACTGAGCACCGAGCACCCCGAGCACTGAGCAACCAGCACCCTGAGTACTGAGCACCCAGCACCCCGAGCACTGAGCACACAGCACCCTGAGCACTGAGCACCCAGCACCCTGAGTACTGAGCACCCAGCACCCTGAGCACTGAATACCCAGCACCCTAAGCACTGAGCACCCAGCACCCTGAGCACTGAGCACCCAGCACCCTGAGCACTGAGCACCCAGCACCCTGAGTACTGAGCACTGAGCACCCAGCACCCTGAGTACTGAGCACTGAGCACCCAGCACCCCGAGCACTGAGCACCCAGCACCCTGAGCACTGAGCACCCAGCACCCGAGTACTAAGCACCCAGCACCCTGAGTACTGAGCACCCAGCACCCTGAGTACTGAGCACCCAGCACCCCGAGTACTGAGCACCCAGCAACCTGAGTACTGAGCACCCAGCGCCCTGAGCACTGAGCACCCAGCACCCCGAGCACTGAGCAACCAGCACCCTGAGTACTGAGCACCCAGCACCCTGAGCACTGAGCACCCAGCACCCTGAGCACTGAGCACCCAGCACCCTGAGCACTGAGCACCCAGCACCCTGAGTAGTGAGCACCCAACGTACTGAGCACCGAGCACCCCGAGCACTGAGCACCCAGCACCCTGAGTACTGAGCACCCAGCACCCCGAGTACTGAGCACCCAGCAACCTGAGTACTGAGCACCCAGCGCCCTGAGCACTGAGCACCCAGCACCCCGAGCACTGAGCACCCAGCACCCTGAGTACTGAGCACCCAGCACCCTGAGCACTGAGCACCCAGCACCCTGAGTAGTGAGCACCCAACGTACTGAGCACCGAACACCCCGAGCACTGAGCACCCAGCACCCTGAGCACTGAGCACCCAGCACCATGAGTACTGAGCACTGAGCACCCCGCACCCCGAGCACTGAGCACCCAGCACCCTGAGTACTGAGCACCCAGCACCCTGAGCACTGAGCACCCAGCGTACTGAGCACCGAGCACCCAGCACCCTGAGTACTGAGCACCCAGCACCCTGAGCACTGAGCACCCAGCGCCCTGAGTACTGAGCACTGAGCACCCCGAGTACTGAGCACCGGCACCCCGAGCACTAAGCATCCAGCACCCCGAGCACCGAGCACCTAGCACCCTGAGCACTGAGCACCCAGCACCATGAGCACTGAGCACCCAGCACCCTGAGTACTGAGCACTGAGCACCCAGCATCCGAGCACTGAGCACCCAGCACCCTGAGTACTGAGCACTGAGCACCCAGCACCCTGAGCACTGAGCACCCAGCACCCTGAGCACTGAGCACCCAGCACCCGAGTACTGAGCACCCAGCACCCTGAGTACTGTGCACCCAGCACCCTGAGTACTGAGCACCCAGCACCCCGAGTACTGAGCACCCAGCACCCTGAGAACTGAGCACCCAGCACCCCGAGCACTGAGCACACAGCACCCTGAGCACTGAGCACCCAGCACCCTGAGTACTGAGCACCCAGCACCCTGAGCACTGAATACCCAGCACCCTAAGCACTGAGCACCCAGCACCCTGAGCACTGAGCACCCAGCACCCTGAGCACTGAGCACCCAGCACCCTGAGTACTGAGCACTGAGCACCCAGCACCCTGAGTACTGAGCACTGAGCACCCAGCACCCCGAGCACTGAGCACCCAGCACCCTGAGCACTGAGCACCCAGCACCCGAGTACTAAGCACCCAGCACCCTGAGTACTGAGCACCCAGCACCCTGAGTACTGAGCACCCAGCACCCCGAGTACTGAGCACCCAGCAACCTGAGTACTGAGCACCCAGCGCCCTGAGCACTGAGCACCCAGCACCCCGAGCACTGAGCAACCAGCACCCTGAGTACTGAGCACCCAGCACCCTGAGCACTGAGCACCCAGCACCCTGAGCACTGAGCACCCAGCACCCTGAGCACTGAGCACCCAGCACCCTGAGTAGTGAGCACCCAACGTACTGAGCACCGAGCACCCCGAGCACTGAGCACCCAGCACCCTGAGTACTGAGCACCCAGCACCCCGAGTACTGAGCACCCAGCAACCTGAGTACTGAGCACCCAGCGCCCTGAGCACTGAGCACCCAGCACCCCGAGCACTGAGCACCCAGCACCCTGAGTACTGAGCACCCAGCACCCTGAGCACTGAGCACCCAGCACCCTGAGTAGTGAGCACCCAACGTACTGAGCACCGAACACCCCGAGCACTGAGCACCCAGCACCCTGAGCACTGAGCACCCAGCACCATGAGTACTGAGCACTGAGCACCCCGCACCCCGAGCACTGAGCACCCAGCACCCTGAGTACTGAGCACCCAGCACCCTGAGCACTGAGCACCCAGCGTACTGAGCACCGAGCACCCAGCACCCTGAGTACTGAGCACCCAGCACCCTGAGCACTGAGCACCCAGCGCCCTGAGTACTGAGCACTGAGCACCCCGAGTACTGAGCACCGGCACCCCGAGCACTAAGCATCCAGCACCCCGAGCACCGAGCACCTAGCACCCTGAGCACTGAGCACCCAGCACCATGAGCACTGAGCACCCAGCACCCTGAGTACTGAGCACTGAGCACCCAGCATCCGAGCACTGAGCACCCAGCACCCTGAGTACTGAGCACTGAGCACCCAGCACCCCGAGCACTGAGCACCCAGCACCCTGAGCACTGAGCACCCAGCACCCGAGTACTGAGCACCCAGCACCCTGAGTACTGTGCACCCAGCACCCTGAGTACTGAGCACCCAGCACCCCGAGTACTGAGCACCCAGCACCCTGAGAACTGAGCACCCAGCACCCTGAGCACTGAGCACCCAGCACCCTGAGCACTGAGCACCAAGCACCCGAGTACTGAGCACCCAGTACCCTGAGTACTGAGCACCCAGCACCCCGAGTACTGAACACCCAGCACCCTGAGTACTGAGCACCCAGCACCCTGAGCACTGAGCACCCAGCACCCCGAGCACTGAGCACCAAGCACCCTGAGTACTGAGCACTCAGCACCCAGCTCCCGGAGTACTGAGCACCCAGCACCCTGAGCACTGAGCACCCAGCACCCCGAGCACTGAGCACCCAGCACCCTGAGCACTGAGCACCCAGCACCCTGAGTACTGAGCACTGAGCACCCAGCACCCCGAGCACTGAGCACCCAGCACCCTGAGCACTGAGGACCCAGCACCCTGAGCCCTGAGCACCCAGCACCCTGAGTACTGAGCACTCAGCACCCAGAACCCCGAGCACTGAGCACCCAGCACCCTGAGTACTGAGCCCTGAGCACCCAGCACCCCGAGCACTGAGCACCCAGCACCCTGAGCACTGAGCACCCAGCACCCGAGTACTGAGCACCCAGCACCCTGAGTACTGAGCACCCAGCAACCTGTGTACTGAGAACCCAGCACCCCGTGTACTGAGCACCCAGCACCCTGAGTACTGAGAACCCAGCACCCCGAGTACTGAACACCCAGCACCCTGAGTACTGAGCACCCAGCACCCTGAGCACTGAGCACCCAGCACCCCGAGCACTGAGCACCCAGCACCCTGAGCACTGAGCACCCAGCACCCTGAGCACTGAGCACCCAGCACCCTGAGCACTGAGCACCCAGCACCCTGAGCACTGAGCACCCACCACCCTGAGTAGTGAGCACCCAAAGTACTGAGCACCGAGCACAACGAGCACTGAGCACCCAGCACCCCGAGCACTGAGCACCCAGCACCCCGAGCACCGAGCACCCTGAGTACTAAGCACCGAGCACCCTGAATACTGAGCACCCAGCACCCTGAGCACTGAGCACCCAGCACACCGAGCACTGAGCACCCAGCACCCTGAGTACTGAGCACCCAGCACCCTGAGCACTGAGCACCCAGCACCCTGAGTAGTGAGCACCCAACGTACTGAGCACCGAGCACCCCGAGCACTGAGCACCCAGCACCCTGAGTACTGAGCACCGAGCACCCCGAGTACTGAGCACCCAGCACCCTGAGTACTGAGCTCCGAGCACCCCGAGCACTGAGCACCCAGCGCCCCGAGCACCGAGCACCCTGAGCACTGAGCAGCCAGCACCCTGAGCAATGAGCACCCTGAGTACTGAGCACCCAGCACCTTGAGCACTGAGCACCGAGCACCCCGAGCACTGAGCACCCAGCACCCGGAGTACTGAGCACCCAGCACACTGAGTACTAAGCACCGAGCACCCTGAGTACTGAGCACCCAGCAGCCTGAGCACTGAACACACAGCACCCTGAGTACTGAGCACCTCGAGCACTGAGCACCCAGCACCCTGAGTACTGAGCACCGAGCACCCCGAGCACTGAGCACCCAGCACCGCGACCACTGAGCACATAGCACCCCGAGCACTGAGCACCCAGCACCCTGAGTACTGAGCACCCAGCACCCTGAGTACTGAGCACCCAGCACCCTGAGCACTGATTACCCAGCACCCTGAGCACTGAGCACCCAGCACCCTGAGCACTGAGCACACAGCACCCTGAACACTGAGCACCCAGCACCCTTCGTACTGAGCACTGAGCACCCAGCACTACGAGCACTGAGCACCCAGCACCCTGAGTACTGAGCACCGAGCACCCCGAGCACTGAGCACCCAGCACCCTGAGTACTGAGCTCCGAGCACCCCGAGCACGGAGCACCCAGCGCCCCGAGCACCGAGCACCCTGAGCACTGAGCACCCAGCACCCTGAGCACTGAGCACCGAGCACCCCGAGTACTGAGCACCCAGCACCCTGAGCACTGAGCACCCAGCACCCTGAGTACTGAGCACCCAGCACCCTGAGTACTGAACACCCAGCACCCTGAGCACTGAGCACCCAGCACCCTGAGCACTGAGCACCCAGCACACTGAGCACTGAGCACCCAGGACCCTGAGTAGTGAGCACCCAACGTACTGAGCACCGAGCACCCCGAGCACTGAGCACCCAGCACCCTGAGTACTGAGCACCGATCATCCCGAGCACTGAGCACCCAGAACCCTGAGTACTGAGCTCTGAGCACCCCGAGCACCTGAGCACCCAGCACCCGGAGTACTGAGCACCCAGCACCCTGAGTACTAAGCACCGAGCACCCTGAGTACTGTGCTCCCAGTACCCTGAGCACTGAACACACAGCACCCTGAGTACTGAGCACCCCGAGCACTGAGCACCCAGCACCCTGAGTACTGAGCACCCAGCACCCTGAGTACTGAGCACCCAGCACCCTGTGTACTGAACACCCAGCACCCTGAGCACTGAGCACTGAGCACCCTGAGCACTGAGTACTGAGCACTGAGCACCCTGAGCACTGAGCACCCAGCACCCCGAGTACTGAGCACCCAGCACACCGAGCACTGAGCCCCCAGCGCCCCGAGCACTGACCACCCAGCACCCCGAGCACTGAGCACTGAGCACCCGGAGCACTGAGCACACAGCACCCCGAGTACTAAGCACTGAGCACCCTGAGCACTGAGCACCCAGCACCCCGAGTACTGAGCACTGAGCACCCTGAGTACTGAGAACCCAGCACCCTGAGCACTGAGTACCCAGCACCCTGAGCACAGAGCACCCAGCACCCTGAGCACTGAGCACCCAGCACCCTGAGCACTGAGCACCCAGCACCCTGAGTACTGAGCACTGAGCACCCAGCACCCCGAGCACTGAGCACCCAGCACCCTGAGTACTGAGCACTGAGCACCCAGCACCCCGAGCACTGAGCACCCAGCACCCTGAGCACTGAGCACCCAGCACCCGAGTACTGAGCACCCAGCACCCTGAGTACTGAGCACCCAGCACCCTGAGTACTGAGCACCCAGCACCCCAAGTACTGAGCACCCAGCACCCTGAGTACTGAGCACCCAGCACGCTGAGCACTGAGCACCCAGCACCCTGAGTACTGAGCACCCAGCGCCCTGAGTACTGAGCACCCAGCACCCTGAGCACTGAGCACCCAGCACACTGAGCACTGAGCACCCAGGACCCTGAGTAGTGAGCACCCAACGTACTGAGCACCGAGCACCCCGAGCACTGAGCACCCAGCACCCTGAGTACTGAGCACCAATCACCCTGAGCACTGAGCACCCAGCACCCTGAGTACTGAGCTCCGAGCACCCCGAGCACTGAGCACCCAGCACCCTGAGCACTGAGTACCCAGCACCCTGAGCACTGAGCACCCAGCACCCTGAGTACTGAGCACCCAGCACGCTGAGCACTGAGCACCCAGCACCCTGAGTACTGAGCACCCAGCACCCCAAGTACTGAGCACCCAGCACCCTGAGTACTGAGCACCCAGCACGCTGAGCACTGAGCACCCAGCACCCTGAGTACTGAGCACACAGCACCCTGAGCACTGAGCACCCAGCACCCTGAGCACTGAGCACCCAGCACACTGAGCACTGAGCACCCAGGACCCTGAGTAGTGAGCACCCAACGTACTGAGCACCGAGCACCCCGAGCACTGAGCACCCAGCACCCTGAGTACTGAGCACCAATCACCCTGAGCACTGAGCACCCAGCACCCTGAGTACTGAGCTCCGAGCACCCTGAGCACTGAGCACCCAGCACCCGGAGTACTGAGCACCCAGCACCCTGAGTACTAAGCACCGAGCACCCTGAGTACTGAGCACCCAGTACCCTGAGCACTGAACACACAGCACCCTGAGTACTGAGGACCCCGAGCACTGAGCACCCAGCACCCTGAGTACTGAGCACCCAGCACCCTGAGTACTGAGCACCCAGCACCCTGAGTACTGAACACCCAGCACCCTGAGCACTGAGCACTGAGCACCCTGAGCACTGAGTACTGAGCACTGAGCACCCTGAGCACTGAGCACCCAGCACCCCGAGTACTGAGCACCCAGCACACTGAGCACTGAGCCCACAGCGCCCCGAGCACTGACCACCCAGCACCCCGAGCACTGAGCACTGAGCACCCGGAGCACTGAGCACACAGCACAACGAGTACTGAGCACTGAGCACCCTGAGCACTGAGCTCCCAGCACCCCGAGTACTGAGCACTGAGCACCCTGAGTACTGAGCACCCAGCACCCTGAGCACTGAGCACCCAGCACCCCGAGCACTGAGCACCCAGAACCCTGAGCACTGAGCACCCAGCACCCGAGTACTGAGCACCCAGTACCCTGAGTACTGAGCACCCAGCACTCTGAGTACTGAGCACCTAGCACCCCGAGCACTGAGCACACAGCACCCCGAGCACTGAGCACCCTGAGTACTAAGCACCGAGCACCCTGAGTACTGAGCACCCAGCACCCTGAGCACTGAGCACCCAGCACCCCGAGCACTGAGCACCCAGCACCCTGAGTACTGAGCACCCAGCACCCTGAGCACTGAGCACCCAGCACCCTGAGTAGTGAGCACCCAACGTACTGAGCACCGAGCACCCCGAGCACTGAGCACCCAGCACCCTGAGTACTGAGCACCGAGCACCCCGAGTACTGAGCACCCAGCACCCTGAGTACTGAGCTCCGAGCACCCCGAGCACTGAGCACCCAGCGCCCCGAGCACCGAGCACCCTGAGCACTTAGCACCCAGCACCCTGAGCAATGAGCACCCTGAGTACTGAGCACCCAGCACCTTGTGCACTTAGCAACGAGCTCCCCGAGCACTGAGCACCCAGCACCCGGAGTACTGAGCACCCAGCACCCTGAGTAATGTGCACCCAGCACCCCGAGCACTGAGCACCCCGAATACTGAGCACCCAGCACCCTGAGTACTGTGCACTAAGCACCCAGAGCGCTGAGCACCCAGGACCCCAAGCACTGAGTACTGAGCACCCAGCACCCTGAGTACTGAGCACCGAGCTCCCCGAGCACTGAGCACCCTGAGTACTGAGCACCCAGCACCCTGAGTACTGAGCGCCCAGCACCCTGAGCAATGAGCACCCAGCACCCAGAGTACTGAGCACCCAGCACCCCGAGCACTGAGCACACAGCACCCTGAGTACTGAGTACCCAGCACCCTGAGTACTGAGCAACCTGAGCACTGAGCACCCAGCACCCTGAGTTCTGAGCACCCTGAGGACTGAGCACCGATCACCATGAGCACTGAGCACCCAGCACCCTGAGTACTGAGCACCCAGCACCCTGAGTACTGACCACCCTGAGTACTGAGCACCGATCACCCTGGGCACTGAGCACCCAACACCCTGAGTACTGAGCACCCAACGTACTGAGCACCGAGCACACTGAGCACTGAGCACCCAGCACCCTGAGTACTGAGCACCGAGCACCCTGAGCACTGAGCACCCAGCACCCTGAGTACTGAGCACCGAGCACCCCGAGCACTGAGCACCCAGCGCCCCGAGCACTGAGCACCCAGCACCCCGAGCACTGAGCACCCAGCACCCGTAGCACTGAGGACCCAGCACCCCGAGCAATGAGCACCCAGCACCCTGAGTACTGAGCACCCAGCACCCCGAGTACTGAGCACCCAGCAACCTGAGCACCGAGCACCCAGCACCCTGAGCACTGAACATACAGCACCCTGAGTACTGAGCACCTGGAGCACTGAGCACCCAGCACCCTGAGTACTGAGCACCGAGCACCCCGAGCACTGACCACCCAGCACCCCGAGCACTGAGCACCCAGCACCCCGAGCACTGAGCACCCAGCACCCTGAGCACTGAGCACCCAGCACCCTGAGTACTGAGCACCCAGCACCCTGAGCACTGAATACCCAGCACCCTAAGCACTGAGCACCCAGCACCCTGAGCACTGAGCACCCAGCACCCTGAGCACTGAGCACCCAGCACCCTGAGTACTGAGCACTGAGCACCCAGCACCCCGAACACTGAGCACCCAGCACCCTGAGTACTGAGCACTGAGCACCCAGCACCCCGAGCACTGAGCACCCAGCACCCTGAGCACTGAGCACCCAGCACCCGAGTACTAAGCACCCAGCACCCTGAGTACTGAGCACCCAGCACCCTGAGTACTGAGCACCCAGCACCCCGAGTACTGAGCACCCAGCAACCTGAGTACTGAGCACCCAGCGCCCTGAGCACTGAGCACCCAGCACCCCGAGCACTGAGCAACCAGCACCCTGAGTACTGAGCACCCAGCACCCTGAGCACTGAGCACCCAGCACCCTGAGCACTGAGCACCCAGCACCCTGAGCACTGAGCACCCAGCACCCTGAGTAGTGAGCACCCAACGTACTGAGCACCGAGCACCCCGAGCACTGAGCACCCAGCACCCTGAGTACTGAGCACCCAGCACCCCGAGTACTGAGCACCCAGCAACCTGAGTACTGAGCACCCAGCGCCCTGAGCACTGAGCACCCAGCACCCCGAGCACTGAGCACCCAGCACCCTGAGTACTGAGCACCCAGCACCCTGAGCACTGAGCACCCAGCACCCTGAGTAGTGAGCACCCAACGTACTGAGCACCGAGCACCCCGAGCACTGAGCACCCAGCACCCTGAGCACTGAGCACCCAGCACCCTGAGTACTGAGCACTGAGCACCCCGCACCCCGAGCACTGAGCACCCAGCACCCTGAGTACTGAGCACCCAACACCCTGAGCACTGAGCACCCAGCGTACTGAGCACCAAGCACCCAGCACCCTGAGTACTGAGCACCCAGCACCCTGAGCACTGAGCACCCAGCACCCTGAGTACTGAGCACTGAGCACCCCGAGTACTGAGCACCGGCACCCCGAGCACTAAGCATCCAGCACCCCGAGCACCGAGCACCTAGCACCCTGAGCACTGAGCACCCAGCACCATGAGCACTGAGCACCCAGCACCCTGAGTACTGAGCACTGAGCACCCAGCACCCGAGCACTGAGCACCCAGCACCCTGAGTACTGAGCACTGAGCACCCAGCACCCCGAGCACTGAGCACCCAGCACCCTGAGCACTGAGCACCCAGCACCCGAGTACTGAGCACCCAGCACCCTGAGTACTGTGCACCCAGCACCCTGAGTACTGAGCACCCAGCACCCCGAGTACTGAGCACCCAGCACCCTGAGAACTGAGCACCCAGCACCCTGAGCACTGAGCACCCAGCACCCTGAGCACTGAGCACCAAGCACCCGAGTACTGAGCACCCAGTACCCTGAGTACTGAGCACCCAGCACCCTGAGTACTGAGCACCCAGCACCCCGAGTACTGAACACCCAGCACCCTGAGTACTGAGCACCCAGCACCCTGAGCACTGAGCACCCAGCACCCCGAGCACTGAGCACCCAGCACCCTGAGTACTGAGCACTCAGCACCCAGCTCCCGGAGTACTGAGCACCCAGCACCCTGAGCACTGAGCACCCAGCACCCCGAGCACTAAGCACCCAGCACCCTGAGCACTGAGCACCCAGCACCCTGAGTACTGAGCACTGAGCACCCAGCACCCCGAGCACTGAGCACCCAGCACCCTGAGCACTGAGGACCCAGCACCCTGAGCCCTGAGCACCCAGCACCCTGAGTACTGAGCACTCAGCACCCAGAACCCCGAGCACTGAGCACCCAGCACCCTGAGTACTGAGCCCTGAGCACCCAGCACCCCGAGCACTGAGCACCCAGCACCCTGAGCACTGAGCACCCAGCACCCGAGTACTGAGCACCCAGCACCCTGAGTACTGAGCACCCAGCAACCTGTGTACTGAGAACCCAGCACCCCGTGTACTGAGCACCCAGCACCCTGAGTACTGAGAACCCAGCACCCCGAGTACTGAACACCCAGCACCCTGAGTACTGAGCACCCAGCACCCTGAGCACTGAGCACCCAGCACCCCGAGCACTGAGCACCCAGCACCCTGAGCACTGAGCACCCAGCACCCTGAGCACTGAGCACCCAGCACCCTGAGCACTGAGCACCCAGCACCCTGAGCACTGAGCACCCACCACCCTGAGTAGTGAGCACCCAAAGTACTGAGCACCGAGCACAACGAGCACTGAGCACCCAGCACCCCGAGCACTGAGCACCCAGCACCCCGAGCACCGAGCACCCTGAGTACTAAGCACCGAGCACCCTGAATACTGAGCACCCAGCACCCTGAGCACTGAGCACCCAGCACACCGAGCACTGAGCACCCAGCACCCTGAGTACTGAGCACCCAGCACCCTGAGCACTGAGCACCCAGCACCCTGAGTAGTGAGCACCCAACGTACTGAGCACCGAGCACCCCGAGCACTGAGCACCCAGCACCCTGAGTACTGAGCACCGAGCACCCCGAGTACTGAGCACACAGCACCCTGAGTACTGAGCTCCGAGCACACCGAGCACTGAGCACCCAGCGCCCCGAGCACCGAGCACCCTGAGCACTGAGCAGCCAGCACCCTGAGCAATGAGCACCCTGAGTACTGAGCACCCAGCACCTTGAGCACTGAGCACCGAGCACCCCGAGCACTGAGCACCCAGCACCCGGAGTACTGAGCACCCAGCACCCTGAGTACTAAGCACCGAGCACCCTGAGTACTGAGCACCCAGCAGCCTGAGCACTGAACACACAGCACCCTGAGTACTGAGCACCTTGAGCACTGAGCACCCAGCACCCTGAGTACTGAGCACCGAGCACCCCGAGCACTGAGCACCCAGCACCGCGACCACTGAGCACATAGCACCCCGAGCACTGAGCACCCAGCACCCTGAGTACTGAGCACCCAGCACCCTGAGTACTGAGCACCCAGCACCCTGAGCACTGATTACCCAGCACCCTGAGCACTGAGCACCCAGCACCCTGAGCACTGAGCACACAGCACCCTGAGCACTGAGCACCCAGCACCCTTCGTACTGAGCACTGAGCACCCAGCACCCCGAGCACTGAGCACCCAGCACCCTGAGTACTGAGCACCGAGCACCCCGAGCACTGAGCACCCAGCACCCTGAGTACTGAGCTCCGAGCACCCCGAGCACGGAGCACCCAGCGCCCCGAGCACCGAGCACCCTGAGCACTGAGCACCCAGCACCCTGAGCACTGAGCACCGAGCACCCCGAGTACTGAGCACCCAGCACCCTGAGCACTGAGCACCCAGCACCCTGAGTACTGAGCACCCAGCACCCTGAGTACTGAACACCCAGCACCCTGAGCACTGAGCACCCAGCACCCTGAGCACTGAGCACCCAGCACACTGAGCACTGAGCACCCAGGACCCTGAGTAGTGAGCACCCAACGTACTGAGCACCGAGCACCCCGAGCACTGAGCACCCAGCACCCTGAGTACTGAGCACCGATCACCCCGAGCACTGAGCACCCAGAAACCTGAGTACTGAGCTCCGAGCACCCCGAGCACCTGAGCACCCAGCACCCGGAGTACTGAGCACCCAGCACCCTGAGTACTAAGCACCGAGCACCCTGAGTACTGTGCTCCCAGTACCCTGAGCACTGAACACACAGCACCCTGAGTACTGAGCATCCCGAGCACTGAGCACCCAGCACCCTGAGTACTGAGCACCCAGCACCCTGAGTACTGAGCACCCAGCACCCTGTGTACTGAACACCCAGCACCCTGAGCACTGAGCACTGAGCACCCTGAGCACTGAGTACTGAGCACTGAGCACCCTGAGCACTGAGCACCCAGCACCCCGAGTACTGAGCACCCAGCACACCGAGCACTGAGCCCCCAGCGCCCCGAGCACTGACCACCCAGCACCCCAAGCACTGAGCACTGAGCACCCGGAGCACTGAGCGCACAGCACCCCGAGTACTAAGCACTGAGCACCCTGAGCACTGAGCACCCAGCACCCCGAGTACTGAGCACTGAGCACACTGAGTACTGAGAACCCAGCACCCTGAGCACTGAGTACCCAGCACCCTGAGCACAGAGCACCCAGCACCCTGAGCACTGAGCACCCAGCACCCTGAGCACTGAGCACCCAGCACCCTGAGTACTGAGCACTGAGCACCCAGCACCCCGAGCACTGAGCACCCAGCACCCTGAGTACTGAGCACTGAGCACCCAGCACCCCGAGCACTGAGCACCCAGCACCCTGAGCACTGAGCACCCAGCACCCGAGTACTGAGCACCCAGCACCCTGAGTACTGAGCACCCAGCACCCTGAATACTGAGCACCCAGCACCCCAAGTACTGAGCACCCAGCACCCTGAGTACTGAGCACCCAGCACGCTGAGCACTGAGCACCCAGCACCCTGAGTACTGAGCACCCAGCGCCCTGAGTACTGAGCACCCAGCACCCTGAGCACTGAGCACCCAGCACACTGAGCACTGAGCACCCAGGACCCTGAGTAGTGAGCACCCAACGTACTGAGCACCGAGCACCCCGAGCACTGAGCACCCAGCACCCTGAGTACTGAGCACCAATCACCCTGAGCACTGAGCACCCAGCACCCTGAGTACTGAGCTCCGAGCACCCCGAGCACTGAGCACCCAGCACCCTGAGCACTGAGTACCCAGCACCCTGAGCACTGAGCACCCAGCACCCTGAGTACTGAGCACCCAGCACGCTGAGCACTGAGCACCCAGCACCCTGAGTACTGAGCACCCAGCACCCCAAGTACTGAGCACCCAGCGCCCTGAGTACTGAGCACCCAGCACGCTGAGCACTGAGCACCCAGCACCCTGAGTACTGAGCACCCAGCACCCTGAGTACTGAGCACCCAGCACCCTGAGCACTGAGCACCCAGCACACTGAGCACTGAGCACCCAGGACCCTGAGTAGTGAGCACCCAACGTACTGAGCACCGAGCACCCCGAGCACTGAGCACCCAGCACCCTGAGTACTGAGCACCAATCACCCTGAGCACTGAGCACCCAGCACCCTGAGTACTGAGCTCCGAGCACCCCGAGCACTGAGCACCCAGCACCCGGAGTACTGAGCACCCAGCACCCTGAGTACTAAGCACCGAGCACCCTGAGTACTGAGCACCCAGTACCCTGAGCATTGAACACACAGCACCCTGAGTACTGAGGACCCCGAGCACTGAGCACCCAGCACCCTGAGTACTGAGCACCCAGCACCCTGAGTACTGAGCACCCAGCACCCTGAGTACTGAACACCCAGCACCCTGAGCACTGAGCACTGAGCACCCTGAGCACTGAGTACTGAGCACTGAGCACCCTGAGCACTGAGCACCCAGCACCCCGAGTACTGAGCACCCAGCACACTGAGCACTGAGCCCACAGCGCCCCGAGCACTGACCACCCAGCACCCCGAGCACTGAGCACTGAGCACCCGGAGCACTGAGCACACAGCACAACGAGTACTGAGCACTGAGCACCCTGAGCACTGAGCACCCAGCACCCCGAGTACTGAGCACTGAGCACCCTGAGTACTGAGCACCCAGCACCCTGAGCACTGAGCACCCAGCACCCCGAGCACTGAGCACCCAGAACCCTGAGCACTGAGCACCCAGCACCCGAGTACTGAGCACCCAGTACCCTGAGTACTGAGCACCCAGCACTCTGAGTACTGAGCACCTAGCACCCCGAGCACTGAGCACCCAGCACCCTGAGCACTGAGCACCCTGAGTACTAAGCACCGAGCACCCTGAGTACTGAGCACCCAGCACCCTGAGCACTGAGCACCCAGCACCCCGAGCACTGAGCACCCAGCACCCTGAGTACTGAGCACCCAGCTCCCTGAGCACTGAGCACCCAGCACCCTGAGTAGTGAGCACCCAACGTACTGAGCACCGAGCACCCCGAGCACTGAGCACCCAGCACCCTGAGTACTGAGCACCGAGCACCCCGAGTACTGAGCACCCAGCACCCTGAGTACTGAGCTCCGAGCACCCCGAGCACTGAGCACCCAGCGCCCCGAGCACCGAGCACCCTGAGCACTTAGCACCCAGCACCCTGAGCAATGAGCACCCTGAGTACTGAGCACCCAGCACCTTGAGCACTGAGCAACGAGCACCCCGAGCACTGAGCACCCAGCACCCGGAGTACTGAGCACCCAGCACCCGGAGTACTGAGCACCCAGCACCCTGAGTACTAAGCACTGAGCACCCTGAGTACTGAGCACCCAGCACCCTGAGCACTGAACACACAGCACCCTGAGTACTGATCACCTCGAGCACTGAGCACCCAGCACCGCGACCACTGAGCACATAGCACCCCGAGCACTGAGCACCCAGCACCCTGAGTACTGAGCACCCAGCACCCTGAGTACTGAGCACCCAGCACCCTGAGCACTGATTACCCTGCACCCTGAGCACTGAGCACCCAGCACCCTGAGCACTGAGCACACAGCACCCTGAGCACTGAGCACCCAGCACCCTGAGTACTGAGCACTGAGCACCCAGCACCCCGAGCACTGAGCATCCAGCACCCTGAGCACTGAGCACCCAGCGCCCTGAGTACTGAGCACTGAGCACCCCGAGTACTGAGCACCGGCACCCCGAGCACTAAGCATCCAGCACCCCGAGCACCGAGCACCTAGCACCCTGAGCACTGAGCACCCAGCACCATGAGCACTGAGCACCCAGCACCCTGAGTACTGAGCACTGAGCACCCAGCACCCGAGCACTGAGCACCCAGCACCCTGAGTACTGAGCACTGAGCACCCAGCACCCCGAGCACTGAGCACCCAGCACCCTGAGCACTGAGCACCCAGCACCCGAGTACTGAGCACCCAGCACCCTGAGTACTGTGCACCCAGCACCCTGAGTACTGAGCACCCAGCACCCCGAGTACTGAGCACCCAGCACCCTGAGAACTGAGCACCCAGCACCCTGAGCACTGAGCACCCAGCACCCTGAGCACTGAGCACCAAGCACCCGAGTACTGAGCACCCAGTACCCTGAGTACTGAGCACCCAGCACCCTGAGTACTGAGCACCCAGCACCCCGAGTACTGAACACCCAGCACCCTGAGTACTGAGCACCCAGCACCCTGAGCACTGAGCACCCAGCACCCCGAGCACTGAGCACCCAGCACCCTGAGTACTGAGCACTCAGCACCCAGCTCCCGGAGTACTGAGCACCCAGCACCCTGAGCACTGAGCACCCAGCACCCCGAGCACTGAGCACCCAGCACCCTGAGCACTGAGCACCCAGCACCCTGAGTACTGAGCACTGAGCACCCAGCACCCCGAGCACTGAGCACCCAGCACCCTGAGCACTGAGGACCCAGCACCCTGAGCCCTGAGCACCCAGCACCCTGAGTACTGAGCACTCAGCACCCAGAACCCCGAGCACTGAGCACCCAGCACCCTGAGTACTGAGCCCTGAGCACCCAGCACCCCGAGCACTGAGCACCCAGCACCCTGAGCACTGAGCACCCAGCACCCGAGTACTGAGCACCCAGCACCCTGAGTACTGAGCACCCAGCAACCTGTGTACTGAGAACCCAGCACCCCGTGTACTGAGCACCCAGCACCCTGAGTACTGAGAACCCAGCACCCCGAGTACTGAACACCCAGCACCCTGAGTACTGAGCACCCAGCACCCTGAGCACTGAGCACCCAGCACCCCGAGCACTGAGCACCCAGCACCCTGAGCACTGAGCACCCAGCACCCTGAGCACTGAGCACCCAGCACCCTGAGCACTGAGCACCCAGCACCCTGAGCACTGAGCACCCACCACCCTGAGTAGTGAGCACCCAAAGTACTGAGCACCGAGCACAACGAGCACTGAGCACCCAGCACCCCGAGCACTGAGCACCCAGCACCCCGAGCACCGAGCACCCTGAGTACTAAGCACCGAGCACCCTGAATACTGAGCACCCAGCACCCTGAGCACTGAGCACCCAGCACACCGAGCACTGAGCACCCAGCACCCTGAGTACTGAGCACCCAGCACCCTGAGCACTGAGCACCCAGCACCCTGAGTAGTGAGCACCCAACATACTGAGCACCGAGCACCCCGAGCACTGAGCACCCAGCACCCTGAGTACTGAGCACCGAGAACCCCGAGTACTGAGCACCCAGCACCCTGAGTACTGAGCTCCGAGCACCCCGAGCACTGAGCACCCAGCGCCCCGAGCACCGAGCACCCTGAGCACTGAGCAGCCAGCACCCTGTGCAATGAGCACCCTGAGTACTGAGCACCCAGCACCTTGAGCACTGAGCACCGAGCACCCCGAGCACTGAGCACCCAGCACCCGGAGTACTGAGCACCCAGCACCCTGAGTACTAAGCACCGAGCACCCTGAGTACTGAGCACCCAGCAGCCTGAGCACTGAACACACAGCACCCTGAGTACTGAGCACCTCGAGCACTGAGCACCCAGCACCCTGAGTACTGAGCACCGAGCACCCCGAGCACTGAGCACCCAGCACCGCGACCACTGAGCACATAGCACCCCGAGCACTGAGCACCCAGCACCCTGAGTACTGAGCACCCAGCACCCTGAGTACTGAGCACCCAGCACCCTGAGCACTGATTACCCAGCACCCTGAGCACTGAGCACCCAGCACCCTGAGCACTGAGCACACAGCACCCTGAGCACTGAGCACCCAGCACCCTTCGTACTGAGCACTGAGCACCCAGCACCCCGAGCACTGAGCACCCAGCACCCTGAGTACTGAGCACCGAGCACCCCGAGCACTGAGCACCCAGCACCCTGAGTACTGAGCTCCGAGCACCCCGAGCACGGAGCACCCAGCGCCCCGAGCACCGAGCACCCTGAGCACTGAGCACCCAGCACCCTGAGCACTGAGCACCGAGCACCCCGAGTACTGAGCACCCAGCACCCTGAGCACTGAGCACCCAGCACCCTGAGTACTGAGCACCCAGCACCCTGAGTACTGAACACCCAGCACCCTGAGCACTGAGCACCCAGCACCCTGAGCACTGAGCACCCAGCACACTGAGCACTGAGCACCCAGGACCCTGAGTAGTGAGCACCCAACGTACTGAGCACCGAGCACCCCGAGCACTGAGCACCCAGCACCCTGAGTACTGAGCACCGATCACCCCGAGCACTGAGCACCCAGAACCCTGAGTACTGAGCTCCGAGCACCCCGAGCACCTGAGCACCCAGCACCCGGAGTACTGAGCACCCAGCACCCTGAGTACTAAGCACCGAGCACCCTGAGTACTGTGCTCCCAGTACCCTGAGCACTGAACACACAGCACCCTGAGTACTGAGCACCCCGAGCACTGAGCACCCAGCACCCTGAGTACTGAGCACCCAGCACCCTGAGTACTGAGCACCCAGCACCCTGTGTACTGAACACCCAGCACCCTGAGCACTGAGCACTGAGCACCCTGAGCACTGAGTACTGAGCACTGAGCACCCTGAGCACTGAGCACCCAGCACCCCGAGTACTGAGCACCCAGCACACCGAGCACTGAGCCCCCAGCGCCCCGAGCACTGACCACCCAGCACCCCGAGCACTGAGCACTGAGCACCCGGAGCACTGAGCACACAGCACCCCGAGTACTAAGCACTGAGCACCCTGAGCACTGAGCACCCAGCACCCCGAGTACTGAGCACTGAGCACCCTGAGTACTGAGAACCCAGCACCCTGAGCACTGAGTACCCAGCACCCTGAGCACAGAGCACCCAGCACCCTGAGCACTGAGCACCCAGCACCCTGAGCACTGAGCACCCAGCACCCTGAGTACTGAGCACTGAGCACCCAGCACCCCGAGCACTGAGCACCCAGCACCCTGAGTACTGAGCACTGAGCACCCAGCACCCCGAGCACTGAGCACCCAGCACCCTGAGCACTGAGCACCCAGCACCCGAGTACTGAGCACCCAGCACCCTGAGTACTGAGCACCCAGCACCCTGAGTACTGAGCACCCAGCACCCCAAGTACTGAGCACCCAGCACCCTGAGTACTGAGCACCCAGCACGCTGAGCACTGAGCACCCAGCACCCTGAGTACTGAGCACCCAGCACACTGAGCACTGAGCACCCAGGACCCTGAGTAGTGAGCACCCAACGTACTGAGCACCGAGCACCCCGAGCACTGAGCACCCAGCACCCTGAGTACTGAGCACCAATCACCCTGAGCACTGAGCACCCAGCACCCTGAGTACTGAGCTCCGAGCACCCCGAGCACTGAGCACCCAGCACCCTGAGCACTGAGTACCCAGCACCCTGAGCACTGAGCACCCAGCACCCTGAGTACTGAGCACCCAGCACGCTGAGCACTGAGCACCCAGCACCCTGAGTACTGAGCACCCAGCACCCCAAGTACTGAGCACCCAGCACCCGGAGTACTGAGCACCCAGCACGCTGAGCACTGAGCACCCAGCACCCTGAGTACTGAGCACCCAGCACCCTGAGCACTGAGCACCCAGCACCCTGAGCACTGAGCACCCAGCACACTGAGCACTGAGCACCCAGGACCCTGAGTAGTGAGCACCCAACGTACTGAGCACCGAGCACCCCGAGCACTGAGCACCCAGCACCCTGAGTACTGAGCACCAATCACCCTGAGCACTGAGCACCCAGCACCCTGAGTACTGAGCTCCGAGCACCCCGAGCACTGAGCACCCAGCACCCGGAGTACTGAGCACCCAGCACCCTGAGTACTAAGCACCGAGCACCCTGAGTACTGAGCACCCAGTACCCTGAGCACTGAACACACAGCACCCTGAGTACTGAGGACCCCGAGCACTGAGCACCCAGCACCCTGAGTACTGAGCACCCAGCACCCTGAGTACTGAGCACCCAGCACCCTGAGTACTGAACACCCAGCACCCTGAGCACTGAGCACTGAGCACCCTGAGCACTGAGTACTGAGCACTGAGCACCCTGAGCACTGAGCACCCAGCACCCCGAGTACTGAGCACCCAGCACACTGAGCACTGAGCCCACAGCGCCCCGAGCACTGACCACCCAGCACCCCGAGCACTGAGCACTGAGCACCCGGAGCACTGAGCACACAGCACAACGAGTACTGAGCACTGAGCACCCTGAGCACTGAGCACCCAGCACCCCGAGTACTGAGCACTGAGCACCCTGAGTACTGAGCACCCAGCACCCTGAGCACTGAGCACCCAGCACCCCGAGCACTGAGCACCCAGAACCCTGAGCACTGAGCACCCAGCACCCGAGTACTGAGCACCCAGTACCCTGAGTACTGAGCACCCAGCACTCTGAGTACTGAGCACCTAGCACCCCGAGCACTGAGCACCCAGCACCCCGAGCACTGAGCACCCTGAGTACTAAGCACCGAGCACCCTGAGTACTGAGCACCCAGCACCCTGAGCACTGAGCACCCAGCACCCCGAGCACTGAGCACCCAGCACCCTGAGTACTGAGCACCCAGCACCCTGAGCACTGAGCACCCAGCACCCTGAGTAGTGAGCACCCAACGTACTGAGCACCGAGCACCCCGAGCACTGAGCACCCAGCACCCTGAGTACTGAGCACCGAGCACCCCGAGTACTGATCACCCAGCACCCTGAGTACTGAGCTCCGAGCACCCTGAGCACTGAGCACCCAGCGCCCCGAGCACCGAGCACCCTGAGCACTTAGCACCCAGCACCCTGAGCAATGAGCACCCTGAGTACTGAGCACCCAGCACCTTGAGCACTGAGCAACGAGCACCCCGAGCACTGAGCACCCAGCACCCGGAGTACTGAGCACCCAGCACCCTGAGTACTGAGCACCCAGCACCTTGAGCACTGAGCAACGAGCACCCTGAGTACTGAGCACCCAGCACCCTGAGCACTGAACACACAGCACCCTGAGTACTGATCACCTCGAGCACTGAGCACCCAGCACCGCGACCACTGAGCACATAGCACCCCGAGCACTGAGCACCCAGCACCCTGAGTACTGAGCACCCAGCACCCTGAGTACTGAGCACCCAGCACCCTGAGCACTGATTGCCCAGCACCCTGAGCACTGAGCACCCAGCACCCTGAGCACTGAGCACACAGCACCCTGAGCACTGAGCACCCAGCACCCTGAGTACTGAGCACTGAGCACCCAGCACCCCGAGCACTGAGCATCCAGCACCCTGAGTACTGAGCACCGAGCACCCCGAGCACTGAGCACCCAGCACCCTGAGTACTGAGCTCCGAGCACCCCGAGCACTGAGCACCCAGCGCCCGGAGCACCGAGCACCCTGAGCACTGAGCACCCAGCACCCTGAGCACTGAGCACCGAGCACCCCGAGTACTGAGCACCCAGCACCCTGAGTACTGAACACCCAGCACCCTGAGCACTGAGCACTGAGCACCCTGAGCACTGAGTACTGAGCACCGAGCACCCCGAGAACTGAGCACCCAGCACCCGGAGTACTGAGCACCCAGCACCCTGAGTACTGAGCACCCAGCACCCTGAGTACTGAGCACCCAGTACCCTGAGCACTGAACACACAGCACCCTGAGTACTGAGGACCCCGAGCACTGAGCACCCAGCACCCTGAGTACTGAGCACCCAGCACCCTGAGTACTGAGCACCCAGCACCCTGAGTACTGAACACCCAGCACCCTGAGCACTGAGCACTGAGCACCCTGAGCACTGAGTACTGAGCACTGAGCACCCTGAGCACTGAGCACCCAGCACCCCGAGTACTGAGCACCCAGCACACTGAGCACTGAGCCCACAGCGCCCCGAGCACTGACCACCCAGCACCCCGAGCACTGAGCACTGAGCACCCGGAGCACTGAGCACACAGCACAACGAGTACTGAGCACTGAGCACCCTGAGCACTGAGCACCCAGCACCCCGAGTACTGAGCACTGAGCACCCTGAGTACTGAGCACCCAGCACCCTGAGCACTGAGCACCCAGCACCCCGAGCACTGAGCACCCAGAACCCTGAGCACTGAGCACCCAGCACCCGAGTACTGAGCACCCAGTACCCTGAGTACTGAGCACCCAGCACTCTGAGTACTGAGCACCTAGCACCCCGAGCACTGAGCACCCAGCACCCCGAGCACTGAGCACCCTGAGTACTAAGCACCGAGCACCCTGAGTACTGAGCACCCAGCACCCTGAGCACTGAGCACCCAGCACCCCGAGCACTGAGCACCCAGCACCCTGAGTACTGAGCACCCAGCACCCTGAGCACTGAGCACCCAGCACCCTGAGTAGTGAGCACCCAACGTACTGAGCACCGAGCACCCCGAGCACTGAGCACCCAGCACCCTGAGTACTGAGCACCGAGCACCCCGAGTACTGAGCACCCAGCACCCTGAGTACTGAGCTCCGAGCACCCCGAGCACTGAGCACCCAGCGCCCCGAGCACCGAGCACCCTGAGCACTTAGCACCCAGCACCCTGAGCAATGAGCACCCTGAGTACTGAGCACCCAGCACCTTGAGTACTGAGCACCGAGCACCCCGAGCACTGAGCACCCAGCACCCGGAGTACTGAGCACCCAGCACCCTGAGTAATAAGCACCGAGCACCCTGAGTACTGAGCACCCAGCACCCTGAGCACTGAACACACAGCACCCTGAGTACTGAGCACCTCGAGCACTGAGCACCCAGCACCGCGACCACTGAGCACATAGCACCCCGAGCACTGAGCACCCAGCACCCTGAGTACTGAGCACCCAGCACCCTGAGTACTGAGCACCCAGCACCCTGAGCACTGATTACCCAGCACCCTGAGCACTGAGCACCCAGCACCCTGAGCACTGAGCACACAGCACCCTGAGCACTGAGCACCCAGCACCCTGAGTACTGAGCACTGAGCACCCAGCACCCCGAGCACTGAGCATCCAGCACCCTGAGTACTGAGCACCGAGCACCCCGAGCACTGAGCACCCAGCACCCTGAGTACTGAGCTGCGAGCACCCCGAGCACTGAGCACCCAGCGCCCGGAGCACCGAGCACCCTGAGCACTGAGCACCCAGCACCCTGAGCACTGAGCACCGAGCACCCCAAGTACTGAGCACCCAGCACCCTGAGTACTGAACACCCAGCACCCTGAGCACTGAGCACTGAGCACCCTGAGCACTGAGTACTGAGCACCGAGCACCCCGAGAACTGAGCACCCAGCACCCGGAGTACTGAGCACCCAGCACCCTGAGTACTGAGCACCCAGCACCCCGAGCACTGAGCACCCAGCACCCTGAGCCCTGAGCACCCAGCACCCTGAGTACTGAGCACTGAGCACCCAGCACCCCGAGCACTGAGCACCCAGCACCCTGAGCACTGAGCACCCAGCACCCCGAGTACTGAGCACCCAGCACCCTGAGTACTGAGAACCCAGCACCCCGAGTACTGAACACCCAGCACCCTGAGTACTGAGCACCCAGCACCCTGAGCACTGAGCACCCAGCACCCCGAGCACTGAGCACCCAGCACCCTGAGTACTGAGCACTCAGCACCCAGCACCCGGAGTACTGAGCACCCAGCACCCTGAGCACTGAGCACCCAGCACCCCGAGCACTGAGCACCCAGCACACTGAGCACTGAGCCCACAGCGCCCCGAGCACTGACCACCCAGCACCCCGAGCACTGAGCACTGAGCACCCGGAGCACTGAGCACACAGCACAACGAGTACTGAGCACTGAGCACCCTGAGCACTGAGCACCCAGCACCCCGAGTACTGAGCACTGAGCACCCTGAGTACTGAGCACCCAGCACCCTGAGCACTGAGCACCCAGCACCCCGAGCACTGAGCACCCAGAACCCTGAGCACTGAGCACCCAGCACCCGAGTACTGAGCACCCAGTACCCTGAGTACTGAGCACCCAGCACTCTGAGTACTGAGCACCTAGCACCCCGAGCACTGAGCACCCAGCACCCCGAGCACTGAGCACCCTGAGTACTAAGCACCGAGCACCCTGAGTACTGAGCACCCAGCACCCTGAGCACTGAGCACCCAGCACCCCGAGCACTGAGCACCCAGCACCCTGAGTACTGAGCACCCAGCACCCTGAGCACTGAGCACCCAGCACCCTGAGTAGTGAGCACCCAACGTACTGAGCACCGAGCACCCCGAGCACTGAGCACCCAGCACACTGAGTACTGAGCACCGAGCAACCCGAGTACTGAGCACCCAGCACCCTGAGTACTGAGCTCCGAGCACCCCGAGCACTGAGCACCCAGCGCCCCGAGCACCGAGCACCCTGAGCACTTAGCACCCAGCACCCTGAGCAATGAGCACCCTGAGTACTGAGCACCCAGCACCTTGAGTACTGAGCACCGAGCACCCCGAGCACTGAGCACCCAGCACCCGGAGTACTGAGCACCCAGCACCCTGAGTACTAAGCACCGAGCACCCTGAGTACTGAGCACCCAGCACCCTGAGCACTGAACACACAGCACCCTGAGTACTGAGCACCTCGAGCACTGAGCACCCAGCACCGCGACCACTGAGCACATAGCACCCCGAGCACTGAGCACCCAGCACCCTGAGTACTGAGCACCCAGCACCCTGAGTACTGAGCACCCAGCACCCTGAGCACTGATTACCCAGCACCCTGAGCACTGAGCACCCAGCACCCTGAGCACTGAGCACACAGCACCCTGAGCACTGAGCACCCAGCACCCTGAGTACTGAGCACTGAGCACCCAGCACCCCGAGCACTGAGCATCCAGCACCCTGAGTACTGAGCACCGAGCACCCCGAGCACTGAGCACCCAGCACCCTGAGTACTGAGCTCCGAGCACCCCGAGCACTGAGCACCCAGCGCCCGGAGCACCGAGCACCCTGAGCACTGAGCACCCAGCACCCTGAGCACTGAGCACCGAGCACCCCAAGTACTGAGCACCCAGCACCCTGAGTACTGAACACCCAGCACCCTGAGCACTGAGCACCCTGAGCACTGAGTACTGAGCACCGAGCACCCCGAGAACTGAGCACCCAGCACCCGGAGTACTGAGCACCCAGCACCCTGAGTACTGAGCACCCAGCACCCCGAGCACTGAGCACCCAGCACCCTGAGCACTGAGCACCCAGCACCCTGAGTACTGAGCACTGAGCACCCAGCACCCCGAGCACTGAGCACCCAGCACCCTGAGCACTGAGCACCCAGCACCCCGAGTACTGAGCACCCAGCACCCTGAGTACTGAGAACCCAGCACCCCGAGTACTGAACACCCAGCACCCTGAGTACTGAGCTCCCAGCACCCTGAGCACTGAGCACCCAGCACCCCGAGCACTGAGCACCCAGCACCCTGAGTACTGAGCACTCAGCACCCAGCACCCGGAGTACTGAGCACCCAGCACCCTGAGCACTGAGCACCCAGCACCCCGAGCACTGAGCACCCAGCACCCTGAGCACTGAGCACCCAGCACCCTGAGTACTGAGCACTGAGCACCCAGCACCCCGAGCACTGAGCACCCAGCACCCTGAGCACTGAGGACACAGCACCCTGAGCCCTGAGCACCCAGCACCCTGAGTACTGAGCACTCAGCACCCAGCACCCCGAGCACTGAGCACCCAGCACCCTGAGTACTGAGCCCTGAGCACCCAGCACCCCGAGCACTGAGCACCCAGCACCCTGAGCACTGAGCACCCAGCACCCGAGTACTGAGCACCCAGCACCCTGAGTACTGAGCACCCAGCAACCTGTGTACTGAGAACCCAGCACCCCGTGTACTGAGCACCCAGCACCCTGAGTACTGAGAACCCAGCACCCCGAGTACTGAACACCCAGCACCCTGAGTACTGAGCACCCAGCACCCTGAGCACTGAGCACCCAGCACCCCGAGCACTGAGCACCCAGCACCCTGAGCACTGAGCACCCAGCACCCTGAGCACTGAGCACCCAGCACCCTGAGCACTGAGCACGCACCACCCTGAGCACTGAGCACCCACCACCCTGAGTAGTGAGCACCCAAAGTACTGAGCACCGAGCACAACGAGCACTGAGCCCCCAGCACCCTGAGTACTGAGCACCGAGAACCCCGAGCACTGAGCACCCAGCACCCTGAGTACTGAGCTCCGAGCACCCCGAGGACTGAGCACCCAGCGCCCCGAGCACCGAGCACCCTGAGCACTGAGCACCCAGCACCCTGAGTACTGAGCACACAGCACCCTGAGCAATGAGCACCCTGAGTACTGAGTACCCAGCACCTTGAGCACTGAGCACCGAGCACCCCGAGCACTGAGCACCCAGCACCCGGAGTACTGAGCACCAAGCACCCTGAGTACTAAGCACCGAGCACCCTGAGTACTGAGCACCCAGCACCCTGAGCACTGAACACACAGCACCCTTAGTACTGAGCACCTCGAGCACTGAGCACCCAACACCCTGAGTACTGAGCACCGAGCACCCCGAGCACTGAGCACCCAGCACCGCGAGCACTGAGCACCCAGCACCCCGAGCACTGAGCACCCAGCAACCTGAGTACTGAGCACCCAACACCCTGAGTATTGAGCACCCAGCACCCTGAGCACTGAGTACCCAGCACCCTGAGCACTGAGCACCCAGCACCCTGAGCACTGAGCACCCAGCACCCTGAGCACTGAGCACCCAGCACCCTGAGTACTGAGAACTGAGCACCCAGCACCCTGAGCACTGAGCACCCAGCACCCTGAGTACTGAGCACTGAGCACCCAGCACCCTGAGCACTGAGCACCCAGCACCCGAGTACTGAGCACCCAGCACCCTGAGTACTGAGCACCCAGCACCCTAAGTACTGAGCGCCCAGCACCCCGAGTACTGAGCACCCAGCACCCTCAGTACTGAGCACCCAGCACCCTGAGCACTGAGCACCCAGCACCCTGAGCACTGAGCACCCAGCACCCTGAGTACTGAGCACCCAGCACCCTGAGCACTGAGCACCCAGCACCCTGAGCACTGAGAACCCAGCACACTGAGCACTGAGCACCCAGCACCCTGAGTAGTGAGCACCCAACGTACTGAGCACCGAGCACCCCGAGCACTGAGCACCCAGCACCCTGAGTACTGAGCACCGACCACCCCGAGAACTGAGCACCCAGCACCCTGAATACTGAGCTCCGAGCACCCCGAGCACTGAGCACCCAGCACCCGGAGTACTGAGCACCCAGCACCCTGAGCACTGAGCACCCAGCACCCTGAGTTGTGAGCACCCAACATACTGAGCACCGAGCACCCCGAGCACTGAGCACCCAGCACCCTGAGTACTGAGCACCGAGCACCCCGAGCACTGAGCACCCAGCACCCTGAGTACTGAGCTCCGAGCACCGTGAGCACTGAGCACCCAGCGCCCCGAGCACGGAGCACCCTGAGCACTGAGCACCCAGCAACCTGAGCAATGAGCACCGAGCACCCAGCACCCCGAGCACTGAGCACCCAGCACCCTGAGCACTGAGGACCCAGCACCCTGAGCCCTGAGCACCCAGCACCCTGAGTACTGAGCACTCAGCACCCAGCACCCCGAGCACTGAGCACCCAGCACCCTGAGTACTGAGCCCTGAGCACCCAGCACCCCGAGCACTGAGCACCCAGCACCCTGAGCACTGAGCACCCAGCACCCGAGTACTGAGCACCCAGCACCCTGAGTACTGAGCACCCAGCAACCTGTGTACTGAGAACCCAGCACCCCGTGTACTGAGCACCCAGCACCCTGAGTACTGAGAACAAAGCACCCCGAGTACTGAACACCCAGCACCCTGAGTACTGAGCACCCAGCACCCTGAGCACTGAGCACCCAGCACCCCGAGCACTGAGCACCCAGCACCTTGAGTACTGAGCACCCAGCACCCTGAGCACTGAGCACCCAGCACCCTGAGCACTGAGCACCCACCACCCTGAGCACTGAGCACCCACCACCCTGAGTAGTGAGCACCCAAAGTACTGAGCACCGAGCACAACGAGCACTGAGCACCCAGCACCCTGAGTACTGAGCACCGAGAACCCCGAGCACTGAGCACCCAGCACCCTGAGTACTGAGCTCTGAGCACCCCGAGGACTGAGCACCCAGCGCCCCGAGCACCGAGCACCCTGAGCACTGAGCACCCAGCACCCTGAGTATTGAGCACCCAGCACCCTGAGCAATGAGCACCCTGAGTACTGAGCACCCAGCACCTTGAGCACTGAGCACCGAGCACCCCGAGCACTGAGCACCCAGCACCCGGAGTACTGAGCACCAAGCACCCTGAGTACTAAGCACCGAGCACCCTGAGTACTGAGCACCCAGCACCCTGAGCACTGAACACACAGCACCCTGAGTACTGAGCACCTCGAGCACTGAGCACCCAACACCCTGAGTACTGAGCACCGAGCACCCCGAGCACTGAGCACCCAGCACCCGGAGTACTGAGCACCAAGCACCCTGAGTACTAAGCACCGAGCACCCTGAGTACTGAGCACCCAGCACCCTGAGCACTGAACACACAGCACCCTGAGTACTGAGCACCTCGAGCACTGAGCACCCAACAACCTGAGTACTGAGCACCGAGCACCCCGAGCACTGAGCACCCAGCACCCCGAGCACTGAGCACCCAGCAACCTGAGTACTGAGCACCCAGCACCCTGAGTATTGAGCACCCAGCACCCTGAGCACTGAGTACCCAGCACCCTGAGCACTGAGCACCCAGCACCCTGAGCATTGAGCACACAGCACCCTGAGCACTGAGCACCCAGCACCCTGAGTACTGAGAACTGAGCACCCAGCACCCTGAGCACTGAGCATCCAGCACCCTGAGTACTGAGCACTGAGCACCCAGCACCCCGAGCACTGAGCACCCAGCACCCTGAGCACTGAGCACCCAGCACCCGAGTACTGAGCACCCAGCACCGTGAGTACTGAGCACCCAGCACCCGCCCAGCACCCCGAGTACTGAGCACCCAGCACCGTCAGTACTGAGCACCCAGCACCCTGAGCACTGAGCACCCAGCACCCTGAGCACTGAGCACCCAGCACCCTGAGTACTGAGCACCCAGCACCCTGAGAACTGAGCACCCAGCACCCTGAGCACTGAGCACCCAGCACACTGAGCACTGACCACCGAGCACCCTGAGTAGTGAGCACCCAACGTACTGAGCACCGAGCACCCCGAGCACTGAGCACCCAGCACCCTGAGTACTGAGCACCGATCACCCCGAGAACTGAGCACCCAGCACCCTGAGTACTGAGCTCCGAGCACCCCGAGCACTGAGCACCCAGCACCCGGAGTACTGAGCACCCAGCACCCTGAGCACTGAGCACCCAGCACCCTGAGTATTGAGCACCCAGCACCCTGAGCACTGAGTACCCAGCACCCTGAGCACTGAGCACCCAGCACCCTGAGCACTGAGCACACAGCACCCTGAGCACTGAGCACCCAGCACCCTGAGTACTGAGAACTGAGCACCCAGCACCCTGAGCACTGAGCACCCAGCACCCTGAGTACTGAGCACTGAGCACCCAGCACCCCGAGCACTGAGCACCCAGCACCCTGAGCACTGAGCACCCAGCACCCGAGTACTGAGCACCCAGCACCCTGAGTACTGAGCACCCAGCACCCGCCCAGCACCCCGAGTACTGAGCACCCAGCACCCTCAGTACTGAGCACCCAGCACCCTGAGCACTGAGCACCCAGCACCCTGAGCACTGAGCACCCAGCACCCTGAGTACTGAGCACTGAGCACCCAGCACCCTGAGCACTGAGCACCCAGCACCCGAGTACTGAGCACCCAGCACCCTGAGTACTGAGCACCCAGCACCCTAAGTACTGAGCGCCCAGCACCCCGAGTACTGAGCACCCAGCACCCTCAGTACTGAGCACCCAGCACCCTGAGCACTGAGCACCCAGCACCCTGAGCACTGAGCACCCAGCACCCTGAGTACTGAGCACCCAGCACCCTGAGCACTGAGCACCCAGCACCCTGAGCACTGAGAACCCAGCACACTGAGCACTGAGCACCCAGCACCCTGAGTAGTGAGCACCCAACGTACTGAGCACCGAGCACCCCGAGCACTGAGCACCCAGCACCCTGAGTACTGAGCACCGACCACCCCGAGAACTGAGCACCCAGCACCCTGAATACTGAGCTCCGAGCACCCCGAGCACTGAGCACCCAGCACCCGGAGTACTGAGCACCCAGCACCCTGAGCACTGAGCACCCAGCACCCTGAGTTGTGAGCACCCAACATACTGAGCACCGAGCACCCCGAGCACTGAGCACCCAGCACCCTGAGTACTGAGCACCGAGCACCCCGAGCACTGAGCACCCAGCACCCTGAGTACTGAGCTCCGAGCACCGTGAGCACTGAGCACCCAGCGCCCCGAGCACAGAGCACCCTGAGCACTGAGCACCCAGCAACCTGAGCAATGAGCACCGAGCACCCAGCACCCCGAGCACTGAGCACCCAGCACCCTGAGCACTGAGGACCCAGCACCCTGAGCCCTGAGCACCCAGCACCCTGAGTACTGAGCACTCAGCACCCAGCACCCCGAGCACTGAGCACCCAGCACCCTGAGTACTGAGCCCTGAGCACCCAGCACCCCGAGCACTGAGCACCCAGCACCCTGAGCACTGAGCACCCAGCACCCGAGTACTGAGCACCCAGCACCCTGAGTACTGAGCACCCAGCAACCTGTGTACTGAGAACCCAGCACCCCGTGTACTGAGCACCCAGCACCCTGAGTACTGAGAACCCAGCACCCCGAGTACTGAACACCCAGCACCCTGAGTACTGAGCACCCAGCACCCTGAGCACTGAGCACCCAGCACCCCGAGCACTGAGCACCCAGCACCTTGAGTACTGAGCACCCAGCACCCTGAGCACTGAGCACCCAGCACCCTGAGCACTGAGCACCCACCACCCTGAGCACTGAGCACCCACCACCCTGAGTAGTGAGCACCCAAAGTACTGAGCACCGAGCACAACGAGCACTGAGCACCCAGCACCCTGAGTACTGAGCACCGAGAACCCCGAGCACTGAGCACCCAGCACCCTGAGTACTGAGCTCTGAGCACCCCGAGGACTGAGCACCCAGCGCCCCGAGCACCGAGCACCCTGAGCACTGAGCACCCAGCACCCTGAGTACTGAGCACCCAGCACCCTGAGCAATGAGCACCCTGAGTACTGAGCACCCAGCACCTTGAGCACTGAGCACCGAGCACCCCGAGCACTGAGCACCCAGCACCCGGAGTACTGAGCACCAAGCACCCTGAGTACTAAGCACCGAGCACCCTGAGTACTGAGCACCCAGCACCCTGAGCACTGAACACACAGCACCCTGAGTACTGAGCACCTCGAGCACTGAGCACCCAACACCCTGAGTACTGAGCACCGAGCACCCCGAGCACTGAGCACCCAGCACCCGGAGTACTGAGCACCAAGCACCCTGAGTACTAAGCACCGAGCACCCTGAGTACTGAGCACCCAGCACCCTGAGCACTGAACACACAGCACCCTGAGTACTGAGCACCTCGAGCACTGAGCACCCAACACCCTGAGTACTGAGCACCGAGCACCCCGAGCACTGAGCACCCAGCACCCCGAGCACTGAGCACCCAGCAACCTGAGTACTGAGCACCCAGCACCCTGAGTATTGAGCACCCAGCACCCTGAGCACTGAGTACCCAGCACCCTGAGCACTGAGCACCCAGCACCCTGAGCATTGAGCACACAGCACCCTGAGCACTGAGCACCCAGCACCCTGAGTACTGAGAACTGAGCACCCAGCACCCTGAGCACTGAGCATCCAGCACCCTGAGTACTGAGCACTGAGCACCCAGCACCCCGAGCACTGAGCACCCAGCACCCTGAGCACTGAGCACCCAGCACCCGAGTACTGAGCACCCAGCACCGTGAGTACTGAGCACCCAGCACCCGCCCAGCACCCCGAGTACTGAGCACCCAGCACCGTCAGTACTGAGCACCCAGCACCCTGAGCACTGAGCACCCAGCACCCTGAGCACTGAGCACCCAGCACCCTGAGTACTGAGCACCCAGCACCCTGAGAACTGAGCACCCAGCACCCTGAGCACTGAGCACCCAGCACACTGAGCACTGACCACCGAGCACCCTGAGTAGTGAGCACCCAACGTACTGAGCACCGAGCACCCCGAGCACTGAGCACCCAGCACCCTGAGTACTGAGCACCGATCACCCCGAGAACTGAGCACCCAGCACCCTGAGTACTGAGCTCCGAGCACCCCGAGCACTGAGCACCCAGCACCCGGAGTACTGAGCACCCAGCACCCTGAGCACTGAGCACCCAGCACCCTGAGTATTGAGCACCCAGCACCCTGAGCACTGAGTACCCAGCACCCTGAGCACTGAGCACCCAGCACCCTGAGCACTGAGCACACAGCACCCTGAGCACTGAGCACCCAGCACCCTGAGTACTGAGAACTGAGCACCCAGCACCCTGAGCACTGAGCACCCAGCACCCTGAGTACTGAGCACTGAGCACCCAGCACCCCGAGCACTGAGCACCCAGCACCCTGAGCACTGAGCACCCAGCACCCGAGTACTGAGCACCCAGCACCCTGAGTACTGAGCACCCAGCACCCGCCCAGCACCCCGAGTACTGAGCACCCAGCACCCTCAGTACTGAGCACCCAGCACCCTGAGCACTGAGCACCCAGCACCCTGAGCACTGAGCACCCAGCACCCTGAGTACTGAGCACCCAGCACCCTGAGCACTGAGCACCCAGCACCCTGAGCACTGAGCACCCAGCACACTGAGCACTGAGCACCCAGCACCCTGAGTAGTGAGCACCCAACGTACTGAGCACCGAGCACTCCGAGCACTGAGCACCCAGCACCCTGAGTACTGAGCACCGAGCACCCCGAGCACTGAGCACCCAGCACCCTGAGTACTGAGCTCCGAGCACCGTGAGCACTGATCACCCAGCGCCCCGAGCACGGAGCACCCTGAGCACAGAGCACCCAGCACCCTGAGCAATGAGCACCCTGAGTACTGAGCACCCAGCACCTTGAGCACTGAGCACCGAGCACCGCGACCACTGAGCACCCAGCACCCTGGGTACTAAGCACCAAGCACCCTGAGTACTGAGCACCCAGCACCCTGAGCACTGAACACACAGCACCCTGAGTACTGAGCACCTCGAGCACTGAGCACCCAGCACCCTGAGTACTGAGCACCGAGCACCCCGAGCACTGAGCACCCAGCACAGCGAGCACTGAGCACCCAGCACCCCGAGCACTGAGCACCCAGCACCCTGAGCACTGAGGACCCAGCACCCTGAGCCCTGAGAACACAGCACCCTGAGTACTGAGCACTCAGCACCCAGCACCCCGAGCACTGAGCACCCAGCACCCTGAGTACTGAGCACCGAGCACCCCGAGTACTGAGCACCCAGCACCCTGAGTACTGAGCACCCAGCACCCCGAGCACTGAGCACCCAGCACCCTGAGCACTGAGCACACAGCACCCTGAGTACTGAGCACTGAGCACCCAGCACCCCGAGCACTGAGCACCCAGCACCCTGAGCACTGAGGACCCAGCACCCTGAGCCCTGAGCACCCAACACCCTGAGTACTGAGCACTCAGCACCCAGCACCCCGAGCACTGAGCACCCAGCACCCTGAGTACTGAGCCCTGAGCACCCAGCACCCCGAGCACTGAGCACCCAGCACCCTGAGCACTGAGCACCCAGCACCCGAGTACTGAGCACCCAGCACCCTGAGTACTGAGCACCCAGCAACCTGTGTACTGAGAACCCAGCACCCCGAGTACTGAGCACCCAGCACCCTGAGTACTGAGAACCCAGCACCCCGAGTACTGAACACCCAGCATCCTGAGTACTGAGCACCCAGCCCCCTGAGCACTGAGCACCCAGCACCCCGAGAACTGAGCACCCAGCACCCTGAGTACTGAGCACCCAGCACCCTGAGCACTGAGCACCCAGCACCCTGAGCACTGAGCACCCAGCACCCTGAGTAGTGAGCACCCAAAGTACTGAGCACCGAGCACAACGAGCACTGAGCACCCAGCACCCTGAGTACTGAGCACCGAGAACCCCGAGCACTGAGCACCCAGCACCCTGAGTACTGAGCTCCGAGCACCCCGAGGACGGAGCTCCCAGCGCACCGAGCACCGAGCACCCTGAGCACTGAGCACCCAGCACCCTGAGTACTGAGCACCCAGCACCCTGAGCAATGAGCACCCTGAGTACTGAGCACCCAGCACCTTGAGCACTGAGCACCGAGCACCCCGAGCACTGAGCACCCAGCACCCGGAGTACTGAGCACCAAGCACCCTGAGTACTAAGCACCGAGCACCCTGAGTACTGAGCACCCAGCACCCTGAGCACTGAACACACAGCACC
The DNA here is from genome assembly GCF_018167655.1 of Microtus oregoni. Classification (NCBI taxonomy): domain Eukaryota; kingdom Metazoa; phylum Chordata; class Mammalia; order Rodentia; family Cricetidae; genus Microtus; species Microtus oregoni. The sequence continues at coordinate 5,701,778 of NW_024544028.1, read as the reverse complement.
CTGAGTACTGAGCACCTCGAGCACTGAGCACCCAGCACCCTGAGTACTGAGCACCGAGCACCCCGAGCACTGAGCACCCAGCACCGCGAGCACTGAGCACCCAGCAACCTGAGTACTGAGCACCCAGCACCCTGAGTACTGAGCACCCAGCACCCTGAGCACTGAGTACCCAGCACCCTGAGCACTGAGCACCCAGCACCCTGAGCACTGAGCACACAGGACCCTGAGCACTGAGCACCCAGCACCCTGAGTACTGAGCACTGAGCACCCAGCACCCTGAGCACTGAGCGCCCAGCACCCTGAGTACTGAGCACTGAGCACCCAGCACCCCGAGCACTGAGCACCCAGCACCCGAGTACTGAGCACCCAGCACCCTGAGTACTGAGCACCCAGCACCCTGAGTACTGAGCGCCCAGCACCCCGAGTACTGAGCACCCAGCACCCTGAGTACTGAGCACCCAGCAGCCTGAGCACTGAGCACCCAGCACCCCGAGCACTGAGCACCCAGCACCCTGAGTACTGAGCACCCAGCACCCTGAGCACTGAGCACCCAGCACCCTGAGCACTGAGCACCCAGCACACTGAGCACTGAGCACCCAGCACCCTGAGTAGTGAGCACCCAACGTACTGAGCACCGAGCACCCCGAGCACTGAGCACCCAGCACCCTGAGTACTGAGCACCGATCACCCCGAGAACTGAGCACCCAGCACCCTGAGTACTGAGCTTTGAGCACCCCGAGCACTGAGCACCCAGCACCCGGAGTACTGAGCACCCAGCCCCCTGAGCACTGAGCACCCAGCACCCTGAGTTGTGAGCACCCAACGTACTGAGCACCGAGCACCCCGAGCAGTGAGCACCCAGCACCCTGAGTACTGAGCACCGAGCACCCTGAGCCCTGAGCACCCAGCACCCTGAGTACTGAGCTCCGAGCACCGTGAGCACTGAGCACCCAGCGCCCCGAGCACGGAGCACCCTGAGCACTGAGCACCCAGCACCCTGAGCAATGAGCACCCTGAGTACTGAGCACCCAGCACCTTGAGCACTGAGCAACGAGCACCCCGAGCACTGAGCACCCAGCACCCAGAGTACTGAGCACCCAGCACCCTGAGTACTAAGCACCGAGCACCCTGAGTACTGAGCACCCAGCACCCTGAGCACTGAACACACAGCACCCTGAGTACTGAGCACCTCGAGCACTGAGCACCCAGCACCCTGAGTACTGAGCACCGAGCACCCCGAGCACTGAGCACCCAGCACCGCGAGCACTGAGCACCCAGCACCCGAGCACTGAGCACCCAGCACCCTGAGTAATGAGCACAGAGCACCCTGAGTACTGAGCACCCAGCACCCTGAGCACTGAGTACCCTGCACCCTGAGCACTGAGCACCCAGCACACTGAGCACTGAGCACACAGCACCCTGAGCACTGAGCACCCTGAGTACTGAGCACCCAGCACACTGAGCACTGAGCACACAGCACCCTGAGCACTGAGCACCCAGCACCCTGAGTACTGAGCACTGAGCACCCAGCACAAGGAGCACTGAGCACCCAGCACCCTGAGTACTGAGCACTGAGCACCCAGCACCCCGATCACTGAGCACCCAGCACCCTGAGCACTGAGCACCCAGCACCCGAGTACTGAGCACCCAGCACCCTGAGTACTGAGCACCCATCACCCTGAGTACTGAGCGCCCAGCACCCCGAGTACTGAGCACCCAGCACCCTGAGTACTGAGCACCCAGCACCCTGCGCACTGAGCACCCAGCACCCCGAGCACTGAGCACCCAGCACCCTGAGTACTGAGCACCCAGCACCCTGAGTACTGAACACTCAGCACCCAGCACCCTGAGCACTAAGCACCGATCACCCTGAGTACTGAGCACCCAGTACCCTGAGCACTGAACACTCAGCACCCTGAGTACTGAGCACCCCGAGCACTGAGCACCCAGCACCCTGATCACTGAGCACCCAGCACCCTGAGTACTGAGCACCCAGCACCCTGAGTACTGAACACCCAGCACCCTGAGCACTGAGCACTGAGCACCCTGAGCACTGAGTACTGAGAATTGAGCACCCTGAGCACTGAGCACCCAGCACCCTGAGTACTGAGCACTGAGCACCCAGCACCCCGAGCACTGAGCACCCAGCACCCAGAGTACTGAGCACCCAGCACCCTGAGTACTAAGCACCGAGCACCCTGAGTACTGAGCACCCAGCACCCTGAGCACTGAACACACAGCACCCTGAGTACTGAGCACCTCGAGCACTGAGCACCCAGCACCCTGAGTACTGAGCACCGAGCACCCCGAGCACTGAGCACCCAGCACCGCGAGCACTGAGCACCCAGCACCCGAGCACTGAGCACCCAGCACCCTGAGTAATGAGCACAGAGCACCCTGAGTACTGAGCACCCAGCACCCTGAGCACTGAGTACCCTGCACCCTGAGCACTGAGCACCCAGCACCCTGAGCACTGAGCACACTGCGCCCTGAGCACTGAGCACCCAGCACCCTGAGTACTGAGCACTGAGCACCCAGCACAAGGAGCACTGAGCACCCAGCACCCTGAGTAGTGAGCACTGAGCACCCAGCACCCCGATCACTGAGCACCCAGCACCCTGAGCACTGAGCACCCAGCACCCGAGTACTGAGCACCCAGCACCCTGAGTACTGAGCACCCAGCACCCTGAGTACTGAGCGCCCAGCACCCCGAGTACTGAGCACCCAGCACCCTGAGTACTGAGCACCCAGCACCCTGCGCACTGAGCACCCAGCACCCCGAGCACTGAACACCCAGCACCCTGAATACTGAGCACCAAGCACCCTGAGCACTGAGCACCCAGCACACTGAGCACTGAGCACCCAGCACACAGTGTAGTGAGCACCCAACGTCCTGAGCACCGAGCACCCCGAGCACTGAGCAACCAGCACTCTGAGTACTGAGCACCGATCACCCCGAGAACTGAGCACCCATCACCCTGAGTACTGAGCTCCGAGCACCCCGAGCACTGAGCACCCAGCACCCGGAGTACTGAGCACCCAGCACCCTGAGTACAAAGCACCGATCACCCTGAGTACTGAGCACCCAGTACCCCGAGCACTGAACACTCAGCACCCTGAGTACTGAGCACCCCGAGCACTGAGCACCCAGCACCCTGAGCACTGAGCACCCAGCACCCTGAGTACTGAGCACCCAGCACACTGAGTACTGAACACCCAGCACCCTGAGCACTGAGCACTGAGCACCCTGAGCACTGAGTACTGAGCACTGAGCACCCTGAGCACTGAGCACCCAGCACCCCGAGTACTGAGCACCCAGCACCCCGAGCACTGAGCACCCAGCGTCCCGAGCACTGAGCACCCGGCACCCCGAGCACTGAGCACTGAGCACCCTGAGCACTGAGCACACAGCACCCCGGGTACTGAGCACTGAGCACCCTGAGCACTGAGCACCCAGCACCCCGAGTACTGAGCACTGAGCACCCTGAGAACTGAGCACCCAGCACCCTGAGCACTGAGCACCCAGCACCCTGAGCACTGAGCACCCAGCACCCTGAGTACTGAGCACTGAGCACCCAGCACCCCGAGCACTGAACACCCAGCACCCTGAGTACTGAGCACTGAGCACCCAGCACCCCGAGCACTGAGCACCCAGCCACCTGAGCACTGAGCACCCAGCACCCGAGTACTGAGCACCCAGGACCCTGAGTACTGAGCACCCAGCACCCTGAGTACTGAGCACCCAGCACCCCGAGCACTGAGCACCCAGCACCCTGAGTACTGAGCACCCAGCACCCTGAGCACCGAGCACCCAGCACCCTGAGCACTGAGCACCCAGCACCCTGAGTAGTGAGCACCCAACGTACTGAGCACCGAGCACCCCGAGCACTGAGCACCCAGCACCCTGAGTACTGAGCACCGAGCACCGCGAGCACTGAGCACCCAGCACCCTGAGTACTGAGCACCCAGCACCCTGAGTACTGAACACTCAGCACCCAGCACCCTGAGCACTAAGCACCCAGCACCCTGAGCACTGAGCACCCAGCACCCTGAGTAGTGAGCACCCAACGTACTGAGCACCGAGCACCCCGAGCACTGAGCACCCAGCTCCCTGAGTACTGAGCACCGAGCACCGCGAGCACTGAGCACCCAGCACCCTGAGTACTGAGCACCAAGCACCCTGAGTACTAAGCACCGAGCACCCTGAGTACTGAGCACCCAGCACCCTGAGCACTGAACACACAGCACCCTGAGTACTGAGCACCTCGAGCACTGAGCACCCAACACCCTGAGTACTGAGCACCGAGCACCCCGAGCACTGAGCACCCAGCACCCGGAGTACTGAGCACCAAGCACCCTGAGTACTAAGCACCGAGCACCCTGAGTACTGAGCACCCAGCACCCTGAGCACTGAACACACAGCACCCTGAGTACTGAGCACCTCGAGCACTGAGCACCCAACACCCTGAGTACTGAGCACCGAGCACCCCGAGCACTGAGCACCCAGCACCCCGAGCACTGAGCACCCAGCAACCTGAGTACTGAGCACCCAGCACCCTGAGTATTGAGCACCCAGCACCCTGAGCACTGAGTACCCAGCACCCTGAGCACTGAGCACCCAGCACCCTGAGCATTGAGCACACAGCACCCTGAGCACTGAGCACCCAGCACCCTGAGTACTGAGAACTGAGCACCCAGCGCCCTGAGCACTGAGCATCCAGCACCCTGAGTACTGAGCACTGAGCACCCAGCACCCCGAGCACTGAGCACCCAGCACCCTGAGCACTGAGCACCCAGCACCCGAGTACTGAGCACCCAGCACCGTGAGTACTGAGCACCCAGCACCCGCCCAGCACCCCGAGTACTGAGCACCCAGCACCGTCAGTACTGAGCACCCAGCACCCTGAGCACTGAGCACCCAGCACCCTGAGCACTGAGCACCCAGCACCCTGAGTACTGAGCACCCAGCACCCTGAGCACTGAGCACCCAGCACCCGGAGTACTGAGCACCCAGCACCCTGAGCACTGAGCACCCAGCACCCTGAGTTGTGCGCACCCAACGTACTGAGCACCGAGCACCCCGAGCACTGAGCACCCAGCACCCTGAGTACTGAGCACCGAGCACCCCGAGCACTGAGCACCCAGCACCCTGAGTACTGAGCTCCGAGCACCGTGAGCACTGATCACCCAGCGCCCCGAGCACGGAGCACCCTGAGCACAGAGCACCCAGCACCCTGAGCAATGAGCACCCTGAGTACTGAGCACCCAGCACCTTGAGCACTGAGCACCGAGCACCGCGAACACTGAGCACCCAGCACCCTGAGTACTAAGCACCAAGCACCCTGAGTACTGAGCACCCAGCACCCTGAGCACTGAACACACAGCACCCTGAGTACTGAGCACCTCGAGCACTGAGCACCCAGCACCCTGAGTACTGAGCACCGAGCACCCCGAGCACTGAGCACCCAGCACAGCGAGCACTGAGCACCCAGCACCCCGAGCACTGAGCACCCAGCACCCTGAGCACTGAGGACCCAGCACCCTGAGCCCTGAGAACACAGCACCCTGAGTACTGAGCACTCAGCACCCAGCACCCCGAGCACTGAGCACCCAGCACCCTGAGTACTGAGCACCGAGCACCCCGAGTACTGAGCACCCAGCACCCTGAGCACTGAGCACCCAGCACCCCGAGCACTGAGCACCCAGCACCCTGAGCACTGAGCACACAGCACCCTGAGTACTGAGCACTGAGCACCCAGCACCCCGAGCACTGAGCACCCAGCACCCTGAGCACTGAGGACCCAGCACCCTGAGCCCTGAGCACCCAACACCCTGAGTACTGAGCACTCAGCACCCAGCACCCCGAGCACTGAGCACCCAGCACCCTGAGTACTGAGCCCTGAGCACCCAGCACCCCGAGCACTGAGCACCCAGCACCCTGAGCACTGAGCACCCAGCACCCGAGTACTGAGCACCCAGCACCCTGAGTACTGAGCACCCAGCAACCTGTGTACTGAGAACCCAGCACCCCGAGTACTGAGCACCCAGCACCCTGAGTACTGAGAACCCAGCACCCCGAGTACTGAACACCCAGCATCCTGAGTACTGAGCACCCAGCCCCCTGAGCACTGAGCACCCAGCACCCCGAGAACTGAGCACCCAGCACCCTGAGTACTGAGCACCCAGCACCCTGAGCACCGAGCACCCAGCACCCTGAGCACTGAGCACCCAGCACCCTGAGTAGTGAGCACCCAAAGTACTGAGCACCGAGCACAACGAGCACTGAGCACCCAGCACCCTGAGTACTGAGCACCGAGAACCCCGAGCACTGAGCACCCAGCACCCTGAGTACTGAGCTCCGAGCACCCCGAGGACGGAGCTCCCAGCGCACCGAGCACCCTGAGCACTGAGCACCCAGCACCCTGAGTACTGAGCACCCAGCACCCTGAGCAATGAGCACCCTGAGTACTGAGCACCCAGCACCTTGAGCACTGAGCACCGAGCACCCCGAGCACTGAGCACCCAGCACCCGGAGTACTGAGCACCAAGCACCCTGAGTACTAAGCACCGAGCACCCTGAGTACTGAGCACCCAGCACCCTGAGCACTGAACACACAGCACCCTGAGTACTGAGCACCTCGAGCACTGAGCACCCAGCACCCTGAGTACTGAGCACCGAGCACCCCGAGCACTGAGCACCCAGCACCGCGAGCACTGAGCACCCAGCAACCTGAGTACTGAGCACATAGCACCCTGAGTACTGAGCACCCAGCACCCTGAGCACTGAGTACCCAGCACCCTGAGCACTGAGCACCCAGCACCCTGAGCACTGAGCACACAGGACCCTGAGCACTGAGCACCCAGCACCCTGAGTACTGAGCACTGAGCACCCAGCACCCTGAGCACTGAGCGCCCAGCACCCTGAGTACTGAGCACTGAGCACCCAGCACCCCGAGCACTGAGCACCCAGCACCCGAGTACTGAGCACCCAGCACCCTGAGTACTGAGCACCCAGCACCCTGAGTACTGAGCGCCCAGCACCCCGAGTACTGAGCACCCAGCACCCTGAGTACTGAGCACCCAGCAGCCTGAGCACTGAGCACCCAGCACCCCGAGCACTGAGCACCCAGCACCCTGAGTACTGAGCACCCAGCACCCTGAGCACTGAGCACCCAGCACCCTGAGCACTGAGCACCCAGCACACTGAGCACTGAGCACCCAGCACCCTGAGTAGTGAGCACCCAACGTACTGAGCACCGAGCACCCCGAGCACTGAGCACCCAGCACCCTGAGTACTGAGCACCGATCACCCCGAGAACTGAGCACCCAGCACCCTGAGTACTGAGCTTTGAGCACCCCGAGCACTGAGCACCCAGCACCCGGAGTACTGAGCACCCAGCCCCCTGAGCACTGAGCACCCAGCACCCTGAGTTGTGAGCACCCAACGTACTGAGCACCGAGCACCCCGAGCAGTGAGCACCCAGCACCCTGAGTACTGAGCACCGAGCACCCTGAGCCCTGAGCACCCAGCACCCTGAGTACTGAGCTCCGAGCACCGTGAGCACTGAGCACCCAGCGCCCCGAGCACGGAGCACCCTGAGCACTGAGCACCCAGCACCCTGAGCAATGAGCACCCTGAGTACTGAGCACCCAGCACCTTGAGCACTGAGCAACGAGCACCCCGAGCACTGAGCACCCAGCACCCAGAGTACTGAGCACCCAGCACCCTGAGTACTAAGCACCGAGCACCCTGAGTACTGAGCACCCAGCACCCTGAGCACTGAACACACAGCACCCTGAGTACTGAGCACCTCGAGCACTGAGCACCCAGCACCCTGAGTACTGAGCACCGAGCACCCCGAGCACTGAGCACCCAGCACCGCGAGCACTGAGCACCCAGCACCCGAGCACTGAGCACCCAGCACCCTGAGTAATGAGCACAGAGCACCCTGAGTACTGAGCACCCAGCACCCTGAGCACTGAGTACCCTGCACCCTGAGGACTGAGCACCCAGCACACTGAGCACTGAGCACACAGCACCCTGAGCACTGAGCACCCTGAGTACTGAGCACCCACCACACTGAGCACTGAGCACACAGCACCCTGAGCACTGAGCACCCAGCACCCTGAGTACTGAGCACTGAGCACCCAGCACAAGGAGCACTGAGCACCCAGCACCCTGAGTACTGAGCACTGAGCACCCAGCACCCCGATCACTGAGCACCCAGCACCCTGAGCACTGAGCACCCAGCACCCGAGTACTGAGCACCCAGCACCCTGAGTACTGAGCACCCATCACCCTGAGTACTGAGCGCCCAGCACCCCGAGTACTGAGCACCCAGCACCCTGAGTACTGAGCACCCAGCACCCTGCGCACTGAGCACCCAGCACCCCGAGCACTGAGCACCCAGCACCCTGAGTACTGAGCACCCAGCACCCTGAGTACTGAACACTCAGCACCCAGCACCCTGAGCACTAAGCACCGATCACCCTGAGTACTGAGCACCCAGTACCCTGAGCACTGAACACTCAGCACCCTGAGTACTGAGCACCCCGAGCACTGAGCACCCAGCACCCTGATCACTGAGCACCCAGCACCCTGAGTACTGAGCACCCAGCACCCTGAGTACTGAACACCCAGCACCCTGAGCACTGAGCACTGAGCACCCTGAGCACTGAGTACTGAGAATTGAGCACCCTGAGCACTGAGCACCCAGCACCCTGAGTAGTGAGCACTGAGCACCCAGCACCCCGAGCACTGAGCACCCAGCACCCAGAGTACTGAGCACCCAGCACCCTGAGTACTAAGCACCGAGCACCCTGAGTACTGAGCACCCAGCACCCTGAGCACTGAACACACAGCACCCTGAGTACTGAGCACCTCGAGCACTGAGCACCCAGCACCCTGAGTACTGAGCACCGAGCACCCCGAGCACTGAGCACCCAGCACCGCGAGCACTGAGCACCCAGCACCCGAGCACTGAGCACCCAGCACCCTGAGTAATGAGCACAGAGCACCCTGAGTACTGAGCACCCAGCACCCTGAGCACTGAGTACCCTGCACCCTGAGCACTGAGCACCCAGCACCCTGAGCACTGAGCACACTGCGCCCTGAGCACTGAGCACCCAGCACCCTGAGTACTGAGCACTGAGCACCCAGCACAAGGAGCACTGAGCACCCAGCACCCTGAGTAGTGAGCACTGAGCACCCAGCACCCCGATCACTGAGCACCCAGCACCCTGAGCACTGAGCACCCAGCACCCGAGTACTGAGCACCCAGCACCCTGAGTACTGAGCACCCAGCACCCTGAGTACTGAGCGCCCAGCACCCCGAGTACTGAGCACCCAGCACCCTGAGTACTGAGCACCCAGCACCCTGCGCACTGAGCACCCAGCACCCCGAGCACTGAGCACCCAGCACCCTGAATACTGAGCACCAAGCACCCTGAGCACTGAGCACCCAGCACACTGAGCACTGAGCACCCAGCACACAGAGTAGTGAGCACCCAACGTCCTGAGCACCGAGCACCCCGAGCACTGAGCAACCAGCACTCTGAGTACTGAGCACCGATCACCCCGAGAACTGAGCACCCATCACCCTGAGTACTGAGCTCCGAGCACCCCGAGCACTGAGCACCCAGCACCCGGAGTACTGAGCACCCAGCACCCTGAGTACAAAGCACCGATCACCCTGAGTACTGAGCACCCAGTACCCCGAGCACTGAACACTCAGCACCCTGAGTACTGAGCACCCCGAGCACTGAGCACCCAGCACCCTGAGCACTGAGCACCCAGCACCCTGAGTACTGAGCACCCAGCACACTGAGTACTGAACACCCAGCACCCTGAGCACTGAGCACTGAGCACCCTGAGCACTGAGTACTGAGCACTGAGCACCCTGAGCACTGAGCACCCAGCACCCCGAGTACTGAGCACCCAGCACCCCGAGCACTGAGCACCCAGCGTCCCGAGCACTGAGCACCCGGCACCCCGAGCACTGAGCACTGAGCACCCTGAGCACTGAGCACACAGCACCCCGGGTACTGAGCACTGAGCACCCTGAGCACTGAGCACCCAGCACCCCGAGTACTGAGCACTGAGCACCCTGAGAACTGAGCACCCAGCACCCTGAGCACTGAGCACCCAGCACCCTGAGCACTGAGCACCCAGCACCCTGAGTACTGAGCACTGAGCACCCAGCACCCCGAGCACTGAACACCCAGCACCCTGAGTACTGAGCACTGAGCACCCAGCACCCCGAGCACTGAGCACCCAGCAACCTGAGCACTGAGCACCCAGCACCCGAGTACTGAGCACCCAGGACCCTGAGTACTGAGCACCCAGCACCCTGAGTACTGAGCACCCAGCACCCCGAGCACTGAGCACCCAGCACCCTGAGTACTGAGCACCCAGCACCCTGAGCACCGAGCACCCAGCACCCTGAGCACTGAGCACCCAGCACCCTGAGTAGTGAGCACCCAACGTACTGAGCACTGAGCACCCCGAGCACTGAGCACCCAGCACCCTGAGTAATGAGCACCGAGCACCGCGAGCACTGTGCACCCAGCACCCTGATTACTGAGCTCCGAGCACCCTGAGCACTGAGCAACCAGTGCCCCGAGCACCGAGCACCCTGAGCACTGAGCACCCAGCACCCTGAGCAATGAGCACCCTGAGTACTGAGCACCCAGCACCCGGAGTACTGAGCACCCAGCGACCCGAGCACTGAATACACAGCACCCTGAGTACTGAGCACCTCGAGCACTGAGCACCCAGCACCCTGAGGACTGAGCACCGAGCACCCCGAGCACTGAGCACCCAGCACCGCGAGCACTGAGCACATAGCACCCCGAGCACTGAGCACCCAGCACCCCGAGCACTGAGCACCCAGCACCGCGAGCACTGAGCACATAGCACCCCGAGCACTGAGCACCCAGCAACCTGAGTACTGAGTACCCAGCAGCCTCAGCACTGAGCACCCAGCACCCTGAGCACTGAGCACACAGCACCCTGAGCACTGAGCACCCAGCACCCTGAGTACTGAGCAGTGAGCACCCAGCACCCCGAGCACTGAGCACCCAGCACTATGAGTACTGAGCACCGAGCACCCCGAGCACTGAGCACCCAGCACCCTGAGTACTGAGCTCCGAGCACCCCGAGCACTGAGCACCCAGCACCCCGAGCACCGAGCACCCTGAGCACTGAGCACCCAGAACCCTGAGTACTGAGCACCCAGGACCCTGAGCAATGAGCACCCTGAGTACTGAGCACCCAGCACCTTGAGCACTGAGCACCGAGCACCCCGAGCACTGAGCACCCAGCACCCCGATCACTGAGCACCCAGCACCCCGAGCACTGAGCACCCAGCACCCTGAGTACTGAGCACCCAGCACCCTGAGTACTGAGCACCCAGCACCCTGAGCACTGAGCACCCAGCACCCCGAGCACTGAGCACCCAGCACCCTGAGTACTGAGCACCCAGCACCCTGAGCACTGAGCACCCAGCACCCTGAGCACTGAGCACCCAGCACACTGAGCACTGAGCACCCAGCAACCTGAGTAGTGAGCACCCAACGTACTGAGCACCGAGCACCCCGAGCACTGAGCACCCAGCACCCTGAGTACTGAGCACCGATCACCCCGCGAACTGAGCACCCAGCACCCTGAGTACTGATCTCCGAGCACACCGAGCACTGAGCACCCAGCACCCGGAGTACTGAGCACCCAGCACCCTGAGTACTAAGCACCGAGCACCCTGAGTACTGAGCACCCTGTACCCTGAGCACTGAACACACAGCACCCTGAGTACTGAGCACCCCGAGCACTGATCACCCAGCACCCTGAGCACTGAGCACCCAGCACCCTGAGTACTGAGCACCCAGCACCCTGAGTACTGAACAACCAGCACCCTGAGCACTGAGCACTGAGCACCCTGAGCACTGAGTACTGAGCACTGAGCACCCTGAGCACTGAGCACCCCGCACCCCGAGTACTGAGCACCCAGCACATCGAGAACTGAGCACCCAGCGCCCCGAGCACTGAGCACCCAGCACCTGGAGCACTGAGCACTGAGCACCCTGAGCACTGAGCACACAGCACCCAGAGTACTGAGCACTGAGCACCCTGAGCACTGAGCACCCAGCACCCCGAGTACTGAGCACTGAGCACCCTGAGTACTGAGCACCCAGCACCCTGAGCACTGAGTACCCAGCACCCTGAGCACTGAGCACCCAGCACCCTGAGCACTGAGCACCCAGCACCCTGAGCACTGAGCACCCAGCACCCTGAGTACTGAGCACTGAGCACCCAGCACCCCGAGCACTGAACACCCAGCACCCCGAGTACTGAGCACTGAGCACCCTGAGTACTGAGCACCCAGCACCCTGAGCACGGAGTACCCAGCACCCTGAGCACTGAGCACCCAGCACCCTGAGTTCTGAGCACCCAGCACCCTGAGCACCGAGCACCCAGCACCCTGAGCACTGAGCACCCAGCACCCTGAGTAGTGAGCACCCAACGTACTGAGCACCGAGCACCCCGTGCACTGAGCACCCAGCACCCTAAGTACTGAGCACCGAGCACCCCGAGCACTGAGCACCCAGCACCCTGAGTACTGAGCTCTGAGCACCCTGAGCACTGAGCACCCAGTGCCCCGAGCACCGAGCACCCTGAGCACTGAGCACCCTGAATACTGAGCACCCAGCACATTGAGCATTGAGTACCCAGCACCCTGAGCACTGAGCACCCAGCACCCTGAGCACTGAGCACCCAGCACCCTGAGCACTGAGCACCCAGCACCCTGAGTACTGAGCTCCGAGCACCCCGAGCACTGAGCACCCAGCACCCCGAGCACCGAGCACCCTGAGCACTGAGCACCCAGCACCCTGAGTACTGAGCACCCAGGACCCTGAGCAATGAGCACCCTGAGTACTGAGCACCCAGCACCTTGAGCACTGAGCACCGAGCACCCCGAGCACTGAGCACCCAGCACCCCGATCACTGAGCACCCAGCACCCCGAGCACTGAGCACCCAGCACCCTGAGTACTGAGCACCCAGAACCCTGAGTACTGAGCACCCAGCACCCTGAGCACTGAGCACCCAGCACCCCGAGCACTGAGCACCCAGCACCCTGAGTACTGAGCACCCAGCACCCTGAGCACTGAGCACCCAGCACCCTGAGCACTGAGCACCCAGCACACTGAGCACTGAGCACCCAGCAACCTGAGTAGTGAGCACCCAACGTACTGAGCACCGAGCACCCCGAGCACTGAGCACCCAGCACCCTGAGTACTGAGCACCGATCACCCCGAGAACTGAGCACCCAGCACCCTGAGTACTGATCTACGAGCACCCCAAGCACTGAGCACCCAGCACCCGGAGTACTGAGCACCCAGCACCCTGAGTACAAAGCACCGAGCACCCTGAGTACTGAGCACCCAGTACCCTGAGCACTGAACACACAGCACCCTGAGTACTGAGCACCCCGAGCACTGATCACCCAGCACCCTGAGCACTGAGCACCCAGCACCCTGAGTACTGAGCACCCAGCACCCTGAGTACTGAGCACCCAGCACCCTGAGTACTGAACAACCAGCACCCTGAGCACTGAGCACTGAGCACCCTGAGCACTGAGTACTGAGCACTGAGCACCCTGAGCACTGAGCACCCCGCACCCCGAGTACTGAGCACCCAGCACCCCGAGAACTGAGCACCCAGCGCCCCGAGCACTGAGCACCCAGCACCCCGAGCACTGAGCACTGAGCACCCTGAGCACTGAGCACACAGCACCCCGAGTACTGAGCACTGAGCACCCTGAGCACTGAGCACCCAGCACCCCGAGTACTGAGCACTGAGCACCCTGAGTACTGAGCACCCAGCACCCTGAGCACTGAGTACCCAGCACCCTGAGCACTGAGCACCCAGCACCCTGAGCACTGAGCACCCAGCACCCTGAGCACTGAGCACCCAGCACCCTGAGTACTGAGCACTGAGCACCCAGCACCCCGAACACTGAACACCCAGCACCCCGAGTACTGAGCACTGAGCACCCTGAGTACTGAGCACCCAGCACCCTGAGCACTGAGTACCCAGCACCCTGAGCACTGAGCACCCAGCACCCTGAGTTCTGAGCACCCAGCACCCTGAGCACCGAGCACCCAGCACCCTGAGCACTGAGCACCCAGCACCCTGAGTAGTGAGCACCCAACGTACTGAGCACCGAGCACCCCGTGCACTGAGCACCCAGCACCCTAAGTACTGAGCACCGAGCACCCCGAGCACTGAGCACCCAGCACCCTGAGTACTGAGTACTGAGCTCTGAGCACCCTGAGCACTGAGTACCCAGTGCCCCGAGCACCGAGCACCCTGAGCACTGAGCACCCAGCACCCTGAGCAATGAGCACCCTGAATACTGAGCACCCAGCACCTTGAGCATTGAGTACCCAGCACCCTGAGCACTGAGCACCCAGCACCCTGAGCACTGAGCACCCAGCACCCTGAGCACTGAGCACCCAGCACCCTGAGTACTGAGCACTGAGCACCCAGCACCCCGAGCACTGAACACCCAGCACCCCGAGTACTGAGCACTGAGCACCCTGAGTACTGAGCACCCAGCACCCTGAGCACTGAGTACCCAGCACCCTGAGCACTGAGCACCCAGCACCCTGAGTACTGAGCACCCAGCACCCTGAGCACCGAGCACCCAGCACCCTGAGCACTGAGCACCCAGCACCCTGAGTAGTGAGCACCCAACGTACTGAGCACCGAGCACCCCGAGCACTGAGCACCCAGCACCCTGAGTACTGAGCACCGAGCACCCCGAGCACTGAGCACCCAGCACCCTGAGTACTGAGCTCTGAGCACCCTGAGCACTGAGCACCCAGTGCCCCGAGCACCGAGCACGCTGAGCACTGAGCACCCAGCACCCTGAGCAATGAGCACCCTGAGTACTGAGCACCCAGCACCTTGAGCACTGAGCACCGAGAACCCCGAGCACTGAGCACCCAGCACCCGGAGTACTGAGCACCCAGCACCCTGAGTACTAAGCACCGAGCACCCTGAGTACTGAGCACCCAGCACCCTGAGCACTGAACACACAGCACCCTGAGTATTGAGCACCTCGAGCACTGAGCACCCAGCACCCTGAGTACTGAGCACCGAGCTCCCCGAGCACTGAGCACCCAGCACCGCGAGCACTGAGCACCCAGCACCCGAGCACTGAGCACCCAGCACCCTGAGTAATGAGCACCCAGCACCCTGAGTACTGAGCACCCAGCATCCTGAGCACTGAGTACCCAGCACCCTGAGCACTGAGCACCCAGCACCCTGAGCACTGAGCACACAGCACCCTGAGCACTGAACACCCAGCACCCTGAGTACTGAGCACTGAGCACCCAGCACAACGAGCAATGAGCACCCAGCACCCTGAGTACTGAGCACTGAGCACCCAGCACCCCGAGCACTGAGCACCCAGCACCCTGAGCACTGAGCACCCAGCACCCGAGTACTGAGCACCCAGCACCCTGAGTACTGAGCACCCAGCACCCTGAGTACTGAGCGCCCAGCACCCCGAGTACTGAGCACCCAGCACCCTGAGTACTGAGCACCCAGCACCCTGAGCACTGAGCACCCAGCGCCCCGAGCACTGAGCACCCAGCACCCTGAGCACTGAGCACTGAGCACCCTGAGCACTGAGCACACAGCACCCCGAGTACTGAGCACTGAGCACCCTGAGCACTGAGCACCCAGCACACCGAGTACTGAGCACTGAGCACCCTGAGTTCTGAGCACCCAGCACCCTGAGCACTGAGTACCCAACACCCTGAGCACTGAGCACCTAGCACCCTGAGCACTGAGCACCCAGCACCCTGAGCACTGAGCACCCAGCACCCTGAGTACTGAGCACTGAGCACCCAGCACCCTGAGCACTGAGCACCCAGCACACTGAGCACTGAGCACCCAGCAACCTGAGTAGTGAGCACCCAACGTACTGAGCACCGAGCACCCCGAGCACTGAGCACCCAGCACCCTGAGTACTGAGCACCGATCACCCCGAGAACTGAGCACCCAGCACCCTGAGTACTGATCTCCGAGCACCCCGAGCACTGAGCACCCAGCACCCGGAGTACTGAGCACCCAGCACCCTGAGTACTAAGCACCGAGCACCCTGAGTACTGAGCAGCCAGTACCCTGAGCACTGAACTCACAGCACCCTGAGTACTGAGCACCCCGAGCACTGATCACCCAGCACCCTGAGCACTGAGCACCCAGCACCCTGAGTACTGAGCACCCAGCACCCTGAGTACTGAACAACCAGCACCCTGAGCACTGAGCACTGAGCACCCTGAGCACTGAGTACTGAGCACTGAGCACCCTGAGCACTGAGCACCCCGCACCCCGAGTACTGAGCACCCAGCACCCCGAGAACTGAGCACCCAGCGCCCCGAACACTGAGCACCCAGCACCCCGAGCACTGAGCACTGAGCACCCTGAGCACTGAGCACACAGCACCCCGAGTACTGAGCACTGAGCACCCTGAGCACTGAGCACCCAGCACCCCGAGTACTGAGCACTGAGCACCCTGAGTACTGAGCACCCAGCACCCTGAGCACTGAGTACCCAGCACCCTGAGCACTGAGCACCCAGCACCCTGAGCACTGAGCACCCAGCACCCTGAGCACTGAGCACCCAGCACCCTGAGTACTGAGCACTGAGCACCCAGCACCCCGAGCACTGAACACCCAGCACCCCGAGTACTGAGCACTGAGCACCCTGAGTACTGAGCACCCAGCACCCTGAGCACTGAGTACCCAGCACCCTGAGCACTGAGCACCCAGCACCCTGAGTTCTGAGCACCCAGCACCCTGAGCACCGAGCACCCAGCACCCTGAGCACTGAGCACCCAGCACCCTGAGTAGTGAGCACCCAACGTACTGAGCACCGAGCACCCCGTGCACTGAGCACCCAGCACCCTAAGTACTGAGCACCGAGCACCCCGAGCACTGAGCACCCAGCACCCTGAGTACTGAGCTCTGAGCACCCTGAGCACTGAGCACCCAGTGCCCCGAGCACCGAGCACCCTGAGCACTGAGCACCCAGCACCCTGAGCAATGAGCACCCTGAATACTGAGCACCCAGCACCTTGAGCATTGAGTACCCAGCACCCTGAGCACTGAGCACCCAGCACCCTGAGCACTGAGCACCCAGCACCCTGAGCACTGAGCACCCAGCACCCTGAGTACTGAGCTCCGAGCACCCCGAGCACTGAGCACCCAGCACCCCGAGCACCGAGCACCCTGAGCACTGAGCACCCAGCACCCTGAGTACTGAGCACCCAGGACCCTGAGCAATGAGCACCCTGAGTACTGAGCACCCAGCACCTTGAGCACTGAGCACCGAGCACCCCGAGCACTGAGCACCCAGCACCCCGATCACTGAGCACCCAGCACCCCGAGCACTGAGCACCCAGCACCCTGAGTACTGAGCACCCAGAACCCTGAGTACTGAGCACCCAGCACCCTGAGCACTGAGCACCCAGCACCCCGAGCACTGAGCACCCAGCACCCTGAGTACTGAGCACCCAGCACCCTGAGCACTGAGCACCCAGCACCCTGAGCACTGAGCACCCAGCACACTGAGCACTGAGCACCCAGCAACCTGAGTAGTGAGCACCCAACGTACTGAGCACCGAGCACCCCGAGCACTGAGCACCCAGCACCCTGAGTACTGAGCACCGATCACCCCGAGAACTGAGCACGCAGCACCCTGAGTACTGATCTACGAGCACCCCGAGCACTGAGCACCCAGCACCCGGAGTACTGAGCACCCAGCACCCTGAGTACTAAGCACCGAGCACCCTGAGTACTGAGCACCCAGTACCCTGAGCACTGAACACACAGCACCCTGAGTACTGAGCACCCCGAGCACTGATCACCCAGCACCCTGAGCACTGAGCACCCAGCACCCTGAGTACTGAGCACCCAGCACCCTGAGTACTGAACAACCAGCACCCTGAGCACTGAGCACTGAGCACCCTGAGCACTGAGTACTGAGCACTGAGCACCCTGAGCACTGAGCACCCCGCACCCCGAGTACTGAGCACCCAGCACCCCGAGAACTGAGCACCCAGCGCCCCGAGCACTGAGCACCCAGCACCCCGAGCACTGAGCACTGAGCACCCTGAGCACTGAGCACACAGCACCCCGAGTACTGAGCACTGAGCACCCTGAGCACTGAGCACCCAGCACCCCGAGTACTGAGCACTGAGCACCCTGAGTACTGAGCACCCAGCACCCTGAGCACTGAGTACCCAGCACCCTGAGCACTGAGCACCCAGCACCCTGAGCACTGAGCACCCAGCACCCTGAGCACTGAGCACCCAGCACCCTGAGTACTGAGCACTGAGCACCCAGCACCCCGAGCACTGAACACCCAGCACCCCGAGTACTGAGCACTGAGCACCCTGAGTACTGAGCACCCAGCACCCTGAGCACTGAGTACCCAGCACCCTGAGCACTGAGCACCCAGCACCCTGAGTACTGAACAACCAGCACCCTGAGCACTGAGCACTGAGCACCCTGAGCACTGAGTACTGAGCACTGAGCACCCTGAGCACTGAGCACGCCGCACCCCGAGTACTGAGCACCCAGCACCCCGAGAACTGAGCACCCAGCGCCCCGAGCACTGAGCACCCAGCACCCCGAGCACTGAGCACTGAGCACCCTGAGCACTGAGCACACAGCACCCCGAGTACTGAGCACTGAGCACCCTGAGCACTGAGCACCCAGCACCCCGAGTACTGAGCACTGAGCACCCTGAGTACTGAGCACCCAGCACCCTGAGCACTGAGTACCCAGCACCCTGAGCACTGAGCACCCAGCACCCTGAGCACTGAGCACCCAGCACCCTGAGCACTGAGCACCCAGCACCCTGAGTACTGAGCACTGAGCACCCAGCACCCCGAGCACTGAACACCCAGCACCCCGAGTACTGAGCACTGAGCACCCTGAGTACTGAGCACCCAGCACCCTGAGCACTGAGTACCCAGCACCCTGAGCACTGAGCACCCAGCACCCTGAGTTCTGAGCACCCAGCACCCTGAGCACCGAGCACCCAGCACCCTGAGCACTGAGCACCCAGCACCCTGAGTAGTGAGCACCCAACGTACTGAGCACCGAGCACCCCGTGCACTGAGCACCCAGCACCCTAAGTACTGAGCACCGAGCACCCCGAGCACTGAGCACCCAGCACCCTGAGTACTGAGCTCTGAGCACCCTGAGCACTGAGCACCCAGTGCCCCGAGCACCGAGCACCCTGAGCACTGAGCACCCAGCACCCTGAGCAATGAGCACCCTGAATACTGAGCACCCAGCACCTTGAGCATTGAGTACCCAGCACCCTGAGCACTGAGCACCCAGCACCCTGAGCACTGAGCACCCAGCACCCTGAGCACTGAGCACCCAGCACCCTGAGTACTGAGCACTGAGCACCCAGCACCCCGAGCACTGAACACACAGCACCCCGAGTACTGAGCACTAAGCACCCTGAGTACTGAGCACCCAGCACCCTGAGCACTGAGTACCCAGCACCCTGAGCACTGAGCACCCAGCACCCTGAGTACTGAGCACCCAGCACCCTGAGCACCGAGCACCCAGCACCCTGAGCACTGAGCACCCAGCACCCTGAGTAGTGAGCACCCAACGTACTGAGCACCGAGCACCCCGAGCACTGAGCACCCAGCACCCTGAGTACTGAGCACCGAGCACCCCGAGCACTGAGCACCCAGCACCCTGAGTACTGAGCTCTGAGCACCCTGAGCACTGAGCACCCAGTGCCCCGAGCACCGAGCACGCTGAGCACTGAGCACCCAGCACCCTGAGCAATGAGCACCCTGAGTACTGAGGACCCAGCACCTTGAGCACTGAGCACCGAGAACCCCGAGCACTGAGCACCCAGCACCCGGAGTACTGAGCACCCAGCACCCTGAGTACTAAGCACCGAGCACCCTGAGTACTGAGCACCCAGCACCCTGAGCACTGAACACACAGCACCCTGAGTATTGAGCACCCCGAGCACTGAGCACCCAGCACCCGGAGTACTGAGCACCCAGCACCCTGAGTACTAAGCACCGAGCACCCTGAGTACTGAGCACCCAGCACCCTGAGCACTGAACACACAGCACCCTGAGTATTGAGCACCTCGAGCACTGAACACACAGCACCCTGAGTACTGAGCACCGAGCACCCCGAGCACGGAGCACCCAGCACCCTGAGTACTGAGCTCTGAGCACCCTGAGCACTGAGCACACAGTGCCCCGAGCACCGAGCACCCTGAGCACTGAGCACCCAGCACCCTGAGCAATGAGCACCATGAGTACTGAGCACCCAGCACCTTGAGCACTGAGCACTGAGAACCCTGAGCACTGAGCACCCAGCACCCGGAGTTCTGAGCACCCAGCACCCTGAGTACTAAGCACCGAGCACCCTGAGTACTGAGCACCCAGCACCCTGAGCACTGAACACACAGCACCCTGAGTACTGAGCACTGAGCACCCAGCACAACGAGCACTGAGCACCCAGCACCCTGAGTACTGAGCACTGAGCACCCAGCACCCCGAGCACTGAGCACCCAGCACCCTGAGCACTGAGCACCCAGCACCCGAGTACTGAGCACCCAGCACCCTGAGTACTGAGCACCCAGCACCCTCAGTACTGAGCACCCAGCACCCCGAGTACTGAGCACCCAGCACCCTGAGTACTGAGCACCCAGCACCCTGAGCACTGAGCACCCAGCACCCCGAGCACTGAGCACCCAGCACCCTGAATACTGAGCACCCAGCACCCTGAGCACTGAGCACCCAGCACCCTGAGCACTGAGCACCCAGCACACTGAGCACTGAGCACCCAGCACCCTGAGTAGTGAGCACCCAATGTACTCAGCACCGAGCACTCCGAGCACTGAGCACCCAGCACTCTGAGTACTGAGCACCGATCACCCCGAGAACTGAGCACCCATCACCCTGAGTACTGAGCTCGGAGCACCCCGAGCACTGAGCACCCAGCACCCGGAGTACTGAGCACCCAGCACCCTGAGTACTAAGCACCGATCACCCTGAGTACTGAGCACCCAGTACCCTGAGCACTGAACACACAGCACCCTGAGTACTGAGCACCCCGAGCACTGAGCACCCAGCACCCTGAGCACTGAGCACCCAGCACCCTGAGTACTGAGCACCCAGCACCCTGAGTACTGAACACCCAGCACCCTGAGCACTGAGCACTGAGCACCCTGAGCACTGAGCACCCAGCACCCCGAGTACTGAGCCCTGAGCACCCTGAATACTGAGCACCCAGCACCCTGAGCACTGAGCACCCAGCACCCTGAGCAATGAGCACCCAACACCCTGAGTACTGAGCACTGAGCACCCAGCACCCCGAGCACTGAACACCCAGCACCCTGAGTACTGAGCACTGAGCACCCAGCACCCCGAGCACTGAGCACCCAGCACCCTGAGCACTGAGCACCCAGCACCCGAGTACTGAGCACCCAGGACCCTGAGTACTGAGCACCCAGCACCCTGAGTACTGAGCACCCAGCACCCCGAGCACTGAGCACCCAACACCCTGAGTACTGAGCACACAGCACCCTGAGCACCGAGCACCCAGCACCCTGAGCACTGAGTACCCAGCACCCTGAGTAGTGAGCACCCAACGTACTGAGCACCGAGCACCCCGAGCACTGAGCACCCAGCACCCTGAGTACTGAGCACCGAGCACCCCGAGAACTGAGCACCCAGCACCCTGAGTACTGAGCTCCGAGCACCCTGAGCACTGAGCACCCAGTGCCCCGAGCACCGAGCACCCTGAGCACTGAGCACCCAGCACCCTGAGCAATGAGCACCCTGAGTACTGAGCACCCAGCACCCTGAGTACTGAGCACCGAGCACCCCGAGCACTGAGCACCCAGCACCCTGAGTACTGAGCTCCGAGCACCCTGAGCACTGAGCACCCAGTGCCCCGAGCACCGAGCACCCTGAGCACTGAGCACCCAGCACCCAGAGTACTGAGCACCCAGCGCCCCGAGCACTGAACACACAGCACCCTGAGTACTGAGCACCTCGAGCACTGAGCACCCAGCACCCTGAGTACTGAGCACCTCGAGCACTGAGCACCCAGCACCGCGAGCACTGAGCACATAGCACCCCGAGCACTGAGCACCCAGCACCCCGAGCACTGAGCACCCAGCACCGCGAGCACAGAGCACATAGCACCCCGAGCACTGAGCACCCAGCACCCTGAGTACTGTGTACCCAGCAGCCTGAGCACTGAGCACCCAGCACCCTGAGCACTGAGCACACAGCACCCTGAGCACTGAGCACCCAGCACCCTGAGCACTGAACACACAGCACCCTGAGTACTGAGCACCTCGAGCACTGAGCACCCAGCACCGCGAGCACTGAGCACCCAGCACCCGAGCACTGAGCACCCAGCACCCTGAGTAATGAGCACCCAGCACCCTGAGTACTGAGCACCCAGCACCCTGAGCACTGAGTACCCAGCACCCTGAGCACTGAGCACGCAGCACCCTGAGCACTGAGCACACAGCTCCCTGAGCACTGAACACCCAGCACCCTGAGTACTGAGCACTGAGCACCCAGCGCAACGAGCACTGAGCACCGAGCACCCTGAGCACTGAGCACCCAGCACCCGGAGTACTGAGCACCCAGCGCCCCGAGCACTGAACACACAGCACCCTGAGTACTGAGCACCTCGAGCACTGAGCACCCAGCACCCTGAGTACTGAGCACCGAGCACCCCGAGCACTGAGCACCCAGCACCGCGAGCACTGAGCACATAGCACCCCGAGCACTGAGCACCCAGCACCCCGAGCACTGAGCACCCAGCACCGCGAGCACAGAGCACCTAGCACCCCGAGCACTGAGCACCCAGCACCCTGAGTACTGTGTACCCAGCAGCCTGAGCACTGAGCACCCAGCACCCTGAGCACTGAGCACACAACACCCTGAGCACTGAGCACCCAGCACCCTGAGTACTAAGCACCGAGCACCCTGAGTACTGAGCACCCAGCACCCTGAGCACTGAACACACAGCACCCTGAGTACTGAGCACCTCGAGCACTGAGCACCCAGCACCGCGAGCACTGAGCACCCAGCACCCGAGCACTGAGCACCCAGCACCCTGAGTAATGAGCACCCAGCACCCTGAGTACTGAGCACCCAGCACCCTGAGCACTGAGTACCCAGCTCCCTGAGCACTGAGCACGCAGCACCCTGAGCACTGAGCACACAGCACCCTGAGCACTGAACACCCAGCACCCTGAGTACTGAGCACTGAGCACCCAGCACAACGAGCACTGAGCACCCAGCACCCTGAGTACTGAGCACTGAGCACCCAGCACCCCGAGCACTGAGCACCCAGCACCCTGAGCACTGAGCACCCAGCACCCGAGTACTGAGCACCCAGCACACTGAGTACTGAGCACCCAGCACCCTGAGTACTGAGCGCCCAGCACCCCGAGTACTGAGCACCCAGCACCCTGAGTACTGAGCACCCAGCACCCTGAGCACTGAGCACCCAGCACCCCGAGCACTGAGCACCCAGCACCCTGAATACTGAGCACCCAGCACCCTGAGCACTGAGCACCCAGCCCCCTGAGCACTGAGCACCCAACACACTGAGCACTGAGCACCCAGCACCCTGAGTAGTGAGCACCCAATGTACTCAGCACCGAGCACCCCGAGCACTGAGCACCCAGCTCTCTGAGTACTGAGCACCGATCACCCCGAGAACTGAGCACCCATCACCCTGAGTACTGAGCTCGGAGCACCCCGAGCACTGAGCACCCAGCACCCGGAGTACTGAGCACCCAGCACCCTGAGTACTAAGCACCGATCACCCTGAGTACTGAGCACCCAGTACCCTGAGCACTGAACACACAGCACCCTGAGTACTTTGCACCCCGAGCACTGAGCACCCAGCACCCTGAGCACTGAGCACCCAGCACCCTGAGTACTGAGCACCCAGCACCCTGAGTACTGAGCACCAAGCACACCGAGCACTGAGCACCCAGCGCCCCGAGCACTGAGCACCCGGCACCCTGAGCACTGAGCACTGAGCACCCTGAGCACTGAGCACCCAGCACCCCGAGTACTGAGCCCTGAGCACCCTGAGTACTGAGCACCCAGCACCCTGAGCACTGAGCACCCAGCACCCTGAGCACTTAGCACCCAACACCCTGAGTACTGAGCACTGAGAACCCAGCACCCCGAGCACTGAACACCCAGCACCCTGGGTACTGAGCACTGAGCACCCAGCACCCCGAGCACTGAGCACCCAGCACCCTGAGCACTGAGCACCCAGCACCCGAGTACTGAGCACCCAGGACCCTGAGTACTGAGCACCCAGCACCCTGAGCACTTAGCACCCAACACCCTGAGTACTGAGCACTGAGCACCCAGCACCCCGAGCACTGAACACCCAGCACCCTGAGTACTGAGCACTGAGCACCCAGCACCCCGAGCACTGAACACCCAGCACCCTGAGTACTGAGCACTGAGCACCCAGCACCCCGAGCACTGAGCACCCAGCACCCTGAGCACTGAGCACCCAGCACCCGAGTACTGAGCACCCAGGACCCTGAGTACTGAGCACCCAGCACCCTGAGTACTGAGCACCGAGCACCCCGAGCACTGAGCACCCAGCACCCTGAGTACTGAGCTCTGAGCACCCTGAGCACTGAGCACCCAGTGCCCCGAGCACCGAGCACCCTGAGCACTGAGCACCCAGCACCCTGAGCAATGAGCACCCTGAGTACTGAGCACCCAGCACCTTGAGCACTGAGCACCGAGAACCCCGAGCACTGAGCACCCAGCACCCGGAGTACTGAGCACCCAGCACCCTGAGTACTAAGCACCGAGCACCCTGAGTACTGAGCACCCAGCACCCTGAGCACTGAACACACAGCACCCTGAGTATTGAGCACCTCGAGCACTGAGCACCCAGCACCCTGAGTACTGAGCACCGAGCAGCCTGAGCACTGAGCACCCAGCACCCGGAGTACTGAGCACCCAGCGCCCCGAGCACTGAACACACAGCACCCTGAGTACTGAGCACCTCGAGCACTGAGCACCCAGCACCCTGAGTACTGAGCACCGAGCACCCCGAGCACTGAGCACCCAGCACTGCGAGCACTGAGCACCCAGCACCGCGAGCACTGAGCACATAGCACCCCGAGCACTGAGCACCCAGCACCCCGAGCACTGAGCACCCAGCACCGCGAGCACAGAGCACATAGCACCCCGAGCACTGAGCACCCAGCACCCTGAGTACTGTGTACCCAGCAGCCTGAGCACTGAGCACCCAGCACCCTGAGCACTGAGCACACAACACCCTGAGCACTGAGCACCCAGCACCCTGAGTACTAAGCACCGAGCACCCTGAGTACTGAGCACCCAGCACCCTGAGCACTGAACACACAGCACCCTGAGTACTGAGCACCTCGAGCACTGAGCACCCAGCACCGCGAGCACTGAGCACCCAGCACCCGAGCACTGAGCACCCAGCACCCTGAGTAATGAGCACCCAGCACCCTGAGTACTGAGCACCCAGCACCCTGAGCACTGAGTACCCAGCACCCTGAGCACTGAGCACGCAGCACCCTGAGCACTGAGCACACAGCACCCTGAGCACTGAACACCCAGCACCCTGAGTACTGAGCACTGAGCACCCAGCACAACGAGCACTGAGCACCCAGCACCCTGAGTACTGAGCACTGAGCACCCAGCACCCCGAGCACTGAGCACCCAGCACCCTGAGCACTGAGCACCCAGCACCCGAGTACTGAGCACCCAGCACCCTGAGTACTGAGCACCCAGCACCCTGAGTACTGAGCGCCCAGCACCCCGAGTACTGAGCACCCAGCACCCTGAGTACTGAGCACCCAGCACCCTGAGCACTGAGCACCCAGCACCCCGAGCACTGAGCACCCAGCACCCTGAATACTGAGCACCCAGCACCCTGAGCACTGAGCACCCAGCACCCTGAATACTGAGCACCCAGCACCCTGAGCACTGAGCACCCAGCACCCCGAGCACTGAACACCCAGCACCCTGAGTACTGAGCACTGAGCACCCAGCACCCCGAGCACTGAGCACCCAGCACCCTGAGCACTGAGCACCCAGCACCCGAGTACTGAGCACCCAGGACCCTGAGTACTGAGCACCCAGCACCCTGAGTACTGAGCACCGAGCACCCCGAGCACTGAGCACCCAGCACCCTGAGTACTGAGCTCTGAGCACCCTGAGCACTGAGCACCCAGTGCCCCGAGCACCGAGCACCCTGAGCACTGAGCACCCAGCACCCTGAGCAATGAGCACCCTGAGTACTGAGCACCCAGCACCTTGAGCACTGAGCACCGAGAACCCCGAGCACTGAGCACCCAGCACCCGGAGTACTGAGCACCCAGCACCCTGAGTACTAAGCACCGAGCACCCTGAGTACTGAGCACCCAGCACCCTGAGCACTGAACACACAGCACCCTGAGTATTGAGCACCTCGAGCACTGAGCACCCAGCACCCTGAGTACTGAGCACCGAGCAGCCTGAGCACTGAGCACCCAGCACCCGGAGTACTGAGCACCCAGCGCCCCGAGCACTGAACACACAGCACCCTGAGTACTGAGCACCTCGAGCACTGAGCACCCAGCACCCTGAGTACTGAGCACCGAGCACCCCGAGCACTGAGCACCCAGCACTGCGAGCACTGAGCACCCAGCACCGCGAGCACTGAGCACATAGCACCCCGAGCACTGAGCACCCAGCACCCGAGCACTGAGCACCCAGCACCGCGAGCACAGAGCACATAGCACCCCGAGCACTGAGCACCCAGCACCCTGAGTACTGTGTACCCAGCAGCCTGAGCACTGAGCACCCAGCACCCTGAGCACTGAGCACACAACACCCTGAGCACTGAGCACCCAGCACCCTGAGTACTAAGCACCGAGCACCCTGAGTACTGAGCACCCAGCACCCTGAGCACTGAACACACAGCACCCTGAGTACTGAGCACCTCGAGCACTGAGCACCCAGCACCGCGAGCACTGAGCACCCAGCACCCGAGCACTGAGCACCCAGCACCCTGAGTAATGAGCACCCAGCACCCTGAGTACTGAGCACCCAGCACCCTGAGCACTGAGTACCCAGCACCCTGAGCACTGAGCACGCAGCACCCTGAGCACTGAGCACACAGCACCCTGAGCACTGAACACCCAGCACCCTGAGTACTGAGCACTGAGCACCCAGCACAACGAGCACTGAGCACCCAGCACCCTGAGTACTGAGCACTGAGCACCCAGCACCCCGAGCACTGAGCACCCAGCACCCTGAGCACTGAGCACCCAGCACCCGAGTACTGAGCACCCAGCACCCTGAGTACTGAGCACCCAGCACCCTGAGTACTGAGCGCCCAGCACCCCGAGTACTGAGCACCCAGCACCCTGAGTACTGAGCACCCAGCACCCTGAGCACTGAGCACCCAGCACCCCGAGCACTGAGCACCCAGCACCCTGAATACTGAGCACCCAGCACCCTGAGCACTGAGCACCCAGCACCCTGAGCACTGAGCACCCAGCACACTGAGCACTGAGCACCCAGCACCCTGAGTAGTGAGCACCCAATGTACTCAGCACCGAGCACCCCGAGCACTGAGCACCCAGCACTCTGAGTACTGAGCACCGATCACCCCGAGAACTGAGCACCCATCACCCTGAGTACTGAGCTCGGAGCACCCCGAGCACTGAGCACCCAGCACCCTGAGCACTGAGCACCCAGCACCCTGAGTACTGAGCACCCAGCACCCTGAGTACTGAACACCCAGCACCCTGAGCACTGAGCACTGAGCACCCTGAGCACTGAGCACCCAGCACCCCGAGTACTGAGCCCTGAGCACCCTGAATACTGAGCACCCAGCACCCTGAGCACTGAGCACCCAGCACCCTGAGCAATGAGCACCCAACACCCTGAGTACTGAGCACTGAGCACCCAGCACCCCGAGCACTGAACACCCAGCACCCTGAGTACTGAGCACTGAGCACCCAGCACCCCGAGCACTGAGCACCCAGCACCCTGAGCACTGAGCACCCAGCACCCGAGTACTGAGCACCCAGGACCCTGAGTACTGAGCACCCAGCACCCTGAGTACTGAGCACCCAGCACCCCGAGCACTGAGCACCCAACACCCTGAGTACTGAGCACACAGCACCCTGAGCACCGAGCACCCAGCACCCTGAGCACTGAGTACCCAGCACCCTGAGTAGTGAGCACCCAACGTACTGAGCACCGAGCACCCCGAGCACTGAGCACCCAGCACCCTGAGTACTGAGCACCGAGCACCCCGAGAACTGAGCACCCAGCACCCTGAGTACTGAGCTCCGAGCACCCTGAGCACTGAGCACCCAGTGCCCCGAGCACCGAGCACCCTGAGCACTGAGCACCCAGCACCCTGAGCAATGAGCACCCTGAGTACTGAGCACCCAGCACCCTGAGTACTGAGCACCGAGCACCCCGAGCACTGAGCACCCAGCACCCTGAGTACTGAGCTCCGAGCACCCTGAGCACTGAGCACCCAGTGCCCCGAGCACCGAGCACCCTGAGCACTGAGCACCCAGCACCCAGAGTACTGAGCACCCAGCGCCCCGAGCACTGAACACACAGCACCCTGAGTACTGAGCACCTCGAGCACTGAGCACCCAGCACCCTGAGTACTGAGCACCTCGAGCACTGAGCACCCAGCACCGCGAGCACTGAGCACATAGCACCCCGAGCACTGAGCACCCAGCACCCCGAGCACTGAGCACCCAGCACCGCGAGCACAGAGCACATAGCACCCCGAGCACTGAGCACCCAGCACCCTGAGTACTGTGTACCCAGCAGCCTGAGCACTGAGCACCCAGCACCCTGAGCACTGAGCACACAGCACCCTGAGCACTGAGCACCCAGCACCCTGAGCACTGAACACACAGCACCCTGAGTACTGAGCACCTCGAGCACTGAGCACCCAGCACCGCGAGCACTGAGCACCCAGCACCCGAGCACTGAGCACCCAGCACCCTGAGTAATGAGCACCCAGCACCCTGAGTACTGAGCACCCAGCACCCTGAGCACTGAGTACCCAGCACCCTGAGCACTGAGCACGCAGCACCCTGAGCACTGAGCACACAGCTCCCTGAGCACTGAACACCCAGCACCCTGAGTACTGAGCACTGAGCACCCAGCGCAACGAGCACTGAGCACCGAGCACCCTGAGCACTGAGCACCCAGCACCCGGAGTACTGAGCACCCAGCGCCCCGAGCACTGAACACACAGCACCCTGAGTACTGAGCACCTCGAGCACTGAGCACCCAGCACCCTGAGTACTGAGCACCGAGCACCCCGAGCACTGAGCACCCAGCACCGCGAGCACTGAGCACATAGCACCCCGAGCACTGAGCACCCAGCACCCCGAGCACTGAGCACCCAGCACCGCGAGCACAGAGCACCTAGCACCCCGAGCACTGAGCACCCAGCACCCTGAGTACTGTGTACCCAGCAGCCTGAGCACTGAGCACCCAGCACCCTGAGCACTGAGCACACAACACCCTGAGCACTGAGCACCCAGCACCCTGAGTACTAAGCACCGAGCACCCTGAGTACTGAGCACCCAGCACCCTGAGCACTGAACACACAGCACCCTGAGTACTGAGCACCTCGAGCACTGAGCACCCAGCACCGCGAGCACTGAGCACCCAGCACCCGAGCACTGAGCACCCAGCACCCTGAGTAATGAGCACCCAGCACCCTGAGTACTGAGCACCCAGCACCCTGAGCACTGAGTACCCAGCTCCCTGAGCACTGAGCACGCAGCACCCTGAGCACTGAGCACACAGCACCCTGAGCACTGAACACCCAGCACCCTGAGTACTGAGCACTGAGCACCCAGCACAACGAGCACTGAGCACCCAGCACCCTGAGTACTGAGCACTGAGCACCCAGCACCCCGAGCACTGAGCACCCAGCACCCTGAGCACTGAGCACCCAGCACCCGAGTACTGAGCACCCAGCACACTGAGTACTGAGCACCCAGCACCCTGAGTACTGAGCGCCCAGCACCCCGAGTACTGAGCACCCAGCACCCTGAGTACTGAGCACCCAGCACCCTGAGCACTGAGCACCCAGCACCCCGAGCACTGAGCACCCAGCACCCTGAATACTGAGCACCCAGCACCCTGAGCACTGAGCACCCAGCCCCCTGAGCACTGAGCACCCAACACACTGAGCACTGAGCACCCAGCACCCTGAGTAGTGAGCACCCAATGTACTCAGCACCGAGCACCCCGAGCACTGAGCACCCAGCTCTCTGAGTACTGAGCACCGATCACCCCGAGAACTGAGCACCCATCACCCTGAGTACTGAGCTCGGAGCACCCCGAGCACTGAGCACCCAGCACCCGGAGTACTGAGCACCCAGCACCCTGAGTACTAAGCACCGATCACCCTGAGTACTGAGCACCCAGTACCCTGAGCACTGAACACACAGCACCCTGAGTACTTTGCACCCCGAGCACTGAGCACCCAGCACCCTGAGCACTGAGCACCCAGCACCCTGAGTACTGAGCACCCAGCACCCTGAGTACTGAGCACCAAGCACACCGAGCACTGAGCACCCAGCGCCCCGAGCACTGAGCACCCGGCACCCTGAGCACTGAGCACTGAGCACCCTGAGCACTGAGCACCCAGCACCCCGAGTACTGAGCCCTGAGCACCCTGAGTACTGAGCACCCAGCACCCTGAGCACTGAGCACCCAGCACCCTGAGCACTTAGCACCCAACACCCTGAGTACTGAGCACTGAGAACCCAGCACCCCGAGCACTGAACACCCAGCACCCTGGGTACTGAGCACTGAGCACCCAGCACCCCGAGCACTGAGCACCCAGCACCCTGAGCACTGAGCACCCAGCACCCGAGTACTGAGCACCCAGGACCCTGAGTACTGAGCACCCAGCACCCTGAGCACTTAGCACCCAACACCCTGAGTACTGAGCACTGAGCACCCAGCACCCCGAGCACTGAACACCCAGCACCCTGAGTACTGAGCACTGAGCACCCAGCACCCCGAGCACTGAACACCCAGCACCCTGAGTACTGAGCACTGAGCACCCAGCACCCCGAGCACTGAGCACCCAGCACCCTGAGCACTGAGCACCCAGCACCCGAGTACTGAGCACCCAGGACCCTGAGTACTGAGCACCCAGCACCCTGAGTACTGAGCACCGAGCACCCCGAGCACTGAGCACCCAGCACCCTGAGTACTGAGCTCTGAGCACCCTGAGCACTGAGCACCCAGTGCCCCGAGCACCGAGCACCCTGAGCACTGAGCACCCAGCACCCTGAGCAATGAGCACCCTGAGTACTGAGCACCCAGCACCTTGAGCACTGAGCACCGAGAACCCCGAGCACTGAGCACCCAGCACCCGGAGTACTGAGCACCCAGCACCCTGAGTACTAAGCACCGAGCACCCTGAGTACTGAGCACCCAGCACCCTGAGCACTGAACACACAGCACCCTGAGTATTGAGCACCTCGAGCACTGAGCACCCAGCACCCTGAGTACTGAGCACCGAGCAGCCTGAGCACTGAGCACCCAGCACCCGGAGTACTGAGCACCCAGCGCCCCGAGCACTGAACACACAGCACCCTGAGTACTGAGCACCTCGAGCACTGAGCACCCAGCACCCTGAGTACTGAGCACCGAGCACCCCGAGCACTGAGCACCCAGCACTGCGAGCACTGAGCACCCAGCACCGCGAGCACTGAGCACATAGCACCCCGAGCACTGAGCACCCAGCACCCCGAGCACTGAGCACCCAGCACCGCGAGCACAGAGCACATAGCACCCCGAGCACTGAGCACCCAGCACCCTGAGTACTGTGTACCCAGCAGCCTGAGCACTGAGCACCCAGCACCCTGAGCACTGAGCACACAACACCCTGAGCACTGAGCACCCAGCACCCTGAGTACTAAGCACCGAGCACCCTGAGTACTGAGCACCCAGCACCCTGAGCACTGAACACACAGCACCCTGAGTACTGAGCACCTCGAGCACTGAGCACCCAGCACCGCGAGCACTGAGCACCCAGCACCCGAGCACTGAGCACCCAGCACCCTGAGTAATGAGCACCCAGCACCCTGAGTACTGAGCACCCAGCACCCTGAGCACTGAGTACCCAGCACCCTGAGCACTGAGCACGCAGCACCCTGAGCACTGAGCACACAGCACCCTGAGCACTGAACACCCAGCACCCTGAGTACTGAGCACTGAGCACCCAGCACAACGAGCACTGAGCACCCAGCACCCTGAGTACTGAGCACTGAGCACCCAGCACCCCGAGCACTGAGCACCCAGCACCCTGAGCACTGAGCACCCAGCACCCGAGTACTGAGCACCCAGCACCCTGAGTACTGAGCACCCAGCACCCTGAGTACTGAGCGCCCAGCACCCCGAGTACTGAGCACCCAGCACCCTGAGTACTGAGCACCCAGCACCCTGAGCACTGAGCACCCAGCACCCCGAGCACTGAGCACCCAGCACCCTGAATACTGAGCACCCAGCACCCTGAGCACTGAGCACCCAGCACCCTGAATACTGAGCACCCAGCACCCTGAGCACTGAGCACCCAGCACCCCGAGCACTGAACACCCAGCACCCTGAGTACTGAGCACTGAGCACCCAGCACCCCGAGCACTGAGCACCCAGCACCCTGAGCACTGAGCACCCAGCACCCGAGTACTGAGCACCCAGGACCCTGAGTACTGAGCACCCAGCACCCTGAGTACTGAGCACCGAGCACCCCGAGCACTGAGCACCCAGCACCCTGAGTACTGAGCTCTGAGCACCCTGAGCACTGAGCACCCAGTGCCCCGAGCACCGAGCACCCTGAGCACTGAGCACCCAGCACCCTGAGCAATGAGCACCCTGAGTACTGAGCACCCAGCACCTTGAGCACTGAGCACCGAGAACCCCGAGCACTGAGCACCCAGCACCCGGAGTACTGAGCACCCAGCACCCTGAGTACTAAGCACCGAGCACCCTGAGTACTGAGCACCCAGCACCCTGAGCACTGAACACACAGCACCCTGAGTATTGAGCACCTCGAGCACTGAGCACCCAGCACCCTGAGTACTGAGCACCGAGCAGCCTGAGCACTGAGCACCCAGCACCCGGAGTACTGAGCACCCAGCGCCCCGAGCACTGAACACACAGCACCCTGAGTACTGAGCACCTCGAGCACTGAGCACCCAGCACCCTGAGTACTGAGCACCGAGCACCCCGAGCACTGAGCACCCAGCACTGCGAGCACTGAGCACCCAGCACCGCGAGCACTGAGCACATAGCACCCCGAGCACTGAGCACCCAGCACCCGAGCACTGAGCACCCAGCACCGCGAGCACAGAGCACATAGCACCCCGAGCACTGAGCACCCAGCACCCTGAGTACTGTGTACCCAGCAGCCTGAGCACTGAGCACCCAGCACCCTGAGCACTGAGCACACAACACCCTGAGCACTGAGCACCCAGCACCCTGAGTACTAAGCACCGAGCACCCTGAGTACTGAGCACCCAGCACCCTGAGCACTGAACACACAGCACCCTGAGTACTGAGCACCTCGAGCACTGAGCACCCAGCACCGCGAGCACTGAGCACCCAGCACCCGAGCACTGAGCACCCAGCACCCTGAGTAATGAGCACCCAGCACCCTGAGTACTGAGCACCCAGCACCCTGAGCACTGAGTACCCAGCACCCTGAGCACTGAGCACGCAGCACCCTGAGCACTGAGCACACAGCACCCTGAGCACTGAACACCCAGCACCCTGAGTACTGAGCACTGAGCACCCAGCACAACGAGCACTGAGCACCCAGCACCCTGAGTACTGAGCACTGAGCACCCAGCACCCCGAGCACTGAGCACCCAGCACCCTGAGCACTGAGCACCCAGCACCCGAGTACTGAGCACCCAGCACCCTGAGTACTGAGCACCCAGCACCCTGAGTACTGAGCGCCCAGCACCCCGAGTACTGAGCACCCAGCACCCTGAGTACTGAGCACCCAGCACCCTGAGCACTGAGCACCCAGCACCCCGAGCACTGAGCACCCAGCACCCTGAATACTGAGCACCCAGCACCCTGAGCACTGAGCACCCAGCACCCTGAGCACTGAGCACCCAGCACACTGAGCACTGAGCACCCAGCACCCTGAGTAGTGAGCACCCAATGTACTCAGCACCGAGCACCCCGAGCACTGAGCACCCAGCACTCTGAGTACTGAGCACCGATCACCCCGAGAACTGAGCACCCATCACCCTGAGTACTGAGCTCGGAGCACCCCGAGCACTGAGCACCCAGCACCCGGAGTACTGAGCACCCAGCACCCTGAGTACTAAGCACCGATCACCCTGAGTACTGAGCACCCAGTACCCTGAGCACTGAACACACAGCACCCGAGTACTGAGCACCCAGGACCCTGAGTACTGAGCACCCAGCACCCTGAGTACTGAGCACCCAGCACCCCGAGCACTGAGCACCCAACACCCTGAGTACTGAGCACCCAGCACCCTGAGCACCGAGCACCCAGCACCCTGAGCACTGAGTACCCAGCACCCTGAGTAGTGAGCACCCAACGTACTGAGCACCGAGCACCCCGAGCACTGAGCACCCAGCACACTGAGTACTGAGCACCGAGCACCCCGAGAACTGAGCACCCAGCACCCTGAGTACTGAGCTCGGAGCACCCTGAGCACTGAGCACCCAGTGCCCCGAGCACCGAGCACCCTGAGCACTGAGCACCCAGCACCCTGAGCAATGAGCACCCTGAGTACTGAGCTCCGAGCACCCTGAGCACTGAGCACCCAGTGCCCCGAGCACCGAGCACCCTGAGCACTGAGCACCCAGCACCCGGAGTACTGAGCACCCAGCGCCCCGAGCACTGAACACACAGCACCCTGAGTATTGAGCACCTCGAGCACTGATCACCCAGCACCCTGAGTACTGAGCACCGAGCACCCCGAGCACTGAGCACCCAGCACCGCGAGCACTGAGCACATAGCACCCCGAGCACTGAGCACCCAGCACCCCGAGCACTGAGCACCCAGCACCGCGAGCACAGAGCACATAGCACCCCGAGCACTGAGCACCCAGCACCCTGAGTACTGTGTACCCAGCAGCCTGAGCACTGAGCACCCAGCACCCTGAGCACTGAGCACACAGCACCCTGAGCACTGAGCACCCAGCACCCTGAGTACTAAGCACCGAGCACCCTGAGTACTGAGCACCCAGCACCCTGAGCACTGAACACACAGCACCCTGAGTACTGAGCACCTCGAGCACTGAGCACCCAGCACCGCGAGCACTGAGCACCCAGCACCCGAGCACTGAGCACCCAGCACCCTGAGTAATGAGCACCCAGCACCCTGAGTACTGAGCACCCAGCACCCTGAGCACTGAGTACCCAGCACCCTGAGCACTGAGCACGCAGCACCCTGAGCACTGAGCACCCAGCACCCTGAGCACTGAGCACCCAGCACCCTGAGTACTGAGCGCCCAGCACCCCGAGTACTGAGCACCCAGCACCCTGAGTACTGAGCACCCAGCACCCTGAGCACTGAGCACCCAGCACCCCGAGCACTGAGCACCCAGCACCCGAGCACTGAGCACCCAGCACCCGAGTACTGAGCACCCAGCACCCTGAGTACTGAGCACAAAGCACCCTGAGTACTGAGCGCCCAGCACCCCGAGTACTGAGCACCCAGCACCCTGAGTACTGAGCACCCAGCACCCTGAGCACTGAGCACCCAGCACCCCGAGCACTGAGCACCCAGCACCCTGAATACTGAGCACCCAGCACCCTGAGCACTGAGCACCCAGCACTCTGAGCACTGAGCACACAGCACACTGAGCACTGAGCACCCAGCACCCTGAGTAGTGAGCACCCAATGTACTCAGCACCGAGCACCCCGAGCACTGAGCACCCAGCACTCTGAGTACTGAGCACCGATCACCCCGAGAACTGAGCACCCATCACCCTGAGTACTGAGCTCGGAGCACCCCGAGCACTGAGCACCCAGCACCCGGAGTACTGAGCACCCAGCACCCTGAGTACTAAGCACCGATCACCCTGAGTACTGAGCACCCAGTACCCTGAGCACTGAACACACAGCACCCTGAGTACTTAGCACCCCGAGCACTGAGCACCCAGCACCCTGAGCACTGAGCACCCAGCACCCTGAGTACTGAGCACCCAGCACCCTGAGTACTGAGCACCCAGCACACCGAGCACTGAGCACCCAGCGCCCCGAGCACTGAGCACCCGGCACCCTGAGCACTGAGCACTGAGCACCCTGAGCACTGAGCACCCAGCACCCCGAGTACTGAGCCCTGAGCACCCTGAGTACTGAGCACCCAGCACCCTGAGCACTGAGCACCCAGCACCCTGAGCACTTAGCACCCAACACCCTGAGTACTGAGCACTGAGAACCCAGCACCCCGAGCACTGAACACCCAGCACCCTGGGTACTGAGCACTGAGCATCCAGCACCCCGAGCACTGAGCACCCAGCACCCTGAGCACTGAGCACCCAGCACCCGAGTACTGAGCACCC
Organism: Microtus oregoni; assembly: GCF_018167655.1. Lineage (NCBI taxonomy): Eukaryota > Metazoa > Chordata > Mammalia > Rodentia > Cricetidae > Microtus > Microtus oregoni. Next base: position 5,665,072 of record NW_024544028.1, on the reverse strand, counting down.
AGGACCCTGAGTACTGAGCACCCAGCACCCTGAGCACTTAGCACCCAACACCCTGAGTACTGAGCACTGAGCACCCAGCACCCCGAGCACTGAACACCCAGCACCCTGAGTACTGAGCACTGAGCACCCAGCAACCCGAGCACTGAGCACCCAGCACCCTGAGCACTGAGCACCCAGCACCCGAGTACTGAGCACCCAGGACCCTGAGTACTGAGCACCCAGCACCCTGAGTACTGAGCACCGAGCACCCCGAGCACTGAGCACCCAGCATCCTGAGTACTGAGCTCTGAGCACCCTGAGCACTGAGCACCCAGTGCCCCGTGCACCGAGCACCCTGAGCACTGAGCACCCAGCACCCTGAGCAATGAGCACCCTGAGTACTGAGCACCCAGCACCTTGAGCACTGAGCACCGAGAACCCCGAGCACTGAGCACCCAGCACCCGGAGTACTGAGCACCCAGCACCCTGAGTACTTAGCACCCTGAGCACTGAGCACACAGCACCCTGAGCACTGAACACCCAGCACCCTGAGTACTGAGCACTGAGCACCCAGCACAACGAGCACTGAGCACCCAGCACCCTGAGTACTGAGCACCCAGCACCCCGAGCACTGAGCACCCAGCACCCTGAGCACTGAGCACCCAGCACCCGAGTACTGAGCACCCAGCACCCTGAGTACTGAGCACCCAGCACCCTGAGTACTGAGCGCCCAGCACCCCGAGTACTGAGCACCCAGCACCCTGAGTACTGAGCACCCAGCACCCTGAGCACTGAGCACCCAGCACCCCGAGCACTGAGCACCCAGCACCCTGAATACTGAGCACCCAGCACCCTGAGCACTGAGCACCCAGCACCCTGAGCACTGAGCACCCAGCACACTGAGCACTGAGCACCCAGCACCCTGAGTAGTGAGCACCCAATGTACTCAGCACCGAGCACCCCGAGCACTGAGCACCCAGCACTCTGAGTACTGAGCACCGATCACCCCGAGAACGGAGAACCCATCACCCTGAGTACTGAGTTCGGAGCACCCCGAGCACTGAGCACCCAGCACCCGGAGTACTGAGCACCCAGCACCCTGAGTACTAAGCACCGATCACCCTGAGTACTGAGCACCCAGTACCCTGAGCACTGAACACACAGCACCCTGAGTACTTAGCACCCCGAGCACTGAGCACCCAGCACCCTGAGCACTGAGCACCCAGCACCCTGAGTACTGAGCACCCAGCACCCTGAGTACTGAGCACCCAGCACACCGAGCACTGAGCACCCAGCGCCCCGAGCACTGAGCACCCGGCACCCTGAGCACTGAGCACTGAGCACCCTGAGCACTGAGCACCCAGCACCCCGAGTACTGAGCCCTGAGCACCCTGAGTACTGAGCACCCAGCACCCTGAGCACTGAGCACCCAGCACCCTGAGCACTTAGCACCCAACACCCTGAGTACTGAGCACTGAGAACCCAGCACCCCGAGCACTGAACACCCAGCACCCTGGGTACTGAGCACTGAGCACCCAGCACCCCGAGCACTGAGCACCCAGCACCCTGAGCACTGAGCACCCAGCACCGGAGTACTGAGCACCCAGGACCCTGAGTACTGAGCACCCAGCACCCTGAGCACTTAGCACCCAACACCCTGAGTAAAGAGCACTGAGCACACAGCACCCCGAGCACTGAACACCCAGCACCCTGAGTACTGAGCACTGAGCACCCTGCACCCCGAGCACTGAGCACCCAGCACCCTGAGCACTGAGCACCCAGCACCCGAGTACTGAGCACCCAGGACCCTGAGTACTGAGCACCCAGCACCCTGAGTACTGAGCACCGAGCACCCCGAGCACTGAGCACCCAGCACCCTGAGTACTGAGCTCTGAGCACCCTGAGCACTGAGCACCCAGTGCCCCGAGCACCGAGCACCCTGAGCACTGAGCACCCAGCACCCTGAGCAATGAGCACCCTGAGTACTGAGCACCCAGCACCTTGAGCACTGAGCACCGAGAACCCCGAGCACTGAGCACCCAGCACCCGGAGTACTGAGCACCCAGCACCCTGAGTACTAAGCACCGAGCACCCTGAGTACTGAGCACCCAACACCCTGAGCACTGAACACACAGCACCCTGAGTATTGAGCACCTCGAGCACTGAGCACCCAGCACCCTGAGTACTGAGCACCGAGCTCCCCGAGCACTGAGCACCCAGCACCGCGAGCACTGAGCACCCAGCACCCGAGCACTGAGCACCCAGCACCCTGAGTAATGAGCACCCAGCACCCTGAGTACTGAGCACCCAGCACCCTGAGCACTGAGTACCCAGCACCCTGAGCACTGAGCACCCAGCACCCTGAGCACTGAGCACACAGCACCCTGAGCACTGAACACCCAGCACCCTGAGTACTGAGCACTGAGCACCCAGCACAACGAGTACTGAGCACAAAGCACCCTGAGTACTGAGCACTGAGCACCCAGCACCCCGAGCACTGAGCACCCAGCACCCTGAGCACTGAGCACCCAGCACCCGAGTACTGAGCACCCAGCACCCTGAGTACTGAGCACCCAGCACCCTGAGTACTGAGCGCCCAGCACCCCGAGTACTGAGCACCCAGCACCCTGAGTACTGAGCACCCAGCACCCTGAGCACTGAGCACCCAGCGCCCCGAGCACTGAGCACCCAGCACCCTGAGCACTGAGCACTGAGCACCCTGAGCACTGAGCACACAGCACCCCGAGTACTGAGCACTGAGCACCCTGAGCACTGAGCACCCAGCACCCCGAGTACTGAGCACTGAGCACCCTGAGTACTGAGCACCCAGCACCCTGAGCACTGAGTACCCAGCACCCTGAGCACTGAGCACCTAGCACCCTGAGCACTGAGCACCCAGCACCCTGAGCACTGAGCACCCAGCACCCTGAGTACTGAGCACTGAGCACCCAGCACCCTGAGTACTGAGCACCCAGCACCCTGAGCACCGAGACCCCAGCACCCTGAGCACTGAGCACCCAGCACCCTGAGTAGTGAGCACCCAACGTACTGAGCACCGAGCACCCCGAGCACTGAGCACCCAGCACCCTGAGTACTGAGCACCGAGCACCCCGAGCACTGAGCACCCAGCACCCTGAGTACTGAGCTCTGAGCACCCTGAGCACTGAGCACCCAGTGCCCCGAGCACCGAGCACCCTGAGCACTGAGCACACAGCACCCTGAGCAATGAGCACCCTGAGTACTGAGCACCCAGCACCTTGAGCACTGAGTACCCAGCACACTGAGCACTGAGCACCCAGCACCCTGAGCACTGAGCACCCAGCACCCTGAGCACTGAGCACCCAGAACCCTGAGTACTGAGCACTGAGCACCCAGCACCCCGAGCACTGAACACCCAGCACCCCGAGTACTGAGCACTGAGCACCCTGAGTACTGAGCACCCAGCACCCTGAGCACTGAGTACCCAGCACCCTGAGCACTGAGCACCCAGCACCCTGAGTACTGAGCACCCAGCACCCTGAGCACCGAGCACCCAGCACCCTGAGCACTGAGCACCCAGCACCCTGAGTAGTGAGCACCCAACGTACTGAGCACCGAGCACCCCGAGCACGGAGCACCCAGCACCCTGAGTACTGAGCTCTGAGCACCCTGAGCACTGAGCACCCAGTGCCCCGAGCACCGAGCACCCTGAGCACTGAGCACCCAGCACCCTGAGCAATGAGCACCATGAGTACTGAGCACCCAGCACCTTGAGCACTGAGCACCGAGAACCCTGAGCACTGAGCACCCAGCACCCGGAGTACTGAGCACCCAGCACCCTGAGTACTAAGCACCGAGCACCCTGAGTACTGAGCACCCAGCACCCTGAGCACTGAACACACAGCACCCTGAGTACTGAGCACCTCGAGCACTGAGCACCCAGCACCGCGAGCACTGAGCACCCAGCACCCGAGCACTGAGCACCCAGCACCCTGAGTAATGAGCACCCAGCACCCTGAGTACTGAGCACCCAGCACCCTGAGCACTGAGTACCCAGCACCCTGAGCACTGAGCACCCAGCACCCTAAGCACTGAGCACACAGCACCCTGAGCACTGAACACCCAGCACCCTGAGTACTGAGCACTGAGCACCCAGCACAACGAGCACTGAGCACCCAGCACCCTGAGTACTGAGCACTGAGCACCCAGCACCCCGAGCACTGAGCACCCAGCACCCTGAGCACTGAGCACCCAGCACCCGAGTACTGAGCACCCAGCACCCTGAGTACTGAGCACCCAGAACCCTGAGTACTGAGCGCCCAGCACCCCGAGTACTGAGCACCCAGCACCCTGAGTACTGAGCACCCAGCACGCTGAGCACTGAGCACCCAGCACCCCGAGCACTGAGCACCCAGCACCCTGAATACTGAGCACCAAGCACCCTGAGCACTGAGCACCCAGCACCCTGAGCACTGAGCACCCAGCACACTGAGCACTGAGCACCCAGCACCCTGAGTAGTGAGCACCCAATGTACTCAGCACCGAGCACTCCGAGCACTGAGCACCCAGCACTCTGAGTACTGAGCACCGATCACCCCGAGAACTGAGCACCCATCACCCTGAGTACTGAGCTCGGAGCACCCCGAGCACTGAGCACCCAGCACCCGGAGTACTGAGCACCCAGCACCCTGAGTACTAAGCACCGATCACCCTGAGTACTGAGCACCCAGTACCCTGAGCACTGAACACACAACACCCTGAGTACTGAGCACCCCGAGCACTGAGCACCCAGCACCCTGAGCACTGAGCACCCAGCACCCTGAGTACTGAGCACCCAGCACCCTGAGTACTGAACACCCAGCACCCTGAGCACTGAGTACCCTGAGCACTGAGTACTGAGCACTGAGCACCCAGAGCACTGAGCACCAAGCACCCTGAGTACTGAGCACCCAGCACCCCGAGCACTGAGCACCCAGCGCCCCGAGCACTGAGCACCCGGCACCCTGAGCACTGAGCACTGAGCACCCTGAGCACTGAGCACCCAGCACCCCGAGTACTGAGCCCTGAGCACCCTGAGTACTGAGCACCCAGCACCCTGAGCACTGAGCACCCAGCACCCTGAGCACTGAGCACCCAACACCCTGAGTACTGAGCACTAAGCACCCAGCACCCCGAGCACTGAACACCCAGCACCCTGAGTACTGAGCACTGAGCACCCAGCACCCCGAGCACTGAGCACCCAGCACCCTGAGCACTGAGCACCCAGCACCCGAGTACTGAGCACCCAGGACCCTGAGTACTGAGCACCCAGCACCCTGAGTACTAAGCACCGAGCACCCTGAGTACTGAGCACCCAGCACCCTGAGCACTGAACACACAGCACCCTGAGTATTGAGCACCTCGAGCACTGAGCACCCAGCACCCTGAGTACTGAGCACCGAGCTCCCCGAGCACTGAGCACCCAGCACCGCGAGCACTGAGCACCCAGCACCCGAGCACTGAGCACCCAGCACCCTGAGTAATGAGCACCCAGCACCCTGAGTACTGAGCACCCAGCACCCTGAGCACTGAGTACCCAGCACCCTGAGCACTGAGCACCCAGCACCCTGAGCACTGAGCACACAGCACCCTGAGCACTGAGCACCCAGCACCCTGAGTACTGAGCACTGAGCACCCAGCACAACGAGCACTGAGCACAAAGCACCCTGAGTACTGAGCACTGAGCACCCAGCACCCCGAGTACTGAGCACCCAGCACCCTGAGCACTGAGCACCCAGCACCCGAGTACTGAGCACCCAGCCCCCTGAGTACTGAGCACCCAGCACCCTGAGTACTGAGCGCCCAGCACCCCGAGTACTGAGCACCCAGCACCCTGAGTACTGAGCACCCAGCACCCTGAGCACTGAGCACCCAGCGCCCCGAGCACTGAGCACCCAGCACCCTGAGCACTGAGCACTGAGCACCCTGAGCACTGAGCACACAGCACCCCGAGTACTGAGCACTGAGCACCCTGAGCACTGAGCACCCAGCACCCCGAGTACTGAGCACTGAGCACCCTGAGTACTGAGCACCCAGCACCCTGAGCACTGAGTACCCAGCACCCTGAGCACTGAGCACCTAGCACCCTGAGCACTGAGCACCCAGCACCCTGAGCACTGAGCACCCAGCACCCTGAGTACTGAGCACTGAGCACCCAGCACCCTGAGTACTGAGCACCCAGCACCCTGAGCACTGAGTACCCAGCACCCTGAGCACTGAGCACCCAGCACCCTGAGTACTGAGCACCCAGCACCCTGAGCACTGAGTACCCAGCACCCTGAGCACTGAGCACCTAGCACCCTGAGCACTGAGCACCCAGCACCCTGAGCACTGAGCACCCAGCACCCTGAGTACTGAGCACTGAGCACCCAGCACCCTGAGTACTGAGCACCCAGCACCCTGAGCACTGAGTACCCAGCACCCTGAGCACTGAGCACCCAGCACCCTGAGTACTGAGCACCCAGCACCCTGAGCACCGAGAACCCAGCACCCTGAGCACTGAGCACACAGCACCCTGAGTAGTGAGCACCCAATGTACTGAGCACCGAGGACCCCGAGCACTGAGCACCCAGCACCCTGAGTACTGAGCACCGAGCACCCCGAGCACTGAGCACCCAGCACCCTGAGTACTGAGCTCTGAGCACCCTGAGCACTGAGCACCCAGTGCCCCGAGCACCGAGCACCATGAGCACTGAGCACCCAGCACCCTGAGCAATGAGCACCCTGAGTACTGAGCACCCAGCACCTTGAGCACTGAGTACCCAGCACCCTGAGCACTGAGCACCCAGCACCCTGAGCACTGAGCAACCAGCACCCTGAGCACTGAGCACCCAGAACCCTGAGTACTGAGCACTGAGCACCCAGCACCCCGAGCACTGAACACCCAGCACCCCGATTAATGAGCACTGAGCACCCTGAGTACTGAGCACCCAGCACCCTGAGCACTGAGTACCCAGCACCCTGAGCACTGAGCACCCAGCACCCTGAGTACTGAGCACCCAGCACCCTGAGCACCGAGCACCCAGCACCCTGAGCACTGAGCACCCAGCACCCTGAGTAGTGAGCACCCAACGTACTGAGCACCGAGCACCCCGAGCACTGAGCACCCAGCACCCTGAGTACTGAGCACCGAGCCCCCCGAGCACGGAGCACCCAGCACCCTGAGTACTGAGCTCTGAGCACCCTGAGCACTGAGCACCCAGTGCCCCGAGCACCGAGCACCCTGAGCACTGAGCACCCAGCACCCTGAGCAATGAGCACCATGAGTACTGAGCACCCAGCACCTTGAGCACTGAGCACCGAGAACCCTGAGCACTGAGAACCCAGCACCCGGAGTACTGAGCACCCAGCACCCTGAGTACTAAGCACCGAGCACCCTGAGTACTGAGCACCCAGCACCCTGAGCACTGAACACACAGCACCCTGAGTACTGAGCACCTCGAGCACTGAGCACCCAGCACCGCGAGCACTGAGCACCCAGCACCCGAGCACTGAGCACCCAGCACCCTGAGTAATGAGCACCCAGCACCCTGAGTACTGAGCACCCAGCACCCTGAGCACTGAGTACCCAGCACCCTGAGCACTGAGCACCCAGCACCCTGAGCACTGAGCACACAGCACCCTGAGCACTGAACACCCAGCACCCTGAGTACTGAGCACTGAGCACCCAGCACAACGAGCACTGAGCACCCAGCACCCTGAATACTGAGCACTGAGCACCCAGCACCCCGAGCACTGAGCACCCAGCACCCTGAGCACTGAGCACGCAGCACCCGAGTACTGAGCACCCAGCACCCTGAGCACTGAGCACCCAGCACCCTGAGTACTGAGCGCCCAGCACCCCGAGTACTGAGCACCCAGCACCCTGAGTACTGAGCACCCAGCACCCTGAGCACTGAGCACCCAGCACCCCGAGCACTGAGCACCCAGCACCCTGAATACTGAGCACCCAGCACCCTGAGCACTGAGCACCCAGCACCCTGAGCACTGAGCACCCAGCACACTGAGCACTGAGCACCCAGCACCCTGAGTAGTGAGCACCCAATGTACTCAGCACCGAGCACTCCGAGCACTGAGCACCCAGCACTCTGAGTACTGAGCACCGATCACCCCGAGAACTGAGCACCCATCACCCTGAGTACTGAGCTCGGAGCACCCCGAGCACTGAGCACCCAGCACCCGGAGTACTGAGCACCCAGCACCCTGAGTACTAAGCACCGATCACCCTGAGTACTGAGCACCCAGTACCCTGAGCACTGAACACACAGCACCCTGAGTACTGAGCACCCCGAGCACTGAGCACCCAGCACCCTGAGCACTGAGCACCCAGCACCCTGAGTACTGAGCACCCAGCACCCTGAGTACTGAACACCCAGCACCCTGAGCACTGAGCACTGAGCACCCTGAGCACTGAGTACTGAGCACTGAGCACCCAGAGCACTGAGCACCCAGCACCCTGAGTACTGAGCACCCAGCACCCCGAGCACTGCGCACCCAGCGCTCCGAGCACTGAGCACCCGGCACCCTGAGCACTGAGCACTGAGCACCCTGAGCACTGAGCACCCAGCACCCCGAGTACTGAGCCCTGAGCACCCTGAGTACTGAGCACCCAGCACCCTGAGCACTGAGCACCCAGCACCCTGAGCACTGAGCACCCAACACCCTGAGTACTGAGCACTGAGCACCCAGCACCCCGAGCACTGAACACCCAGCACCCTGAGTACTGAGCACTGAGCACCCAGCACCCCGAGCACTGAGCACCCAGCACCCTGAGCACTGAGCACCCAGCACCCGAGTACTGAGCACCCAGGACCCTGAGTACTGAGCACCCAGCACCCTGAGTACTGAGCACCCAGCACCCCGAGCACTGAGCACCCAGCACCCTGAGTACTGAGCACCCAGCACCCTGAGCACCGAGCACCCAGCAGCCCGGAGCACTGAGTACCCAGCACCCTGAGTAGTGAGCACCCAACGTACTGAGCACCGAGCACCCCGAGCACTGAGCACCCAGCACCCTGAGTACTGAGCACCGAGCACCCCGAGAACTGAGCACCCAGCACCCTGAGTACTGAGCTCCGAGCACCCTGAGCACTGAGCACCCAGTGCCCCGAGCACCGAGCACCATGAGCACTGAGCACCCAGCACCCTGAGCAATGAGCACCCTGAGTACTGAGCACCCAGCACCCTGAACACTGAGCACCCAGCACCCCGAGCACTGAGCACCCAGCACCCTGAGTACTGAGCACCCAGCACCCTGAGCACTGAGCACCCAGCACACCGAGCACTGAGCACCCAGCACCCTGAGTAGTGAGCACCCAATGTACTGAGCACCGAGCACCCCGAGCACTGAGCACCCAGCACCCTGAGTACTGAGCACCCAGCACCCTGAGTACTGAACACCCAGCACCCTGAGCACTGAGCACTGAGCACCCTGAGCACTGAGTACTGAGCACTGAGCACCCAGAGCACTGAGCACCCAGCACCCTGAGTACTGAGCACCCAGCACCCCGAGCACTGCGCACCCAGCGCTCCGAGCACTGAGCACCCGGCACCCTGAGCACTGAGCACTGAGCACCCTGAGCACTGAGCACCCAGCACCCTGAGTACTGAGCTCTGAGCACCCTGAGCACTGAGCACCCAGTGCCCCGAGCACCGAGCACCCTGAGCACTGAGCACCCAGCACCCTGAGCAATGAGCACCATGAGTACTGAGCACCCAGCACCTTGAGCACTGAGCACCGAGAACCCTGAGCACTGAGAACCCAGCACCCGGAGTACTGAGCACCCAGCACCCTGAGTACTAAGCACCGAGCACCCTGAGTACTGAGCACCCAGCACCCTGAGCACTGAACACACAGCACCCTGAGTACTGAGCACCTCGAGCACTGAGCACCCAGCACCGCGAGCACTGAGCACCCAGCACCCGAGCACTGAGCACCCAGCACCCTGAGTAATGAGCACCCAGCACCCTGAGTACTGAGCACCCAGCACCCTGAGCACTGAGTACCCAGCACCCTGAGCACTGAGCACCCAGCACCCTGAGCACTGAGCACACAGCACCCTGAGCACTGAACACCCAGCACCCTGAGTACTGAGCACTGAGCACCCAGCACAACGAGCACTGAGCACCCAGCACCCTGAATACTGAGCACTGAGCACCCAGCACCCCGAGCACTGAGCACCCAGCACCCTGAGCACTGAGCACGCAGCACCCGAGTACTGAGCACCCAGCACCCTGAGCACTGAGCACCCAGCACCCTGAGTACTGAGCGCCCAGCACCCCGAGTACTGAGCACCCAGCACCCTGAGTACTGAGCACCCAGCACCCTGAGCACTGAGCACCCAGCACCCCGAGCACTGAGCACCCAGCACCCTGAATACTGAGCACCCAGCACCCTGAGCACTGAGCACCCAGCACCCTGAGCACTGAGCACCCAGCACACTGAGCACTGAGCACCCAGCACCCTGAGTAGTGAGCACCCAATGTACTCAGCACCGAGCACTCCGAGCACTGAGCACCCAGCACTCTGAGTACTGAGCACCGATCACCCCGAGAACTGAGCACCCATCACCCTGAGTACTGAGCTCGGAGCACCCCGAGCACTGAGCACCCAGCACCCGGAGTACTGAGCACCCAGCACCCTGAGTACTAAGCACCGATCACCCTGAGTACTGAGCACCCAGTACCCTGAGCACTGAACACACAGCACCCTGAGTACTGAGCACCCCGTGCACTGAGCACCCAGCACCCTGAGCACTGAGCACCCAGCACCCTGAGTACTGAGCACCCAGCACCCTGAGTACTGAACACCCAGCACCCTGAGCACTGAGCACTGAGCACCCTGAGCACTGAGTACTGAGCACTGAGCACCCAGAGCACTGAGAACCCAGCACCCTGAGTACTGAGCACCCAGCACCCCGAGCACTGCGCACCCAGCGCTCCGAGCACTGAGCACCCGGCACCCTGAGCACTGAGCACTGAGCACCCTGAGCACTGAGCACCCAGCACCCCGAGTACTGAGCCCTGAGCACCCTGAGTACTGAGCACCCAGCACCCTGAGCACTGAGCACCCAGCACCCTGAGCACTGAGCACCCAACACCCTGAGTACTGAGCACTGAGCACCCAGCACCCCGAGCACTGAACACCCAGCACCCTGAGTACTGAGCACTGAGCACCCAGCACCCCGAGCACTGAGCACCCAGCACCCTGAGCACTGAGCACCCAGCACCCGAGTACTGAGCACCCAGGACCCTGAGTACTGAGCACCCAGCACCCTGAGTACTGAGCACCCAGCACCCCGAGCACTGAGCACCCAGCACCCTGAGTACTGAGCACCCAGCACCCTGAGCACCGAGCACCCAGCAGCCCGGAGCACTGAGTACCCAGCACCCTGAGTAGTGAGCACCCAACGTACTGAGCACCGAGCACCCCGAGCACTGAGCACCCAGCACCCTGAGTACTGAGCACCGAGCACCCCGAGAACTGAGCACCCAGCACCCTGAGTACTGAGCTCCGAGCACCCTGAGCACTGAGCACCCAGTGCCCCGAGCACCGAGCACCATGAGCACTGAGCACCCAGCACCCTGAGCAATGAGCACCCTGAGTACTGAGCACCCAGCACCCTGAACACTGAGCACCCAGCACCCCGAGCACTGAGCACCCAGCACCCTGAGTACTGAGCACCCAGCACCCTGAGCACTGAGCACCCAGCACACCGAGCACTGAGCACCCAGCACCCTGAGTAGTGAGCACCCAATGTACTGAGCACCGAGCACCCCGAGCACTGAGCACCCAGCACCCTGAGTACTGAGCACCCAGCACCCTGAGTACTGAACACCCAGCACCCTGAGCACTGAGCACTGAGCACCCTGAGCACTGAGTACTGAGCACTGAGCACCCAGAGCACTGAGCACCCAGCACCCTGAGTACTGAGCACCCAGCACCCCGAGCACTGCGCACCCAGCGCTCCGAGCACTGAGCACCCGGCACCCTGAGCACTGAGCACTGAGCACCCTGAGCACTGAGCACCCAGCACCCTGAGTACTGAGCTCTGAGCACCCTGAGCACTGAGCACCCAGTGCCCCGAGCACCGAGCACCCTGAGCACTGAGCACCCAGCACCCTGAGCAATGAGCACCATGAGTACTGAGCACCCAGCACCTTGAGCACTGAGCACCGAGAACCCTGAGCACTGAGAACCCAGCACCCGGAGTACTGAGCACCCAGCACCCTGAGTACTAAGCACCGAGCACCCTGAGTACTGAGCACCCAGCACCCTGAGCACTGAACACACAGCACCCTGAGTACTGAGCACCTCGAGCACTGAGCACCCAGCACCGCGAGCACTGAGCACCCAGCACCCGAGCACTGAGCACCCAGCACCCTGAGTAATGAGCACCCAGCACCCTGAGTACTGAGCACCCAGCACCCTGAGCACTGAGTACCCAGCACCCTGAGCACTGAGCACCCAGCACCCTGAGCACTGAGCACACAGCACCCTGAGCACTGAACACCCAGCACCCTGAGTACTGAGCACTGAGCACCCAGCACAACGAGCACTGAGCACCCAGCACCCTGAATACTGAGCACTGAGCACCCAGCACCCCGAGCACTGAGCACCCAGCACCCTGAGCACTGAGCACGCAGCACCCGAGTACTGAGCACCCAGCACCCTGAGCACTGAGCACCCAGCACCCTGAGTACTGAGCGCCCAGCACCCCGAGTACTGAGCACCCAGCACCCTGAGTACTGAGCACCCAGCACCCTGAGCACTGAGCACCCAGCACCCCGAGCACTGAGCACCCAGCACCCTGAATACTGAGCACCCAGCACCCTGAGCACTGAGCACCCAGCACCCTGAGCACTGAGCACCCAGCACACTGAGCACTGAGCACCCAGCACCCTGAGTAGTGAGCACCCAATGTACTCAGCACCGAGCACTCCGAGCACTGAGCACCCAGCACTCTGAGTACTGAGCACCGATCACCCCGAGAACTGAGCACCCATCACCCTGAGTACTGAGCTCGGAGCACCCCGAGCACTGAGCACCCAGCACCCGGAGTACTGAGCACCCAGCACCCTGAGTACTAAGCACCGATCACCCTGAGTACTGAGCACCCAGTACCCTGAGCACTGAACACACAGCACCCTGAGTACTGAGCACCCCGAGCACTGAGCACCCAGCACCCTGAGCACTGAGCACCCAGCACCCTGAGTACTGAGCACCCAGCACCCTGAGTACTGAACACCCAGCACCCTGAGCACTGAGCACTGAGCACCCTGAGCACTGAGTACTGAGCACTGAGCACCCAGAGCACTGAGCACCCAGCACCCTGAGTACTGAGCACCCAGCACCCCGAGCACTGCGCACCCAGCGCTCCGAGCACTGAGCACCCGGCACCCTGAGCACTGAGCACTGAGCACCCTGAGCACTGAGCACCCAGCACCCCGAGTACTGAGCCCTGAGCACCCTGAGTACTGAGCACCCAGCACCCTGAGCACTGAGCACCCAGCACCCTGAGCACTGAGCACCCAACACCCTGAGTACTGAGCACTGAGCACCCAGCACCCCGAGCACTGAACACCCAGCACCCTGAGTACTGAGCACTGAGCACCCAGCACCCCGAGCACTGAGCACCCAGCACCCTGAGCACTGAGCACCCAGCACCCGAGTACTGAGCACCCAGGACCCTGAGTACTGAGCACCCAGCACCCTGAGTACTGAGCACCCAGCACCCCGAGCACTGAGCACCCAGCACCCTGAGTACTGAGCACCCAGCACCCTGAGCACCGAGCACCCAGCAGCCCGGAGCACTGAGTACCCAGCACCCTGAGTAGTGAGCACCCAACGTACTGAGCACCGAGCACCCCGAGCACTGAGCACCCAGCACCCTGAGTACTGAGCACCGAGCACCCCGAGAACTGAGCACCCAGCACCCTGAGTACTGAGCTCCGAGCACCCTGAGCACTGAGCACCCAGTGCCCCGAGCACCGAGCACCATGAGCACTGAGCACCCAGCACCCTGAGCAATGAGCACCCTGAGTACTGAGCACCCAGCACCCTGAACACTGAGCACCCAGCACCCCGAGCACTGAGCACCCAGCACCCTGAGTACTGAGCACCCAGCACCCTGAGCACTGAGCACCCAGCACACCGAGCACTGAGCACCCAGCACCCTGAGTAGTGAGCACCCAATGTACTGAGCACCGAGCACCCCGAGCACTGAGCACCCAGCACCCTGAGTACTGAGCACCCAGCACCCTGAGTACTGAACACCCAGCACCCTGAGCACTGAGCACTGAGCACCCTGAGCACTGAGTACTGAGCACTGAGCACCCAGAGCACTGAGCACCCAGCACCCTGAGTACTGAGCACCCAGCACCCCGAGCACTGCGCACCCAGCGCTCCGAGCACTGAGCACCCGGCACCCTGAGCACTGAGCACTGAGCACCCTGAGCACTGAGCACCCAGCACCCCGAGTACTGAGCCCTGAGCACCCTGAGTACTGAGCACCCAGCACCCTGAGCACTGAGCACCCAGCACCCTGAGCACTGAGCACCCAACACCCTGAGTACTGAGCACTGAGCACCCAGCACCCCGAGCACTGAACACCCAGCACCCTGAGTACTGAGCACTGAGCACCCAGCACCCCGAGCACTGAGCACCCAGCACCCTGAGCACTGAGCACCCAGCACCCGAGTACTGAGCACCCAGGACCCTGAGTACTGAGCACCCAGCACCCTGAGTACTGAGCACCCAGCACCCCGAGCACTGAGCACCCAGCACCCTGAGTACTGAGCACCCAGCACCCTGAGCACCGAGCACCCAGCACCCTGAGCACTGAGTACCCAGCACCCTGAGTAGTGAGCACCCAACGTACTGAGCACCGAGCACCCCGAGCACTGAGCACCCAGCACCCTGAGTACTGAGCACCGAGCACCCCGAGAACTGAGCACCCAGCACCCTGAGTACTGAGCTCCGAGCACCCTGAGCACTGAGCACCCAGTGCCCCGAGCACCGAGCACCATGAGCACTGAGCACCCAGCACCCTGAGCAATGAGCACCCTGAGTACTGAGCACCCAGCACCCTGAGTACTGAGCACCGAGCACCCCGAGCACTGAGCACCCAGCACCCTGAGTACTGAGCTCCGAGAACCCTGAGCACTGAGCACCCAGTGCCCCGAGCACCGAGCACCCTGAGCACTGAGCACCCAGCACCCGGAGTACTGAGCACCCAGCGCCCCGAGCACTGAACACACAGCACCCTGAGTACTGAGCACCGAGAACCCCGAGCACTGAGCACCCAGCACCGCGAGCACTGAGCACATAGCACCCCGAGCACTGAGCACCCAGCACCCCGAGCACTGAGCACCCGGCACCGCGAGCACAGAGCACATAGCACCCCGAGCACTGAGCACCCAGCACCCTGAGTACTGTGTACCCAGCAGCCTGAGCACTGAGCACCCAGCACCCTGAGCACTGAGCACACAGCACACTGAGCACTGAGCACCCAACACCCTGAGTACTAAGCACCGAGCACCCTGAGTACTGAGCACCCAGCACCCTGAGCACTGAACACACAGCACCCTGAGTACTGAGCACCTCGAGCACTGAGCACCCAGCACCGCGAGCACTGAGCACCCAGCACCCGAGCACTGAGCACCCAGCACCCTGAGTAATGAGCACCCAGCACCCTGAGTACTGAGCACCCAGCAACCTGAGCACTGAGTACCCAGCACACTGAGCACTGAGCACGCAGCACCCTGAGCACTGAGCACACAGCACCCTGAGCACTGAACACCCAGCACCCTGAGTACTGAGCACTGAGCACCCAGCACAACGAGCACTGAGCACCCAGCACCCTGAGTACTGAGCACTGAGCACCCAGCACCCCGAGCACTGAGCACCCAGCACCCTGAGCACTGAGCACCCAGCACCCGAGTCCTGAGCACCCAGCACCCTGAGTACTGAGCACCCAGCACCCTGAGTACTGAGCGCCCAGCACCCCGAGTACTGAGCACCCAGCACCCTGAGTACTGAGCACCCAGCACCCTGAGCACTGAGCACCCAGCACCCCGAGCACTGAGCACCCAGCACCCTGAATACTGAGCACCCAGCAACCTGAGCACTGAGCACCCAGCACCCTGAGCACTGAGCACCCAGCACCCTGAGCACTGAGCACCCAGCACCCTGAGTAGTGAGCACCCAATGTACTCAGCACCGAGCACCCCGAGCACTGAGCACCCAGCACTCTGAGTACGGAGCACCGATCACCCCGAGAACTGAGCACCCATCACCCTGAGTACTGAGCTCGGAGCACCCCGAGCACTGAGCACCCAGCACCCGGAGTACTGAGCACCCAGCACCCTGAGTACTAAGCACCGATCACCCTGAGTACTGAGCACCCAGTACCCTGAGCACTGAACACACAGCACCCTGAGTACTGAGCACCCCGAGCACTGAGCACCCAGCACCCTGAGCACTGAGCACCCAGCACCCTGAGTACTGAGCACCCAGCACCCTGAGTACTGAGCACCCAGCACACCGAGCACTGAGCACCCAGCGCCCCGAGCACTGAGCACCCGGCACCCTGAGCACTGAGCACTGAGCACCCTGAGCACTGAGCACCCAGCACCCCGAGTACTGAGCCCTGAGCACCCTGAGTACTGAGCACCCAGCACCCTGAGCACTGAGCACCCAGCACCCTGAGCACTTAGCACCCAACACCCTGAGTACTGAGCACTGAGCACCCAGCATCCCGAGCACTGAACACCCAGCACCCTGAGTACTGAGCACTGAGCACCCAGCACCCCGAGCACTGAGCACCCAGCACCCTGAGCACTGAGCACCCAGCACCCGAGTACTGAGCACCCAGGACCCTGAGTACTGAGCACCCAGCACCGTGAGTACTGAGCACCCAGCACCCCGAGCACTGAGCACCCAACACCCTGAGTACTGAGCACACAGCACACTGAGCACCGAGCACCCAGCACCCTGAGCACTGAGTACCCAGCACCCTGAGTAGTGAGCACCCAACGTACTGAGCACCGAGCACCCCGAGAACTGAGCACCCAGCACCCTGAGTACTGAGCACCGAGCACCCCGAGAACTGAGCACCCAGCACCCTGAGTACTGAGCTCCGAGCACCCTGAGCACTGAGCACCCAGTGCCCCGAGCACCGAGCACCCTGAGCACTGTGCACCCAGCACCCTGAGCAATGAGCACCCTGAGTACTGAGCACCCAGCACACTGAGTACTGAGCACCGAGCACCCCGAGCACTGAGCACCCAGCACCCTGAGTACTGAGCTCTGAGCACCCTGAGCACTGAGCACCCAGTGCCCCGAGCACCGAGCACCCTGAGCACTGAGCACCCAGCACCCGGAGTACTGAGCACCCAGCGCCCCGAGCACTGAACACACAGCACCCTGAGTACTGAGCACCTCGAGCACTGAGCACCCAGCACCCTGAGTACTGAGCACCGAGCACCCCGAGCACTGAGCACCCAGCCCCTTGAGCACTGAGCACATAGCACCCCGAGCACTGAGCACCCAGCACCCCGAGCACTGAGCACCCAGCACCGCGAGCACAGATCACATAGCACCCCGAGCACTGAGCACCCAGCACCCTGAGGACTGTGTACCCAGCAGCCTGAGCACTGAGCACCCAGCACCCTGAGCACTGAGCACACACCACCCTGAGCACTGAGCACCCAGCACCCTGAGTACTGAGCACTGAGCACCCAGCACCCCGAGCACTGAGCACCCAGCACCCTGAGTACTGAGCACCGAGCACCCCGAGCACTGAGCACCCAGCACCCCGAGCACCGAGCACCCTGAGCACTGAGCACCCAGCACCCTGAGTACTGAGCACCCAGCACCCTGAGCAATGAGCACCCTGAGTACTGAGCACCCAGCACCTTGAACACTGAGCACTGAGCACCCCGAGCACTGAGCACCCAGCACCCCGATCACTGAGCACCCAGCACCCTGAGCACTGAGCACCCAGCACGAGAGTACTGAGCACCCAGCACCCTGAGTACTGAGCGCCCAGCACCCTGCCTACTGAGCGCCCAGCACCCCGAGTACTGAGCACCCAGCACCCTGAGTACTGAGCACCCAGCACCCTGAGCACTGAGCACCCAGCACCCCGAGCACTGAGCACCCAGCACCCTGAGTACTGAGCACCCAGCACCCTGAGCACTGAGCACCCAGCACCCTGAGCACTGAGCACCCAGCACACTGAGCACTGAGCACCCAGCAACCTGAGTAGTGAGCACCCAACGTACTGAGCACCGAGCACCCCGAGCACTGAGCACCCAGCACCCTGAGTACTGAGCACCGATCACCCCGAGAACTGAGCACCCAGCACCCTGAGTACTGATCTCCGAGCACCCCGAGCACTGAGCACCCAGCACCCAGAGAACTGAGCACCCAGCACCCTGAGTACTGAGCACCGAGCACCCCGAGCACTGAGCACCCAGCACCCTGAGTACTGATCTCTGAGCACCCTGAGCACTGAGCACCCAGTGCCCCGAGCACCGAGCACCCTGAGCACTGAGCACCCAGCACCCTGAGCAATGAGCACCCTGAGTACTGAGCACCCAGCACCTTGAGCACTGAGCACCGAGAAACCCGAGCACTGAGCACCCAGCACCCTGAGCACTGAGTACCCAGCACCCTGAGCACTGAGCACCCTGCACCCTGAGCACTGAGCACACAGCACCCTGAGCACTGAGCACCCAGCACCCTGAGTACTGAGCACTGAGCACCCAGCACAACGAGCACTGAGCACCCAGCACCCTGAGTACTGAGCACTGAGCACCCAGCACAACGAGCACTGAGCACCCAGCACCCGAGTACTGAGCACCCAGCACCCTGAGTACTGAGCACCCAGCACCCTGAGTACTGAGCACTGAGCACCCAGCACAAGGAGCACTGAGCACCCAGCACCCTGAGTACTGAGCACTGAGCACCCAGCACAACGAGCACTGAGCACACAGCACCCCGAGTACTGAGCACCCAGCACCCTGAGTACTGAGCACCCAGCACCCTGAGCACTGAGCACGAAGCACCCCGAGCACTGAGCACCCAGCACCCTGAATACTGAGCACCCAGCACCCTGAGCACTGAGCACCCAGCACCCTGAGCACTGAGCACCCAGCACACTGAGCACTGAGCACCCAGCACCCTGAATAGTTAGCTCCGAGCACCCCGAGCACTGAGCACTCAGCACCCGGAGTACTGAGCACCCAGCACCCTGAGTACTAAGCACCGATCACCCTGAGTACTGAGCACCCAGTACCCTGAGCACTGAGCACCCAGTGCCCCGAGCACCGAGCACCCTGAGCAATGAGCACCCTGAGTACTGAGCACCCAGCACCTTGAGCACTGAGCACCGAGAAACCCGAGCACTGAGCACCCAGCACCCTGAGCACTGAGTACCCAGCACCCTGAGCACTGAGCACCCAGCACCCTGAGCACTGAGCACACAGCACCCTGAGCACTGAGCACCCAGCACCCTGAGTACTGAGCACTGAGCACCCAGCACACCGAGCACTGAGCACCCAGCACCCTGAGTACTGAGCACTGAGCACCCAGCACAACGAGCACTGAGCACCCAGCACCCGAGTACTGAGCACTGAGCACCCAGCACCCTGAGTAATGAGCACCCCGAGCACTGAGCACCCAGCACCCTGAGTACTGAACATCCAGCACCCTGAGCACTGAGTACTGAGCACTGAGCACCCTGAGCACTGAGCACCCAGCACCCTGAGTACTGCGCACCCAGCACCCCGAGCACTGAGCACCCAGCGCCCCGAGCACTGAGCACCCGGCACCCCGAGCACTGAGCACTGAGCACCCTGAGCACTCAGCACACAGCACCCCGAGTACTGACCACTGAGCACCCTGAGCACTGAGCACCCAGCACCCCGAGTACTGAGCCCTGAGCACCCTGAGTACTGAGCACCCAGCACCCTGAGCACTGAGCACCCAGCACCCTGAGCACTGAGCACCCAGCACACTGAGCACTGAGCACCCAGCAACCTGAGTAGTGAGCACCCAACGTACTGAGCACCGAGCACCCCGAGCACTGAGCACCCAGCACCCTGAGTACTGAGCACCGATCACCCCGAGAACTGAGCACCCAGCACCCTGAGTACTGATCTCCGAGCACCCCGAGCACTGAGCACCCAGCACCCGGAGTACTGAGCACCCAGCACCCTGAGTACTAAGCACCGAGCACCCTGAGTACTGAGCACCCAGTAACCTGAGCACTGAACACACAGTACCCTGAGTACTGAGCACCCCGAGCACTGAGCACCCAGCACCCTGAGCACTGAGCACCCAGCACCCTGAGTTCTGAGCACCCAGCACCCTGAGTACTGAGCACCCAGCACCCCGAGCACTGAGCACGGAGCGCCCCGAGCACTGAGCACCCAGCACCCCGAGCACTGAGCACTGAGCACCCTGAGCACTGAGCACCCAGAACCCCGAGTACTGAGCACTGAGCACCCTGAGTACTGAGCACCCATCACCCTGAGCACTGAGTACCCAGCACCCTGAGCACTGAGCACCCAGCACCCTGAGCACTGAGCACCCAGCACCCTTAGCACTGAGCACCCAGCACCCTGAGTACTGAGCACTGAGCACCCAGCACCCGAGCACTGTACACCCAGCACCCTGAGTACTGAGCACTGAGCACCCAGCACCCCGAGCACTGAGAACCCAGCACCCTGAGCAATGAGCACCCAGCACCCGAGTACTGAGCACCCAGCACCCTGAGTACTGAGCACCCAGCACCCTGAGTACTGAGCACCCAGCACCCCGAGCACTGAGCACCCAGCACCCTGAGTACTGAGCACCCAGCACCCTGAGCACCGAGCACCCAGCACCCTGAGCACTGAGCACCCAGTACCCTGAGTAGTGAGCACCCAACGTACTGAGCACCGAGCACCCCGAGCACTGAGCACCCAGCACCCTGAGTACTGAGCACCGAGCACCCCGAGCACTGAGCACCCAGCACCCTGAGTACTGAGCTCTGAGCACCCTGAGCACTGAGCACCCAGTGCCCCGAGCACCGAGCACCCTGAGCACTGAGCACCCACCACCCTGAGCAATGAGCACACTGAGTACTGAGCACCCAGCACCTTGAGCACTGAGCACCGAGAAACCCGAGCACTGAGCACCCAGCACCCTGAGAACTGAGTACCCAGCACCCTGAGCACTGAGCACCCAGCACGCTGAGCACTGAGCACACAGCACCCTGAGCACTGAGCACCCAGCACCCTGAGTACTGAGCACTGAGCACCCAGCACAACGAGCACTGAGCACCCAGCACCCTGAGTACTGAGCACTGAGCACCCAGCACAACGAGCACTGAGCACCCAGCACCCGAGTACTGAGCACCCAGCACCCTGAGTACTGAGCACCCAGCACCCTGAGTACTGAGCACTGAGCACCCAGCACAAGGAGCACTGAGCACCCAGCACCCTGAGTACTGAGCACTGAGCGCCCAGCACAACGAGCACTGAGCACCCAGCACCCCGAGTACTGAGCACCCAGCACCCTGAGTACTGAGCACCCAGCACCCTGAGCACTGAGCACCCAGCACCCCGAGCACTGAGCACCCAGCACCCTGAATACTGTGCACCCAGCACCCTGAGCACTGAGCACCCAGCACCCTGAGCACTGAGCACCCAGCACACTGAGCACTGAGCACCCAGCACCCTGAATAGTGAGCTCCGAGCACCCCGAGCACTGAGCACTCAGCACCCGGAGTACTGAGCACCCAGCACCCTGAGTACTAAGCACCGATCACCCTGAGTACTGAGCACCCAGCACCCTGAGCAATGAGCACCCTGAGTACTGAGCACCCAGCACCTTGAGCACTGAGCACCGAGAAACCCGAGCACTGAGCACCCAGCACCCTGAGCACTGAGTACCCAGCATCCTGAGCACTGAGCACCCAGCACCCTGAGCACTGAGCACACAGCACCCTGAGTACTGAGCACCCAGCACCCTGAGTACTGAGCACTGAGCACCCAGCACAACGAGCACTGAGCACCCAGCACCCTGAGTACTGAGCACTGAGCACCCAGCACAACGAGCACTGAGCACCCAGCACCCGAGTACTGAGCACTGAGCACCCAGCACCCTGAGTAATGAGCACCCCGAGCACTGAGCACCCAGCAACCTGAGTACTGAACATCCAGCACCCTGAGCACTGAGTACTGAGCACTGAGCACCCTGAGCCCTGAGCACCCAGCACCCTGAGTACTGCGCACCCAGCACCCCGAGCACTGAGCACCCAGCGCCCCGAGCACTGAGCACCCGGCACCCCGAGCACTGAGCACTGAGCACCCTGAGCACTCAGCACACAGCACCCCGAGTACTGACCACTGAGCACCCTGAGCACTGAGCACCCAGCACCCCGAGTACTGAGCCCTGAGCACCCTGAGCACTGAGCACCCAGCACCCTGATCACTGAGCACCCAGCACCCTGAGCACTGAGCACCCAGCACACTGAGCACTGAGCACCCAGCACCCTGAGTAGTGAGCACCCAACGTACTGAGCACCGAGCACCCCGAGCACTGAGCACCCAGCACTCTGAGTACTGAGCACCGATCACCCCGAGAACTGAGCACCCATCACCCTGAGTACTGAGCTCCGAGCACCCCGAGCACTGAGCACCCAGCACCCGGAGTACTGAGCACCCAGCACCCTGAGTACTAAGCACAGATCACCCTGAGTACTGAGCACCCAGTACCCTGAGCACTGAACACACAGCACCCTGAGTACTGAGCACCCCGAGCACTGAGCACCCAGCACCCTGAGCACTGAGCACCCAGCACCCTGAGTACTGAGCACCCAGCACCCTGAGTACTGAACACCCAGCACCCTGAGCACTGAGTACTGAGCACTGAGCACCCTGAGCACTGAGCACCCAGCACCCTGAGTACTGAGCACCCAGCTCCCCGAGCACTGAGCACCCAGCGCCCCGAGCACTGAGCACCCGGCACCCCGAGCACTGAGCACTGAGCACCCTGAGCACTCAGCACACAGCACCCCGAGTACTGACCACTGTGCACCCTGAGCACTGAGCACCCAGCACCCCGAGTACTGAGCCCTGAGCACCCTGAGTACTGAGCACCCAGCACCCTGAGCACTGAGCACCCAGCACCCTGAGCACTGAGCACCCAGCACCCTGAGCACTGAGCACCCAGCAACCTGAGTAGTGAGCACCCAACGTACTGAGCACCGAGCACCCCGAGCACTGAGCACCCAGCACCCTGAGTACTGAGCACCGATCACCCCGAGAACTGAGCACCCAGCACCCTGAGTACTGATCTCCGAGCACCCCGAGCACTGAGCACCCAGCACCCGGAGTACTGAGCACCCAGCACCCTGAGTACTAAGCACCGAGCACCCTGAGTACTGAGCACCCAGTAACCTGAGCACTGAACACACAGTACCCTGAGTACTGAGCACCCCGAGCACTGAGCACCCAGCACCCTGAGCACTGAGCACCCAGCACCCTGAGTTCTGAGCACCCAGCACCCTGAGTACTGAGCACCCAGCACCCCGAGCACTGAGCACCCAGCGCCCCGAGCACTGAGCACCCAGCACCCCGAGCACTGAGCACTGAGCACCCTGAGCACTGAGCACCCAGAACCCCGAGTACTGAGCACTGAGCACCCTGAGTACTGAGCACCCAGCACCCTGAGCACTGAGTACCCAGCACCCTGAGCACTGAGCACCCAGCACCCTGAGCACTGAGCACCCAGCACCCTTAGCACTGAGCACCCAGCACCCTGAGCACTGAGTACCCAGCACCCTGAGCACTGAGCACCCAGCACCCTGAGCACTGAGCACCCAGCACCCTTAGCACTGAGCACCCAGCACCCTGAGTACTGAGCACTGAGCACCCATCACCCCGAGCACTGAGAACCCAGCACCCTGAGCAATGAGCACCCAGCACCCGAGTACTGAGCACCCAGCACCCTGAGTACTGAGCACCCAGCACCCTGAGTACTGAGCACCCAGCACCCCGAGCACTGAGCACCCAGCACCCTGAGTACTGAGCACCCAGCACCCTGAGCACCGAGCACCCAGCACCCTGAGCACTGAGCACCCAGTACCCTGAGTAGTGAGCACCCAACGTACTGAGCACCGAGCACCCCGAGCACTGAGCACCCAGCACCCTGAGTACTGAGCACCGAGCACCCCGAGCACTGAGCACCCAGCACCCTGAGTACTGAGCTCTGAGCACCCTGAGCACTGAGCACCCAGTGCCCCGAGCACCGAGCACCCTGAGCACTGAGCACCCAGCACCCTGAGCAATGAGCACCCTGAGTACTGAGCACCCAGCACCTTGAGCACTGAGCACCGAGAAACCCGAGCACTGAGCACCCAGCACCCTGAGCACTGAGTACCCAGCACCCTGAGCACTGAGCACCCAGCACCCTGAGCACTGAGCACACAGCACCCTGAGCACTGAGCACCCAGCACCCTGAGTACTGAGCACTGAGCACCCAGCACAACGAGCACTGAGCACCCAGCACCCTGAGTACTGAGCACTGAGCACCCAGCACAACGAGCACTGAGCACCCAGCACCCGAGTACTGAGCACCCAGCACCCTGAGTACTGAGCACCCAGCACCCTGAGTACTGAGCACTGAGCACCCAGCACAAGGAGCACTGAGCACCCAGCACCCTGAGTACTGAGCACTGAGCACCCAGCACAACGAGCACTGAGCACCCAGCACCCCGAGTACTGAGCACCCAGCACCCTGAGTACTGAGCACCCAGCACACTGAGCACTGAGCACCCAGCACCCCGAGCACTGAGCACCCAGCACCCTGAATACTGAGCACCCAGCACCCTGAGCACTGAGCACCCAGCACCCTGAGCACTGAGCAAGCAGCACACTGAGCACTGAGCACCCAGCACCCTGAATAGTGAGCTCCGAGCACCCCGAGCACTGAGCACCCAGTACCCTGAGCACTGAGCACCCAGTGCCCCGAGCACCGAGCACCCTGAGCACTGAGAACCCAGCACCCTGAGCAATGAGCACCCTGAGTACTGAGCACCCAGCACCTTGAGCACTGAGCACCGAGAAACCCGAGCACTGAGCACCCAGCACCCTGAGCACTGAGTACCCAGCACCCTGAGCACTGAGCACCCAGCACCCTGAGCACTGAGCACACAGCACCCTGAGCACTGAGCACCCAGCACCCTGAGTACTGAGCACTGAGCACCCAGCACAACGAGCACTGAGCACCCAGCACCCTGAGTACTGAGCACTGAGCACCCAGCACAACGAGCACTGAGCACCCAGCACCCGAGTACTGAGCACTGAGCACCCAGCACCCTGAGTAATGAGCACCCCGAGCACTGAGCACCCAGCACCCTGAGTACTGCGCACCCAGCACCCCGAGCACTGAGCACCCAGCGCCCCGAGCACTGAGCACCCGGCACCCCGAGCACTGAGCACTGAGCACCCTGAGCACTCAGCACACAGCACCCCGAGTACTGACCACTGAGCACCCTGAGCACTGAGCACCCAGCACCCCGAGTACTGAGCCCTGAGCACCCTGAGTACTGAGCACCCAGCACCCTGATCACTGAGCACCCAGCACCCTGAGCACTGAGCACCCAGCACACTGAGCACTGAGCACCCAGCACCCTGAGTAGTGAGCACCCAACGTACTGAGCACCGAGCACCCCGAGCACTGAGCACCCAGCACTCTGAGTACTGAGCACCGATCACCCCGAGAACTGAGCACCCATCACCCTGAGTACTGAGCTCCGAGCACCCCGAGCACTGAGCACCCAGCACCCGGAGTACTGAGCACCCAGCACCCTGAGTACTAAGCAAAGATCACCCTGAGTACTGAGCACCCAGTACCCTGAGCACTGAACACACAGCACCCTGAGTACTGAGCACCCCGAGCACTGAGCACCCAGCACCCTGAGCACTGAGCACCCAGCACCCTGAGTACTGAGCACCCAGCACCCTGAGTACTGAACACCCAGCACCCTGAGCACTGAGTACTGAGCACTGAGCACCCTGAGCACTGAGCACCCAGCACCCTGAGTACTGAGCACCCAGCACCCCGAGCACTGAGCACCCAGCGCCCCGAGCACTGAGCACCCGGCACCCCGAGCACTGAGCACTGAGCACCCTGAGCACTCAGCACACAGCACCCCGAGTACTGACCACTGAGCACCCTGAGCACTGAGCACCCAGCACCCCGAGTACTGAGCCCTGAGCACCCTGAGTACTGAGCACCCAGCACCCTGAGCACTGAGCACCCAGCACCCTGAGCACTGAGCACCCAGCACCCTGAGTACTGAGCACTGAGCACCCAGCACCCCGAGCACTGAACACCCAGCACCCTGAGTACTGAGCAATGAGCACCCAGCACCCCGAGCACTGAGCACCCAGCACCCTGAGCACTGAGCACCCAGCACCCGAGTACTGAGCACCCAGGACCCTGAGTACTGAGCACCCAGCACCCTGAGTACTGAGCACCCAGCACCCCGAGCACTGAGCACCCAGCACCCCGAGTACTGAGCACCCAGCACCCTGAGCACCGAGCACCCAGCACCCTGAGCACTGAGTACCCAGCACCCTGAGTAGTGAGCACCCAACGTACTGAGCACCGAGCACACCGAGCACTGAGCACCCAGCACCCTGAGTACTGAGCACCGAGCACCCCGAGCACTGAGCACCCAGCACCCTGAGTACTGAGCTCCGAGCACCCTGAGCACTGAGCACCCAGTGCCCCGAGCACCGAGCACCCTGAGCACTGAGCACCCAGCACCCTGAGCAATGAGCACCCTGAGTACTGAGCACCCAGCAGCCTGAGTACTGAGCACCGAGCACCCCGAGCACTGAGCACCCAGCACCCTGAGTACTGAGCTCCGAGCACCCTGAGCACTGAGCACCCAGTGCCCCGAGCACCGAGCACCCTGAGCACTGAGCACCCAGCACCCGGAGTACTGAGCACCCAGCGCCCCGAGCACTGAACACACAGCACCCTGAGTACTGAGCACCTCGAGCACTGAGCACCCAGCACCCCGAGCACTGAGCAGCCAGCACCGCGAGCACTGAGCACATAGCACCCCGAGCACTGAGCACCCAGCACCCCGAGCACAGAGCACCCAGCACCGCGAGCACTGAGCACATAGCACCCCGAGCACTGAGCACCCAGCACCCTGAGTACTGAGTACCCAGCAGCCTGAGCACTGAGCACCCAGCGCCCCGAGCACTGAGCACTGAGCATCCTGAGCACTGAGTACTGAGCACTGAGCACCCTGACCACTGAGCACCCCTCACCCCGAGTACTGAGCACCCAGCACCCCGAGCACTGAGCACCCAGCGCCCCGAGCACTGAGCACCCAGCACCCCGAGCACTGAGCACTGAGCACCCTGAGCACTGAGCACACAGCACCCCGAGTACTGAGCACTGAGCACCCTGAGCACTGAGCACCCAGAACCCCGAGTACTGAGCACTGAGCACCCCGAGTACTGAGCACTGAGCACCCTGAGCACTGAGCACCCAGAACCCCGAGTACTGAGTACTGAGCACCTCGAGCACCGAGCACCCAGCACACTGAGCACTGAGCACCCAGCACCCCGAGCACTGAGCAACCAGCACCCAGAGCACTGAGCACTGAGCACCCTGAGTACTGAGCACTGAGCACCCTGAGCACTGAGCACCGAGCACGATGAGTACTGAGCACTGAGCACCCTGAGCACTGAGCACCCTGCTCCCTGAGTACTGAGCACCCAGCACCCTGAGCACTGCGGACCGAGCACCCTGAGTACTAAGCAACCAGCAACCTGAGTACTGAGCACCCAGCACCCTGAGCACTGAGCAACCAGCACGCTGAGTACTGAGCACTGAGCACCCTGAGTACTGAGCACCGAGCACCCTGAGCACTGAGCACCCAGCACGCTGAGTACTGAGAACTGAGCACCCTGAGTACTGAGCACCCAGCACCCTGAGTACTGAGCACCCAGCACCCCGAGCACTTAGCACCGATCACCCTGAGTACTGAGCACCCAGCACCCTGAGCACTGAGCACCCAGCACAACAAGTACTGAGCACCCAGCACCCTGAGTACTGAGTACCCAGCACCCCGAGCACTGAGCACTGAGCACCCCGAGCACTGAGCACCCAGCAACCCGAGCACTGAGCACCCAGCACCCTGAGTACTAAGCACCCAGCACCCTGAGTACTGAGCACCTAGCACCCTGAGTACTGAGCACCCAGCACCCTGAGTACTGAGCACCCAGCGTACTGAGCACCGAGCACCCCGAGCACTGAGCACCCAGCACCCTGAGTACTGAGCACCCAGCACCCAGAGCACTGAGCACCCAGCACCCTGAGTACTGAGCACCGAGCACCCTGAGTACTGAGCACCCAGCACCCTGAGTAGTGAGCACCCAACGTACTGAGCACCGAGCACCCCGAGCACTGAGCACCCAGCACCCTGAGTACTGAGCACCGATCACCCCGAAAACTGAGCACCCAGCACCCTGAGTACTGAGCTCCGAGCACCACGAGCACTGAGCACCCAGCACCCGGAGTACTGAGCACCCAGCACCCTGAGCACTGAGCACCCAACACCCTGAGCACTGAGCACCCAGCACCCTGAGTACTGAGCACTGAGAACCCAGCACCCCGAGCACTGAGCACCCAGCACCCTGAGTACTGAGCACTGAGCACCCAGCACCCCGAGCACTGAGCACCCAGCACCCTGAGCACTGAGCACCCAGCACAGGAGTACTGATCACCCAGCACCCTGAGTACTGAGCACGCAGCACCCTGAGTACTGAGCACCCAGCACCCCGAGTACTGAGCACCCAGCACCCTGAGCACTGAGCACCCAGCACCCTGAGCACTGAGAAACCTGCACCCCGAGCACTGTGCACCCAACACCCTGAGTACTGAGCACCCAGCACCCTGAGCACTGAGCACCCAGCATCCTGAGCACTAAGCACCCAGCACCCTGAGCACTGAGCACCCAGCACCCTGAGTAGTGAGCACCCAACGTACTGAGCACCGAGCACCCCGAGCACTAAGCACCCAGCACCCTGAGTACTGAGCACCGAGCACCCCGAGCACTGAGCACCCAGCACCCTGAGTACTGAGCTCCGAGCACCCCGAGCACAGAGCACCCAGCGCCCCGAGCACTGAGCACCCAGCACCCCGAGCACTAAGCCCCCAGCACCCCGAGCACTGAGCACCCAGCACCCCGAGCACTGAGCACCCAGCACCCTGAGTACTGAACACCCAGCACCCTGAGCACTGAGCACCCAGAACCCTGAGTACTGAGCACCCAGCACCCCGAGTACTGAGCACCTAGCCCCCCGAGCACTGAGCACCCAGCACCCTGAGTACTGAGCACTGAGCACCCTGAGTACTGAGCACCGAACACACTGAGTACTGAGCACCCAGCACCCTGAGTACTGAGCACCCAGCACCCCGAGCACTGAGCACCCAGCACCCTGAGCACTGAGCACCCAGCACCCCGAGCACTGAGCACCCAGCACCCTGAGCACTGAGCACCCAGCACCCTGAGCACTGAGCACTGAGCACCCAGCACCCTGAGCACTGAGCACCCAGCACCCCGAGCACTGAGCACCCAGCACCCTGAGCACTGAGCACCCAGCACCCTGAGCACTGATCACCCAGCACCCTGAGTACTGAGTACCCAGTACCCTGGGCACTGAGCACCCAGCACTCTTAGTACTGATCACCGAGCACCCCGAGCACTGAGCACCCAGCACCCTGAGTACTGAGCACCCAGCACCCTGAGTACTGAGCACCCAGCACCCTGAGTACTGAGCATCCAGCACCCTGAGCACTGAGCACAAAGCACGCTGAGTACTGAGCACTGAGCACCCTGAGTACTGAGCACCGAGGACCCTGAGGACTGAGCACCCAGCACGCTGAGTACTGAGCACTGAGCACCCTGAGTACTGAGCACCCAGCACCCTGAGCACTGAGCAGCCAGCAGCCTGAGCACTGAGCACCCAGCACCCCAGCACTGAGCACCCAGCACCCTGAGCACTGTGCACTCAGCACCCCGAGTTCTGAGCACCCAGCACCCCGAGTACTGAGCACCCAGCACACTGAGTACTGTGCACCAAGCACCCTGAGTACTGAGCACCCAGTACCCTAAGCACTGAAAACACAGCACCCTGAGTACTGAGCACCCTGAGCACTGAGCACCCAGCACCCTGGGCACTGTGCACCCAGCACCCCGAGCACTGAGCACCCAGCACCCTGAGTACTGAGAACAGATCACCCTGAGTACTGAGCACCCAGCACCGTGAGTACTGAGCCCCGAGCACCCTGAGTACTGAGCACCCAGCACCCTGAGTACTGAGCACCCAGCACCCTGAGTACTGAGCCCCGAGCACCCTGAGTACTGAGCACCCAGCACACTGAGTACTGAGCACCCAGCACCCTGAGCACTGAGCACAAAGCACGCTGAGTAATGAGCACTGAGCACCCTGAGTACTGAGCACTGTGCACCCAGCACCCCGAGCACTGAGCTCCCAGCACCCCGAGTACTGACCACCGAGCACCCTGAGCACTGAGTACACAGCACCCTGAGCACTGAGCACCCAGCACCCTGAGTACTGAGCACCCAGCACCCTGAGCATTGAGCACCCAGCACCCTGAGCACTGAGCACCCAGCACCCTGAGCACTGAGCACACAACGTACTGAGCACCGAGCACCCTGAGCACTGAGTACCCAGCACACCGAGCACTGAGCACCCAGCACCCTGAGCACTGAGCACCCAGCACCAAGAGCACTGAGCACCCAGCACCCTGAGTACTGAGCACCCAGCACCCTGAGTACTGAGCACCCTGAGTACTGAGCACCGATCACCCTGAGCACTGAGCACCCAGCACCCTGAGTACTGAGCACCCAGCACCAAGAGTACTGAGCACCGAGCACCCAGAGCACTGAGCACCCAGCACCCTGAGTAATGAGCACCCAGCAACCCGAGTACTGAGCATCCAGCACCGTGAGTACTGAGCACCCAGCACCCTGAGTACTGAGCACCCAGCACCCTGAGCACTGAGCAAAAAGCACGCTGCGTACTGAGCACTGAGCACACTGAGTACTGAGCACCGAGCACCCTGAGTACTGAGCACCCAGCACCCTGAGCACTGAGCAGCCAGCACACTGAGCACTGATTACCCAGCACCCCGAGCACTGAGCACCCAGCACCCTGAGCACTGAGCACCCAGCACCCCGAGTACTGAGCACACAGCACCCTGAGTACTGAGCACCGAGCACCCCGAGCACTGAGCAACCAGCACCCTGAGTACTGAGCACCCAGCACCCCAAACACTGAGCACCGAGCACCCTGAGAACTGAGCACCGAGCACCCTGAGTACTGAGCACCCAGCACCATGAGTACTGAGCACCGAGCACCCAGAGTACTGAGCAACCTGAGTACTGAGCACCCAGCACCCCGAGAATGAGCACCCAGCACCATGAGTACTGAGCACCGAGCACCCTGAGCACTGAGCACCCAGCACCCTGAGTACTGAGCACCAAGCAACCTGAGTACTGAGCACCCAGCACCCTGAGTACTGAGCACCCAGCACCCTGAGTTCTGAGCACCCAGCACCCTGAGCACTGAGAACACTGAGTACTGAGCACCCAGCACCCTGAGCACTGAGGACCCAGCACCCTGAGTACTGAGCACCCAGCACCCTGAGCACTGAGGACCCAGCACCCCGAGCACTGAGCACCCAGCACCCTGAGTACTGAGCACCCAGCACCCCGAGCACTGAGCACCGGGCACCCCGAGCACTGAGCACCCAGCACCCTGAGTACTGAGCACCCAGCACACTGAGTACTGAGCACTGAACACTGAGCACCCTGAGCACTGAGCACCCAGCACCCTGAGCACTGAGCACCCAGCATCCTGAGCACTGAGTACTGAGCACCCAGCACCCTGAGCACTGAGCACCAAGCTCCCCGAGCACTGAGCACCCTGAGTACTGAGCACCCAGCACCCCGATCACAGAGCACATAGCACCCTGAGCACTGAGCACCCAGCACCCTGAGCACTGAGCACCCAGCACCCTGAGTACTGAGCACCCAGCACGCTGAGTACTGAGCACCCAGCACCCCGAGCACTGAGCACCCAGCACCCTGAGTACTGAGCACTGAGCACCCAGCACCCCGAGCACTGAGCACCCAGCACCCTGAGTACTGAGCACTGAGCACCCAGCACCCCGAGCACTGAGCACCCAGGACCCTGAGCACTGAGCACCGAGCACCCCGAGCACTGAGCACCCATCACCCTGAGCACTGAGTACTGAGCACCGAGCACCCTGAGCACTGAGCACCCAGCACCCTGAGCACTGAGCAGCCAGCACCCTGAGCACTGAGCACCCAGCACCCCGATCACTGAGCACATAGCACCCTGAGCACTGAGCACCCAGCACTCTGAGCACTGAGCACCCAGCACCCTGAGTACTGAGCACCCAGCACGATGAGTACTGAGCACCCAGCACCCCGAGCACTGAGCACCCAGCACCCTGAGTACTGAGCACTGAGCACCCAGCACCCCGAGCACTGAGCACCCAGCACCCTGTGTACTGAGCACTGAGCACCCTGAGTACTAAGCACCCAGCACCCTAAGTACTGAGCACCCAGGACGTTGAGCACTGAGCACCGAGCACCCCGAGCACTGAGCACCCATCACCCTGAGCACTTAGTACTGAGCACCGAGCACCCTGAGCACTGAGCACCCAGCATCCTGAGCACGGAGTACTGAGCACCCAGCACCCTGAGCACTGAGCACCCAGCACCGTGAGTACTGAGCACCCAGCACCCTGAGTACTGAGCACCCAGCACCCTGAGTACTGAGCACAAAGCACGCTGAGTACTGAGCACTGAGCACCCTGAGCACTGAGCACCCAGCACCCTGAGTACTGAGCACCCAGCACCCTGAGCACTGAGTACCCAGCACCCTGAGTACTGAGCACCCAGCACCCCGAGTACTGAGCACCCAGCACCCCGAGCACTGGGCACCCAGCACCCTGAGTACTGAGCACTGAGCACCCTGAATACTGAGCACCGAACACCCTGAGTACTGAGCATCCAGCACCCTGAGTACTGAGCACCCAGCACCCCGAGCACTGAGCACCCAGCACCCCGAGCACTGAGCACCCAGCACCCCGAGCACTGAGCACCCAGCACCCCGAGCACTGAGCACCCAGCACCCCGAGCACTGAGCACCCAGCACCCTGAGCACTGAGCACCCAGCACCCTGAGTACTGAGTACCCAGCACCCTGAGCACTGAGCACCCAGCACCCTGAGTACTGTTCACCGAGCACCCCGAGCAATGAGCACCCAGCACCCTGAGTACTGAGCACCCAGCACCCTGAGTACTGAGCACCCAGCACCCTTAGTACTGAGCACCCAGCACCCTGAGCACTGAGCACAAAGCACGCTGAGTACTGAGCACTGAGCACCCTGAGTACTGAGCACCGAGGACCCTGAGCACTGAGCACCCAGCACGCTGAGTACTGAGCACTGAGCACACTGAGTACTGAGCACCCAGCACCCTGAGCACTGAGCAGCCAGCACCCTGATCACTGAGTACCCAGCACCCCGAGCACTGAGCACCCAGCACCCTGAGCACTGTGCACCCAGCACCCCGAGTACTGAGCACCCAGCACCCCGAGTACTGAGCAACCAGCACCCTGAGTACTGAGCACCAAGCACCCTGAGTACTGAGCACCCAGTACCCTGAGCACTGAACACACAGCACCCTGAGTACTGAGCACCCCGAGCACTGAGCACCCAGCACCCTGAGCACTGTGCACCCAGCACCCCGAGCACTGAGCACCCAGCACCCTGAGTACTGAGAACAGATCAACCTGAGTACTGAGCACCCACCACCCTGAGTACTGAGCCCCCAGCACAATGAGTACTGAGCACCCAGCACCCCGAGCACTGAGCACCCAGCACCCCGAGAATGAGCTCCCAGCACCCTGAGT
Organism: Microtus oregoni; assembly: GCF_018167655.1. Classification (NCBI taxonomy): domain Eukaryota; kingdom Metazoa; phylum Chordata; class Mammalia; order Rodentia; family Cricetidae; genus Microtus; species Microtus oregoni. The sequence continues at coordinate 5,631,023 of NW_024544028.1, read as the reverse complement.
ACTGAGAACCGAGCACCCTGAGTACTGAGCACCCAGCACCCTGAGTACTGAGCCCCCAGCACCCTGAGTACTGAGCACCATGAGCACTGAGCACCCAGCACCCCGATCACTGAGCACCCAGCACCCTGAGCACTGAGCACCCAGCACGCTGAGCACTGATCACCCATCACCCTGAGGACTGAGCACTGAGCACCCAGGACCCCGAGCACTGAGCACCCAGCGCCCTGAGCACTGAGCACCCAGCACCCTGAGCACTGAGCACCCAGCACCCCGAGCACTGAGCACCCAGCACCCTGAGTACTGAGCACTGAGCACCCAGCACCCCGAGCACTGAGCACCCAGCACCCTGAGCACTGAGCACCCAGCACCCGTGTACTGAGCACCCAGCACCCTGAGTACTGAGCACCGAGCACCCTGAGTACTGAGCGCCCAGCACCCTGAGCACTGAGCACCCAGCACCCCGAGCACTGAGCACACAGCACCCTGAGTACTGAGCACTGAGCACCCAGCACCCCGAGCACTGAGCACCCAGCACCCTGAGCACTGAGCACCCAGCACCCCAAGCACTGAGCACCCAGCACCCTGAGTACTGAGCACTGAGCACCCAGCAACCCGAGCACTGAGCACCCAGCACCCTGAACACTGAGCACCCCGCACCCGAGTACTGAGCACTGAGCACCCTGAGTACTGAGCACCCAGCACCCTGAGTTCTGAGCACCCAGCACCCTGAGCACTTAGCACCCAGCACAACGAGTACTGAGCACCCAGCACCCTGAATACTGAGCACCCAGCACCCCTAGCACTGAGCACCCAGGACGCTGAGTACTCAGCACTGAGCACCCTGAGTACTGAGCACCGAGCACCCTGAGCACTGAGCACCCAGCACGCTGAGTACTGAGCACTGAGCACCCTTAGTACTGAGCACCCAGCACCCCGAGCACTGAGCACCCAGCACGCTGAGTACTCAGCACTGAGCACCCTGAGTACTGAGCACCGAGCACCCTGAGCACTGAGCACCCAGCACGCTGAGAACTGAGCACTGAGCACCCTGAGTACTGAGCACCCAGCACGCTGAGTACTGAGCACTGAGCACCCTTAGTACTGAGCACCCAGCACCCCGAGCACTGAGCACCCAGCACCCTGAGTACTGAGCACCGAGCACCCTGAGTACTGAGCACCCAGCACCCTGAGTACTGAGCACCCAGCGTACTGAGCACCCAGCACCCTGAGTACTGAGCACTGAGCACCCCGAGTACTGAGCACCGAGCACCCCGAGCACTGAGCACCCAGCACCCCGAGCACCGAGCACCCTGAGTACTGAGCTCCCAGCACCCTGAGCACTGAGCACCCAGCACCCTGAGCACTGAGCACCCAGCACCCTGAGCACTGAGCACCCAGCACCCTGAGTACTGAGCACCGAGCACCCTGAGCACTGAGCACACAGCACCCTGAGCACCGAGCACCCGGAGTACTGAGCACTGAGCACCCTGAGTACTGAGCACTGAGTACCCTGAGTACTGAGCACCCAGCACCTTGAGTACTGAGCACCCAGCACCCTGAGCAATGAGAACCCTGAGTACTGAGCACCCAGCATCCTGAGTACTGAACACCCAGCACCCTGAGCACTGAACACACAGCACCCCGAGCACTGAGCACCCAGCACCATGTGTACTGAGCACCCAGCACCCTGAGTACTGAGCACCCAGCACCCTGAGCACTGAGTACCCAGCACCCTGAGCACTGAGCACCCAGCACCCTGAGCACTGAGCATCCATCACCCTGAGGACTGAGCACTGAGCACCCAGCACCCCGAGCACTGAGCACCCAGCGCCCTGAGCACTGAGCACCCAGCACCCTGAGCACTGAGCACCCAGCACCCCGAGCACTGAGCACCCAGCACCCTGAGTACTGACCACTGAGCACCCAGCACCCCGAGCACTGAGCACCCAGCACCCTGAGCACTGAGCACCCAGCACCCGAGTACTGAGCACCCCCCCACCCTGAGTACTGAGCACCCAGCACCCTGAGTACTGAGCGCCCAGCACCCTGAGCACTGAGCACCCAGCACCCCGAGCACTGAGCACCCAGCACCCTGAGTACTGAGCACTGAGCACCCAGCACCCCGAGCACTGAGCACCCAGCACCCTGAGCACTGAGCACCCAGCACTCCGAGCACTGAGCACCCAGCACCCTGAGTACTGAGCACTGAGCACCCAGCACCCTGAACACTGAGCACCCAGCACCCGAGTACTGAGCACCCAGCACCCTGAGTACTTAGCAGCCAGCACCCGAGTACTGAGCACCCAGCACCCTGAGTACTGAGCACCCAGCACCCTGAGTACTGAACACACAGCACCCTGAGTACTGAGCACCCCGAGCACTGAGCACCCAGCACCCTGAGCACTGAGCACCCAGCACCCTGAGTACTGAGCACCCAGCACCCTGAGTACTGAACACACAGCACCCTGAGTACTGAGCACCCCGAGCACTGAGCACCCAGCACCCTGAGTACCGAGCACCCCGAGCACTGAGCACCCATCACCCGGATTACTGAGCACCCAGCACCCTGAGTACTAAGCACCGAGCACCCTGAGTACTGAGCACCCAGTACCCTGAGCACTGAACACACAGCACCCTGAGTACTGAGCACCCCGAGCACTGAGCACCCAGCACCCTGAGCACTGAGCACCCGGCACCCTGAGTACTGAGCACCCAGCACCCTGAGTACTGAACACCCAGCACCCTGAGCACTGAGCACTGAGCACCCTGAGCACTGAGTACTGAGCACTGAGCACCCTGAGCACTGAGCACCCAGCACCCCGAGTACTGAGCACCCAGCACCCTGAGCACTGAGCACCCAGCGCCCCGAGCACTGAGCACCCAGCACCCCGAGCACTGAGCACTGAGCACCCTGAGCACTGAGCACACAGCACCCCGAGTACTGAGCTTTGAGCACCCTGAGCACTGAGCACCCAGCACCCCGAGTACTGAGCACTGAGCACCCCGGGCACTGAGTACCCAGCACCCTGAGCACTGTGCACCCATCACCCTGAGCACTGAGCACACAGCACCCTGAGCACTGAGCACCAAGCACACTGAGTACTGAGCACTGAGCACCCTGAGCACTGAGCACCCAGCACCCTGAGCACTTAGCACCCAGCACCCTGAGTACTGAGCACCCAGTACGCTGAGCACTGAACACACAGCACCCTGAGTACTGAGCACCCGGAGCACTGAGCACCCAGCACCCTGAGCACTGAGCACCCAGCACCCTGAGTACTGAGCACCCAGCACCCTGAGTACTGAACACCCAGCACACTGAGCACTGAGCACTGAGCACCCTGAGCACTGAGTACTGAGCACTGAGCACCCTGAGCACTGAGCACCCCGCACCCCGAGAACTGAGCACCCAGCACCCCGAGCACTGAGCACCCAGCACCCCGAGCACTGAGCACCCAGCACCCCGAGCACTGAGCACTGAGCACCCTGAGCACTGAGCACACAGCACCCCGAGTACTGAGCACTGAGCACCCTGAGCACTGAGCACCCAGCACCCCTAGTACTGAGCACTGAGCACCCTGAGTACTGAGCACTCAGCACCCTGAGCACTGAGTACCCAGCACCCTGAGCACTGAGCACCCAGCACCTTGAGCACTGAGCACCAAGCACCCTGAGCACTGAGCACCCAGCACCCTGAGTACTGAGCACTGAGCACCCAGCACCCCGAGCACTGAACACCCAGCACCCTGAGTACTGAGCACTGAGCACCCAGCACCCCGAGCACTGAGCACCCAGCACCCTGAGCACTGAGCACCCAGCACCCGAGTACTGAGCACCCAGCACCCTGAGTACTGAGCACCCAGCACCCTGAGTACTGAGCACCCAGCACCCCGAGCACTGAGCACCCAGCACCCTGAGTACTGAGCACCCAGCACCCTGAGCACCGAGCACCCAGCACCCTGAGCACTGAGCACCCAGCACCCTGAGTAGTGAGCACCCAACGTACTGAGCACCGAGCACCCCGAGCACTGAGCACGCAGCACCCTGAGTACTGAGCACCGAGCACCCCGAGCACTGAGCACCCAGCACCCTGAGTACTGAGCTCTGAGCACCCTGAGCACTGAGCACCCAGTGCCCCGAGCACCGAGCACCCTGAGCACTGAGCACCCAGCACCCTGAGCAATGAGCACCCTGAGTACTGAGCACGCAGCACCTTGAGCGCTGAGCACTGAGAACCCCGAGCACTGAGCACCCAGCACCCGGAGTACTGAGCACCCAGCACCCTGAGTACTAAGCACCGAGCACCCTGAGTACTGAGCACCCAGCACCCTGAGCACTGAACACACAGCACCCTGAGTACTGAGCACCTCGAGCACTTAGCACCCAGCACCCTGAGTATTGAGCACCGAGCACCCCGAGCACTGAGCACCCAGCACCGCTAGCACTGAGCACATAGCACCCCGAGCACTGAGCACCCAGCACCCCGAGCACTGAGCACCCAGCACCGCGAGCACTGAGCACATAGCACCCCGAGCACTGAGCACCCAGCACCCTTAGTACTGAGTACCCAGCACCCTGAGCACTGAGCACCCAGCACCCTGAGCACTGAGCACACAGCACCCTGAGCACTGAGCACCCAGCACCCTGAGTACTGAGCACTGAGCACCCAGCACACCGAGCACTGAGCACCCAGCACCCTGTGTACTGAGCACCGAGCACCCCGAGCACTGAGCACCCAGCACCCTGAGTACTGAGCACCCAGCACCTTGAGCAATGAGCACCCTGAGTACTGAGCACCCAGCACCGCGAGCAATGAGCACCCAGCACCCCGAGCACTGAGCACCCAGCACCCTGAATACTGAGCACCCAGCACCCTGAGTACTGAGCACCCAGCACCCCGAGCACCGAGCACCCTGAGCTCTGAGCACCCAGCACCCTGAGTACTGAGCACCCAGCACCTTGAGCAATGAGCACCCTGAGTACTGAGCACCCAGCACCTTGAGCACTGAGCACCGAGCACCCCGAGCACTGAGCATCCAGCACCCCGAGCACTGAGCACCCAGCACCCTGAGCACTGAGCACCCAGCACCCGAGTACTGAGCACCCAGCACCCTGAGTACTGAGCACCCAGCACCCTGAGTACTGAGCACCCAGCACCCCGAGTACTGAGCACCCAGCACCCTGAGTACTGAGCACCCAGCAACCTGAGCACTTAGCACCCAGCACCCCGAGCACTGAGCACCCAGCACCCTGAGTACTGAGCACCCAGCACCCTGAGCTCTGAACACACAGCACCCTGAGTACTGAGCACCTCGAGCACTGAGCACCCAGCACCCTGAGTACTGAGCACCGAGCACCCCGAGCACTGAGCACCCAGCACCGTGAGCAATGAGCACCCAGCACCCCGAGCACTGAGCACCCAGCACCCTGAATACTGAGCACCCAGCACCCTGAGCACTGAGCACCCAGCACCCTGAGCACTGAGTACTCAGCCCCCTGTGCACTGAGCACCCAGCACCCTGAGCACTGAGCACACAGCACCCTGAGCACTGAGCACCCAGCACCCTGAGTTCTGAGCACTGAGCACCCAGCACCCCGAGCACTGAGCACTCAGCACCCTGAGTACTGAGCACTGAGCACCCAGCACCCCGAGCACTGAGCACCCAGCACCCTGAGCACTGAGCACCCAGCACCGGAGTACTGAGCACCCAGCACCCTGAGTACTGAGCACCCAGCACCCTGAGTACTGAGCACCCAGCACCCTGAGTACTGAGCACCCAGCACCCTGAGTACTGAGCACCCAGCACCCTGAGCACCCAGCACCCTGAGCACTGAGCACCCAGCACCCTGAGCACTGAGCACCCAGCACCCTGAGTAGTGAGCACCCAACGTACTGAGCACCGAGCAACCCGAGCACTCAGCACCCAGCACCCTGAGTACTGAGAACCGATCACCCCGAGCACTGAGCACCCAGCACCCTGAGTACTGAGCTCCGAGCACCCCGAGCACTGAGCACCCAGCGCCCCGAGCACTGAGCACCCAGCACCCTGAGCACTGAGCACCCAGCGTACTGAGCACCGAGCACCCAGCACCCTGAGTACTGAGCACCCATCACCCTGATTACTGAGCACCCAGCACCCTGAGTACTGAGCACCGAGCACCCCGAGTACTGAGCACCCAGCACCCCGAGCACTGAGCACCCAGCACCCCGAGCACTGAGCACCCAGCACCCCGAGCACTGAGCACCCAGCACCGAGAGCACTGAGTACCCAGCACCCCGAGCACTGAGCACCCAGCACCCCGAGTACCGAGCACCCTGAGTACTAAGCACCGAGCACCCTGAGCACTGAGCACCCAGCACCCTGAGTACTGAGCACCCAGGACCCCGAGCACTGAGCACCCAGAACCCTGAGTACTTAGCACCCAGCACCCTGAGCACTGAGCACCGAGCACCCTGAGCACTGAGCACCCAGCACCCTGAGGACTGAGCACCAAGCACCCCGAGCTCTGAGCACCCAGCACCCTGAGCACTGAGCACCCAGAGTACTGAGCACTGAGCACCCTGAGTACTGAGCACTGAGCACCCTGAGTACTGAGCACCTAGCACCCTGAGTACTGAGCACCCAGCACCCTGAGCACTGAGCACCGAGCACCCTGAGCACTGAGCACCCAGCAACCTGAGCACTGAGCAGCCAGCACCCCGAGCAGTGAGCACCCAGCACCCTGAGCACTGAGCACCCAGCACCCTGAACAATGAGCACCCTGAGTACTGAGCACCCAGCACCCTGAGCAATGAGCACCCTGAGTACTGAGCACACAGCACCCTGAGCACTGAGCACCGAGCACCCCGAGCAAGGAGCACCCAGCACCCTGAGTACTGAGCACCCAGCACCCTGAGCAATGAGCACCCTGAGTACTGAGCACCCAGCACCCTGAGCAATGAGCACCCTGAGTACTGAGCACCCATCACCCTGAGTACTAAGCACCGAGCACCCTCAGTACTGAGCACCCAGTACCCTGAGCACTGAACACACATCACCCTGAGTACTGAGCACCCCGAGCACTGAGAAACCAGCACCCTGAGCACTGAGGACCCAGCACCCTGAGTACTGTGCACCCAGCACCCTGAGCACTGAGCACCCAGCACCCTGAGTACTGAGCACCCAGCACCCTGAGCACTGAGCACCCAGCACCCTGAGTACTGAGCATCCAGCACCCCGAGCACTGAGCAACCAGCACCCTGAGTACTGAGTACTGAGCACCCAGCACCCTGAGCACTGAGCACCCAGCACCCTGAGTACTGAGCATCCAGCACCCCGAGCACTGAGCAACCAGCACCCTGAGTACTGAGTACTGAGCACCCAGCACCCAGAGCACTGAGCACGCAGGACCCTGTGTACTGAGCACTGAGTACCCAGCACCCCGAGCACTGAGCCCCCAGCAGCCTGAGCACTGAGCACCCTGAGTACTGAGCACCCAGCACCCTGAGCACTGAGCATCCAGCACCCCGAGCACTGAGCACCCAGCACCCAGAGCACTGAGCACTGAGCACCCTGAGTACTGAGCACTGAGCACCCTGAGCACTGAGCACCGAGCACCCTGAGTACTGAGCACTGAGCACCCTGAGCACTGAGCACCCAGCTCCCTGAGTACTGAGCACCCAGCACCCTGAGCACTGAGGACCGAGCACCCTGAGTAATAAGCACCCAGCACCCTGAGTACTGAGCACCCAGCACCCTGAGCACTGAGGACCCAGCACCCTGAGTACTGTGCACCCAGCACCCTGGCACTGAGCACCCAGCACCCTGAGTACTGAGCACCCAGCACCCTGAGCACTGAGCACCCAGCACCCTGAGTACTGAGCATCCAGCACCCCGAGCACTGAGCAACCAGCACCCTGAGTACTGAGTACTGAGCACCCAGCACCCAGAGCACTGAGCAACCAGCACCCTGTGTACTGAGCACTGAGCACTGAGCACCCTGAGTACTGAGCACCCAGCATCCTGAGCACTGAGCACCCAGCACCCCGAGCACTGAGCACCCAGCTCCCAGAGCACTGAGCACTGAGCACCCTGAGTACTGAGCACTGAGCACCCTGAGCACTGAGCACCGAGCACCCTGAGTACTGAGCACTGAGCACCCTGAGCACTGAGCACCCTGCTCCCTGAGTACTGAGCACCCAGCACCCGGAGCACTGAGGACCGAGCACCCTGAGTACTAAGCACCCAGCACCCTGAGTACTGAGCACCCAGCACCCTGAGCACTGAGCAACCAGCACGCTGAGTACTGAGCACTGAGCACCCTGAGTACTGAGCACCGAGCACCCTGAGCACTGAGAACCCAGCACGCTGAGTACAGAGAACTGAGCACCCTGAGTACTGAGCACCCAGCACCCTGAGTACTGAGCACCCAGCACCCCGAGCACTGAGCACCGAGCACCCTGAGTACTGAGCACCCAGCACCCTGAGCACTGAGCACCCAGCACAACGAGTACTGAGCACCCAGCACCCTGAGTACTGAGCACCCAGCACCCCGAGCACTGAGCACCCAGCACCCGGAGTACTGAGCACCCAGCATCCTGAGTACTAAGCACCGAGCACCCTGAGTACTGAGCACCCAGTACCCTGAGCACTGAACACATAGCACCCTGAGTACTGAGCACCCCGAGCACTGAGCACCCAGCACCCTGAGCACTGAGCACCCAGCACCCTGAGTACTGAGCACCCAGCACACTGAGTACTGAACACCCAGCACCCTGAGCACTGAGCACTGAGCACCCTGAGCACTGAGTACTGAGCAATGAGCACCCTGAGCACTGAGCACCCAGCACCCTGAGTACTGAGCACCCAGCACCCCGAGCACTGAGCACTGAGCACCCTGAGCACTGAGCACACAGCACCCCGAGTACTGAGCATTGAGCACCATGAGCACTGAGCACCCAGCACCCCGAGCACTGAGCACTGAGCACCCTGAGCACTGAGCACACAGCACCCCGAGTACTGAGCATTGAGCACCCTGAGCACTGAGCACCCAGCACCCCGAGTACTGAGCACTGAGCACCCTGAGTACTGAGCACCCAGCACCCTGAGCACTGAGTACCCAGCACCCTGACCACTGAGCACCCAGCACCCTGAGCACTGAGCACCCAGCACCCTGAGCACTGAGCACCCAGCACCCTGAGTACTGAGCACTGAGCACCCGGCACCAAGAGCACTGAACACACAGCGCCCTGAGTACTGAGCACTGAGCACCCAGCACCCCGAGCACTGAGCACCCAGCATCCTGAGCACTGAGCACCCAGCACCCGAGTACTGAGCACTCAGCACCCTGAGTACTGAGCACCCGGCACCCTGAGTACTGAGCACCCAGCACCCCGAGAACTGAGCACCCGGCACCCTGAGTACTGAGCACCCAGCACCCTGAGCACCGAGCACCCAGCACCCTGAGCACTGAGCACCCAGCACCCTGAGGAGTGAGCACCCAACGTACTGAGCACCGAGCACCTCGAGCACTGAGCACCCAGCACCCTGAGCACTGAGCTCCGAGCACCCCGAGCACTGAGCACCCAGTGCCCCGAGCACCGAGCACCCTGAGCACTGAGCACCCAGCACCCTGAGCAATGAGCACCCTGAGTACTGAGCACCCAGCACCCGGAGTACTGAGCACCCAGCACCCTGAGTACTAAGCACCGAGCACCCTGAGTACTGAGCACCCAGCACCCTGAGCACTGAACACACAGCACCCTGAGTACTGAGCACCTCGAGCACTGAGCACCCAGCACCCTGAGTACTGAGCACCGAGCACCCCGAGCACTGAGCACCCAGCACCGCGAGCACTGAGCACATAGCACCCCGAGCACTGAGCACCCAGCACCCCGAGCACTGAGCACATAGCACCCCGAGCACTGAGCACGCAGCACCCTGAGTACTGAGTACCCAGCACACTGAGCAATGAGCACCCAGCACCCTGAGCACTGAGCACACAGCACCCTGAGCACTGAGCAACCAGCACCCTGAGTACTGAGCACTGAGCACCCAGCAAACCGAGCACTGAGCACCCAGCACCCTGAGTACTGAGCACCGAGCACCCCGAGCACTGAGCACCCAGCACCCTGAGTACTGAGCTCCGAGCACCCCGAGCACTGAGCACCCAGCGCCCCGAGCACCGTGCAACCTGAGCAATGAGCACCAGCACCCTGAGTACTGAGCACCCAGCACCCTGAGCAATGAGCACCCTGAGTACTGAGCACCCAGCACCTTGAGCACTGAGCACCGAGCACCCCGAGCACTGAGCACCCAACACCCCGAGCACTGAGCACCCAGCAGCCTGAGCACTGAGCACCCAGCACCCGAGTACTGAGCACCCAGCACCCTGAGTACTGAGCACCCAGCACCCTGAGTACTGAGCACCCAGCACCCCGAGCACCGAGCACCCAGCACCCTGAGTACTGAGCACCCAGCAACCTGAGCACCGAGCACCCAGCACCCTGAGCACTGAGAACCCAGCACCCTGAGTAGTGAGCACCCAACGTACTGAGCACCGAGCACCCCGAGCACTGAGCACCCAGCATCCTGAGTACTGAGCACCGAGCACCCCTAGCACTGAGCACCCAGCACCCTGTGTACTGAGCACCCAGCACCCTGAGCACTGAGCACCCAGCACCCTGAGTACTGAGCACCCAGCTCCCCAAGTACTGAGCACCCAGCACCCCGAGCACTGAGCACCCAGCACCCTGAGTACTGAGCACTGAGCACCCTGAGTACTGAGCACCGAACACACTGAGTACTGAGCACCCAGCTCCCTGAGTACTGAGCACCCAGCACCCTGAGCACTGAGCACCCAGCACCCCGAGCACTGAGCACCCAGCACCCCGAGCACTGAGCACCCAGCACCATGAGCACTGAGCACCCAGCACCCTGAGCACTGAGCACTGAGCACCCAGCACCCTGAGCACTGAGCACCCAGCACCCTGAGTACTGAGCACCCAGCACCCTGAGTACTGAGCACCCAGAACCCTGAGTACTGAGCCCCCAGCACCCTGAGTACTGAGCACCCAGCACCCTGAGTACTGAGCACCCAGAACCCTGAGTACTGAGCCCCCAGCACCCTGAGTACTGAGCACCCAGCACACTGAGTACTGAGCACCCAGCACCCTGAGCACTGAGCACAAAGCACGCTGAGTAATGAGCCCCCAGCACCCTGAGTACTGAGCACCCAGCACCCTGAGTACTGAGCACCCAGCACCCTGAGTACTGAGCACCCAGAACCCTGAGTACTGAGCCCCCAGCACCCTGAGTACTGAGCACCCAGCACACTGAGTACTGAGCACCCAGCACCCTGAGCACTGAGCACAAATCACGCTGAGTAATGAGCACTGAGCACCCTGAGTACTGAGCACCGAGGACCCTGAGCACTGATCACCCAGCACCCTGAGTACTGAGCACCCAGCACCCTTAGTACTGAGCACCCAGCACCCCGAGCACTGAGCACCCTGAGTACTGAGCACCCAGCACCCTGTGTACTGAGCACTAAGCACCCAGAGCACTGAGCACCCAGCACCCCGAGCAAGGAGCACCCAGGACCCCGAGCACTGAGTACTGAGCACCCAGCACCCTGAGTACTGAGCACCGAGCTCCCCGAGCACTGAGCACCCTGAGTACTGAGCACCCAGCACCCCGATCACTGAGCACCCAGCACCCCGAGCACTCAGCACCCAGCACCCTGAGTACTGAGCACCCAGCACCCCGAGCACTGAGCACCCAGCACCCTGAGTACTGAGCACTGAGCACCCAGCACCCCGAGCACTGAGCTCCCAGCACCCCGAGTACTGACCACCGAGCACCCTGAGCACTGAGTACCCAGCACCCTGAGCACTGAGCACCCAGCACCCGGAGTACTGAGCACCCAGCACCCTGAGTACTAAGCACTGAGCACCCAGCACCCTGAGCACTGAGTACTCAGCACCCTGAGCACTGAGCACCCAGCACCCTGAGTACTGAGCACTGAGCACCCAGCACCCCGAGCACTGAGCACCCAGCACCCTGAGTACTGAGCAATGAGCACCCAGCACCCCGAGCACTGAGCACCCAGCACCCTGAGCACTGAGCACCCAGCACCCGAGTACTGATCACCCAGCCCCCTGAGTACTGAGCACGCAGCACCCTGAGTACTGAGCACCCAGCACCCCGAGCACTGAGCACCCAGCACCCTGAGCACTGAGCACCCAGCACCCGAGTACTGATCACCCAGCACCCTGAGTACTGAGCACGCAGCACCCTGAGTACTGAGCACCCAGCACCCCGAGTACTGAGCACCCAACACCCTGAGCACTGAGCACCCAGCACCCTGAGCACTGAGCAACCTGCACCCCGAGAACTGTGAACCCAGCACCCTGAGTACTGAGCACCCAGCACCCTGAGTACTGAGCACGCAGCACCCTGAGTACTGAGCACCCAGCACCCCGAGCACTGAGCACCCAGCACTATGAGCACTGAGCACCCAGCACCCCTAGCACTGAGCACCCAGCACCCTGAGCACTGAGCACCCAGCACCCTGAGCACTGAGCACTGAGCACCCAGCACCCTGAGCACTGAGCACCCAGCACCCCGAGCACTGAGCACCCAGCACCCTGGGCACTGAGCACCCAGCACCCTGAGCACTGAGCACCCAGCACCCTGAGTACTGAGTACCCAGTACCCTGAGCACTGAGGACCCAGCACTCTTAGTACTGATCACCGAGCACCCCGAGCACTGAGCACCCAGCACCCTGAGTACTGAGCACCCAGCACCCTGAGTACTGAGCACCCAGCACCCTGAGTACTGAGCACCCAGCACCCTGAGCACTGAGCACAAAGCACGCTGAGTACTGAGCACTGAGCACCCTGAGTACTGAGCACCGAGGACCCTGTGGACTGAGCACCCAGCACGCTGAGTACTGAGCACTGAGCACCCTGAGTACTGAGCACCCAGCACCCTGAGTACTGAGCACCGAGCTCCCCGAGCACTGAGCACCCTGAGTACTGAGCACCCAGCACCCCGAACACTGAGCACCCAGCACCCTGAGCACTGAACACACAGCACCCTGAGTACTGAGCACGCTGAGCACTGAGCACCCAGCACCCTGGGCACTGTGCACCCAGCACCCCGAGCACTGAGCACCCAGCACCCTGAGTACTGAGACCAGATCACCCTGAGTACTGAGCACCCAGCACCCTGAGTACTGAGCCCCCAGCACCCTTAGTACTGAGCACCAAGCACCCCGAGCACTGAGCACCCAGCACCCTGAGTACTGAGCACCCAGCACCCCGAGCACTGAGCACCCAGCACCCCGAGAATGAGCACACAGCACCCTGAGTACTGAGCACACAGCACCCTGAGTACTGAGCACCCAGCACCCCGAGCACTGAGCACCCTGAGTACTGAGCACCCAGCACCCTTAGTACTGAGCACTAAGCACCCAGAGCACTGAGCACCCAGCACCCCGAGCACGGAGCACCCAGGACCCCGAGCACTGAGTACTGAGCACCCAGCACCTTGAGTACTGAGCACCGAGCTCCCCGAGCACTGAGCACCCTGAGTACTGAGCACCCAGCACCCCGATCACTGAGCACCCAGCACCCTGAGTAATGAGCACCCAGCACCGCGAGCACTGAGCACCCAGCACCCCGAGCACTGAGCACCCAGCACCCTGAGCACTGAGCACCCAGCAACCTGAGTACTGAGAACCGAGCACCCCGAGTACTGAGCACCCAGCACCCCGAGCACTGAGCACCCAGCACCCTGAGCACTGAGCACCCAGCACCCCGAGCACTGAGCACCCAGCACCCCGAGCACTGAGCACCCAGCACCCCGAGCACTGAGCACCCAGCACCCCGAGCACCGAGCACCCTGAGTACAAAGCACCGAGCACCCTGAGCACAGAGCACCCAGCACCCCGAGCACTGAGCACCCAGCACCCTGAGCACTGAGCACCCAGCAACCTGAGTACTGAGAACCGAGCACCCCGAGTACTGAGCACCCAGCACCCCGAACACTGAGCACCCAGCACCCTGAGCACTGTGCACCCAGCACCCCGAGTACTGAGCACCCAGCACCCCGAGCACTGAGCACCCAGCACCCTGAGTACTGAGCAATGAGCACCCAGCACCCCGAGCACTGAGCACCCAGCACCCTGAGCACTGAGCACCCAGCACCCGAGTACTGATCACCCAGCACCCTGAGTACTGAGCACCCAGCACCCTGAGTACTGAGCACCCAGCACCCCGAGCACTGAGTACCCAGCTCCCTGAGCACTGAGTACCCAGCACCCTGAGCACTGAGCACCCAGCACCCTGAGCACTGAGCACCAAGCACCCTGAGCACTGAGCACCAAGCACCCTGAGTACTGAGCACTGAGAACCCAGCACCCCGAGCACTGAGCACCCAGCACCCTGAGTACTGAGCACTGAGCACCCAGCACCCCGAGCACTGAGCACCCAGCACCCTGAGCACTGAGCACCCAGCACCCGAGTACTGATCACCCAGCACCCTGAGTACTGAGCACGCAGCACCCTGAGTACTGAGCACCCAGCACCCCGAGTACTGAGCACCCAGCACCCTGAGCACTGAGCACCCAGCACCCTGAGCACTGAGCAACCTGCACCCCGAGCACTGTGCACCCAGCACCCTGAGTACTGAGCACCCAGCACCCTGAGCACTGAGCACCCAGCATCCTGAGCACTGAGCACCCAGCAACCTGAGCACTGAGCACCCAGCACCCTGAGTAGTGAGCACCCAACTTACTGAGCACCGAGCACCCCGAGCACTAAGCACCCAGCACCCTGAGTACTGAGCACCGAGCACCCCGAGCACTGAGCACCCAGCACCCTGAGTACTGAGCTCCGAGCACCCCGAGCACAGAGCACCCAGCGCCCCGAGCACTGAGCACCCAGCACCGCGAGCACTGAGCACCCAGCACCCCGAGCAGTGAGCACCCAGCACCCCGAGCACTGAGCACACAGCACCCTGAGTACTGAGCACCCAGCACCCTGAGTACTGAGCACCCAGCACCCTGAGCACTGAGCACCCAGCACCCTGAGTACTGAGCACCCAGCACCCTGAGTACTGAGTACCCAGCACCCTGAGCACTCAGCAACCTGAGTACTGAGCACCCAGCACCCTGAGCACTGAGCACCCAGCACCCTGAGTACTGAGCACACAGCACCCCGAGTACTGAGCACCCAGCACCCCGAGCACTGAGCACCCAGCACCCTGAGTACTGAGCACTGAGCACCCCGAGCACTGAGCACCCAACACCCCGAGCACTGAGCACCCAGCAGCCTGAGCACTGAGCACCCAGCACCCGAGTACTGAGCACCCAGCACCCTGAGTACTGAGCACCCAGCACCCTGAGTACTGAGCACCCAGCACCCCGAGCACCGAGCACCCAGCACCCTGAGTACTGAGCACCCAGCACCCTGAGCACCGAGCACCCAGCACCCTGAGCACTGAGAACCCAGCACCCTGAGTAGTGAGCACCCAACGTACTGAGCACCGAGCACCCCGAGCACTGAGCACCCAGCACCCTGAGTACTGAGCACCGAGCACCCCGAGCACTGAGCACCCAGCACCCTGAGTACTGAGCACCCAGCACCCTGAGCACTGAGCACCCAGCACCCTGAGTACTGAGCACCCAGCTCCCCAAGTACTGAGCACCCAGCACCCCGAGCACTGAGCACCCAGCACACTGAGTACTGAGCACTGAGCACCCTGAGTACTGAGCACCGAACACACTGAGTACTGAGCCCCCAGCACCCTGAGTACTGAGCACCCAGCACCCCGAGCACTGAGCACCCAGCACCCCGAGCACTGAGCACCCAGCACCCCGAGCACTGAGCACCCAGCACCCTGAGCACTGAGCACCCAGCACCCTGAGCACTGAGCACTGAGCACCCAGCACCCTGAGCACTGAGCACCCAGCACCCCGAGCACTGAGCACCCAGCACCCTGAGGACTGAGCACCCAGCAACCTGAGCACTGAGCACCAGCACCCTGCGTACTGAGTACCCAGTACCCTGAGCACTGAGCACCCAGCACTCTTAGTACTGATCACCGAGCACCCCGAGCACTGAGCACCCAGCACCCTGAGTACTGAGCACCCAGCACCCTGAGTACTGAGCACCCAGCACCCTGAGTACTGAGCACCCAGCACCCTGAGCACTGAGCACAAAGCACGCTGAGGACTGAGCACTGAGCACCCTGAGTACTGAGCACCGAGGACCCTGAGGACTGAGCACCCAGCACGCTGAGTACTGAGCACTGAGCACCCTGAGTACTGAGCACCCAGCACCCTGAGCACTGAGCAGCCAGCAGCCTGAGCACTGAGCACCCAGCACCCCGAGCACTGAGCACCCAGCACCCTGAGCACTGTACACCCAGCACCCCGAGTACTGAGCACCCAGCACCCCGAGTACTGAGCACCCAGCACCCTGAGTACTGAGCACCAAGCACCCTGAGTACTGAGCACCCAGTACCCTGAGCACTGAACACACAGCACCCTGAGTACTGAGCACCCTGAGCACTGAGCACCCAGCACCCTGGGCACTGTGCACCCAGCACCCCGAGCACTGAGCACCCAGCACCCTGAGTACTGAGAACAGATCACCCTGAGTACTGAGCACCCAGCACCCTGAGTACTGAGCCCCCAGTACCCTTAGTACTGAGCACCAAGCACCCCGAGCACTGAGCACCCAGCACCCCGAGAATGAGCACCAAGCACCCTGAGTACTGAGAACCGAGCACCCTGACTACTGAGCACCCAGCACCCTGAGTACTGAGCCCCCAGCACCCTGAGAACTGAGCACCCAGCACCCTGAGTACTGAGCACCCAGCACCCTGAGTACTGAGCACCCAGCACCCTGAGTACTGAGCCCCCAGCACCCTGAGTACTGAGCACCCAGCACACTGAGTACTGAGCACCCAGCATCCTGAGCACTGAGCACAAAGCACGCTGAGTAATGAGCACTGAGCACCCTGAGTACTGAGCACCGAGGACCCTGAGCACTGAGCACCCAGCACCCTGAGTACTGAGCACCCAGCACCCTGAGTACTGAGCACCCAGCACCCCGAGCACTGAGCACCCTGAGTACTGAGCACCCAGCACCCTGAGTACTGAGCACTAAGCACCCAGAGCACTGAGCACCCAGCACCCCGAGCACGGAGCACCCAGGACCCCGAGCACTGAGTACTGAGCACCCAGCACCCTGAGTATTGAGCACCGAGCTCCCCGAGCACTGAGCACCCTGAGTACTGAGCTCCCAGCACCCCGAGTACTGACCACCGAGCACCCTGAGCACTGAGTACCCAGCACCCTTAGCACTGAGCACCCAGCACCCTGAGCACTGAGCACCCAGCACCCTGAGCACTGAGTACCCAGCACCCTGAGCACTGAGCACCCAGCACCCTGAGTACTGAGCACTGAGCACCCAGCACCCCGAGCACTGAGCACCCAGCACCCTGAGCATTGAGCACCCAGCACCCGAGTACTGATCACCCAGCACCCTGAGTACTGAGCACGCAGCACCCTGAGTACTGAGCACCCAGCACCCCGAGTACTGAGCACCCAACACCCTGAGCACTGAGCACCCAGCACCCTGAGCACTGAGTAACCTGCACCCCGAGCACTGTGCACCCAGCACCCTGAGTACTGAGCACCCAGCACCCTGAGCACTGAGCACCCAGCATCCTGAGCACTGAGCACCCAGCACCCTGAGCACTGAGCACCCAGCACCCTGAGTAGTGAGCACCCAACTTACTGAGCACCGAGCACCCCGAGCACTAAGCACCCAGCACCCTGAGTACTGAGCACCGAGCACCCCGAGGACTGAGCACCCAGCACCCTGAGTACTGAGCTCCGAGCACCCCGAGCACAGAGCACCCAGCGCCCCGAGCACTGAGCACCCAGCACCCCGAGCACTGAGCCCCCAGCACCCCGAGCACTGAGCACCCAGCACCCCGAGCACTGAGCACCCAGCACCCTGAGTACTGAGCACCCAGCACCCTGAGTACTGAGCAACCAGCACCCTGAGCACTGAGCACCCAGCACCCTGAGTACTGAGCACCCAGCACCCTGAGTACTGAGTACCCAGCACCCTGAGCACTCAGCAACCTGAGTACTGAGGACCGAGCCCCCTAAGTACTGAGCACCCAGCACACTGAGTACTGAGCACCCAGCACCCTGAGCACTGAGCACCCAGCACCCTGAGTACTGAGCACACAGTACCCCGAGTACTGAGCACCCAGCACCCCGAGCACTGAGCACCCAGCACCCTGAGTACTGAGCACTGAGCACCCTGAGTACTGAGCACCGAACACACTGAGTACTGAGCACCCAGCACCCTGAGTACTGAGCACCCAGCACCCCGAGCACTGAGCACCCAGCACCCCGAGCACTGAGCACCCAGCACCCCTAGCACTGAGCAACCAGCACCCTGAGCACTGAGCACCCAGCACCCTGAGCACTGAGCACTGAGCACCCAGCACCCTGAGCACTGAGCACCCAGCACCCCGAGCACTGAGCACCCAGCACCCTGGGCACTGAGCACCCAGCACCCTGAGCACTGAGCACCCAGCACCCTGAGTACTGAGTACCCAGTACCCTGAGCACTGAGCACCCAGCACTCTTAGTACTGATCACCGAGCACCCCGAGCACTGAGCACCCAGCACCCTGAGTACTGAGCACCCAGCACCCTGAGTACTGAGCACCCAGCACCCTGAGTACTGAGCACCCAGCACCCTGAGCACTGAGCACAAAGCACGCTGAGTACTGAGCACTGAGCACCCTGAGTACTGAGCACCGAGGACCCTGAGGACTGAGCACCCAGCACGCTGTGTACTGAGCACTGAGCACCCTGAGTACTGAGCACCCAGCACCCAGAGCACTGAGCAGCCAGCAGCCTGAGCACTGAGCACCCAGCACCCCGAGCACTGAGCACCCAGCACCCTGAGCACTGTGCACCCAGCACCCCGAGTACTGAGCACCCAGCACCCCGAGTACTGTGCACCCAGCACCCTGAGTACTGAGCACCAAGCACCCTGAGTACTGAGCACCCAGTACCCTGAGCACTGAACACACAGCACCCTGAGTACTGAGCACGCTGAGCACTGAGCACCCAGCACCCTGGGCACTGTGCACCCAGCACCCCGAGCACTGAGCACCCAGCACCCTGAGTACTGAGAACAGATCACCCTGAGTACTGAGCACCCAGCACCCTGAGTACTGAGCCCCCAGCACCCTTAGTACTGAGCACCAAGCACCCCGAGCACTGAGCACCCAGCACCCTGAGTACTGAGAACCGAGCACAATGAGTACTGAGCACCCAGCACCCTGAGTACTGAGCCCCCAGCACCCTGAGTACTGAGCACCCAGCACCCTGAGTACTGAGCACCCAGCACCCTGAGTACTGAGCACCCAGCACCCTGAGTACTGAGCCCCCAGCACCCTGAGTACTGAGCACCCAGCACACTGAGTACTGAGCACCCAGCACCCTGAGCACTGAACACAAAGCACGCTGAGTAATGAGCACTGAGCACCCTGAGTACTGAGCACCGAGGACCCTGAGCACTGAGCACCCAGCACCCTGAGTACTGAGCACCCAGCACCCTGAGTACTGAGCACCCAGCACCCCGAGCACTGAGCACCCTGAGTACTGAGCACCCAGCACCCTGAGTACTGAGCCCCCAGCACCCTTAGTACTGAGCACTAAGCACCCAGAGCACTGAGCACCCAGCACCCCGAGCACGGAGCACCCAGGACCCCGAGCACTGAGTACTGAGCACCCAGCACCCTGAGTACTGAGCACCGAGCTCCCCGAGCACTGAGCACCCTGAGTACTGAGCACCCAGCACCCCGATCACTGAGCACCCAGCACCCTGAGTAATGAGCACCCAGCACCGCGAGCACTGAGCACCCAGCACCCCGAGCACTGAGCACCCAGCACCCTGAGCACTGAGCACCCAGCAACCTGAGTACTGAGAACCGAGCACCCCGAGTACTGAGCACCCAGCACCCCGAGCACTGAGCACCCAGCACCCTGAGCACTGAGCACCCAGCACCCCGAGCACTGAGCACCCAGCACCCCGAGCACTGAGCACCCAGCACCCCGAGCACTGAGCACCCAGCACCCCGAGCACCGAGCACCCTGAGTACAAAGCACCGAGCACCCTGAGCACAGAGCACCCAGCACCCCGAGCACTGAGCACCCAGCACCCTGAGCACTGAGCACCCAGCAACCTGAGTACTGAGAACCGAGCACCCCGAGTACTGAGCACCCAGCACCCCGAGCACTGAGCACCCAGCACCCTGAGCACTGTGCACCCAGCACCCCGAGTACTGAGCACCCAGCACACCGAGCACTGAGCACCCAGCACCCTGAGTACTGAGCAATGAGCACCCAGCACCCCGAGCACTGAGCACCCAGCACCCTGAGCACTGAGCACCCAGCACCCGAGTACTGATCACCCAGCACCCTGAGTACTGAGCACCCAGCACCCTGAGTACTGAGCACCCAGCACCCCGAGCACTGAGTACCCAGCTCCCTGAGCACTGAGTACCCAGCACCCTGAGCACTGAGCACCCAGCACCCTGAGCACTGAGCACCAAGCACCCTGAGCACTGAGCACCAAGCACCCTGAGTACTGAGCACTGAGAACCCAGCACCCCGAGCACTGAGCACCCAGCACCCTGAGTACTGAGCACTGAGCACCCAGCACCCCGAGCACTGAGCACCCAGCACCCTGAGCACTGAGCACCCAGCACCCGAGTACTGATCACCCAGCACCCTGAGTACTGAGCACGCAGCACCCTGAGTACTGAGCACCCAGCACCCCGAGTACTGAGCACCCAGCACCCTGAGCACTGAGCACCCAGCACCCTGAGCACTGAGCAACCTGCACCCCGAGCACTGTGCACCCAGCACCCTGAGTACTGAGCACCCAGCACCCTGAGCACTGAGCACCCAGCATCCTGAGCACTGAGCACCCAGCAACCTGAGCACTGAGCACCCAGCACCCTGAGTAGTGAGCACCCAACTTACTGAGCACCGAGCACCCCGAGCACTAAGCACCCAGCACCCTGAGTACTGAGCACCGAGCACCCCGAGCACTGAGCACCCAGCACCCTGAGTACTGAGCTCCGAGCACCCCGAGCACAGAGCACCCAGCGCCCCGAGCACTGAGCACCCAGCACCGCGAGCACTGAGCACCCAGCACCCCGAGCAGTGAGCACCCAGCACCCCGAGCACTGAGCACACAGCACCCTGAGTACTGAGCACCCAGCACCCTGAGTACTGAGCACCCAGCACCCTGAGCACTGAGCACCCAGCACCCTGAGTACTGAGCACCCAGCACCCTGAGTACTGAGTACCCAGCACCCTGAGCACTCAGCAACCTGAGTACTGAGCACCCAGCACCCTGAGCACTGAGCACCCAGCACCCTGAGTACTGAGCACACAGCACCCCGAGTACTGAGCACCCAGCACCCCGAGCACTGAGCACCCAGCACCCTGAGTACTGAGCACTGAGCCCCCCGAGCACTGAGCACCCAACACCCCGAGCACTGAGCACCCAGCAGCCTGAGCACTGAGCACCCAGCACCCGAGTACTGAGCACCCAGCACCCTGAGTACTGAGCACCCAGCACCCTGAGTACTGAGCACCCAGCACCCCGAGCACCGAGCACCCAGCACCCTGAGTACTGAGCACCCAGCACCCTGAGCACCGAGCACCCAGCACCCTGAGCACTGAGAACCCAGCACCCTGAGTAGTGAGCACCCAACGTACTGAGCACCGAGCACCCCGAGCACTGAGCACCCAGCACCCTGAGTACTGAGCACCGAGCACCCCGAGCACTGAGCACCCAGCACCCTGAGTACTGAGCACCCAGCACCCTGAGCACTGAGCACCCAGCACCCTGAGTACTGAGCACCCAGCTCCCCAAGTACTGAGCACCCAGCACCCCGAGCACTGAGCACCCAGCACACTGAGTACTGAGCACTGAGCACCCTGAGTACTGAGCACCGAACACACTGAGTACTGAGCCCCCAGCACCCTGAGTACTGAGCACCCAGCACCCCGAGCACTGAGCACCCAGCACCCCGAGCACTGAGCACCCAGCACCCCGAGCACTGAGCACCCAGCACCCTGAGCACTGAGCACCCAGCACCCTGAGCACTGAGCACTGAGCACCCAGCACCCTGAGCACTGAGCACCCAGCACCCCGAGCACTGAGCACCCAGCACCCTGAGGACTGTGCACCCAGCAACCTGAGCACTGAGCACCCAGCACCCTGCGTACTGAGTACCCAGTACCCTGAGCACTGAGCACCCAGCACTCTTAGTACTGATCACCGAGCACCCCGAGCACTGAGCACCCAGCACCCTGAGTACTGAGCACCCAGCACCCTGAGTACTGAGCACCCAGCACCCTGAGTACTGAGCACCCAGCACCCTGAGCACTGAGCACAAAGCACGCTGAGGACTGAGCACTGAGCACCCTGAGTACTGAGCACCGAGGACCCTGAGGACTGAGCACGCAGCACGCTGAGTACTGAGCACTGAGCACCCTGAGTACTGAGCACCCAGCACCCTGAGCACTGAGCAGCCAGCAGCCTGAGCACTGAGCACCCAGCACCCCGAGCACTGAGCACCCAGCACCCTGAGCACTGTGCACCCAGCACCCCGAGTACTGAGCACCCAGCACCCCGAGTACTGAGCACCCAGCACCCTGAGTACTGAGCACCAAGCACCCTGAGTACTGAGCACCCAGTACCCTGAGCACTGAACACACAGCACCCTGAGTACTGAGCACCCTGAGCACTGAGCACCCAGCACCCTGGGCACTGTGCACCCAGCACCCCGAGCACTGAGCACCCAGCACCCTGAGTACTGAGAACAGATCACCCTGAGTACTGAGCACCCAGCACCCTGAGTACTGAGCCCCCAGTACCCTTAGTACTGAGCACCAAGCACCCCGAGCACTGAGCACCCAGCACCCCGAGAATGAGCACCAAGCACCCTGAGTACTGAGAACCGAGCACCCTGACTACTGAGCACCCAACACCCTGAGTACTGAGCCCCCAGCACCCTGAGTACTGAGCACCCAGCACCCTGAGTACTGAGCACCCAGCACCCTGAGTACTGAGCACCCAGCACCCTGAGTACTGAGCCCCCAGCACCCTGAGTACTGAGCACCCAGCACACTGAGTACTGAGCACCCAGCATCCTGAGCACTGAGCACAAAGCACGCTGAGTAATGAGCACTGAGCACCCTGAGTACTGAGCACCGAGGACCCTGAGCACTGAGCACCCAGCACCCTGAGTACTGAGCACCCAGCACCCTGAGTACTGAGCACCCAGCACCCCGAGCACTGAGCACCCTGAGTACTGAGCACCCAGCACCCTGAGTACTGAGCACTAAGCACCCAGAGCACTGAGCACCCAGCACCCCGAGCACGGAGCACCCAGGACCCCGAGCACTGAGTACTGAGCACCCAGCACCCTGAGTATTGAGCACCGAGCTCCCCGAGCACTGAGCACCCTGAGTACTGAGCTCCCAGCAACCCGAGTACTGACCACCGAGCACCCTGAGCACTGAGTACCCAGCACCCTTAGCACTGAGCACCCAGCACCCTGAGCACTGAGCACCCAGCACCCTGAGCACTGAGTACCCAGCACCCTGAGCACTGAGCACCCAACACCCTGAGTACTGAGCACTGAGCACCCAGCACCCCGAGCACTGAGCACCCAGCACCCTGAGCATTGAGCACCCAGCACCCGAGTACTGATCACCCAGCACCCTGAGTACTGAGCACGCAGCACCCTGAGTACTGAGCACCCAGCAACCCGAGTACTGAGCACCCAACACCCTGAGCACTGAGCACCCAGCACCCTGAGCACTGAGTAACCTGCACCCCGAGCACTGTGCACCCAGCACCCTGAGTACTGAGCACCCAGCACCCTGAGCACTGAGCACCCAGCATCCTGAGCACTGAGCACCCAGCACCCTGAGCACTGAGCACCCAGCACCCTGAGTAGTGAGCACCCAACTTACTGAGCACCGAGCACCCCGAGCACTAAGCACCCAGCACCCTGAGTACTGAGCACCGAGCACCCCGAGGACTGAGCACCCAGCACCCTGAGTACTGAGCTCCGAGCACCCCGAGCACAGAGCACCCAGCGCCCCGAGCACTGAGCACCCAGCACCCCGAGCACTGAGCCCCCAGCACCCCGAGCACTGAGCACCCAGCACCCCGAGCACTGAGCACCCAGCACCCTGAGTACTGAGCACCCAGCACCCTGAGTACTGAGCAACCAGCACCCTGAGCACTGAGCACCCAGCACCCTGAGTACTGAGCACCCAGCACCCTGAGTACTGAGTACCCAGCACCCTGAGCACTCAGCAACCTGAGTACTGAGGACCGAGCCCCCTAAGTACTGAGCACCCAGCACACTGAGTACTGAGCACCCAGCACCCTGAGCACTGAGCACCCAGCACCCTGAGTACTGAGCACACAGTACCCCGAGTACTGAGCACCCAGCACCCCGAGCACTGAGCACCCAGCACCCTGAGTACTGAGCACTGAGCACCCTGAGTACTGAGCACCGAACACACTGAGTACTGAGCACCCAGCACCCTGAGTACTGAGCACCCAGCACCCCGAGCACTGAGCACCCAGCACCCCGAGCACTGAGCACCCAGCACCCCTAGAACTGAGCAACCAGCACCCTGAGCACTGAGCACCCAGCACCCTGAGCACTGAGCACTGAGCACCCAGCACCCTGAGCACTGAGCACCCAGCACCCCGAGCACTGAGCACCCAGCACCCTGGGCACTGAGCACCCAGCACCCTGAGCACTGAGCACCCAGCACCCTGAGTACTGAGTACCCAGTACCCTGAGCACTGAGCACCCAGCACTCTTAGTACTGATCACCGAGCACCCCGAGCACTGAGCACCCAGCACCCTGAGTACTGAGCACCCAGCACCCTGAGTACTGAGCACCCAGCACCCTGAGTACTGAGCACCCAGCACCCTGAGCACTGAGCACAAAGCACGCTGAGTACTGAGCACTGAGCACCCTGAGTACTGAGCACCGAGGACCCTGAGGACTGAGCACCCAGCACCCTGAGTACTGAGAACAGATCACTCTGAGTATTGAGCACCCAGCACCCTGAGTACTGAGCCCCCAGCACCCTTAGTACTGAGCACCAAGCACCCCGAGCACTGAGCACCCAGCACCCTGAGTTCTGAGAACCGAGCACCCTGAGTACTGAGCACCCAGCACCCTGAGTACTGAGCCCCCAGCACCCTGAGTACTGAGCACCCAGCACCCTGAGTACTGAGCACCCAGCACCCTGAGTACTGAGCACCCAGCACCCTGAGTACTGAGCCCCCAGCACCCTGAGTACTGAGCACCCAGCACACTGAGTACTGAGCACCCAGCACCCTGAGCACTGAGCACAAAGCACGCTGAGTAATGAGCACTGAGCACCCTGAGTACTGAGCACCGAGGACCCTGAGCACTGAGCACCCAGCACCCTGAGTACTGAGCACCCAGCACCCCGAGCACTGAGCACCCTGAGTACTGAGCACCCAGCACCCTGAGTACTGAGCACTAAGCACCCAGAGCACTTAGCACCCAGCACCCCGAGCACGGAGCACCCAGGACCCCGAGCACTGAGTACTGAGCACCCAGCACCCTGAGTACTGAGCACCGAGATCCCCGAGCACTGAGCACCCTGAGTACTGAGCACCCAGCACCCCGATCACTGAGCTCCCAGCACCCTGAGCACTGAACACACAGCACCCTGAGTACTGAGCACGCTGAGCACTGAGCACCCAGCACCCTGGGCACTGTGCACCCAGCACCCCGAGCACTGAGCACCCAGCACCCTGAATACTGAGCCCCCAGCACCCTTAGTACTGAGCACCAAGCACCCCAAGCACTGAGCACCCAGCACCCTGAGTACTGAGAACCCAGCACCCCGAGCACTGAGCACCCAGCACCCCGAGAATGAGCACCCAGCACCCTGAGTACTGAGCACCCAGCACCCTGAGTACTGAGCACCCAGCACCCCGAGCACTGAGCACCCTGAGTACTGAGCACCCAGCACCCTTAGTACTGAGCACTAAGCACCCAGAGCACTGAGCACCCAACACCCCGAGCACGGAGCACCCAGGACCCCGAGCACTGAGTACTGAGCAACCAGCACCCTGAGTACTGAGCACCGAACTCCCCGAGCACTGAGCACCCTGAGTACTGAGCACCCAGCACCCCGATCACTGAGCACCCAGCACCCTGAGCACTGAGCACCCAGCACCCCGAGCACTGAGCACCCAGCACCCCGAGCACTGAGCACCCAGCACCCTGAGCACTGAGCACCCAGCACCCCGAGCACTGAGCACCCAGCACCCCGAGCACTGAGCACCCAGCACCCCGAGCACTGAGCATCCAGCACCCCGAGCACCGAGCACCCTGAGTACAAAGCACCGAGCACCCTGAGCACTGAGCACCCAGCACCCTGAGCAGTGAGTACCCAGCACCCTGAGTACTGAGCACCCAGCACCCCGAGCACTGAACACCCAACACCCTGAGTACTGAGCACCCAGCACCCTGAGCACTGAGCACCGAGCACCCTGAGCACTGAGCACCCAGCACCCTGAGGACTGAGCACACAGCACCCCGAGCACTGAGCACACAGCACACTGAGCACTGAGCACCCTGAGTACTGAGCACTGAGCACCCTGAGTACTGAGCACTGAGCACCCTGAGTACTGAGCACCCAGCAACCTGAGTACTGAGCAACCAGCACCCCGAGCACTGAGTACCCAGCTCCCTGAGCACTGAGTACCCAGCACCCTGAGCACTGAGCACCCAGCACCCTTAGCACTGAGCACCCAGCACCCTGAGCACTGAGCACCCAGCACCCTGAGTACTGAGCACTGAGCACCCATCACCCCGAGCACTGAGCACCCAGCACCCTGAGTACTGAGCTCCGAGTACCCCGAGCACAGAGCACCCAGCGCCCCGAGCACTGAGCACCCAGCACCCCGAGCACTGAGCCCCCAGCACCCCGAGCACTGAGCACCCAGCACCCCGAGCACTGAGCACCCAGCACCCTGAGTACTGAGCACCCAGCACCCTGAGTACTGAGCACCCAGCACCCTGAGCACTGAGCACCCAGCACCCTGAGTACTGAGCACCCAGCACCCTGAGTACTGAGTACCCAGCACCCTGAGCACTCAGCAACCTGAGTACTGAGGACCGAGCACCCTAAGTACTGAGCACCCAGCACCCTGAGTACTGAGCACCCAGCACCCTGAGCACTGAGCACCCAGCACCCTGAGTACTGAGCACACAGCACCCCGAGTACTGAGCACCCAGCACCCCGAGCACTGAGCACCCAGCACCCTGAGTACTGAGCACTGAGCACACTGAGTACTGAGCACCCAGCACCCTGAGTACTGAGCACCCAGTACCCCGAGCACTGAGCACCCAGCTCCCCGAGCACTGAGCACCCAGCACCCCTAGCACTGAGCACCCAGCACCCTGAGCACTGAGCACCCAGCACCCTGAGCACTGAGCAATGAGCACCCAGCACCCTGAGCACTGAGCACCCAGCACCCCGAGCACTGAGCACCCAGCACCCTGAGCACTGAGCACCCAGCACCCTGAGCACTGAGCACCCAGCACCCTGAGTACTGAGTACCCAGTACCCTGAGCACTGAGCACCCAGCACTCTTTGTACTGATCACCGAGCACCCCGAGCACTGAGCACCCAGCACCCTGAGTACTGAGCACCCAGCACCCTGAGTACTGAGCACCCAGCACCCTGAGTACTGAGCACAAAGCACGCTGAGTACTGAGCACTGAGCACCCTGAGTACTGAGCACCGAGGACCCTGAGGACTGTGCACCCAGCACGCTGAGTACTGAGCACTGAGCACCCTGAGTACTGAGCACCCAGCACCCTGAGCACTGAGCAGCCAGCAGCCTGAGCACTGAGCACCCAGCACCCTGAGTACTGAGCACCCAGCACCCTGAGTACTGAGCACTGAGCACCCTGAGTACTGAGCACCCAGCACCCTGAGCACTGAGTACCCAGCACGCTGAGTACTGAGCACTGAGCACCCTGCGTCCTGAGCACCGAGCACCCTGAGTACTGAGCACCCAGCACCCTGAGCACTGAGCACCCAGCACCCTGAGTACTGAGCACCCAGCACCCCAAACACTGAGCACCCAGCACCCTGAGAACTGAGCACCGAGCACCCTGAGTACTGAGCACCGAGCACACAGAGTACTGAGCAACCTGAGTACTGAGGACCCAGCACCCCGAGAATGAGCACCCAGCACCATGAGTACTGAGCACCGAGCACCCTGAGCACTGAGCACCCAGCACCCTGAGTACTGAGCACCAAGCACTCTGAGTACTGAGCACCCAGCACCCTGAGTACTGAGCACCCAGCACCCTGAGTTCTGAGCACCCAGCACCCTGAGCACTGAGCACACTGAGTACTGAGCACCCAGCACCCTGAGCACTGAGGACCCAGCACCCTGAGTACTCAGCACCCAGCACCCCGAGCACTGTGCACCCAGCACCCTGAGTACTGAGCACTGAGCACCCAGCACCCCGAGCACTGAGCTCCCAGCACCCTGAGCACTGAGTACCCAGCACCCTGAGCACTGAGCACCCAGCACCCTGAGCACTGAGCACCCAGCACCCTGAGCACTGAGTACCCAGCACCCTGAGCACTGAGCACCCAGCACCCTGAGTACTGAGCACTGAGCACCCAGCACCCCGAGCACTGAGCACCCAGCACCCTGAGTACTGAGCAATGAGCACCCAGCACCCCGAGCACTGAGCACCCAGCACCCTGAGCACTGAGCACCCAGCACCCGAGTACTGATCACCCAGCCCCCTGAGTACTGAGCACGCAGCACCCTGAGTACTGAGCACCCAGCACCCCGAGCACTGAGCACCCAGCACCCTGAGCACTGAGCACCCAGCACCCGAGTACTGATCACCCAGCACCCTGAGTACTGAGCACGCAGCACCCTGAGTACTGAGCACCCAGCACCCCGAGCACTGAGCACCCAGCACCCTGAGCACTGAGCACCCAGCACCCGAGTACTGATCACCCAGCCCCCTGAGTACTGAGCACGCAGCACCCTGAGTACTGAGCACCCAGCACCCCGAGTACTGAGCACCCAACACACTGAGCACTGAGCACCCAGCACCCTTAGCACTGAGCAACCTGCACCCCGAGCACTGTGCACCCAGCACCCTGAGTACTGAGCACCCAGCACCCTGAGCACTGAGCACCCAGCATCCTGAGCACTGAGCACCGAGCACCCCGAGGACTGAGCACCCAGCACCCTGAGTACTGAGCTCCGAGCACCCCGAGCACAGAGCACCCAGCGCCCCGAGCACTGAGCACCCAGCACACCGAGCACTGAGCCCCCAGCACCCCGAGCACTGAGCACCCAGCACCCCGAGCACTGAGCACCCAGCACCCTGAGTACTGAGCACCCAGCACCCTGAGTACTGAGCACCCAGCACCCTGAGCACTGAGCACCCAGCACCCTGAGTACTGAGCACCCAGCACCCTGAGTACTGAGTACCCAGCACCCCGAGCACTCAGCAACCTGAGTACTGATGACCGAGCCCCCTAATTACTGAGCACCCAGCACACTGAGTACTGAGCACCCAGCACCCTGAGCACTGAGCACCCAGCACCCTGAGTACTGAGCACACAGTACCCCGAGTACTGAGCACCCAGCACTCCGAGCACTGAGCACCCAGCACCCTGAGTACTGAGCACTGAGCACCCTGAGTACTGAGCACCGAACACACTGAGTACTGAGCACCCAGCAACCTGAGTACTGAGCACCCAGCACCCCGAGCACTGAGCACCCAGCACCCCGAGCACTGAGCACCCAGCACCCCTAGCACTGAGCACCCAGCACCCTGAGCACTGAGCACCCTGCACCCTGAGCACTGAGCACTGAGCACCCAGCACCCTGAGCACTGAGCACCCAGCACCCCGAGCACTGAGCACCCAGCACCCTGGGCACTGAGCACCCAGCACCCTGAGCACTGAGCACCCAGCACCCTGAGTACTGAGTACCCAGTACCCTGAGCACTGAGCACCCAGCACTCTT
Organism: Microtus oregoni; assembly: GCF_018167655.1. Lineage (NCBI taxonomy): Eukaryota > Metazoa > Chordata > Mammalia > Rodentia > Cricetidae > Microtus > Microtus oregoni. The sequence goes on along the minus strand of NW_024544028.1, from coordinate 5,600,829 downwards.
AGTACTGATCACCGAGCACCCCGAGCACTGAGAACACAGCACCCTGAGTACTGAGCACCCAGCACCCTGAGTACTGAGCACCCAGCACCCTGAGTACTGAGCACCCAGCACCCTGAGCACTGAGCACAAAGCACGCTGAGTACTGAGCACTGAGCACCCTGAGTACTGAGCACCGAGGACCCTGAGGACTGAGCACCCAGCACGCTGAGTACTGAGCACTGAGCACCCTGAGTACTGAGCACCCAGCACCCAGAGCACTGAGCAGCCAGCAGCCTGAGCACTGAGCACCCAGCACCCAGAGCACTGAGCACCCAGCACCCTGAGCACTGTGCACCCAGCACCCCGAGTACTGAGCACCCAGCACCCCGAGTACTGAGCACCCAGCACCCTGAGTACTGAGCACCAAGCACCCTGAGTACTGAGCACCCAGTACCCTGAGCACTGAACACACAGCACCCTGAGTACTGAGCACGCTGAGCACTGAGCACCCAGCAACCTGAGTACTGAGCAACCAGCACCCCGAGCACTGAGTACCCAGCTCCCTGAGCACTGAGTACCCAGCACCCTGAGCACTGAGCACCCAGCACCCTTAGCACTGAGCACCCAGCACCCTGAGCACTGAGCACCCAGCACCCTGAGTACTGAGCACTGAGCACCCATCACCCCGAGCACTGAGCACCCAGCACCCTGAGTACTGAGCTCCGAGTACCCCGAGCACAGAGCACCCAGCGCCCCGAGCACTGAGCACCCAGCACCCCGAGCACTGAGCCCCCAGCACCCCGAGCACTGAGCACCCAGCACCCCGAGCACTGAGCACCCAGCACCCTGAGTACTGAGCACCCAGCACCCTGAGTACTGAGCACCCAGCACCCTGAGCACTGAGCACCCAGCACCCTGAGTACTGAGCACCCAGCACCCTGAGTACTGAGTACCCAGCACCCTGAGCACTCAGCAACCTGAGTACTGAGGACCGAGCACCCTAAGTACTGAGCACCCAGCACCCTGAGTACTGAGCACCCAGCAACCTGAGCACTGAGCACCCAGCACCCTGAGTACTGAGCACACAGCACCCCGAGTACTGAGCACCCAGCACCCCGAGCACTGAGCACCCAGCACCCTGAGTACTGAGCACTGAGCACACTGAGTACTGAGCACCCAGCACCCTGAGTACTGAGCACCCAGTACCCCGAGCACTGAGCACCCAGCTCCCCGAGCACTGAGCACCCAGCACCCCTAGCACTGAGCACCCAGCACCCTGAGCACTGAGCACCCAGCACCCTGAGCACTGAGCAATGAGCACCCAGCACCCTGAGCACTGAGCACCCAGCACCCCGAGCACTGAGCACCCAGCACCCTGAGCACTGAGCACCCAGCACCCTGAGCACTGAGCACCCAGCACCCTGAGTACTGAGTACCCAGTACCCTGAGCACTGAGCACCCAGCACCCTGAGTACTGAGCACCCAGCACCCTGAGTACTGAGCACCCAGCACCCTGAGTACTGAGCACAAAGCACGCTGAGTACTGAGCACTGAGCACCCTGAGTACTGAGCACCGAGGACCCTGAGGACTGTGCACCCAGCACGCTGAGTACTGAGCACTGAGCACCCTGAGTACTGAGCACCCAGCACCCTGAGCACTGAGCAGCCAGCAGCCTGAGCACTGAGCACCCAGCACCCTGAGTACTGAGCACCCAGCACCCTGAGTACTGAGCACTGAGCACCCTGAGTACTGAGCACCCAGCACCCTGAGCACTGAGTACCCAGCACGCTGAGTACTGAGCACTGAGCACCCTGCGTCCTGAGCACCGAGCACCCTGAGTACTGAGCACCCAGCACCCTGAGCACTGAGCACCCAGCACCCTGAGTACTGAGCACCCAGCACCCCAAACACTGAGCACCCAGCACCCTGAGAACTGAGCACCGAGCACCCTGAGTACTGAGCACCGAGCACACAGAGTACTGAGCAACCTGAGTACTGAGGACCCAGCACCCCGAGAATGAGCACCCAGCACCATGAGTACTGAGCACCGAGCACCCTGAGCACTGAGCACCCAGCACCCTGAGTACTGAGCACCAAGCACTCTGAGTACTGAGCACCCAGCACCCTGAGTACTGAGCACCCAGCACCCTGAGTTCTGAGCACCCAGCACCCTGAGCACTGAGCACACTGAGTACTGAGCACCCAGCACCCTGAGCACTGAGGACCCAGCACCCTGAGTACTCAGCACCCAGCACCCCGAGCACTGTGCACCCAGCACCCTGAGTACTGAGCACTGAGCACCCAGCACCCCGAGCACTGAGCTCCCAGCACCCTGAGCACTGAGTACCCAGCACCCTGAGCACTGAGCACCCAGCACCCTGAGCACTGAGCACCCAGCACCCTGAGCACTGAGTACCCAGCACCCTGAGCACTGAGCACCCAGCACCCTGAGTACTGAGCACTGAGCACCCAGCACCCCGAGCACTGAGCACCCAGCACCCTGAGTACTGAGCAATGAGCACCCAGCACCCCGAGCACTGAGCACCCAGCACCCTGAGCACTGAGCACCCAGCACCCGAGTACTGATCACCCAGCCCCCTGAGTACTGAGCACGCAGCACCCTGAGTACTGAGCACCCAGCACCCCGAGCACTGAGCACCCAGCACCCTGAGCACTGAGCACCCAGCACCCGAGTACTGATCACCCAGCACCCTGAGTACTGAGCACGCAGCACCCTGAGTACTGAGCACCCAGCACCCCGAGCACTGAGCACCCAGCACCCTGAGCACTGAGCACCCAGCACCCGAGTACTGATCACCCAGCCCCCTGAGTACTGAGCACGCAGCACCCTGAGTACTGAGCACCCAGCACCCCGAGTACTGAGCACCCAACACACTGAGCACTGAGCACCCAGCACCCTTAGCACTGAGCAACCTGCACCCCGAGCACTGTGCACCCAGCACCCTGAGTACTGAGCACCCAGCACCCTGAGCACTGAGCACCCAGCATCCTGAGCACTGAGCACCCAGCACCCTGAGCACTGAGCACCCAGCACCCTGAGTAGTGAGCACCCAACTTACTGAGCACCGAGCACCCCGAGCACTAAGCACCCAGCACCCTGAGTACTGAGCACCGAGCACCCCGAGGACTGAGCACCCAGCACCCTGAGTACTGAGCTCCGAGCACCCCGAGCACAGAGCACCCAGCGCCCCGAGCACTGAGCACCCAGCACCCCGAGCACTGAGCCCCCAGCACCCCGAGCACTGAGCACCCAGCACCCCGAGCACTGAGCACCCAGCACCCTGAGTACTGAGCACCCAGCACCCTGAGTACTGAGCACCCAGCACCCTGAGCACTGAGCACCCAGCACCCTGAGTACTGAGCACCCAGCACCCTGAGTACTGAGTACCCAGCACCCCGAGCACTCAGCAACCTGAGTACTGATGACCGAGCCCCCTAATTACTGAGCACCCAGCACACTGAGTACTGAGCACCCAGCACCCTGAGCACTGAGCACCCAGCACCCTGAGTACTGAGCACACAGTACCCCGAGTACTGAGCACCCAGCACTCCGAGCACTGAGCACCCAGCACCCTGAGTACTGAGCACTGAGCACCCTGAGTACTGAGCACCGAACACACTGAGTACTGAGCACCCAGCAACCTGAGTACTGAGCACCCAGCACCCCGAGCACTGAGCACCCAGCACCCCGAGCACTGAGCACCCAGCACCCCTAGCACTGAGCACCCAGCACCCTGAGCACTGAGCACCCAGCACCCTGAGCACTGAGCACTGAGCACCCAGCACCCTGAGCACTGAGCACCCAGCACCCCGAGCACTGAGCACCCAGCACCCTGGGCACTGAGCACCCAGCACCCTGAGCACTGAGCACCCAGCACCCTGAGTACTGAGTACCCAGTACCCTGAGCACTGAGCACCCAGCACTCTTAGTACTGATCACCGAGCACCCCGAGCACTGAGAACACAGCACCCTGAGTACTGAGCACCCAGCACCCTGAGTACTGAGCACCCAGCACCCTGAGTACTGAGCACCCAGCACCCTGAGCACTGAGCACAAAGCACGCTGAGTACTGAGCACTGAGCACCCTGAGTACTGAGCACCGAGGACCCTGAGGACTGAGCACCCAGCACGCTGAGTACTGAGCACTGAGCACCCTGAGTACTGAGCACCCAGCACCCCAAACACTGAGCACCGAGCACCCTGAGAACTGAGCACCGAGCACCCTGAGTACTGAGCACCGAGCACCCAGAGTACTGAGCAACCTGAGTACTGAGCACCCAGCACCCCGAGAATGAGCACCCAGCACCATGAGTACTGAGCACCGAGCACCCTGAGCACTGAGCACCCAGCACCCTGAGTACTGAGCACCAAGCACTCTGAGTACTGAGCACCCAGCACCCTGAGTACTGAGCACCCAGCACCCTGAGTTCTGAGCACCCAGCACCCTGAGCACTGAGCACACTGAGTACTGAGCACCCAGCACCCTGAGTACTGAGCACTGAGCACCCAGCACCCCGAGCACTGAGCACCCAGCACCCTGAGTACTGAGCAATGAGCACCCAGCACCCCGAGCACTGAGCACCCAGCACCCTGAGCACTGAGCACCCAGCACCCGAGTACTGATCACCCAGCCCCCTGAGTACTGAGCACGCAGCACCCTGAGTACTGAGCACCCAGCACCCCGAGCACTGAGCACCCAGCACCCTGAGCACTGAGCACCCAGCACCCGAGTACTGATCACCCAGCACCCTGAGTACTGAGCACGCAGCACCCTGAGTACTGAGCACCCAGCACCCCGAGTACTGAGCACCCAACACACTTAGCACTGAGCACCAAGCACCCTGAGCACTGAGCAACCTGCACCCCGAGCACTGTGCACCCAGCACCCTGAGTACTGAGCACCCAGCACCCTGAGCACTGAGCACCCAGCATCCTGAGCACTGAGCACCCAGCACCCTGAGCACTGAGCACCCAGCACCCTGAGTAGTGAGCACCCAACTTACTGAGCACCGAGCACCCCGAGCACTAAGCACCCAGCACCCTGAGTACTGAGCACCGAGCACCCCGAGGACTGAGCACCCAGCACCCTGAGTACTGAGCTCTGAGCACCCCGAGCACAGAGCACCCAGCGCCCCGAGCACTGAGCACCCAGCACCCCGAGCACTGAGCCCCCAGCACCCCGAGCACTGAGCACCCAGCACACCGAGCACTGAGAACCCAGCACCCTGAGTACTGAGCACCCAGCACCCTGAGTACTGAGCACCCAGCACCCTGAGCACTGAGCACCCAGCACCCTGAGTACTGAGCACCCAGCACCCTGAGTACTGAGTACCCAGCACCCCGAGCACTCAGCAACCTGAGTACTGATGACCGAGCCCCCTAATTACTGAGCACCCAGCACACTGAGTACTGAGCACCCAGCACCCTGAGCACTGAGCACCCAGCACCCTAAGTACTGAGCACACAGTACCCCGAGTACTGAGCACCCAGCACTCCGAGCACTGAGCACCCAGCACCCTGAGTACTGAGCACTGAGCACCCTGAGTACTGAGCACCGAACACACTGAGTACTGAGCACCCAGCAACCTGAGTACTGAGCACCCAGCACCCCGAGCACTGAGCACCCAGCACCCCGAGCACTGAGCACCCAGCACCCCTAGCACTGAGCACCCAGCACCCTGAGCACTGAGCACCCAGCACCCTGAGCACTGAGCACTGAGCACCCAGCACCCTGAGCACTGAGCACCCAGCACCCCGAGCACTGAGCACCCAGCACCCTGGGCACTGAGCACCCAGCACCCTGAGCACTGAGCACCCAGCACTCTGAGTACTGAGTACCCAGTACCCTGAGCACTGAGCACCCAGCACTCTTAGTACTGATCACCGAGCACCCCGAGCACTGAGCACACAGCACCCTGAGTACTGAGCACCCAGCACCCTGAGTACTGAGCACCCAGCACCCTGAGTACTGAGCACCCAGCACCCTGAGCACTGAGCACAAAGCACGCTGAGTACTGAGCACTGAGCACCCTGAGTACTGAGCACCGAGGACCCTGAGGACTGAGCACCCAGCACGCTGAGTACTGAGCACTGAGCACCCTGAGTACTGAGCACCCAGCACCCAGAGCACTGAGCAGCCAGCAGCCTGAGCACTGAGCACCCAGCACCCCGAGCACTGAGCACCCAGCACCCTGAGCACTGTGCACCCAGCACCCCGAGTACTGAGCACCCAGCACCCCGAGTACTGAGCACCCAGCACCCTGAGTACTGAGCACCCAGTACCCTGAGCACTGAACACACAGCACCCTGAGTACTGAGCACGCTGAGCACTGAGCACCCAGCAACCTGGGCACTGTGCACCCAGCACCCCGAGCACTGAGCACCCAGCACCCTGAGTACTGAGAACAGATCACCCTGAGTACTGAGCCCCCAGCACCCTTAGTACTGAGCACCAAGCACCCCGAGCACTGAGCACCCAGCACCCTGAGTACTGAGAACCGAGCACCCTGAGTACTGAGCACCCAGCACCCTGAGTACTGAGCCCCCAGCACCCTGAGTACTGAGCACCCAGCACCCTGAGTACTGAGCACACAGCACCCTGAGTACTGAGCACCCAGCACCCTGAGTACTGAGCCCCCAGCACCCTGAGTACTGAGCACCCAGCACACTGAGTACTGAGCACCCAGCACCCTGAGCACTGAACACAAAGCACGCTGAGTAATGAGCACTGAGCACCCTGAGTACTGAGCACCGAGGACCCTGAGCACTGAGCACCCAGCACCCTGAGTACTGAGCACCCAGCACCCTGAGTACTGAGCACCCAGCACCCCGAGCACTGAGCACCCTGAGTACTGAGCACCCAGCACCCTGAGTACTGAGCACTAAGCACCCAGAGCACTGAGCACCCAGCACCCCGAGCACGGAGCACCCAGGACCCCGAGCACTGAGTACTGAGCACCCAGCACCCTGAGTACTGAGCACCGAGCTCCCCGAGCACTGAGCACCCTGAGTACTGAGCACCCAGCACCCCGATCACTGAGCACCCAGCACCATGAGCACTGAGCACCCAGCACCCCGAGCACTCAGCACCCAGCACCCTGAGTACTGAGCACCCAGCACCCCGAGCACTGACCACCCAGCACCCTGAGTACTGAGCACTGAGCACCCAGCACCCCGAGCACTGAGCTCCCAGCACCCCGAGTACTGACCACCGAGCACCCTGAGCACTGAGTACCCAGCACCCTGAGCACTGAGCACCCAGCACCCTGTGCACTGAGCACCCAGCACCCTGAGCAATGAGTACCCAGCACCCTGAGCACTGAGCACCCAGCACCCTGAGTACTGAGCACTGAGCACCCAGCACCCCGAGCACTGAGCACCCAGCACCCTGAGTACTGAGCAATGAGCACCCAGCACCCTGAGCACTGAGCACCCAGCACCCTGAGCACTGAGCACCCAGCACCCGAGTACTGATCACCCAGATCCCTGAGTACTGAGCACGCAGCACCCTGAGTACTGAGCACCCAGCACCCTGAGCACTGAGCACCCAGCACCCTGAGCACTGAGCACCCAGCACCCTGAGCACTGAGTACCCAGCACCCTGAGCACTGAGCACCCAGCACCCTGAGTACTGAGCACTGAGCACCCAGCAACCCGAGCACTGAGCACCCAGCACCCTGAGTACTGAGCAATGAGCACCCAGCACCCCGAGCACTGAGCACCCAGCACCCTGAGCACTGAGCACCCAGCACCCGAGTACTGATCACCCAGCCCCCTGAGTACTGAGCACGCAGCACCCTGAGTACTGAGCACCCAGCACCCCGAGCACTGAGCACCCAGCACCCTGAGCACTGATCACCCAGCACCCGAGTACTGATCACCCAGCACCCTGAGTACTGATCACGCAGCACCCTGAGTACTGAGCACCCAGCACCCCGAGTACTGAGCACCCAACACCCTGAGCACTGAGCACCCAGCACCCTGAGCACTGAGCAACCTGCACCCCGAGCACTGTGCACCCAGCACCCTGAGTAATGAGCACCCAGCACCCAGAGCACTGAGCACCCAGCATCCTGAGCACTGAGCACCCAGCACCCTGAGCACTGAGCACCCAGCACCCTGAGTAGTGAGCACCCAACTTACTGAGCACCGAGCACCCCGAGCACTAAGCACCCAGCACCCTGAGTACTGAGCACCGAGCACCCCGAGGACTGAGCACCCAGCACCCTGAGTACTGAGCTCCGAGCACCCCGAGCACAGAGCACCCAGCGCCCCGAGCACTGAGCACCCAGCACCCCGAGCACTGAGCCCCCAGCACCCCGAGCACTGAGCACCCAGCACCCCGAGCACTGAGCACACAGCACCCCGAGTACTGAGCACCCAGCACCCCGAGCACTGAGCACCCAGCACCCTGAGTACTGAGCACTGAGCACACTGAGTACTGAGCACCCAGCACCCTGAGTACTGAGCACACAGTACCCCGAGCACTGAGCACCCAGCACCCCGAGCACTGAGCACCCAGCACCCCTAGCACTGAGCACCCAGCACCCTGAGCACTGAGCACCCAGCACCCTGAGCACTGAGCACTGAGCACCCAGCACCCTGAGCACTGAGCACCCAGCACCCCGAGCACTGAGTAACCAGCACCCTGAGCACTGAGTACTCAGCACCCTGAGCACTGAGCACCCAGCACCCTGAGTACTGAGTACCCAGTACCCTGAGCACTGAGCACCCAGCACTCTTAGTACTGAACACCGAGCACCCCGAGCACTGAGCACCCAGCACCCTGAGTACTGAGCACCCAGCACCCTGAGTACTGAGCACCCAGCACCCTGAGTACTCAGCACAAAGCACGCTGAGTACTGAGCACTGAGCACCCTGAGTACTGAGCACCGAGGACCCTGAGGACTGAGCACCCAGCACGCTGAGTACTGAGCACTGAGCACCCTGAGTACTGAGCACCCAGCACCCTGAGCACTGAGCAGCCAGCAGCCTGAGCACTGAGCACCCAGCACCCTGAGTACTGAGCCCTGAGCACCCAGCACCCCGAGCACTGAGCTCCCAGCACCCCGAGTACTGACCACCGAGCACCCTGAGCACTGAGTACCCAGCACGCTGAGTACTGAGCACTGAGCACCCTGCGTCCTGAGCACCGAGCACCCTGAGTACTGAGCACCCAGCACCCTGAGCACTGAGCACCCAGCACCCTGAGTACTGAGCACCCAGCACCCCAAACACTGAGCACCGAGCACCCTGAGAACTGAGCACCGAGCACCCTGAGTACTGAGCACCGAGCACCCAGAGTACTGAGCAACCTGAGTACTGAGCACCCAGCACCCCGAGAATGAGCACCCAGCACCATGAGTACTGAGCACCGAGCACCCTGAGCACTGAGCACCCAGCACCCTGAGTACTGAGCACCAAGCACTCTGAGTACTGAGCACCCAGCACCCTGAGTACTGAGCACCCAGCACCCTGAGTTCTGAGCACCCAGCACCCTGAGCACTGAGCACACTGAGTACTGAGCACCCAGCACCCTGAGCACTGAGGACCCAGCACACTGAGTACTCAGCACCCAGCACCCCGAGCACTGAGCACCCAGCACCCTGAGTACTGAGCACTGAGCACCCAGCACCCCGAGCACTGAGCTCCCAGCACCCCGAGTACTGACCACCGAGCACCCTGAGCACTGAGTACCCAGCACCCTGAGCACTGAGCACCCAGCACCCTGAGCACTGAGCACCCAGCACCCTGAGCACTGAGTACCCAGCACCCTGAGCACTGAGCACCCAGCACCCTGAGTACTGAGCACTGAGCACCCAGCACCCCGAGCACTGAGCACCCAGCACCCTGAGTACTGAGCAATGAGCACCCAGCACCCCGAGCACTGAGCACCCAGCACCCTGAGCACTGAGCACCCAGCACCCGAGTACTGATCACCCAGCCCCCTGAGTACTGAGCACGCAGCACCCTGAGTACTGAGCACCCAGCACCCCGAGCACTGAGCACCCAGCACCCTGAGCACTGAGCACCCAGCACCCGAGTACTGATCACCCAGCACCCTGAGTACTGAGCACGCAGCACCCTGAGTACTGAGCACCCAGCACCCCGAGTACTGAGCACCCAACACACTGAGCACTGAGCACCAAGCACCCTGAGCACTGAGCAACCTGCACCCCGAGCACTGTGCACCCAGCACCCTGAGTACTGAGCACCCAGCACCCTGAGCACTGAGCACCCAGCATCCTGAGCACTGAGCACCCAGCACCCTGAGCACTGAGCACCCAGCACCCTGAGTAGTGAGCACCCAACTTACTGAGCACCGAGCACCCCGAGCACTAAGCACCCAGCACCCTGAGTACTGAGCACCGAGCACCCCGAGGACTGAGCACCCAGCACCCTGAGTACTGAGCTCTGAGCACCCCGAGCACAGAGCACCCAGCGCCCCGAGCACTGAGCACCCAGCACCCCGAGCACTGAGCCCCCAGCACCCCGAGCACTGAGCACCCAGCACACCGAGCACTGAGAACCCAGCACCCTGAGTACTGAGCACCCAGCACCCTGAGTACTGAGCACCCAGCACCCTGAGCACTGAGCACCCAGCACCCTGAGTACTGAGCACCCAGCACCCTGAGTACTGAGTACCCAGCACCCCGAGCACTCAGCAACCTGAGTACTGATGACCGAGCCCCCTAATTACTGAGCACCCAGCACACTGAGTACTGAGCACCCAGCACCCTGAGCACTGAGCACCCAGCACCCTGAGTACTGAGCACACAGTACCCCGAGTACTGAGCACCCAGCACTCCGAGCACTGAGCACCCAGCACCCTGAGTACTGAGCACTGAGCACCCTGAGTACTGAGCACCGAACACACTGAGTACTGAGCACCCAGCAACCTGAGTACTGAGCACCCAGCACCCCGAGCACTGAGCACCCAGCACCCCGAGCACTGAGCACCCAGCACCCCTAGCACTGAGCACCCAGCACCCTGAGCACTGAGCACCCAGCACCCTGAGCACTGAGCACTGAGCACCCAGCACCCTGAGCACTGAGCACCCAGCACCCCGAGCACTGAGCACCCAGCACCCTGGGCACTGAGCACCCAGCACCCTGAGCACTGAGCACCCAGCACTCTGAGTACTGAGTACCCAGTACCCTGAGCACTGAGCACCCAGCACTCTTAGTACTGATCACCGAGCACCCCGAGCACTGAGCACACAGCACCCTGAGTACTGAGCACCCAGCACCCTGAGTACTGAGCACCCAGCACCCTGAGTACTGAGCACCCAGCACCCTGAGCACTGAGCACAAAGCACGCTGAGTACTGAGCACTGAGCACCCTGAGTACTGAGCACCGAGGACCCTGAGGACTGAGCACCCAGCACGCTGAGTACTGAGCACTGAGCACCCTGAGTACTGAGCACCCAGCACCCAGAGCACTGAGCAGCCAGCAGCCTGAGCACTGAGCACCCAGCACCCCGAGCACTGAGCACCCAGCACCCTGAGCACTGTGCACCCAGCACCCCGAGTACTGAGCACCCAGCACCCCGAGTACTGAGCACCCAGCACCCTGAGTACTGAGCACCAAGCACCCTGAGTACTGAGCACCCAGTACCCTGAGCACTGAACACACAGCACCCTGAGTACTGAGCACGCTGAGCACTGAGCACCCAGCAACCTGGGCACTGTGCACCCAGCACCCCGAGCACTGAGCACCCAGCACCCTGAGTACTGAGAACAGATCACCCTGAGTACTGAGCCCCCAGCACCCTTAGTACTGAGCACCAAGCACCCCGAGCACTGAGCACCCAGCACCCTGAGTACTGAGAACCGAGCACCCTGAGTACTGAGCACCCAGCACCCTGAGTACTGAGCCCCCAGCACCCTGAGTACTGAGCACCCAGCACCCTGAGTACTGAGCACACAGCACCCTGAGTACTGAGCACCCAGCACCCTGAGTACTGAGCCCCCAGCACCCTGAGTACTGAGCACCCAGCACACTGAGTACTGAGCACCCAGCACCCTGAGCACTGAACACAAAGCACGCTGAGTAATGAGCACTGAGCACCCTGAGTACTGAGCACCGAGGACCCTGAGCACTGAGCACCCAGCACCCTGAGTACTGAGCACCCAGCACCCTGAGTACTGAGCACCCAGCACCCCGAGCACTGAGCACCCTGAGTACTGAGCACCCAGCACCCTGAGTACTGAGTACTAAGCACCCAGAGCACTGAGCACCCAGCACCCCGAGCACGGAGCACCCAGGACCCCGAGCACTGAGTACTGAGCACCCAGCACCCTGAGTACTGAGCACCGAGCTCCCCGAGCACTGAGCACCCTGAGTACTGAGCACCCAGCACCCCGATCACTGAGCACCCAGCACCATGAGCACTGAGCACCCAGCACCCCGAGCACTCAGCACCCAGCACCCTGAGTACTGAGCACCCAGCACCCCGAGCACTGACCACCCAGCACCCTGAGTACTGAGCACTGAGCACCCAGCACCCCGAGCACTGAGCTCCCAGCACCCCGAGTACTGACCACCGAGCACCCTGAGCACTGAGTACCCAGCACCCTGAGCACTGAGCACCCAGCACCCTGAGCACTGAGCACCCAGCACCCTGAGCAATGAGTACCCAGCACCCTGAGCACTGAGCACCCAGCACCCTGAGTACTGAGCACTGAGCACCCAGCACCCCGAGCACTGAGCACCCAGCACCCTGAGTACTGAGCAATGAGCACCCAGCACCCTGAGCACTGAGCACCCAGCACCCTGAGCACTGAGCACCCAGCACCCGAGTACTGATCACCCAGCCCCCTGAGTACTGAGCACGCAGCACCCTGAGTACTGAGCACCCAGCACCCTGAGCACTGAGCACCCAGCACCCTGAGCACTGAGCACCCAGCACCCTGAGCACTGAGTACCCAGCACCCTGAGCACTGAGCACCCAGCACCCTGAGTACTGAGCACTGAGCACCCAGCAACCCGAGCACTGAGCACCCAGCACCCTGAGTACTGAGCAATGAGCACCCAGCACCCCGAGCACTGAGCACCCAGCACCCTGAGCACTGAGCACCCAGCACCCGAGTACTGATCACCCAGCCCCCTGAGTACTGAGCACGCAGCACCCTGAGTACTGAGCACCCAGCACCCCGAGCACTGAGCACCCAGCACCCTGAGCACTGATCACCCAGCACCCGAGTACTGATCACCCAGCACCCTGAGTACTGAGCACGCAGCACCCTGAGTACTGAGCACCCAGCACCCCGAGTACTGAGCACCCAACACCCTGAGCACTGAGCACCCAGCACCCTGAGCACTGAGCAACCTGCACCCCGAGCACTGTGCACCCAGCACCCTGAGTAATGAGCACCCAGCACCCAGAGCACTGAGCACCCAGCATCCTGAGCACTGAGCACCCAGCACCCTGAGCACTGAGCACCCAGCACCCTGAGTAGTGAGCACCCAACTTACTGAGCACCGAGCACCCCGAGCACTAAGCACCCAGCACCCTGAGTACTGAGCACCGAGCACCCCGAGGACTGAGCACCCAGCACCCTGAGTACTGAGCTCCGAGCACCCCGAGCACAGAGCACCCAGCGCCCCGAGCACTGAGCACCCAGCACCCCGAGCACTGAGCCCCCAGCACCCCGAGCACTGAGCACCCAGCACCCCGAGCACTGAGCACCCAGCACCCTGAGTACTGAGCACCCAGCACCCTGAGTACTGAGCACCCAGCACCCTGAGCACTGAGCACCCAGCACCCTGAGTACTGAGCACCCAGCACCCTGAGTACTGAATACCCAGCACCCTGAGCACTCAGCAACCTGAGTACTGAGGACCGAGCCCCCTAAGTACTGAGCACCCAGCACACTGAGTACTGAGCACCCAGCACCCTGAGCACTGAGCACCCAGCACCCTGAGTACTGATCACACAGTACCCCGAGTACTGAGCACCCAGCACCCCGAGCACTGAGCACCCAGCACCCTGAGTACTGAGCACTGAGCACCCTGAGTACTGAGCACCGAACACACTGAGTACTGAGCACCCAGCACCCTGAGTACTGAGCACCCAGCACCCCGAGCACTGAGCACCCAGCACCCCGAGCACTGAGCACCCAGCACCCCTAGCACTGAGCACCCAGCACCCTGAGCACTGAGCACCCAGCACCCTGAGCACTGAGCACTGAGCACCCAGCACCCTGAGCACTGAGCACCCAGCACCCCGAGCACTGAGCACCCAGCACCCTGGGCACTGAGCACCCAGCACCCTGAGCACTGAGCACCCAGCACCCTGAGTACTGAGTACCCAGTACCCTGAGCACTGAGCACCCAGCACTCTTAGTACTGATCACCGAGCACCCCGAGCACTGAGCACACAGCACCCTGAGTACTGAGCACCCAGCACCCTGAGTACTGAGCACCCAGCACCCTGAGTACTGAGCACCCAGCACCCTGAGCACTGAGCACAAAGCACGCTGAGTACTGAGCACTGAGCACCCTGAGTACTGAGCACCGAGGACCCTGAGGACTGAGCACCCAGCACGCCGAGTACTGAGCACTGAGCACCCTGAGTACTGAGCACCCAGCACCCAGAGCACTGAGCAGCCAGCAGCCTGAGCACTGAGCACCCAGCACCCCGAGCACTGAGCACCCAGCACCCTGAGCACTGTGCACCCAGCACCCCGAGTACTGAGCACCCAGCACCCCGAGTACTGAGCACCCAGCACCCTGAGTACTGAGCACCAAGCACCCTGAGTACTGAGCACCCAGTACCCTGAGCACTGAACACACAGCACCCTGAGTACTGAGCACGCTGAGCACTGAGCACCCAGCACCCTGGGCACTGTGCACACAGCACCCCGAGCACTGAGCACCCAGCACCCTGAGTACTGAGAACAGATCACCCTGAGTACTGAGCACCCAGCACCCTGAGTACTGAGCTCCGAGTACCCCGAGCACAGAGCACCCAGCGCCCCGAGCACTGAGCACCCAGCACCCCGAGCACTGAGCCCCCAGCACCCCGAGCACTGAGCACCCAGCACCCCGAGCACTGAGCACCCAGCACCCTGAGTACTGAGCACCCAGCACGCTGAGCACTGAGCACCCAGCACCCTGAGTACTGAGCACCCAGCACCCTGAGTACTGAGTACCCAGCACCCTGAGCACTCAGCAACCTGAGTACTGAGGACCGAGCACCCTGAGCACTGAGAACACATCACCCTGAGTACTGAGCACCCAGCACCCCAAACACTGAGCACCGAGCACCCTGAGAACTGAGCACCGAGCTCCCCGAGCACTGAGCACCCTGAGTACTGAGCACCCAGCACCCCGATCACTGAGCACGCATCACCCTGAGTACTGAGCACGCAGCACCCCAAACACTGAGCACCGAGCACCCTGAGAACTGAGCACCGAGCTCCCCGAGCACTGAGCACCCTGAGTACTGAGCACCCAGCACCCCGATCACTGAGCACATAGCACCCTGAGCACTGACCACCCAGCACCCTGAGCACTGAGCACCCAGCACGCTGAGTACTGAGCACCCAGCACCCTGAGCACTGAGCACCCAGCACCCCGAGCACTGAGCACCCAGCACCCTGTGTACTGAGCACTGAGCACCCTGAGTACTAAGCACCCAGCACCCTGAGTACTGAGCACCCAGGACCCTGAGCACTGAGCACCGAGCACCCCGAGCACTGAGCACCCATCACCCTGAGCACTGAGTACTGAGCACCGAGCACCCTGAGCACTGAGCACCCAGCACCCTGAGCACTGAGCAGCCAGCACCCTGAGCACTGAGCACCCAGCACCCCGATCACTGAGCACATAGCACCCTGAGCACTGAGCACCCAGCACTCTGAGCACTGCGCACCCAGCACCCTGAGTACTGAGCACCCAGCACCCCGAGCACTGAGCACCCAGCACCCTGAGTACTGAGCACTGAGCACCCAGCACCCCGAGCACTGAGCACCCAGCACCCTGTGTACTGAGCACTGAGCACCCTGAGTACTAAGCACCCAGCACCCTGAGTACTGAGCACCCAGGACCCTGAGCACTGAGCACCGAGCACCCTGAGCACTGAGCACCCATCACCCTGAGCACTGAGTACTGAGCACCGAGCACCCTGAGCACTGAGCACCCAGCATCCTGAGCACTGAGTACTGAGCACCCAGCACCCTGAGCACTGAGCACCCAGCACCGTGAGTACTGAGCACCCAGCACCCTGAGTACTGAGCACCCAGCACCCTGAGCACTGAGCACAAAGCATGCTGAGTACTGAGCACTGAGCACCCTGAGCACTGAGCACCCAGAACCCTGAGTAATGAGCACCGAGCACCCTAAGTACTGAGCACCCAGCACCCTGAGTACTGAGCACCCAGCACCCTGAGCACTGAGTACCCAGCACCCTGAGTACTGAGCACCCAGCACCCCGAGTACTGAGCACCCAGCACCCCGAGCACTGAGCACCCAGCACCCTGAGTACTGAGCACTGAGCACCCTGAATACTGAGCACCGAACACCCTGAGTACTGAGCACCCAGCACCCTGAGTACTGAGCACCCAGCACCCCGAGCACTGAGCACCCAGCACCCCGTGCACTGAGCACCCAGCACCAAGAGCACTGAGCACCCAGCACCCTGAGTACTGATCACCGAGCACCCCGAGCACTGAGCACCCAGCACCCTGAGTACTGAGCACCCAGCACCCTGAGTACTGAGCACCCAGCACCCTTAGTACTGAGCACCCAGCACCCTGAGCACTGAGCACAAAGCACGCTGAGTACTGAGCACTGAGCACCCTGAGTACTGAGCACCGAGGACCCTGAGCACTGAGCACCCAGAACGCTGAGTACTGAGCACTGAGCACCCTGAGTACTGAGCACCCAGCACCCTGAGCACTGAGCAGCCAGCACCCTGAGCACTGTGCACCAAGCACCCCGAGTACTGAGCACCCAGCACCCCGAGTACCGAGCAACCAGCACCCTGAGTACTGAGCACCAAGCACCCTGAGTACTGAGCACCCAGTACCCTGAGCACTGAACACACAGCACCCTGAGTACTGAGCACCCCGAGCACTGAGCACCCAGCACCCTGAGCACTGTGCACACAGTACCCCGAGCACTGAGCACCCAGCACCCTGAGTACTGAGAACAGATCACCCTGAGTACTGAGCACCCACCACCCTGAGTACTGAGCCCCCAGCACAATGAGTACTGAGCACCCAGCACCCCGAGCACTGAGCACCCAGCACCCCGAGAATGAGCTCCCAGCACCCTGAGTACTGAGAACCGAGCACCCTGAGTACTGAGCACCCAGCACCCTGAGTACTGAGCCCCCAGCAGCCTGAGTACTGAGCACCCAGCACCCTGAGTACTGAGCAACCAGCACCCCGAGCACTGAGCACCCAGCACCCCGAGAATGAGCACCCAGCACCCTGAGTACTGAGCACCCAGCACCCTGAGTACTGAGCACCCAGCACCCCGAGCACTGAGCACCCTGAGTACTGAGCACCAAGCACCCTTAGTACTGAGCACTAAGCACCCAGAGCACTGAGCACCCAGCACCCCGAGCACGGAGCACCCAGGACCCCGAGCACTGAGTACTGAGCACCCAGCACCCTGAGTACTGAGCACCGAGCTCCCCGAGCACTGAGCACCCTGAGTACTGAGCAACCAGCACCCCGATCACTGAGCACCCAGCACCCTGAGCACTGAGCACCCAGCACCCCGAGCATTGAGCACCCAGCACCCTGAGTACTGAGCACCCAGCACCCCGAGCACTGAGCACCCTGAGTACTGAGCACCCAGCACCCTGAGTAATGAGCACCCAGCACCCCGAGCACTGAGCACCCAGCACCCTGATTACTGAGCACCGAGCACCCTGAGTACTCAGCAGACAGCACCCTGAGTACTGAGCACCCAGCGTACTGAGCACCGAGCACCCAGCACCCTGAGTACTGAGCACCCAGCACCCTGAGCACTGAGCACCCAGCAACCTGAGTACTGAGCACCGAGCACCCCGAGTACTGAGCACCCAGCACCCCGAGCACTGAGCACCCAGAACCCTGAGCACTGAGCACCCAGCACCCCGAGCACTGAGCACCCAGCACCCCGAGCACTGAGCACCCAGCACCCCGAGAACTGAGCACCCAGCAACCCGAGCACCGAGCACCCTGAGTACAAAGCACCGAGCACCCTGAGCACTGAGCACCCAGCACCCTGAGCAGTGAGCACCCAGCACCCTGAGTACTGAGCACCCAGCACCCCGAGCACTGAGCACCCAGCACCCTGAGTAATGAGCACCCAGCACCCTGAGCACTGAGCACCGAGCACCCTGAGCACTGAGCACCCAGCACCCTGAGGACTGAGCACCCAGCACCCCGAGCACTGAGCACACAGCACACAGAGCACTGAGCACCCTGAGTATTGAGCACTGAGCACCCTGAGTACTGAGCACTGAGCTCCCTGAGTACTGAGCACCCAGCACCCTGAGTACTGAGCACCCAGCACCCCGAGCACTGAGTACCCAGCTCCCTGAGCACTGAGTACCCAGCACCCTGAGCACTGAGCACCCAGCACCCTGAGCACTGAGCACCCAGCACCCTGAGCACTGAGCACCCAGCACCCTGAGTACTGAGCACTGAGCACCCAGCACCCCGAGCACTGAGCACCCAGCACCCTGAGTACTGAGCACTGAGCACCCAGCACCCCGAGCACTGAGCACCCAGCACCCTGAGCACTGAGCACCCAGCACCCGAGTACAGATGACCCAGCACCCTGAGTACTGATCACCCAGCACCCTGAGTACTGAGCACGCAGCACCCTGAGTACTGAGCACCCAGCACCCCGAGCACTAAGCACCCAGCACCCTGAGTACTGAGCACCGAGCACCCCGAGCACTGAGCACCCAGCACCCTGTGTACTGAGCTCCGAGCACCCCGAGCACAGAGCATCCAGCGCCCCGAGCACTGATCACCCAGCACCCCGAGCAATGAGCCCCCAGCACCCTGAGCACTGAGCACCCAGCACCCCGAGCACTGAGCACCCAGCACCCTGAGTACTGAGCACCCAGCACCCTGAGTACTGAGCACCCAGCACCCTGAGCACTGAGCACCCAGCACCCTGAGTACTGAGCACCCAGCACCCTGAGTACTGAGTACCCAGCAGCCTGAGCACTCAGCAACCTGAGTACTGAGCACCGAGCACCCTAAGTAATGAGCACCCAGCACCCTGAGTACTGAGCACCCAGCACCCTGAGCACTGAGCACCCAGCAACCTGAGTACTGAGCACCGAGCACCCCGAGTACTGAGCACCCAGCACCCCGAGCACTGAGCACCCAGAACCCTGAGCACTGAGCACCCAGCACCCCGAGCACTGAGCACCCAGCACCCCGAGCACTGAGCACCAAGCACCCCGAGCACTGAGCACCCAGCACCCCGAGCACCGAGCACCCTGAGTACAAAGCACAGAGCACCCTGAGCACTGAGCACCCAGCACCCTGAGCAGTGAGCACCCAGCACCCTGAGTACTGAGCACCCAGCACCCCGAGCACTGAGCACCCAGCACCCTGAGTACTGAGCACCCAGCACCCTGAGCACTGAGCACCGAGCACCCTGAGCACTGAGCACCCAGCACCCTGAGGACTGAGCACCCAGCACCCCGAGCACTGAGCACACAGCACACAGAGCACTGAGCACCCTGAGTACTGAGCACTGAGCACCCTGAGTACTGAGCACTGAGCACCCTGAGTACTGAGCACCCAGCACCCTGAGTACTGAGCACCCAGCACCCCGAGCACTGAGTACCCAGCTCCCTGAGCACTGAGTACCCAGCACCCTGAGCACTGAGCACCAAGCACCCTGAGCACTGAGCACCCAGCACCCTGAGCACTGAGCACCCAGCACCCTGAGTACTGAGCACTGAGCACCCAACACCCCGAGCACTGAGCACCCAGCACCCTGAGTACTGAGCACTGAGCACCCAGCACCCCGAGCACTGAGCACCCAGCAACCTGAGCACTGAGCACCCAGCACCCGAGTACAGATCACCCAGCACCCTGAGTACAGATCACCCAGCACCCTGAGTACTGAGCACGCAGCACCCTGAGTACTGAGCACCCAGCACCCCGAGCACTAAGCACCCAGCACCCTGAGTACTGAGCACCGAGCACCCCGAGCACTGAGCACCCAGCACCCTGAGTACTGAGCTCCGAGCACCCGGAGCACAAAGCACCCAGCGCCCCGAGCACTGAGCACCCAGCACCCCGAGCACTGAGCCCCCAGCACCCCGAGCACTGAGCACCCAGCACCCCGAGCACTGAGCACCAAGCACCCTGAGTACTGAGCACCCAGCACCCTGAGTACTGAGCACCCAGCACCCTGAGAACTGAGCACCCAGCACCCTGAGTACTGAGCACCCAGCACCCTGAGTACTGAGTACCCAGCACCCTGAGCACTCAGCAACCTGAGTACTGAGCACCGATCACCCTAAGTAATGAGCACCCAGCACCCTGAGTACTGAGCACCCAGCACCCTGAGCACTGAGCACCCAGCACCCTGAGTACTGAGCCCCCAGCACCCCGAGCACTGAGCACCCAGCACGGCGAGCACTGAGCACCCAGCACCCCGAGCACTGAGCACCCAGCACCCTGAGCACTGAGCACCCAGCACCCTGAGCACTGAGCACCCAGCACCCTGAGCACTGAGCACCCAGCACCCCGAGCACTGAGCACCCAGCACCCTGAGCACTGAGCACCCAGCACCCTGAGCACTGAGCACCCAGCTCCCTGAGTACTGAGTACCCAGTACCCTGAGCACTGAGCACCCAGCACTCTTAGTACTGATCACCGAGCAACCCGAGCACTGAGCACCCAGCACCCTGAGTACTGAGCACCCAGCACCCTGAGTACTGAGCACCCAGCACCCTGAGTACTGAGCACCCAGCACCCTGAGCACTGAGCACAAATCACGCTGAGTACTGAGCACTGAGCACCCTGAGTACAGAGCACCGAGGAACCTGAGGACTGAGCACCCAGCATGCTGAGTACTGAGCACTGAGCACCCTGAGTACTGAGCACCCAGCACCCTGAGCACTGAGAAGCCAGCAGCCTGAGCACTGAGCACCCAGCACCCCAAGCACTGAGCACCCAGCACCCTGAGCACTGTGCACACAGCACCCCGAGTACTGAGCACCCAGCACCCCGAGTACTGAGCACCCAGCACCCTGAGTACTGAGCACCAAGCACCCTGAGTACTGAGCACCCAGTACCCTGAGCACTGAACACACAGCACCCTGAGTACTGAGCACCCTGAGCACTGAGCACCCAGCACCCTGGGCACTGTGCACCCAGTACCCTGAGCACTGAGCACCCAGCACCCTGAGTACTGAGCCCCCAGCACCCTTAGTACTGAGCACCAAGCACCCCGAGCACTGAGCACCTAGCACCCCGAGAATGAGCACCCAGCACCCTGAGTACTGAGAACCGAGCACCCTGAGTACTGAGCACCCAGCACCCTGAGTACTGAGCACCCAGCACCCTGAGTACTGAGCACCCAGCACCCTGAGTACTGAGCACCCAGCACCCTGAGTACTGAGCACCCAGCACCCTGAGTACTGAGCCCCCAGCACCCTGAGTACTGAGCACCCAGCACACTGAGTACTGAGCACCCAGCACCCTGAGCACTGAGCACAAAGCACGCTGAGTAATGAGCACTGAGCACCCTTAGTACTGAGCACCGAGGACCCTGAGCACTGAGCACCCAGCACCCTGAGTACTGAGCACCCAGCACCCTGAGTACTGAGCACCCAGCACCCCGAGCACTGAGCACCCTGAGTACTGAGCACCCAGCACCCTGAGTACTGAGCACTAAGCACCCAGAGCACTGAGCACCCAGCACCCCGAGCACGGAGCACCCAGGACCCCGAGCACTGAGTACTGAGCACCCAGCACCCTGAGTACTGAGCACCGAGCTCCCCGAGCACTGAGCACCCTGAGTACTGAGCACCCAGCACCCCGATCACTGAGCACCCAGCACCCTGAGCACTGAGCACCCAGCACCCCGAGCACTGAGCACCCAGCACCCTGAGTACTGAGCACCCAGCACCCCGAGCACTGAGCACCCAGCACCCTGAGTACTGAGCACTGAGCACCCAGCACCCCGAGCACTGAGCACCCAGCACCCTGTGTACTGAGCACTGAGCACCCTGAGTACAAAGCACCCAGCACCCTGAGTACTGAGCACCCAGGACCCTGAGCACTGAGCACCGAGCACCCCGAGCACTGAGCACCCTGCACCCAGAGCACTCAGCACCCAGCACCCCGAGCATTGAACACCCAGCACCCTGAGCACTGAGCACCCAGCACCTTAAGCACTGAGCACCCAGCACCCAGAGCACTGAGCACCCAGCACCCTGAGCACTGAGCACCCAGCATCCTGAGTACTGAGCACCCAGCACCCTGAGTACTGAGCACCCAGACCCCGAGCTCTGAGCACCCAGCACCCCTAGCACTGTGCACCCAGCACCCTGAGTAATGAGAACCCAGCACCCTGAGTACTGAGCACCCAGCACCCTGAGCACTGAGCACCCAGCAGCCCGAGCACTGAGCACCCAGCATCCTGAGCACTGAGTACTGAGCACCCAGCACCCTGAGCACTGAGCACCCAGCACCCTGAGCACTGAGCACCCAGCACCCTGAGTACTGAGCACCCAGCACCCCAAGCACTGAGCACCGAGCACCCTGAGTACTGAGCACCCAGCACGCTGAGCACTGAGCACCCAGCACCCCGAGTACTGAGCACCCAGCACCCTGAGTACTGAGCACCCAGCACCCTGAGTACTGAGCACCCAGCACCCCGAGCACTGAGCACCCAGCACCCTGAGCACTGAGCACCCAGCACCCTGAGTACTGAGCACCCAGCACCCTGAGCACTGAGCACCCAGCACCCTGAGCACTGAGCACCAAACACCCTGAGCACTGAGCACCCAGCACCCTGAGCACTGAGCACCCAGCACCCTGAGCACTGAGCACCCAGCACCCTGAGTACTGAACACCCAGCACCCTGAGTACTGAGCATCCAGCACCCTGAGTACTGAGCACCCAGCACCCTGAGTACTGAGCCCCCAGCACCCTGAGTACTGAGCACCCAGCACACTGAGTACTGAGCACCCAGCACCCTGAGCACTGAGCACAAAGCACGCTGAGTAATGAGCACTGAGCACCCTAAGTACTGAGCACCGAGGACCCTGAGCACTGAGCACCCAGCACCCTGAGTACTGAGCACCCAGCACCCTGAGTACTGAGCACCCAGCACCCCGAGCACTGAGCACCCTGAGTACTGAGCACCCAGCACCCTGAGTACTGAGCACTAAGCACCCAGAGCACTGAGCACCCAGCACCCCGAGCACGGAGCACCCAGGACCCCGAGCACTGAGTACTGAGCACCCAGCACCCTGAGTACTGAGCACCCAGCACCCCGATCACTAAGCACCCAGCACCCTGAGCACTGAGCACCCAGCACCCCGAGCACTCAGCACCCAGCACCCTGAGTACTGAGCACCCAGCACCCCGAGCACTGAGCACCCAGCACCCTGAGTACTGAGCACTGAGCACCCAGCACCCCGAGCACTGAGCTCCCAGCACCCCGAGTACTGACCACCGAGCACCCTGAGCACTGAGTACCCAGCACGCTGAGTACTGAGCACTGAGCACCCTGAGTACTGAGCACCGAGCACCCTGAGTACTGAGCACCCAGCACCCTGAGCACTGAGCAGCCAGCACCCTGAGCACTGAGCACCCAGCACCCCGAGCACTGAGCACCCAGCACCCTGAGCACTGAGCAAGCAGCACCCCGAGTACTGAGCACACAGCACCCTGAGTACTGAGCACCGAGCACCCCAAGAACTGAGCACCCAGCACCCTGAGTACTGAGCACCCAGCACCCCAAACACTGAGCACCGAGCACCCTGAGAACTGAGCACCTAGCACCCTGAGTACTGAGCACCCAGCACCATGAGTACTGAGCACCGAGCACCCAGAGTACTGAGCAACCTGAGTACTGAGCAAACAGCACCCCGAGAATGAGCACCCAGCACCATGAGTACTGAGCACCGAGCACCCTGAGCACGGAGCACCCAGCACCCTGAGTACTGAGCACCAAGCACCCTGAGTACTGAGCACCCAGCACCCTGAGTACTGAGCACCCAGCACCCTGAGTTCTGAGCACCCAGCACCATGAGCACTGAACACACTGAGTACTGAGCACCCAGCACCCTGAGCACTGAGGACCCAGCACCCTGAGTACTGAGCACCCAGCACCCTGAGTACTGAGGACCCAGCACCCCGAGCACTGAGCACCCAGCACCCTAAGTACTGAGCACCCAGCACCCCGAGCACTGAGCACCCAGCACCCTGAGTACTGAGCACCCAGCACCCTGAGTACTGAGCACTGAACACTGAGCACCCTGAGCACTGAGCACCCAGCACCCTGAGCACTGAGCACCCAGCATCCTGAGCACTGAGTACTGAGCACCCAGCACCCTGAGCACTGAGCACCCAGCACCCTGAGCACTGAGCACGCATCACCCTGAGTACTGAGCACCCAGCACCCCAAACACTGAGCACCGAGCACCCTGAGAACTGAGCACCGAGCTCCCCGAGCACTGAGCACCCTGAGTAATGAGCACCCAGCACCCCGATCACTGAGCACATAGCACCCTGAGCACTGACCACCCAGCACCCTGAGCACTGAGCACCCAGCACGCTGAGTACTGAGCACCCAGCACCCTGAGCACTGAGCACCCAGCACCCTGAGTACTGAGCACTGAGCACCCAGCACCCCGAGCACTGAGCACCCAGCACCCTGTGTACTGAGGACTGAGCACCCTGAGTACTAAGCACCCAGCACCCTGAGTACTGAGCACCCAGGACCCTGAGCACTGAGCACCGAGCACCCCGAGCACTGAGCACCCATCACCCTGAGCACTGAGTACTGAGCACCGAGCACCCTGAGCACTGAGCACCCAGCACCCTGAGCACTGAGCAGCCAGCACCCTGAGCACTGAGCACCCAGCACCCCGATCACTGAGCACATAGCACCCTGAGCACTGAGCACCCAGCACTCTGAGCACTGCGCACCCAGCACCCTGAGTACTGAGCACCCAGCGCGCTGAGTACTGAGCACCCAGCACCCCGAGCACTGAGCACCCAGCACCCTGAGTACTGAGCACTGAGCACCCAGCACCCCGAGCACTGAGCACCCAGCACCCTGTGTACTGAGCACTGAGCACCCTGAGTACTAAGCACCCAGCACCCTGAGCACTGAGTACCCAGCACCCTGAGTACTGAGCACCCAGCACCCTGAGTACTGAGCACCCAGCACCCCGAGCACTGAGCACCCTGAGTACTGAGCACCCAGCACCCTGAGTACTGAGCACTAAGCACCCAGAGCACTGAGCACCCAGCACCCCGAGCACGGAGCACCCAGGACCCCGAGCACTGAGTACTGAGCACCCAGCAAACTGAGTACTGAGCACCCAGCACCCCGATCACTAAGCACCCAGCACCCTGAGCACTGAGCACCCAGCACCCCGAGCACTCAGCACCCAGCACCCTGAGTACTGAGCACCCAGCACCCCGAGCACTGAGCACCCAGCACCCTGAGTACTGAGCACTGAGCACCCAGCACCCCGAGCACTGAGCTCCCAGCACCCCGAGTACTGACCACCGAGCACCCTGAGCACTGAGTACCCAGCACGCTGAGTACTGAGCACTGAGCACCCTGAGTACTGAGCACCGAGCACCCTGAGTACTGAGCACCCAGCACCCTGAGCACTGAGCAGCCAGCACCCTGAGCACTGAGCACCCAGCACCCCGAGCACTGAGCACCCAGCACCCTGAGCACTGAGCAAGCAGCACCCCGAGTACTGAGCACACAGCACCCTGAGTACTGAGCACCGAGCACCCCAAGCACTGAGCACCCAGCACCCTGAGTACTGAGCACCCAGCACCCCAAACACTGAGCACCGAGCACCCTGAGAACTGAGCACCTAGCACCCTGAGTACTGAGCACCCAGCACCATGAGTACTGAGCACCGAGCACCCAGAGTACTGAGCAACCTGAGTACTGAGCACCCAGCACCCCGAGAATGAGCACCCAGCACCATGAGTACTGAGCACCGAGCACCCTGAGCACGGAGCACCCAGCACCCTGAGTACTGAGCACCAAGCACCCTGAGTACTGAGCACCCAGCACCCTGAGTACTGAGCACCCAGCACCCTGAGTTCTGAGCACCCAGCACCATGAGCACTGAACACACTGAGTACTGAGCACCCAGCACCCTGAGCACTGAGGACCCAGCACCCTGAGTACTGAGCACCCAGCACCCTGAGTACTGAGGACCCAGCACCCCGAGCACTGAGCACCCAGCACCCTAAGTACTGAGCACCCAGCACCCCGAGCACTGAGCACCCAGCACCCTGAGTACTGAGCACCCAGCACCCTGAGTACTGAGCACTGAACACTGAGCACCCTGAGCACTGAGCACCCAGCACCCTGAGCACTGAGCACCCAGCATCCTGAGCACTGAGTACTGAGCACCCAGCACCCTGAGCACTGAGCACCCAGCACCCTGAGCACTGAGCACGCATCACCCTGAGTACTGAGCACCCAGCACCCCAAACACTGAGCACCGAGCACCCTGAGAACTGAGCACCGAGCTCCCCGAGCACTGAGCACCCTGAGTACTGAGCACCCAGCACCCCGATCACTGAGCACATAGCACCCTGAGCACTGACCACCCAGCACCCTGAGCACTGAGCACCCAGCACGCTGAGTACTGAGCACCCAGCACCCTGAGCACTGAGCACCCAGCACCCTGAGTACTGAGCACTGAGCACCCAGCACCCCAGGCACTGAGCACCCAGCACCCTGTGTACTGAGGACTGAGCACCCTGAGTACTAAGCACCCAGCACCCTGAGTACTGAGCACCCAGGACCCTGAGCACTGAGCACCGAGCACCCCGAGCACTGAGCACCCATCACCCTGAGCACTGAGTACTGAGCACCGAGCACCCTGAGCACTGAGCACCCAGCACCCTGAGCACTGAGCAGCCAGCACCCTGAGCACTGAGCACCCAGCACCCCGATCACTGAGCCCATAGCACCCTGAGCACTGAGCACCCAGCACTCTGAGCACTGCGCACCCAGCACCCTGAGTACTGAGCACCCAGCGCGCTGAGTACTGAGCACCCAGCACCCCGAGCACTGAGCACCCAGCACCCTGAGTACTGAGCACTGAGCACCCAGCACCCCGAGCACTGAGCACCCAGCACCCTGTGTACTGAGCACTGAGCACCCTGAGTACTAAGCACCCAGCACCCTGAGTACTGAGCACCCAGGACCCTGAGCACTGAGCACCGAGCACCCTGAGCACTGAGCACCCATCACCCTGAGCACTGAGTACTGAGCACCGAGCACCCTGAGCACTGAGCACCCAGCATCCTGAGCACTGAGTACTGAGCACCCAGCACCCTGAGCACTGAGCACCCAGCACCGTGAGTACTGAGCACCCAGCACCCTGAGTACTGAGCAGCCAGCATCCTGAGCACTGAGCACAAAGCACGCTGAGTACTGAGCACTGAGCACCCTGAGCACTGAGCACCCAGCACCCTGAGTAATGATCACCGAGCACCCTAAGTACTGAGCACCCAGCAACCTGAGTACTGAGCACCCAGCACCCTGAGCACTGAGCACCCAGCACCCTGAGCACTGAGCACCCAGCATCCTGAGCACTGAGTACTGAGCACCCAGCACCCTGAGCACTGAGCACCCAGCACCCTGAGCACTGAGCACGCATCACCCTGAGTACTGAGCACCCAGCACCCCAAACACTGAGCACCGAGCACCCTGAGAACTGAGCACCGAGCTCCCCGAGCACTGAGCACCCTGAGTACTGAGCACCCAGCACCCCGATCACTGAGCACATAGCACCCTGAGCACTGACCACCCAGCACCCTGAGCACTGAGCACCCAGCACGCTGAGTACTGAGCACCCAGGAGCCTGAGCACTGAGCACCGAGCACCCCGAGCACTGAGCACCCATCACCCTGAGCACTGAGTACTGAGCACCGAGCACCCTGAGCACTGAGCACCCAGCACCCTGAGCACTGAGCAGCCAGCACCCTGAGCACTGAGCACCCAGCACCCCGATCACTGAGCACATAGCACCCTGAGCACTGAGCACCCAGCACTCTGAGCACTGCGCACCCAGCACCCTGAGTACTGAGCACCCAGCACGCTGAGTACTGAGCACCCAGCACCCCGAGCACTGAGCACCCAGCACCCTGAGTACTGAGCACTGAGCACCCAGCACCCCGAGCACTGAGCACCCAGCACCCTGTGTACTGAGCACTGAGCACCCTGAGTACTAAGCACCCAGCACCCTGAGTACTGAGCACCCAGGACCCTGAGCACTGAGCACCGAGCACCCTGAGCACTGAGCACCCATCACCCTGAGCACTGAGTACTGAGCACCGAGCACCCTGAGCACTGAGCACCCAGCATCCTGAGCACTGAGTACTGAGCACCCAGCACCCTGAGCACTGAGCACCCAGCACCGTGAGTACTGAGCACCCAGCACCCTGAGTACTGAGCACCCAGCATCCTGAGCACTGAGCACAAAGCACGCTGAGTACTGAGCACTGAGCACCCTGAGCACTGAGCACCCAGCACCCTGAGTAATGAGCACCGAGCACCCTAAGTACTGAGCACCCAGCACCCTGAGTACTGAGCACCCAGCACCCTGAGCACTGAGTACCCAGCACCCTGAGTACTGAGCACCCAGCACCCCGAGTACTGAGCACCCAGCACCCCGAGCACTGAGCACCCAGCACCCTGAGTACTGAGCACTGAGCACCCTGAATACTGAGCACCGAACACCCTGAGTACTGAGCACCCAGCACCCTGAGTACTGAGCACCCAGCACCCCGAGCACTGAGCACCCAGCACCCCGAGCACTGAGCACCCAGCACCAAGAGCACTGAGCACCCAGCACCCTGAGTACTGATCACCGAGCACCCCGAGCACTGAGCAACCAGCACCCTGAGTACTGAGCACCCAGCACCCTGAGTACTGAGCACCCAGCACCCTTAGTACTGAGCACCCAGCACCCTGAGCACTGAGCACAAAGCACGCTGAGTACTGAGCACTGAGCACCCTGAGTACTGAGCACCGAGGACCCTGAGCACTGAGCACCCAGAACGCTGAGTACTGAGCACTGAGCACCCTGAGTACTGAGCACCCAGCACCCTGAGCACTGAACAGCCAGCACCCTGAGCACTGTGCACCCAGCACCCCGAGTACTGAGCACCCAGCACCCCGAGTACTGAGCAACCAGCACCCTGAGTACTGAGCACCAAGCACCCTGAGTACTGAGCACCCAGTACCCTGAGCACTGAACACACAGCACCCTGAGTACTGAGCACCCCGAGCACTGAGCACCCAGCACCCTGAGCACTGTGCACACAGCACCCCGAGCACTGAGCACCCAGCACCCTGAGTACTGAGAACAGATCACCCTGAGTACTGAGCACCCACCACCCTGAGTACTGAGCCCCCAGCACAATGAGTACTGAGCACCCAGCACCCCGAGCACTGAGCACCCAGCACCCCGAGAATGAGCTCCCAGCACCCTGAGTACTGAGAACCGAGCACCCTGAGTACTGAGCACCCAGCACCCTGAGTACTGAGCCCCCAGCAGCCTGAGTACTGAGCACCCAGCACCCTGAGTACTGAGCACCCAGCACCCCGAGCACTGAGCACCCAGCACCCCGAGAATGAGCACCCAGCAATCTGAGTACTGAGCACCCAGCACCCTGAGTACTGAGCACCCAGCACCCCGAGCACTGAGCACCCTGAGTACTGAGCACCCAGCACCCTTAGTACTGAGCACTAAGCACCCAGAGCACTGAGCACCCAGCACCCTGAGCACGGAGCACCCAGGACCCCGAGCACTGAGTACTGAGCACCCAGCACCCTGAGTACTGAGCACCGAGCTCCCCGAGCACTGAGCACCCTGAGTACTGAGCAACCAGCACCCCGATCACTGAGCACCCAGCACCCTGAGCACTGAGCACCCAGCACCCCGAGCATTGAGCACCCAGCACCCTGAGTACTGAGCACCCAGCACCCCGAGCACTGAGCACCCTGAGTACTGAGCACCCAGCACCCTGAGTAATGAGCACCCAGCACCCCGAGCACTGAGCACCCAGCACCCTGATTACTGAGCACCGAGCACCCTGAGTACTCAGCAGACAGCACCCTGAGTACTGAGCACCCAGCGTACTGAGCACCGAGCACCCAGCACCCTGAGTACTGAGCACCCAGCACCCTGAGCACTGAGCACCCAGCAACCTGAGTACTGAGCACCGAGCACCCCGAGTACTGAGCACCCAGCACCCCGAGCACTGAGCACCCAGAACCCTGAGCACTGAGCACCCAGCACCCGGAGCACTGAGCACCCAGCACCCCGAGCACTGAGCACCCAGCACCCCGAGCACTGAGCACCCAGCAACCCGAGCACCGAGCACCCTGAGTACAAAGCACCGAGCACCCTGAGCACTGAGCACCCAGCACCCTGAGTACTGAGCACCCAGCACCCTGAGCACTGAGCACCGAGCAACCTGAGCACTGAGCACCCAGCACCCTGAGGACTGAGCACCCAGCACCCCGAGCACTGAGCACACAGCACACAGAGCACTGAGCACCCTGAGTACTGAGCACTGAGCACCCTGAGTACTGAGCACTGACCTCCCTGAGTACTGAGCACCCAGCACCCTGAGTACTGAGCACCCAGCACCCCGAGCACTGAGTACCCAGCTCCCTGAGCACTGAGTACCCAGCACCCTGAGCACTGAGCACCCAGCACCCTGAGCACTGAGCACCCAGCACCCTGAGCACTGAGCACCCAGCACCCTGAGTACTGAGCACTGAGCACCCAGCACCCCGAGCACTGAGCACCCAGCACCCTGAATACTGAGCACTGAGCACCCAGCACCCCGAGCACTGAGCACCCAGCACCCTGAGCACTGAGCACCCAGCACCCTGAGCACTGAGCACCCAGCACCCTGAGTACTGAGCACCCAGCACCCTGAGTACTGAGCACGCAGCACCCTGAGTACTGAGCACCCAGCACCCCGAGCACTAAGCACCCAGCACCCTGAGTACTGAGCACCGAGCACCCCGAGCACTGAGCACCCAGCACCCTGTGTACTGAGCTCCGAGCACCCCGAGCACAGAGCACCCAGCGCCCCGAGCACTGAGCACCCAGCACCCCGAGCAATGAGCCCCCAGCACCCCGAGCACTGAGCACCCAGCACCCCGAGCACTGAGCACCCAGCACCCTGAGTACTGAGCACCCAGCACCCTGAGTACTGAGCACCCAGCACCCTGAGCACTGAGCACCCAGCACCCTGAGTACTGAGCACCCAGCACCCTGAGTACTGAGTACCCAGCACCCTGAGCACTCAGCAACCTGAGTACTGAGCACCGAGCACCCTAAGTAATGAGCACCCAGCACCCTGAGTACGGAGCACCCAGCACCCTGAGTACTGAGCACCCAGCACCCCGAGCACTGAGCACCCAGCACCCCGAGAATGAGCACCCAGCACCCTGAGAACTGAGCACCCAGCACCCTGAGTACTGAGCACCCAGCACCCCGAGCACTGAGCACCCTGAGTAGTGAGCACCCAGCACACTTAGTACTGAGCACTAAGCACCCAGAGCACTGAGCACCCAGCACCCCGAGCACGGAGCACCCAGGACCCCGAGCACTGAGTACTGAGCACCCAGCACCCTGAGTACTGAGCACCGAGCTCCCCGAGCACTGAGTACCCTGAGTACTGAGCAACCAGCACCCCGATCACTGAGCACCCAGCACCCTGAGTACGGAGCACCCAGCACCCTGAGTACTGATCACCGAGCACCCCGAGCACTGAGCAACCAGCACCCTGAGTACTGAGCACCCAGCACCCTGAGTACTGAGCACCCAGCACCCTTAGTACTGAGCACCCAGCACCCTGAGCACTGAGCACAAAGCACGCTGAGTACTGAGCACTGAGCACCCTGAGTACTGAGCACCGAGGACCCTGAGCACTGAGCACCCAGAACGCTGAGTACTGAGCACTGAGCACCCTGAGTACTGAGCACCCAGCACCCTGAGCACTGAACAGCCAGCACCCTGAGCACTGTGCACCCAGCACCCCGAGTACTGAGCACCCAGCACCCCGAGTACTGAGCAACCAGCACCCTGAGTACTGAGCACCAAGCACCCTGAGTACTGAGCACCCAGTACCCTGAGCACTGAACACACAGCACCCTGAGTACTGAGCACCCCGAGCACTGAGCACCCAGCACCCTGAGCACTGTGCACACAGCACCCCGAGCACTGAGCACCCAGCACCCTGAGTACTGAGAACAGATCACCCTGAGTACTGAGCACCCACCACCCTGAGTACTGAGCCCCCAGCACAATGAGTACTGAGCACCCAGCACCCCGAGCACTGAGCACCCAGCACCCCGAGAATGAGCTCCCAGCACCCTGAGTACTGAGAACCGAGCACCCTGAGTACTGAGCACCCAGCACCCTGAGTACTGAGCCCCCAGCAGCCTGAGTACTGAGCACCCAGCACCCTGAGTACTGAGCACCCAGCACCCCGAGCACTGAGCACCCAGCACCCCGAGAATGAGCACCCAGCAATCTGAGTACTGAGCACCCAGCACCCTGAGTACTGAGCACCCAGCACCCCGAGCACTGAGCACCCTGAGTACTGAGCACCCAGCACCCTTAGTACTGAGCACTAAGCACCCAGAGCACTGAGCACCCAGCACCCTGAGCACGGAGCACCCAGGACCCCGAGCACTGAGTACTGAGCACCCAGCACCCTGAGTACTGAGCACCGAGCTCCCCGAGCACTGAGCACCCTGAGTACTGAGCAACCAGCACCCCGATCACTGAGCACCCAGCACCCTGAGCACTGAGCACCCAGCACCCCGAGCATTGAGCACCCAGCACCCTGAGTACTGAGCACCCAGCACCCCGAGCACTGAGCACCCTGAGTACTGAGCACCCAGCACCCTGAGTAATGAGCACCCAGCACCCCGAGCACTGAGCACCCAGCACCCTGATTACTGAGCACCGAGCACCCTGAGTACTCAGCAGACAGCACCCTGAGTACTGAGCACCCAGCGTACTGAGCACCGAGCACCCAGCACCCTGAGTACTGAGCACCCAGCACCCTGAGCACTGAGCACCCAGCAACCTGAGTACTGAGCACCGAGCACCCCGAGTACTGAGCACCCAGCACCCCGAGCACTGAGCACCCAGAACCCTGAGCACTGAGCACCCAGCACCCGGAGCACTGAGCACCCAGCACCCCGAGCACTGAGCACCCAGCACCCCGAGCACTGAGCACCCAGCAACCCGAGCACCGAGCACCCTGAGTACAAAGCACCGAGCACCCTGAGCACTGAGCACCCAGCACCCTGAGTACTGAGCACCCAGCACCCTGAGCACTGAGCACCGAGCAACCTGAGCACTGAGCACCCAGCACCCTGAGGACTGAGCACCCAGCACCCCGAGCACTGAGCACACAGCACACAGAGCACTGAGCACCCTGAGTACTGAGCACTGAGCACCCTGAGTACTGAGCACTGAGCTCCCTGAGTACTGAGCACCCAGCACCCTGAGTACTGAGCACCCAGCACCCCGAGCACTGAGTACCCAGCTCCCTGAGCACTGAGTACCCAGCACCCTGAGCACTGAGCACCCAGCACCCTGAGCACTGAGCACCCAGCACCCTGAGCACTGAGCACCCAGCACCCTGAGTACTGAGCACTGAGCACCCAGCACCCCGAGCACTGAGCACCCAGCACCCTGAATACTGAGCACTGAGCACCCAGCACCCCGAGCACTGAGCACCCAGCACCCTGAGCACTGAGCACCCAGCACCCTGAGCACTGAGCACCCAGCACCCTGAGTACTGAGCACCCAGCACCCTGAGTACTGAGCACGCAGCACCCTGAGTACTGAGCACCCAGCACCCCGAGCACTAAGCACCCAGCACCCTGAGTACTGAGCACCGAGCACCCCGAGCACTGAGCACCCAGCACCCTGTGTACTGAGCTCCGAGCACCCCGAGCACAGAGCACCCAGCGCCCCGAGCACTGAGCACCCAGCACCCCGAGCAATGAGCCCCCAGCACCCCGAGCACTGAGCACCCAGCACCCCGAGCACTGAGCACCCAGCACCCTGAGTACTGAGCACCCAGCACCCTGAGTACTGAGCACCCAGCACCCTGAGCACTGAGCACCCAGCACCCTGAGTACTGAGCACCCAGCACCCTGAGTACTGAGTACCCAGCACCCTGAGCACTCAGCAACCTGAGTACTGAGCACCGAGCACCCTAAGTAATGAGCACCCAGCACCCTGAGTACGGAGCACCCAGCACCCTGAGTACTGAGCACCCAGCACCCCGAGCACTGAGCACCCAGCACCCCGAGAATGAGCACCCAGCACCCTGAGAACTGAGCACCCAGCACCCTGAGTACTGAGCACCCAGCACCCCGAGCACTGAGCACCCTGAGTAGTGAGCACCCAGCACACTTAGTACTGAGCACTAAGCACCCAGAGCACTGAGCACCCAGCACCCCGAGCACGGAGCACCCAGGACCCCGAGCACTGAGTACTGAGCACCCAGCACCCTGAGTACTGAGCACCGAGCTCCCCGAGCACTGAGTACCCTGAGTACTGAGCAACCAGCACCCCGATCACTGAGCACCCAGCACCCTGAGCACTGAGCACCCAGCACCCCGAGCATTGAGCACTCAGCACCCTGAGTACTGAGCACCCAGCACCCCGAGCACTGAGCACCCTGAGTACTGAGCACCCAGCACCCTGAGTAATGAGCACCCAGCACCCCGAGCACTGAGCACCCAGCACCCTGAGTACTGAGCACCGAGCACCCTGAGTACTCAGCAGCCAGCACCCTGAGTACTGAGCACCCAGCGTACTGAGCACCGAGCACCCAGCACCCTGAGTACTGAGCACCCAGCACCCTGAGCACTGAGCACCCAGCAACCTGAGTACTGAGCACCGAGCACCCCGAGTACTGAGCACCCAGCACCCCGAGCACTGAGCACCCAGAACCCTGAGCACTGAGCACCCAGCACCCCGAGCACTGAGCACCCAGCACCCCGAGCACTGAGCACCCAGCACCCCGAGCACTGAGCACCCAGCACCCCGAGCACCGAGCACCCTGAGTACAAAGCACCGAGCACCCTGAGCACTGAGCACCCAGCACCCTGAGCAGTGAGCACCCAGCACCCTGAGTACTGAGCACCCAGCACCCCGAGCACTGAGCACCCAGCAC
Organism: Microtus oregoni; assembly: GCF_018167655.1. Classification (NCBI taxonomy): domain Eukaryota; kingdom Metazoa; phylum Chordata; class Mammalia; order Rodentia; family Cricetidae; genus Microtus; species Microtus oregoni. The sequence continues at coordinate 5,565,397 of NW_024544028.1, read as the reverse complement.
CCTGAGTACTGAGCACCCAGCACCCTGAGCACTGAGTACCGAGCACCCTGAGCACTGAGCACCCAGCACCCTGAGGACTGAGCACCCAGCACCCCGAGAACTGAGCACACAGCACACAGAGCACTGAGCACCCTGAGTACTGAGCACTGAGCACCCTGAGTACTGAGCACTGAGCACCCTGAGTACTGAGCACTGAGCACCCTGAGTACTGAGCACCCAGCACCCTGAGTACTGAGCACCCAGCACCCTGAGTACTGAGCACCCAGCACCCTGAGCACTGAGTACCCAGCACCCTGAGTACTGAGCACCCAGCACCCCGAGTACTGAGCACCCAGCACCCCGAGCACTGAGTACCCAGCACCCTGAGTACTGAGCACTGAGCACCCTGAATACTGAGCACCGAACACCCTGAGTACTGAGCACCCAGCACCCTGAGTACTGAGCACCCAGCACCCTGAGTACTGAGCACCCAGCACCCTGAGTACTGAGCACCCAGCACCCTGAGCACTGAGTACCCAGCACCCTGAGTACTGAGCACCCAGCACCCCGAGCACTGAGCACCCAGCACCCCGAGCACTGAGCACCCAGCACCAAGAGCACTGAGCACCCAGCACCCTGAGTACTGATCACCGAGCACCCCGAGCACTGAGCACCCAGCACCCTGAGTACTGAGCACCCAGCACCCTGAGTACTGAGCACCCAGCACCCTTAGTACTGAGCACCCAGCACCCTGAGCACTGAGCACAAAGCACGCTGAGTACTGAGCACTGAGCACCCTGAGTACTGAGCACCGAGGACCCTGAGCACTGAGCACCCAGAACGCTGAGTACTGAGCACTGAGCACCCTGAGTACTGAGCACCCAGCACCCTGAGCACTGAGCAGCCAGCACCCTGAGCACTGTGCACCCAGCACCCCGAGTACTGAGCACCCAGCACCCCGAGTACTGAGCAACCAGCACCCTGAGTACTGAGCACCAAGCACCCTGAGTACTGAGCACCCAGTACCCTGAGCACTGAACACACAGCACCCTGAGTACTGAGCACCCCGAGCACTGAGCACCCAGCACCCTGAGCACTGTGCACACAGCACCCCGAGCACTGAGCACCCAGCACCCTGAGTACTGAGAACAGATCACCCTGAGTACTGAGCACCCACCACCCTGAGTACTGAGCCCCCAGCACAATGAGTACTGAGCACCCAGCACCCCGAGCACTGAGCACCCAGCACCCCGAGAATGAGCTCCCAGCACCCTGAGTACTGAGAACCGAGCACCCTGAGTACTGAGCACCCAGCACCCTGAGTACTGAGCCCCCAGCAGCCTGAGTACTGAGCACCCAGCACCCTGAGTACTGAGCACCCAGCACCCCGAGCACTGAGCACCCAGCACCCCGAGAATGAGCACCCAGCACCCTGAGTACTGAGCACCCAGCACCCTGAGTACTGAGCACCCAGCACCCCGAGCACTGAGCACCCTGAGTACTGAGCACCCAGCACCCTTAGTACTGAGCACTAAGCACCCAGAGCACTGAGCACCCAGCACCCTGAGCACGGAGCACCCAGGACCCCGAGCACTGAGTACTGAGCACCCAGCACCCTGAGTACTGAGCACCGAGCTCCCCGAGCACTGAGCACCCTGAGTACTGAGCAACCAGCACCCCGATCACTGAGCACCCAGCACCCTGAGCACTGAGCACCCAGCACCCCGAGCATTGAGCACCCAGCACCCTGAGTACTGAGCACCCAGCACCCCGAGCACTGAGCACCCTGAGTACTGAGCACCCAGCACCCTGAGTAATGAGCACCCAGCACCCCGAGCACTGAGCACCCAGCACCCTGATTACTGAGCACCGAGCACCCTGAGTACTCAGCAGACAGCACCCTGAGTACTGAGCACCCAGCGTACTGAGCACCGAGCACCCAGCACCCTGAGTACTGAGCACCCAGCACCCTGAGCACTGAGCACCCAGCAACCTGAGTACTGAGCACCGAGCACCCCGAGTACTGAGCACCCAGCACCCCGAGCACTGAGCACCCAGAACCCTGAGCACTGAGCACCCAGCACCCTGAGCACTGAGCACCCAGCACCCCGAGCACTGAGCACCCAGCACCCCGAGCACTGAGCACCCAGCAACCCGAGCACCTAGCACCCTGAGTACAAAGCACCGAGCACCCTGAGCACTGAGCACCCAGCACCCTGAGCAGTGAGCACCCAGCACCCTGAGTACTGAGCACCCAGCACCCCGAGCACTGAGCACCCAGCACCCTGAGTACTGAGCACCCAGCACCCTGAGCACTGAGCACCGAGCACCCTGAGCACTGAGCACCCAGCACCCTGAGGACTGAGCACCCAGCACCCCGAGCACTGAGCACACAGCACACAGAGCACTGAGCACCCTGAGTACTGAGCACTGAGCACCCTGAGTACTGAGCACTGAGCTCCCTGAGTACTGAGCACCCAGCACCCTGAGTACTGAGCACCCAGCACCCCGAGCACTGAGTACCCAGCTCCCTGAGCACTGAGTACCCAGCACCCTGAGCACTGAGAACCCAGCACCCTGAGCACTGAGCACCCAGCACCCTGAGCACTGAGCACCCAGCACCCTGAGTACTGAGCACTGAGCACCCAGCACCCCGAGCACTGAGCACCCAGCACCCTGAGTACTGAGCACTGAGCACCCAGCACCCCGAGCACTGAGCACCCAGCACCCTGAGCACTGAGCACCCAGCACCCGAGTACAGATCACCCAGCACCCTGAGTACTGATCACCCAGCACCCTGAGTACTGAGCACGCAGCACCCTGAGTACTGAGCACCCAGCACCCCGAGCACTAAGCACCCAGAACCCTGAGTACTGAGCACCGAGCACCCCGAGCACTGAGCACCCAGCACCCTGTGTACTGAGCTCCGAGCACCCCGAGCACAGAGCACCCAGCGCCCCGAGAACTGAGCACCCAGCACCCCGAGCAATGAGCCCCCAGCACCCCGAGCACTGAGCACCCAGCACCCCGAGCACTGAGCACCCAGCACCCTGAGTACTGAGCACCCAGCACCCTGAGTACTGAGCACCCAGCACCCTGAGCACTGAGCACCCAGCACCCTGAGTACTGAGCACCCAGCACCCTGAGTACTGAGTAGCCAGCACCCTGAGCACTCAGCAACCTGAGTACTGAGCACCGAGCACCCTAAGTAATGAGCACCCAGCACCCTGAGTACGGAGCACCCAGCACCCTGAGTACTGAGCACCCAGCACCCCGAGCACTGAGCACCCAGCACCCCGAGAATGAGCACCCAGCACCCTGAGAACTGAGCACCCAGCACCCTGAGTACTGAGCACCCAGCACCCCGAGCACTGAGCACCCTGAGTACTGAGCACCCAGCACACTTAGTACTGAGCACTAAGCACCCAGAGCACTGAGCACCCAGCACCCCGAGCACGGAGCACCCAGGACCCCGAGCACTGAGTACTGAGCACCCAGCACCCTGAGTACTGAGCACCGAGCTCCCCGAGCACTGAGCACCCTGAGTACTGAGCAACCAGCACCCCGATCACTGAGCACCCAGCACCCTGAGCACTGAGCACCCAGCACCCCGAGCATTGAGCACCCAGCACCCTGAGTACTGAGCACCCAGCACCCCGAGCACTGAGCACCCTGAGTACTGAGCACCCAGCACCCTGAGCACTGAGTACCGAGCACCCTGAGCACTGAGCACCCAGCACCCTGAGGACTGAGCACCCAGCACCCCGAGAACTGAGCACACAGCACACAGAGCACTGAGCACCCTGAGTACTGAGCACTGAGCACCCTGAGTACTGAGCACTGAGCACCCTGAGTACTGAGCACTGAGCACCCTGAGTACTGAGCACCCAGCACCCTGAGTACTGAGCACCCAGCACCCTGAGTACTGAGCACCCAGCACCCTGAGCACTGAGTACCCAGCACCCTGAGTACTGAGCACCCAGCACCCCGAGTACTGAGCACCCAGCACCCCGAGCACTGAGTACCCAGCACCCTGAGTACTGAGCACTGAGCACCCTGAATACTGAGCACCGAACACCCTGAGTACTGAGCACCCAGCACCCTGAGTACTGAGCACCCAACACCCCGAGCACTGAGCACCCAGCACCCCGAGCACTGAGCACCCAGCACCAAGAGCACTGAGCACCCAGCACCCTGAGTACTGATCACCGAGCACCCCGAGCACTGAGCACCCAGCACCCTGAGTACTGAGCACCCAGCACCCTGAGTACTGAGCACCCAGCACCCTTAGTACTGAGCACCCAGCACCCTGAGCACTGAGCACAAAGCACGCTGAGTACTGAGCACTGAGCACCCTGAGTACTGAGCACCGAGGACCCTGAGCACTGAGCACCAAGAACGCTGAGTACTGAGCACTGAGCACCCTGAGTACTGAGCACCCAGCACCCTGAGCACTGAGCAGCCAGCACCCTGAGCACTGTGCACCCAGCACCCCGAGTACTGAGCACCCAGCACCCCGAGTACTGAGCAACCAGCACCCTGAGTACTGAGCACCAAGCACCCTGAGTACTGAGCACCCAGTACCCTGAGCACTGAACACACAGCACCCTGAGTACTGAGCACCCCGAGCACTGAGCACCCAGCACCCTGAGCACTGTGCACACAGCACCCCGAGCACTGAGCACCCAGCACCCTGAGTACTGAGAACAGATCACCCTGAGTACTGAGCACCCACCACCCTGAGTACTGAGCCCCCAGCACAATGAGTACTGAGCACCCAGCACCCCGAGCACTGAGCACCCAGCACCCCGAGAATGAGCTCCCAGCACCCTGAGTACTGAGAACCGAGCACCCTGAGTACTGAGCACCCAGCACCCTGAGTACTGAGCCCCCAGCAGCCTGAGTACTGAGCACCCAGCACCCTGAGTACTGAGCACCCAGCACCCCGAGCACTGAGCACCCAGCACCCCGAGAATGAGCACCCAGCACCCTGAGTACTGAGCACCCAGCACCCTGAGTACTGAGCACCCAGCACCCCGAGCACTGAGCACCCTGAGTACTGAGCACCCAGCACCCTTAGTACTGAGCACTAAGCACCCAGAGCACTGAGCACCCAGCACCCTGAGCACGGAGCACCCAGGACCCCGAGCACTGAGTACTGAGCACCCAGCACCCTGAGTACTGAGCACCGAGCTCCCCGAGCACTGAGCACCCTGAGTACTGAGCAACCAGCACCCCGATCACTGAGCACCCAGCACCCTGAGCACTGAGCACCCAGCACCCCGAGCATTGAGCACCCAGCACCCTGAGTACTGAGCACCCAGCACCCCGAGCACTGAGCACCCAGCACCCTGAGTACTGAGCACCCAGCACCCCGAGCACTGAGCACCCTGAGTACTGAGCACCCAGCACCCTGAGTAATGAGCACCCAGCACCCCGAGCACTGAGCACCCAGCACCCTGATTACTGAGCACCGAGCACCCCGAGTACTGAGCACCCAGCACCCCGAGCACTGAGCACCCAGAACCCTGAGCACTGAGCACCCAGCACCCCGAGCACTGAGCACCCAGCACCCCGAGCACTGAGCACCCAGCACCCCGAGCACTGAGCACCCAGCAACCCGAGCACCGAGCACCCTGAGTACAAAGCACCGAGCACCCTGAGCACTGAGCACCCAGCACCCTGAGCAGTGAGCACCCAGCACCCTGAGTACTGAGCACCCAGCACCCCGAGCACTGAGCACCCAGCACCCTGAGTACTGAGCACCCAGCACCCTGAGCACTGAGCACCGAGCACCCTGAGCACTGAGCACCCAGCACCCTGAGGACTGAGCACCCAGCACCCCGAGCACTGAGCACACAGCACACAGAGCACTGAGCACCCTGAGTACTGAGCACTGAGCACCCTGAGTACTGAGCACTGAGCTCCCTGAGTACTGAGCACCCAGCACCCTGAGTACTGAGCACCCAGCACCCCGAGCACTGAGTACCCAGCTCCCTGAGCACTGAGTACCCAGCACCCTGAGCACTGAGCACCCAGCACCCTGAGCACTGAGCACCCAGCACCCTGAGCACTGAGCACCCAGCACCCTGAGTACTGAGCACTGAGCACCCAGCACCCCGAGCACTGAGCACCCAGCACCCTGAGTACTGAGCACTGAGCACCCAGCACCCCGAGCACTGAGCACCCAGCACCCTGAGCACTGAGCACCCAGCACCCGAGTACAGATCACCCAGCACCCTGAGTACTGATCACCCAGCACCCTGAGTACTGAGCACGCAGCACCCTGAGTACTGAGCACCCAGCACCCCGAGCACTAAGCACCCAGAACCCTGAGTACTGAGCACCGAGCACCCCGAGCACTGAGCACCCAGCACCCTGTGTACTGAGCTCCGAGCACCCCGAGCACAGAGCACCCAGCGCCCCGAGCACTGAGCACCCAGCACCCCGAGCAATGAGCCCCCAGCACCCCGAGCACTGAGCACCCAGCACCCCGAGCACTGAGCACCCAGCACCCTGAGTACTGAGCACCCAGCACCCTGAGTACTGAGCACCCAGCACCCTGAGCACTGAGCACCCAGCACCCTGAGTACTGAGCACCCAGCACCCTGAGTACTGAGTAGCCAGCACCCTGAGCACTCAGCAACCTGAGTACTGAGCACCGAGCACCCTAAGTAATGAGCACCCAGCACCCTGAGTACGGAGCACCCAGCACCCTGAGTACTGAGCACCCAGCACCCCGAGCACTGAGCACCCAGCACCCCGAGAATGAGCACCCAGCACCCTGAGAACTGAGCACCCAGCACCCTGAGTACTGAGCACCCAGCACCCCGAGCACTGAGCACCCTGAGTACTGAGCACCCAGCACACTTAGTACTGAGCACTAAGCACCCAGAGCACTGAGCACCCAGCACCCCGAGCACGGAGCACCCAGGACCCCGAGCACTGAGTACTGAGCACCCAGCACCCTGAGTACTGAGCACCGAGCTCCCCGAGCACCGAGCACCCTGAGTACTCAGCAGCCAGCACCCTGAGTACTGAGCACCCAGCGTACTGAGCACCGAGCACCCAGCACCCTGAGTACTGAGCACCCAGCACCCTGAGCACTGAGCACCCAGCAACCTGAGTACTGAGCACCGAGCACCCCGAGTACTGAGCACCCAGCACCCCGAGCACTGAGCACCCAGAACCCTGAGCACTGAGCACCCAGCACCCCGAGCACTGAGCACCCAGCACCCCGAGCACTGAGCACCCAGCACCCCGAGCACTGAGCACCCAGCACCCCGAGCACCGAGCACCCTGAGTACAAAGCACCGAGCACCCTGAGCACTGAGCACCCAGCACCCTGAGCAGTGAGCACCCAGCACCCTGAGTACTGAGCACCCAGCACCCCGAGCACTGAGCACCCAGCACCCTGAGTACTGAGCACCCAGCACCCTGAGCACTGAGCACCGAGCACCCTGAGCACTGAGCACCCAGCACCCTGAGGACTGAGCACCCAGCACCCCGAGAACTGAGCACACAGCACACAGAGCACTGAGCACCCTGAGTACTGAGCACTGAGCACCCTGAGTACTGAGCACTGAGCACCCTGAGTACTGAGCACCCAGCACCCTGAGTACTGAGCACCCAGCACCCCGAGCACTGAGTACCCAGCTCCCTGAGCACTGAGTACCCAACACCCTGAGCACTGAGCACCCAGCACCCTGAGCACTGAGCACCCAGCACCCTGAGCACTGAGCACCCAGCACCCTGAGTACTGAGCACTGAGCACCCAGCACCCCGAGCACTGAGCACCCAGCACCCTGAGTACTGAGCACTGAGCACCCAGCACCCCGAGCACTGAGCACCCAGCAACCTGAGCACTGAGCACCCGGCACCCGAGTACAGATCACCCAGCACCCTGAGTACAGATCACCCAGCACCCTGAGTACTGAGCACGCAGCACCCTGAGTACTGAGCACCCAGCACCCCGAGCACTAAGCACCCAGCACCCTGAGTACTGAGCACCGAGCACCCCGAGCACTGAGCACCCAGCACCCTGAGTACTGAGCTCCGAGCACCCGGAGCACAGAGCACCCAGCGCCCCGAGCACTGAGCACCCAGCACCCCGAGCACTGAGCCCCCAGCACCCCGAGCACTGAGCACCCAGCACCCCGAGCACTGAGCACCCAGCACCCTGAGTACTGAGCACCCAGCACCCTGAGTACTGAGCACCCAGCACCCTGAGAACTGAGCACCCAGCACCCTGAGTACTGAGCACCCAGCACCCTGAGTACTGAGTACCCAGCACCCTGAGCACTCAGCAACCTGAGTACTGAGCACCGATCACCCTAAGTAATGAGCACCCAGCACCCTGAGTACTGAGCACCCAGCACCCTGAGCACTGAGCACCCAGCACCCTGAGTACTGAGCACCCAGCACCCCGAGTACTGAGCACCCAGCACCCCGAGCACTGAGCACCCAGCACCCTGAGTACTGAGCACTGAGCACCCTGAGTACTGAGCACCGAACACACTGAGTACTGAGCACCCAGCACCCTGAGTACTGAGCCCCCAGCACCCCGAGCACTGAGCACCCAGCACCCCGAGCACTGAGCACCCAGCACCCCGAGCACTGAGCACCCAGCACCCTGAGCACTGAGCACCCAGCACCCTGAGCACTGAGCACTGAGCACACACCACCCTGAGCACTGAGCACCCAGCACCCCGAGCACTGAGCACCCAGCACCCTGAGCACTGAGCTCCCAGCACCCTGAGCACTGAGCACCCAGCTCCCTGAGTACTGAGTACCCAGTACCCTGAGCACTGAGCACCCAGCACTCTTAGTACTGATCACCGAGCAACCCGAGCACTGAGCACCCAGCACCCTGAGTACTGAGCACCCAGCACCCTGAGTACTGAGCACCCAGCACCCTGAGTACTGAGCACCCAGCACCCTGAGCACTGAGCACAAATCACGCCGAGTACTGAGCACTGAGCACCCTGAGTACTGAGCACCCAGCACCCTGAGCACTGAGCAGCCAGCAGCCTGAGCACTGAGCACCCAGCACCCCAAGCACTGAGCACCCAGCACCCTGAGCACTGTGCACCCAGCACCCCGAGTACTGAGCACCCAGCACCCCGAGTACTGAGCACCCAGCACCCTGAGTACTGAGCACCAAGCACCCTGAGTACTGAGCACCCAGTACCCTGAACACTGAACACACAGCACCCTGAGTACTGAGCACCCTGAGCACTGAGCACCCAGCACCCTGGGCACTGTGCACCCAGTACCCTGAGCACTGAGCACCCAGCACCCTGAGTACTGAGCCCCCAGCACCCTTAGTACTGAGCACCAAGCACCCCGAGCACTGAGCACCTAGCACCCCGAGAATGAGCACCCAGCACCCTGAGTACTGAGAACCGAGCACCCTGAGTACTGAGCACCCAGCACCCTGAGTACTGAACAACCAGCACCCTGAGCACTGAGCACTGAGCACCCTGAGCACTGAGTACTGAGCACTGAGCACCCTGAGCACTGAGCACCCCGCACCCCGAGTACTGAGCACCCAGCACCCTGAGTACTGAGCACCCAGCACCCTGAGTACTGAGCACCCAGCACCCTGAGTACTGAGCACCCAGCACCCTGAGTACTGAGCCCCCAGCACCCTGAGTACTGAGCACCCAGCACACTGAGTACTGAGCACCCAGCACCCTGAGCACTGAGCACAAAGCACGCTGAGTAATGAGCACTGAGCACCCTTAGTACTGAGCACCGAGGACCCTGAGCACTGAGCACCCAGCACCCTGAGTACTGAGCACCCAGCACCCTGAGTACTGAGCACCCAGCACCCCGAGCACTGAGCACCCTGAGTACTGAGCACCCAGCACTCTGAGTACTGAGCACTAAGCACCCAGAGCACTGAGCACCCAGCACCCCGAGCACGGAGCACCCAGGACCCCGAGCACTGAGTACTGAGCACCCAGCACCCTGAGTACTGAGCACCGAGCTCCCCGAGCACTGAGCACCCTGAGTACTGAGCACCCAGCACCCCGATCACTGATCACCCAGCACCCTGAGCACTGAGCACCCAGCACCCGAGCACTGAGCACCCAGCACCCTGAGTACTGAGCACCCAGCACCCCGAGCACTGAGCACCCAGCACCCTGAGTACTGAGCACTGAGCACCCAGCACCCCGAGCACTGAGCACCCAGCACCCTGTGTACTGAGCACTGAGCACCCTGAGTACAAAGCACCCAGCACCCTGAGTACTGAGCACCCAGGACCCTGAGCACTGAGCACCGAGCACCCCGAGCACTGAGCACCCTGCACCCTGAGCACTCAGCACCCAGCACCCCGAGCATTGAACACCCAGCACCCTGAGCACTGAGCACCCAGCACCTTAAGCACTGAGCACCCAGCACCCAGAGCACTGAGCACCCAGCACCCTGAGCACTGAGCACCCAGCATCCTGAGTACTGAGCACCCAGCACCCTGAGTACTGAGCACCCAGACCCCGAGCTCTGAGCACACAGCACCCCTAGCACTGTGCACCCAGCACCCTGAGTAATGAGAACCCAGCACCCTGAGTACTGAGCACCCAGCACCCTGAGCACTGAGCACCGAGCACCCCGAGCACTAAGCACCGTGCACCCCGAGCACTGACCACCCAGCACCCTGAGTACTGAGCACCCAGCACCGTGAGTACTGAGCACAGAGCACCCTGAGCACTGAGCACCCAGCACCCAGAGCACTGAGCACACAGCATCCTGAGCACTGAGTACTGAGCACCCAGCACCCTGAGCACTGATCACCCAGCACCCTGAGCACTGAGCACCCAGCACGCTGAGTACTGAGCACCCAGCACCCCAAACACTGAGCAGCGAGCACCCTGAGAACTGAGCACCGAGCACCCTGAGTACTGAGCACCCAGAACCGTGAGTACTGAGCCCCCAGCACCCTGAGTACTGAGCACCCAGCACCCTGAGTACTGAGCACCCAGCACCCTGAGTACTGAGCACCCAGCACCCTGAGTACTGAGCCCCCAGCACCCTGAGTACTGAGCACCCAGCACACTGAGTACTGAGCACCCAGCACCCTGAGCACTGAGCACAAAGCACGCTGAGTAATGAGCACCCAGCACCCTTAGTACTGAGCACCAAGCACCCCGAGCACTGAGCACCCAGCACCCCGAGAATGAGCACCCAGCACCCTGAGTACTGAGAACAGAGCACCCTGAGTACTGAGCACCCAGCACCCTGAGTACTGAGCCCCCAGCACCCTGAGTACTGAGCATCCAGCCCCCTGAGTACTGAGCACCCAGCACCCTGTGTACTGAGCACCCAGCACCCTGAGTACTGAGCCCCCAGCACCCTGAGTACTGAGCACCCAGCACACTGAGTACTGAGCACCCAGCACCCTGAGCACTGAGCACAAAGCACGCTGAGTAATGAGCACTGAGCACCCTGAGTACTGAGCACCGAGGACCCTGAGCACTGAGCACCCAGCACCCTGAGTACTGAGCACCCAGCACCCTGAGTACTGAGCACCCAGCACCCTGAGTACTGAGCACCCAGCACCCCGAGCACTGAGCACCCTGAGTACTGAGCACCCAGCACCCTGAGTACTGAGCACTAAGCACCCAGAGCACTGAGCACCCAGCACCCCGAGCACGGAGCACCCAGGACCCCGAGCACTGAGTACTGAGCACCCAGCACCCTGAGTACTGAGCACCGAGCTCCCCGAGCACTAAGCACCCTGAGTACTGAGCACCCAGCACCCCGTACACTGAGCACCCAGCACCCTGAGCACTGAGCACCCAGCACCCCGTGCACTGAGCACCCAGCACCCTGAGTACTGAGCACCAAGCACCCCGAGCACTGAGCACCCAGCACCCTGAGTACTGAGCACTGAGCAACCAGCACCCCGAGCACTGAGCACCCAGCACCCTGTGTACTGAGCACTGAGCACCCTGAGTACAAAGCACCCAGGACCCTGAGTACTGAGCACCCAGGACCCTGAGCACTGAGCACCGAGCACCCCGAGCACTGAGCACCCTGCACCCTGAGCACTCAGCACCCAGCACCCCGAGCACTGAACACCCAGCGCCCTGAGCACTGAGCACCCAGCACCCTAAGCACTGAGCACCAAGCACCAAGAGCACTGAGCACCCAGCACCCTGAGCACTGAGCACCCTGCACCCTAAGCACGGAGCACCCAGCACCAAGAGCACTGAGCACCCAGCACCCAGAGCACTGAGCACCCAGCACCCTGAGCACTGAGCACCCAGCACCCTGAGCACTAAGCACCCAGAACCCTGAGTACTGAGCACCCAGCACCCTGAGTACTGAGCTCCGAGCACCCCGAGCACAGAGCACCCAGCGCCCCGAGCACTGAGCACCCAGCACCCAGAGCACTGAGCCCCCAGCACCCCGAGCACTGAGCACACAGCACCCTGGGTACTGAGCACCCAGCACCCTGAGTACTGAGCACCCAGCACCCTGAGTACTGAGCACCTAGCACCCTGAGCACTGAGCACCCAGAACCCTGAGTACTGAGCACCCAGCACCCTGAGTACTGAGTACCCAGCACCCTGAGCACTCAGCAACCTGAGTACTGAGCACCGAGCACCCTAAGTACTGAGCACCCAGCACCCTGAGTACTGAGCACCCAGCACCCTGAGCACTGAGCACCCAGCACCCTGAGCACTGAGCACCCAGCACCCTGAGTACTGAGCCGCCAGCACCCTTAGTACTGAGCACCAAGCACCCCGAGCACTGAGCACCCAGCACCCCGAGAATGAGCACCCAGCAGCCTGAGTACTGAGAACCGAGCACCCTGAGTACTGAGCACCCAGCACCCTGAGTACTGAGCCCCCAGCACCCTGAGTACTGAGCACCCAGCACCCTGAGTACTGAGCACCCAGCACCCTGAGTACTGAGCACCCAGCACCCTGAGTACTGAGCCCCCAGCACCCTGAGTACTGAGCACCCAGCACACTGAGTACTGAGCACCCAGCACCCTGAGCACTGAGCACAAAGCACGCTGAGTAATGAGCACTGAGCACCCTCAGCACTGAGCACCCAGCACCCTGAGCACTGAGCACCCAGCACCCCGAGCACTGAGCACCCAGCACCCTGAGCACTGAGCACCCAGCACCCTGAGCACTGAGCACCCAGCACCCTGAGTACTGAGTACCCAGTACCCTGAGCACTGAGCACCCAGCACTCTTAGTACTGATCACCGAGCACCCCGAGCACTGAGCACCCAGCACCCTGAGTACTGAGCACCCAGCACCCTGAGTACTGAGCACCCAGCACCCTGAGTACTGAGCACCCAGCACCCTGAGCACTGAGCACAAAGCACGCTGAGTACTGAGCACTGAGCACTCTGAGTACTGAGCACCCAGCACTCTGAGCACTTAGCACCCAGCACCCTGAGCACTGAGCACCCAGCACCCCGAGCACTGAGCACCCAGCACCCTGAGCACTGAGCACCCAGCACCCCGAGCACTGAGCACTGATCACCCTAAGTACTGAGCACTGAGCACCCTGAGTACTAAGCACCCAGCACCCTGAGTACTGAGCACCCAGCACCCTGAGTACTGAGCACCCAGCACCCTGAGTAATGAGCACCCAGCGTACTGAGCACCGAGCACCCCGAGCACTGAGCACCCAGCACCCTGAGTACTGAGCACCCAGCACCCCGAGCACTGAGCACCCAGCACCCTGAGTACTGAGCACCGAGCACCCTAAGTACTGAGCACCCAGCACCCTGAGTACTGATCACCCAGCACCCCGAGCACTGAGTACCCAGCTCCCTGAGCACTGAGTACCCAGCACCCTGAGCACTGAGCACCCAGCACCCTGAGCACTGAGCACCCAGCACCCTGAGCACTGAGCACCCAGCACCCTGAGTACTGAGCACTGAGCACCCAGCACCCCGAGCACTGAGCACCCAGCACCCTGAATACTGAGCACTGAGCACCCAGCACCCCGAGCACTGAGCACCCAGCACCCTGAGCACTGAGCACCCAGCACCCTGAGCACTGAGCACCCAGCACCCTGAGTACTGAGCACCCAGCACCCTGAGTACTGAGCACGCAGCACCCTGAGTACTGAGCACCCAGCACCCCGAGCACTAAGCACCCAGCACCCTGAGTACTGAGTACCGAGCACCCCGAGCACTGAGCACCCAGCACCCTGTGTACTGAGCTCCGAGCACCCCGAGCACAGAGCACCCAGCGCCCCGAGCACTGAGCACCCAGCACCCCGAGCAATGAGCCCCCAGCACCCCGAGCACTGAGCACCCAGCACCCCGAGCACTGAGCACCCAGCACCCTGAGTACTGAGCACCCTGCACCCTGAGTACTGAGCACCCAGCACCCTGAGCACTGAGCACCCAGCACCCTGAGTACTGAGCACCCAGCACCCTGAGTACTGAATACCCAGCACCCTGAGCACTCAGCAACCTGAGTACTGAGCACCGAGCACCCTAAGTAATGAGCACCCAGCACCCTGAGTACGGAGCACCCAGCACCCTGAGTACTGAGCACCCAGCACCCCGAGCACTGAGCACCCAGCACCCCGAGAATGAGCACCCAGCACCCTGAGAACTGAGCACCCAGCACCCTGAGTACTGAGCACCCAGCACCCCGAGCACTGAGCACCCTGAGTAGTGAGCACCCAGCACACTTAGTACTGAGCACTAAGCACCGAGAGCACTGAGCACCCAGCACCCCGAGCACGGAGCACCCAGGACCCCGAGCACTGAGTACTGAGCACCCAGCACCCTGAGTACTGAGCACCGAGCTCCCCGAGCACTGAGCACCCTGAGTACTGAGCAACCAGCACCCCGATCACTGAGCACCCAGCACCCTGACCACTGAGCACCCAGCACCCCGAGCATTGAGCACCCAGCACCCTGAGTACTGAGCACCCAGCACCCCGAGCACTGAGCACCCTGAGTACTGAGCACCCAGCACCCTGAGTAATGAGCACCCAGCACCCCGAGCACTGAGCACCCAGCACCCTGAGTACTGAGCACCGAGCACCCTGAGTACTCAGCAGCCAGCACCCTGAGTACTGAGCACCCAGCGTACTGAGCACCGAGCACCCAGCACCCTGAGTACTGAGCACCCAGCACCCTGAGCACTGAGCACCCAGCAACCTGAGTACTGAGCACCGAGCACCCCGAGTACTGAGCACCCAGCACCCCGAGCACTGAGCACCCAGAACCCTGAGCACTGAGCACCCAGCACCCCGAGCACTGAGCACCCAGCACCCCGAGCACTGAGCACCCAGCACCCCGAGCACTGAGCACCCAGCAACCCGAGCACCGAGCACCCTGAGTACAAAGCACCGAGCACCCTGAGCACTGAGCACCCAGCACCCTGAGCAGTGAGCACCCAGCACCCTGAGTACTGAGCACCCAGCACCCCGAGCACTGAGCACCCAGCACCCTGAGTACTGAGCACCCAGCACCCTGAGCACTGAGTACCGAGCACCCTGAGCACTGAGCACCCAGCACCCTGAGGACTGAGCACCCAGCACCCCGAGAACTGAGCACACAGCACACAGAGCACTGAGCACCCTGAGTACTGAGCACTGAGCACCCTGAGTACTGAGCACTGAGCACCCTGAGTACTGAGCACTGAGCACCCTGAGTACTGAGCACCCAGCACCCTGAGTACTGAGCACCCAGCACCCTGAGTACTGAGCACCCAGCACCCTGAGCACTGAGTACCCAGCACCCTGAGTACTGAGCACCCAGCACCCCGAGTACTGAGCACCCAGCACCCCGAGCACTGAGCACCCAGCACCCTGAGTACTGAGCACTGGGCACCCTGAATACTGAGCACCGAACACCCTGAGTACTGAGCACCCAGCACCCTGAGTACTGAGCACCCAGCACCCCGAGCACTGAGCACCCAGCACCCCGAGCACTGAGCACCCAGCACCAAGAGCACTGAGCACCCAGCACCCTGAGTACTGATCACCGAGCACCCCGAGCACTGAGCACCCAGCACCCTGAGTACTGAGCACCCAGCACCCTGAGTACTGAGCACCCAGCACCCTTAGTACTGAGCACCCAGCACCCTGAGCACTGAGCACAAAGCACGCTGAGTACTGAGCACTGAGCACCCTGAGTACTGAGCACCGAGGACCCTGAGCACTGAGCACCCAGAACGCTGAGTACTGAGCACTGAGCACCCTGAGTACTGAGCACCCAGGACCCTGAGCACTGAGCAGCCAGCACCCTGAGCACTGTGCACCCAGCACCCCGAGTACTGAGCACCCAGCACCCCGAGTACAGAGCAACCAGCACCCTGAGTACTGAGCACCAAGCACCCTGAGTACTGAGCACCCAGTACCCTGAGCACTGAACACACAGCACCCTGAATACTGAGCACCCCGAGCACTGAGCACCCAGCACCCTGAGCACTGTGCACACAGCACCCCGAGCACTGAGCACCCAGCACCCTGAGTACTGAGAACAGATCACCCTGAGTACTGAGCACCCACCACCCTGAGTACTGAGCCCCCAGCACAATGAGTACTGAGCACCCAGCACCCCGAGCACTGAGCACCCAGCACCCCGAGAATGAGCTCCCAGCACCCTGAGTACTGAGAACCGAGCACCCTGAGTACTGAGCACCCAGCACCCTGAGTACTGAGCCCCCAGCAGCCTGAGTACTGAGCACCCAGCACCCTGAGTACTGAGCACCCAGCACCCCGAGCACTGAGCACCCAGCACCCCGAGAATGAGCACCCAGCACCGTGAGTACTGAGCACCCAGCACCCTGAGTACTGAGCACCCAGCACCCCGAGCACTGAGCACCCTGAGTACTGAGCACCCAGCACCCTTAGTACTGAGCACTAAGCACCCAGAGCACTGAGCACCCAGCACCCTGAGCACGGAGCACCCAGGACCCCGAGCACTGAGTACTGAGCACCCAGCACCCTGAGTACTGAGCACCGAGCTCCCCGAGCACTGAGCACCCTGAGTACTGAGCAACCAGCACCCCGATCACTGAGCACCCAGCACCCTGAGCACTGAGCACCCAGCACCCCGAGCATTGAGCACCCAGCACCCTGAGTACTGAGCACCCAGCACCCCGAGCACTGAGCACCCTGAGTACTGAGCACCCAGCACCCTGAGTAATGAGCACCCAGCACCACGAGCACTGAGCACCCAGCACCCTGATTACTGAGCACCGAGCACCCTGAGTACTCAGCAGACAGCACCCTGAGTACTGAGCACCCAGCGTACTGAGCACCGAGCACCCAGCACCCTGAGTACTGAGCACCCAGCACCCTGAGCACTGAGCACCCAGCAACCTGAGTACTGAGCACCGAGCACCCCGAGTACTGAGCACCCAGCACCCCGAGTACTGAGCACCCAGAACCCTGAGCACTGAGCACCCAGCACCCCGAGCACTGAGCACCCAGCACCCCGAGCACTGAGCACCCAGCACCCCGAGCACTGAGCCCCCAGCAACCCGAGCACCGAGCACCCTGAGTACAAAGCACCGAGCACCCTGAGCACTGAGCACCCAGCACCCTGAGCAGTGAGCACCCAGCACCCTGAGTACTGAGCACCCAGCACCCCGAGCACTGAGCACCCAGCACCCTGAGTACTGAGCACCCAGCACCCTGAGCACTGAGCACCGAGCACCCTGAGCACTGAGCACCCAGCACCCTGAGGACTGAGCACCCAGCACCCCGAGCACTGAGCACACAGCACACAGAGCACTGAGCACCCTGAGTACTGAGCACTGAGCACCCTGAGTACTGAGCACTGAGCTCCCTGAGTACTGAGCACCCAGCACCCTGAGTACTGAGCACCCAGCACCCCGAGCACTGAGTACCCAGCTCCCTGAGCACTGAGTACCCAGCACCCTGAGCACTGAGCACCCAGCACCCTGAGCACTGAGCACCCAGCACCCTGAGCACTGAGCACCCAGCACCCTGAGTACTGAGCACTGAGCACCCAGCACCCCGAGCACTGAGCACCCAGCACCCTGAGTACTGAGCACTGAGCACCCAGCACCCCGAGCACTGAGCACCCAGCACCCTGAGCACTGAGCACCCAGCACCCGAGTACAGATCACCCAGCACCCTGAGTACTGATCACCCAGCACCCTGAGTACTGAGCACGCAGCACCCTGATTACTGAGCACCCAGCACCCCGAGCACTAAGCACCCAGAACCCTGAGTACTGAGCACCGAGCACCCCGAGCACTGAGCACCCAGCACCCTGTGTACTGAGCTCCGAGCACCCCGAGCACAGAGCACCCAGCGCCCCGAGCACTGAGCACCCAGCA
This sequence comes from Microtus oregoni, assembly GCF_018167655.1. Taxonomy (NCBI): domain Eukaryota; kingdom Metazoa; phylum Chordata; class Mammalia; order Rodentia; family Cricetidae; genus Microtus; species Microtus oregoni. Next base: position 5,547,110 of record NW_024544028.1, on the reverse strand, counting down.
CCCCGAGCAATGAGCCCCCAGCACCCCGAGCACTGAGCACCCAGCACCCCGAGCACTGAGCACCCAGCACCCTGAGTACTGAGCACCCAGCACCCTGAGTACTGAGCACCCAGCACTCTGAGCACTGAGCACCCAGCACCCTGAGTACTGAGCACCCAGCACCCTGAGTACTGAGTAGCCAGCACCCTGAGCACTCAGCAACCTGAGTACTGAGCACCGAGCACCCTAAGTAATGAGCACCCAGCACCCTGAGTACGGAGCACCCAGCACCCTGAGTACTGAGCACCCAGCACCCCGAGCACTGAGCACCCAGCACCCCGAGAATGAGCCCCCAGCAGCCTGAGAACTGAGCACCCAGCACCCTGAGTACTGAGCACCCAGCACCCCGAGCACTGAGCACCCTGAGTACTGAGCACCCAGCACACTTAGTACTGAGCACTAAGCACCCAGAGCACTGAGCACCCAGCACCCCGAGCACGGAGCACCCAGGACCCCGAGCACTGAGTACTGAGCACCCAGCACCCTGAGTACTGAGCACCGAGCTCCCCGAGCACTGAGCACCCTGAGTACTGAGCAACCAGCACCCCGATCACTGAGCACCCAGCACCCTGAGCACTGAGCACCCAGCACCCCGAGCATTGAGCACCCAGCACCCTGAGTACTGAGCACCCAGCACCCCGAGCACTGAGCACCCTGAGTACTGAGCACCCAGCACCCTGAGTAATGAGCACCCAGCACCCCGAGCACTGAGCACCCAGCACCCTGAGTACTGAGCACCGAGCACCCTGAGTACTCAGCAGCCAGCACCCTGAGTACTGAGCACCCAGCGTACTGAGCACCGAGCACCCAGCACCCTGAGTACTGAGCACCCAGCACCCTGAGCACTGAGCACCCAGCAACCTGAGTACTGAGCACCGAGCACCCCGAGTACTGAGCACCCAGCACCCCGAGCACTGAGCAACCAGAACCCTGAGCACTGAGCACCCAGCACCCCGAGCACTGAGCACCCAGCACCCCGAGCACTGAGCACCCAGCACCCCGAGCACTGAGCACCCAGCACCCCGAGCACCGAGCACCCTGAGTACAAAGCACCGAGCACCCTGAGCACTGAGCACCCAGCACCCTGAGCAGTGAGCACCCAGCACCCTGAGTACTGAGCACCCAGCACCCCGAGCACTGAGCACCCAGCACCCTGAGTACTGAGCACCCAGCACCCTGAGCACTGAGCACCGAGCACCCTGAGCACTGAGCACCCAGCACCCTGAGGACTGAGCACCCAGCACCCCGAGAACTGAGCACACAGCACACAGAGCACTGAGCACCCTGAGTACTGAGCACTGAGCACCCTGAGTACTGAGCACTGAGCACCCTGAGTACTGAGCACCCAGCACCCTGAGTACTGAGCACCCAGCACCCCGAGCACTGAGTACCCAGCTCCCTGAGCACTGAGTACCCAACACCCTGAGCACTGAGCACCCAGCACCCTGAGCACTGAGCACCCAGCACCCTGAGCACTGAGCACCCAGCACCCTGAGTACTGAGCACTGAGCACCCAGCACCCCGAGCACTGAGCACCCAGCACCCTGAGTACTGAGCACTGAGCACCCAGCACCCCGAGCACTGAGCACCCAGCAACCTGAGCACTGAGCACCCAGCACCCGAGTACAGATCACCCAGCACCCTGAGTACAGATCACCCAGCACCCTGAGTACTGAGCACGCAGCACCCTGAGTACTGAGCACCCAGCACCCCGAGCACTAAGCACCCAGCACCCTGAGTACTGAGCACCGAGCACCCCGAGCACTGAGCACCCAGCACCCTGAGTACTGAGCTCCGAGCACCCGGAGCACAGAGCACCCAGCGCCCCGAGAACTGAGCACCCAGCACCCCGAGCACTGAGCCCCCAGCACCCCGAGCACTGAGCTCCCAGCACCCCGAGAACTGAGCACCCAGCACCCTGAGTACTGAGCACCCAGCACCCTGAGTACTGAGCACCCAGCACCCTGAGAACTGAGCACCCAGCACCCTGAGTACTGAACACCCAGCACCCTGAGTACTGAGTACCCAGCACCCTGAGCACTCAGCAACCTGAGTACTGAGCACCGATCACCCTAAGTAATGAGCACCCAGCACCCTGAGTACTGAGCACCCAGCACCCTGAGCACTGAGCACCCAGCACCCTGAGTACTGAGCACCCAGCACCCCGAGTACTGAGCACCCAGCACCCCGAGCACTGAGCACCCAGCACCCTGAGTACTGAGCACTGAGCACCCTGAGTACTGAGCAACGAACACACTGAGTACTGAGCACCCAGCACCCTGAGTACTGAGCCCCCAGCACCCCGAGCACTGAGCACCCAGCACCCCGAGCACTGAGCACCCAGCACCCCGAGCACTGAGCACCCAGCACCCTGAGCACTGAGCACCCAGCACCCTGAGCACTGAGCACTGAGCACCCAGCACCCTGAGCACTGAGCACCCAGCACCCCGAGCACTGAGCACCCAGCACCCTGAGCACTGAGCTCCCAGCACCCTGAGCACTGAGCACCCAGCTCCCTGAGTACTGAGTACCCAGTACCCTGAGCACTGAGCACCCAGCACTCTTAGTACTGATCACCGAGCAACCCGAGCACTGAGCACCCAGCACCCTGAGTACTGAGCACCCAGCACCCTGAGTACTGAGCACCCAGCACCCTGAGTACTGAGCACTAAGCACCCTGAGCACTGAGCACAAATCACGCCGAGTACTGAGCACTGAGCACCCTGAGTACAGAGCACCGAGGAACCTGAGGACTGAGCACCCAGCACGCTGAGTACTGAGCACTGAGCACCCTGAGTACTGAGCACCCAGCACCCTGAGCACTGAGCAGCCAGCAGCCTGAGCACTGAGCACCCAGCACCCCAAGCACTGAGCACCCAGCACCCTGAGCACTGTGCACCCAGCACCCCGAGTACTGAGCACCCAGCACCCCGAGTACTGAGCACCCAGCACCCTGAGTACTGAGCACCAAGCACCCTGAGTACTGAGCACCCAGTACCCTGAACACTGAACACACAGCACCCTGAGTACTGAGCACCCTGAGCACTGAGCACCCAGCACCCTGGGCACTGTGCACCCAGTACCCTGAGCACTGAGCACCCAGCACCCTGAGTACTGAGCCCCCAGCACCCTTAGTACTGAGCACCAAGCACCCCGAGCACTGAGCACCTAGCACCCCGAGAATGAGCACCCAGCACCCTGAGTACTGAGAACCGAGCACCCTGAGTACTGAGCACCCAGCACCCTGAGTACTGAGCCCCCAGGACCCTGAGTACTGAGCACCCAGCACCCTGAGTACTGAGCACCCAGCACCCTGAGTACTGAGCACCCAGCACCCTGAGTACTGAGCCCCCAGCACCCTGAGTACTGAGCACCCAGCACACTGAGTACTGAGCACCCAGCACCCTGAGCACTGAGCACAAAGCACGCTGAGTAATGAGCACTGAGCAACCTTAGTACTGAGCACCGAGGACCCTGAGCACTTAGCACCCAGCACCCTGAGTACTGAGCACCCAGCACCCTGAGTACTGAGCACCCAGCACCCCGAGCACTGAGCACCCTGAGTACTGAGCACCCAGCACCCTGAGTACTGAGCACTAAGCACCCAGAGCACTGAGCACCCAGCACCCCGAGCACGGAGCACCCAGGACCCCGAGCACTGAGTACTGAGCACCCAGCACCCTGAGTACTGAGCACCGAGCTCCCCGAGCACTGAGCACCCTGAGTACTGAGCACCCAGCACCCCGATCACTGATCACCCAGCACCCTGAGCACTGAGCACCCAGCACCCGAGCACTGAGCACCCAGCACCCTGAGTACTGAGCACCCAGCACCCCGAGCACTGAGCACCCAGCACCCTGAGTACTGAGCACTGAGCACCCAGCACCCCGAGCACTGAGCACCCAGCACCCTGTGTACTGAGCACTGAGCACCCTGAGTACAAAGCACCCAGCACCCTGAGTACTGAGCACCCAGGACCCTGAGCACTGAGCACCGAGCACCCCGAGCACTGAGCACCCTGCACCCTGAGCACTCAGCACCCAGCACCCCGAGCATTGAACACCCAGCACCCTGAGCACTGAGCACCCAGCACCTTAAGCACTGAGCACCCAGCACCCAGAGCACTGAGCACCCAGCACCCTGAGCACTGAGCACCCAGCATCCTGAGTACTGAGCACCCAGCACCCTGAGTACTGAGCACCCAGACCCCGAGCTCTGAGCACACAGCACCCCTAGCACTGTGCACCCAGCACCCTGAGTAATGAGAACCCAGCACCCTGAGTACTGAGCACCCAGCACCCTGAGCACTGAGCACCGAGCACCCCGAGCACTAAGCACCGTGCACCCCGAGCACTGACCACCCAGCACCCTGAGTACTGAGCACCCAGCACCGTGAGTACTGAGCACAGAGCACCCTGAGCACTGAGCACCCAGCACCCAGAGCACTGAGCACACAGCATCCTGAGCACTGAGTACTGAGCACCCAGCACCCTGAGCACTGATCACCCAGCACCCTGAGCACTGAGCACCCAGCACGCTGAGTACTGAGCACCCAGCACCCCAAACACTGAGCAGCGAGCACCCTGAGAACTGAGCACCGAGCACCCTGAGTACTGAGCACCCAGAACCGTGAGTACTGAGCCCCCAGCACCCTGAGTACTGAGCACCCAGCACCCTGAGTACTGAGCACCCAGCACCCTGAGTACTGAGCACCCAGCACCCTGAGTACTGAGCCCCCAGCACCCTGAGTACTGAGCACCCAGCACACTGAGTACTGAGCACCCAGCACCCTGAGCTCTGAGCACAAAGCACGCTGAGTAATGAGCACCCAGCACCCTTAGTACTGAGCACCAAGCACCCCGAGCACTGAGCACCCAGCACCCCGAGAATGAGCACCCAGCACCCTGAGAATGAGCACCCAGCACCCTTAGTACTGAGCACCAAGCACCCCGAGCACTGAGCACCCAGCACCCCGAGAATGAGCACCCAGCACCCTGAGTACTGAGAACAGAGCACCCTGAGTACTGAGCACCCAGCACCCTGAGTACTGAGCCCCCAGCACCCTGAGTACTGAGCATCCAGCCCCCTGAGTACTGAGCACCCAGCACCCTGTGTACTGAGCACCCAGCACCCTGAGTACTGAGCCCCCAGCACCCTGAGTACTGAGCACCCAGCACACTGAGTACTGAGCACCCAGCACCCTGAGCACTGAGCACAAAGCACGCTGAGTAATGAGCACTGAGCACCCTGAGTACTGAGCACCGAGGACCCTGAGCACTGAGCACCCAGCACCCTGAGTACTGAGCACCCAGCACCCTGAGTACTGAGCACCCAGCACCCTGAGTACTGAGCACCCAGCACCCCGAGCACTGAGCACCCTGAGTACTGAGCACCCAGCACCCTGAGTACTGAGCACTAAGCACCCAGAGCACTGAGCACCCAGCACCCCGAGCACGGAGCACCCAGGACCCCGAGCACTGAGTACTGAGCACCCAGCACCCTGAGTACTGAGCACCGAGCTCCCCGAGCACTAAGCACCCTGAGTACTGAGCACCCAGCACCCCGTACACTGAGCACCCAGCACCCTGAGCACTGAGCACCCAGCACCCCGAGCACTGAGCACCCAGCACCCTGAGTACTGAGCACCAAGCACTCCGAGCACTGAGCACCCAGCACCCTGAGTACTGAGCACAGAGCACCCAGCACCCCGAGCACTGAGCACCCAGTACCCTGTGTACTGAGCACTGAGCACCCTGAGTACAAAGCACCCAGGACCCTGAGTACTGAGCACCCAGGACCCTGAGCACTGAGCACCGAGCACCCCGAGCACTGAGCACCCTGCACCCTGAGCACTCAGCACCCAGCACCCCGAGCACTGAACACCCAGCACCCTGAGCACTGAGCACCCAGCACCCTAAGCACTGATCACCAAGCACCAAGAGCACTGAGCACCCAGCACCCTGAGCACTGAGCACCCTGCACCCTAAGCACGGAGCACCCAGCACCAAGAGCACTGAGCACCCAGCACCCAGAGCACTGAGCACCCAGCACCCTGAGCACTGAGCACCCAGCACCCTGAGCACTAAGCACCCAGAACCCTGAGTACTGAGCACCCAGCACCCTGAGTACTGAGCTCCGAGCACCCCGAGCACAGAGCACCCAGCGCCCTGAGCACTGAGCACCCAGCACCCAGAGCACTGAGCCCCCAGCACCCCGAGCACTGAGCACACAGCACCCTGGGTACTGAGCACCCAGCACCCTGAGTACTGAGCACCCAGCACCCTGAGTACTGAGCACCTAGCACCCTGAGCACTGAGCACCCAGCACCCTGAGTACTGAGCACCCAGCACCCTGAGTACTGAGTACCCAGCACCCTGAGCACTCAGCAACCTGAGTACTGAGCACCGAGCACCCTAAGTACTGAGCACCCAGCACCCTGAGTACTGAGCACCCAGCACCGTGAGCACTGAGCACCCAGCACCCTGAGCACTGAGCACCCAGCACCCTGAGTACTGAGCCGCCAGCACCCTTAGTACTGAGCACCAAGCACCCCGAGCACTGAGCACCCAGCACCCCGAGAATGAGCACCCAGCAGCCTGAGTACTGAGAACCGAGCACCCTGAGTACTGAGCACCCAGCACCCTGAGTACTGAGCCCCCAGCACCCTGAGTACTGAGCACCCAGCACCCTGAGTACTGAGCACCCAGCACCCTGAGTACTGAGCACCCAGCAACCTGAGTACTGAGCCCCCAGCACCCTGAGTACTGAGCACCCAGCACACTGAGTACTGAGCACCCAGCACCCTGAGCACTGAGCACAAAGCACGCTGAGTAATGAGCACTGAGCACCCTCAGCACTGAGCACCCAGCACCCTGAGCACTGAGCACCCAGCACCCCGAGCACTGAGCACCCAGCACCCTGAGCACTGAGCACCCAGCACCCTGAGCACTGAGCACCCAGCACCCTGAGTACTGAGTACCCAGTACCCTGAGCACTGAGCACCCAGCACTCTTAGTACTGATCACCGAGCACCCCGAGCACTGAGCACCCAGCACCCTGAGTACTGAGCACCCAGCACCCTGAGTACTGAGCACCCAGCACCCTGAGTACTGAGCACCCAGCACCCTGAGCACTGAGCACAAAGCACGCTGAGTACTGAGCACTGAGCACTCTGAGTACTGAGCACCGAGCACCCGGAGTACTGAGCACCCAGCACTCTGAGCACTTAGCACCCAGCACCCTGAGCACTGAGAACCCAGCACCCCGAGCACTGAGCACCCAGCACCCTGAGCACTGAGCACCCAGCACCCCGAGCACTGAGCACTGAGCACCCTAAGTACTGAGCACTGAGCACCCTGAGTACTAAGCACCCAGCACCCTGAGTACTGAGCACCCAGCACCCTGAGTACTGAGCACCCAGCACCCTGAGTAATGAGCACCCAGCGTACTGAGCACCGAGCACCCCGAGCACTGAGCACCCAGCACCCTGAGTACTGAGCACCCAGCACCCCGAGCACTGAGCACCCAGCACCCTGAGTACTGAGCACCGAGCACCCTAAGTACTGAGCACCCAGCACCCTGAGTACTGATCACCCAGCGTACTGAGCACCGAGCACCCAGCACCTTGAGTACTGAGCACCCAGCACCATGAGCACTGAGCACCCAGCACCCTGAGTACTGAGCACCCAGCACACTGAGCACTGAGCACCCAGCACCCCAAGCACCGAGCACCCAGCACCCTGAGCACTGAGCACCCAGCACCCTGAGCACTGAGCACCCAGCACCCTGAGCACTGAGCACCCAGCACCCTGAGTACTGAGCACCCAACGTACTGAGCACCGAGCACCCTTAGCACTGAGCACCCAGCACCCTGAGCAATGAGCACACTGAGTACTGAGCACCCAGCAACTTGAGCACTGAGCACCGAGCACCCCGAGCACTGAGCACCCAGCACCCGGAGTACTGAGCACCCAGCACCCTGAGTACTAAGCACCGAGCACCCTGAGTACTGAGCACCCAGCACCCTGAGCAGTGGACACACAGCACCCTGAGTACTGAGCACCCCGAGCACTGAGCACCCAGTACCCTGAGGACTGAGCACCGAGCACCCCGAGCACTGAGCACCCAGCACCCCGAGCACTGAGCACCCAGCAGCCCGAGCACTGAGCCCCCAGCACCCTGAGTACTGAGCACCCAGCACCCTGAGTACTGAGCACCCAGCACCCCGAGCACTGAGTACCCAGCACCCTGAGCACTGAGCACCCAGCACCCTGAGCACTGAGCACCCAGCACCCCAAGCACTGAGCACCCTGCACCCTGAGTACTGAGCACTGAGCACCCAGCACCCCGAGCACTGAGCACCCAGCACCCTGAGTACTGAGCACTGAGCACCCAGCACCCCGAGCACTGAGCACCCAGCACCCTGAGCACTGAGCACCCAGCACCCGAGTACTGATCACCCAGCACCCTGAGTACTGAGCACCCCGCACCCTGAGTACTGAGCACCCAGCACCCTGAGTACTGAGCACCCAGCACCTTGAGTACTGAGCACCCCGCACCCCGAGTACTGAGCACCCTGAGTACTGAGCCCCCAGCACCCTGAGTACTGAGCACCCTGCACCCCGAGCACTGAGCTCCCTGAGTACTGAGCACCCAGCACCCTGAGTACTGAGCACCCAGCACCCTGAGGACTGAGCACTGAGCACCCAGAGAACTGAGCACCCAGCACCCCGAGGACTGAGCACCCAGCACACTGAGCACTGAGCACTGAGCACCCAGCACCCTGTGCACTGAGCACTGAGCACCCAGCACCCTGAGCACTGAGCACCCAGCACCCCGAGCACTGAGTACCCAGCACCCTGAGTACTGAGCACCCAGTACCCTGAGCACTGAGCACCCAGCACCCTTAGTACTGACCACCCAGCACCCTGAGCACTGAGCACCCAGCACCCTGAGTACTGAGCATCCAGCACCCCGAGCACTGAGCACCCAGCACCCTGAGTACTGAGCACTGAGCACCCAGCCCCCCGAGCACTGAGCACCCAGCACCCTCATTACTGAGCACTGAGCACCCAGCACCCTGAGCACTGAGCACCCAGCACCCTGAGCACTGAGCACCCAGTACCCCGAGTACTGAGCACACATCACCCTGAGCACTGAGCACCCTGCACCCTGAGCACGGAGCACCCAGCACCCCGAGCACTGCGCACCCAGCACCCTGAGCACTGAGCACCCAGTACCCTAAGCACTGAACACACAGCACCCTGAGTACTGAGCACCCTGAGCACTGAGCACCCAGCACCCTGGGCACTGTGCACCCAGCACCCCGAGCACTGAGCACCCAGCACCCCGAGAATGAGCACCCAGCACCCTGAGAACTGAGAACCGAGCACCCTGAGTACTGAGCACCCAGCACCCTGAGTACTGAGCCCCCAGAACCCTGAGTACTGAGCATCCAGCACCCTGAGTACTGAGCACCCAGCACCCTGAGTACTGAGCACCCAGCACCCAGAGTACTGAGCCCCCAGCACCCTGAGTACTGAGCACCCAGCACACTGAGTACTGAGCACCCAGCACCCTGAGCACTGAGCACAAAGCACGCTGAGTAATGAGCACTGAGCACCCTGAGTACTGAGCACCGAGGACCCTGAGCACTGAGCACCCAGCACCCTGAGTACTGAGCACCCAGCACCCTGAGTACTGAGCACCCAGCACCCCGAGCACTGAGCACCCTGAGTACTGTGCACCCAGCACCCTGAGTACTGAGCACTAAGCACCCAGAGCACTGAGCACCCAGCACCCCGAGCACGGAGCACCCAGGACCCCGAGCACTGAGTACTGAGCACCCAGCACCCTGAGTACTGAGCACCGAGCTCCCCGAGCACTGAGCACCCTGAGTACTGAGCACCCAGCACCCCGATCACTGAGCACCCAGCACCCTGAGCACTGAGCACCCAGAACCCCGAGCACTGAGCACCCAGCACCCTGAGTACTGAGCACCAAGCACCCCGAGCACTGAGCACCCAGCACCCTGAGTACTGAGCACTGAGCACCCAGCACCCCGAGCACTGAGCACCCAGCACCCTGTGTACTGAGCACTGAGCACCCTGAGTACAAAGCACCCAGGACCCTGAGTACTGAGCACCCAGGACCCTGAGCACTGAGCACCGAGCACCCCGAGCACTGAGCACCCTGCACCCTGAGCACTCAGCACCCAGCACCCCGAGCACTGAACACCCAGCACCCTGAGCACTGAGCACCCAGCACCCTAAGCACTGAGCACCCAGCACCCAGAGCACTGAGCACCCAGCAACCTGAGCACTGAGCACCCAGCATCCTGAGTACTGAGCACCCAGCACCCTGAGTACTGAGCACCCAGACCCCGAGCTCTGAGCACCCAGCACCTCTAGCACTGTGCACCCAGCACCCTGAGTAATGAGAACCCAGCACCCTGAGTACTGAGCACCCAGCACCCTGAGCACTGAGCACCCAGCAGCCCGAGCACTGAGCACCCAGCATCCTGAGCACTGAGTACTGAGCACCCAGCACCCTGAACACTGAGCACCCAGCACCCTGAGCACTGAGCACCCAGCACCCTGAGTACTGAGCACCCAGCACCCCAAGCACTGAGCACCGAGCACCCTGAGAACTGAGCACCCAGCACGCTGAGCACTGAGCACCCAGCACCCTGAGTACTGAGCACCCAGCACCCTGAGTACTGAGCACCTAGCACCCTGAGTACTGAGCACCCAGCACCCCGAGCACTGAGCACCCAGCACCCTGAGCACTGAGCACCCAGCACCCTGAGTACTGAGCACCAAGCACCCTGAGCACTGAGCACCCAGCACCCTGAGCACTGAGCACCAAGCACCCTGAGCACTGAGAACCCAGCACCCTGAGCACTGAGCAACCAGCACCCTGAGCACTGAGCACCCAGCACCCTGAGTACTGAGCACACAACGTACTGAGCACCGAGCACCCCGATCACTGAGCACCCAGCACCCTGAGTACTGAGCACCCAGCACCGCGAGCACTGAGCACCCAGCACCCTGAGTACTGAGCACCGAGCACCCTGAGTACTGAGCACCCAGCACCCCGAGCACTGAGCACCCAGCACCCGGAGCACTGAGCACCCAGCACCCGGAGCACTGAGCACCCAGCACTGAGCACCCAGCACCCTGAGTACTGAGCACCCAGCACCCTGAGCACTGAGCACACTGAGTACTGAGCAACCAGCACCCTGAGCACTGAGCACCCAGCACCCCGAGCACTGAGCACCCAGCACCCCGAGCACTGAGCACCCTGTGCACTGAGCACCGAGCACCCTGAGTACTGAGCACTGAGCACCCTGAGCACTGAGCACCCAGCACCCTGAGCACTGAGCACCCAGCACCCTGAGCACTGAGGACCCAGCACCACGAGCACTGAGAACCCAGCACCCTGAGTACTGAGCACCCAGCACCCTGAGCACTGAGGACGCAGCACCCCGAGCACTGAGCACCCAGCAGGCTGAGTACTGAGCACTGAGCACCCAGCACCCTGAGTACTGAGCACCCAGCACCCTGAGTAATGAGCACCCAGCACCCTGAGTACTGAGCACCGAGCACCCCGAGTACTGAGCACCCAGCACACCGAGCACTGAGCACCCAGCACCCCTAGCACTGAGCACCCAGCACACCGAGCACTGAGCACCCAGCACCCCGAGCACTGAGCACCCAGCACACCGAGCACTGAGCACCCAGCACCCCGAGCACTGAGCACCATGAGTACTAAGCACCGAGCACCATGAGCACAGAGCACCCAGCACCCCGAGTACTGAGCACCCAGCACCCTGAGTAGTGAGCACTGAGCACCCTTAGTACTGAGCACCGAGCACCCTGAGTAATGAGCACCCAGCACCCTGAGCACTGAGCACGGAGCACGCCGAGGACTGAGCACCCAGCACCGTGAGCACTGAGCACCCTGCACCTTGAGTACTGACCACCGAGCACCCCGAGCACTGAGCACCCAGCACCCTAAGTACTGAGCACCCAGCACCCTGAGCACTGAGCACCCAGCACCCCGAGCACTGAGCACCCAGCACCCTGAGTACTGAGCACCCAGCACCCCGAGCACTGAGCACCGAGCACACTGACCACTGAGCACCCAGCACCCTGAGTACTGAGCAACCAGCACCCTGAGCACTGAGCACTCAGCACCCCGAATACTGAGCACCCAGCACCCTGAGTACTGAGCACTGAGCACCCTGAGCACTGAGCACCCAGCACCCCGAGCACTGAGCACCCAGCACCCTGAGTACTGAGCACCCGGCACCCTGAGTACTGAGCACTCAGCACCCTGAGTACTGAGCACCGAGCACCCCAAGCACTGAGCACCCAGCACCCTTAACACGGAGCACCCCGAGGACTGAGGACCCAGCACCCTGAGCACTGAGCACCCAGCACCTTGAGTACTGAGCACCGAGCACCTCGAGCCCTGAGCACCCAGCACCCTGAGTACTGAGCACCCAACACCATGAGCACTGAGCACCCAGCACCCCGAGCACTGAGCACCCAGCACCCTGAGTACAGAGCACCCAGCACCCTGAGCATTGAGCACCCAGCACCCTGAGTACTGAGCACCCTGAGTACTGAACACCCAGCACTCTGAGTACTGAGCACTGAGCACCCTGAGTACTGAGCACCCAGCACCCTGAGAACTGAGTACCCAGCACCCTGAGTACTGAGCACTGACAACCCTGAGTACTGAGCACCGAGCACCCTGAGTACTGAGCACGCAGCACCCTGAGCACAGAGCACCCAGCACCCTGAGCACTGAGCACACAGCACCCCGAGCACTGATCACCCAGCACCCTGAGTACTGAGCACCCAGCACCCTGAGCACTGAGCACCCAGCACCCTGAGTACTGAGCACCCAGCACCCTGAGTACTGAGCAACCAGTACCCTGAGCAATGAGCACTGAGCACCCAGCACCCTGAGCTCTGAGCACTGAGCACCCAGCACCCCGAGCACTGAGCACCCAGCACCCCGAGCACTGATCACCCATCACCCTGAGCACTGATCACCCAGCACCCTGAGTACTGAGCACCCAGCACCCTGAGTACTGAGCAACCAGCACCCTGAGCACTGAGCACTGAGCACCCAGCACCCTGAGCTCTGAGCACTGAGCACCCAGCACCCCGAGCACTGAGCACCCAGCACCCCGAGCACTGATCACCCAGCACCCTGAGCACTGATCACCCAGCACCCTGAGTACTGAGCACCCAGCACCCTGAGTACTGAGCACCCTGAGGACTGAGCACCCAGCACCCTGAGCACTGAGCACCCAGCACCCTGAGTACTGAGCACCGATCACCCTGAGCACTGAGCACCCAGCACCCCGAGCACTGAGCACCCAGCACCCTGAGTACTGAGCACTCAGCACCCTGAGTACTGAGCACTCAGCACCCTGAGTACTGAGCACCGAGCACCCCGAGCACTGAGCACCCAGCACCCTGAGCACTGAGCACCCAGCACCCTGAGCACTGAGCACCCAGCACCCTGAGTACTGAGCACAGATCACCCTGAGCACTGAGCTCCCAGCCCCCTGAGTACTGAGCACCCAGCACCCTGAGCCCTGAGCACCCAGCACACTGAGTACTGAGCACCAAGCACCCTGAGTACTGAGCACCCAGCACCCTGAGCACTGAGCACCCAGCACCCTGAGCACTGAGCACCCAGCACCCTGAGTACTGAGCACCCATCACCCCGAGCACTGAGCACCCAGCACCCTGAGAATGAGCACCCAGCACCCCGAGTACTGAGCACCGAGCACCCTGAGCACTGAGTACCCAGCACCCTGAGTACTGAGCACCCAGCACCCTGAGCACTGAGCACCCAGCACACTGAGTACTGAGCACCCAGCACCCTGAGCACTGAGCACCCAGCACCCTGAATACTGAGCATCCAGCACCCCGAGCACTGAGCACCGAGCACCCCGAGCACTGAGCACCCAGCACCCCGAGCACTGAGCACCCAGCACCCTGAGTACTGAGTACCCAGCACCCTGAGTACTGATCACCCAGCGTACTGAGCACCGAGCACCCCGAGCACTGAGCACCTAGCACCCTGAGTACTGAGCACCCAGCACCCTGAGCACTGAGCACCCAGCACCCTGAGTACTGAGCACCGAGCACCCTGAGTACTGAGCACCCAGCGCCTGAGTACTGAGCACCCAGCACCCTGAGTACTGAGCACCCAGCGTACTGAGCACCGCGCAGCCAGCACCCTGAGTACTGAGCACCCAGCACCCTGAGCACTGAGCACCCAGCACCCTGAGCACTGAGCACCCAGCACCCTGAGTACTGAGCACCGATCACCCTGAGCACTGAGCTCCCAGCCCCCTGAGTACTGAGCACCCAGCACCCTGAGCACTGAGCACCCAGCACCCTGAGTACTGAGCACCCAGCACCCTGAGCACTGAGCACCCAGCACCCTGAGTACTGAGCACCCATCATCCCGAGCACTGAGCACCCAGCACCCTGAGAATGAGCACCCAGCACCCCGAGTACTGAGCACCGAGCACCCCGAGCACTGAGCACCTAGCACCCTGAGTACTGAGCACCCAGCACCCTGAGCACTGAGCACCCAGCACCCTGAGTACTGAGCACCGAGCACCCTGAGTACTGAGCACCCAGCACCCTGAGCACTGAGCACCCAGCACCCCGAGCACTGAGCACCCAGCACACTGAGTACTGAGCACCCAGCACCCTGAGCACTGAGCACCCAGCACCCTGAATACTGAGCATCCAGCACCCCGAGCAATGAGCACCCAGCACCCTGAGTACTGAGCACTGAGCACCCAGCACCCCGAGCACTGAGCACCCAGCACCCTGTTTACTGAGCACTGAGTACCCAGCACCCAGAGCACTGAGCACCCAGCACCCTGAGAACTGAGCACCCTGAGTACTGAGAACCCAGCACCCTGAGCACTGAGCACCCAGCACCCCGAGCACTGAGCACCCAGCACCCAGAGCACTGAGCACTGAGCACCCTGAGTACTGAGCACCGAGCACCCCGAGCACTGAGCACCCAGCACCCTGAGCACTGAGCACCCTGAGGACTGAGCACCCAGCACCCTGAGCACTGAGCACCCAGCACCCTGAGTACTGAGCACCGATAACCTGAGCACTGAGCACCCAGCAAGCCGAGCACTGAGCACCCAGCACCCTGAGCACTGAGCACCGAGCACCCTGAGCACTGAGCACCGAGCACCCTGAGTACTGAGCACTGAGCACCCTGAGCACTGAGCACCCTGCACCCTGAGTACTGAGCACCCAGCACCCTGAGCACTGAGCACCCAGCACGCTGAGTACTGAGCACTGAGCACCCTGAGTACTGAGCACCGAGCACCCTGAGCACTGAGCACCCAGCACTCTGAGTACTGAGCACTGAGCACCCTGAGCACTGAGCACAAAGCACCCTGAGTACTGAGAACTGAGCACCCTGAGTACTGACCACCCAGCACTCTGAGCACTGAGCACCCAGCACCCCGAGCACTAAGCACCCAGCACCCCGAGCACTGAGCACCCAGCACCCCGAGCACTGAGCACCCAGCACTCTGAGCACTGAGCACCCAGCACCCCGAGCACTGAGCACCCAGCACCCCGAGCACTGAGCACCCAGCACCCCGAGCACTGAGCACCCAGCACCCTGAGTACTGAGCACTGAGCACCCTGAGTACTGATCACCGAGCACCCTGAGTACTGAGCACCCAGCAACCCGAGCACTGAGCACCAAGCACTCTGAGTACTGAGCACCCAGCACCATGAGCACTGAGCCCCCAGCACAACGAGTACTGAGCACCCAGCACCCTGATTACTGAGCACCAAGCACCCCGAGCACTGAGCACCGAGCACCCCGAGCACTGAACACCCAGCACCCCGAGCACTGAGCACCCTGCACCCTGAGTACTGAGTACCCAGCACCCTGAGTACTGATCACCCAGCGTACTGAGCACCGAGCACCCCGAGCACTGAGCACCTAGCACCCTGAGTACTGAGCACCCAGCACCCTGAGCACTGAGCACCCAGCACCCTGAGTACTGAGCACCGAGAACCCTGTGTACTGAGCACCCAGCGCCTGAGTACTGAGCACCCAGCACCCTGAGTACTGAGCACCCAGCGTACTGAGCACCGCGCAGCCAGCACCCTGAGTACTGAGCACCCAGCACCCTGAGCACTGAGCACCCAGCACCCTGAGCACTGAGCACCCAGCACCCTGAGTACTGAGCACCGATCACCTTGAGCACTGAGCTCCCAGCCCCCTGAGTACTGAGCACCCAGCACCCTGAGCACTGAGCACCCAGCACCCTGAGTACTGAGCACCCAGCACCCTGAGCACTGAGCACCCAGCACCCTGAGTACTGAGCACCCAGCACCCTGAGCACTGAGCACCCAGCACCCTGAGTACTGAGCACCCATCATCCCGAGCACTGAGCACCCACCACCCTGAGAATGAGCACCCAGCACCCCGAGTACTGAGCACCGAGCAATCCGAGCACTGAGCACCTAGCACCCTGAGTACTGAGCACCCAGCACCCTGAGCACTGAGCACCCAGCACCCTGAGCACTGAGCACCCAGGACCCCGAGCACTGAGGACCTAGCACCCTGAGCACTGAGCACCCAGCACCCTGAGTACTGAGCAACGAGCACCCTGAGTTCTGAGCACCCAGCACCCTGAGTACTGAGCACCCAGCACACTGAGTACTGAGCACCCAGCACCCTGAGCACTGATCACCCAGCACCCTGAGTACTGAGCACTGAGCACCCATCACCCCGAGCACTGAGCACCCAGCACCCTGAGAATGAGCACCCAGCACCCCGAGGACTGAGCACCGAGCACCCTGAGCACTGAGTACCCAGCACCCTGAGTACTGAGCACCCAGCACCCTGAGCACTGAGCACCCAGCTCACTGAGTACTGAGCACCCAGCACCCTGAGCACTGAGCACCCAGCACCCTGAGTACTGAGCATCCAGCACCCTGAGCACTGAGCACCCAGCACCCTGAGTACTGAGCACTGAGCACCCAGCACCCCGAGCACTGAGCACCCAGCACCCTGTTTACTGAGCACTGAGTACCCAGCACCCAGAGCACTGAGCACCCAGCACCCTGAGAACTGACCACCCTGAGTACTGAGAACCCAGCACCCTGAGCACTGAGCACCCAGCACCCCGAGCACTGAGCACCCAGTACCCAGAGCACTGAGCACTGAGCACCCTGAGTACTGAGCACTGAGCACCCCGAGCACTGAGCACCGAGCACCCTGAGCACTGAGCACCCTGAGGACTGAGCACCCAGCACCCTGAGCAGTGAGCACCCAGCACCCTGAGCACTGAGCACCCTGAGTACTGAGCACCGATCACCTGAGCACTGAGCACCCAGCACCCCGAGCACTGAGCACCCAGCACCCTGAGCACTGAGCACCCAGCAGCCTGAGCACTGAGCACCCAGCACCCTGAGCACTGAGTACCCAGCACCCTGAGTACTGAGCACCGATCACCCTGAGCACTGAGCTCCCAGCACCCTGAGTACTGAGCACCCATCACAGCGAGCACTGAGCACCCAGCAACCTGAGAATGAGCACCCAGCACCCCGAGTACTGAGCACCGAGCACCCTGAGCACTGAGTACCCAGCACCCTGAGTACTGAGCACCCAGCACCCTGAGCACGGAGCACCCAGCACACTGAGTACTGAGCACCCAGCAACCTGAGCACTGAGCACCCAGCACCCTGAGTACTGAGCACCCAGCACCCCGAGCACTGAGCACCCAGCACCCTGTTTACTGAGCACTGAGTACCCAGCACCCAGAGCACTAAGCACCCAGCACCCTGAGAACTGAGCACCCTGAGTACTGAGAACCCACCACCCTGAGCACTGAGCACCCAGCACCCCGAGCACTGAGCACCCAGCACCCAGAGCACTGAGCTCTGAGCATCCTGAGTACTGAGCACCGAGCACCCCGAGCACTGACCACCCAGCACCCTGAGCACTGAGCACCCTGAGGACTGAGCACCCAGCACCCTGAGCACTGAGCACCCAGCACCCTGAGCACTGAGCACCCTGAGGACTGAGCACCCAGCACCCTGAGCACTGAGCACCCAGGACCCTGAGTACTGAGCACCGATCACCTGAGCACTGAGCACCCATCACCCCGAGCACTGAGCACCCAGCACCCTGAGCACTGAGCACCGAGGACCCTGAGCACTGAGCACTGAGCACCCTGAGCACTGAGCACCCTGCACCCTGAGTACTGAGCACCCAGCACCCTGAGCACTGAGGACCGAGCACACTGAGTACTAAGCACCCTGCACCCTGAGTACTGAGCACCCAGCACCCTGAGCTCTGAGCACCCAGCACGCTGAGTACTGAGCACTGAGCACCCTGAGTACTGAGCACCGAGCACCCTGAGCACTGAGCACCCAGCACTCTGACTACTGAGCACTGAGCACCCTGAGCACTGAGCACCCAGCACCCTGAGTACTGAGCACCGATCACCCTGAGTACTGAGCACCCAGCACTCTGAGAACTGAGCACCCAGCACCCTGAGCACTGAGCACCCAGCACCCCGAGCACTGAGCACCGAGCACCCTGAGTACTAAGCACCCAGCACCCTGAGTACTCAGCACCCAGCACCCTGAGCACTGAGCACCCAGTACCCCGAGCACTGAGCATCGAGCACCCTGAGTACTAAGCACCCAGAACCCTGAGTACTGAGCACCCAGCACCCTGAGTACTGAGCACCCAGCACCCTGAGTACTGAGCACCCAGCGTACTGAGCACCGAGCACCCCGAGCACTGAGCACCTAGCACCCTGAGTACTGAGCACCCAGCACCCTGAGCACTGAGCACCCAGCACCCTGAGTACTGAGCACCGAGCACCCTGAGTACTGAGCACCCAGCACCCTGAGTACTGAGCACCCAGCACGCTGAGTACTGAGCACCCAGCGTACTGAGCGCCGAGCACCCAGCACCCTGAGTACTGAGCACCCAGCACCCTGAGCACTGAGCACCCAGCACCCTGAGTACTGAGTACTGAGGACCCCGAGTACTGAGCAAAGAGCACCCCGAGCTCTGAGCACCCAGCACCCCGAGCACCGAGCACCCTGAGTACTGAGCACCCAGCACCCTGAGCGCTGAGCACCCAGCACCCTGAGTACTGAGCACCGAGCACCCCGAGCACTGAGCACCCAGCACCCTGAGCACGGAGCACCCTGATTACTGAGCACTGAGCACCCTGAGTACTGACCACCCAGCACCCTGAGTACTGAGCACCCAGCACCCCGAGCAATGATCACCCTGAGTACTGAGCACCCAGCACCTTGAGCACCGAGCACCGAGCACCCCGAGTACTGAGCACCCAGCATCCTGAGTACTAAGCACCGAGCACCCTGAGTACTGAGCACCCAGCACCCTGAGCACTGAACACACAGCACCCTGAGTACTGAGCACCCGGAGCACTGAGCACCCAGCACCCTGAGTACTGAGCACCGAGCACCCCGAGAACTGAGCACCCAGCACCCCGAGCACTCAGCACCCAGCACCCCGAGCACTGAGCACCCAGCACCCTGAGTACTGAGCACCCAGCACCCTGAGTACTGAGCAACCAACACCCCGAGCACTGAGCACCCAGCACCCTGAGCACTGAGCACCCAGCACCCTGAGCACTGAGCACCCAGCACCCCGAGCACTGAGCACCCAGCACCCTGAGTACTGAGCACTGAGCACCCAGCACCCCGAGCACTGAGACCCCAGCACCTTGAGTACTGAGCACTGAGCACCTAGCACCCCAAGCACTGAGCACCCAGCACCCTGAGCCCTGAGCACACATCACCCGAGTACTGAGCACCCAGCACCCAGAGTACTGAGCACCCAGCATCCTGAGTACTGAGCACCCAGCACCCCGAGTACTGAGCAACCAGCACCCTGAGTACTGAGCACCCAGCACCCTGAGCACTGAGCACCCAGCACCCCGAGCACTGAGGACCTAGCACCCTGAGCACTGAGCACCCAGCACCCTGAGTACTGAGCACCGAGCACCCTGAGTACTGAGCACCCAGCACCCTGAGTACTGAGCACCCAGCACACTGAGTACTGAGCACCCAGCACCCTGAGCACTGATCACCCAGCACCCTGAGTACTGAGCACTGAGTACCCAGCACCCCGAGCACTGAGCACCCAGCACCCTGAGTACTGAGCACCGAGTACCCTGAGTACTGAGCACACAGCACCCCGAGCACTGAGCACCCAGCACCCTGAGTACTGAGCACTGAGCACCCAGCACCCCGAGCACTGAGCACACAGCACCCTGTGTACTGAGCACTGAGTACCCAGTACCCCGAGCACTGAGACCCAGCACCCTGAGCACTGAGCACCCAGCACCCCGAGAACTGAGCACCCAGCACCCCGAGCACTGTGCACCCAGCACCCTGAGCACTGAGCACCCAGCACCCTGAGTACTGAGCACCCAGCACCCTGAGCACTGAGCACCCAGCACCCTGAGCACTGAGCACCCAGCACCCTGAGTACTGAGCACCCAGCACCCTGAGTACTGAACACCCAGCACACCGAGCACTGAGCACCCAGCACCCTGAGCACTGAGCACCGAGCACCCTGAGTACTGAGCACCCAGCACCCTGAGTACTGAGCACCCAGCACCCTGAGCACTGAGCACCCAGCACCCTGAGCACTGAGCACCCAGCACCCTGATTACTGAGGACCCAGCACCCTGAGTACTGAACACCCAGCACCCTGAGCACTGAGCACTGAGCACCCAGCACCCTGAGCACTGAGCACTGAGCACCCAGCATCCTGAGCACTGAGCACCCATCACCCCGAGCACTGAGCACCCAGCACCCTGAGCACCCAGCACCCTGAGCACTGAGCACCCTGAGCACTGAGCACTGAGCACCCAGCACCCTGATTACTGAGCACCCAACACTCTGAGCACTGAGCACCCAGCACGGTGAGTACTGAGCACTGAGCACCCAGCACCCTGAGTACTGAGCACCCAGCACCCCGAGGACTGAGCACCCAGCACCCTGTGTACTGAGCACCGAGCACCCCGAGCACTGAGCACCCAGCACCCTGAGTACTGAGCACCCAGCACCCCGAGAATGAGCACCCAGCACGCCGAGCACTGAGCACCCAGCACCCTGAGCACTGAGCACCCAGCACCCTGAGTACTGAGCACCCAGCACCCCAAGCACTGAGCACCCAGCACCCTGAGTACTGAGCACCCTGAGTACTGAGCTCCCAGCACCCTGAGTACTGAGCACCCTGCACCCCGAGCACTGAGCTCCCTGAGTACTGAGCACCCAGCACCCTGAGTACTGAGCACCCAGCACCCTGAGTACTGAGGACTGAGCACAAAGAGAACTGAGCACCCAGCACCCCGAGGACTGACCACCCAGCACCCTGAGTACTGAGCACCGAGCACCCCGAGCACTGAGCACCCAGCACCCTGAGCACTGAGCACCCAGCACCCCGAGCACTGAGCACCCAGTAACCTGAGCACTGAGCACCCAGCACCCCGAGCACTGAGCACCCAGCACCCTGAGCACCCAGCAGCCTGAGCACTGAGCACACTGAGCACTGAGCACTGAGCACAGAGCACCCTGAGTACTGAGCACCCAACACTCTGAGCACTGAGCACCCAGCACCCTGAGTACTGAGCACCGAGCACCCTGAGTACTGAGCACCCAGCACCCTGAGTACTGAGCACCCAGCACCCTGAGTACTGAGCACCCAGCGTACTGAGCACCGAGCACCCAGCACCCTGAGTACTGAGCACTGAGCACCCAGAGAACTGAGCACCCAGCACCCAGAGGACTGAGCACCCAGCACCCTGTGCACTGAGCACTGAGCATCCAGCACCCCGAGCACTGAGCACCCTGAGCTCTTAGCACCCTGAGTACTGAGCACCCAGAACCCTGAGTACTGAGCACCCAGCACCCTGAGCACTGAGCACCCAGCACCCTGAGTACTGAGCACCGAGCACCCCGAGCACTGAGCACCCAGCACCCTGAGTACTGAGCCCCGAGCTCCCCGAGCACTGAGCACCCTGAGTACTGAGCACCCAGCACCCTGAGTACTGAGCACCGAGCACCCCGAGCACTGAGCACCCAGCACCCCGAGCACTGAGCACCCAGCACCCTGAGTACTGAGCACCCAGCACCCTGAGAATGAGCACCGTGAGCACTGAGTACCCAGCACCGTGAGTACTGAGCACCGAGCACCCTGAGCACTGAGCACCCAGCACCCTGAGTACTGAGCACCAAGCACCCTGAGTACTGAGCACCCAGCACCCCGAGCACTGAGCACCGAACACCCTGAGTACTGAGCACCCAGCACCCTGAGCACTGAGCACCCAGCACAACGAGTACTGAGCACAAAGCACCCTGATTACTGAGCACCAAGCACCCCGAGCACTGAGCACCGAGCACCCCAAGCACTGAGCACCCAGCACCCCGAGCACTGAGCACCCAGCACCCTGAGTACTAAGCACCCAGCACCCTGAGTACTGAGCACCCAGCACCCTGAGTACTGAGCACCCAGCACCCTGAGTACTGAGCACCCAGCGTACTGAGCACCGAGCACCCCGAGCACTGAGCACCTAGCACCCTGAGTACTGAGCACCGAGCACCCTGAGCACTGAGCACCCAGCACCCTGAGTACTGAGCACCGAGCACCCTGAGTACTGAGCACCCAGCACCCTGAGTACTGAGCACCCAGCACCCTGAGTACTGAGCACCCAGCGTACTGAGCACCGAGCACCCAGCACCCTGAGTACTGAGCACCCAGCACCCTGAGCACTGAGCACCCAGCACCCTGAGCACTGAGCACCCAGCACCCTGAGTACTGAGCACCCAGCACCCTGAGCACTGAGCACCCAGCACCCTGAGTACTGAGCACCCAGCACCCTGAGCACTGAGCACCCAGCACCCTAAGTACTGAGCACCCAGCACCCTGAGCACTGAGCAACCAGCACCCTGAGTACTGAGCACCCATCACAGCGAGCACTGAGCACCCAGCACCCTGAGAATGAGCACCCAGCACCCCGATTACTGAGCACCGAGCACCCTGAGCACTGAGTACCCAGCACCCTGAGTACTGAGCACCCAGCACCCTGAGCACTGAGCACCCAGCACACTGAGTACTGAGCACCCAGCACCCTGAGCACTGAGCACCCAGCACCCTGAGTACTGAGCATCCAGCACCCCGAGCACTGAGCACCCAGCACCCAGAGCACTGAGCACTGAGCACCCTGAGGACTGAGCACCCAGCACCCTGAGCACTGAGCACCCAGCACCCTGAGCACTGAGCACCCTGAGGACTGAGCACCCAGCACCCTGAGCACTGAGCACCCAGCACCCTGAGTACTGAGCAGCGATCACCTGAGCACTGAGCACCCAGCACCCCGAGCACTGAGCACCCAGCACCCTGAGCACTGAGCACCGAGCACCCTGAGTACTGAGCACTGAGCACCCTGAGCACTGAGCACCCTGCACCCTGAGTACTGAGCACCCAGCACCCTGAGCACTGAGGACCGAGCACACTGAGTACTAAGCACCCTGCACCCTGAGTACTGAGCACCCAGCAACCTGAGCACTGAGCACCCAGCACGCTGAGTACTGAGCACTGAGCACCCTGAGTACTGAGCACCGAGCACCCTGAGCACTGAGCACCCAGCACCCTGAGTACTGAGCACTGAGCACCCTGAGCACTGAGCACCCAGCACCCTGAGTACTGAGCACGGATCACCCTGAGTACTGAGCACCCAGCACCCCGAGCACTGAGCACCCAGCACCCCGAGCACTGAGCACCCAGCAAGCCGAGCACTGAGCACCCAGCACCCTGAGCACTGAGCACCGAGCACCCTGAGCACTGAGCACCGAGCACCCTGAGTACTGAGCACTGAGCACCCTGAGCACTGAGCACCCTGCACCCTGAGTACTGAGCACCCAGCACCCTGAGCACTGAGCACCCAGCACGCTGAGTACTGAGCACTGAGCACCCTGAGTACTGAGCGCCGAGCACCCTGAGCACTGAGCACCCAGCACTCTGAGTACTGAGCACTGAGCACCCTGAGCACTGAGCACAAAGCACCCTGAGTACTGAGAACTGAGCACCCTGAGTACTGACCACCCAGCACTCTGAGCACTGAGCACCCAGCACCCCGAGCACTAAGCACCCAGCACCCCGAGCACTGAGCACCCAGCACCCCGAGCACTGAGCACCCAGCACTCTGAGTACTGAGCACTGAGCCCCCTGAGTACTGAGCACAAAGCACCCTGAGTACTGAGAACTGAGCACCCTGAGTACTGAGCACCCAGCACTCTGAGCACTGAGCACCCAGCACCCCGAGCACTGAGCACCCAGCACCCCGAGCACTGAGCACCCAGCACCCCGAGCACTGAGCACCCAGCACCCTGAGTACTGAGCACTGAGCACCCTGAGTACTGATCACCGAGCACCCTGAGTACTGAGCACCCAGCAACCCGAGCACTGAGCACCAAGCACTCTGAGTACTGAGCACCCAGCACCATGAGCACTGAGCACCCAGCACAACGAGTACTGAGCACCCAGCACCCTGATTACTGAACACCCAGCACCCCGAGCACTGAGCACCCTGCACCCTGAGTACTGAGTACCCAGCACCCTGAGTACTGATCACCCAGCGTACTGAGCACCGAGCACCCCGAGCACTGAGCACCTAGCACCCTGAGTACTGAGCACCCAGCACCCTGAGCACTGAGCACCCAGCACCCTGAGTACTGAGCACCGAGCACCCTGTGTACTGAGCACCCAGCGCCTGAGTACTGAGCACCCAGCACCCTGAGTACTGAGCACCCAGCGTACTGAGCACCGCGCAGCCAGCACCCTGAGTACTGAGCACCCAGCACCCTGAGCACTGAGCACCCAGCACCCTGAGCACTGAGCACCCAGCACCCTGAGTACTGAGCACCGATCACCTTGAGCACTGAGCTCCCAGCCCCCTGAGTACTGAGCACCCAGCACCCTGAGCACTGAGCACCCAGCACCCTGAGTACTGAGCACCCAGCACCCTGAGCACTGAGCACCCAGCACCCTGAGTACTGAGCACCCAGCACCCTGAGCACTGAGCACCCAGCACCCTGAGTACTGAGCACCCATCATCCCGAGCACTGAGCACCCACCACCCTGAGAATGAGCACCCAGCACCCCGAGTACTGAGCACCGAGCAATCTGAGCACTGAGCACCTAGCACCCTGAGTACTGAGCACCCAGCACCCTGAGCACTGAGCACCCAGCACCCTGAGCACTGAGCACCCAGGACCCCGAGCACTGAGGACCTAGCACCCTGAGCACTGAGCACCCAGCACCCTGAGTACTGACCAACGAGCACCCTGAGTTCTGAGCACCCAGCACCCTGAGTACTGAGCACCCAGCACACTGAGTACTGAGCACCCAGCACCCTGAGCACTGATCACCCAGCACCCTGAGTACTGAGCACTGAGCACCCATCACCCCGAGCACTGAGCACCCAGCACCCTGAGTACTGAGCACTGAGCACCCAGCACCCCGAGCACTGAGCACCCAGCACCCTGAGAACTGACCACCCTGAGTACTGAGAACCCAGCACCCTGAGCACTGAGCACCCAGCACCCCGAGCACTGAGCACCCAGTACCCAGAGCACTGAGCACTGAGCACCCTGAGTACTGAGCACTGAGCACCCCGAGCACTGAGCACCGAGCACCCTGAGCACTGAGCACCCTGAGGACTGAGCACCCAGCACCCTGAGCACTGAGCACCCAGCACCCTGAGCACTGAGCACCCTGAGTACTGAGCACCGATCACCTGAGCACTGAGCACCCAGCACCCCGAGCACTGAGCACACAGCACCCTGAGCACTGAGCACCCAGCAGCCTGAGCACTGAGCACCCAGCACCCTGAGCACTGAGTACCCAGCACCCTGAGTACTGAGCACCGATCACCCTGAGCACTGAGCTCCCAGCCCCCTCAGTACTGAGCACCCAGCACCCTGAGCACTGAGCACCCATCACCCTGAGTACTGAGCACCCAGCACCCTGAGCACTGAGCACCCAGCAACCTGAGTACTGAGCACCCAGCACCCTGAGCACTGAGCACCCAGCACCCTGAGTACTGAGCACCCATCACAGCGAGCACTGAGCACCCAGCAACCTGAGAATGAGCACCCAGCACCCCGAGTACTGAGCACCGAGCACCCTGAGCACTGAGTACCCAGCACCCTGAGTACTGAGCACCCAGCACCCTGAGCACGGAGCACCCAGCACACTGAGTACTGAGCACCCAGCACCCTGAGCACTGAGCACCCAGCACCCTGAGTACTGAGCACCCAGCACCCCGAGCACTGAGCACCCAGCACCCTGTTTACTGAGCACTGAGTACCCAGCACCCAGAGCACTAAGCACCCAGCACCCTGAGAACTGAGCGCCCTGAGTACTGAGAACCCACCACCCTGAGCACTGAGCACCCAGCACCCCGAGCACTGAGCACCCAGCACCCAGAGCACTGAGCTCTGAGCATCCTGAGTACTGAGCACCGAGCACCCCGAGCACTGACCACCCAGCACCCTGAGCACTGAGCACCCTGAGGACTGAGCACCCAGCACCCTGAGCACTGAGCACCCAGCACCCTGAGCACTGAGCACCCTGAGGACTGAGCACCCAGCACCCTGAGCACTGAGCACCCAGCACCCTGAGTACTGAGCACCGATCACCTGAGCACTGAGCACCCAGCACCCCGAGCACTGAGCACCCAGCACCCTGAGCACTGAGCACCGAGGACCCTGAGCACTGAGCACTGAGCACCCTGAGCACTGAGCACCCTGCACCCTGAGTACTGAGCACCCAGCACCCTGAGCACTGAGGACCGAGCACACTGAGTACTAAGCACCCTGCACCCTGAGTACTGAGCACCCAGCACCCTGAGCTCTGAGCACCCAGCACGCTGAGTACTGAGCACTGAGCACCCTGAGTACTGAGCACCGAGCACCCTGAGCACTGAGCACCCAGCACTCTGACTACTGAGCACTGAGCACCCTGAGCACTGAGCACCCAGCACCCTGAGTACTGAGCACCGATCACCCTGAGAACTGAGCACCCAGCACTCTGAGAACTGAGCACCCAGCACCCTGAGCACTGAGCACCCAGCACCCCGAGCACTGAGCACCGAGCACCCTGAGTACTAAGCACCCAGCACCCTGAGTACTCAGCACCCAGCACCCTGAGCACTGAGCACCCAGCACCCCGAGCACTGAGCATCGAGCACCCTGAGTACTAAGCACCCAGAACCCTGAGTACTGAGCAACCAGCACCCTGAGTACTGAGCACCCAGCACCCTGAGTACTGAGCACCCAGCGTACTGAGCACCGAGCACCCCGAGCACTGAGCACCTAGCACCCTGAGTACTGAGCACCCAGCACCCTGAGCACTGAGCACCCAGCACCCTGAGTACTGAGCACCGAGCACCCTGAGTACTGAGCACCCAGCACCCTGAGTACTGAGCACCCAGCACGCTGAGTCCTGAGCACCCAGCGTACTGAGCGCCGAGCACCCAGCACCCTGAGTACTGAGCACCCAGCACCCTGAGCACTGAGCACCCAGCACCCTGAGTACTGAGTACTGAGCACCCCGAGTACTGAGCAAAGAGCACCCCGAGCTCTGAGCACCCAGCACCCTGAGCACCGAGCACCCTGAGTACTGAGCACCCAGCACCCTGAGCGCTGAGCACCCAGCACCCTGAGTACTGAGCACCGAGCACCCCGAGCACTGAGCACCCAGCACCCTGAGCACGGAGCACCCTGATTACTGAGCACTGAGCACCCTGAGTACTGACCACCCAGCACCCTGAGTACTGAGCACCCAGCACCCTGAGCAATGATCACCCTGAGTACTGAGCACCCAGCACCTTGAGCACCGAGCACCGAGCACCCCGAGTACTGAGCACCCAGCATCCTGAGTACTAAGCACCGAGCACCCTGAGTACTGAGCACCCAGCACCCTGAGCACTGAACACACAGCACCCTGAGTACTGAGCACCCGGAGCACTGAGCACCCAGCACCCTGAGTACTGAGCACCGAGCACCCCGAGAACTGAGCACCCAGCACCCCGAGCACTCAGCACCCAGCACCCCGAGCACTGAGCACCCAGCACCCTGAGTACTGAGCACCCAGCACCCTGAGTACTGAGCAACCAACACCCCGAGCACTGAGCACCCAGCACCCTGAGCACTGAGCACCCAGCACCCTGAGCACTGAGCACCCAGCACCCCGAGCACTGAGCACCCAGCACCCTGAGTACTGAGCACTGAGCACCCAGCACCCCGAGCACTGAGACCCCAGCACCTTGAGTACTGAGCACTGAGCACCTAGCACCCCGAGCACTGAGCACCCAGCACCCTGAGCAATGAGCACACATCACCCGAGTACTGAGCACCCAGCACCCAGAGTACTGAGCACCCAGCATCCTGAGTACTGAGCACCCAGCACCCCGAGTACTGAGCAACCAGCACCCTGAGTACTGAGCACCCAGCACCCTGAGCACTGAGCACCCAGCACCCCGAGCACTGAGGACCTAGCACCCTGAGCACTGAGCACCCAGCACCCTGAGTACTGAGCACCGAGCACCCTGAGTACTGAGCACCCAGCACCCTGAGTACTGAGCACCCAGCACACTGAGTACTGAGCACCCAGCACCCTGAGCACTGATCACCCAGCACCCTGAGTACTGAGCACTGAGTACCCAGCACCCCGAGCACTGAGCACCCAGCACCCTGAGTACTGAGCACCGAGTACCCTGAGTACTGAGCACACAGCACCCCGAGCACTGAGCACCCAGCACCCTGAGTACTGAGCACTGAGCACCCAGCACCCCGAGCACTGAGCACACAGCACCCTGTGTACTGAGCACTGAGTACCCAGTACCCCGAGCACTGAGACCCAGCACCCTGAGCACTGAGCACCCTGCACCCCGAGAACTGAGCACCCAGCACCCCGAGCAATGTGCACCCAGCACCCTGAGCACTGAGCACCCAGCACCCTGAGTACTGAGCACCCAGCACCCTGAGCACTGAGCACCCAGCACCCTGAGCACTGAGCACCCAGCACCCTGAGTACTGAGCACCCAGCACCCTGAGTACTGAACACCCAGCACACCGAGCACTGAGCACCCAGCACCCTGAGCACTGAGCACCGAGCACCCTGAGTACTGAGCACCCAGCACCCTGAGTACTGAGCACCCAGCACCCTGAGCACTGAGCACCCAGCACCCTGAGCACTGAGCACCCAGCACCCTGATTACTGAGGACCCAGCACCCTGAGTACTGAACACCCAGCACCCTGAGCACTGAGCACTGAGCACCCAGCACCCTGAGCACTGAGCACTGAGCACCCAGCACCCTGAGCACCCAGCACCCTGAGCACTGAGCACCCTGAGCACTGAGCACTGAGCACCCAGCACCCTGATTACTGAGCACCCAACACTCTGAGCACTGAGCACCCAGCACGGTGAGTACTGAGCACTGAGCACCCAGCACCCTGAGTACTGAGCACCCAGCACCCCGAGCACTGAGCACCCAGCACCCTGTGTACTGAGCACCGAGCACCCCGAGCACTGAGCACCCAGCACCCTGAGTACTGAGCACCCAGCACCCCGAGAATGAGCACCCAGCACGCCGAGCACTGAGCACCCAGCACCCTGAGCACTGAGCACCCAGCACCCTGAGTACTGAGCACCCAGCACCCCAAGCACTGAGCACCCAGCACCCTGAGTACTGAGCACCCTGAGTACTGAGCTCCCAGCACCCTGAGTACTGAGCACCCTGCACCCCGAGCACTGAGCTCCCTGAGTACTGAGCACCCAGCACCCTGAGTACTGAGCACCCAGCACCCTGAGTACTGAGGACTGAGCACAAAGAGAACTGAGCACCCAGCACCCCGAGGACTGACCACCCAGCACCCTGAGTACTGAGCACCGAGCACCCCGAGCACTGAGCACCCAGCACCCTGAGCACTGAGCACCCAGCACCCCGAGCACTGAGCACCCAGTAACCTGAGCACTGAGCACCCAGCACCCCGAGCACTGAGCACCCAGCACCCTGAGCACCCAGCAGCCTGAGCACTGAGCACACTGAGCACTGAGCACTGAGCACAGAGCACCCTGAGTACTGAGCACCCAACACTCTGAGCACTGAGCACCCAGCACCCTGAGTACTGAGCACCGAGCACCCTGAGTACTGAGCACCCAGCACCCTGAGTACTGAGCACCCAGCACCCTGAGTACTGAGCACCCAGCGTACTGAGCACCGAGCACCCAGCACCCTGAGTACTGAGCACTGAGCACCCAGAGAACTGAGCACCCAGCACCCAGAGGACTGAGCACCCAGCACCCTGTGCACTGAGCACTGAGCATCCAGCACCCCGAGCACTGAGCACCCTGAGCTCTTAGCACCCTGAGTACTGAGCACCCAGAACCCTGAGTACTGAGCACCCAGCACCCTGAGCACTGAGCACCCAGCACCCTGAGTACTGAGCACCGAGCACCCCGAGCACTGAGCACCCAGCACCCTGAGTACTGAGCCCCGAGCTCCCCGAGCACTGAGCACCCTGAGTACTGAGCACCCAGCACCCTGAGTACTGAGCACCGAGCACCCCGAGCACTGAGCACCCAGCACCCCGAGCACTGAGCACCCAGCACCCTGAGTACTGAGCACCCAGCACCCTGAGAATGAGCACCGTGAGCACTGAGTACCCAGCACCGTGAGTACTGAGCACCGAGCACCCTGAGCACTGAGCACCCAGCACCCTGAGTACTGAGCACCCAGCACCCTGAGTACTGAGCACCCAGCACCCCGAGCACTGAGCACCGAACACCCTGAGTACTGAGCACCCAGCACCCTGAGCACTGAGCACCCAGCACAACGAGTACTGAGCACAAAGCACCCTGATTACTGAGCACCAAGCACCCCGAGCACTGAGCACCGAGCACCCCAAGCACTGAGCACCCAGCACCCCGAGCACTGAGCACCCAGCACCCTGAGTACTAAGCACCCAGCACCCTGAGTACTGAGCACCCAGCACCCTGAGTACTGAGCACCCAGCACCCTGAGTACTGAGCACCCAGCGTACTGAGCACCGAGCACCCCGAGCACTGAGCACCTAGCACCCTGAGTACTGAGCACCGAGCACCCTGAGCACTGAGCACCCAGCACCCTGAGTACTGAGCACCGAGCACCCTGAGTACTGAGCACCCAGCACCCTGAGTACTGAGCACCCAGCACCCTGAGTACTGAGCACCCAGCGTACTGAGCACCGAGCACCCAGCACCCTGAGAACTGAGCACCCAGCACCCTGAGCACTGAGCACCGAGCACCCTGAGCACTGAGCACCCAGCACCCTGAGTACTGAGCACCCAGCACCCTGAGCACTGAGCACCCAGCACCCTGAGTACTGAGCACCCAGCACCCTGAGCACTGAGCACCCAGCACCCTAAGTACTGAGCACCCAGCACCCTGAGCACTGAGCAACCAGCACCCTGAGTACTGAGCACCAATCACAGCGAGCACTGAGCACCCAGCACCCTGAGAATGAGCACCCAGCACCCCGAGTACTGAGCACCGAGCACCCTGAGCACTGAGTACCCAGCACCCTGAGTACTGAGCACCCAGCACCCTGAGCACTGAGCACCCAGCACACTGAGTACTGAGCACCCAGCACCCTGAGCACTGAGCACCCAGCACCCTGAGTACTGAGCATCCAGCACCCCGAGCACTGAGCACCCAGCACCCAGAGCACTGAGCACTGAGCACCCTGAGTACTGAGCACCGAGCACCCCGAGCACTGAGCACCCAGCACCCTGAGCACTGAGCACCCTGAGGACTGAGCACCCAGCACCCTGAGCACTGAGCACCCAGCACCCTGAGCACTGAGCACCCTGAGGACTGAGCACCCAGCACCCTGAGCACTGAGCACCCAGCACCCTGAGTACTGAGCAGCGATCACCTGAGCACTGAGCACCCAGCACCCCGAGCACTGAGCACCCAGCACCCTGAGCACTGAGCACCGAGCACCCTGAGTACTGAGCACTGAGCACCCTGAGCACTGAGCACCCTGCACCCTGAGTACTGAGCACCCAGCACCCTGAGCACTGAGGACCGAGCACACTGAGTACTATGCACCCTGCACCCTGAGTACTGAGCACCCAGCACCCTGAGCACTGAGCACCCAGCACGCTGAGTACTGAGCACTGAGCACCCTGAGTACTGAGCACCGAGCACCCTGAGCACTGAGCACCCAGCACCGTGAGTACTGAGCACTGAGCACCCTGAGCACTGAGCACCCAGCACCCTGAGTACTGAGCACGGATCACCCTGAGTACTGAGCACCCAGCACTCTGAGCACTGAGCACCCAGCACCCCGAGCACTGAGCACCCAGCACCCCGAGCACTGAGCACCCAGCACCCCGAGCACTGAGCACCCAGCACCCTGAGTACTGAGCACTGAGCACCCTGAGTACTGAGCACCGAGCACCCTG
This sequence comes from Microtus oregoni, assembly GCF_018167655.1. Classification (NCBI taxonomy): domain Eukaryota; kingdom Metazoa; phylum Chordata; class Mammalia; order Rodentia; family Cricetidae; genus Microtus; species Microtus oregoni. Next base: position 5,514,475 of record NW_024544028.1, on the reverse strand, counting down.
AGTACTGAGCACCCAGCACCCCGAGCACTGAGCACCGAGCACACTGAGTACTGAGCACCCAGCACCCTGAGCACTGAGCACCCAGCACCCGAGCACTGAGCACTGAGCACCCTGAGTACTAAGCCCCCAGAACCCTGAGTACTGAGCACCCAGCACCCTGAGTACTGAGCACCCAGCACCCTGAGTACTGAGCACCCAGCGTACTGAGCACCGAGCACCCCGAGCACTGAGCACCTAGCACCCTGAGTACTGAGCACCCAGCACCCTGAGCAATGAGCACCCAGCATCCTGAGTACTAAGCACCGAGCACCCTGAGTACTGAGCACCCAGGACCCTGAGCACTGAACACACAGCACCATTAGTACTGAGCACCCCGAGCACTGAGCACCCAGCACCCTGAGTACTGAGCACCGAGCACCCCGAGAACTGAGCACCCAGCACCCCGAGCACTGAGCACCCAGCACCCCCAGCACTGAGCACCCAGCACCCTGAGTACTGAGCACCCAGCACCCTGAGTACTGAGCAACCAACACCCCGAGCACTGAGCACCCAGCACCCTGAGCACTGAGCACCCAGCACCCCGAGCACTGAGCACCCAGCACCCAGAGCACTGAGCACTGAGCACCCTGAGTACTGAGCACCGAGCACCCCGAGCACTGACCACCCAGCACCCTGAGCACTGAGCACCCTGAGGACTGAGCACCCAGCATCCTGAGCACTGAGCACCCAGCACCCTGAGCACTGAGCACCCTGAGGACAGAGCACCCAGCACCCTGAGCACTGAGCACCCAGCACCCTGAGTACTGAGCACCGATCACCTGAGCACTGAGCACCCAGCACCCCGAGCACTGAGCACCCAGCACCCTGAGCACTGAGCACCGAGGACCCTGAGCACTGAGCACTGAGCACCCTGAGCACTGAGCACCCTGCACCCTGAGTACTGAGCACCCAGCACCCTGAGCACTGAGGACCGAGCACACTGAGTACTAAGCACCCTGCACCCTGAGTACTGAGCACCCAGCACCCTGAGCTCTGAGCACCCAGCACGCTGAGTACTGAGCACTGAGCACCCTGAGTACTGAGCACCGAGCACCCTGAGCACTGAGCACCCAGCACTCTGAGTACTGAGCACTGAGCACCCTGAGCACTGAGCACCCAGCACCCTGAGTACTGAGCACCGATCACCCTGAGTACTGAGCACCCAGCACTCTGAGAACTGAGCACCCAGCACCCTGAGCACTGAGCACCCAGCACCCCGAGCACTGAGCACCGAGCACCCTGAGTACTAAGCACCCAGCACCCTGAGTACTCAGCACCCAGCACCCTGAGCACTGAGCACCCAGCACCCCGAGCACTGAGCATCGAGCACCCTGAGTACTAAGCACCCAGAACCCTGAGTACTGAGCACCCAGCACCCTGAGTACTGAGCACCCAGCACCCTGAGTACTGAGCACCCAGCGTACTGAGCACCGAGCACCCCGAGCACTGAGCACCTAGCACCCTGAGTACTGAGCACCCAGCACCCTGAGCACTGAGCACCCAGCACCCTGAGTACTGAGCACCGAGCACCCTGAGTACTGAGCACCCAGCACCCTGAGTACTGAGCACCCAGCACGCTGAGTACTGAGCACCCAGCGTACTGAGCGCCGAGCACCCAGCACCCTGAGTACTGAGCACCCAGCACCCTGAGCACTGAGCACCCAGCACCCTGAGTACTGAGTACTGAGCACCCCGAGTACTGAGCAAAGAGCACCCCGAGCTCTGAGCACCCAGCACCCCGAGCACCGAGCACCCTGAGTACTGAGCACCCAGCACCCTGAGCGCTGAGCACCCAGCACCCTGAGTACTGAGCACCAAGCACCCCGAGCACTGAGCACCCAGCACCCTGAGCACGGAGCACCCTGATTACTGAGCACTGAGCACCCTGAGTACTGACCACCCAGCACCCTGAGTACTGAGCACCCAGCACCCTGAGCAATGATCACCCTGAGTACTGAGCACCCAGCACCCTGAGTACTGAGCACCCAGCACCCTGAGTACTGAGCACCCAGCGTACTGAGCACCGAGCACCCAGCACCCTGAGTACTGAGCACCCAGCACCCTGAGCACTGAGCACCCAGCACCCTGAGCACTGAGCACCCAGCACCCTGAGTACTGAGCACCCAGCACCCTGAGCACTGAGCACCCAGCACCCTGAGTACTGAGCACCCAGCACCCTGAGCACTGAGCACACAGCACCCTAAGTACTGAGCACCCAGCACCCTGAGCACTGAGCAACCAGCACCCTGAGTACTGAGCACCCATCACAGCGAGCACTGAGCACCCAGCACCCTGAGAATGAGCACCCAGCACCCCGAGTACTGAGCACCGAGCACCCTGAGCACTGAGTACCCAGCACCCTGAGTACTAAGCACCCAGCACCCTGAGCACTGAGCACCCAGCACACTGAGTACTGAGCACCCAGCACCCTGAGCACTGAGCACCCAGCACCCTGAGTACTGAGCATCCAGCACCCCGAGCACTGAGCACCCAGCACCCAGAGCACTGAGCACCCTGAGTACTGAGCACCGAGCACCCCGAGCACTGAGCACCCAGCACCCTGAGCACTGAGCACCCTGAGGACTGAGCACCCAGCACCCTGAGCACTGAGCACCCAGCACCCTGAGCACTGAGCACCCTGAGGACTGAGCACCCAGCACCCTGAGCACTGAGCACCCAGCACCCTGAGTACTGAGCACCCAGCGTACTGAGCACCGAGCACCCAGCACCCTGAGAACTGAGCACCCAGCACCCTGAGCACTGAGCACCGAGCACCCTGAGCACTGAGCACCCAGCACCCTGAGTACTGAGCACCCAGCACCCTGAGCACTGAGCACCCAGCACCCTGAGTACTGAGCACCCAGCACCCTGAGCACTGAGCACCCAGCACCCTAAGTACTGAGCACCCAGCACCCTGAGCACTGAGCAACCAGCACCCTGAGTACTGAGCACCCATCACAGCGAGCACTGAGCACCCAGCACCCTGAGAATGAGCACCCAGCACCCCGAGTACTGAGCACCGAGCACCCTGAGCACTGAGTACCCAGCACCCTGAGTACTGAGCACCCAGCACCCTGAGCACTGAGCACCCAGCACACTGAGTACTGAGCACCCAGCACCCTGAGCACTGAGCACCCAGCACCCTGAGTACTGAGCATCCAGCACCCCGAGCACTGAGCACCCAGCACCCAGAGCACTGAGCACTGAGCACCCTGAGTACTGAGCACCGAGCACCCCGAGCACTGAGCACCCAGCACCCTGAGCACTGAGCACCCTGAGGACTGAGCACCCAGCACCCTGAGCACTGAGCACCCAGCACCCTGAGCACTGAGCACCCTGAGGACTGAGCACCCAGCACCCTGAGCACTGAGCACCCAGCACCCTGAGTACTGAGCAGCGATCACCTGAGCACTGAGCACCCAGCACCCCGAGCACTGAGCACCCAGCACCCTGAGCACTGAGCACCGAGCACCCTGAGTACTGAGCACTGAGCACGCTGAGCACTGAGCACCCTGCACCCTGAGTACTGAGCACCCAGCACCCTGAGCACTGAGGACCGAGCACACTGAGTACTATGCACCCTGCACCCTGAGTACTGAGCACCCAGCACCCTGAGCACTGAGCACCCAGCACGCTGAGTACTGAGCACTGAGCACCCTGAGTACTGAGCACCGAGCACCCTGAGCACTGAGCACCCAGCACCCTGAGTACTGAGCACTGAGCACCTTGAGCACTGAGCACCCAGCACCCTGAGTACTGAGCACGGATCACCCTGAGTACTGAGCACCCAGCACTCTGAGCACTGAGCACCCAGCACCCCGAGCACTGAGCACCCAGCACCCCGAGCACTGAGCACCCAGCACCCCGAGCACTGAGCACCCAGCACCCTGAGTACTGAGCACTGAGCACCCTGAGTACTGAGCACCGAGCACCCTGAGTACTGAGCACCCAGCACCCCGAGCACTGAGCACCGAGCACACTGAGTACTGAGCACCCAGCACCCTGAGCACTGAGCACCCAGCACCCGAGCACTGAGCACTGAGCACCCTGAGTACTAAGCCCCCAGAACCCTGAGTACTGAGCACCCAGCACCCTGAGTACTGAGCACCCAGCACCCTGAGTACTGAGCACCCAGCGTACTGAGCACCGAGCACCCCGAGCACTGAGCACCTAGCACCCTGAGTACTGAGCACCCAGCACCCTGAGCAATGAGCACCCAGCATCCTGAGTACTAAGCACCGAGCACCCTGAGTACTGAGCACCCAGGACCCTGAGCACTGAACACACAGCACCATTAGTACTGAGCACCCCGAGCACTGAGCACCCAGCACCCTGAGTACTGAGCACCGAGCACCCCGAGAACTGAGCACCCAGCACCCCGAGCACTGAGCACCCAGCACCCCCAGCACTGAGCACCCAGCACCCTGAGTACTGAGCACCCAGCACCCTGAGTACTGAGCAACCAACACCCCGAGCACTGAGCACCCAGCACCCTGAGCACTGAGCACCCAGCACCCCGAGCACTGAGCACCCAGCACCCAGAGCACTGAGCACTGAGCACCCTGAGTACTGAGCACCGAGCACCCCGAGCACTGACCACCCAGCACCCTGAGCACTGAGCACCCTGAGGACTGAGCACCCAGCATCCTGAGCACTGAGCACCCAGCACGCTGAGCACTGAGCACCCTGAGGACAGAGCACCCAGCACCCTGAGCACTGAGCACCCAGCACCCTGAGTACTGAGCACCGATCACCTGAGCACTGAGCACCCAGCACCCCGAGCACTGAGCACCCAGCACCCTGAGCACTGAGCACCGAGGACCCTGAGCACTGAGCACTGAGCACCCTGAGCACTGAGCACCCTGCACCCTGAGTACTGAGCACCCAGCACCCTGAGCACTGAGGACCGAGCACACTGAGTACTAAGCACCCTGCACCCTGAGTACTGAGCACCCAGCACCCTGAGCTCTGAGCACCCAGCACGCTGAGTACTGAGCACTGAGCACCCTTAGTACTGAGCACCGAGCACCCTGAGCACTGAGCACCCAGCACTCTGAGTACTGAGCACTGAGCACCCTGAGCACTGAGCACCCAGCACCCTGAGTACTGAGCACCGATCACCCTGAGTACTGAGCACCCAGCACTCTGAGAACTGAGCACCCAGCACCCTGAGCACTGAGCACCCAGCACCCCGAGCACTGAGCACCGAGCACCCTGAGTACTAAGCACCCAGCACCCTGAGTACTCAGCACCCAGCACCCTGAGCACTGAGCACCCAGCACCCCGAGCACTGAGCATCGAGCACCCTGAGTACTAAGAACCCAGAACCCTGAGTACTGAGCACCCAGCACCCTGAGTACTGAGCACCCAGCACCCTGAGTACTGAGCACCCAGCGTACTGAGCACCGAGCACCCCGAGCACTGAGCACCTAGCACCCTGAGTACTGAGCACCCAGCACCCTGAGCACTGAGCACCCAGCACCCTGAGTACTGAGCACCGAGCACCCTGAGTACTGAGCACCCAGCACCCTGAGTACTGAGCACCCAGCACGCTGAGTACTGAGCACCCAGCGTACTGAGCGCCGAGCACCCAGCACCCTGAGTACTGAGCACCCAGCACCCTGAGCACTGAGCACCCAGCACCCTGAGTACTGAGTACTGAGCACCCCGAGTACTGAGCAAAGAGCACCCCGAGCTCTGAGCACCCAGCACCCCGAGCACCGAGCACCCTGAGTACTGAGCACCCAGCACCCTGAGCGCTGAGCACCCAGCACCCTGAGTACTGAGCACCAAGCACCCCGAGCACTGAGCACCCAGCACCCTGAGCACGGAGCACCCTGATTACTGCGCACTGAGCACCCTGAGTACTGACCACCCAGCACCCTGAGTACTGAGCACCCAGCACCCTGAGCAATGATCACCCTGAGTACTGAGCACCCAGCACCCTGAGTACTGAGCACCCAGCACCCTGAGTACTGAGCACCCAGCATACTGAGCACCGAGCACCCAGCACCCTGAGTACTGAGCACCCAGCACCCTGAGCACTGAGCACCCAGCACCCTGAGCACTGAGCACCCAGCACCCTGAGTACTGAGCACCCAGCACCCTGAGCACTGAGCACCCAGCACCCTGAGTACTGAGCACCCAGCACCCTGAGCACTGAGCACACAGCACCCTAAGTACTGAGCACCCAGCACCCTGAGCACTGAGCAACCAGCACCCTGAGTACTGAGCACCCATCACAGCGAGCACTGAGCACCCAGCACCCTGAGAATGAGCACCCAGCACCCCGAGTACTGAGCACCGAGCACCCTGAGCACTGAGTACCCAGCACCCTGAGTACTAAGCACCCAGCACCCTGAGCACTGAGCACCCAGCACACTGAGTACTGAGCACCCAGCACCCTGAGCACTGAGCACCCAGCACCCTGAGTACTGAGCATCCAGCACCCCGAGCACTGAGCACCCAGCACCCAGAGCACTGAGCACTGAGCACCCTGAGTACTGAGCACCGAGCACCCCGAGCACTGAGCACCCAGCACCCTGAGCACTGAGCACCCTGAGGACTGAGCACCCAGCACCCTGAGCACTGAGCACCCAGCACCCTGAGCACTGAGCACCCTGAGGACTGAGCACCCAGCACCCTGAGCACTGAGCACCCAGCACCCTGAGTACTGAGCAGCGATCACCTGAGCACTGAGCACCCAGCACCCCGAGCACTGAGCACCCAGCACCCTGAGCACTGAGCACCGAGCACCCTGAGTACTGAGCACTGAGCACCCTGAGCACTGAGCACCCTGCACCCTGAGTACTGAGCACCCAGCACCCTGAGCACTGAGGACCGAGCACACTGAGTACTAAGCACCCTGCACCCTGAGTACTGAGCACCCAGCACCCTGAGCACTGAGCACCCAGCACGCTGAGTACTGAGCACTGAGCACCCTGAGTACTGAGCACCGAGCACCCTGAGCACTGAGCACCCAGCACCCTGAGTACTGAGCACTGAGCACCCTGAGCACTGAGCACCCAGCACCCTGAGTACTGAGCACGGATCACCCTGAGTACTGAGCACCCAGCACTCTGAGCACTGAGCACCCAGCACCCCGAGCACTGAGCACCCAGCACCCCGAGCACTGAGCACCCAGCACCCCGAGCACTGAGCACCCAGCACCCTGAGTACTGAGCACTGAGCACCCTGAGTACTGAGCACCGAGCACCCCGAGCACTGAGCACCGAGCACACTGAGTACTGAGCACCCAGCACCCTGAGCACTGAGCACCCAGCACCCGAGCACTGAGCACTGAGCACCCTGAGTACTAAGCCCCCAGAACCCTGAGTACTGAGCACCCAGCACCCTGAGTACTGAGCACCCAGCACCCTGAGTACTGAGCACCCAGCGTACTGAGCACCGAGCACCCCGAGCACTGAGCACCTAGCACCCTGAGTACTGAGCACCCAGCACCCTGAGCACTGAGCACCCAGCATCCTGAGTACTAAGCACCGAGCACCCTGAGTACTGAGCACCCAGGACCCTGAGCACTGAACACACAGCACCATTAGTACTGAGCACCCCGAGCACTGAGCACCCAGCACCCTGAGTACTGAGCACCGAGCACCCCGAGAACTGAGCACCCAGCACCCCGAGCACTGAGCACCCAGCACCCCCAGCACTGAGCACCCAGCACCCTGAGTACTGAGCACCCAGCACCCTGAGTACTGAGCAACCAACACCCCGAGCACTGAGCACCCAGCACCCTGAGCACTGAGCACCCAGCACCCCGAGCACTGAGCACCCAGCACCCAGAGCACTGAGCACTGAGCACCCTGAGTACTGAGCACCGAGCACGCCGAGCACTGACCACCCAGCACCCTGAGCACTGAGCACCCTGAGGACTGAGCACCCAGCACCCTGAGCACTGACACCCAGCACCCTGAGCACTGAGCACCCTGAGGACAGAGCACCCAGCACCCTGAGCACTGAGCACCCAGCACCCTGAGTACTGAGCACCGATCACCTGAGCACTGAGCACCCAGCACCCCGAGCACTGAGCACCCAGCACCCTGAGCACTGAGCACCGAGGACCCTGAGCACTGAGCACTGAGCACCCTGAGCACTGAGCACCCTGCACCCTGAGTACTGAGCACCCAGCACCCTGAGCACTGAGGACCGATCACACTGAGTACTAAGCACCCTGCACCCTGAGTACTGAGCACGCAGCACCCTGAGCTCTGAGCACCCAGCACGCTGAGTACTGAGCACTGAGCACCCTGAGTACTGAGCACCGAGCACCCTGAGCACTGAGCACCCAGCACTCTGAGTACTGAGCACTGAGCACCCTGAGCACTGAGCACCCAGCACCCTGAGTACTGAGCACCGATCACCCTGAGTACTGAGCACCCAGCACTCTGAGAACTGAGCACCCAGCACCCTGAGCACTGAGCACCCAGCACCCCGAGCACTGAGCACCGAGCACCCTGAGTACTAAGCATCCAGGACCCTGAGTACTCAGCACCCAGCACCCTGAGCACTGAGCACCCAGCACCCCGAGCACTGAGCATCGAGCACCCTGAGTACTAAGCACCCAGAACCCTGAGTACTGAGCACCCAGTACCCTGAGTACTGAGCACCCAGCACCCTGAGCACTGAGCACCCAGCACCCTGAGTACTGAGCACCGAGCACCCCGAGCACTGAGCACCTAGCACCCTGAGTACTGAGCACCCAGCACCCTGAGCACTGAGCACCCAGCACCATGAGTACTGAGCACCGAGCACCCTGAGTACTGAGCACCCAGCACCCTGAGTACTGAGCACCCAGCACGCTGAGTACTGAGCACCCAGCGTACTGAGCGCCGAGCACCCAGCACCCTGAGTACTGAGCACCCAGCACCCTGAGCACTGAGCACCCAGCACCCTGAGTACTGAGTACTGAGCACCCCGAGTACTGAGCAAAGAGCACCCCGAGCTCTGAGCACCCAGCACCCCGAGCACCGAGCACCCTGAGTACTGAGCACCCAGCACCCTGAGCGCTGAGCACCCAGCACCCTGAGTACTGAGCACCGAGCACCCCGAGCACTGAGCACCCAGCACCCTGAGCACGGAGCACCCTGATTACTGCGCACTGAGCACCCTGAGTACTGACCACCCAGCACCCTGAGTACTGAGCACCCAGCACCCTGAGCAATGATCACCCTGAGTACTGAGCACCCAGCACCTTGAGCACCGAGCACCGAGCACCCCGAGTACTGAGCACCCAGCATCCTGAGTACTAAGCACCGAGCACCCTGAGTACTGAGCACCCAGCACCCTGAGCACTGAACACACAGCACCCTGAGTACTGAGCACCCGGAGCACTGAGCACCCAGCACCCTGAGTACTGAGCACCGAGCACCCCGAGAACTGAGCACCCAGCACCCCGAGCACTCAGCACCCAGCACCCCGAGCACTGAGCACCCAGCACCCTGAGTACTGAGCACCCAGCACCCTGAGTACTGAGCAACCAACACCCCGAGCACTGAGCACCCAGCACCCTGAGCACTGAGCACCCAGCACCCTGAGCACTGAGCACCCAGCACCCCGAGCACTGAGCACCCAGCACCCTGAGTACTGAGCACTGAGCACCCAGCACCCCGAGCACTGAGACCCCAGCACCTTGAGTACTGAGCACTGAGCACCTAGCACCCCGAGCACTGAGCACCCAGCACCCTGAGCCCTGAGCACACATCACCCGAGTACTGAGCACCCAGCACCCAGAGTACTGAGCACCCAGCATCCTGAGTACTGAGCACCCAGCACCCCGAGTACTGAGCAACCAGCACCCTGAGTACTGAGCACCCAGCACCCTGAGCACTGAGCACCCAGCACCCCGAGCACTGAGGACCTAGCACCCTGAGCACTGAGCACCGAGCACCCTGAGTACTGAGCACCGAGCACCCTGAGTACTGAGCACCCAGCACCCTGAGTACTGAGCACCCAGCACACTGAGTACTGAGCACCCAGCACCCTGAGCACTGATCACCCAGCACCCTGAGTACTGAGCACTGAGTACCCAGCACCCCGAGCACTGAGCACCCAGCACCCTGAGTACTGAGCACTGAGTACCCTGAGTACTGAGCACACAGCACCCCGAGCACTGAGCACCCAGCACCCTGATTACTGAGCACTGAGCACCCAGCACCCTGAGCACTGAGCACACAGCACCCTGTGTACTGAGCACTGAGTACCCAGTACCCCGAGCACTGAGACCCAGCACCCTGAGCACTGAGCACCCAGCACCCCGAGAACTGAGCACCCAGCACCCCGAGCACTGTGCACCCAGCACCCTGAGCACTGAGCACCCAGCACCCTGAGTACTGAGCACCCAGCACCCTGAGCACTGAGCACCCAGCACCCTGAGCACTGAGCACCCAGCACCCTGAGTACTGAGCACCCAGCACCCTGAGTACTGAACACCCAGCACACCGAGCACTGAGCACCCAGCACCCTGAGCACTGAGCACCGAGCACCCTGAGTACTGAGCACCCAGCACCCTGAGTACTGAGCACCCAGCACCCTGAGCACTGAGCACCCAGCACCCTGATTACTGAGGACCCAGCACCCTGAGTACTGAACACCCAGCACCCTGTGCACTGAGCACTGAGCACCCAGCACCCAGAGCACCCAGCACCCTGAGCACTGAGCACCCTGAGCACTGAGCACTGAGCACCCAGCACCCTGATTACTGAGCACCCAACACTCTGAGCACTGAGCACCCAGCACGGTGAGTACTGAGCACTGAGCACCCAGCACCCTGAGTACTGAGCACCCAGCACCCCGAGCACTGAGCACCCAGCACCCTGTGTACTGAGCACCGGGCACCCCGAGCACTAAGCACCCAGCACCCTGAGTACTGAGCACCCAGCACCCCGAGAATGAGCACCCAGCACGCCGAGCACTGAGCACCCAGCACCCTGAGCACTGAGCACCCAGCACCCTGAGTACTGAGCACCCAGCACCCCAAGCACTGAGCACCCAGCACCCTGAGTACTGAGCACCCTGAGTACTGAGCTCCCAGCACCCTGAGTACTGAGCACCCTGCACCCCGAGCACTGAGCTCCCTGAGTACTGAGCACCCAGCACCCTGAGTACTGAGCACCCAGCACCCTGAGTACTGAGGACTGAGCACAAAGAGAACTGAGCACCCAGCACCCCGAGGACTGACCACCCAGCACCCTGAGTACTGAGCACCGAGCACCCCGAGCACTGAGCACCCAGCACCCTGAGCACTGAGCACCCAGCACCCCGAGCACTGAGCACCCAGTACCCTGAGCACTGAGCACCCAGCACCCCGAGCACTGAGCACCGAGCACCCTGAGCACCCAGCAGCCTGAGCACTGAGCACACTGAGCACTGAGCACTGAGCACAGAGCACCCTGAGTACTGAGCACCCAACACTCTGAGCACTGAGCACCCAGCACCCTGAGTACTGAGCACCGAGCACCCTGAGTACTGAGCACCCAGTACCCTGAGTACTGAGCACCCAGCACCCTGAGTACTGAGCACCCAGCGTACTGAGCACCGAGCACCCAGCACCCTGAGTACTGAACACTGAGCACCCAGAGAACTGAGCACCCAGCACCCAGAGGACTGAGCACCCAGCACCCTGTGCACTGAGCACTGAGCATCCAGCACCCCGAGCACTGAGCACCCTGAGCTCTTAGCACCCTGAGTACTGAGCACCCAGAACCCTGAGTACTGAGCACCCAGCACCCTGAGCACTGAGCACCCAGCACCCTGAGTACTGAGCACCGAGCACCCCGAGCACTGAGCACCCAGCACCCTGAGTACTGAGCCCCGAGCTCCCCGAGCACTGAGCACCCTGAGTACTGAGCACCCAGCACCCTGAGTACTGAGCACCGAGCACCCCGAGCACTGAGCACCCAGCACCCCGAGCACTGAGCACCCAGCACCGTGAGTACTGAGCACCGAGCACCCTGAGCACTGAGCACCCAGCACCCTGAGTACTGAGCACCCAGCACCCTGAGTACTGAGCACCCAGCACCCCGAGCACTGAGCACCGAACACCCTGAGTACTGAGCACCCAGCACCCTGAGCACTGAGCACCCAGCACAATGAGTACTGAGCACAAAGCACCCTGATTACTGAGCACCAAGCACCCCGAGCACTGAGCACCGAGCACCCCAAGCACTGAGCACCCAGCACCCCGAGCACTGAGCACCCAGCACCCTCAGTACTAAGCACCCAGCACCCTGAGTACTGAGCACCCAGCACCCTGAGTACTGAGCACCCAGCACCCTGAGTACTGAGCACCCAGCGTACTGAGCACCGAGCTCCCCGAGCACTGAGCACCTAGCACCCTGAGTACTGAGCACCCAGCACCCTGAGCACTGAGCACCCAGCACCCTGAGTACTGAGCACCGAGCACCCTGAGTACTGAGCACCCAGCACCCTGAGTACTGAGCACCCAGCACCCTGAGTACTCAGCACCCAGCGTACTGAGCACCGAGCACCCAGCACCCTGAGTACTGAGCACCCAGCACCCTGAGCACTGAGCACCCAGCACCCTGAGCACTGAGCACCCAGCACCCTGAGTACTGAGCACCCAGCACCCTGAGCACTGAGCACCCAGCACCCTGAGTACTGAGCACCCAGCACCCTGAGCACTGAGCACCCAGCACCCTAAGTACTGAGCACCCAGCACCCTGAGCACTGAGCAACCAGCACCCTGAGTACTGAGCACCCATCACAGCGAGCACTGAGCACCCAGCACCCTGAGAATGAGCAACCAGCACCCCGAGTACTGAGCACCGAGCACCCTGAGCACTGAGTACCCAGCACCCTGAGTACTGAGCACCCAGCACCCTGAGCACTGAGCACCCAGCACACTGAGTACTGAGCACCCAGCACCCTGAGCACTGAGCACCCAGCACCCTGAGTACTGAGCATCCAGCACCCCGAGCACTGAGCACCCAGCACCCAGAGCACTGAGCACTGAGCACCCTGAGTACTGAGCACCGAGCACCCCGAGCACTGAGCACCCAGCACCCTGAGCACTGAGCACCCTGAGGACTGAGCACCCAGCACCCTGAGCACTGAGCACCCAGCACCCTGAGCACTGAGCACCCTGAGGACTGAGCACCCAGCACCCTGAGCACTGAGCACCCAGCACCTTGAGTACTGAGCAGCGATCACCTGAGCACTGAGCACCCAGCACCCCGAGCACTGAGCACCCAGCACCCTGAGCACTGAGCACCGAGCACCCTGAGTACTGAGCACTGAGCACCCTGAGCACTGAGCACCCTGCACCCTGAGTACTGAGCACCCAGCACCCTGAGCACTGAGGACCGAGCACACTGAGTACTAAGCACCCTGCACCCTGAGTACTGAGCACCCAGCACCCTGAGCACTGAGCACCCAGCACGCTGAGTACTGAGCACTGAGCACCCTGAGTACTGAGCACCGAGCACCCTGAGCACTGAGCACCCAGCACCCTGAGTACTGAGCACTGAGCACCCTGAGCACTGAGCACCCAGCACCCTGAGTACTGAGCACGGATCACCCTGAGTACTGAGCACCCAGCACTCTGAGCACTGAGCACACAGCACCCCGAGCACTGAGCACCCAGCACCCCGAGCACTGAACACCCAGCACCCTGAGTACTGAGCACTGAGCACCCTGAGTACTGAGCACCGAGCACCCTGAGTACTGAGCACCCAGCACCCCGAGCACTGAGCACCGAGCACCCTGAGTACTGAGCACCCAGCACCCTGAGCACTGAGCACCCAGCACCCCGAGCACTGAGCACTGAGCACCCTGAGTACTAAGCACCCAGCGTACTGAGCACCGAGCACCCCGAGCACTGAGCACCTAGCACCCTGAGTACTGAGCACCGAGCACCCTGAGTACTGAGCACCCAGCACCCCGAGCACTGAGCACCCAGCACCCTGAGTACTGAGCACCCAGCACCCTGAGTACTGAGCACCCAGCACCCTGAGTACTGAGCACCCAGCACCCTGAGTACTGAGCACCCAGCGTACTGAGCACCGAGCACCCCGAGCACTGAGCACCTAGCACCCTGAGTACTGAGCACCCAGCACCCTGAGCACTGAGCACCCAGCATCCTGAGTACTAAGCACTGAGCACCCTGAGTACTGAGCACCCAGGACCCTGAGCACTGAACACACAGCACCATTAGTACTGAGCACCCCGAGCACTGAGCACCCAGCACCCTGAGTACTGAGCACCGAGCACCCCGAGAACTGAGCACCCAGCACCCCGAGCACTGAGCACCCAGCACCCCCAGCACTGAGCACCCAGCACCCTGAGTACTGAGCACCCAGCACCCTGAGTACTGAGCAACCAACACCCCGAGCACTGAGCACCCAGCACCCTGAGCACTGAGCACCCAGCACCCTGAGCACTGAGCACCCAGTACCCCTACCCCTGAGCAAGCAGCACCCTGAGTACTGAGCACTGAGCACCCAGCACCCCGAGCACTGAGCCCTCAACACCTTGAGTACTGAGCACTGAGCACCTAGCACCCCGAGCACTGAGCACCCTGCACCCTGAGCCCTGAGCACCCATCACCCGAGAACTGAGCACCCAGCACCCAGAGTACTGAGCACCCAGCATCCTGAGTACTGAGCACCCAGCACCCTGAGTACTGAGCACCCAGCACCCTGAGTACTGAGCACCCAGCACCCTGAGCACTGAGCACCCAGCACCCCGAGCACTGAGGACCTAGCACCCTGAGTACTGAGCACTGAGCACCCAGCACCCCGAGCACTGAGCACCCAGCACCCTGAGTACTGAGCAATGAGCACCCAGCACCCCGAGCACTGAGCACCCAGCACCCTGAGCCCTGAGCACCCAGCACCCGAGTACTGAGCACCCAGCACCCAGAGTATTGAGCACCCAGCTCCCTGAGTACTGAGCACCCAGCACCCCGAGTACTGAGAACTGAGTACCCTGAGTACTGAGCACACAGCACCCCGAGCACTGAGCACCCAGCACCCTGAGTACTGAGCACTGAGCACCCAGCACCCCGAGCACTGAGCACCCAGCACCCTGTGTACTGAGGACTGAGTACCCAGTACCCCGAGCACTGAGACCCAGCACCCTGAGCATTGAGCACCCAGCACCCCGAGAACTGAGCACCCAGCACCCCTAGCACTGTGTACCCAGCACCCTGAGCACTGAGCACCGAGCACCCTGAGTACTGAGCACCCAGCACCCTGAGTACTGAGCACCCAGCACCCTGAGCACTGAGCACCCAGCACCCTGAGCACTGAGCATCCAGCACCCTGAGTACTGAGCACCCAGCACCCTGAGTACGGAACACCCAGCATACCGAGCACTGAGCACCCAGCACCCTGAGCACTGAGCACCGAGCACCCTGAGTACTGAGCACCCAGCACCCTGAGTACTGAGCACCCAGCACCCTGAGCACTGAGCACCCAGCACCCTGAGCACTGAGCACCCAGCACGCTGAGTACTGAGCACCCAGCACCCTGAGTACTGAACACCCAGCACCCTGAGCACTGAGCACTGAGCACCCAGCACCCTGAGCACTGAGCACTGAGCACCCAGCACCCTGAGCACTGAGCACCCATCACCCCGAGCACTGAGCACCCAGCACCCTGAGCACCCAGCACCCTGAGCACTGAGCACCCTGAGCACTGAGCACTGAGCACCCAGCACCCTGATTACTGAGGACCCAGCACCCTGAGTACTGAACACCCAGCACCCTGAGCACTGAGCACTGAGCACCCAGCACCCTGAGCACTGAGCAGTGAGCACCCAGCATCCTGAGCACTGAGCACCCATCACCCCGAGCACTGAGCACCCAGCACCCTGAGCACCCAGCACCCTGAGCACTGAGCACCCTGAGCACTGAGCACTGAGCACCCAGCACCCTGATTACTGAGCACCCAACACTCTGAGCACTGAGCACCCAGCACGGTGAGTACTGAGCACTGAGCACCCAGCACCCTGAGTACTGAGCACCCAGCACCCCGAGCACTGAGCACCCAGCACCCTGTGTACTGAGCACCGAGCACCCCGAGCACTGAGCACCCAGCACCCTGAGTACTGAGCACCCAGCACCCCGAGAATGAGCACCCAGCACGCCGAGCACTGAGCACCCAGCACCCTGAGCACTGAGCACCCAGCACCCTGAGTACTGAGCACCCAGCACCCCAAGCACTGAGCACCCAGCACCCTGAGTACTGAGCACCCTGAGTACTGAGCTCCCAGCACCCTGAGTACTGAGCACCCTGCACCCCGAGCACTGAGCTCCCTGAGTACTGAGCACCCCACACCCTGAGTACTGAGCACCCAGCACCCTGAGTACTGAGGACTGAGCACAAAGAGAACTGAGCACCCAGCACACCGAGGACTGACCACCCAGCACCCTGAGTACTGAGCACCGAGCACCCCGAGCACTAAGCACCCAGCACCCTGAGCACTGAGCACCCAGCACCCCGAGCACTGAGCACCCAGTACCCTGAGCACTGAGCACCCAGCACCCCGAGCACTGAGCACCCAGCACCCTGAGCCCTGAGCACCCAGCACCCGAGTACTGAGCACCCAGCACCCAGAGTATTGAGCACCCAGCTCCCTGAGTACTGAGCACCCAGCACCCCGAGTACTGAGCACTGAGTACCCTGAGTACTGAGCACACAGCACCCCGAGCACTGAGCACCCAGCACCCTGAGTACTGAGCACTGAGCACCCAGCACCCCGAGCACTGAGCACCCAGCACCCTGTGTACTGAGGACTGAGTACCCAGTACCCCGAGCACTGAGACCCAGCACCCTGAGCACTGAGCACCCAGCACCCCGAGAACTGAGCACCCAGCACCCCTAGCACTGTGTACCCAGCACCCTGAGCACTGAGCACCGAGCACCCTGA
The DNA here is from genome assembly GCF_018167655.1 of Microtus oregoni. Classification (NCBI taxonomy): domain Eukaryota; kingdom Metazoa; phylum Chordata; class Mammalia; order Rodentia; family Cricetidae; genus Microtus; species Microtus oregoni. The sequence continues at coordinate 5,497,528 of NW_024544028.1, read as the reverse complement.
GTACTGAGCACCCAGCACCCTGAGTACTGAGCACCCAGCACCCTGAGCACTGAGCACCCAGCACCCTGAGAACTGAGCATCCAGCACCCTGAGTACTGAGCACCCAGCACCCTGAGTACTGAACACCCAGCATACCGAGCACTGAGCACCCAGCACCCTGAGCACTGAGCACCGAGCACCCTGAGTACTGAGCACCCAGCACCCTGAGTACTGAGCACCCAGCACCCTGAGCACTGAGCACCCAGCACCCTGAGCACTGAGCACCCAGCACCCTGAGTACTGAGCACCCAGCACCCTGAGTACTGAACACCCAGCACCCTGAGCACTGAGCACTGAGCACCCAGCACCCTGAGCACTGAGCACTGAGCACCCAGCACCCTGAGCACTGAGCACCCATCACCCCGAGCACTGAGCACCCAGCACCCTGAGCACCCAGCACCCTGAGCACTGAGCACCCTGAGCACTGAGCACTGAGCACCCAGCACCCTGATTACTGAGGACCCAGCACCCTGAGTACTGAACACCCAGCACCCTGAGCACTGAGCACTGAGCACCCAGCACCCTGAGCACTGAGCAGTGAGCACCCAGCATCCTGAGCACTGAGCACCCATCACCCCGAGCACTGAGCACCCAGCACCCTGAGCACCCAGCACCCTGAGCACTGAGCACCCTGAGCACTGAGCACTGAGCACCCAGCACCCTGATTACTGAGCACCCAACACTCTGAGCACTGAGCACCCAGCACGGTGAGTACTGAGCACTGAGCACCCAGCACCCTGAGTACTGAGCACCCAGCACCCCGAGCACTGAGCACCCAGCACCCTGTGTACTGAGCACCGAGCACCCCGAGCACTGAGCACCCAGCACCCTGAGTACTGAGCACCCAGCACCCCGAGAATGAGCACCCAGCACGCCGAGCACTGAGCACCCAGCACCCTGAGCACTGAGCACCCAGCACCCTGAGTACTGAGCACCCAGCACCCCAAGCACTGAGCACCCAGCACCCTGAGTACTGAGCACCCTGAGTACTGAGCTCCCAGCACCCTGAGTACTGAGCACCCTGCACCCCGAGCACTGAGCTCCCTGAGTACTGAGCACCCAGCACCCTGAGTACTGAGCACCCAGCACCCTGAGTACTGAGGACTGAGCACAAAGAGAACTGAGCACCCAGCACACCGAGGACTGACCACCCAGCACCCTGAGTACTGAGCACCGAGCACCCCGAGCACTGAGCACCCAGCACCCTGAGCACTGAGCACCCAGCACCCCGAGCACTGAGCACCCAGTACCCTGAGCACTGAGCACCCAGCACCCCGAGCACTGAGCACCCAGCACCCTGAGCACCCAGCAGCCTGAGCACTGAGCACACTGAGCACTGAGCACTGAGCACAGAGCACCCTGAGTACTGAGCACCGAGCACCCTGAGTACTGAGCACCCAGCACCCTGAGTACTGAGCACCCAGCACCCTGAGTACTGAGCACCCAGCGTACTGAGCACCGAGCACCCAGCACCCTGAGTACTGAGCACTGAGCACCCAGAGAACTGAGCACCCAGCACCCAGAGGACTGAGCACCCAGCACCCTGTGCACTGAGCACTGAGCATCCAGCACCCCGAGCACTGAGCACCCTGAGCTCTTAGCACCCTGAGTACTGAGCACCCAGAACCCTGAGTACTGAGCACCCAGCACCCTGAGCACTGAGCACCCAGCACCCTGAGTACTGAGCACCGAGCACCCCGAGCACTGAGCACCCAGCACCCTGAGTACTGAGCCCCGAGCTCCCCGAGCACTGAGCACCCTGAGTACTGAGCACCCAGCACCCTGAGTACTGAGCAGCGAGCACCCCGAGCACTGAGCACCCAGCACCCCGAGCACTGAGCACCCAGCACCCTGAGTACTGAGCACCCAGCACCCCGAGCACTGAGCACCGAACACCCTGAGTACTGAGCACCCAGCACCCTGAGCACTGAGCACCCAGCACAACGAGTACTGAGCACAAAGCACCCTGATTACTGAGCACCAAGCACCCCGAGCACTGAGCACCGAGCACCCCAAGCACTGAGCACCCAGCACCCCGAGCACTGAGCACCCAGCACCCTGAGTACTAAGCACCCAGCACCCTGAGTACTGAGCACCCAGCACCCTGAGTACTGAGCACCCAGCACCCTGAGTACTGAGCACCCAGCGTACTGAGCACCGAGCACCCCGAGCACTGAGCACCTAGCACCCTGAGTACTGAGCACCCAGCACCCTGAGCACTGAGCACCCAGCACCCTGAGTACTGAGCACCGAGCACCCTGAGTACTGAGCACCCAGCACCCTGAGTACTGAGCACCCAGCACCCTGAGTACTGAGCACCCAGCGTACTGAGCACCGAGCACCCATCACCCTGAGTACTGAGCACCCAGCACCCTGAGCACTGAGCACCCAGCACCCTGAGCACTGAGCACCCAGCACCCTGAGTACTGAGCACCCAGCACCCTGAGCACTGAGCACCCAGCACCCTGAGTACTGAGCACCCAGCACCCTGAGCACTGAGCACCCAGCACCCTGAGTACTGAGCACGCAGCACCCTGAGCACTGAGCAACCAGCACCCTGAGTACTGAGCTCCCATCACAGCGAGCACTGAGCACCCAGCACCCTGAGAATGAGCACCCAGCACCCCGAGTACTGAGCACCGAGCACCCTGAGCACTGAGTACCCAGCTCCCTGAGTACTGAGCACCCAGCACAATGAGCACTGAGCACCCAGCACACTGAGTACTGAGCACCCAGCACCCTGAGCACTGAGCACCCAGCACCCTGAGTACTGAGCATCCAACACCCCGAGCACTGAGCACCCAGCACCCAGAGCACTGAGCACTGAGCACCCTGAGTACTGAGCACCGAGCACCCCGAGCACTGAGCACCCAGCACCCTGAGCACTGAGCACCCTGAGGACTGAGCACCCAGCACCCTGAGCACTGAGCACCCAGCACCCTGAGCACTGAGCACCCTGAGGACTGAGCACCCAGCACCCTGAGCACTGAGCACCCAGCACCCTGAGCACTGAGGACCGAGCACACTGAGTACTAAGCACCCTGCACCCTGAGTACTGAGCACCCAGCACCCTGAGCACTGAGCACCCAGCACGCTGAGTACTGAGCACTGAGCACCCTGAGTACTGAGCACCGAGCACCCTGAGCACTGAGCACACAGCACCCTGAGTACTGAGCACCGAGCACCCTGAGCACTGAGCACCCAGCACCCTGAGTACTGAGCACTGAGCACCCTGAGCACTGAGCACTGAGCACCCTGAGTACTGAGCACCGAGCACCCTGAGTACTGAGCACCCAGCACCCCGAGCACTGAGCACCGAGCACCCTGAGTACTGAGCACCCAGCACCCTGAGCACTGAGCACCCAGCACCCCGAGCACTGAGCACTGAGCACCCTGAGTACTAAGCCCCCAGAACCCTGAGTACTGAGCACCCAGCACCCTGAGTACTGAGCACCCAGCACCCTGAGTACTGAGCACCCAGCGTACTGAGCACCGAGCACCCCGAGCACTGAGCACCTAGCACCCTGAGTACTGAGCACCCAGCACCCTGAGCACTGAGCACCCCGCATCCTGAGTACTAAGCACCGAGCACCCTGAGTACTGAGCACCCAGCACCCTGAGCACTGAACACACAGCACCATTAGTACTGAGCACCCCGAGCACTGAGCACCCAGTACCCTGAGTACTGAGCACCGAGCACCCCGAGAACTGAGCACCCAGCACCCTGAGCACTGAGCACCCAGCACTCCGAGCACTGAGCACCGAACACCCTGAGTACTGAGCACCCAGCACACTGAGCACTGAGCACCCAGCACAACGAGTACTGAGCACAAAGCACCCTGATTACTGAGCACCAAGCACCCCGAGCACTGAGCACCGAGCACCCCAAGCACTGAGCACCCAGCACCCCGAGCACTGAGCACCCAGCACCCTGAGTACTAAGCACCCAGCACCCTGAGTACTGAGCACCCAGCACCCTGAGTACTGAGCACCCACCACCCTGAGTACTGAGCACCCAGCGTACTGAGCACCGAGCACCCCGAGCACTGAGCACCTAGCACCCTGAGTACTGAGCACCCAGCACCCTGAGCACTGAGCACCCAGCACCCTGAGTACTGAGCACCGAGCACCCTGAGTACTGAGCACCCAGCACCCTGAGTACTGAGCACCCAGCACCCTGAGTACTGAGCACCCAGCGTACTGAGCACCGAGCACCCAGCACCCTGAGTACTGAGCACCCAGCACCCTGAGCACTGAGCACCCAGCACCCTGAGCACTGAGCACCCAGCACCCTGAGTACTGAGCACCCAGCACCCTGAGCACTGAGCACCCAGCACCCTGAGTACTGAGCACCCAGCACCCTGAGCACTGAGCACCCAGCACCCTGAGTACTGAGCACCCAGCACCCTGAGCACTGAGCACCCAGCACACTGAGTACTGAGCACCCAGCACCCTGAGCACTGAGCACCCAGCACCCTGAGTACTGAGCATCCAGCACCCCGAGCACTGAGCACCCAGCACCCAGAGCACTGAGCACTGAGCACCCTGAGTACTGAGCACCGAGCACCCCGAGCACTGAGCACCCAGCACCCTGAGCACTGAGCACCCTGAGGACTGAGCACCCAGCACCCTGAGCACTGAGCACCCAGCACCCTGAGCACTGAGCACCCTGAGGACTGAGCACCCAGCACCCTGAGCACTGAGCACCCAGCACCCTGAGTACTGAGCAGCGATCACCTGAGCACTGAGCACCCAGCACCCCGAGCACTGAGCACCCAGCACCCTGAGCACTGAGCACCGAGCACCCTGACTACTGAGCACTGAGCACCCTGAGCACTGAGCACCCTGCACCCTGAGTACTGAGCACCCAGCACCCTGAGCACTGAGGACCGAGCACACTGAGTACTAAGCACCCTGCACCCTGAGTACTGAGCACCCAGCACCCTGAGCACTGAGCACCCAGCACGCTGAGTACTGAGCACTGAGCACCCTGAGTACTGAGCACCGAGCACCCTGAGCACTGAGCACCCAGCACCCTGAGTACTGAGCACTGAGCACCCTGAGCACTGAGCACCCAGCACTCTGAGTACTGAGCACGGATCACCCTGAGTACTGAGCACCCAGCACTCTGAGCACTGAGCACCCAGCACCCCGAGCACTGAGCACCCAGCACCCCGAGCACTGAGCACCCAGCACCCCGAGCACTGAGCACCCAGCACCCTGAGTACTGAGCACTGAGCACCCTGAGTACTGAGCACCGAGCACCCTGAGTACTGAGCACCCAGCACCCCGAGCACTGAGCACCGAGCACCCTGAGTACTGAGCACCCAGCACCCTGAGCACTGAGCACCCAGCACCCCGAGCACTGAGCACTGAGCACCCTGAGTACTAAGCCCCCAGAACCCTGAGTACTGAGCACCCAGCACCCTGAGTACTGAGCACCCAGCACCCTGAGTACTGAGCACCCAGCGTACTGAGCACCGAGCACCCCGAGCACTGAGCACCTAGCACCCTGAGTACTGAGCACCCAGCACCCTGAGCACTGAGCACCCCGCATCCTGAGTACTAAGCACCGAGCACCCTGAGTACTGAGCACCCAGCACCCTGAGCACTGAACACACAGCACCATTAGTACTGAGCACCCCGAGCACTGAGCACCCAGTACCCTGAGTACTGAGCACCGAGCACCCCGAGAACTGAGCACCCAGCACCCTGAGCACTGAGCACCCAGCACCCCGAGCACTGAGCACCGAACACCCTGAGTACTGAGCACCCAGCACCCTGAGCACTGAGCACCCAGCACAACGAGTACTGAGCACAAAGCACCCTGATTACTGAGCACCAAGCACCCCGAGCACTGAGCACCGAGCACCCCAAGCACTGAGCACCCAGCACCCCGAGCACTGAGCACCCAGCACCCTGAGTACTAAGCACCCAGCACCCTGAGTACTGAGCACCCAGCACCCTGAGTACTGAGCACCCAGCACCCTGAGTACTGAGCACCCAGCGTACTGAGCACCGAGCACCCCGAGCACTGAGCACCTAGCACCCTGAGTACTGAGCACCCAGCACCCTGAGCACTGAGAACCCAGCACCCTGAGTACTGAGCACAGAGCACCCTGAGTACTGAGCACCCAGCACCCGAGTACTGAGCACCCAGCACCCAGAGTATTGAGCACCCATCACAGCGAGCACTGAGCACCCAGCACCCTGAGAATGAGCACCCAGCACCCCGAGTACTGAGCACCGAGCACCCTGAGCACTGAGTACCCAGCACCCTGAGTACTGAGCAATGAGCACCCAGCACCCCGAGCACTGAGCACCCAGCACCCTGAGCCCTGAGCACCCAGCACCCGAGTACTGAGCACCCAGCACCCAGAGTATTGAGCACCCAGCTCCCTGAGTACTGAGCACTGAGTACCCTGAGTACTGAGCACACAGCACCCCGAGCACTGAGCACCCAGCACCCTGAGTACTGAGCACTGAGTACCCAGTACCCCGAGCACTGAGACCCAGCACCCTGTGTACTGAGGACTGAGTACCCAGTACCCCGAGCACTGAGACCCAGCACCCTGAGCACTGAGCACCCAGCACCCCGAGAACTGAGCACCCAGCACCCCTAGCACTGTGCACCCAGCACCCTGAGCACTGAGCATCCAGCACCCTGAGTACTGAGCACCCAGCACCCTGAGTACTGAACACCCAGCATACCGAGCACTGAGCACCCAGCACCCTGAGCACTGAGCACCGAGCACCCTGAGTACTGAGCACCCAGCACCCTGAGTACTGAGCACCCAGCACCCTGAGCACTGAGCACCCAGCACCCTGAGCACTGAGCACCCAGCACCCTGAGTACTGAGCACCCAGCACCCTGAGTACTGAACACCCAGCACCCTGAGCACTGAGCACTGAGCACCCAGCACCCTGAGCACTGAGCACTGAGCACCCAGCACCCTGAGCACTGAGCACCCATCACCCCGAGCACTGAGCACCCAGCACCCTGAGCACCCAGCACCCTGAGCACTGAGCACCCTGAGCACTGAGCACTGAGCACCCAGCACCCTGATTACTGAGGACCCAGCACCCTGAGTACTGAACACCCAGCACCCTGAGCACTGAGCACTGAGCACCCAGCACCCTGAGCACTGAGCAGTGAGCACCCAGCATCCTGAGCACTGAGCACCCATCACCCCGACCACTGAGCACCCAGCACCCTGAGCACCCAGCACCCTGAGCACTGAGCACCCTGAGCACTGAGCACTGAGCACCCAGCACCCTGATTACTGAGCACCCAACACTCTGAGCACTGAGCACCCAGCACGGTGAGTACTGAGCACTGAGCACCCAGCACCCTGAGTACTGAGCACCCAGCACCCCGAGCACTGAGCACCCAGCACCCTGTGTACTGAGCACCGAGCACCCCGAGCACTGAGCACCCAGCACCCTGAGTACTGAGCACCCAGCACCCCGAGAATGAGCACCCAGCACGCCGAGCACTGAGCACCCAGCACCCTGAGCACTGAGCACCCAGCACCCTGAGTACTGAGCACCCAGCACCCCAAGCACTGAGCACCCAGCACCCTGAGTACTGAGCACCCTGAGTACTGAGCTCCCAGCACCCTGAGTACTGAGCACCCTGCACCCCGAGCACTGAGCTCCCTGAGTACTGAGCACCCAGCACCCTGAGTACTGAGCACCCAGCACCCTGAGTACTGAGGACTGAGCACAAAGAGAACTGAGCACCCAGCACCCCGAGGACTGACCACCCAGCACCCTGAGTACTGAGCACCGAGCACCCCGAGCACTGAGCACCCAGCACCCTGAGCACTGAGCACCCAGCACCCCGAGCACTGAGCACCCAGTACCCTGAGCACTGAGCACCCAGCACCCCGTGCACTGAGCACCCAGCACCCTGAGCACCCAGCAGCCTGAGCACTGAGCACACTGAGCACTGAGCACTGAGCACAGAGCACCCTGAGTACTGAGCACCCAACACTCTGAGCACTGAGCACCCAGCACCCTGAGTACTGAGCACCGAGCACCCTGAGTACTGAGCACCCAGCACCCTGAGTACTGAGCACCCAGCACCCTGAGTACTGAGCACCCAGCGTACTGAGCACCGAGCACCCAGCACCCTGAGTACTGAGCACTGAGGACCCAGAGAACTGAGCACCCAGCACCCAGAGGACTGAGCACCCAGCACCCTGTGCACTGAGCACTGAGCATCCAGCACCCCGAGCACTGAGCACCCTGAGCTCTTAGCACCCTGAGTACTGAGCACCCAGAACCCTGAGTACTGAGCACCCAGCACCCTGAGCACTGAGCACCCAGCACCCTGAGTACTGAGCACCGAGCACCCCGAGCACTGAGCACCCAGCACCCTGAGTACTGAGCCCCGAGCTCCCCGAGCACTGAGCACCCTGAGTACTGAGCACCCAGCACCCTGAGTACTGAGCACCGAGCACCCCGAGCACTGAGCACCCAGCACCCCGAGCACTGAGCACCCAGCACCCTGAGTACTGAGCACCCAGCACCCTGAGAATGAGTACCATGAGCACTGAGTACCCAGCACCGTGAGTACTGAGCACCGAGCACCCTGAGCACTGAGCACCCAGCACCCTGAGTACTGAGCACCCAGCACCCTGAGTACTGAGCACCCAGCACCCCGAGCACTGAGCACCGAACACCCTGAGTACTGAGCACCCAGCACCCTGAGCACTGAGCACCCAGCACAACGAGTACTGAGCACAAAGCACCCTGATTACTGAGCACCAAGCACCCCGAGCACTGAGCACCGAGCACCCCAAGCACTGAGCACCCAGCACCCCGAGCACTGAGCACCCAGCACCCTGAGTACTAAGCACCCAGCACCCTGAGTACTGAGCACCCAGCACCCTGAGTACTGAGCACCCAGCACCCTGAGTACTGAGCACCCAGCGTACTGAGCACCGAGCACCCAGAGCACTGAGCACCTAGCACCCTGAGTACTGAGCACCCAGCACCCTGAGCACTGAGCACCCAGCACCCTGAGTACTGAGCACCGAGCACCCTGAGTACTGAGCACCCAGCACCCTGAGTACTGAGCACCCAGCACCCTGAGTACTGAGCACCCAGCGTACTGAGCACCGAGCACCCAGCACCCTGAGTACTGAGCACCCAGCACCCTGAGCACTGAGCACCCAGCACCCTGAGCACTGAGCACCCAGCACCCTGAGTACTGAGCACCCAGCACCCTGAGCACTGAGCACCCAGCACCCTGAGTACTGAGCACCCAGCACCCTGAGCACTGAGCACCCAGCACCCTGAGTACTGAGCACCCAGCACCCTGAGCACTGAGCAACCAGCACCCTGAGTACTGAGCACCCATCACAGCGAGCACTGAGCACCCAGCACCCTGAGAATGAGCACCCAGCACCCCGAGTACTGAGCACCGAGCACCCTGAGCACTGAGTACCCAGCACCCTGAGTACTGAGCACCCAGCACCCTGAGCACTGAGCACCCAGCACACTGAGTACTGAGCACCCAGCACCCTGAGCACTGAGCACCCAGCACCCTGAGTACTGAGCATCCAGCACCCCGAGCACTGAGCACCCAGCACCCAGAGCACTGAGCACTGAGCACCCTGAGTACTGAGCACCGAGCACCCCGAGCACTGAGCACCCAGCACCCTGAGCACTGAGCACCCTGAGGACTGAGCACCCAGCACCCTGAGCACTGAGCACCCAGCACCCTGAGCACTGAGCACCCTGAGGACTGAGCACCCAGCACCCTGAGCACTGAGCACCCAGCACCCTGAGCACTGAGGACCGAGCACACTGAGTACTAAGCACCCTGCACCCTGAGTACTGAGCACCCAGCACCCTGAGCACTGAGCACCCAGCACGCTGAGTACTGAGCACTGAGCACCCTGAGTACTGAGCACCGAGCACCCTGAGCACTGAGCACCCAGCACCCTGAGTACTGAGCACCGAGCACCCTGAGCACTGAGCACCCAGCACCCTGAGTACTGAGCACTGAGCACCCTGAGCACTGAGCACCCAGCACCCTGAGTACTGAGCACGGATCACCCTGAGTACTGAGCACCCAGCACTCTGAGCACTGAGCACCCAGCACCCCGAGCACTGAGCACCCAGCACCCCGAGCACTGAGCACCCAGCACCCCGAGCACTGAGCACCCAGCACCCTGAGTACTGAGCACTGAGCACCCTGAGTACTGAGCACCGAGCACCCTGAGTACTGAGCACCCAGCACCCCGAGCACTGAGCACCGAGCACCCTGAGTACTGAGCACCCAGCACCCTGAGCACTGAGCACCCAGCACCCCGAGCACTGAGCACTGAGCACCCTGAGTACTAAGCCCCCAGAACCCTGAGTACTGAGCACCCAGCACCCTGAGTACTGAGCACCCAGCACCCTGAGTACTGAGCACCCAGCGTACTGAGCACCGAGCACCCCGAGCACTGAGCACCTAGCACCCTGAGTACTGAGCACCCAGCACCCTGAGCACTGAGCACCCCGCATCCTGAGTACTAAGCACCGAGCACCCTGAGTACTGAGCACCCAGCACCCTGAGCACTGAACACACAGCACCATTAGTACTGAGCACCCCGAGCACTGAGCACCCAGTACCCTGAGTACTGAGCACCGAGCACCCCGAGAACTGAGCACCCAGCACCCTGAGCACTGAGCACCCAGCACCCCGAGCACTGAGCACCGAACACCCTGAGTACTGAGCACCCAGCACCCTGAGCACTGAGCACCCAGCACAACGAGTACTGAGCACAAAGCACCCTGATTACTGAGCACCAAGCACCCCGAGCACTGAGCACCGAGCACCCCAAGCACTGAGCACCCAGCACCCCGAGCACTGAGCACCCAGCACCCTGAGTACTAAGCACCCAGCACCCTGAGTACTGAGCACCCAGCACCCTGAGTACTGAGCACCCAGCACCCTGAGTACTGAGCACCCAGCGTACTGAGCACCGAGCACCCAGAGCACTGAGCACCTAGCACCCTGATTACTGAGCACCCAGCACCCTGAGCACTGAGCACCCAGCACCCTGAGTACTGAGCACCGAGCACCCTGAGTACTGAGCACCCAGCACCCTGAGTACTGAGCACCCAGCACCCTGAGTACTGAGCACCCAGCGTACTGAGCACCGAGCACCCAGCACCCTGAGTACTGAGCACCCAGCACCCTGAGCACTGAGCACCCAGCACCCTGAGCACTGAGCACCCAGCACCCTGAGTACTGAGCACCCAGCACCCTGAGCACTGAGCACCCAGCACCCTGAGTACTGAGCACCCAGCACCCTGAGCACTGAGCACCCAGCACCCTGAGTACTGAGCACCCAGCACCCTGAGCACTGAGCAACCAGCACCCTGAGTACTGAGCACCCATCACAGCGAGCACTGAGCACCCAGCACCCTGAGAATGAGCACCCAGCACCCCGAGTACTGAGCACCGAGCACCCTGAGCACTGAGTACCCAGCACCCTGAGTACTGAGCACCCAGCACCCTGAGCACTGAGCACCCAGCACACTGAGTACTGAGCACCCAGCACCCTGAGCACTGAGCACCCAGCACCCTGAGTACTGAGCATCCAGCACCCCGAGCACTGAGCACCCAGCACGCAGAGCACTGAGCACTGAGCACCCTGAGTACTGAGCACCGAGCACCCCGAGCACTGAGCACCCAGCACCCTGAGCACTGAGCACCCTGAGGACTGAGCACCCAGCACCCTGAGCACTGAGCACCCAGCACCCTGAGCACTGAGCACCCTGAGGACTGAGCACCCAGCACCCTGAGCACTGAGCACCCAGCACCCTGAGCACTGAGGACCGAGCACACTGAGTACTAAGCACCCTGCACCCTGAGTACTGAGCACCCAGCACCCTGAGCACTGAGCACCCAGCACGCTGAGTACTGAGCACTGAGCACCCTGAGTACTGAGCACCGAGCACCCTGAGCACTGAGCACCCAGCACCCTGAGTACTGAGCACCGAGCACCCTGAGCACTGAGCACCCAGCACCCTGAGTACTGAGCACTGAGCACCCTGAGCACTGAGCACCCAGCACCCTGAGTACTGAGCACGGATCACCCTGAGTACTGAGCACCCAGCACTCTGAGCACTGAGCACCCAGCACCCCGAGCACTGAGCACCCAGCACCCCGAGCACTGAGCACCCAGCACCCCGAGCACTGAGCACCCAGCACCCTGAGTACTGAGCACTGAGCACCCTGAGTACTGAGCACCGAGCACCCTGAGTACTGAGCACCCAGCACCCCGAGCACTGAGCACCGAGCACCCTGAGTACTGAGCACCCAGCACCCTGAGCACTGAGCACCCAGCACCCCGAGCACTGAGCACTGAGCACCCTGAGTACTAAGCCCCCAGAACCCTGAGTACTGAGCACCCAGCACCCTGAGTACTGAGCACCCAGCACCCTGAGTACTGAGCACCCAGCGTACTGAGCACCGAGCACCCCGAGCACTGAGCACCTAGCACCCTGAGTACTGAGCACCCAGCACCCTGAGCACTGAGCACCCCGCATCCTGAGTACTAAGCACCGAGCACCCTGAGTACTGAGCACCCAGCACCCTGAGCACTGAACACACAGCACCATTAGTACTGAGCACCCCGAGCACTGAGCACCCAGTACCCTGAGTACTGAGCACCGAGCACCCCGAGAACTGAGCACCCAGCACCCTGAGCACTGAGCACCCAGCACCCCGAGCACTGAGCACCGAACACCCTGAGTACTGAGCACCCAGCACCCTGAGCACTGAGCACCCAGCACAACGAGTACTGAGCACAAAGCACCCTGATTACTGAGCACCAAGCACCCCGAGCACTGAGCACCGAGCACCCCAAGCACTGAGCACCCAGCACCCCGAGCACTGAGCACCCAGCACCCTGAGTACTAAGCACCCAGCACCCTGAGTACTGAGCACCCAGCACCCTGAGTACTGAGCACCCAGCACCCTGAGTACTGAGCACCCAGCGTACTGAGCACCGAGCACCCCGAGCACTGAGCACCTAGCACCCTGAGTACTGAGCACCCAGCACCCTGAGCACTGAGCACCCAGCACCCTGAGTACTGAGCACCGAGCACCCTGAGTACTGAGCACCCAGCACCCTGAGTACTGAGCACCCAGCACCCTGAGTACTGAGCACCCAGCGTACTGAGCACCGAGCACCCCGAGCACTGAGCACCTAGCACCCTGAGTACTGAGCACCCAGCACCCTGAGCACTGAGCACCCAGCACCCTGAGTACTGAGCACCGAGCACCCTGAGTACTGAGCACCCAGCACCCTGAGTACTGAGCACCCAGCACCCTGAGTACTGAGCACCCAGCGTACTGAGCACCGAGCACCCAGCACCCTGAGTACTGAGCACCCAGCACCCTGAGCACTGAGCACCCAGCACCCTGAGCACTGAGCACCCAGCACCCTGAGTACTGAGCACCCAGCACCCTGAGCACTGAGCACCCAGCACCCTGAGTACTGAGCACCCAGCACCCTGAGCACTGAGCACCCAGCACCCTGAGTACTGAGCACCCAGCACCCTGAGCACTGAGCAACCAGCACCCTGAGTACTGAGCACCCATCACAGCGAGCACTGAGCACCCAGCACCCTGAGAATGAGCACCCAGCACCCCGAGTACTGAGCACCGAGCACCCTGAGCACTGAGTACCGAGCACCCTGAGTACTGAGCAATGAGCACCCAGCACCCCGAGCACTGAGCACCCAGCACCCTGAGCCCTGAGCACCCAGCACCCGAGTACTGAGCACCCAGCACCCAGAGTATTGAGCACCCAGCTCCCTGAGTACTGAGCACCCAGCACCCCGAGTACTGAGCACTGAGTACCCTGAGTACTGAGCACACAGCACCCCGAGCACTGAGCACCCAGCACCCTGAGTACTGAGCACTGAGTACCCAGTACCCCGAGCACTGAGACCCAGCACCCTGTGTACTGAGGACTGAGTACCCAGTACCCCGAGCACTGAGACCCAGCACCCTGAGCACTGAGCACCCAGCACCCCGAGAACTGAGCACCCAGCACCCCTAGCACTGTGCACCCAGCACCCTGAGCACTGAGCACCGAGCACCCTGAGTACTGAGCACCCAGCACCCTGAGTACTGAGCACCCAGCACCCTGAGCACTGAGCACCCAGCACCCTGAGCACTGAGCATCCAGCACCCTGAGTACTGAGCACCCAGCACCCTGAGTACTGAACACCCAGCATACCGAGCACTGAGCACCCAGCACCCTGAGCACTGAGCACCGAGCACCCTGAGTACTGAGCACCCAGCACCCTGAGTACTGAGCACCCAGCACCCTGAGCACTGAGCACCCAGCACCCTGAGCACTGAGCACCCAGCACCCTGAGTACTGAGCACCCAGCACCCTGAGTACTGAACACCCAGCACCCTGAGCACTGAGCACTGAGCACCCAGCACCCTGAGCACTGAGCACTGAGCACCCAGCACCCTGAGCACTGAGCACCCATCACCCCGAGCACTGAGCACCCAGCACCCTGAGCACCCAGCACCCTGAGCACTGAGCACCCTGAGCACTGAGCACTGAGCACCCAGCACCCTGATTACTGAGGACCCAGCACCCTGAGTACTGAACACCCAGCACCCTGAGCACTGAGCACTGAGCACCCAGCACCCTGAGCACTGAGCAGTGAGCACCCAGCATCCTGAGCACTGAGCACCCATCACCCCGAGCACTGAGCACCCAGCACCCTGAGCACCCAGCACCCTGAGCACTGAGCACCCTGAGCACTGAGCACTGAGCACCCAGCACCCTGATTACTGAGCACCCAACACTCTGAGCACTGAGCACCCAGCACGGTGAGTACTGAGCACTGAGCACCCAGCACCCTGAGTACTGAGCACCCAGCACCCCGAGCACTGAGCACCCAGCACCCTGTGTACTGAGCACCGAGCACCCCGAGCACTGAGCACCCAGCACCCTGAGTACTGAGCACCCAGCACCCCGAGAATGAGCACCCAGCACGCCGAGCACTGAGCACCCAGCACCCTGAGCACTGAGCACCCAGCACCCTGAGTACTGAGCACCCAGCACCCCAAGCACTGAGCACCCAGCACCCTGAGTACTGAGCACCCTGAGTACTGAGCTCCCAGCACCCTGAGTACTGAGCACCCTGCACCCCGAGCAATGAGCTCCCTGAGTACTGAGCACCGAGCACCCTGAGTACTGAGCACCCAGCACCCTGAGTACTGAGGACTGAGCACAAAGAGAACTGAGCACCCAGCACCCCGAGGACTGACCACCAAGCACCCTGAGTACTGAGCACCGAGCACCCCGAGCACTGAGCACCCAGCACCCTGAGCACTGAGCACCCAGCACCCTGAGCACTGAGCACCCAGTACCCTGAGCACTGAGCACCCAGCACCCCGAGCACTGAGCACCCAGCACCCTGAGCACCCAGCAGCCTGAGCACTGAGCACACTGAGCACTGAGCACTGAGCACAGAGCACCCTGAGTACTGAGCACCCAACACTCTGAGCACTGAGCACCCAGCACCCTGAGTACTGAGCACCGAGCACCCTGAGTACTGAGCACCCAGCACCCTGAGTACTGAGCACCCAGCGCCCTGAGTACTGAGCACCCAGCGTACTGAGCACCGAGCACCCAGCACCCTGAGTACTGAGCACTGAGCACCCAGAGAAATGAGCACCCAGCACCCAGAGGACTGAGCACCCAGCACCCTGTGCACTGAGCACTGAGCATCCAGCACCCCGAGCACTGAGCACCCTGAGCTCTTAGCACCCTGAGTACTGAGCACCCAGAACCCTGAGTACTGTGCACCCAGCACCCTGAGCACTGAGCACCCAGCACCCTGAGTACTGAGCACCGAGCACCCCGAGCACTGAGCACCCAGCACCCTGAGTACTGAGCCCCGAGCTCCCCGAGCACTGAGCACCCTGAGTACTGAGCACCCAGCACCCTGAGTACTGAGCACCGAGCACCCCGAGCACTGAGCACCCTGCACCCCGAGCACTGAGCACCCAGCACCCTGAGTACTGAGCACCCAGCACCCTGAGAATGAGTACCGTGAGCACTGAGTACCCAGCACCGTGAGTACTGAGCACCGAGCACCCTGAGCACTGAGCACCCAGCACCCTGAGTACTGAGCACCCAGCACCCTGAGTACTGAGCACCCAGCACCCCGAGCACTGAGCACCGAACACCCTGAGTACTGAGCACCCAGCACCCTGAGCACTGAGCACCCATCACCCCGAGCACTGAGCACCCAGCACCCTGAGCACCCAGCACCCTGAGCACTGAGCAGTGAGCACCCAGCATCCTGAGCACTGAGCACCCATCACCCCGAGCACTGAGCACCCAGCACCCTGAGCACCCAGCACCCTGAGCACTGAGCACCCTGAGCACTGAGCACTGAGCACCCAGCACCCTGATTACTGAGCACCCAACACTCTGAGCACTGAGCACCCAGCACGGTGAGTACTGAGCACTGAGCACCCAGCACCCTGAGTACTGAGCACCCAGCACCCCGAGCACTGAGCACCAAGCACCCTGTGTACTGAGCACCGAGCACCCCGAGCACTGAGCACCCAGCACCCTGAGTACTGAGCACCCAGCACCCCGAGAATGAGCACCCAGCACGCCGAGCACTGAGCACCCAGCACCCTGAGCACTGAGCACCCAGCACCCTGAGTACTGAGCACCCAGCACCCCAAGCACTGAGCACCCAGCACCCTGAGTACTGAGCACCCTGAGTACTGAGCTCCCAGCACCCTGAGTACTGAGCACCCTGCACCCCGAGCAATGAGCTCCCTGAGTACTGAGCACCGAGCACCCTGAATACCTAGCACCCAGCACCCTGAGTACTGAGGACTGAGCACAAAGAGAACTGAGCACCCAGCACCCCGAGGACTGACCACCAAGCACCCTGAGTACTGAGCACCGAGCACCCCGAGCACTGAGCACCCAGCACCCTGAGCACTGAGCACCCAGCACCCTGAGCACTGAGCACCCAGTACCCTGAGCACTGAGCACCCAGCACCCCGAGCACTGAGCACCCAGCACCCTGAGCACCCAGCAGCCTGAGCACTGAGCACACTGAGCACTGAGCACTGAGCACAGAGCACCCTGAGTACTGAGCACCCAACACTCTGAGCACTGAGCACCCAGCACCCTGAGTACTGAGCACCGAGCACCCTGAGTACTGAGCACCCAGCACCCTGAGTACTGAGCACCCAGCGCCCTGAGTACTGAGCACCCAGCGTACTGAGCACCGAGCACCCAGCACCCTGAGTACTGAGCACTGAGCACCCAGAGAACTGAGCACCCAGCACACAGAGGACAGAGCACCCAGCACCCTGTGCACTGAGCACTGAGCATCCAGCACCCCGAGCACTGAGCACCCTGAGCTCTTAGCACCCTGAGTACTGAGCACCCAGAACCCTGAGTACTGAGCACCCAGCACCCTGAGCACTGAGCACCCAGCACCCTGAGTACTGAGCACCGAGCACCCCGAGCACTGAGCACCCAGCACCCTGAGTACTGAGCCCCGAGCTCCCCGAGCACTGAGCACCCTGAGTACTGAGCACCCAGCACCCTGAGTACTGAGCACCGAGCACCCCGAGCACTGAGCACCCTGCACCCCGAGCACTGAGCACCCAGCACCCTGAGTACTGAGCACCCAGCACCCTGAGAATGAGTACCGTGAGCACTGAGTACCCAGCACCCTGAGCACTGAGCACCCAGCACCCTGAGTACTGAGCACCCAGCACCCTGAGTACTGAGCACCCAGCACCCCGAGCACTGAGCACCGAACACCCTGAGTACTGAGCACCCAGCACCCTGAGCACTGAGCACCCAGCACAACGAGTACTGAGCACAAAGCACCCTGATTACTGAGCACCAAGCACCCCGAGCACTGAGCACCGAGCACCCCAAGCACTGAGCACCCAGCACCCCGAGCACTGAGCACCCAGCACCCTGAGTACTAAGCACCCAGCACCCTGAGTACTGAGCACCCAGCACCCTGAGGCCTGAGCACCCAGCACCCTGAGTACTGAGCACCCAGCGTACTGAGCACCGAGCACCCCGAGCACTGAGCACCTAGCACCCTGAGTACTGAGCACCCAGCACCCTGAGCACTGAGCACCCAGCACCCTGAGTACTGAGCACCGAGCACCCTGAGTACTGAGCACCCAGCACCCTGAGTACTGAGCACCCAGCACCCTGAGTACTGAGCACCCAGCGTACTGAGCACCGAGCACCAAGCACCCTGAGTACTGAGCACCCAGCACCCTGAGCACTGAGCACCCAGCACCCTGAGCACTGAGCACCCAGCACCCTGAGTACTGAGCACCCAGCACCCTGAGCACTGAGCACCCAGCACCCTGAGTACTGAGCACCCAGCACCCTGAGCACTGAGCACCCAGCACCCTGAGTACTGAGCACCCAGCACCCTGAGCACTGAGCAACCAGCACCCTGAGTACTGAGCACCCATCACAGCGAGCACTGAGCACCCAGCACCCTGAGAATGAGCACCCAGCACCCCGAGTACTGAGCACCGAGCACCCTGAGCACTGAGTACCCAGCACCCTGAGTACTGAGCACCCAGCACCCTGAGCACTGAGCACCCAGCACACTGAGTACTGAGCACCCAGCACCCTGAGCACTGAGCACCCAGCACCCTGAGTACTGAGCATCCAGCAAGCCGAGCACTGAGCACCCAGCACCCAGAGCACTGAGCACTGAGCACCCTGAGTACTGAGCACCGAGCACCCCGAGCACTGAGCACCCAGCACCCTGAGCACTGAGCACCCTGAGGACTGAGCACCCAGCACCCTGAGCACTGAGCACCCAGCACCCTGAGCACTGAGCACCCTGAGGACTGAGCACCCAGCACCCTGAGCACTGAGCACCCAGCACCCTGAGCACTGAGGACCGAGCACACTGAGTACTAAGCACCCTGCACCCTGAGTACTGAGCACCCAGCACCCTGAGCACTGAGCACCCAGCACGCTGAGTACTGAGCACTGAGCACCCTGAGTACTGAGCACCGAGCACCCTGAGCACTGAGCACCCAGCACCCTGAGTACTGAGCACCGAGCACCCTGAGCACTGAGCACCCAGCACCCTGAGTACTGAGCACTGAGCACCCTGAGCACTGAGCACCCAGCACCCTGAGTACTGAGCACGGATCACCCTGAGTACTGAGCACCCAGCACTCTGAGCACTGAGCACCCAGCACCCCGAGCACTGAGCACCCAGCACCCCGAGCACTGAGCACCCAGCACCCCGAGCACTGAGCACCCAGCACCCTGAGTACTGAGCACTGAGCACCCTGAGTACTGAGCACCGAGCACCCTGAGTACTGAGCACCCAGCACCCCGAGCACTGAGCACCGAGCACCCTGAGTACTGAGCACCCAGCACCCTGAGCACTGAGCACCCAGCACCCCAAGCACTGAGCACTGAGCACCCTGAGTACTAAGCCCCCAGAACCCTGAGTACTGAGCACCCAGCACCCTGAGTACTGAGCACCCAGCACCCTGAGTACTGAGCACCCAGCGTACTGAGCACCGAGCACCCCGAGCACTGAGCACCTAGCACCCTGAGTACTGAGCACCCAGCACCCTGAGCACTGAGCACCCCGCATCCTGAGTACTAAGCACCGAGCACCCTGAGTACTGAGCACCCAGCACCCTGAGCACTGAACACACAGCACCATTAGTACTGAGCACCCCGAGCACTGAGCACCCAGTACCCTGAGTACTGAGCACCGAGCACCCCGAGAACTGAGCACCCAGCACCCTGAGCACTGAGCACCCAGCACCCCGAGCACTGAGCACCGAACACCCTGAGTACTGAGCACCCAGCACCCTGAGCACTGAGCACCCAGCACAACGAGTACTGAGCACAAAGCACCCTGATTACTGAGCACCAAGCACCCCGAGCACTGAGCACCGAGCACCCCAAGCACTGAGCACCCAGCACCCCGAGCACTGAGCACCCAGCACCCTGAGTACTAAGCACCCAGCACCCTGAGTACTGAGCACCCAGCACCCTGAGTACTGAGCACCCAGCACCCTGAGTACTGAGCACCCAGCGTACTGAGCACCGAGCACCCCGAGGACTGAGCACCTAGCACCCTGAGTACTGAGCACCCAGCACCCTGAGCACTGAGCACCCAGCACCCTGAGTACTGAGCACCGAGCACCCTGAGTACTGAGCACCCAGCACCCTGAGTACTGAGCACCCAGCACCCTGAGTACTGAGCACCCAGCGTACTGAGCACCGAGCACCCAGCACCCTGAGTACTGAGCACCCAGCACCCTGAGCACTGAGCACCCAGCACCCTGAGCACTGAGCACCCAGCACCCTGAGTACTGAGCACCCAGCACCCTGAGCACTGAGCACCCAGCACCCTGAGTACTGAGCACCCAGCCCCCTGAGCACTGAGCACCCAGCACCCTGAGTACTGAGCACCCAGCACCCTGAGCACTGAGCACCCAGCACACTGAGTACTGAGCACCCAGCACCCTGAGCACTGAGCACCCAGCACCCTGAGTACTGAGCATCCAGCACCCCGAGCACTGAGCACCCAGCACCCAGAGCACTGAGCACTGAGCACCCTGAGTACTGAGCACCGAGCACCCCGAGCACTGAGCACCCAGCACCCTGAGCACTGAGCACCCTGAGGACTGAGCACCCAGCACCCTGAGCACTGAGCACCCAGCACCCTGAGCACTGAGCACCCTGAGGACTGAGCACCCAGCACCCTGAGCACTGAGCACCCAGCACCCTGAGTACTGAGCAGCGATCACCTGAGCACTGAGCACCCAGCACCCCGAGCACTGAGCACCCAGCACCCTGAGCACTGTGCACCGAGCACCCTGAGTACTGAGCACTGAGCACCCTGAGCACTGAGCACCCTGCACCCTGAGTACTGAGCACCCAGCACCCTGAGCACTGAGGACCGAGCACACTGAGTACTAAGCACCCTGCACCCTGAGTACTGAGCACCCAGCACCCTGAGCACTGAGCACCCAGCACGCTGAGTACTGAGCACTGAGCACCCTGAGTACTGAGCACCGAGCACCCTGAGCACTGAGCACCCAGCACCCTGAGTACTGAGCACTGAGCACCCTGAGCACTGAGCACCCAGCACCCTGAGTACTGAGCACGGATCACCCTGAGTACTGAGCACCCAGCACTCTGAGCACTGAGCACCCAGCACCCCGAGCACTGAGCACCCAGCACCCCGAGCACTGAGCACCCAGCACCCCGAGCACTGAGCACCCAGCACCCTGAGTACTGAGCACTGAGCACCCTGAGTACTGAGCACCGAGCACCCTGAGTACTGAGCACCCAGCACCCCGAGCACTGAGCACCGAGCACCCTGAGTACTGAGCACCCAGCACCCTGAGCACTGAGCACCCAGCACCCCGAGCACTGAGCACTGAGCACCCTTAGTACTAAGCCCCCAGAACCCTGAGTACTGAGCACCCAGCACCCTGAGTACTGAGCACCCAGCACCCTGCGTACTGAGCACCCAGCGTACTGAGCACCGAGCACCCCGAGCACTGAGCACCTAGCACCCTGAGTACTGAGCACCCAGCACCCTGAGCACTGAGCACCCAGCATCCTGAGTACTAAGCACCGAGCACCCTGAGTACTGAGCACCCAGCACCCTGAGCACTGAACACACAGCACCATTAGTACTGAGCACCCCGAGCACTGAGCACCCAGTACCCTGAGTACTGAGCACCGAGCACCCCGAGAACTGAGCACCCAGCACCCCGAGCACTGAGCACCCAGCACCCCCAGCACTGAGCATCCAGCACCCTGAGTACTGAGCACCCAGCACCCTGAGTACTGAGCAACCAACACCCCGAGCACTGAGCACCCAGCACCCTGAGCACTGAGCACCCAGCACCCTGAGCACTGAGCACCCAGCACCCCTACCCCTGAGCACCCAGCACCCTGAGTACTGAGCACTGAGCACCCAGCACCCCGAGCACTGAGCCCCCAGCACCTTGAGTACTGAGCACTGAGCACCTAGCACCCCGAGCACTGAGCACCCTGCACCCTGAGCCCTGAGCACCCATCACCCGAGAACTGAGCACCCAGCACCCAGAGTACTGAGCACCCAGCATCCTGAGTACTGAGCACCCAGCACCCTGAGTACTGAGCACCCAGCACCCTGAGTACTGAGCACCCAGCACCCTGAGCACTGAGCACCCAGCACCCCGAGCACTGAGGACCTAGCACCCTGAGCACTGAGCACCCAGCACCCTGAGTACTGAGCACCGAGCACCCTGAGTACTGAGCACCCAGCACCCTGAGTACTGAGCACCCAGCACCCTGAGTACTGAGCACCCAGCACCCTGAGCACTGATCACCCAGCACCCTGAGTACTGAGCACTGAGCACCCAGCACCCCGAGCACTGAGCACCCAGCACCCTGAGTACTGAGCAATGAGCACCCAGCACCCCGAGCACTGAGCACCCAGCACCCTGAGCCCTGAGCACCCAGCACCCGAGTACTGAGCACCCAGCACCCAGAGTACTGAGCACCCAGCTCCCTGAGTACTGAGCACCCAGCACCCCGAGTACTGAGCACTGAGTACCCTGAGTACTGAGCACACAGCATCCCGAGCACTGAGCACCCAGCACCCTGAGTACTGAGCACTGAGCACCCAGCACCCCGAGCACTGAGCACCCAGCACCCTGTGTACTGAGGACTGAGTACCCAGTACCCCGAGCACTGAGACCCAGCACCCTGAGCACTGAGCACCCAGCACCCCGAGAACTGAGCACCCAGCACCCCTAGCACTGTGCACCCAGCACCCTGAGCACTGAGCACCGAGCACCCTGAGTACTGAGCACCCAGCACCCTGAGTACTGAGCACCCAGCACCCTGAGCACTGAGCACCCAGCACCCTGAGCACTGAGCATCCAGCACCCTGAGTACTGAGCACCCAGCACCCTGAGTACTGAACACCCAGCATACCGAGCACTGAGCACCCAGCACCCTGAGCACTGAGCACCGAGCACCCTGAGTACTGAGCACCCAGCACCCTGAGTACTGAGCACCCAGCACCCTGAGCACTGAGCACCCAGCACCCTGAGCACTGAGCACCCAGCACCCTGAGTACTGAGCACCCAGCACCCTGAGTTCTGAACACCCAGCACCCTGAGCACTGAGCACTGAGCACCCAGCACCCTGAGCACTGAGCACTGAGCACCCAGCACCCTGAGCACTGAGCACCCATCACCCCGAGCACTGAGCACCCAGCACCCTGAGCACCCAGCACCCTGAGCACTGAGCACCCTGAGCACTGAGCACTGAGCACCCAGCACCCTGATTACTGAGCACCCAACACTCGGAGCACTGAGCACCCAGCACGGTGAGTACTGAGCACTGAGCACCCAGCACCCTGAGTACTGAGCACCCAGCACCCCGAGCACTGAGTACCCAGCACCCTGTGTACTGAGCACCGAGCACCCCGAGCACTGAGCACCCAGCACCCTGAGTACTGAGCACCCAGCACCCCGAGAATGAGCACCCAGCACGCCGAGCACTGAGCACCCAGCACCCTGAGCACTGAGCACCCAGCACCCTGAGTACTGAGCACCCAGCACCCCAAGCACTGAGCACCCAACACCCTGAGTACTGAGCACCCTGAGTACTGAGCACCCAGCACCCTGAGTACTGAGCACCCTGCACCCCGAGCACTGAGCTCCCTGAGTACTGAGCACCCAGCACCCTGAGTACTGAGCACCCAGCACCCTGAGTACTGAGCACTGAGCACAAAGAGAACTGAGCACCCAGCACCCCGAGGACTGACCACCCAGCACCCTGAGTACTGAGCACCGAGCAACCCGAGCACTGAGCACCCAGCCTCCTGAGCACTGAGCACCCAGCACCCTGAGCACTGAGCACCCAGCACCCTGAGCACTGAGCACCCAGCACCCCGAGCACTGAGCACCCAGCACCCTGAGCACCCAGCAGCCTGAGCACTGAGCACCCTGAGCACTGAGCACTGAGCACAGAGCACCCTGAGTACTGAGCACCCAACACTCTGAGCACTGAGCACAGAGCACGCTGAGTACTGAGCACTGAGCACCCAGCACCCTGAGTACTGAGCACCCAGCACCCCGAGCACTGAGCACCCAGCACCCTGTGTACTGAGCACCGAGCACCCCGAGCACAGAGCACCCAGCACCCTGAGTACTGAGCACCCAGCACCCGGAGAATGAGCACCCTGCACCCCGAGCACTGAGCACCCAGCACCCTGAGCACTGAGCACCCAGCACCCTGAGTACTGAGCACCCAGCACCCCAAGCACTGAGCACCCAGCACCCTGAGTACTGAGCACCCTGAGTACTGAGCACCCAGCACCCTGAGTACTGAGCACCCTGCACCCCGAGCACTGAGCTCCCTGAGTACTGAGCACCCGGCACCCTGAGTACTGAGCACCCAGCACCCTGAGCACTGAGCACCCAGCACCCTGAGCACTGAGCACCCAGCACCCTGAGTACTGAGCATCCAGCACCCCGAGCACTGAGCACCCAGCACCCAGAGCACTGAGCACTGAGCACCCTGAGTACTGAGCACCGAGCACCCCGAGCACTGAGCACCCAGCACCCTGAGCACTGAGCACCCTGAGGACTGAGCACCCAGCACCCTGAGCACTGAGCACCCAGCACCCTGAGCACTGAGCACCCTGAGGACTGAGCACCCAGCACCCTGAGCACTGAGCACCCAGCACCCTGAGTACTGAGCAGCGATCACCTGAGCACTGAGCACCCAGCACCCCGAGCACTGAGCACCCAGCACCCTGAGCACTGAGCACCGAGCACCCTGAGTACTGAGCACTGAGCACCCTGAGCACTGAGCACCCTGCACCCTGAGTACTGAGCACCCAGCACCCTGAGCACTGAGGACCGAGCACACTGAGTACTAAGCACCCTGCACCCTGAGTACTGAGCACCCAGCACCCTGAGCACTGAGCACCGAGCACCCTGAGTACTGAGCACCGAGCACCCTGAGCACTGAGCACCCAGCACCCTGAGTACTGAGCACTGAGCACCCTGAGCACTGAGCACCCAGCACCCTGAGTACTGAGCACGGATCACCCTGAGTACTGAGCACCCAGCACTCTGAGCACTGAGCACCCAGCACCCCGAGCACTGAGCACCCAGCACCCCGAGCACTGAGCACCCAGCACCCCGAGCACTGAGCACCCAGCACCCTGAGTACTGAGCACTGAGCACCCTGAGTACTGAGCACCGAGCACCCTGAGTACTGAGCACCCAGCACCCTGAGTACTGAGCACCCAGCACCCTGAGTACTGAGCACCCAGCACCCTGAGCACTGAGCACCCAGCACCCCGAGCACTGAGGACCTAGCACCCTGAGCACTGAGCACCCAGCACCCTGAGTACTGAGCACCGAGCACCCTGAGTACTGAGCACCCAGCACCCTGAGTACTGAGCACCCAGCACACTGAGTACTGAGCACCCAGCACCCTGAGCACTGATCACCCAGCACCCTGAGTACTCAGCACTGAGCACCCAGCACCCCGAGCACTGAGCACCCAGCACCCTGAGTACTGAGCAATGAGCACCCAGCACCCCGAGCACTGAGCACCCAGCACCCTGAGCCCTGAGCACCCAGCACCCGAGTACTGAGCACCCAGCACCCAGAGTACTGAGCACCCAGCTCCCTGAGTACTGAGCACCCAGCACCCCGAGTACTGAGCACTGAGTACCCTGAGTACTGAGCACACAGCATCCCGAGCACTGAGCACCCAGCACCCTGAGTACTGAGCACTGAGCACCCAGCACCCCGAGCACTGAGACCCAGCACCCTGAGCACTGAGCACCCAGCACCCCGAGAACTGAGCACCCAGCACCCCTAGCACTGTGCACCCAGCACCCTGAGCACTGAGCACCGAGCACCCTGAGTACTGAGCACCCAGCACCCTGAGTACTGAGCACCCAGCACCCTGAGCACTGAGCACCCAGCACCCTGAGCACTGAGCATCCAGCACCCTGAGTACTGAGCACCCAGCACACTGAGTACTGAACACCCAGCATACCGAGCACTGAGCACCCAGCACCCTGAGCACTGAGCACCGAGCACCCTGAGTACTGAGCACCCAGCACCCTGAGTACTGAGCACCCAGCACCCTGAGCACTGAGCACCCAGCACCCTGAGCACTGAGCACCCAGCACCCTGAGTACTGAGCACCCAGCACCCTGAGTTCTGAACACCCAGCACCCTGAGCACTGAGCACTGAGCACCCAGCACCCTGAGCACTGAGCACTGAGCACCCAGCACCCTGAGCACTGAGCACCCATCACCCCGAGCACTGAGCACCCAGCACCCTGAGCACCCAGCACCCTGAGCACTGAGCACCCTGAGCACTGAGCACTGAGCACCCAGCACCCTGATTACTGAGCACCCAACACTCTGAGCACTGAGCACCCAGCACGGTGAGTACTGAGCACTGAGCACCCAGCACCCTGAGTACTGAGCACCCAGCACCCCGAGCACTGAGTACCCAGCACCCTGTGTACTGAGCACCGAGCACCCCGAGCACTGAGCACCCAGCACCCTGAGTACTGAGCACCCAGCACCCCGAGAATGAGCACCCAGCACGCCGAGCACTGAGCACCCAGCACCCTGAGCACTGAGCACCCAGCACCCTGAGTACTGAGCACCCAGCACCCCAAGCACTGAGCACCCAACACCCTGAGTACTGAGCACCCTGAGTACTGAGCACCCAGCACCCTGAGTACTGAGCACCCTGCACCCCGAGCACTGAGCTCCCTGAGTACTGAGCACCCAGCACCCTGAGTACTGAGCACCCAGCACCCTGAGTACTGAGCACTGAGCACAAAGAGAACTGAGCACCCAGCACCCCGAGGACTGACCACCCAGCACCCTGAGTACTGAGCACCAAGCAACCCGAGCACTGAGCACCCAGCCTCCTGAGCACTGAGCACCCAGCACCCTGAGCACTGAGCACCCAGCACCCTGAGCACTGAGCACCCAGCACCCCGAGCACTGAGCACCCAGCACCCTGAGCACCCAGCAGCCTGAGCACTGAGCACCCTGAGCACTGAGCACTGAGCACAGAGCACCCTGAGTACTGAGCACCCAACACTCTGAGCACTGAGCACAGAGCACGCTGAGTACTGAGCACTGAGCACCCAGCACCCTGAGTACTGAGCATCCAGCACCCCGAGCACTGAGCACCCAGCACCCTGTGTACTGAGCACCGAGCACCCCGAGCACAGAGCACCCAGCACCCTGAGTACTGAGCACCCAGCACCCGGAGAATGAGCACCCTGCACCCCGAGCACTGAGCACCCAGCACCCTGAGCACTGAGCACCCAGCACCCTGAGTACTGAGCACCCAGCACCCCGAGCACTGAGCACCCAGCACCCTGAGTACTGAGCACCCTGAGTACTGAGCACCCAGCACCCTGAGTACTGAGCACCCTGCACCCCGAGCACTGAGCTCCCTGAGTACTGAGCACCCGGCACCCTGAGTACTGAGCACCCAGCACCCTGAGTACTGAGCACTGAGCACCCAGAGAACTGAGCACCCAGCACCCAGAGGACTGAGCACCCAGCACCCTGTTTACTGAGCACTGAGTACCCAGCACCCAGAGCACTGAGCACCCAGCACCCTGAGAACTGAGCACCCTGAGTACTGAGAACCCAGCACCCTGAGCACTGAGCACCCAGCACCCCGAGCACTGAGCACCCAGCACCCAGAGCACTGAGCACTGAGCACCCTGAGTACTGAGCACCGAGCACCACGAGCACTGAGCACCCAGCACCCTGAGCACTGAGCACCCTGAGGACTGAGAACCCAGCACCCTGAGCACTGAGCACCCAGCACCCTGAGCACTGAGCACCCTGAGGACTGATTACCCAGCACCCTGAGCACTGAGCACCGAGCACCCTGAGTACTGAGCACCGATCACCTGAGCACTGAGCACCCAGCACCCCGAGCACTGAGCACCCAGCACCCCGAGCACTGAGCACCCAGCACCCTGAGCACTGAGCACCGAGCACCCTGAGTACTGAGCACTGAGCACCCTGAGCACTGAGCACCCTGCACCCTGAGTACTGAGCACCCAGCACCCTGACCACTGAGGACCGAGCACACTGAGTACTAAGCACCCTGCACCCTGAGTACTGAGCACCCAGCACCCTGAGCACTGAGCACCCAGCACGCTGAGTACTGAGCACTGAGCACCCTGAGTACTGAGCACCCAGCACTCTGAGCACTGAGCACCCAGCACCCCGAGCACTGAGCACCCAGCACCCCGAGCACTGAGCACCCAGCACCCCGAGCACTGAGCACCCAGCACCCTGAGTACTGAGCACTGAGCACACTGAGTACTGAGAACCGAGCACCCTGAGTACTGAGCACCCAGCACCCCGAGCACTGAGCACCGAGCACCCTGAGTACTGAGCACCCAGCACCCTGAGCACTGAGCACCCAGCACTCCGAGCACTGAGCGCCGAGCACCCTGAGTACTAAGCACCCAGAACCCTGAGTACTGAGCACCCAGCACCCTGAGTACTGAGCACCCAGCACCCTGAGTACTGAGCACCCAGCGTACTGAGCACCGAGCACCCCGAGCACTGAGCACCTAGCACCCTGAGTACTGAGCACCCAGCACCCTGAGCACTGAGCACCCAGCACCCTGAGTACTGAGCACCGAGCACCCTGAGTACTGAGCACCCAGCACCCTGAGTACTGAGCACCCAGCACGCTGAGTACTGAGCACCCAGCGTACTGAGCACCGAGCACCCAGCACCCTGAGTACTGAGCACCCAGCACCCTGAGCACTGAGCACCCAGCACCCTGAGTACTGAGTACTGAGCACCCAGCGTACTGAGCACCGAGCACCCAGCACCCTGAGCACTGAGCTCCCAGCACCCTGAGCGCTGAGCACCCAGCACCCTGAGTACTGAGCACCGAGCACCCCGAGCACTGAGCACCCAGCACCCTGAGCACGGAGCACCCTGATTACTGAGCACTGAGCACCCTGAGTACTGACCACCCAGCACCCTGAGTACTGAGCACCCAGCACCCTGAGCAATGATCACCCTGAGTACTGAGCACCCAGCACGTTGAGCACCGAGCACCGAGCACCCCGAGCACTGAGCACCCAGCACCCAGAGCCCTGAGCACTGAGCACCCTGAGTACTGAGCACCGAGCACCACGAGCACTGAGCACCCAGCACCCTGAGCACTGAGCACCCTGAGGACTGAGAACCCAGCACCCTGAGCACTGAGCACCCAGCACCCTGAGCACTGAGCACCCTGAGGACTGATTACCCAGCACACTGAGCACTGAGCACCGAGCACCCTGAGTACTGAGCACCGATCACCTGAGCACTGAGCACCCAGCACCCCGAGCACTGAGCACCCAGCACCCCGAGCACTGAGCACCCAGCACCCTGAGCACTGAGCACCGAGCACCCTGAGTACTGAGCACTGAGCACCCTGAGCACTGAGCACCCTGCACCCTGAGTACTGAGCACCCAGCACCCTGACCACTGAGGACCGAGCACACTGAGTACTAAGCACCCTGCACCCTGAGTACTGAGCACCCAGCACCCTGAGCACTGAGCACCCAGCACGCTGAGCAATGATCACCCTGAGTACTGAGCACCCAGCACCTTGAGCACCGAGCAGCGAGCACCCCGAGCACTGAGCACCCAGCACCCTGAGCACGGAGCACCCTGATTACTGAGCACTGAGCACCCTGAGTACTGACCACCCAGCACCCTGAGTACTGAGCACCCAGCACCCTGAGCAATGATCACCCTGATTACTGAGCACCCAACACTCTGAGCACTGAGCACCCAGCACGGTGAGTACTGAGCACTGAGCACCCAGCACCCTGAGTACTGAGCACCCAGCACCCTGAGTACTGAGCACTGAGCACCCAGCACCCCGAGCACTGAGCACTCAGCACCCTGAGTACTGAGCACCAAGCACCCCGAGCACTGAGCACCCAGCACCCCGAGCACTGAGCACCCAGCACCCTGAGTACTGAGCACTGAGCACCCAGCACCCCGAGCACTGAGCACTCAGCACCCTGTGTACTGAGCACTGATTACCCAGTACCCCCGAGCACTGAGACCCAGCACCCTGAGCACTGAGCACCCAGCACCCCGAGTACTGAGCACCCAGCACCCCGAGCACTGAGCACCCAGCACCCCGAGCACTGAGCACCCAGCACCCTGAGTACTGAGCACCCAGCACCCCGAGCACTGAGCACCCAGCACCCTGAGCACTGAGCACCCAGCACCCTGAGTACTGAGCACCCAGCACCCTGAGCACTGAGCACCGAGCACCCCGAACACTGTGCACCCAGCACCCTGAGAACTGAGCACCCAGCACCCTGAGTACTGAGCACCCAGCATCCTGAGCACTGAGCACCCAGCACCCTGAGCACTGAGCACCCAGCACCCTGAGTACTGAGCACCCAGCACCCTGAGTACTGAACACCCAGCACCCTGAGCACTGAGCACTGAGCACCCAGCACCCTGAGCACTGAGCACTGAGCACCCAGCACCCTGAGCACAGAGCGCCCAGCAACCCGAGCACTGAGCACCCAGCACCCTGAGTACTGAGCACCCTGAGTACTGAGCACCCAGCACCCCGAGCACTGAGCTCCCAGAGCACTGAGCACTGAGCAACAGCACCCTGAGTACTGAGCAACCAACACTCTGAGCACTGAGCACAGAGCACGCTGAGTACTGAGCACTGAGCACCCAGCACCCTGAGCACTGAGCACCCTGAGCACTGAGCACTGAGCACCCAGCACCCTGAGTACTGAGCATCCAACACTCTGAGCACTGAGCACAGAGCACGCTGAGTACTGAGCACTGAGCACCCAGCACCCCGAGCACTGAGCACCGAGCACCCCGAGCACTGAGCACCCAGCACCCTGAGCACTGAGCACCCTGAGGACTGAGCAACCAGCACCCTGAGTACTGAGCACCCAGCACCCTGAGTACTGAGCATCCAGCATCCTGAGTACTGAGCACCGATCACCCTGAGCACTGAGCACCCAGCACCCCGAGCACTGAGCACCCAGCACCCTGAGTACTGAGCACCCTGAGTACTGAGCACCCAGCACCCCGAGCACTGAGCACCCAGCACCCTGAGTACTGAGCACCCTGAGTACTGAGCACCCAGCACCCTGAGTACTGAGCACCCTGAGTACTGAGCACCCAGCACCCTGAGCACTGAGCACCCAGCACACTGAGTACTGAGCACCCAGCACACTGAGCATTGAGCACCCAGCACCCTGAGTACTGAGCACCGAGCACCCCGAGCACTGAGCACCCAGCACTCTGAGTACTGAGCACCCAGCACCCTGAGTAGTGAGCACCCAGCACCCCGAGTACTGAGCACCCAGCACCGTGAGTACTGACCACCCAGCACCCTGAGTACTGAGCACCCAGCACCCCGAGCACTAAGCACCCAGCACCCCGAGCACCGAGCACCCAGCACCCTGAGCAGTGAGCACCCAGCACCCTGAGCACTGAGCACCCAGCACCCTGAGTACTGAGCACTGAGCACCCAGAAACCTGAGCAATGAGCACCCAGCACCCTGGGTACTAAGCACCCAGCACCCTGAGTACTGAGCACCCAGCACCCTGAGTACTGAGCACCCAGCGTACTGAGCACCGAGCACCCCGAGCACTGAGCACCCAGCACCCTGAGTACTGAGCACCCAGCACCCTGAGTGCTGAGCACCGAGCACCCCGAGCACTGAGCACCCAGCACCCTGAGCACTGAGCACCGAGCACCCCGAACACTGTGCACCCAGCACCCTGAGAACTGAGCACCCAGAACCCTGAGTACTGAGCACCCAGCATCCTGAGCACTGAGCACCCAGCACCCTGAGCACTGAGCACCCAGCACCCTGAGTACTGAGCACCCAGCACCCTGAGTACTGAACACCCAGCACCCTGAGCACTGAGCACTGAGCACCCAGCACCCTGAGCACTGAGCACTGAGCACCCAGCACCCTGAGCACTGAGCACCCAGCACCCTGAGCACTGAGCACCCAGCACACTGAGCACCCAGCACCCTGAGCACTGAGCACCCTGAGCACTGAGCACTGAGCACCCAGCACCCTGAGTACTGAGCATCCAACACTCTGAGCACTGAGCACAGAGCACGCTGAGTACTGAGCACTGAGCACCCAGCACCCCGAGCACTGAGCACCGAGCACCCCGAGCACTGAGCACCCAGCACACTGAGCAATGAGCACCCTGAGGACTGAGCAACCAGCACCCTGAGTACTGAGCACACAGCACCCTGAGTACTGAGCAACCAGCACCCTGAGCACTGAGCACCCAGCACCCCGAGCACTGAGCACCCAGCACCCTGAGTACTGAGCACCCTGAGTACTGAGCACCCAGCACCCTGAGCACTGAGCACCCAGCACCCTGAGTACTGAGCACCCTGAGTACTGAGCACCCAGCACCCTGAGTACTGAGCACCCTGAGTACTGAGCACCCAGCACCCTGAGCACTGAGCACCCAGCACACTGAGTACTGAGCACCCAGCACCCTGAGCACTGAGCACCCAGCACCCTGAGTACTGAGCACCGAGCACCCCGAGCACTGAGCATCCAGCACTCTGAGTACTGAGCACCCAGCACCCTGAGTAGTGAGCACCCAGCACCCCGAGTACTGAGCCCCCAGCACCGTGAGTACTGACCACCCAGCACCCTGAGTACTGAGCACCCAGCACCCCGAGCACTAAGCACCCAGCACCCCGAGCACCGAGCACCCAGCACCCTGAGCAGTGAGCACCCAGCACCCTGAGCACTGAGCAGCCAGCACCCTGAGTACTGAGCACTGAGCACCCAGCACCCTGAGCACTGAGCACCCAGCACCCTGAGTACTAAGCACCCAGCACCCTGAGTACTGAGCACCCAGCACCCTGAGTACTGAGCACCCAGCGTACTGAGCACCGAGTACCCCGAGCACTGAGCACCCAGGACCCTGAGTACTGAGCACCCAACACCCCGAGCACTGAGCACCGAGCACCCTGAGTACTGAGCACCCAGCACCCTGAGTACTGAGCACCCAGCGTACTGAGCACCGAGCACCCAGCACCCTGAGTACTGAGCACCCAGCACCCTGAGCACTGAGCACCCTGAGCACTGAGCACTGAGCACCCAGCACCCTGAGTACTGAGCATCCAACACTCTGAGCACTGAGCACAGAGCACGCTGAGTACTGAGCACTGAGCACCCAGCACCCCGAGCACTGAGCACCGAGCACCCCGAGCACTGAGCACCCAGCACCCTGAGCACTGAGCACCCTGAGGACTGAGCAACCAGCACCCTGAGTACTGAGCACCCAGCACCCTGAGTACTGAGCATCCAGCATCCTGAGTACTGAGCACCGATCACCCTGAGCACTGAGCACCCAGCACCCCGAGCACTGAGCACCCAGCACCCTGAGTACTGAGCACCCTGAGTACTGAGCACCCAGCACCCCGAGCACTGAGCACCCAGCACCCTGAGTACTGAGCACCCTGAGTACTGAGCACCCAGCACCCTGAGTACTGAGCACCCTGAGTACTGAGCACCCAGCACCCTGAGCACTGAGCACCCAGCACCCTGAGTACTGAGCACCCAGCGTACTGAGCACCGAGTACCCCGAGCACTGAGCACCCAGCACCCTGAGTACTGAGCACCCAGCACCCTGAGCACTGAGCACCGAGCACCCTGAGTACTGAGCACCCAGCACCCTGAGTACTGAGCACCCAGCGTACTGAGCACCGAGCACCCAGCACCCTGAGTACTGAGCACCCTGAGTACTGAGCACCCAGCACCCTGAGTACTGAGCACCCTGAGTACTGAGCACCCAGCACCCTGAGCACTGAGCACCCAGCACACTGAGTACTGAGCACCCAGCACACTGAGCATTGAGCACCCAGCACCCTGAGTACTGAGCACCGAGCACCCCGAGCACTGAGCACCCAGCACTCTGAGTACTGAGCACCCAGCACCCTGAGTAGTGAGCACCCAGCACCCCGAGTACTGAGCACCCAGCACCGTGAGTACTGACCACCCAGCACCCTGAGTACTGAGCACCCAGCACCCCGAGCACTAAGCACCCAGCACCCCGAGCACCGAGCACCCAGCACCCTGAGCAGTGAGCACCCAGCACCCTGAGCACTGAGCACCCAGCACCCTGAGTACTGAGCACTGAGCACCCAGCAACCTGAGCAATGAGCACCCAGCACCCTGGGTACTAAGCACCCAGCACCCTGAGTACTGAGCACCCAGCACCCTGAGTACTGAGCACCCAGCGTACTGAGCACCGAGCACCCCGAGCACTGAGCACCCAGCACCCTGAGTACTGAGCACCCAGCACCCTGAGTGCTGAGCACCGAGCACCCCGAGCACTGAGCACCCAGCACCCTGAGCACTGAGCACCGAGCACCCCGAACACTGTGCACCCAGCACCCTGAGAACTGAGCACCCAGAACCCTGAGTACTGAGCACCCAGCATCCTGAGCACTGAGCACCCAGCACCCTGAGCACTGAGCACCCAGCACCCTGAGTACTGAGCACCCAGCACCCTGAGTACTGAACACCCAGCACCCTGAGCACTGAGCACTGAGCACCCAGCACCCTGAGCACTGAGCACTGAGCACCCAGCACCCTGAGCACTGAGCACCCAGCACCCTGAGCACTGAGCACCCAGCACACTGAGCACCCAGCACCCTGAGCACTGAGCACCCTGAGCACTGAGCACTGAGCACCCAGCACCCTGAGTACTGAGCATCCAACACTCTGAGCACTGAGCACAGAGCACGCTGAGTACTGAGCACTGAGCACCCAGCACCCCGAGCACTGAGCACCGAGCACCCCGAGCACTGAGCACCCAGCACACTGAGCACTGAGCACCCTGAGGACTGAGCAACCAGCACCCTGAGTACTGAGCAAACAGCACCCTGAGTACTGAGCAACCAGCACCCTGAGCACTGAGCACCCAGCACCCCGAGCACTGAGCACCCAGCACCCTGAGTACTGAGCACCCTGAGTACTGAGCACCCAGCACCCTGAGCACTGAGCACCCAGCACCCTGAGTACTGAGCACCCTGAGTACTGAGCACCCAGCACCCTGAGTACTGAGCACCCTGAGTACTGAGCACCCAGCACCCTGAGCACTGAGCACCCAGCACACTGAGTACTGAGCACCCAGCACCCTGAGCACTGAGCACCCAGCACCCTGAGTACTGAGCACCGAGCACCCCGAGCACTGAGCATCCAGCACTCTGAGTACTGAGCACCCAGCACCCTGAGTAGTGAGCACCCAGCACCCCGAGTACTGAGCCCCCAGCACCGTGAGTACTGAGCACTGAGCATCCAGCACCCCGAGCACTGAGCACCCTGAGCTCTTAGCACCCTGAGTACTGAGCACCCAGCACCCTGAGTACTGAGCACGCAGCACCCTGAGCACTGAGCACCCAGCACCCCGAGCACTGAGCACCCAGCACCCTGAGCACTGAGCACCCAGCACCCAGAGCACTGAGCACCCAGCACCCTGAGCACTGAGCACCCAGCACCCCGAGTACTGAGCACCGAGCACCCCGAGAACTGAGCACCCAGCACCCCGAGCACTGAGCACTGAGCACCCTGAGCACTGAGCACCCAGCACCCCGAGTACTGAGCACTGAGCACCCTGAGTACTGAGCACCCAGCACCCCGAGTACTGAGCACTGAGCACCATGAGTCCTGAGCTCCCAGCACCCTGAGCACTGAGCACTGAGAACCCTGAGTACTGAGCACCGAGCACCCCGAGCACTGAGCACCCAGCACCCTGAGTACTGAGCACCGAGCTCCCCGAGCACTGATCACCCTGAATACTGAGCACCCAGCACCCTGAGTACTGAGCACCGAGCACCCCGAGCACTGAGCACCCAGCACCCTGAGTACTGAGCACCGAGCACCCCGAGCACTGAGCACCCAGCACCCCGAGCACTGAGCACCCAGCACCCTGAGTACTGAGCACCCAGCACCCCGAGAATGAGCACCCTGAGCACTGAGTACCCAGCACCATGAGTACTGAGCACCCAGCACCCTGAGTACTGAGCACCCAGCACCCTGAGCACTGAGCACCCAGCAACCTGAGTACTGAGCACCCAGCACACTGAGCACTGAGCACCCAGCACCCCGAGCACTGAGCACCCAGCACCGCGAGCACTGAGCACTGAGCACCCTGAGCACTGAGCACCCAGCACCCCGAGTACTGAGCACTGAGCACCCTGAGTACTGAGCACCCAGCACCCCGAGTACTGAGCACTGAGCACCCTGAGTAATGAGCACCCAGCACCCTGAGCACTGAGCACTGAGAACCCTGAGTACTGAGCACCGAGCACCCCGAGCACTGAGCACCCAGCACCCCGAGCACTGAGCACCCAGCACCCTGAGTACTGAGCACTGAGCACCCAGCACCCCGAGCACTGAGCACTCAGCACCCTGTGTACTGAGCACTGAGTACCCAGTACCCCGAGCACTGAGCACCCAGCACCCTGAGCACTGAGCACCCAGCACCCTGAGTACTGAGCACTGAGCACCATGAGTACTGAGCACTGAGCACCCTGAGCACTGAGCACCCAGCTCCCCGAGCACTGAGCACCCAGCACCCTGAGTACTGAGCACACAGCACCCTGAGTACTGAGCACTCAGCACCCTGAGTACTGAGCACCGAGCACCCCGAGCACTGAGCACCCAGCACCCTGAGCACTGAGCACCCTGAGGACTGAGCAACCAGCACCCTGAGTACTCAGCACCCAGCACCCTGAGTACTGAGCACCCAGCATCCTGAGTACTGAGCACCGATCACCCTGAGCACTGAGCACCCAGCACCCCGAGCACTGAGCACCCTGAGTACTGAGCACCCAGCACCCTGAGTACTGAGCACCGAGCTCCCCGAGCACTGAGCACCCTGAGTACTGAGCACACAACACCCCGATCACTGAGCACCCAGCACCCTGAGCACTGAGCACCCAGCACCCTGAGCACTGAGCACCCAGCACCCTGAGTACTGAGCACCCAGCACGCTGAGTACTGAGCACCCAGCACCCCGAGCACTGAGCACACAGCACCCTGAGTACTGAGCACTGAGCACCCAGCACCCCGAGCACTGAGCACCCAGCACCCTGTGTACTGAGCACCGAGCACCCCGAGCACTGAGCACCCAGGACCCCGAGCACTGAGCAAACTGAGCTCTTAGCACCCTGAGTACTGAGCACCCAGCACCCTGAGTACTGAGCACCCAGCACCCTGAGCACTGAGCACCCAGCACCCTGAGTACTGAGCACCCAGCACCCTTAGTACTGAGAACCGAGCACCCCGAGCACTGAGCACCAAGCACCCTGAGCACTGAGCACCCAGCACCCCGAGCATTGAGCACCCAGCACCCTGAGCACTGAGCACCCAGCACCCCGAGTACTGAGCACCGAGCACCCCGAGAACTGAGCACCCAGCACCCCAAGCACTGAGCACTGAGCACCCTGAGCACTGAGCACCCAGCACCCCGAGTACTGAGCACTGAGCACCCTGAGTACTGAGCACCCAGCACCCCGAGAACTGAGCACTGATCACCATGAGTACTGAGCATCCAGCACCCTGAGCACTGAGCACTGAGAACCCTGAGTACTGAGCACGGAGCACCCCGAGCACTGAACACCCAGCACCCTGAGTACTGAGCACCGAGCTCCCCGAGCACTGAGCACCCTGAGTACTGAGCACCCAGCACCCTGAGTACTGAGCACCGAGCACCCCGAGCACTGAGCACCCAGCACCCCGAGCACTGAGCACCCAGCACCCTGAGTACTGAGCACCCAGCACCCCGAGAATGAGCACCCTGAGCACTGAGTACCCAGCACCATGAGTACTGAGCACCCAGCACCCTGAGTATTGAGCACAAAGCACCCTGAGCACTGAGCACCCAGCAACCTGAGTACTGAGCACCCAGCACTCTGAGCACTGAGCACCCAGCACCCCGAGCACTGAGCACCCAGCACCCCGAGCACTGAGCACTGAGCACCCTGAGCACTGAGCACCCAGCACCCCGAGTACTGAGCACTGAGCACCCTGAGTACTGAGCACCCAGCACCCCGAGTACTGAGCACTGAGCACCCTGAGTACTGAGCACCCAGCACCCTGAGCACTGAGCACTGAGAACCCTGAGTACTGAGCACTGAGCACCCCGAGCACTGAGCACCCAGCACCCCGAGCACTGAGCACCCAGCACCCTGAGTACTGAGCACCCAGCACCCCAAACACTGAGCACCGAGCACCCTGAGAACTGAGCACCGAGCACCCTGAGTACTGAGCACCCAGCACCATGAGTACTGAGCAACGAGCACCCAGAGTACTGAGCAACCTGAGTACTGAGCACCCAGCACCCCGAGAATGAGCACCCAGCACCATGAGTACTGAGCACCGAGCACCCTGAGCACTGAGCACCCAGCACCCTGAGCACTGAGCACGGAGCACCCCGAGGACTGAGCACCCAGCACCTTGAGCACTGAGCACCCAGCACCTTGAGTACTGAGCACCGAGCACCCCGAGCCCTGAGCACCCAGCACCCTAAGTAATGAGCACCCAGCACGCTGAGCACTGAGCACCCAGCGCCCCGAGCACTGAGCACCCAGCACCCTGAGTACTGAGCACCCAGCACCCTGAGTACTGAGCACCCAGCACCCCGAGCACTGAGCACCCAGCACCCTGAGCACTGAGCACCCAGCATCCTGAGTACTGAGCCCCCAGCACCCCGAGCACTGAGCACCAAGCACCCTGAGTAATGAGCACCCAGCACCCTGAGTACTGAGCACTGAGCACCCTGAGTACTGAGCACCGAGCTCCCCGAGCACTGATCACCCTGAATACTGAGCACCCAGCACCCTGAGTACTGAGCACCGAGCACCCCGAGCACTGAGCACCCAGCACCCTGAGTACTGAGCACCGAGCACCCCGAGCACTGAGCACCCAGCACCCCGAGCACTGAGCACCCAGCACCCTGAGTACTGAGCACCCAGCACCCCGAGAATGAGCACCCTGAGCACTGAGTACCCAGCACCATGAGTACTGAGCACCCAGCACCCTGAGTACTGAGCACCCAGCACCCTGAGCACTGAGCACCCAGCAACCTGAGTACTGAGCACCCAGCACACTGAGCACTGAGCACCCAGCACCCCGAGCACTGAGCACCCAGCACCGCGAGCACTGAGCACTGAGCACCCTGAGCACTGAGCACCCAGCACCCCGAGTACTGAGCACTGAGCACCCTGAGTACTGAGCACCCAGCACCCCGAGTACTGAGCACTGTGCACCCTGAGTAATGAGCACCCAGCACCCTGAGCACTGAGCACTGAGAACCCTGAGTACTGAGCACCGAGCACCCCGAGCACTGAGCACCCAGCACCCCGAGCACTGAGCACCCAGCACCCTGAGTACTGAGCACTGAGCACCCAGCACCCCGAGCACTGAGCACTCAGCACCCTGTGTACTGAGCACTGAGTACCCAGTACCCCGAGCACTGAGCACCCAGCACCCTGAGCACTGAGCACCCAGCACCCTGAGTACTGAGCACTGAGCACCCTGAGTACTGAGCACTGAGCACCCTGAGCACTGATGACCCAGCTCCCCGAGCACTGAGCACCCAGCACCCTGAGTACTGAGCACACAGCACCCTGAGTACTGAGCACTCAGCACCCTGAGTACTGAGCACCGAGCACCCCGAGCACTGAGCACCCAGCACCCTGAGCACTGAGCACCCTGAGGACTGAGCAACCAGCACCCTGAGTACTCAGCACCCAGCACCCTGAGTACTGAGCACCCAGCATCCTGAGTACTGAGCACCGATCACCCTGAGCACTAAGCACCCAGCACCCCGAGCACTGAGCACCCTGAGTACTGAGCACCCAGCACCCTGAGTACTGAGCACCGAGCTCCCCGAGCACTGAGCACCCTGAGTACTGAGCACACAACACCCCGATCACTGAGCACCCAGCACCCTGAGCACTGAGCACCCAGCACCCTGAGCACTGAGCACCCAGCACCCTGAGTACTGAGCACCCAGCACGCTGAGTACTGAGCACCCAGCACCCCGAGCACTGAGCACACAGCACCCTGAGTACTGAGCACTGAGCACCCAGCACCCCGAGCACTGAGCACCCAGCACCCTGTGTACTGAGCACCGAGCACCCCGAGCACTGAGCACCCAGGACCCCGAGCACTGAGCAAACTGAGCTCTTAGCACCCTGAGTACTGAGCACCCAGCACCCTGAGTACTGAGCACCCAGCACCCTGAGCACTGAGCACCCAGCACCCTGAGTACTGAGCACCCAGCACCCTTAGTACTGAGAACCGAGCACCCCGAGCACTGAGCACCAAGCACCCTGAGCACTGAGCACCCAGCACCCCGAGCATTGAGCACCCAGCACCCTGAGCACTGAGCACCCAGCACCCCGAGTACTGAGCACCAAGCACCCCGAGAACTGAGCACCCAGCACCCCAAGCACTGAGCACTGAGCACCCTGAGCACTGAGCACCCAGCAACCCGAGTACTGAGCACTGAGCACCCTGAGTACTGAGCACCCAGCACCCCGAGAACTGAGCACTGATCACCATGAGTACTGAGCATCCAGCACCCTGAGCACTGAGCACTGAGAACCCTGAGTACTGAGCACGGAGCACCCCGAGCACTGAACACCCAGCACCCTGAGTACTGAGCACCGAGCTCCCCGAGCACTGAGCACCCTGAGTACTGAGCACCCAGCACCCTGAGTACTGAGCACCGAGCACCCCGAGCACTGAGCACCCAGCACCCCGAGCACTGAGCACCCAGCACCCTGAGTACTGAGCACCCAGCACCACGAGAATGAGCACCCTGAGCACTGAGTACCCAGCACCATGAGTACTGAGCACCCAGCACCCTGAGTACTGAGCACAAAGCACCCTGAGCACTGAGCACCCAGCAACCTGAGTACTGAGCACCCAGCACTCTGAGCACTGAGCACCCAGCACCCCGAGCACTGAGCACCCAGCACCCCGAGCACTGAGCACTGAGCACCCTGAGCACTGAGCACCCAGCACCCCGAGTACTGAGCACTGAGCACCCTGAGTACTGAGCACCCAGCACCCCGAGTACTGAGCACTGAGCACCCTGAGTACTGAGCACCCAGCACCCTGAGCACTGAGCACTGAGAACCCTGAGTACTGAGCACTGAGCACCCCGAGCACTGAGCACCCAGCACCCCGAGCACTGAGCACCCAGCACCCTGAGTACTGAGCACCCAGCACCCCAAACACTGAGCACCGAGCACCCTGAGAACTGAGCACCGAGCACCCTGAGTACTGAGCACCCAGCACCATGAGTACTGAGCACCGAGCACCCAGAGTACTGAGCAACCTGAGTACTGAGCACCCAGCACCCCGAGAATGAGCATCCAGCACCATGAGTACTGAGCACCGAGCACCCTGAGCACTGAGCACCCAGCACCCTGAGCACTGAGCACGGAGCACCCCGAGGACTGAGCACCCAGCACCTTGAGCACTGAGCACCCAGCACCTTGAGTACTGAGCACCGAGCACCCCGAGCCCTGAGCACCCAGCACCCTAAGTAATGAGCACCCAGCACCCTGAGCACTGAGCACCCAGCGCCCCGAGCACTGAGCACCCAGCACCCTGAGTACTGAGCACCCAGCACCCTGAGTACTGAGCACCCAGCACCCCGAGCACTGAGCACCCAGCACCCTGAGCACTGAGCACCCAGCATCCTGAGTACTGAGCCACCAGCACCCCGAGCACTGAGCACCAAGCACCCTGAGTAATGAGCACCCAGCACCCTGAGTACTGAGCACTGAGCACCCTGAGCACTGAGCACCCAGCACCCCGAGCACTGAGCACCCAGCACCCTGAGTACTGAGCACCCAGCACCCTGAGTACTGAGCACTCAGCACCCTGAGTACTGAGCACCGAGCACCCCGAGCACTGAGCACCCAGCACCCTGAGCACTGAGCACCCTGAGGACTGAGCAACCAGCACCCTGAGTACTGAGCACCCAGCACCCTGAGTACTGAGCACCCAGCATCCTGAGTACTGAGCACCGATCACCCTGAGCACTGAGCACCCAGCACCCCGAGCACTGAGCACCCAGCACCCTGAGTACTGAGCACCGTGAGTACTGAGCACCCAGCACCCCGAGCACTGAGCACCCAGCACCCTGAGTACTGAGCACCCTGAGTACTGAG
This sequence comes from Microtus oregoni, assembly GCF_018167655.1. Lineage (NCBI taxonomy): Eukaryota > Metazoa > Chordata > Mammalia > Rodentia > Cricetidae > Microtus > Microtus oregoni. The sequence goes on along the minus strand of NW_024544028.1, from coordinate 5,455,124 downwards.
CACCCAGCACCCTGAGTACTGAGCACACTGAGTACTGAGCACCCAGCACCCTGAGCACTGAGCACCCTGAGGACTGAGCAACCAGCACCCTGAGCACTGAGAACCCAGCACACTGAGTACTGACCACCCAGCACCCTGAGCACTGAGCACCCAGCACCCTGAGTACTGAGCACCGAGCACCCCGAGCACTGAGCACCCAGCACCCTGAGTACTGAGCACCCAGCACCCTGAGTAGTGAGCACCCAGCACCCCGACTACTGAGCACCCAGCACCGTGAGTACTGACCACCCAGCACCCTGAGTACTGAGCACCCAGCACCCCGAGCACGAAGCACCCAGCACCCCGAGCACCGAGCACCCAGCACCCTGAGCAGTGAGCACCCAGCACCCTGAGCACTGAGCACCCAGCACCTTGAGTACTGAGCACTGAGCACCCAGCACCCTGAGCACTGAGCACCCAGCACCCTTAATACTAAGCACCCAGCACCCTGAGTACTGAGCACCCAGCACCCTGAGTACTGAGCACCCAGCATACTGAGCACCGAGCACCCCGAGCACTGAGCACCCAGCACCCTTAGTACTGAGCACCCAGCACCCCGAGCACTGAGCACCCAGCACCCTGAGTACTGAGCACCGAGCACCCTGAGTACTGAGCACCCAGTACCCTGAGTACTGAGCACCCAGCGTACTGAGCACCGAGCACCCAGCACCCTGAGTACTGAGCAGCCAGCACCCTGAGCACTGAGCACCCAGCACGCTGAGTACTGAGCACCCAGCACCCTGAGTACTGAGCACTGAGCACCCTGAGTACTGAGCACTGAGCACCATGAGCACTGAGCACCCAGCACCCCGAGCACTGAGCACCCAGCACCCTGAGTACTGAGCAACCAGCACCCTGAGTACTGAGCACTCAGCACCCTGAGTACTGAGCACCGAGCACCCCGAGCCCTGAGCACCAAGCACCCTGAGCACTGAGGACCCTGAGGACTGAGCAACCAGCACCCTGAGTACTGAGCACCCAGCACCCTGAGTACTGACCACCCAGCATCCTGAGTACTGAGCACCGATCACCCTGAGCACTGAGCACCCAGCACCCCGAGCACTGAGCACCCAGCACCCCGAGCACGGAGCATCCAGGACACCGAGCACTGAGTACTGAGCACCCAGCACCCTGAGTACTGAGGACCGAGCTCCGCGAGCACTGAGCACCCTGAGTACTGAGCACCCAGAACCCCGATCACTGAGCACCCAGCACCCTGAGCACTGAGCACCCAGCACCCTGAGCACTGAGCACCCAGCACCCTGAGTACTGAGCACCCAGCACGCTGAGTACTGAGCACCCAGCACCCCGAGCACTGAGCACCCAGCACCCTGAGTACTGAGCACTGAGCACCCAGCACCCCGAGCACTGAGCACCCAGCACCCTGTGTACTGAGAACCGAGCACCCCGAGCACTGAGCACCCAGCACACTGAGCGCTCAGCACCCGGCACCCCGAGCACTGAGCACCCAGCACCCTGAGCACTGAGCACCCAGCACCCTGAGCACTGACCACCCAGCACCCAGAGCACTGAGCACCCAGCACACTGAGCACTGAGCACCCAGCACCCTGAGTACTGAGCACCCAGCACCCTGAGTACTGAGCACCCAGCACCCCGAGGACTGAGCACCCAGCACCCTGTGCACTGAGCACTGAGCATCCAGCACCCCGAGCACTGAGCACCCTGAGCTCTTAGCACCCTGAGTACTGAGCACCCAGCACCCTGAGTACATAGCACCCAGCACCCTGAGCACTGAGCACCCAGCACCCTGAGTACTGAGCACCAAGCACCCTGAGTACTGAGCACCGAGCACCCCGAGCACTGAGCACCCAGCACACTGAGCACTGAGCACCCAGCACCCCGAGCACTGAGCACCCAGCACCCTGAGCACTGAGCACCCAGCACCCCGAGTACTGAGCACCGAGCACCCCGAGAACTGAGCACCCAGCACCCCGAGCACTGAGCACTGAGCACCCTGAGCACTGAGCACCCAGCACCCCGAGTACTGATCACTGAGCACCCTGAGTACTGAGCAACCAGCACCCCGAGTACTGAGCACTGAGCACCATGAGTACTGAGCACCCAGCACCCTGAGCACTGAGCACTGAGAACCCTGAGTACTGAGCACCGAGCACCCCGAGCACTGAACACCCAGCACCCTGAGTACTGAGCACCGAGCTCCCCGAGCACTGAGCACCCTGAGCACTGAGCACCCAGCACCCTGAGTACTGAGCACCGAGCACCCCGAGCACTGAGCACCCAGCACCCCGAGCACTGAGCACCCAGCACCCCGAGCACTAAGCACCCAGCACCCCGAGCACCGAGCACCCAGCATCCTGAGCAGTGAGCACCCAGCACCCTGAGCACTGAGCACTGAGAACCCTGAGTACTGAGCACCGAGCACCCCGAGCACTGAACACCCAGCACCCTGAGTAGTGAGCACCCAGCACCCCGACTACTGAGCACCCAGCACCGTGAGTACTGACCACCCAGCACCCTGAGTACTGAGCACCCAGCACCCCGAGCACTAAGCACCCAGCACCCCGAGCACCGAGCACCCAGCATCCTGAGCAGTGAGCACCCAGCACCCTGAGCACTGAGCACCCAGCACCTTGAGTACTGAGCACTGAGCACCCAGCACCCTGAGCACTGAGCACCCAGCACCCTTAATACTAAGCACCCAGCACCCTTAGTACTGAGCACCCAGCACCCTGAGTACTGAGCACCCAGCATACTGAGCACCGAGCACCCCGAGCACTGAGCACCCAGTACCCTTAGTACTGAGCACCCAGCACCCTGAGCACTGAGCACCCAGCACCCTGAGTACTGAGCACCGAGCACCCTGAGTACTGAGCACCCAGCACCCTGAGTACTGAGCACCCAGCGTACTGAGCACCGAGCACCCAGCACCCTGAGTACTGAGCAGCCAGCACCCTGAGCACTGAGCACCCAGCACCCTGAGTACTGAGCACCCAGCACCCTGAGTACTGAGCACTGAGCACCCTGAGTACTGAGCACCCAGCGTACTGAGCACCGAGTACCCCGAGCACTGAGCACCCAGCACCCTGAGTACTGAGCACCCAGCACCCCGAGCACTGAGCACCGAGCACCCTGAGTACTGAGCACCCAGCACCCTGAGTACTGAGCACCCAGCGTACTGAGCACCGAGCACCCAGCACCCTGAGTACTGAGCACCCAGCACCCTGAGCACTGAGCACCCAGCACCCTGAGTACTGAGCACCCTGAGTACTGAGCACCCTGAGCACTGAGCACCCAGCACCCCGAGCACTGAGCAATCAGCACCCTGAGTACTGAGCACCCAGCACCCTGAGTACTGAGCACCCAGCACCCCGAGCATTGAGCACCCAGCACCCTGAGCACTGAGCACCCAGCACCCTGAGTACTGAGCACCCAGCACCCCGAGCACCGAGCACCCAGCACCCTGAGCAGTGAGCACCCAGCACCCTGAGCACTGAGCACCCAGCACCTTGAGTACTGAGCACTGAGCACCCAGCACCCTGAGCACTGAGCACCCAGCACCCTTAATACTAAGCACCCAGCACCCTGAGTACTGAGCACCCAGCACCCTGAGTACTGAGCACCCAGCATACTGAGCACCGAGCACCCCGAGCACTGAGCACCCAGCACCCTTAGTACTGAGCACCCAGCACCCCGAGCACTGAGCACCCAGCACCCTGAGTACTGAGCACCGAGCACCCTGAGTACTGAGCACCCAGTACCCTGAGTACTGAGCACCCAGCGTACTGAGCACCGAGCACCCAACACCCTGAGTACTGAGCAGCCAGCACCCTGAGCACTGAGCACCCAGCACGCTGAGTACTGAGCACCCAGCACCCTGAGTACTGAGCACTGAGCACCCTGAGTACTGAGCACTGAGCACCAAGAGCACTGAGCACCCAGCACCCCGAGCACTGAGCACCCAGCACCCTGAGTACTGAGCAACCAGCACCCTGAGTACTGAGCACTCAGCACCCTGAGTACTGAGCACCGAGCACCCCGAGCCCTGAGCACCAAGCACCCTGAGCACTGAGCACCCTGAGGACTGAGCAACCAGCACCCTGAGTACTGAGCACCCAGCACCCTGAGTACTGACCACCCAGCATCCTGAGTACTGAGCACCGATCACCCTGAGCACTGAGCACCCAGCACCCCGAGCACTGAGCACCCAGCACCCCGAGCACGGAGCATCCAGGACACCGAGCACTGAGTACTGAGCACCCAGCACCCTGAGTACTGAGGACCGAGCTCCGCGAGCACTGAGCACCCTGAGTACTGAGCACCCAGAACCCCGATCACTGAGCACCCAGCAACCTGAGCACTGAGCACCCAGCACCCTGAGCACTGAGCACCCAGCACCCTGAGTACTGAGCACCCAGCACGCTGAGTACTGAGCACCCAGCACCCCGAGCACTGAGCACCCAGCACCCTGAGTACTGAGCACTGAGCACCCAGCACCCCGAGCACTGAGCACCCAGCACCCTGTGTACTGAGAACCGAGCACCCCGAGCACTGAGCACCCAGCACACTGAGCGCTCAGCACCCGGCACCCCGAGCACTGAGCACCCAGCACCCTGAGCACTGAGCACCCAGCACCCTGAGCACTGACCACCCAGCACCCAGAGCACTGAGCACCCAGCACACTGAGCACTGAGCACCCAGCACCCTGAGTACTGAGCACCCAGCACCCTGAGTACTGAGCACCCAGCACCCCGAGGACTGAGCACCCAGCACCCTGTGCACTGAGCACTGAGCATCCAGCACCCCGAGCACTGAGCACCCTGAGCTCTTAGCACCCTGAGTACTGAGCACCCAGCACCCTGAGTACTTAGCACCCAGCACCCTGAGCACTGAGCACCCAGCACCCTGAGTACTGAGCACCAAGCACCCTGAGTACTGAGCACCGAGCACCCCGAGCACTGAGCACCCAGCACACTGAGCACTGAGCACCCAGCACCCCGAGCACTGAGCACCCAGCACCCTGAGCACTGAGCACCCAGCACCCCGAGTACTGAGCACCGAGCACCCCGAGAACTGAGCACCCAGCACCCCGAGCACTGAGCACTGAGCACCCTGAGCACTGAGCACCCAGCACCCCGAGTACTGATCACTGAGCACCCTGAGTACTGAGCAACCAGCACCCCGAGTACTGAGCACTGAGCACCATGAGTACTGAGCACCCAGCACCCTGAGCACTGAGCACTGAGAACCCTGAGTACTGAGCACCGAGCACCCCGAGCACTGAACACCCAGCACCCTGAGTACTGAGCACCGAGCTCCCCGAGCACTGAGCACCCTGAGCACTGAGCACCCAGCACCCTGAGTACTGAGCACCGAGCACCCCGAGCACTGAGCACCCAGCACCCCGAGCACTGAGCACCCAGCACCCTGAGTACTGAGCACCCAGCACCCCGAGAATGAGCACCCTGAGCACTGAGTACCCAGCACCATGAGTACTGAGCACCCAGCACCCTGAGTACTGAGCACCCAGCATCCTGAGTACTGAGCACCGATCACCCTGAGCACTGAGCACCCAGCACCCCGAGAACTGAGCACCCAGCAACCTGAGTACTGAGCACCGTGAGTACTGAGCACCCAGCACCCCGAGCACAGAGCACCCAGCACCCTGAGTACTGAGCACCCTGAGTACTGAGCACCCAGCACCCTGAGTACTGAGCACACTGAGTACTGAGCACCCAGCACCCTGAGCACTGAGCACCCTGAGGAATGAGCAACCAGCACCCTGAGCACTGAGCACCCAGCACACTGAGTACTGACCACCCAGCACCCTGAGCACTGAGCACCCAGCACCCTGAGTACTGAGCACCGAGCACCCCGAGCACTGAGCACCCAGCACCCTGAGTACTGAGCACCCAGCACCCTGAGTAGTGAGCACCCAGCACCCCGACTACTGAGCACCCAGCACCGTGAGTACTGACCACCCAGCACCCTGAGTACTGAGCACCCAGCACCCCGAGCACTAAGCACCCAGCACCCCGAGCACCGAGCACCCAGCATCCTGAGCAGTGAGCACCCAGCACCCTGAGCACTGAGCACCCAGCACCTTGAGTACTGAGCACTGAGCACCCAGCACCCTGAGCACTGAGCACCCAGCACCCTTAATACTAAGCACCCAGCACCCTTAGTACTGAGCACCCAGCACCCTGAGTACTGAGCACCCAGCATACTGAGCACCGAGCACCCCGAGCACTGAGCACCCAGTACCCTTAGTACTGAGCACCCAGCACCCTGAGCACTGAGCACCCAGCACCCTGAGTACTGAGCACCGAGCACCCTGAGTACTGAGCACCCAGCACCCTGAGTACTGAGCACCCAGCGTACTGAGCACCGAGCACCCAGCACCCTGAGTACTGAGCAGCCAGCACCCTGAGCACTGAGCACCCAGCACCCTGAGTACTGAGCACCCAGCACCCTGAGTACTGAGCACTGAGCACCCTGAGTACTGAGCACCCAGCGTACTGAGCACCGAGTACCCCGAGCACTGAGCACCCAGCACCCTGAGTACTGAGCACCCAGCACCCCGAGCACTGAGCACCGAGCACCCTGAGTACTGAGCACCCAGCACCCTGAGTACTGAGCACCCAGCGTACTGAGCACCGAGCACCCAGCACCCTGAGTACTGAGCACCCAGCACCCTGAGCACTGAGCACCCAGCACCCTGAGTACTGAGCACCCTGAGTACTGAGCACCCTGAGCACTGAGCACCCAGCACCCCGAGCACTGAGCAATCAGCACCCTGAGTACTGAGCACCCAGCACCCTGAGTACTGAGCACCCAGCATCCTGAGTACTGAGCACCGATCACCCTGAGCACTGAGCACCCAGCACCCCGAGCACTGAGCACCCTGAGTACTGAGCACCCAGCAGCCTGAGTACTGAGCACTAAGCACCCAGAGCACTGAGCACCCAGCACCCCGAGCACGGAGCACCCAGGACCCCGAGCACTGAGTACTGAGCACCCAGCACCCTGAGTACTGAGCACCGAGCTCCCCGAGCACTGAGCACCCTGAGTACTGAGCACCCAGAACCCCGATCACTGAGCACCCAGCACCCTGAGCACTGAGCACCCAGCACCCTGAACACTGAGCACCCAGCACCCTGAGTGCTGAGCACCCAGCACCCTGAGTACTGAGCACCCAGCACCCCGAGCACTGAGCACCCAGCACCCTGTGTACTGAGCACCGAGCACCCCGAACACTGAGCACCCAACACCCTGTGTACTGAGCACCGAGCACCCCGAGCACTGAGCACCCAGCACCCTGAGCACTCAGCACCCAGCACCCTGAGCACTGAGCACCCAGCTCCCTGAGCACTGAGGACCCAGCACCCTGAGCACTGAGCACCCAGCACCCAGAGCACTGAGCACCCAGCACCCTGAGCACTGAGCACCCAGCACCCTTTGTACTGAGCACCCAGCACCCTGAGTACTGAGCACCCAGCACCCCGAGGACTGAGCACCCAGCACCCTGTGCACTGAGCACTGAGCATCCAGCACCCCGAGCACTGAGCACCCTGAGCTCTTAGCACCCTGAGTACTGAGCACCAAGCACCCTGAGTACTGAGCACGCAGCACCCTGAGCACTGAGCACCCAGCACCCCGAGAACTGAGCACCCAGCACCCTGAGCACTGAGCACCCAGCACCCAGAGCACTGAGCACCCAGCACCCTGAGCACTGAGCACCCAGCACCCCGAGTACTGAGCACCGAGCACCCCGAGAACTGAGCACCCAGCACCCCGAGCACTGAGCAAAGAGCACCCTGAGCACTGAGCACCCAGCACCCCGAGTACTGAGCACTGAGCACCCTGAGTACTGAGCACCCAGCACCCCGAGTACTGAGCACTGAGCACCATGAGTCCTGAGCTCCCAGCACCCTGAGCACTGAGCACTGAGAACCCTGAGTACTGAGCACCGAGCACCCCGAGCACTGAGCACCCAGCACCCTGAGTACTGAGCACCGAGCTCACCGAGCACTGATCACCCTGAGTACTGAGCACCGAGCACCCCGAGCACTGAGCACCCAGCACCCTGAGTACTGAGCACCGAGCACCCCGAGCACTGAGCACCCAGCACCCCGAGCACTGAGCACCCAGCACCCTGAGTACTGAGCACCCAGCACCCCGAGAATGAGCACCCTGAGCACTGAGTACCCAGCACCATGAGTACTGAGCACCCAGCACCCTGAGTACTGAGCACCCAGCACCCTGAGCACTGAGCACCCAGCAACCTGAGTACTGAGCACCCAGCACACTGAGCACTGAGCACCCAGCACCCCGAGCACTGAGCACCCAGCACCGCGAGCACTGAGCACTGAGCACCCTGAGCACTGAGCACCCAGCACCCCGAGTACTGAGCACTGAGCACCCTGAGTACTGAGCACCCAGCACCCCGAGTACTGAGCACTGAGCACCCTGAGTAATGAGCACCCAGCACCCTGAGCACTGAGCACTGAGAACCCTGAGTACTGAGCACCGAGCACCCCGAGCACTGAGCACCCAGCACCCCGAGCACTGAGCACCCAGCACTCTGAGTACTGAGCACTGAGCACCCAGCACCCCGAGCACTGAGCACTCAGCACCCTGTGTACTGAGCACTGAGTACCCAGTACCCCGAGCACTGAGCACCCAGCACCCTGAGCACTGAGCACCCAGCACCCTGAGTACTGAGCACTGAGCACCCTGAGTACTGAGCACTGAGCACCATGAGCACTGAGCACCCAGCTCCCCGAGCACTGAGCACCCAGCACCCTGAGTACTGAGCACACAGCACCCTGAGTACTGAGCCCTCAGCACCCTGAGTACTGAGCACCGAGCACCCCGAGCACTGAGCACCCAGCACCCTGAGCACTGAGCACCCTGAGGACTGAGCAACCAGCACCCTGAGTACTCAGCACCCAGCACCCTGAGTACTGAGCACCCAGCATCCTGAGTACTGAGCACCGATCACCCTGAGCACTGAGCACCCAGCACCCCGAGCACTGAGCACCCTGAGTACTGAGCACCCAGCACCCTGAGTACTGAGCACCGAGCTCCCCGAGCACTGAGCACCCAGCACCCTGAGCACTGAGCACCCAGCACCCTGAGCACTGAGCACCCAGCAACCTGAGTACTGAGCACCCAGCACGCTGAGTACTGAGCACCCAGCACCTCGAGCACTGAGCACACAGCACCCTGAGTACTGAGCACTGAGCACCCAGCACCCCGAGCACTGAGCACCCAGCACCCTGTGTACTGAGCACCGAGCACCCCGAGCACTGAGCACCCAGGACCCCGAGCACTGAGCAAACTGAGCTCTTAGCACCCTGAGTACTGAGCACCCAGCACCCTGAGTACTGAGCACCCAGCACCCTGAGCACTGAGCACCCAGCACCCTGAGTACTGAACACCCAGCACCCTTAGTACTGAGAACCGAGCACCCCGAGCACTGAGCACCAAGCACCCTGAGCACTGAGCACCCAGCACCCCGAGCATTGAGCACCCAGCACCCTGAGCACTGAGCACCCAGCACCCCGAGTACTGAGCACCGAGCACCCCGAGAACTGAGCACCCAGCACCCCAAGCACTCAGCACTGAGCACCCTGAGCACTGAGCACCCAGCACCCCGAGTACTGAGCACTGAGCACCCTGAGTACTGAGCACCCAGCATACTGAGCACCGAGCACCCCGAGCACTGAGCACCCAGTACCCTTAGTACTGAGCACCCAGCACCCTGAGCACTGAGCACCCAGCACCCTGAGTACTGAGCACCGAGCACCCTGAGTACTGAGCACCCAGCACCCTGAGTACTGAGCACCCAGCGTACTGAGCACCGAGCACCCAGCACCCTGAGTACTGAGCAGCCAGCACCCTGAGCACTGAGCACCCAGCACCCTGAGTACTGAGCACCCAGCACCCTGAGTACTGAGCACTGAGCACCCTGAGTACTGAGCACCCAGCGTACTGAGCACCGAGTACCCCGAGCACTGAGCACCCAGCACCCTGAGTACTGAGCACCCAGCACCCCGAGCACTGAGCACCGAGCACCCTGAGTACTGAGCACCCAGCACCCTGAGTACTGAGCACCCAGCGTACTGAGCACCGAGCACCCAGCACCCTGAGTACTGAGCACCCAGCACCCTGAGCACTGAGCACCCAGCACCCTGAGTACTGAGCACCCTGAGTACTGAGCACCCTGAGCACTGAGCACCCAGCACCCCGAGCACTGAGCAATCAGCACCCTGAGTACTGAGCACCCAGCACCCTGAGTACTGAGCACCCAGCATCCAGAGTACTGAGCACCGATCACCCTGAGCACTGAGCACCCAGCACCCCGAGCACTGAGCACCCTGAGTACTGAGCACCCAGCAGCCTGAGTACTGAGCACTAAGCACCCAGAGCACTGAGCACCCAGCACCCCGAGCACGGAGCACCCAGGACCCCGAGCACTGAGTACTGAGCACCCAGCACCCTGAGTACTGAGCACCGAGCTCCCCGAGCACTGAGCACCCTGAGTACTGAGCACCCAGAACCCCGATCACTGAGCACCCAGCACCCTGAGCACTGAGCACCCAGCACCCTGAACACTGAGCACCCAGCACCCTGAGTGCTGAGCACCCAGCACCCTGAGTACTGAGCACCCAGCACCCCGAGCACTGAGCACCCAGCACCCTGTGTACTGAGCACCGAGCACCCCGAACACTGAGCACCCAACACCCTGTGTACTGAGCACCGAGCACCCCGAGCACTGAGCACCCAGCACCCTGAGCACTCAGCACCCAGCATCCTGAGCACTGAGCACCCAGCTCCCTGAGCACTGAGGACCCAGCACCCTGAGCACTGAGCACCCAGCACCCAGAGCACTGAGCACCCAGCACCCTGAGCACTGAGCACCCAGCACCCTGAGTACTGAGCACCCAGCACCCTGAGTACTGAGCACCCAGCACCCCGAGGACTGAGCACCCAGCACCCTGTGCACTGTGCACTGAGCATCCAGCACCCCGAGCACTGAGCACCCTGAGCTCTTAGCACCCTGAGTACTGAGCACCAAGCACCCTGAGTACTGAGCACGCAGCACCCTGAGCACTGAGCACCCAGCACCCCGAGAACTGAGCACCCAGCACCCTGAGCACTGAGCACCCAGCACCCAGAGCACTGAGCACCCAGCACCCTGAGCACTGAGCACCCAGCACCCCGAGTACTGAGCACCGAGCACCCCGAGAACTGAGCACCCAGCACCCCGAGCACTGAGCAAAGAGCACCCTGAGCACTGAGCACCCAGCACCCCGAGTACTGAGCACTGAGCACCCTGAGTACTGAGCACCCAGCACCCCGAGTACTGAGCACTGAGCACCATGAGTCCTGAGCTCCCAGCACCCTGAGCACTGAGCACTGAGAACCCTGAGTACTGAGCACCGAGCACCCCGAGCACTGAGCACCCAGCACCCTGAGTACTGAGCACCGAGCTCACCGAGCACTGATCACCCTGAATACTGAGCACCCAGCACCCTGAGTACTGAGCACCGAGCACCCCGAGCACTGAGCACCCAGCACCCTGAGTACTGAGCACCGAGCACCCCGAGCACTGAGCACCCAGCACCCCGAGCACTGAGCACCCAGCACCCTGAGTACTGAGCACCCAGCACCCCGAGAATGAGCACCCTGAGCACTGAGTACCCAGCACCATGAGTACTGAGCACCCAGCACCCTGAGTACTGAGCACCCAGCACCCTGAGCACTGAGCACCCAGCAACCTGAGTACTGAGCACCCAGCACACTGAGCACTGAGCACCCAGCACCCCGAGCACTGAGCACCCAGCACCGCGAGCACTGAGCACTGAGCACCCTGAGCACTGAGCACCCAGCACCCCGAGTACTGAGCACTGAGCACCCTGAGTACTGAGCACCCAGCACCCCGAGTACTGAGCACTGAGCACCCTGAGTAATGAGCACCCAGCACCCTGAGCACTGAGCACTGAGAACCCTGAGTACTGAGCACCGAGCACCCCGAGCACTGAGCACCCAGCACCCCGAGCACTGAGCACCCAGCACTCTGAGTACTGAGCACTGAGCACCCAGCACCCCGAGCACTGAGCACTCAGCACCCTGTGTACTGAGCACTGAGTACCCAGTACCCCGAGCACTGAGCACCCAGCACCCTGAGCACTGAGCACCCAGCACCCTGAGTACTGAGCACTGAGCACCCTGAGTACTGAGCACTGAGCACCATGAGCACTGAGCACCCAGCTCCCCGAGCACTGAGCACCCAGCACCCTGAGTACTGAGCACACAGCACCCTGAGTACTGAGCCCTCAGCACCCTGAGTACTGAGCACCGAGCACCCCGAGCACTGAGCACCCAGCACCCTGAGCACTGAGAACCCTGAGGACTGAGCAACCAGCACCCTGAGTACTCAGCACCCAGCACCCTGAGTACTGAGCACCCAGCATCCTGAGTACTGAGCACCGATCACCCTGAGCACTGAGCACCCAGCACCCCGAGCACTGAGCACCCTGAGTACTGAGCACCCAGCACCCTGAGTACTGAGCACCGAGCTCCCCGAGCACTGAGCACCCTGAGTACTGAGCACACAACACCCCGATCACTGAGCACCCAGCACCCTGAGCACTGAGCACCCAGCACCCTGAGCACTGAGCACCCAGCAACCTGAGTACTGAGCACCCAGCACGCTGAGTACTGAGCACCCAGCACCTCGAGCACTGAGCACACAGCACCCTGAGTACTGAGCACTGAGCACCCAGCACCCCGAGCACTGAGCACCCAGCACCCTGTGTACTGAGCACCGAGCACCCCGAGCACTGAGCACCCAGGACCCCGAGCACTGAGCAAACTGAGCTCTTAGCACCCTGAGTACTGAGCACCCAGCACCCTGAGTACTGAGCACCCAGCACCCTGAGCACTGAGCACCCAGCACCCTGAGTACTGAACACCCAGCACCCTTAGTACTGAGAACCGAGCACCCCGAGCACTGAGCACCAAGCACCCTGAGCACTGAGCACCCAGCACCCCGAGCATTGAGCACCCAGCACCCTGAGCACTGAGCACCCAGCACCCCGAGTACTGAGCACCGAGCACCCCGAGAACTGAGCACCCAGCACCCCAAGCACTCAGCACTGAGCACCCTGAGCACTGAGCACCCAGCACCCCGAGTACTGAGCACTGAGCACCCTGAGTACTGAGCACCCAGCACCCCGAGAACTGAGCACTGATCACCATGAGTACTGAGCATCCAGCACCCTGAGCACTGAGCACTGAGAACCCTGAGTACTGAGCACCGAGCACCCCGAGCACTGAACACCCAGCACCCTGAGTACTGAGCACCGAGCTCCCCGAGCACTGAGCACCCTGAGTACTGAGCACCCAGCACCCTGAGTACTGAGCACCAAGCACCGCGAGCACTGAGCACCCAGCACCCCGAGCACTGAGCACCCAGCACCCTGAGTACTGAGCACCCAGCACCCCGAGAATGAGCACCCTGAGCACTGAGTACCCAGCACCATGAGTACTGAGCACCCAGCACCCTGAGTACTGAGCACAAAGCACCCTGAGCACTGAGCACCCAGCAACCTGAGTACTGAGCACCCAGCACTCTGAGCACTGAGCACCCAGCACCCCGAGCACTGAGCACCCAGCACCCCGAGCACTGAGCACTGAGCACCCTGAGCACTGAGCACCCAGCACCCCGAGTACTGAGCACTGAGCACCCTGAGTACTGAGCACCCAGCACCCCGAGTACTGAGCACTGAGCACCCTGAGTACTGAGCACCCAGCACCCTGAGCACTGAGCACTGAGAACCCTGAGTACTGAGCACTGAGCACCCCGAGCACTGAGCACCCAGCACCCCGAGCACTGAGCACCCAGCACCCTGAGTACTGAGCACCCAGCACCCCAAACACTGAGCACCGAGCACCCTGAGAACTGAGCACCGAGCACCCTGAGTACTGAGCACCCAGCACCATGAGTACTGAGCACCGAGCACCCCGAGAATGAGCACCCAGCACCATGAGTACTGAGCACCGAGCAACCTGAGCACTGAGCACCCAGCACCCCGAGAATGAGCACCCAGCACCATGAGTACTGAGCACCGAGCAACCTGAGCACTGAGCACCCTGCACCCTGAGCACTGAGCACGGAGCACGGCGAGGACTGAGCACCCAGCACCTTGAGCACTGAGCACCCAGCACCTTGAGTACTGAGCACCGAGCACCCCGAGCCCTGAGCACCCAGCACCCTAAGTAATGAGCACCCAGCACCCTGAGCACTGAGCACCCAGCGCCCCGATCACTGAGCACCCAGCACCCTGAGTACTGAGCACCCAGCACCCTGAGTACTGAGCACCCAGCACCCCGAGCACTGAGCACCCAGCACCCTGAGCACTGAGCACCCAGCATCCTGAGTACTGAGCACTGAGCACCCTGAGCACTGAGCACCCAGCACCCCGAGCACTGAGCACCCAGCACCCTGAGTACTGAGCACCCAGCACCCTGAGTACTGAGCACTCAGCACCCTGAGTACTGAGCACCGAGCACCCCGAGCACTGAGCACCCAGCACCCTGAGCACTGAGCACCCTGAGGACTGAGCAACCAGCACCCTGAGTACTGAGCACCCAGCATCCTGAGTACTGAGCACCGATCACCCTGAGCACTGAGCACCCAGCACCCCGAGCACTGAGCACCCAGCACCCTGAGTACTGAGCACCGTGAGTACTGAGCACCCAGCACCCCAAGCACTGAGCACCCAGCACCCTGAGTACTGAGCACCCTGAGTACTGAGCACCCAGCACCCTGAGTACTGAGCACACTGAGTACTGAGCACCCAGCACCCTGAGCACTGAGCACCCTGAGGACTGACCAACCAGCACCCTGAGCACTGAGCACCCAGCACACTGAGTACTGACCACCCAGCACCCTGAGCACTGAGCACCCAGCACCCTGAGTACTGAGCACCGAGCACCCCGAGCACTGAGCACCCAGCACCCTGAGTACTGAGCACCCAGCACCCTGAGTAGTGAGCACCCAGCACCCCGACTACTGAGCACCCAGCACCGTGAGTACTGACCACCCAGCACCCTGAGTACTGAGCACCCAGCACCCCGAGCACGAAGCACCCAGCACCCCGAGCACCGAGCACCCAGCACCCTGAGCAGTGAGCACCCAGCACCCTGAGCACTGAGCACCCAGCACCTTGAGTACTGAGCACTGAGCACCAAGCACCCTGAGCACTGAGCACCCAGCACCCTTAATACTAAGCACCCAGCACCCTGAGTACTGAGCACCCAGCACCCTGAGTACTGAGCACCCAGCATACTGAGCACCGAGCACCCCGAGCACTGAGCACCCAGCACCCTTAGTACTGAGCACCCAGCACCCCGAGCACTGAGCACCCAGCACCCTGAGTACTGAGCACCGAGCACCCTGAGTACTGAGCACCCAGTACCCTGAGTACTGAGCACCCAGCGTACTGAGCACCTAGCAGCCAGCACCCTGAGTACTGAGCAGCCAGCACCCTGAGCACTGAGCACCCAGCACGCTGAGTACTGAGCACCCAGCACCCTGAGTACTGTGCACTGAGCACCCTGAGTACTGAGCACTGAGCACCATGAGCAGTGAGCACCCAGCACCCCGAGCACTGAGCACCCAGCACCCTGAGTACTGAGCAACCTGCACCCTGAGTACTGAGCACTCAGCACCCTGAGTACTGAGCACCGAGCTCCCCGAGCCCTGAGCACCCAGCACCCTGAGCACTGAGCACCCTGAGGACTGAGCAACCAGCACCCTGAGTACTGAGCACCCAGCACCCTGAGTACTGAGCACCCAGCATCCTGAGTACTGAGCACCGATCACCCTGAGCACTGAGCACCCAGCACCCCGAGCACTGAGCACCCTGAGTACTGAGCACCCAGCACCCTGAGTACTGAGCACTAAGCACCCAGAGCACTGAGCACCCAGCACCCCGAGCACGGAGCATCCAGGACCCCGAGCACTGAGTACTGAGCACCCAGCACCCTGAGTACTGAGCACCGAGCTCCGCGAGCACTGAGCACCCTGAGTACTGAGCACCCAGAACCCCGATCACTGAGCACCCAGCACCCTGAGCACTGAGCACCCAGCACCCTGAGCACTGAGCACCCAGCACCCTGAGTACTGAGCACCCAGCACGCTGAGTACTGAGCACCCAGCACCCCGAGCACTGAGAACCCAGCACCCTGAGTACTGAGCACTGAGCACCCAGCACCCTGTGTACTGAGAACCGAGCACCCCGAGCACTGAGCACCCAGCACACTGAGCGCTCAGCACCCGGCACCCCGAGCACTGAGCACCCAGCACCCTGAGCACTGAGCACCCAGCACCCTGAGCACTGACCACCCAGCACCCAGAGCACTGAGCACCCAGCACACTGAGCACTGAGCACCCAGCACCCTGAGTACTTAGCACCCAGCACCCTGAGTACTGAGCACCCAGCACCCCGAGGACTGAGCACCCAGCACCCTGTGCACTGAGCACTGAGCATCCAGCACCCCGAGCACTGAGCACCCTGAGCTCTTAGCACCCTGAGTACTGAGCACCCAGCACCCTGAGTACTTAGCACCCAGCACCCTGAGCACTGAGCACCCAGCACCCTGAGTACTGAGCACCAAGCACCCTGAGTACTGAGCACCGAGCACCCCGAGCACTGAGCACCCAGCACACTGAGCACTGAGCACCCAGCACCCCGAGCACTGAGCACCCAGCACCCTGAGCACTGAGCACCCAGCACCCCGAGTACTGAGCACCGAGCACCCCGAGAACTGAGCACCCAGCACCCCGAGCACTGAGCACTGAGCACCCTGAGCACTGAGCACCCAGCACCCCGAGTACTGATCACTGAGCACCCTGAGTACTGAGCAACCAGCACCCCGAGTACTGAGCACTGAGCACCATGAGTACTGAGCACCCAGCACCCTGAGCACTGAGCACTGAGAACCCTGAGTACTGAGCACCGAGCACCCCGAGCACTGAACACCCAGCACCCTGAGTACTGAGCACCGATCTCCCCGAGCACTGAGCACCCTGAGCACTGAGCACCCAGCACCCTGAGTACTGAGCACCGAGCACCCCGAGCACTGAGCACCCAGCACCCCGAGCACTGAGCACCCAGCACCCTGAGTACTGAGCACCCAGCACCCCGAGAATGAGCACCCTGAGCACTGAGTACCCAGCACCATGAGTACTGAGCACCCAGCACCCTGAGTACTGAGCACCCAGCATCCTGAGTACTGAGCACCGATCACCCTGAGCACTGAGCACCCAGCACCCCGAGCACTGAGCACCCAGCACCCTGAGTACTGAGCACCGTGAGTACTGAGCACCCAGCACCCCGAGCACTGAGCACCCAGCACCCTGAGTACTGAGCACCCTGAGTACTGAGCACCCAGCACCCTGAGTACTGAGCACACTGAGTACTGAGCACCCAGCACCCTGAGCACTGAGCACCCTGAGGACTGAGCAACCAGCACCCTGAGCACTGAGCACCCAGCACACTGAGTACTTACCACCCAGCACCCTGAGCACTGAGCACCCAGCACCCTGAGTAGTGAGCACCGAGCACCCCGAGCACTGAGCACCCAGCACCCTGAGTACTGAGCACCCAGCACCCTGAGTAGTGAGCACCCAGCACCCCGACTACTGAGCACCCAGCACCGTGAGTACTGACCACCCAGCACCCTGAGTACTGAGCACCCAGCACCCCGAGCACTAAGCACCAAGCACCCCGAGCACCGAGCACCCAGCATCCTGAGCAGTGAGCACCCAGCACCCTGAGCACTGAGCACCCAGCACCTTGAGTACTGAGCACTGAGCAACCAGCACCCTGAGCACTGAGCACCCAGCACCCTTAATACTAAGCACCCAGCACCCTTAGTACTGAGCACCCAGCACCCTGAGTACTGAGCACCCAGCATACTGAGCACCGAGCACCCCGAGCACTGAGCACCCAGCACCCTTAGTACTGAGCACCCAGCACCCCGAGCACTGAGCACCCAGCACCCTGAGTACTGAGCACCGAGCACCCTGAGTACTGAGCACCCAGCACCCTGAGTACTGAGCACCCAGCGTACTGAGCACCGAGCACCCAGCACCCTGAGTACTGAGCAGCCAGCACCCTGAGCACTGAGCACCCAGCACCCTGAGTACTGAGCACCCAGCACCCTGAGTACTGAGCACTGAGCACCCTGAGTACTGAGCACTGAGCACCATGAGCACTGAGCACCCAGCACCCCGAGCACTGAGCACCCAGCACCCTGAGTACTGAGCAACCAGCACCCTGAGTACTGAGCACTCACCACCCTGAGTACTGAGCACCGAGCACCCCGAGCACTGAGCACCCAGCACCCTGAGCACTGAGCACCCTGAGGACTGAGCAACCAGCACCCTGAGTACTGAGCACACTGAGTACTGAGCACCCAGCACCCTGAGCACTGAGCACCCTGAGGACTGAGCAACCAGCACCCTGAGCACTGAGCACCCAGCACACTGAGTACTGACCACCCAGCACCCTGAGCACTGAGCACCGTGAGTACTGAGCACCCAGCACCCCGAGCACTGAGCACCCAGCACCCTGTGTACTGAGCACCCTGAGTACTGAGCACCCAGCACCCTGAGTACTGAGCACACTGAGTACTGAGCACCCAGCACCCTGAGCACTCAGCACCCTGAGGACTGAGCAACCAGCACCCTGAGCACTGAGCACCCAGCACACTGAGTACTGACCACCCAGCACCCTGAGCACTGAGCACCCAACACCCTGAGTACTGAGCACCGAGCACCCCGAGCACTGAGCACCCAGCACCCTGAGTACTGAGCACCCAGCACCCTGAGTAGTGAGCACCCAGCACCCCGACTACTGAGCACCCAGCACCGTGAGTACTGACCACCCAGCACCCTGAGTACTGAGCACCCAGCACCCCGAGCACGAAGCACCCAGCACCCCGAGCACCGAGCACCCAGCACCCTGAGCAGTGAGCACCCAGCACCCTGAGCACTGAGCACCCAGCACCTTGAGTACTGAGCACTGAGCACCCAGCACCCTGAGCACTGAGCACCCAGCACCCTTAATACTCAGCACCCAGCACCCTGAGTACTGAGCACCCAGCACCCTGAGTACTGAGCACCCAGCATACTGAGCACCGAGCACCCCGAGCACTGAGCACCCAGCACCCTTAGTACTGAGCACCCAGCACCCCGAGCACTGAGCACCCAGCACCCTGAGTACTGAGCACCGAGCACCCTGAGTACTGAGCACCCAGTACCCTGAGTACTGAGCACCCAGCGTACTGAGCACCGAGCACCCAGCACCCTGAGTACTGAGCAGCCAGCACCCTGAGCACTGAGCACCCAGCACCCTGAGTACTGAGCACCCAGCACCCTGAGTACTGAGCACTGAGCACCCTGAGTACTGAGCACTGAGCACCATGAGCACTGAGCACCCAGCACCCCGAGCACTGAGCACCAAGCACCCTGAGTACTGAGCAACCAGCACCCTGAGTACTGAGCACTCAGCACCCTGAGTACTGAGCACCGAGCACCCCGAGCCCTGAGCACCCAGCACCCTGAGCACTGAGCACCCTGAGGACTGAGCAACCAGCACCCTGAGTACTGAGCACCCAGCACCCTGAGTACTGAGCACCCAGCATCCTGAGTACTGAGCACCGATCACCCTGAGCACTGAGCACCCAGCACCCCGAGCACTGAGCACCCTGAGTACTGAGCACCCAGCACCCTGAGTACTGAGCACTAAGCACCCAGAGCACTGAGCACCCAGCACCCCGAGCACGGAGCATCCAGGACCCCGAGCACTGAGTACTGAGCACCCAGCACCCTGAGTACTGAGCACCGAGCTCCGCGAGCACGGAGCACCCTGAGTACTGAGCACCCAGAACCCCGATCACTGAGCACCCAGCACCCTGAGCACTGAGCACCCAGCACCCTGACCACTGAGCACCCAGCACCCTGAGTACTGAGCACCCAGCACGCTGAGTACTGAGCACCCAGCACCCCGAGCACTGAGCACCCAGCACCCTGAGTACTGAGCACTGAGCACCCAGCATCCCGAGCACTGAGCACCCAGCACCCTGTGTACTGAGAACCGAGCACCCCGAGCACTGTGCACCCAGCACACTGAGCGCTCAGCACCCGGCACCCTGAGTACTGAGCACCCAGCACCCTGAGTACTGAGCACCCAGCACCCCGAGGACTGAGCACCCAGCACCGTGTGCACTGAGCACTGAGCATCCAGCACCCCGAGCACTGAGCACCCTGAGCTCTTAGCACCCTGAGTACTGAGCACCCAGCACCCCGAGCACTGAGCACCCAGCACCCTGAGCACTGAGCACCCAGCACCCCGAGTACTGAGCACCGAGCACCCCGAGAACTGAGCACCCAGCACCCCGAGCACTGAGCACTGAGCACCCTGAGCACTGAGCACCCAGCACCCCGAGTACTGAGCACTGAGCACCCTGAGTACTGAGCAACCAGCACCCCGAGTACTGAGCACTGAGCACCATGAGTACTGAGCACCCAGCACCCTGAGCACTGAGCACCGAGCTCCCCGAGCACTGAGCACCCTGAGCACTGAGCACCCAGCACCCTGAGTACTGAGCACCGAGCACCCCGAGCACTGAGCACCCAGCACCCCGAGCACTGAGCACCCAGCACCCTGAGTACTGAGCACCCAGCACCCCGAGAATGAGCACCCTGAGCACTGAGTACCCAGCACCATGAGTACTGAGCACCCAGCACCCTGAGTACTGAGCACCCAGCATCCTGAGTACTGAGCACCGATCACCCTGAGCACTGAGCACCCAGCACCCCGAGCACTGAGCACCCAGCACCCTGAGTACTGAGCACCGTGAGTACTGAGCACCCAGCACCCCGAGCACTGAGCACCCAGCACCCTGAGTACTGAGCACCCTGAGTACTGAGCACCCAGCACCCTGAGTACTGAGCACACTGAGTACTGAGCACCCAGCACCCTGAGCACTGAGAACCCTGAGGACTGAGCAACCAGCACCCTGAGCACTGAGCACCCAGCACACTGAGTACTGACCACCCAGCACCCTGAGCACTTAGCACCCAGCACCCTGAGTACTGAGCACCGAGCACCCCGAGCACTGAGCACCCAGCACCCTGAGTACTGAGCACCCAGCACCCTGAGTAGTGAGCACCCAGCACCCCGACTACTGAGCACCCAGCACCGTGAATACTGACCACCCAGCACCCTGAGTACTGAGCACCCAGCACCCCGAGCACTAAGCACCAAGCACCCCGAGCACCGAGCACCCAGCATCCTGAGCAGTGAGCACCCAGCACCCTGAGCACTGAGCACCCAGCACCTTGAGTACTGAGCACTGAGCAACCAGCACCCTGAGCACTGAGCACCCAGCACCCTTAATACTAAGCACCCAGCACCCTTAGTACTGAGCACCCAGCACCCTGAGTACTGAGCACCCAGCATACTGAGCACCGAGCACCCCGAGCACTGAGCACCCAGCACCCTTAGTACTGAGCACCCAGCACCCCGAGCACTGAGCACCCAGCACCCTGAGTACTGAGCACCGAGCACCCTGAGTACTGAGCACCCAGCACCCTGAGTACTGAGCACCCAGCGTACTGAGCACCGAGCACCCAGCACCCTGAGTACTGAGCAGCCAGCACCCTGAGCACTGAGCACCCAGCACCCTGAGTACTGAGCACCGAGCTCCACGAGCACGGAGCACCCTGAGTACTGAGCACCCAGAACCCCGATCACTGAGCACCCAGCACCCTGAGCACTGAGCACCCAGCACCCTGAGCACTGAGCACCCAGCACCCTGAGTACTGAGCACCCAGCACGCTGAGTACTGAGCACCCAGCACCCCGAGCACTGAGCACCCAGCACCCTGAGTACTGAGCACTGAGCACCCAGCATCCCGAGCACTGAGCACCCAGCACCCTGTGTACTGAGAACCGAGCACCCCGAGCACTGTGCACCCAGCACACTGAGCGCTCAGCACCCGGCACCCCGAGCACTGAGCACCCAGCACCCTGAGCACTGAGCACCCAGCACCCTGAGCACTGAGCACCCAGCACCCAGAGCACTGTGCACCCAGCACACTGAGCACTGAGCACCCAGCACCCTGAGTACTGAGCACCCAGCACCCTGAGTACTGAGCACCCAGCACCCTGAGTAATGAGTACCCAGCACCCCGAGCACTGAGCACACAGCACCCTGAGTACTGAGCACCGAGCACCCTGAGTACTGAGCAGCCAGCACCCTGAGTACTGAGCACCGAGCTCCGCAAGCACGGAGCACCCTGAGTACTGAGCACCCAGAACCCCGATCACTGAGCACCCAGCACCCTGAGCACTGAGCACCCAGCACCCTGAGCACTGAGCACCCAGCACCCTGAGTACTGAGCACCCAGCACGCTGAGTACTGAGCACCCAGCACCCCGAGCACTGAGCACCCAGCACCCTGAGTACTGAGCACTGAGCACCCAGCATCCCGAGCACTGAGCACCCAGCACCCTGTGTACTGAGAACCGAGCACCCCGAGCACTGTGCACCCAGCACACTGAGCGCTCAGCACCCGGCACCCCGAGCACTGAGCACCCAGCACCCTGAGCACTGAGCACCCAGCACCCTGAGCACTGAGCACCCAGCACCCAGAGCACTGTGCACCCAGCACACTGAGCACTGAGCACCCAGCACCCTGAGTACTGAGCACCCAGCACCCTGAGTACTGAGCACCCAGCACCCCGAGGACTGAGCACCCAGCACCGTGTGCACTGAGCACTGAGCATCCAGCACCCCGAGCACTGAGCACCCTGAGCTCTTAGCACCCTGAGTACTGAGCACCCAGCACCCTGAGTACTTAGCACCCAGCACCCTGAGCACTGAGCACCCAGGACCCTGAGTACTGAGCACCGAGCACCCCGAGCACTGAGCACCCAGCACACTGAGCACTGAGCACGCAGCACCCCGAGCACTGAGCACCCAGCACCCTGAGCACTGAGCACCCAGCACCCCGAGTACTGAGCACCGAGCACCCCGAGAACTGAGCACCCAGCACCCCGAGCACTGAGCACTGAGCACCCTGAGCACTGAGCACCCAGCACCCCGAGTACTGAGCACTGAGCACCCTGAGTACTGAGCAACCAGCACCCCGAGTACTGAGCACTGAGCACCATGAGTACTGAGCACCCAGCACCCTGAGCACTGAGCACCGAGCTCCCCGAGCACTGAGCACCCTGAGCACTGAGCACCCAGCACCCTGAGTACTGAGCACCGAGCACCCCGAGCACTGAGCACCCAGCACCCCGAGCACTGAGCACCCAGCACCCTGAGTACTGAGCACCCAGCACCCCGAGAATGAGCACCCTGAGCACTGAGTACCCAGCACCCTGAGTACTGAGGACCCAGCACCCTGAGTACTTAGCACCCAGCACCCTGAGCACTGAGCACCCAGCACCCTGAGTAGTGAGCACCCAGCACCCCGACTACTGAGCACCCAGCACCGTGAATACTGACCACCCAGCACCCTGAGTACTGAGCACCCAGCACCCCGAGCACTAAGCACCAAGCACCCCGAGCACCGAGCACCCAGCATCCTGAGCAGTGAGCACCCAGCACCCTGAGCACTGAGCACCCAGCACCTTGAGTACTGAGCACTGAGCAACCAGCACCCTGAGCACTGAGCACCCAGCACCCTTAATACTAAGCACCCAGCACCCTTAGTACTGAGCACCCAGCACCCTGAGTACTGAGCACCCAGCATACTGAGCACCGAGCACCCCGAGCACTGAGCACCCAGCACCCTTAGTACTGAGCACCCAGCACCCCGAGCACTGAGCACCCAGCACCCTGAGTACTGAGCACCGAGCACCCTGAGTACTGAGCACCCAGCACCCTGAGTACTGAGCACCCAGCGTACTGAGCACCGAGCACCCAGCACCCTGAGTACTGAGCAGCCAGCACCCTGAGCACTGAGCACCCAGCACCCTGAGTACTGAGCACCGAGCTCCGCGAGCACGGAGCACCCTGAGTACTGAGCACCCAGAACCCCGATCACTGAGCACCCAGCACCCTGAGCACTGAGCACCCAGCACCCTGAGCACTGAGCACCCAGCACCCTGAGTACTGAGCACCCAGCACCCTGAGTACTGAGCACCGTGAGTACTGAGCACCCAGCACCCCGAGCACTGAGCACCCAGCACCCTGAGTACTGAGCACCCTGAGTACTGAGCACCCAGCACCCTGAGTACTGAGCACACTGAGTACTGAGCACCCAGCACCCTGAGCACTGAGCACCCTGAGGACTGAGCAACCAGCACCCTGAGCACTGAGCACCCAGCACACTGAGTACTGACCACCCAGCACCCTGAGCACTGAGCACCCAGCACCCTGAGTACTGAGCACCGAGCACCCCGAGCACTGAGCACCCAGCACCCTGAGTACTGAGCACCCAGCACCCTGAGTAGTGAGCACCCAGCACCCCGACTACTGAGCACCCAGCACCGTGAGTACTGACCACCCAGCACCCTGAGTTCTGAGCACCCAGCACCCCGAGCACTAAGCACCCAGCACCCCGAGCACCGAGCACCCAGCATCCTGAGCAGTGAGCACCCAGCACCCTGAGCACTGAGCACCCAGCACCTTGAGTACTGAGCACTGAGCACCCAGCACCCTGAGCACTGAGCACCCAGTACCCTTAATACTAAGCACCCAGCACCCTTAGTACTGAGCACCCAGCACCCTGAGTACTGAGCACCCAGCATACTGAGCACCGAGCACCCCGAGCACTGAGCACCCAGCACCCTTAGTACTGAGCACCCAGCAACCCGAGCACTGAGCACCCAGCACCCTGAGTACTGAGCACCGAGCACCCTGAGTACTGAGCACCCAGCACCCTGAGTACTGAGCACCCAGCGTACTGAGCACCGAGCACCCAGCACCCTGAGTACTGAGCAGCCAGCACCCTGAGCACTGAGCACCCAGCACCCTGAGTACTGAGCACCCAGCACCCTGAGTACTGAGCACTGAGCACCCTGAGTACTGAGCACTGAGCACCATGAGCACTGAGCACCCAGCACCCCGAGCACTGAGCACCCAGCACCCTGAGTACTGAGCAACCAGCACCCTGAGTACTGAGCACTCAGCACCCTGAGTACTGAGCACCGAGCACCCCGAGCCCTGAGCACCCAGCACCCTGAGCACTGAGCACCCTGAGGACTGAGCAACCAGCACCCTGAGTACTGAGCACCCAGCACCCTGAGTACTGAGCACCCAGCATCCTGAGTACTGAGCATCGATCACCCTGAGCACTGAGCACCCAGCACCCCGAGCACTGAGCACCCTGAGTACTGAGCACCCAGCACCCTGAGTACTGAGCACTAAGCACCCAGAGCACTGAGCACCCAGCACCCCGAGCACGGAGCATCCAGGACCCCGAGCACTGAGTACTGAGCACCCAGCACCCTGAGTACTGAGCACCGAGCTCCGCGAGCACTGAGCACCCTGAGTACTGAGCACCCAGAACCCCGATCACTGAGCACCCAGCACCCTGAGCACTGAGCACCCAGCACCCTGAGCACTGAGCACCCACCACCCTGAGTACTGAGCACCCAGCACGCTGAGTACTGAGCACCCAGCACCCCGAGCACTGAGCACCCAGCACCCTGAGTACTGAGCACTGAGCACCCAACACCCCGAGCACTGAGCACCCAGCACCCTGTGTACTGAGAACCGAGCACCCCGAGCACTGAGCACCCAGCACCCTGAGCGCTCAGCACCCGGCACCCCGAGCACTGAGCACCCAGCACCCTGAGCACTGAGCACCCAGCACCCTGAGCACTGAGCACCCAGCACCCAGAGCACTGAGCACCCAGCACACTGAGCACTGAGCACCCAGCACCCTGAGTACTGAGCACCCAGCACCCTGAGTACTGAGCACCCAGCACCCCGAGGACTGAGCACCCAGCACCCTGTGCACTGAGCACTGAGCATCCAGCACCCCGAGCACTGAGCACCCTGAGCTCTTAGCACCCTGAGTACTGAGCACCCAGCACCCTGAGTACTGAGCACCCAGCACCCTGAGCACTGAGCACCCAGCACCCTGAGTACTGAGCACCAAGCACCCTGAGTACTGAGCACCGAGCACCCCTTGCACTGAGCACCCAGCACACTGAGCACTGAGCACCCAGCACCCCGAGCACTGAGCACCCAGCACCCTGAGCACTGACCACCCAGCACCCCGAGTACTGAGCACCGAGCACCCCGAGAACTGAGCACCCAGCACCCCGAGCACTGAGCACTGAGCACCCTGAGCACTGAGCACCCAGCACCCCGAGTACTGAGCACTGAGCACACTGAGTACTGAGCAACCAGCACCCCGAGTACTGAGCACTGAGCACCATGAGTACTGAGCACCCAGCACCCTGAGCACTGAGCACTGAGAACCCTGAGTACTGAGCACCCAGCACCCTGAGCACTGAGCACCCAGCACCCTGAGCACTTAGCACCCAGCACTCAGAGCACTGAGCACCCAGCACACTGAGCACTGAGCACCCAGCACCCTGAGTACTGAGCACCCAGCACCCTGAGTACTGAGCACCCAGCACCCCGAGGACTGAGCACCCAGCACCCTGTGCACTGAGGACTGAGCATCCAGCACCCCGAGCACTGAGCACCCTGAGCTCTTAGCACCCTGAGTACTGAGCACCCAGCACCCTGAGTACTTAGCACCCAGCACCCTGAGCACTGAGCACCCAGCACCCTGAGTACTGAGCACCAAGCACCCTGAGTACTGAGCACCGAGCACCCCGAGCACTGAGCACCCAGCACACTGAGCACTGAGCACCCAGCACCCCGAGCACTGAGCACCCAGCACCCTGAGCACTGAGCACCCAGCACCCCGAGTACTGAGCACTGAGCACCATGAGTACTGAGCACCCAGCACCCCGAGCACTGAGCACTGAGAACCCTGAGTACTGAGCACCCAGCACCCCGAGTACTGAGCACTGAGCACCCCGAGCACTGAGCACCCAGCACACTGAGCACTGAGCACCCAGCACCCCGAGCACTGAGCACTGAGCACCCTGAGCACTGAGCACCCAGCACCCCGAGTACTGAGCACTGAGCACCCTGAGTACTGAGCAACCAGCACCCCGAGTACTGAGCACTGAGCACCATGAGTACTGAGCACCCAGCACCCTGAGCACTGAGCACTGAGAACCCTGAGTACTGAGCACCGAGCACCCCGAGCACTGAACACCCAGCACCCTGAGTACTGAGCACCGAGCTCCCCGAGCACTGAGCACCCTGAGCACTGAGCACCCAGCACCCTGAGGACTGAGCACCGAGCACCCCGAGCACTGAGCACACAGCACCCCGAGCACTGAGCACCCAGCACCCTGAGTACTGAGCACCCAGCACCCCGAGAATGAGCACCCTGAGCACTGAGTACCCAGCACCATGAGTACTGAGCACCCAGCACCCTGAGTACTGAGCACCCAGCATCCTGAGTACTGAGCACCGATCACCCTGAGCACTGAGCACCCAGCACCCCGAGCACTGAGCACCCAGCACCCTGAGTACTGAGCACCAAGCACCCTGAGTACTGAGCACCGAGCACCCCGTGCACTGAGCACCCAGCACACTGAGCACTGAGCACCCAGCACCCCGAGCACTGAGCACCCAGCACCCTGAGCACTGAGCACCCAGCACCCCGAGTACTGAGCACCGAGCACCCCGAGAACTGAGCACCCAGCACCCCGAGCACTGAGCACTGAGCACCCTGAGCACTGAGCACCCAGCACCCCGAGTACTGAGCACTGAGCACACTGAGTACTGAGCAACCAGCACCCCGAGTACTGAGCACTGAGCACCATGAGTACTGAGCACCCAGCACCCTGAGCACTGAGCACTGAGAACCCTGAGTACTGAGCACCGAGCACCCCGAGCACTGAACACACAGCACCCTGAGTACTGAGCACCAAGCTCCCCGAGCACTGAGCACACTGAGCACTGAGCACCCAGCACCCTGAGTACTGAGCACCGAGCACACCGAGCACTGAGCACCCAGCACCCCGAGCACTGAGCACCCAGCACCCTGAGTACTGAGCACCCAGCACCCCGAGAATGAGCACCCTGAGCACTGAGTACCCAGCACCATGAGTACTGAGCACCCAGCACCCTGAGTACTGAGCACCCAGCATCCTGAGTACTGAGCACCGATCACCCTGAGCACTGAGCACCCAGCACCCCGAGCACTGAGCACCCAGCACCCTGAGTACTGAGCACCAAGCACCCTGAGTACTGAGCACCGAGCACCCCGTGCACTGAGCACCCAGCACACTGAGCACTGAGCACCCAGCACCCCGAGCACTGAGCACCCAGCACCCTGAGCACTGAGCACCCAGCACCCCGAGTACTGAGCACCGAGCACCCCGAGAACTGAGCACCCAGCACCCCGAGCACTGAGCACTGAGCACCCTGAGCACTGAGCACCCAGCACCCCGAGTACTGAGCACTGAGCACACTGAGTACTGAGCAACCAGCACCCCGAGTACTGAGCACTGAGCACCATGAGTACTGAGCACCCAGCACCCTGAGCACTGAGCACTGAGAACCCTGAGTACTGAGCACCGAGCACCCCGAGCACTGAACACCCAGCAACCTGAGTACTGAGCACCGAGCTCCCTGAGCACTGAGCACCCAGCACCCTGTGTACTGAGAACCGAGCACCCCGAGAACTGAGCACCCAGCACACTGAGCGCTCAGCACCCGGCACCCCGAGCACTGAGCACCCAGCACCCTGAGCACTGAGCACCCAGCACCCTGAGTACTGAGCACCCAGCACCCATAGCACTAAGCACCCAGCACCCTGAGTACTGAGCACCCAGCACCCTGAGTACTGAGCACCCAGCACCCCGAGGACTGAGCACCCAGCACCCTGTGCACTGAGCACTGAGCATCCAGCACCCCGAGCACTGAGCACCCTGAGCTCTTAGCACCCTGAGTAATGAGCACCCAGCAACCTGAGTACTTAGCACCCAGCACCCTGAGCACTGAGCACCCAGCACCCTGAGTACTGAGCACCAAGCACCCTGAGTACTGAGCACCGAGCACCCCGAGCACTGAGCACCCAGCACACTGAGCACTGAGCACCCAGCACCCCGAGCACTGAGCACCCAGCACCATGAGCACTGAGCACCCAGCACCCCGAGTACTGAGCACCGAGCACCCCGAGAACTGAGCACCCAGCACCCCGAGCACTGAGCACTGAGCACCCTGAGCACTGAGCACCCAGCACCCCGAGTACTGAGCACTGAGCACCCTGAGTACTGAGCAACCAGCACCCCGAGTACTGAGCACTGAGCACCATGAGTACTGAGCACCCAGCACCCTGAGCACTGAGCACTGAGAACCCTGAGTACTGAGCACCGAGCACCCCGAGCACTGAACACCCAGCACCCTGAGTACTGAGCACCGAGCTCCCCGAGCACTGAGCACCCTGAGCACTGAGCACCCAGCACCCTGAGTACTGAGCACCGAGCACCCCGAGCACTGAGCACCCAGCACCCCGAGCACTGAGCACACAGCACCCTGAGTACTGAGCACCCAGCACCCCGAGAATGAGCACCCTGAGCACTGAGTACCCAGCACCATGAGTACTGAGCACCCAGCACCCTGAGTACTGAGCACCCAGCATCCTGAGTACTGAGCACCGATCACCCTGAGCACTGAGCACCCAGCACCCCGAGCACTGAGCACCCAGCACCCTGAGTACTGAGCACCGTGAGTACTGAGCACCCAGCACCCCGAGCACTGAGCACCCAGCACCCTGAGTACTGAGCACCCTGAGTACTGAGCACCCAGCACCCTGAGTACTGAGCACACTGAGTACTGAGCACCCAGCACCCTGAGCACTGAGCACCCTGAGGACTGAGCAACCAGCACCCTGAGCACTGAGCACCCAGCACACTGAGTACTGACCACCCAGCACCCTGAGCACTGAGCACCCAGCACCCTGAGTACTGAGCACCGAGCACCCCGAGCACTGAGCACCCAGCACCCTGAGTACTGAGCACCCAGCACCCTGAGTAGTGAGCACCCAGCACCCCGACTACTGAGCACCCAGCACCGTGAGTACTGACCACCCAGCACCCTGAGTACTGAGCACCCAGCACCCCGAGCACTAAGCACCCAGCACCCCGAGCACCGAGCACCCCGAGCACTGAGCACCCAGCACCTTGAGTACTGATCACTGAGCACCCAGCACCCTGAGCACTGAGCACCCAGCACCCTTAATACTAAGCACCCAGCACCCTTAGTACTGAGCACCCAGCACCCTGAGTACTGAGCACCCAGCATACTGAGCACCGAGCACCCCGAGCACTGAGCACCCAGCACCCTTAGTACTGAGCACCCAGCACCCCGAGCACTGAGCACCCAGCACCCTGAGTACTGAGCACCGAGCACCCTGAGTACTGAGCACCCAGCACCCTGAGTACTGAGCACCCAGCGTACTGAGCACCGAGCACCCAGCACCCTGAGTACTGAGCAGCCAGCACCCTGAGCACTGAGCACCCAGCACCCTGAGTACTGAGCACCCAGCACCCTGAGTACTGAGCACTGAGCACCCTGAGTACTGAGCACTGAGCACCATGAGCACTGAGCACCCAGCACCCCGAGCACTGAGCACCCAGCACCCTGAGTACTGAGCAACCAGCACCCTGAGTACTGAGCACTCAGCACCCTGAGTACTGAGCACCGAGCACCCCGAGCCCTGAGCACCCAGCACCCTGAGCACTGAGCACCCTGAGGACTGAGCAACCAGCACCCTGAGTACTGAGCACCCAGCACCCTGAGTACTGAGCACCCAGCATCCTGAGTACTGAGCATCGATCACCCTGAGCACTGAGCACCCAGCACCCCGAGCACTGAGCACCCTGAGTACTGAGCACCCAGCACCCTGAGTACTGAGCACTAAGCACCCAGAGCACTGAGCACCCAGCACCCCGAGCACGGAGCATCCAGGACCCCGAGCACTGAGTACTGAGCACCCAGCACCCTGAGTACTGAGCACCGAGCTCCGCGAGCACTGAGCACCCTGAGTACTGAGCACCCAGAACCCTGATCACTGAGCACCCAGCACCCTGAGCACTGAGCACCCAGCACCCTGAGCACTGAGCACCCAGCACCCTGAGTACTGAGCACCCAGCACGCTGAATACTGAGCACCCAGCACCCCGAGCACTGAGCACCCAGCACCCTGAGTACTGAGCACGGAGCACCCAGCACCCCGAGCACTGAGCACCCAGCACCCTGAGTACTGAGCACTGAGCACCCAGCACCCTGAGCACTGAGCACCCAGCACCCCGAGTACTGAGCACTGAGCACACTGAGTACTGAGCAACCAGCACCCCGTGTACTGAGCACTGAGCACCATGAGTACTGAGCACCCAGCACCCTGAGCACTGAGCACTGAGAACCCTGAGTACTGAGCACCGAGCACCCCGAGCACTGAACACCCAGCACCCTGAGTACTGAGCACCGAGCTCCCCGAGCACTGAGCACCCTGAGCACTGAGCACCCAGCACCCTGAGTACTGAGCACCGAGCACCCCGAGCACTGAGCACCCAGCACCCCGAGCACTGAGCACCCAGCACCCTGAGTACTGAGCACCCAGCACCCCGAGAATGAGCACCCTGAGCACTGAGCACCCAGCACCCCGAGCACTGAGCACTGAGCACCCTGAGTACTGAGCACCCAGCACCCTGAGCACTGAGCACCGAGCACCCTGAGCACTGAGCACGCAGCACCCTGAGGACTGAGCACCCAGCACCCCGAGCACTGAGCACCCTGAGGACTGAGCACTGAGCACCCTGAGTACTGAGCACTGAGCACCCTGAGCACTGAGCACCCAGCACCCTGAGTACTGAGCACTGAGCACCCAGCACCCCGAGCACTGAGCACCCAGCACCCTGAGGACTGAGCACCCAGCACCCCGAGCACTGAGCACCCTGAGTACTGAGCACCCAGCAACCTGAGCACTGAGCAACAAGCACCCTGAGTACTGAGTACCGAGCACCCCGAGTACTGAGCACCCAGCACCCCGAGCACTGAGCACCCAGCACCCCGAGCACTGAGCATCCATCACCCTGAGCACTGAACACACAGCACCCTGAGTACTGAGCACCCCGAGCACTGAGCACCCAGCACCCTGAGTACTGAGCACCGAGCACCATGAGCACTGAGCATCCAGCACCCCGAGTACTGAGCACCCAGCACCCCAAGTACTGAGCACCCAGCAACCTGAGCACCGAGCAGCCAGCACCCTGAGCACTGAGCACCCAGCACCCGGAGTACTGAGCACTGAGCACCCCAAGTACTGAGCACCCAGCACCCCGAGCACTGAGCACCGAGCACCCCGAGCACTGAGCACCCAGCACCCCGAGCACTGAGCACCCAGCACCCCGAGCACTGAGCACCCGGCACCCCGAACACTGAGCACCCAGCACCAAGAGCACTGAGCACCCAGCACCCTGAGCACTGAGCACCCAGCACCCCGAGCACTGAGCACCCAGCACCCCGAGCACTGAGCACCCAGCACCCCGAGCACTGAGCACCCAGCACCCCGAGCACTGAGCACCCAGCACCCTGAGTACTGAGCACCCAGCACCCTGAGTACTGAGCACCCAGCAACCTGAGCACTGAGCACACAGCACCCTGAGTACTGAGCACCCAACACCCCAAGCAATGAGCACCCTGAGTACTGAGCACCCAGCACCCCAACCACTGAGCACCCTGAGTACTGAGCACCTAGCACCCTGAGTAATGAGTACCCAGCACCCCGAGCACTGAGCACACAGCACCCTGAGTACTGAGCACCGAGCACCCTGAGTACTGAGCAGCCAGCACCCTGAGTACTGAGCACCGAGCTCCGCGAGCACGGAGCACCCTGAGTACTGAGCACCCAGAACCCCGATCACTGAGCACCCAGCACCCTGAGCACTGAGCACCCAGCACCCTGAGCACTGAGCACCCAGCACCCTGAGTACTGAGCACCCAGCACGCTGAGTACTGAGCACCCAGCACCCCGAGCACTGAGCACCCAGCACCCTGAGTACTGAGCACTGAGCACCCAGCATCCCGAGCACTGAGCACCCAGCACCCTGTGTACTGAGAACCGAGCACCCCGAGCACTGTGCACCCAGCACACTGAGCGCTCAGCACCCGGCACCCCGAGCACTGAGCACCCAGCACCCTGAGCACTGAGCACCCAGCACCCTGAGCACTGAGCACCCAGCACCCAGAGCACTGTGCACCCAGCACACTGAGCACTGAGCACCCAGCACCCTGAGTACTGAGCACCCAGCACCCTGAGTACTGAGCACCCAGCACCCCGAGGACTGAGCACCCAGCACCGTGTGCACTGAGCACTGAGCATCCAGCACCCCGAGCACTGAGCACCCTGAGCTCTTAGCACCCTGAGTACTGAGCACCCAGCACCCTGAGTACTTAGCACCCAGCACCCTGAGCACTGAGCACCCAGCACCCTGAGTACTGAGCACCAAGCACCCTGAGTACTGAGCACCGAGCACCCCGAGCACTGAGCACCCAGCACACTGAGCACTGAGCACCCAGCACCCCGAGCACTGAGCACCCAGCACCCTGAGCACTGAGCACCCAGCACCCCGAGTACTGAGCACCGAGCACCCCGAGAACTGAGCACCCAGCACCCCGAGCACTGAGCACTGAGCACCCTGAGCACTGAGCACCCAGCACCCCGAGTACTGAGCACTGAGCACCCTGAGTACTGAGCAACCAGCACCCCGAGTACTGAGCACTGAGCACCATGAGTACTGAGCACCCAGCACCCTGAGCACTGAGCACCGAGCTCCCCGAGCACTGAGCACCCTGAGCACTGAGCACCCAGCACCCTGAGTACTGAGCACCGAGCACCCAGAGCACTGAGCACCCAGCACCCCGAGCACTGAGCACCCAGCACCCTGAGTACTGAGCACCCAGCACCCCGAGAATGAGCACCCTGAGCACTGAGTACCCAGCACCATGAGTACTGAGCACCCAGCACCCTGAGTACTGAGCACCCAGCATCCTGAGTACTGAGCACCGATCACCCTGAGCACTGAGCACCCAGCACCCCGAGCACTGAGCACCCAGCACCCTGAGTACTGAGCACCGTGAGTACTGAGCACCCAGCACCCCGAGCACTGAGCACCCAGCACCCTGAGTACTGAGCACCCTGAGTACTGAGCACCCAGCACCCTGAGTACTGAGCACACTGAGTACTGAGCACCCAGCACCCTGAGCACTGAGCACCCTGAGGACTGAGCAACCAGCACCCTGAGCACTGAGCACCCAGCACACTGAGTACTGACCACCCAGCACCCTGAGCACTGAGCACCCAGCACCCTGAGTACTGAGCACCGAGCACCCCGAGCACTGAGCACCCAGCACCCTGAGTACTGAGCACCCAGCACCCTGAGTAGTGAGCACCCAGCACCCCGACTACTGAGCACCCAGCACCGTGAGTACTGACCACCCAGCACCCTGAGTACTGAGCACCCAGCACCCCGAGCACTAAGCACCAAGCACCCCGAGCACCGAGCACCCAGCATCCTGAGCAGTGAGCACCCAGCACCCTGAGCACTGAGCACCCAGCACCTTGAGTACTGAGCACTGAGCAACCAGCACCCTGAGCACTGAGCACCCAGCACCCTTAATACTAAGCACCCAGCACCCTTAGTACTGAGCACCCAGCACCCTGAGTACTGAGCACCCATCATACTGAGCACCGAGCACCCCGAGCACTGAGCACCCAGCACCCTTAGTACTGAGCACCCAGCACCCCGAGCACTGAGCACCCAGCACCCTGAGTACTGAGCACCGAGCACCCTGAGTACTGAGCACCCAGCACCCTGAGTACTGAGCACCCAGCGTACTGAGCACCGAGCACCCAGCACCCTGAGTACTGAGCAGCCAGCACCCTGAGCACTGAGCACCCAGCACCCTGAGTACTGAGCACCGAGCTCCGCGAGCACGGAGCACCCTGAGTACTGAGCACCCAGAACCCCGATCACTGAGCACCCAGCACCCTGAGCACTGAGCACCCAGCACCCTGAGCACTGAGCACCCAGCACCCTGAGTACTGAGCACCCAGCACGCTGAGTACTGAGCACCCAGCACCCCGAGCACTGAGCACCCAGCACCCTGAGTACTGAGCACTGAGCACCCAGCATCCCGAGCACTGAGCACCCAGCACCCTGTGTACTGAGAACCGAGCACCCCGAGCACTGTGCACCCAGCACACTGAGCGCTCAGCACCCGGCACCCCGAGCACTGAGCACCCAGCACCCTGAGCACTGAGCACCCAGCACCCTGAGCACTGAGCACCCAGCACCCAGAGCACTGTGCACCCAGCACACTGAGCACTGAGCACCCAGCACCCTGAGTACTGAGCACCCAGCACCCTGAGTACTGAGCACCCAGCACCCTGAGTAATGAGTACCCAGCACCCCGAGCACTGAGCACACAGCACCCTGAGTACTGAGCACCGAGCACCCTGAGTACTGAGCAGCCAGCACCCTGAGTACTGAGCACCGAGCTCCGCGAGCACGGAGCACCCTGAGTACTGAGCACCCAGAACCCCGATCACTGAGCACCCAGCACCCTGAGCACTGAGCACCCAGCACCCTGAGCACTGAGCACCCAGCACCCTGAGTACTGAGCACCCAGCACGCTGAGTACTGAGCACCCAGCACCCCGAGCACTGAGCACCCAGCACCCTGAGTACTGAGCACTGAGCACCCAGCATCCCGAGCACTGAGCACCCAGCACCCTGTGTACTGAGAACCGAGCACCCCGAGCACTGTGCACCCAGCACACTGAGCGCTCAGCACCCGGCACCCCGAGCACTGAGCACCCAGCACCCTGAGCACTGAGCACCCAGCACCCTGAGCACTGAGCACCCAGCACCCAGAGCACTGTGCACCCAGCACACTGAGCACTGAGCACCCAGCACCCTGAGTACTGAGCACCCAGCACCCTGAGTACTGAGCACCCAGCACCCCGAGGACTGAGCACCCAGCACCGTGTGCACTGAGCACTGAGCATCCAGCACCCCGAGCACTGAGCACCCTGAGCTCTTAGCACCCTGAGTACTGAGCACCCAGCACCCTGAGTACTTAGCACCCAGCACCCTGAGCACTGAGCACCCAGCACCCTGAGTACTGAGCACCGAGCACCCCGAGCACTGAGCACCCAGCACACTGAGCACTGAGCACCCAGCACCCCGAGCACTGAGCACCCAGCACCCTGAGCACTGAGCACCCAGCACCCCGAGTACTGAGCACCGAGCACCCCGAGAACTGAGCACCCAGCACCCCGAGCACTGAGCACTGAGCACCCTGAGCACTGAGCACCCAGCACCCCGAGTACTGAGCACTGAGCACCCTGAGTACTGAGCAACCAGCACCCCGAGTACTGAGCACTGAGCACCATGAGTACTGAGCACCCAGCACCCTGAGCACTGAGCACCGAGCTCCCCGAGCACTGAGCACCCTGAGCACTGAGCACCCAGCACCCTGAGTACTGAGCACCGAGCACCCCGAGCACTGAGCACCCAGCACCCCGAGCACTGAGCACCCAGCACCCTGAGTACTGAGCACCCAGCACCCCGAGAATGAGCACCCTGAGCACTGAGTACCCAGCACCATGAGTACTGAGCACCCAGCACCCTGAGTACTGAGCACCCAGCATCCTGAGTACTGAGCACCGATCACCCTGAGCACTGAGCACCCAGCACCCCGAGCACTGAGCACCCAGCACCCTGAGTACTGAGCACCGTGAGTACTGAGCACCCAGCACCCCGAGCACTGAGCACCCAGCACCCTGAGTACTGAGCACCCTGAGTACTGAGCACCCAGCACCCTGAGTACTGAGCACACTGAGTACTGAGCACCCAGCACCCTGAGCACTGAGCACCCTGAGGACTGAGCAACCAGCACCCTGAGCACTGAGCACCCAGCACACTGAGTACTGACCACCCAGCACCCTGAGCACTGAGCACCCAGCACCCTGAGTACTGAGCACCGAGCACCCCGAGCACTGAGCACCCAGCACCCTGAGTACTGAGCACCCAGCACCCTGAGTAGTGAGCACCCAGCACCCCGACTACTGAGCACCCAGCACCGTGAGTACTGACCACCCAGCACCCTGAGTACTGAGCACCCAGCACCCCGAGCACTAAGCACCAAGCACCCCGAGCACCGAGCACCCAGCATCCTGAGCAGTGAGCACCCAGCACCCTGAGCACTGAGCACCCAGCACCTTGAGTACTGAGCACTGAGCAACCAGCACCCTGAGCACTGAGCACCCAGCACCCTTAATACTAAGCACCCAGCACCCTTAGTACTGAGCACCCAGCACCCTGAGTACTGAGCACCCAGCATACTGAGCACCGAGCACCCCGAGCACTGAGCACCCAGCCCCCTTAGTACTGAGCACCCAGCACCCCGAGCACTGAGCACCCAGCACCCTGAGTACTGAGCACCGAGCACCCTGAGTACTGAGCACCCAGCACCCTGAGTACTGAGCACCCAGCGTACTGAGCACCGAGCACCCAGCACCCTGAGTACTGAGCAGCCAGCACCCTGAGCACTGAGCACCCAGCACCCTGAGTACTGAGCACCCAGCACCCTGAGTACTGAGCACTGAGCACCCTGAGTACTGAGCACTGAGCACCATGAGCACTGAGCACCCAGCACCCCGAGCACTGAGCACCCAGCACCCTGAGTACTGAGCAACCAGCACCCTGAGTACTGAGCACTCAGCACCCTGAGTACTGAGCACCGAGCACCCCGAGCACTGAGCACCCAGCACCCTGAGCACTGAGCACCCTGAGGACTGAGCAACCAGCACCCTGAGTACTGAGCACACTGAGTACTGAGCACCCAGCACCCTGAGCACTGAGCACCCTGAGGACTGAGCAACCAGCACCCTGAGCACTGAGCACCCAGCACACTGAGTACTGACCACCCAGCACCCTGAGCACTGAGCACCGTGAGTACTGAGCACCCAGCACCCCGAGCACTGAGCACCCAGCACCCTGAGTACTGAGCACCCTGAGTACTGAGCACCCAGCACCCTGAGTACTGAGCACACTGAGTACTGAGCACCCAGCACCCTGAGCACTGAGCACCCTGAGGACTGAGCAACCAGCACCCTGAGCACTGAGCACCCAGCACACTGAGTACTGAACACCCAGCACCCTGAGCACTGAGCACCCAACACCCTGAGTACTGAGCACCGAGCACCCCGAGCACTGAGCACCCAGCACCCTGAGTACTGAGCACCCAGCACCCTGAGTAGTGAGCACCCAGCACCCCGACTACTGAGCACCCAGCACCGTGAGTACTGACCACCCAGCACCCTGAGTACTGAGCACCCAGCACCCCGAGCACGAAGCACCCAGCACCCCGAGCACCGAGCACCCAGCACCCTGAGCAGTGAGCACCCAGCACCCTGAGCACTGAGCACCCAGCACCTTGAGTACTGAGCACTGAGCACCCAGCACCCTGAGCACTGAGCACCCAACACCCTTAATACTCAGCACCCAGCACCCTGAGTACTGAGCACCCAGCACCCTGAGTACTGAGCACCCAGCATACTGAGCACCGAGCACCCCGAGCACTGAGCACCCAGCACCCTTAGTACTGAGCACCCAGCACCCCGAGCACTGAGCACCCAGCACCCTGAGTACTGAGCACCGAGCACCCTGAGTACTGAGCACCCAGTACCCTGAGTACTGAGCACCCAGCGTACTGAGCACCGAGCACCCAGCACCCTGAGTACTGAGCAGCCAGCACCCTGAGCACTGAGCACCCAGCACCCTGAGTACTGAGCACCCAGCACCCTGAGTACTGAGCACTGAGCACCCTGAGTACTGAGCACTGAGCACCATGAGCACTGAGCACCCAGCACCCCGAGCACTGAGCACCAAGCACCCTGAGTACTGAGCAACCAGCACCCTGAGTACTGAGCACTCAGCACCCTGAGTACTGAGCACCGAGCACCCCGAGCCCTGAGCACCCAGCACCCTGAGCACTGAGCACCCTGAGGACTGAGCAACCAGCACCCTGAGTACTGAGCACCCAGCACCCTGAGTACTGAGCACCCAGCATCCTGAGTACTGAGCACCGATCACCCTGAGCACTGAGCACCCAGCACCCCGAGCACTGAGCACCCTGAGTACTGAGCACCCAGCACCCTGAGTACTGAGCACTAAGCACCCAGAGCACTGAGCACCCAGCACCCCGAGCACGGAGCATCCAGGACCCCGAGCACTGAGTACTGAGCACCCAGCACCCTGAGTACTGAGCACCGAGCTCCGCGAGCACGGAGCACCCTGAGTACTGAGCACCCAGAACCCCGATCACTGAGCACCCAGCACCCTGAGCACTGAGCACCCAGCACCCTGAGCACTGAGCACCCAGCACCCTGAGTACTGAGCACCCAGCACGCTGAGTACTGAGCACCCAGCACCCCGAGCACTGAGCACCCAGCACCCTGAGTACTGAGCACTGAGCACCCAGCATCCCGAGCACTGAGCACCCAGCACCCTGTGTACTGAGAACCGAGCACCCCGAGCACTGAGCACCCAGCACACTGAGCGCTCAGCACCCGGCACCCCGAGCACTGAGCACCCAGCACCCTGAGCACTGAGCACCCAGCACCCTGAGCACTGAGCACCCAGCACCCAGAGCACTGTGCACCCAGCACACTGAGCACTGAGCACCCAGCACCCTGAGTACTGAGCACCCAGCACCCTGAGTACTGAGCACCAAGCACCCCGAGGACTGAGCACCCAGCACCGTGTGCACTGAGCACTGAGCATCCAGCACCCCGAGCACTGAGCACCCTGAGCTCTTAGCACCCTGAGTACTGAGCACCCAGCACCCTGAGTACTTAGCACCCAGCACCCTGAGCACTGAGCACCCAGCACCCTGAGTACTGAGCACCAAGCACACTGAGTACTGAGCACCGAGCACCCCGAGCACTGAGCACCCAGCACACTGAGCACTGAGCACCCAGCACCCCGAGCACTGAGCACCCAGCACCCTGAGCACTGAGCACCCAGCACCCCGAGTACTGAGCACCGAGCACCCCGAGAACTGAGCACCCAGCACCCCGAGCACTGAGCACTGAGCACCCTGAGCACTGAGCACCCAGCACCCCGAGTACTGAGCACTGAGCACCCTGAGTACTGAGCAACCAGCACCCCGAGTACTGAGCACTGAGCACCATGAGTACTGAGCACCCAGCACCCTGAGCACTGAGCACTGAGAACCCTGAGTACTGAGCACCGAGCACCCCGAGCACTGAACACGCAGCACCCTGAGTACTGAGCACCGAGCTCCCCGAGCACTGAGCACCCTGAGCACTGAGCACCCAGCACCCTGAGTACTGAGCACCGAGCACCCCGAGCACTGAGCACCCAGCACCCCGAGCACTGAGCACCCAGCACCCTGAGTACTGAGCACCCAGCACCCCGAGAATGAGCACCCTGAGCACTGAGTACCCAGCACCATGAGTACTGAGCACCCAGCACCCTGAGTACTGAGCACCCAGCATCCTGAGTACTGAGCACCGATCACCCTGAGCACTGAGCACCCAGCACCCCGAGCACTGAGCACCCAGCACCCTGAGTACTGAGCACCGTGAGTACTGAGCACCCAGCACCCCGAGCACTGAGCACCCAGCACCCTGAGTACTGAGCACCCTGAGTACTGAGCACCCAGCACCCTGAGTACTGAGCACACTGAGTACTGAGCACCCAGCACCCTGAGCACTGAGCACCCTGAGGACTGAGCAACCAGCACCCTGAGCACTGAGCACCCAGCACACTGAGTACTGACCACCCAGCACCCTGAGCACTGAGCACCCAGCACCCTGAGTACTGAGCACCGAGCACCCCGAGCACTGAGCACCCAGCACCCTGAGTACTGAGCACCCAGCACCCTGAGTAGTGAGCACCCAGCACCCCGACTACTGAGCACCCAGCACCGTGAGTACTGACCACCCAGCACCCTGAGTTCTGAGCACCCAGCACCCCGAGCACTAAGCACCCAGCACCCCGAGCACCGAGCACCCAGCATCCTGAGCAGTGAGCACCCAGCACCCTGAGCACTGAGCACCCAGCACCTTGAGTACTGAGCACTGAGCACCCAGCACCCTGAGCACTGAGCACCCAGTACCCTTAATACTAAGCACCCTGCACCCTTAGTACTGAGCACCCAGCACCCTGAGTACTGAGCACCCAGCATACTGAGCACCGAGCACCCCGAGCACTGAGCACCCAGCACCCTTAGTACTGAGCACCCAGCACCCCGAGCACTGAGCACCCAGCACCCTGAGTACTGAGCACCGAGCACCCTGAGTACTGAGCACCCAGCACCCTGAGTACTGAGCACCCAGCGTACTGAGCACCGAGCACCCAGCACCCTGAGTACTGAGCAGCCAGCACCCTGAGCACTGAGAACCCAGCACCCTGAGTACTGAGCACCCAGCACCCTGAGTACTGAGCACTGAGCACCCTGAGTACTGAGCACTGAGCACCATGAGCACTGAGCACCCAGCACCCCGAGCACTGAGCACCCAGCACCCTGAGTACTGAGCAACCAGCACCCTGAGTACTGAGCACTCAGCACCCTGAGTACTGAGCACCGAGCACCCCGAGCCCTGAGCACCCAGCACCCTGAGCACTGAGCACCCTGAGGTCTGAGCAACCAGCACCCTGAGTACTGAGCACCCAGCACCCTGAGTACTGAGCACCCAGCATCCTGAGTACTGAGCATCGATCACCCTGAGCACTGAGCACCCAGCACCCCGAGCACTGAGCACCCTGAGTACTGAGCACCCAGCACCCTGAGTACTGAGCACTAAGCACCCAGAGCACTGAGCACCCAGCACCCCGAGCACGGAGCATCCAGGACCCCGAGCACTGAGTACTGAGCACCCAGCACCCTGAGTACTGAGCACCGAGCTCCGCGAGCACTGAGCACCCTGAGTACTGAGCACCCAGAACCCCGATCACTGAGCACCCAGCACCCTGAGCACTGAGCACCCAGCACCCTGAGCACTGAGCACCCACCACCCTGAGTACTGAGCACCCAGCACGCTGAGTACTGAGCACCCAGCACCCCGAGCACTGAGCACCCAGCACCCTGAGTACTGAGCACTGAGCACCCAGCACCCCGAGCACTGAGCACCCAGCACCCTGTGTACTGAGAACCGAGCACCCCGAGCACTGAGCACCCAGCACCCTGAGCGCTCAGCACCCGGCACCCCGAGCACTGAGCACCCAGCACCCCGAGCACTGAGCACCCAGCACCCTGAGCACTGAGCACCCAGCACCCAGAGCACTGAGCACCCAGCACACTGAGCACTGAGCACCCAGCACCCTGAGTACTGAGCACCCAGCACCCTGAGTACTGAGCACCCAGCACCCCGAGGACTGAGCACCCAGCACCCTGTGCACTGAGCACTGAGCATCCAGCACCCCGAGCACTGAGCACCCTGAGCTCTTAGCACCCTGAGTACTGAGCACCCAGCACCCTGAGTACTGAGCACCCAGCACCCTGAGCACTGAGCACCCAGCACCCTGAGTACTGAGCACCAAGCACCCTGAGTACTGAGCACCGAGCACCCCTTGCACTGAGCACCCAGCACACTGAGCACTGAGCACCCAGCACCCCGAGCACTGAGCACCCAGCACCCTGAGCACTGACCACCCAGCACCCCGAGTACTGAGCACCGAGCACCCCGAGAACTGAGCACCCAGCACCCCGAGCACTGAGCACTGAGCACCCTGAGCACTGGGCACCCAGCACCCCGAGTACTGAGCACTGAGCACACTGAGTACTGAGCAACCAGCACCCCGAGTACTGAGCACTGAGCACCATGAGTACTGAGCACCCAGCACCCTGAGCACTGAGCACTGAGAACCCTGAGTACTGAGCACCCAGCACCCTGAGCACTGAGCACCCAGCACCCTGAGCACTGAGCACCCAGCACTCAGAGCACTGAGCACCCAGCACACTGAGCACTGAGCACCCAGCACCCTGAGTACTGAGCACCCAGCACCCTGAGTACTGAGCACCCAGCACCCCGAGGACTGAGCACCCAGCACCCTGTGCACTGAGGACTGAGCATCCAGCACCCCGAGCACTGAGCACCCTGAGCTCTTAGCACCCTGAGTACTGAGCACCCAGCACCCTGAGTACTTAGCACCCAGCACCCTGAGCACTGAGCACCCAGCACCCTGAGTACTGAGCACCAAGCACCCTGAGTACTGAGCACCGAGCACCCCGAGCACTGAGCACCCAGCACACTGAGCACTGAGCACCCAGCACCCCGAGCACTGAGCACCCAGCACCCTGAGCACTGAGCACCCAGCACCCCGAGTACTGAGCACTGAGCACCATGAGTACTGAGCACCCAGCACCCCGAGCACTGAGCACTGAGAACCCTGAGTACTGAGCACCCAGCACCCCGAGTACTGAGCACTGAGCACCCCGAGCACTGAGCACCCAGCACACTGAGCACTGAGCACCCAGCACCCCGAGCACTGAGCACTGAGCACCCTGAGCACTGAGCACCCAGCACCCCGAGTACTGAGCACTGAGCACCCTGAGTACTGAGCAACCAGCACCCCGAGTACTGAGCACTGAGCACCATGAGTACTGAGCACCCAGCACCCTGAGCACTGAGCACTGAGAACCCTGAGTACTGAGCACCGAGCACCCCGAGCACTGAACACCCAGCACCCTGAGTACTGAGCACCGAGCTCCCCGAGCACTGAGCACCCTGAGCACTGAGCACCCAGCACCCTGAGGACTGAGCACCGAGCACCCCGAGCACTGAGCACACAGCACCCCGAGCACTGAGCACCCAGCACCCTGAGTACTGAGCACCCAGCACCCCGAGAATGAGCACCCTGAGCACTGAGTACCCAGCACCATGAGTACTGAGCACCCAGCACCCTGAGTACTGAGCACCCAGCATCCTGAGTACTGAGCACCGATCACCCTGAGCACTGAGCACCCAGCACCCCGAGCACTGAGCACCCAGCACCCTGAGTACTGAGCACCAAGCACCCTGAGTACTGAGCACCGAGCACCCCGTGCACTGAGCACCCAGCACACTGAGCACTGAGCACCCAGCACCCCGAGCACTGAGCACCCAGCACCCTGAGCACTGAGCACCCAGCACCCCGAGTACTGAGCACCGAGCACCCCGAGAACTGAGCACCCAGCACCCCGAGCACTGAGCACTGAGCACCCTGAGCACTGAGCACCCAGCACCCCGAGTACTGAGCACTGAGCACACTGAGTACTGAGCAACCAGCACCCCGAGTACTGAGCACTGAGCACCATGAGTACTGAGCACCCAGCACCCTGAGCACTGAGCACTGAGAACCCTGAGTACTGAGCACTGAGCACCCCGAGCACTGAACACCCAGCACCCTGAGTACTGAGCACCAAGCTCCCCGAGCACTGAGCACACTGAGCACTGAGCACCCAGCACCCTGAGTACTGAGCACCGAGCACACCGAGCACTGAGCACAAAGCACCCCGAGCACTGAGCACCCAGCACCCTGAGTACTGAGCACCCAGCACCCCGAGAATGAGCACCCTGAGCACTGAGTACCCAGCACCATGAGTACTGAGCACCCAGCACCCTGAGTACTGAGCACCCAGCATCCTGAGTACTGAGCACCGATCACCCTGAGCACTG
Source organism: Microtus oregoni (assembly GCF_018167655.1). Classification (NCBI taxonomy): domain Eukaryota; kingdom Metazoa; phylum Chordata; class Mammalia; order Rodentia; family Cricetidae; genus Microtus; species Microtus oregoni. The sequence goes on along the minus strand of NW_024544028.1, from coordinate 5,410,217 downwards.
AGCACCCAGCACCCCGAGCACTGAGCACCCAGCACCCTGAGTACTGAGCACCAAGCACCCTGAGTACTGAGCACCGAGCACCCCGTGCACTGAGCACCCAGCACACTGAGCACTGAGCACCCAGCACCCCGAGCACTGAGCACCCAGCACCCTGAGCACTGAGCACCCAGCACCCCGAGTACTGAGCACCGAGCACCCCGAGAACTGAGCACCCAGCACCCCGAGCACTGAGCACTGAGCACCCTGAGCACTGAGCACCCAGCACACCGAGTACTGAGCACTGAGCACACTGAGTACTGAGCAACCAGCACCCCGAGTACTGAGCACTGAGCACCATGAGTACTGAGCACCCAGCACCCTGAGCACTGAGCACTGAGAACCCTGAGTACTGAGCACCGAGCACCCCGAGCACTGAACACCCAGCAACCTGAGTACTGAGCACCGAGCTCCCTGAGCACTGAGCACCCAGCACCCTGTGTACTGAGAACCGAGCACCCCGAGAACTGAGCACCCAGCACACTGAGCGCTCAGCACCCGGCACCCCGAGCACTGAGCACCCAGCACCCTGAGCACTGAGCACCCAGCACCCTGAGTACTGAGCACCCAGCACCCATAGCACTAAGCACCCAGCACCCTGAGTACTGAGCACCCAGCACCCTGAGTACTGAGCACCCAGCACCCCGAGGACTGAGCACCCAGCACCCTGTGCACTGAGCACTGAGCATCCAGCACCCCGAGCACTGAGCACCCTGAGCTCTTAGCACCCTGAGTAATGAGCACCCAGCAACCTGAGTACTTAGCACCCAGCACCCTGAGCACTGAGCACCCAGCACCCTGAGTACTGAGCACCAAGCACCCTGAGTACTGAGCACCGAGCACCCCGAGCACTGAGCACCCAGCACACTGAGCACTGAGCACCCAGCACCCCGAGCACTGAGCACCCAGCACCCTGAGCACTGAGCACCCAGCACCCCGAGTACTGAGCACCGAGCACACCGAGAACTGAGCACCCAGCACCCCGAGCACTGAGCACTGAGCACCCTGAGCACTGAGCACCCAGCACCCCGAGTACTGAGCACTGAGCACCCTGAGTACTGAGCAACCAGCACCCCGAGTACTGAGCACTGAGCACCATGAGTACTGAGCACCCAGCACCCTGAGCACTGAGCACTGAGAACCCTGAGTACTGAGCACCGAGCACCCCGAGCACTGAACACCCAGCACCCTGAGTACTGAGCACCGAGCTCCCCGAGCACTGAGCACCCTGAGCACTGAGCACCCAGCACCCTGAGTACTGAGCACCGAGCACCCCGAGCACTGAGCATCCAGCACCCCGAGCACTGAGCACCCAGCACCCTGAGTACTGAGCACCCAGCACCCCGAGAATGAGCACCCTGAGCACTGAGTACCCAGCACCATGAGTACTGAGCACCCAGCACCCTGAGTACTGAGCACCCAGCATCCTGAGTACTGAGCACCGATCACCCTGAGCACTGAGCACCCAGCACCCCGAGCACTGAGCACCCAGCACCCTGAGTACTGAGCACCGTGAGTACTGAGCACCCAGCACCCCGAGCACTGAGCACCCAGCACCCTGAGTACTGAGCACCCTGAGTACTGAGCACCCAGCACCCTGAGTACTGAGCACACTGAGTACTGAGCACCCAGCACCCTGAGCACTGAGCACCCTGAGGACTGAGCAACCAGCACCCTGAGCACTGAGCACCCAGCACACTGAGTACTGACCACCCAGCACCCTGAGCACTGAGCACCCAGCACCCTGAGTACTGAGCACCGAGCACCCCGAGCACTGAGCACCCAGCACCCTGAGTACTGAGCACCCAGCACCCTGAGTAGTGAGCACCCAGCACCCCGACTACTGAGCACCCAGCACCGTGAGTACTGACCACCCAGCACCCTGAGTACTGAGCACCCAGCACCCCGAGCACTAAGCACCCAGCACCCCGAGCACCGAGCACCCAGCATCCTGAGCAGTGAGCACCCAGCACCCTGAGCACTGAGCACCCAGCACCTTGAGTACTGATCACTGAGCACCCAGCACCCTGAGCACTGAGCACCCAGCACCCTTAATACTAAGCACCCAGCACCCTTAGTACTGAGCACCCAGCACCCTGAGTACTGAGCACCCAGCATACTGAGCACCGAGCACCCCGAGCACTGAGCACCCAGCACCCTTAGTACTGAGCACCCAGCACCCCGAGCACTGAGCACCCAGCACCCTGAGTACTGAGCACCGAGCACCCTGAGTACTGAGCACCCAGCACCCTGAGTACTGAGCACCCAGCGTACTGAGCACCGAGCACCCAGCACCCTGAGTACTGAGCAGCCAGCACCCTGAGCACTGAGCACCCAGCACCCTGAGTACTGAGCACCCAGCACCCTGAGTACTGAGCACTGAGCACCCTGAGTACTGAGCACTGAGCACCATGAGCACTGAGCACCCAGTACCCCGAGCACTGAGCACCCAGCACCCTGAGTACTGAGCAACCAGCACCCTGAGTACTGAGCACTCAGCACCCTGAGTACTGAGCACCGAGCACCCCGAGCCCTGAGCACCCAGCACCCTGAGCACTGAGCACCCTGAGGACTGAGCAACCAGCACCCTGAGTACTGAGCACCCAGCACCCTGAGTACTGAGCACCCAGCATCCTGAGTACTGAGCATCGATCACCCTGAGCACTGAGCACCCAGCACCCCGAGCACTGAGCACCCTGAGTACTGAGCACCCAGCACCCTGAGTACTGAGCACTAAGCACCCAGAGCACTGAGCACCCAGCACCCCGAGCACGGAGCATCCAGGACCCCGAGCACTGAGTACTGAGCACCCAGCACCCTGAGTACTGAGCACCGAGCTCCGCGAGCACTGAGCACCCTGAGTACTGAGCACCCAGAACCCCGATCACTGAGCACCCAGCACCCTGAGCACTGAGCACCCAGCACCCTGAGCACTGAGCACCCAGCACCCTGAGTACTGAGCACCCAGCACGCTGAATACTGAGCACCCAGCACCCCGAGCACTGAGCACCCAGCACCCTGAGTACTGAGCACGGAGCACCCAGCACCCCGAGCACTGAGCACCCAGCACCCTGAGTACTGAGCACTGAGCACCCAGCACCCTGAGCACTGAGCACCCAGCACCCCGAGTACTGAGCACTGAGCACACTGAGTACTGAGCAACCAGCACCCCGTGTACTGAGCAATGAGCACCATGAGTACTGAGCACCCAGCACCCTGAGCACTGAGCACTGAGAACCCTGAGTACTGAGCACCGAGCACCCCGAGCACTGAACACCCAGCACCCTGAGTACTGAGCACCGAGCTCCCCGAGCACTGAGCACCCTGAGCACTGAGCACCCAGCACCCTGAGTACTGAGCACCGAGCACCCCGAGCACTGAGCACCCAGCACCCCGAGCACTGAGCACCCAGCACCCTGAGTACTGAGCACCCAGCACCCCGAGAATGAGCACCCTGAGCACTGAGTACCCAGCACCATGAGTATTGAGCACCCAGCACCCTGAGTACTGAGCACCCAGCACCCTGAGCACTGAGCACCCAGCAACCTGAGTACTGAGCACCCAGCACTCTGAGCACTGAGCACCCAGCACCCCGAGCACTGAGCACCCAGCACCCCGAGCACTGAGCACTGAGCACCCTGAGCACTGAGCACCCAGCACCCCGAGTACTGAGCACTGAGCACCCTGAGTACTGAGCACCCAGCACCCCGAGTACTGAGCACTGAGCACCCTGAGTACTGAGCACCCAGCACCCTGAGCACTCAGTACTGAGAACCCTGAGTACAGAGCACCGAGCACCCCGAGCACTGAGCACCCAGCACCCCGAGCACTGAGCACCCAGCACCCTGAGTACTGAGCACTGAGCACCCAGCACCCCGAGCACTGAGCACCCAGCACCCTGTGTACTGAGCACTGAGTACCCAGTACCCCCGAGCACTGAGCACCCAGCACCCTGAGCACTGAGCACCCAGCACCCTGAGTACTGAGCACTGAGCACCCTGAGTACTGAGCACTGAGCACCCTGAGCACTGAGCACCCAGCACCCCGAGCACTGAGCACCCAGCACCCTGAGTACTGAGCACCCAGCACCCTGAGTACTGAGCACTCAGCATCCTGAGTACTGAGCACCGAGCACCCCGAGCACTGAGCACCCAGCACCCTGAGCACTGGGCACCCTGAGTACTGAGCACCCAGCACCCTGAGTACTGAGCACCCTAAGTACTGAGCACCCAGCACCTTGAGTACTGATCACTGAGCACCCAGCACCCTGAGCACTGAGCACCCAGCACCCTTAATACTAAGCACCCAGCACCCTTAGTACTGAGCACCCAGCACCCTGAGTACTGAGCACCCAGCATACTGAGCACCGAGCACCCCGAGCACTGAGCACCCAGCACCCTTAGTACTGAGCACCCAGTACCCCGAGCACTGAGCACCCAGCACCCTGAGTACTGAGCACCGAGCACCCTGAGTACTGAGCACCCAGCACCCTGAGTACTGAGCACCCAGCGTACTGAGCACCGAGCACCCAGCACCCTGAGTACTGAGCAGCCAGCACCCTGAGCACTGAGCACCCAGCACCCTGAGTACTGAGCACCCAGCACCCTGAGTACTGAGCACTGAGCACCCTGAGTACTGAGCACTGAGCACCATGAGCACTGAGCACCCAGCACCCCGAGCACTGAGCACCCAGCACCCTGAGTACTGAGCAACCAGCACCCTGAGTACTGAGCACTCAGCACCCTGAGTACTGAGCACCGAGCACCCCGAGCCCTGAGCACCCAGCACCCTGAGCACTGAGCACCCTGAGGACTGAGCAACCAGCACCCTGAGTACTGAGCACCCAGCACCCTGAGTACTGAGCACCCAGCATCCTGAGTACTGAGCATCGATCACCCTGAGCACTGAGCACCCAGCACCCCGAGCACTGAGCACCCTGAGTACTGAGCACCCAGCACCCTGAGTACTGAGCACTAAGCACCCAGAGCACTGAGCACCCAGCACCCCGAGCACGGAGCATCCAGGACCCCGAGCACTGAGTACTGAGCACCCAGCACCCTGAGTAAAGAGCACCGAGCTCCGCGAGCACTGAGCACCCTGAGTACTGAGCACCCAGAACCCCGATCACTGAGCACCCAGCACCCTGAGCACTGAGCACCCAGCACCCTGAGCACTGAGCACCCAGCACCCTGAGTACTGAGCACCCAGCACGCTGAGTACTGAGCACCCAGCACCCCGAGCACTGAGCACCCAGCACCCTGAGTACTGAGCACTGAGCACCCAGCACCCCGAGCACTGAGCACCCAGCACCCTGTGTACTGAGAACCGAGCACCCCGAGCACTGAGCACCCAGCACCCTGAGCGCTCAGCACCCGGCACCCCGAGCACTGAGCACCCAGCACCCTGAGCACTGAGCACCCAGCACCCTGAGCACTGAGCACCCAGCACCCATAGCACTGAGCACCCAGCACACTGAGCACTGAGCACCCAGCACCCTGAGTACTGAGCACCCAGCACCCTGAGTACTGAGCACCCAGCACCCTGAGTACTGAGCACCCAGCATCCTGAGTACTGAGCATCGATCACCCTGAGCACTGAGCACCCAGCACCCCGAGCACTGAGCACCCTGAGTACTGAGCACCCAGCACCCTGAGTACTGAGCACTAAGCACCCACAGCACTGAGCACCCAGCACCCCGAGCACGGAGCATCCAGGACCCCGAGCACTGAGTACTGAGCACCCAGCACCCTGAGTACTGAGCACCGAGCTCCGCGAGCACTGAGCACCCTGAGTACTGAGCACCCAGAACCCCGATCACTGAGCACCCAGCACCCTGAGCACTGAGCACCCAGCACCCTGAGCACTGAGCACCCAGCACCCTGAGTACTGAGCACCCAGCACGCTGAGTACTGAGCACCCAGCACCCCGAGCACTGAGCGCCCAGCACCCTGAGTACTGAGCACTGAGCACCCCGCACCCCGAGCACTGAGCACCCAGCACCCTGTGTACTGAGAACCGAGCACCCCGAGCACTGAGCACCCAGCACCCTGAGCGCTCAGCACCCGGCACCCCGAGCACTGAGCACCCAGCACCCTGAGCACTGAGCACCCAGCACCCTGAGCACTGAGCACCCAGCACCCAGAGCACTGAGCACCCAGCACACTGAGCACTGAGCACCCAGCACCCTGAGTACTGAGCACCCAGCACCCTGAGTACTGAGCACCCAGCACCCCGAGGACTGAGCACCCAGCACCCTGTGCACTGAGCACTGAGCATCCAGCACCCCGAGCACTGAGCACCCTGAGCTCTTAGCACCCTGAGTACTGAGCACCCAGCACCCTGAGTACTGAGCACCCAGCACCCTGAGCACTGAGCACCCAGCACCCTGAGTACTGAGCACCAAGCACCCTGAGTACTGAGCACCGAGCACCCCGTGCACTGAGCACCCAGCACACTGAGCACTGAGCACCCAGCACCCCGAGCACTGCGCACCCAGCACCCTGAGCACTGAGCACCCAGCACCCGAGTACTGAGCACCGAGCACCCCGAGAACTGAGCACCCAGCACCCCGAGCACTGAGCACTGAGCACCCTGAGCACTGAGCACCCAGCACCCCGAGTACTGAGCACTGAGAACACTGAGTACTGAGCAACCAGCACCCCGTGTACTGAGCACTGAGCACCATGAGTACTGAGCACCCAGCACCCTGAGCACTGAGCACTGAGAACCCTGAGTACTGAGCACCGAGCACCCCGAGCACTGAACACCCAGCACCCTGAGTACTTAGCACCGAGCTCCCCGAGCACTGAGCACCCTGAGCACTGAGCACCCAGCACCCCGAGCACTGAGCACCCAGCACCCTGAGTACTGAGCACCCAGCACCCCGATAATGAGCACCCTGAGCACTGAGTACCCAGCACCATGAGTATTGAGCACCCAGCACCCTGAGTACTGAGCACCCAGCACCCTGAGCACTGAGCACCCAGCAACCTGAGTACTGAGCACCCAGCACTCTGAGCACTGAGCACCCAGCACCCCGAGCACTGAGCACCCAGCACCCCGAGCACTGAGCACTGAGCACCCTGAGCACTGAGCACCCAGCACCCCGAGTACTGAGCACTGAGCACCCTGAGTACTGAGCACCCAGCACCCCGAGTACTGAGCACTGAGCACCCTGAGTACTGAGCACCCAGCACCCTGAGCACTCAGGACTGAGAACCCTGAGTACAGAGCACCGAGCACCCCGAGCACTGAGCACCCAGCACCCCGAGCACTGAGCACCCAGCACCCTGAGTACTGAGCACTGAGCACCCAGCACCCCGAGCACTGAGCACCCAGCACCCTGTGTACTGAGCACTGAGTACCCAGTACCCCCGAGCACTGAGCACCCAGCACCCTGAGCACTGAGCACCCAGCACCCTGAGTACTGAGCACTGAGCACCCTGAGTACTGAGCACTGAGCACCCTGAGCACTGAGCACGCAGCACCCCGAGCACTGAGCACCCAGCACCCTGAGTACTGAGCACCCAGCACCCTGAGTACTGAGCACTCAGCATCCTGAGTACTGAGCACCGAGCACCCCGAGCACTGAGCACCCAGCACCCTGAGCACTGGGCACCCTGAGTACTGAGCACCCAGCACCCTGAGTACTGAGCACCCTAAGTACTGAGCACCCAGCACCCTGAGCACTGAGCACCCAGCACACTGAGTACTGAGCACCCAGCACCCTGAGCACTGAGCACCCAGCACCCTGAGTACTGAGCACCGAGCACCCCGAGCACTGAGCACCCAGCACCCTGAGTACTGAGCACCCAGCACCCGGAGTAGTGAGCACCCAGCACCCCGAGTACTGAGCACCCAGCACCGTGAGTACTGACCACCCAGCACCCTGAGTACTGAGCACCCAGCACCCCGAGCACTAAGCACCCAGCACCCCGAGCACCGAGCACACAGCACCCTGAGCAGTGAGCACCCAGCACCCTGAGCACTGAGCACCCAGCACCCTGAGTACTGAGAACTGAGCACCCAGCACCCTGAGCACTGAGCACCCAGCACCCTGAGTACTAAGCACCCAGCACCCTGAGTACTGAGCACCCAGCACCCTGAGTACTGAGCACCCAGGGTACTGAGCACCGAGCACCCCGAGCACTCAGCACCCAGCACCCTGAGTACTGAGCACCCAGCACCCCGAGCACTGAGCACAAAGCACCCTGAGTACTGAGCACCGAGCACCCTGAGTACTGAGCACCCAGCACCCTGAGTACTGAGCACCCAGCGTACTGAGCACCGAGCACCCAGCACCCTGAGTACTGAGCACCCAGCACCCTGAGCACTGAGCACCCAGCACCCTGAGTACTGAGCACCCAGCACCCTCAGTACTGAGCACTCAGCACCCTGAGTACTGAGCACTGAGCACCATGAGCACTGAGCACCAAGCACCCCGAGCACTGAGCACCCAGCACCCTGAGTACTGAGCACCCAGAACCCTGAGTACTGAGCACTCAGCACCCTGAGTACTGAGCACCGAGCAACCCGAGCACTGAGCACCCAGCACCCTGAGCACTGAGCACCCTGAGGACTGAGCACCCAGCACCCTGAGCACTGAGCACCCTGAGGACTGAGCAACCAGCACCCTGAGTACTGAGCACCCAGCACCCTGAGTACTGAGCACCCAGCATCCTGAGTACTGAGCACCGATCACCCTGAGCACTGAGCACCCAGCACCCCGAGCACTGAGCACCCTGAGTACTGAGCACCCAGCACCCTGAGTACTGAGCACTAAGCACCCAGAGCACTGAGCACCCAGCACCCCGAGCACGGAGCATCCAGGACCCCGAGCACTGAGTACTGAGCACCCAGCACCCTGAGTACTGAGCACCGAGCTCCCCGAGCACTGAGCACCCTGAGTACTGAGCACCCAGAACCCCGATCACTGAGCACCCAGCACCCTGAGCACTGAGCACCCAGCACCCTGAGCACTGAGCACCCAGCACCCTGAGTACTGAGCACCCAGCACGCTGAGTACTGAGCACCCAGCACCCCGAGCACTGAGCACCCAGCACCCTGAGTACTGAGCACTGAGCACCCAGCACCCCGAGCACTGAGCACCCAGCACCCTGTGTACTGAGCACCGAGCACCCCGAGCACTGAGCACCCAGCACCCCGAGCACTCAGCACCCAGCACCCCTAGCACTGAGCACCCAGCACCCTAGGCACTGAGCACCCAGCACCCTGAGCACTGAGCACCCAGCACCCAGAGCACTGAGCACCCAGCACCCTGAGCACTGAGCACCCAGCACCCTGAGTACTGAGCACCCAGCACCCTGAGTACTGAGCACCCAGCACCCCGAGGACTGAGCACCCAGCACCCTGTGCACTGAGCACTGAGCATCCAGCACCCCGAGCACTGAGCACCCTGAGCTCTTAGCACACTGAGTACTGAGCACCCAGCACCCTGAGTACTGAGCACCCAGCACCCCGAGAATGAGCACCCTGAGCACTGAGTACCCAGCACCATGAATACTGAGCAACCAGCACCCTGAGTACTGAGCACCCAGCACCCTGAGCACTGAGCACCCAGCAACCTGAGTACTGAGCACCCAGCACTCTGAGCACTGAGCACCCAGCACCCCGAGCACTGAGCACCCAGCACCCCGAGCACTGAGCACTGAGCACCCTGAGCACTGAGCACCCAGCACCCCGAGTACTGAGCACTGAGCACCCTGAGTACTGAGCAACCAGCACCCTGAGCACTGAGCACTGAGAACCCTGAGTACTGAGCACCGAGCACCCCGAGCACTGAGCACCCAGCACCCCGAGCACTGAGCACCCAGCACCCTGAGTACTGAGCACTGAGCACCCAGCACCCCGAGCACTGAGCACTCAGCACCCTGTGTACTGAGCACTGAGTACCCAGTACCCCCGAGCACTGAGCACCCAGCACCCTGAGCACTGAGCACCCAGCACCCTGAGTACTGAGCACTGAGCACCCTGAGTACTGAGCGCTGAGCACCCTGAGCACTGAGCACCCAGCACCCCGAGCACTGAGCACCCAGCTCCCTGAGTACTGAGCACCCAGCACCCTGAGTACTGAGCACTCAGCATCCTGAGTACTGAGCACCGAGCACACCGAGCACTGAGCACCCAGCACCCTGAGCACTGAGCACCCAGCACCATGAGTTCTGAGCACCCAGCACCCTGAGTACTGAGCACCCAGCACCCTGAGCACTGAGCACCCAGCAACCTGAGTACTGAGCACCCAGCACTCTGAGCACTGAGCACCCAGCACCCCGAGCACTGAGCACCCAGCACCCCGAGCACTGAGCACTGAGCACCCTGAGCACTGAGCACCCAGCACCCCGAGTACTGAGCACTGAGCACCCTGAGTACTGAGCACCCAGCACCCCGAGTACGGAGCACTGAGCACCCTGAGTACTGAGCACCCAGCACCCTGAGCACTGAGCACTGAGAACCCTGAGTACTGAGCACCGAGCACCCCGAGCACTGAGCACCCAGCACCCCGAGCACTGAGCACCCAGCACCCTGAGTACTGAGCACTGAGCACCCAGCACCCCGAGCACTGAGCACTCAGCACCCTGTGTACTGAGCACTGAGTACCCAGTACCCCCGAGCACTGAGCACCCAGCACCCTGAGCACTGAGCACGCAGCACCCTGAGTACTGAGCACCCAGCACCCTGAGTACTGAGCACGCAGCACCCTGAGTACTGAGCACTCAGCACCCTGAGTACTGAGCACCGAGCAACCCGAGCACTGAGCACCCAGCACCCTGAGCACTGAGCACCCTGAGGACTGAGCACCCAGCACCCTGAGCACTGAGCACCCTGAGGACTGAGCAACCAGCACCCTGAGTACTGAGCACTCAGCACCCTGAGTACTGAGCACCCAGCATCCTGAGTACTGAGCACCGATCACCCTGAGCACTGAGCACCCAGCACCCCGAGCACTGAGCACCCTGAGTACTGAGCACCCAGCACCCTGAGTACTGAGCACTAAGCACCCAGAGCACTGAGCACCCAGCACCCCGAGCACGGAGCATCCAGGACCCCGAGCACTGAGTACTGAGCACCCAGCACCCTGAGTACTGAGCACCGAGCTCCCCGAGCACTGAGCACCCTGAGTACTGAGCACCCAGAACCCCAATCACTGAGCACCCAGCACCCTGAGCACTGAGCACCCAGCACCCTGAGCACTGAGCACCCAGCACCCTGAGTACTGAGCACCCAGCACGCTGAGTACTGAGCACCCAGCACCCCGAGCACTGAGCACCCAGCACCCTGAGTACTGAGCACTGAGCACCCAGCACCCCGAGCACTGAGCACCCAGCACCCTGTGTACTGAGCACCGAGCACCCCGAGCACTGAGCACCCAGCACCCCGAGCACTCAGCACCCAGCACCCCTAGCACTGAGCACCCAGCACCCTAGGCACTGAGCACCCAGCACCCTGAGCACTGAGCACCCAGCACCCAGAGCACTGAGCACCCAGCACCCTGAGCACTGAGCACCCAGCACCCTGAGTACTGAGCACCCAGCACCCTGAGTACTGAGCACCCAGCACCCCGAGGACTGAGCACCCAGCACCCTGTGCACTGAGCACTGAGCATCCAGCACCCCGAGCACTGAGCACCCTGAGCTCTTAGCACACTGAGTACTGAGCACCCAGCACCCTGAGTACTGAGCACCCAGCACCCCGAGAATGAGCACCCTGTGCACTGAGTACCCAGCACCATGAATACTGAGCACACAGCACCCTGAGTACTGAGCACCCAGCACCCTGAGCACTGAGCACCCAGCAACCTGAGTACTGAGCACCCAGCACTCTGAGCACTGAGCACCCAGCAAACCGAGCACTGAGCACCCAGCACACCGAGCACTGAGCACTGAGCACCCTGAGCACTGAGCACCCAGCACCCCGAGTACTGAGCACTGAGCACCCTGAGTACTGAGCACCCAGCACCCCGAGTACTGAGCACTGAGCACCCAGCACCCCGAGCACTGAGCACTCAGCACCCTGTGTACTGAGCACTGAGTACCCAGTACCCCTGAGCACTGAGCACCCAGCACCCTGAGCACTGAGCACCCAGCACCCTGAGTACTGAGCACTGAGCACCCTGAGTACTGAGCGCTGAGCACCCTGAGCACTGAGCACCCAGCACCCCGAGCACTGAGCACCCAGCACCCTGAGTACTGAGCACCCAGCACCCTGAGTACTGAGCACTCAGCATCCTGAGTACTGAGCACCGAGCACACCGAGCACTGAGCACCCAGCACCCTGAGCACTGAGCACCCAGCACCATGAGTTCTGAGCACCCAGCACCCTGAGTACTGAGCACCCAGCACACTGAGCACTGAGCACCCAGCAACCTGAGTACTGAGCACCCAGCACTCTGAGCACTGAGCACCCAGCACCCCGAGCACTGAGCACCCAGCACCCCGAGCACTGAGCACTGAGCACCCTGAGCACTGAGCACCCAGCACCCCGAGTACTGAGCACTGAGCACCCTGAGTACTGAGCAACCAGCACCCCGAGTACGGAGCACTGAGCACCCTGTGTACTGAGCACCCAGCACCCTGAGCACTGAGCACTGAGAACCCTGAGTACTGAGCACCGAGCACCCCGAGCACTGAGCACCCAGCACCCCGAGCACTGAGCACCCAGCACCCTGAGTACTGAGCACTGAGCACCCAGCACCCCGAGCACTGAGCACTCAGCACCCTGTGTACTGAGCACTGAGTACCCAGTACCCCCGAGCACTGAGCACCCAGCACCCTGAGCACTGAGCACCCAGCACCCTGAGTACTGAGCACTGAGCACCCTGAGTACTGAGCACTGAGCACCCTGAGCACTGAGCACCCAGCACCCCGAGCACTGAGCACCCAGCACCCTGAGTACTGAGCAGCCAGCACCCTGAGTACTGATCACTCAGCACCCTGAGTACTGAGCACTGAGCACCCCGAGCACTGAGCACCCAGCACCCTGACCACTGAACACCCTGAGGACTCAGCACCCAGCACCCTGAGTACTGAGCACCCAGCATCCTGAGTACTGAGCACCCAGCACCCTGAGCACTGAGCACCCAGCACCCCGAGCACTGAGCACCCTGAGTACTGAGCACCCAGCACCATGAGTACTGAGCACTAAGCACCCAGAGCACTGAGCACCCTGAGTACTGAGCACCCAGCACCCCGATCACTGAGCACCCAGCACCCTCAGCACTGAGCACCCAGCACCCTGAGCACTGAGCACCCAGCACCCTGAGTACTGAGCACCCAGCACGCTGAGTACTGAGCACCCAGCACCCCGAGCACTGAGCACCCAGCACCCTGAGTACTGAGCACTGAGCACCCAGCACCCCGAGCACTGAGCACCCAGCACCCTGTGTAATGAGCACCGAGCACCCCGAGCACTGAGCACCCAGCACCCTGAGCACTCAGCACCCAGCACCCCGAGCACTGAGTACCCAGCACCGTGAGCACTGAGCACCCAGCACCCTGAGCACTGAGCACCCAGCACCCAGAGCACTGAGCACCCAGCACCCTGAGCACTGAGCACCCAGCACCCTGAGTACTGAGCACCCAGCACCCTGAGTACTGAGCACCCAGCACCCCGAGGACTGAGCACCCAGCACCCTGTGCACTGAGCACTGAGCATCCAGAACCCCGAGCACTGAGCACCCTGAGCTCTTAGCACCCTGAGTACTGAGCACCCAGCACCCTGAGTACTGAGCACCCAGCACCCTGAGCACTGAGCACCCAGCACCCTGAGTACTGAGCACCCAGCACTCTGAGTACTGAGCACTGAGCACCCGGGCACTGAGCACCCAGCACCCTGAGCACTGAGCACCCAGCACCCCGAGCACTGAGCACCCAGCACCCTGAGCACTGAGCACCCAGCACCCCGAGTACTGAGCACCGAGCACCCTGAGAACTGAGCACCCAGTACCTTGAGCACTGAGCACTGAGCACCCTGAGCACTGAGCACCCAGCACCCCGAGTACTGAGCACTGAGCACCCTGAGTACTGAGCTCCCAGCACCCCGAGTACTGAGCACTGAGCACCATGAGTACTGAGCACCCAGCACCCTGAGCACTGAGCACTGAGAACACTGAGTACTGAGCACCGAGCACCCCGAGCACTGAACACCCAGCACCCTGAGTACTGAGCACCCAGCACCCTGAGTACTGAGCACTCAGCATCCTGAGTACTGAGCACCGAGCACACCGAGCACTGAGCACCCAGCACCCTGAGCACTGAGCACCCAGCACCATGAGTTCTGAGCACCCAGCACCCTGAGTACTGAGCACCCAGCACACTGAGCACTGAGCACCCAGCAACCTGAGTACTGAGCACCCAGCACTCTGAGCACTGAGCACCCAGCACCCCGAGCACTGAGCACCCAGCACCCCGAGCACTGAGCACTGAGCACCCTGAGCACTGAGCACCCAGCACCCCGAGTACTGAGCACTGAGCACCCTGAGTACTGAGCACCCAGCACCCCGAGTACGGAGCACTGAGCACCCTGAGTACTGAGCACCCAGCACCCTGAGCACTGAGCACTGAGAACCCTGAGTACTGAGCACCGAGCACCCCGAGCACTGAGCACCCAGCACCCCGAGCACTGAGCACCCAGCACCCTGAGTACTGAGCACTGAGCACCCAGCACCCTGAGTACTGAGCAGCCAGCACCCTGAGTACTGATCACTCAGCAGCCTGAGTACTGAGCACCCAGCACCCCGAGTACTGAGCACCGAGCACCCTGAGAACTGAGCACCCAGCACCCCGAGCACTGAGCACCCAGCACTCTGAGTACTGAGCACTGAGCACCCGGGCACTGAGCACCCAGCACCCTGAGCACTGAGCACCCAGCACCCCGAGCACTGAGCACCCAGCACCCTGAGCACTGAGCACCCAGCACCCCGAGTACTGAGCACCGAGCACCCTGAGAACTGAGCACCCAGCACCCCGAGCACTGAGCACTGAGCACCCTGAGCACTGAGCACCCAGCACCCCGAGTACTGAGCACTGAGCACCCTGAGTACTGAGCTCCCAGCACCCCGAGTACTGAGCACTGAGCACCATGAGTACTGAGCACCCAGCACCCTGAGCACTGAGCACTGAGAACCCTGAGTACTGAGCACCGAGCACCCCGAGCACTGAACACCCAGCACCCTGAGTACTGAGCACCGAGCTCCCCGAACACTGAGCACCCTGAGTACTGAGCACCAAGCACCCTGAGTACTGAGCACCGAGCACCCAGAGCACTGAGCACCCAGCACCCCGAGCACTGAGCACCCAGCACCCTGAGTACTGAGCACCCAGCAACCCGAGAATGAGCACCCTGAGCACTGAGTACCCAGCACCATGAGTACTGAGCACCCAGCACCCTGAGTACTGAGCACCCAGCACCCTGAGCACTGAGCACCCAGCACCCTGAGTACTGAGCACCCAGCACGCTGAGTACTGAGCACCCAGCAACCTGAGTACTGAGCACCCAGCACCCTGAGCACTGAGCACCCAGCACCCTGAATACTGAGCACCGAGCACCCCGAGCACTGAGTACCAAGCACCCTGAGTACTGAGCCCCGAGCTCCCCGAGCACTGAGCACCCTGAGTACTGAGCACCCAGCACCCTGAGTACTGAGCACCGAGCACCCCGAGCACTGATCACCCAGCACCCCGAGCACTGAGCACCCAGCACCCTGAGTACTGAGCACCCAGCACCCCGAGAATGAGCACCCTGAGCACTGAGTACCCAGCACCATGAGTACTGAGCACCGAGCACCCTGATCACTGAGCACCCAGCACCCTGAGTACTGAGCACCCAGCACCCTGAGTACTGAGCACCCAGCACCCTGAGCACTGAGCACCCAGCAACCTGAGTACTGAGCACCCAGCACTCTGAGCACTGAGCACCCAGCACCCCGAGCACTGAGCACCCAGCACCCCGAGCACTGAGCACTGAGCACCCTGAGCACTGAGCACCCAGAACCCCGAGTACTGAGCACTGAGCACCCTGAGTACTGAGCACCCAGTACCCCGAGTACTGAGCACTGAGCACCCTGAGTACTGAGCACCCAGCACCCTGAGCACTGAGCACTGAGAACCCTGAGTACTGAGCACCGAGCACCCCGAGCTCTGAGCACCCAGCACCCCGAGCACTGAGCACCCAGCACCCTGAGTACTGAGCACTGATCACCCAGCACCCCGAGCACTGAGCACCCAGCACCCTGAGTACTGAGCACCCAGCACGCCGAGCACTGAGCACCCAGCACCCCGAGCACTGAGCACCCAGCACCCTGAGTACTGAGCACCCAGCACCCTGAGCACTGAGCACCGAGCACCCCGAACACTGTGCACCCAGCACCCTGAGAACTGAGCACCCAGCACCCTGAGTACTGAGCACCCAGCATCGTGAGCACTGAGCACCCAGCACCCTGAGCACTGAGCACCCAGCACCCTGAGTACTGAGCACCCATCACCCTGAGTACTGAACACCCTTCACCCTGAGCACTCAGCACTGAGCACCCAGCACCCTGAGCACTGAGTACTGAGCACCCAGCACCCTGAGCACTGAGCACCCAGCACCCCGAGCACTGAGCACAAAGAACCCTGAGCACCCAGCACCCTGAGCACTGAGCACCCTGAGCACTGAGCACTGAGCACCCAGCACCCTGAGTACTGAGCATCCAACACTCTGAGCACTGAGCACAGAGCACGCTGAGTACTGAGCACTGAGCACCCAGCACCCTGAGTACTGAGCACCCAGCACCCTGAGCACGGAGCACCCAGCACCCTGTGTACTGAGCACCGAGCACCCCGAGCACTGAGCACCCAGCACCCTGAGTACTGAGCACCCAGCACCCCGAGAATGAGCACCCAGCACCCCGAGCACTGAGCACCCAGCACCCTGAGCACTGAGCACCCAGCACCCTGAGTACTGAGCACCCAGCACCCCGAGCACTGAGCACCCAGCACCCTGAGTACTGAGCACCCTGAGTACTGAGCACCCAGCACCCTGAGTACTGAGCACCCTGCACCCCGAGCACTGAGCACCCTGAGCACTGAGCACCCAGCATCCTGAGCACTGAGTACTGAGCACCCAGCACGCTGAGCACTGAGCACCAAGCACCCTGAACACTGAGCACCCAGCACCCTGAGTACTGAGCACCCAGCACCCCAAACACTGAGCACCGAGCACCCTGAGAACTGAGCACCGAGCACCCAGAGTACTGAGCAACCTGAGTACTGAGCACCCAGCACCCCGAGAATGAGCACCCAGCACCCTGAGCACTGAGCACCCAGCACCCTGAGCACTGAGCACGGAGCACCCCGAGGACTGAGCACCCAGCACCGTGAGCACTGAGCACCCAGCACCTTGAGTACTGAGCACCGAGCACCCCGAGCACTGAGCACCCAGCACCCTAAGTAATGAGCACCCAGCACCCTGAGCACTGAGCACCCAGCCCCCCGAGCACTGAGCACCCAGCACCCTGAGTACTGAGCACCCAGCACCCTGAGTACTGAGCACCCAGCACCCCGAGCACTGAGCACCAAGCACCCTGAGCACTGAGCACCCAGCACCCTGAGTACTGAGCACCCAGCACCCCGAGCACTGAGCACCAAGCACCCTGAGTAATGAGCACCCAGCACCCTGAGTACTGAGCACTGAGCACACTGAGCACTAAGCACCCAGCACCCTGAGCACTGAGCACCCAGCACCCTGAGTACTGAGCACTCAGTACCCTGAGTACTGAGCACCGAGCACCCCGAGCACTGAGCACCCAGCACCCTGAGCACTGAGCACGCTGAGGACTGAGCAACCAGCACCCTGAGCACTAAGCACCCAGCACCCTGAGCACTGAGCACCCAGCACCCTGAGTACTGAGCACTCAGTACCCTGAGTACTGAGCACCGAGCACCCCGAGCACTGAGCACCCAGCACCCTGTGCACTGAGCACGCTGAGGACTGAGCAACCAGCACCCTGAGTACTGAGCACCCAGCACCCTGAGTACTGAGCACCCAGCACCCCGAGCACTGAGCACCCAGCACCCTGAGCACTGAGCACCCAGCACCCTGAGTACTGAGCACCCAGCACCCCGAGCACTGAGCACCAAGCACCCTGAGTAATGAGCACCCAGCACCCTGAGTACTGAGCACTGAGCACGCTGAGGACTGAGCAACCAGCACCCTGAGTACTGAGCACCCAGCAACCCGAGCACTGAGCACCGAGCACCCCGAACACTGTGCACCCAGCACCCTGAGAAGTGAGCACCCAGCACCCTGAGTACTGAGTACCCAGCATCGTGAGCACTGAGCACCCAGCACCCTGAGCACTGAGCACCCAGCACCCTGAGTACTGAGCACCCAGCACCCTGAATACTGAACACCCAGCACCCTGAGCAATGAGCACTGAGCACCCAGCACCCTGAGCACTGAGCACCCAGCACCCTGAGCACTGAGCACCCAGCACCCCGAACACTGAGTACCCAGCACCCTGAGCACCCAGCACCCTGAGCACTGAGCATCCTGAGCACTGAGCACTGAGCACCCAGCACCCTGAGTACTGAGCATCAAACACTCTGAGCACTGAGCACAGAGCACGCTGAGTACTGAGCACTGAGCACCCAGCACCCTGAGTACTGAGCACCCAGCACCCTGAGTACTGAGCACCCAGCATCCTGAGTACTGAGCACCGATCACCCTGAGCAATGAGCACCCAGCACCCCGAGCACTGAGCACCCAGCACCCTGAGTCCTGAGCACCCAGCACCCCAAGAATGAGCACCCTGAGCACTGAGTACCCAGCACCATGAGTACTGAGCACCCAGCACCCTGAGTACTGAGCACCCAGCACCCTGAGCACTGAGCACCCAGCAACCTGAGTACTGAGCACCCAGCACTCTGAGCAATGAGCACCCAGCACCCCGAGCCCTGAGCACCCAGCACCCCGAGCACTGAGCACTGAGCACCCTGAGCACTGAGCACCCAGCACCCCGAGTACTGAGCACTGAGCACCCTGAGTACTGAGCACCCAGCACCCCGAGTACTGAGCACTGAGCACCCTGAGTACTGAGCACCCAGCACCCTGAGCACTGAGCACTGAGAACCCTGAGTACTGAGCACCGAGCACACCGAGCACTGAGCACCCAGCACCCCGAGCACTGAGCACCCAGCACCCTGAGTACTGAGCACTGAGCACCCAGCACCCCGAGCACTGAGCACTCAGCACCCTGTGTACTGAGCACTGAGTACCCAGTACCCCCGAGCACTGAGCACCCAGCACCCTGAGCACTGAGCACCCAGCACCCTGAGTACTGAGCACTGAGCACCCTGAGTACTGAGCACTGAGCACCCTGAGCACTGAGCACCCAGCACCCCGAGCACTGAGCACCCAGCACCCTGAGTACTGAGCACCCAGCACCCTGAGTACTGAGCACTCAGCAACCTGAATACTGAGCACCGAGCACCCCGAGCACGGAGCACACAGCACCCTAAGCACTGAGCACCCTGAGGACTGAGCAACCAGCACCCTGAGTACTGAGCACGGAGCATCCTGAGTACTGAGCACCGATCACCCTGAGCACTGAGCACCCAGCACCCCGAGCACTGAGCACCCTGAGTACTGAGCACCCAGCACCCTGAGTACTGAGTACTAAGCAGCCAGAGCACTGAGCACCCAGCACCCCGAGCACGGAGCACCCAGCACCCTGAGTACTGAGCACCCAGCACACTGAGTACTGAGCACCCAGCACCCTGTGTACTGAGCACCGAGCACCCCGAGCACTGAGCACCCAGCACCCTGAGTACTGAGCACTGAGCACCCAGCACCCCGAGCACTGAGCACCCAGCACCCTGTGTACTGAGCACCGAGCACCCCGAGCACTGAGCACCCAGCACCCTGAGCACTCAGCACCCAGCACCCCGAACACTGAGCACCCAGCAACCTGAGCACTGAGCACCCAGCACCCTGAGCACTGAGCACCCAGCACCCAGAGCACTGAGCACCCAGCACCCTGAGCACTGAGTACCCAGCACCCTGAGTACTGAGCACCCAGCACCCTGAGTACTGAGCACCCAGCACCCCGAGGACTGAGCACCCAGCACCCTGTGCACTGAGCACTGAGCATCCAGCACCCCGAGCACTGAGCACCCTGAGCTCTTAGCACCCTGAGTACTGAGCACCCAGCACCCTGAGTACTGAGCACCCAGCACCCTGAGCACTGAGCACCCAGCACCCTGAGTACTGAGCACCCAGCACCCTGAGTACTGAGCACCGAGCACCCCGAGCACTGAGCACCCAGCACCCTGAGCACTGAGCACCCAGCACCCCGAGCACTGAGCACCCAGCACCCTGAGCACTGCTCACCCAGCACCCCGAGTACTGAGCACCGAGCACCCCGAGAACTGAGCACCCAGCACCCCGAGCACTGAGCACCCAGCACCCTGAGTACTGAGCACCCAGCACCCCGAGAATGAGCACCCTGAGAACTGAGTACCCAGCACCATGAGTACTGAGCACCCAGCACCCTGAGTACTGAGCACCCAGCACCCTGAGCACTGAGCACCAGAAAACTGAGTACTGAGCACCCAGCACTCTGAGCACTGAGCACCCAGCACGCCTAGCACTGAGCACCCAGCACTCCGAGCACTGGCCACTGAGCACCCTGAGCACTGAGCACCCAGCACCCCGAGTACTGAGCACAGAGCAACCTGAGTACTGAGCACCCAGCACCCCGAGTACTGAGCACTGAGCACCCTGAGTACTGAGCACCCAGCACCCTGAGCACTGAGAACCCTGAGTACTGAGCACCGAGCACCCCGAGCACTGAGCACCCAGCACCCCGAGCACTGAGCACCCAGCACCCTGAGTACTGAGCACTGAGCACCCAGCACCCCGAGCACTGAGCACTCAGCACTGTGTGTACTGAGCACTGAGTACCCAGTACCCCTGAGCACTGAGACCCAGCACCCTGAGCACTGAGCACCCAGCACCCCGACCACTGAGCACCCAGCACCCTGAGTACTGAGCACCCAGCACCCCGAGCACTGAGCACCCAGCACCCAGAGCACTGAGCACCCAGCACCCTGAGTACTGAGCACCCAGCACCCCGAGCACTGAGCACCGAGCACCCCGAACACTGTGCACCCAGCACCCTGAGAAGTGAGCACCCAGCACCCTGAGTACTGAGCACCCAGCATCCTGAGCACTGAGCACCCAGCACCCTGAGCACTGAGCACCCAGCACCCTGAGTACTGAGCACCCAGCACCCTGAGTACTGAACACCCTGCACCCTGAGCACTGAGCACTGAGCAACCAGCACCCTGAGCACTGAGCACTGAGCACCCAGCACCCTGAGCACTGAGCACCCAGCACCCGGAGCACTGAGCACCCAGCACCCTGAGCACCCAGCAGCCTGAGCACTGAGCACCCTGAGCACTGAGCACTGAGCAGAGAGCACCCTGAGTACTGAGCACCCAACACTCTGAGCACTGAGCACAGAGCACACTGAGTACTGAGAACTGAGCACCCAGCACCCTGAGTACTGAGCACCCAGCACCCCGAGCACTGAGCACCCAGCACCCTGTGTACTGAGCACCGAGCACCCCGAGCACTGAGCACCCAGCACCTTGAGTACTGAGCACCCAGCACCCCGAGAATGAGCACCCAGCATCCCGAGCACTGAGCACCCAGCACCCTGAGCACTGAGCACCCAGCACCCTGAGTACTGAGCACCCAGCACCCCGAGCACTGAGCACCCAGCACCCTGAGTGCTGAGCACCCTGAGTACTGAGCACCCAGCACCCTGAGTACTGAGCACCCAGCAGCCTGAGTACTGAGCACCCAGCACCCTGAGTACTGAGCACTGAGCACCCAGAGAACTGAGCACCGAGCACCCCGAGCACTGATCACCCAGAACCCCGAGCACTGAGCACCCAGCACCCTGAGTACTGAGCACCCAGCACCCCGAGAATGAGCACCCTGAGCACTGAGTACCCAGCACCATGAGTACTGAGCACCGAGCACCCTGAGCACTGAGCACCCAGCACCCTGAGTACTGAGCACCCAGCACCCTGAGTACTGAGCACCCAGCACCCTGAGCACTGAGCACCCAGCAACCTGAGTACTGAGCACCCAGCACTCTGAGCACTGAGCAACCAGCACCCCGAGCACTGAGCACCCAGCACCCCGAGCACTGAGCACTGAGCACCCTGAGCACTGAGCACCCAGAAACCCGAGTACTGAGCACTGAGCACCCTGAGTACTGAGCACCCAGTACCCCGAGTACTGAGCACTGAGCACCCTGAGTACTGAGCACCCAGCACCCTGAGCACTGAGCACTGAGAACCCTGAGTACTGAGCACCGAGCACCCCGAGCTCTGAGCACCCAGCACCCCGAGCACTGAGCACCCAGCACCCTGAGTACTGAGCACTGAGCACCCAGCACCCCGAGCACCGAGCACTCAGCACCCTGTGTACTGAGCACTGAGTACCCAGTACCCCCGAGCACTGAGAACCAGCACCCTGAGCACTGAGCACCCAGCACCCCGAGTACTGAGCACCCAGCACCCCGAGCACTGAGCACCCAGCACCCCGAGCACTGAGCACCCAGCACCCTGAGTACTGAGCACCCAGCACCCCGAGCACTGAGCACCCAGCACCCCGAGCACTGAGCACCCAGCACCCTGAGTACTGAGCACCCAGCACCCTGAGCACAGAGCACCGAGCACCCCGAACACTGTGCACCCAGCACCCTGAGAACTGAGCACCCAGCACCCTGAGTACTGAGCACCCAGCATCGTGAGCACTGAGCACCCAGCACCCTGAGCACTGAGCACCCAGCACCCTGAGTACTGAGCACCCATCACCCTGAGTACTGAACACCCTTCACCCTGACCACTCAGCACTGAGCACCCAGCACCCTGAGCACTGAGCACTGAGCACCCAGCACCCTGAGCACTGAGCACCCAGCAACCCGAGCACTGAGCACAAAAAACCCTGAGCACCCAGCACCCTGAGCACTGAGCACCCTGAGCACTGAGCACTGAGCACCCAGCACCCTGAGTACTGAGCATCCAACACTCTGAGCACTGAGCACAGAGCACGCTGAGTACTGAGCACTGAGCACCCAGCACCCTGAGTACTGAGCACCCAGCACCCCGAGCACGGAGCACCCAGCACTCTGTGTACTGAGCACCGAGCACCCCGAGCACTGAGCACCCATCACCCTGAGTAATGAGCACCCAGCACCCCGAGAATGAGCACCCAGCACCCCGAGCACTGAGCACCCAGCACCCTGAGCACTGAGCACCCAGCACCCTGAGTACTGAGCACCCAGCACCCCGAGCACTGAGCACCCAGCACCCTGAGTACTGAGCACCCTGAGTACTGAGCACCCAGCTCCCTGAGTACTGAGCACCCTGCACACCGAGCACTGAGCACCCTGAGCACTGAGCACCCAGCATCCTGAGCACTGAGTACTGAGCACCCAGCACGCTGTGCACTGAGCACCAAGCACCCTGAACACTGAGCACCCAGCACCCTGAGTACTGAGCACCCAGCACCCCAACACTGAGCACCGAGCACCCTGAGAACTCAGCATCGAGCACCCAGAGTACTGAGCAACCTGAGTACTGAGCACCCAGCACCCCGAGAATGAGCACCCAGCACCATGAGTACTGAGCACCGAGCACCCTGAGCACTGAGCACCCAGCACCGTGAGCACTGAGCACCCAGCACCTTGAGTACTGAGCACCGAGCACCACGAGCACTGAGCACCCAGCACCCTAAGTAATGAGCACCCAGCACCCTGAGCACTGAGCACCCAGCCCCCCGAGCACTGAGCACCCAGCACCCTGAGTACTGAGCACCCAGCACCCTGAGTACTGAGCACCCAGCACCCCGAGCACTGAGCACCCAGCACCCTGAGCACTGAGCACACATCACCCTGAGTACTGAGCACCCAGCACCCCGAGCACTGAGCACCAAGCACCCTGAGTAATGAGCACCCAGCACCCTGAGTACTGAGCACTGAGCACCCTGAGCACTGAGCACCCAGCACCCTGAGCACTGAGCACCCAGCACCCTGAGTACTGAGCACTCAGTACCCTGAGTACTGAGCACCGAGCACCCCGAGCACTGAGCACCCAGCACCCTGAGCACTGAGCACGCTGAGGACTGAGCAACCAGCACCCTGGGTACTGAGCACCCAGCACCCTGAGTACTGAGCACCCAGCACCCCGAGCACTGAGCACCGAGCACCCCGAACACTGTGCACCCAGCACCCTGAGAAGTGAGCACCAACCACCCTGAGTACTGAGTACCCAGCATCGTGAGCACTGAGCACCCAGCACCCTGAGCACTGAGCACCCAGCACCCTGAGTACTGAGCACCCAGCACCCTGAATACTGAACACCCAGCACCCTGAGCACTGAGCACCCAGCAACCTGAGCACTGAGCACTGAGCACCCAGCACCCTGAGCACTGAGCACCCAGCACCCCGAGCACTGAGCACCCAGCACCCTGAGCACCCAGCACCCTGAGCACTGAGCATCCTGAGCACTGAGCACTGAGCACCCAGCACCCTGAGTACTGAGCATCAAACACTCTGAGCACTGAGCACAGAGCACGCTGAGTACTGAGCACTGAGCACCCAGCACCCTGAGTACTGAGCACCCAGCACCCCGAGCACTGAGCACCCAGCACCCTGTGTACTGAGCACCGAGGACCCCGAGCACTGAGCACCCAGCACCCTGAGTACTGAGCACCCAGCACCCCGAGAATGAGCACCCAGCACCCCGAGCACTGAGCACCCAGCACCCTGAGCACTGAGCACTCAGCACCCTGAGTACTGAGCACCCAGCACCCCGAGCACTGAGCACCCAGCACCCTGAGTACTGAGCACCCTGAGTACTGAGCACCCAGCACCCTGAGTACTGAGCACCCTGCACCCCGAGCACTGAGAACCCTGAGCACTGAGCACCCAGCATCCTGAGCACTGAGTACTGAGCACCCAGCACGCTGAGCACTGAGCACCCAGCACCCTGAACACTGAGCACCCAGCACCCTGTGCACTGAGCACTGAGTATCCAGCACCCCGAGCACTGAGCACCCTGAGCTCTTAGCACCCTGAGTACTGAGCACCCAGCACCCTGAGTACTGAGCACCCAGCACCCTGAGCACTGAGCACCCAGCACCCTGAGTACTGAGCACCCTGAGCACTGAGCACCCAGCATCCTGAGCACTGAGTACTGAGCACCCAGCACGCTGAGCACTGAGCACCCAGCACCCTGAACACTGAGCACCGAGCACCCCGAACACTGTGCACCCAGCACCCCGAGCACTGAGCACCCAGCACCCTGAGCACTGAGCACCGAGCACCCCGAACACTGTGCACCCAGCACCCCGAGCACTGAGCACCCAGCACCATGAGTACTGAGCACCCAGCACCCTGAGTACTGAGCACCCAGCACCCTGAGCACTGAGCACCCAGCAACCTGAGTACTGAGCACCCAGCACTCTGAGCACTGAGCACCCAGCACCCCGAGCACTGAGCACCCAGCACCCCGAGCACTGAGCACTGAGCACCCTGAGCACTGAGCACCCAGAACCCCGAGTACTGAGCACTGAGCACCCTGAGTACTGAGCACCCAGTACCCCGAGTACTGAGCACTGAGCACCCTGAGTACTGAGCACCCAGCACCCTGAGCACTGAGCACTGAGAACCCTGAGTACTGAGCACCGAGCACCCCGAGCTCTGAGCACCAGGCACCCCGAGCACTGAGCACCCAGCACCCTGAGTACTGAGCACTGAGCACCCAGCACCCAGAGCACTGAGCACTCAGCACCCTGTGTACTGAGCACTGAGTACCCAGTACCCCCGAGCACTGAGAACCAGCACCCTGAGCACTGAGCACCCAGCACCCTGAGCACAGAGCACCGATCACCCCGAGCACTGAGCACCCAGCACCCCGAGCACTGAGCACCGAGCACCCTGAGTACTGAGCACCCAGCACCCCGAGCACTGAGCACCCAGCAACCCGAGCACTGAGCACCCAGCACCCTGAGCAAACAGCACCCTGAGCACTGAGCACCCTGAGCACTGAGCACCCAGCAACCTGAGTACTGAGCATCCAACACTCTGAGCACTGAGCACAGAGCACGCTGAGTACTGAGCACTGAGCACCCAGCACCCTGAGTACTGAGCACCCAGCACCCCGAGCACTGAGTACCCAGCACCCTGTGTACTGAGCACCGAGCACCCCGAGCACTGAGCACCCAGCACCCTGAGTACTGAGCACCCAGCACCCCGAGAATGAGCACCCAGCACCCCGAGCACTGAGCACCCAGCACCCTGAGCACTGAGCACCCAACACCCTGAGTACTGAGCACCCAGCACCCCGAGCACTGAGCACCCAGCACCCTGAGTACTGAGCACCCTGAGTACTGAGCACCCAGCACCATGAGTACTGAGCACCCTGCACCCCGAGCACTGAGCACCCTGAGCACTGAGCACCCAGCATCCTGAGCACTGAGTACTGAGCACCCAGCACGCTGAGCACTGAGCACCAAGCACCCTGAACACTGAGCACCCAGCACCCTGAGTACTGAGCACCCAGCACCCCAAACACTGAGCACCGAGCACCCTGAGACCTGAGCACCGAGCACCCTGAGTACTGAGCACCCAGCACCATGAGTACTGAGCAGCGAGCACCCAGAGTACTGAGCAACCTGAGTACTGAGCACCCAGCACCCCGAGAATGAGCAACCAGCACCATGAGTACTGAGCACCGAGCACCCTGAGCACTGAGCACCCAGCACCCTGAGCACTGAGCACGGAGCACCCCGAGGACTGAGCCCCCAGCACCGTGAGCACTGAGCACCCCGCACCTTGAGTACTGAGCACCGAGCACCCCGAGCAATGAGCACCCAGCACCCTAAGTAATGAGCACCCAGCACCCTGAGCACTGAGCACCCAGCCCCCCGAGCACTGAGCACCCAGCACCCTGAGTACTGAGCACCCAGCACCCTGAGTACTGAGCACCCAGCACCCCGAGCACTGAGCACCCAGCACCGTGAGCACTGAGCACCCAGCACCCTGAGTACTGAGCACCCTGCACCCCGAGCACTGAGCACCAAGCACCCTGAGTAATGAGCACCCAGCACCCTGAGTACTGAGCACTGAGCACCCTGAGCACTGAGCACCCAGCACCCTGAGCACTGAGCACACAGTACCCTGAGTACTGAGCACTCAGCACCCTGAGTACTGAGCACCGAGCACCCCGAGCACTGAGCACCCAGCACCCTGAGCACTGAGCACGCTGAGTACTGAGCAACCAGCACCCTGAGTACTGAGCACCCAGCACCCTGAGTACTGAGCACCCAGCACCCCGAGCACTGAGCACCGAGCACCCCGAACACTGTGCACCCAGCACACTGAGTACTGAGCACCCAGCACCCCGAGCACTGAGCACCCAGCACCCTGAGCACTGAGCACCCAGCACCCTGAGTACTGAGCACCCAGCACCCCGAGCACTGAGCACCAAGCACCCTGAGTAATGAGCACCCAGCACCCTGAGTACTGAGCACTGAGCACCCTGAGCACTGAGCACCCAGCACCCTGAGCACTGAGCACCCAGCACCCTGAGTACTGAGCACTCAGTACCCTGAGTACTGAGCACCGAGCACCCCGAGCACTGAGCACCCAGCACCCTGAGCACTGAGCACGCTGAGGACTGAGCAACCAGCACCCTGAGTACTGAGCACCCAGCACCCTGAGTACTGAGCACCCAGCACCCCGAGCACTGAGCACCGAGCACCCCGAACACTGTGCACCCAGCACCCTGAGAAGTGAGCACCCAGCACCCTGAGTACTGAGTACCCAGCATCGTGAGCACTGAGCACCCAGCACCCTGAGCACTGAGCACCCAGCACCCTGAGTACTGAGCACCCAGCACCCTGAATACTGAACACCCAGCACCCTGAGCACTGAGCACCCAGCAACCTGAGCACTGAGCACTGAGCACCCAGCACCCTGAGCACTGAGCACCCAGCACCCCGAGCACTGAGCACCCAGCACCCTGAGCACCCAGCACCCTGAGCACTGAGCATCCTGAGCACTGAGCACTGAGCACCCAGCACCCTGAGTACTGAGCATCAAACACTCTGAGCACTGAGCACAGAGCACGCTGAGTACTGAGCACTGAGCACCCAGCACCCTGAGTACTGAGCACCCAGCACCCCGAGCACTGAGCACCCAGCACCCTGTGTACTGAGCACCGAGGACCCCGAGCACTGAGCACCCAGCACCCTGAGTACTGAGCACCCAGCACCCCGAGAATGAGCACCCAGCACCCCGAGCACTGAGCACCCAGCACCCTGAGCACTGAGCACTCAGCACCCTGAGTACTGAGCACCCAGCACCCCGAGCACTGAGCACCCAGCACCCTGAGTACTGAGCACCCTGAGTACTGAGC
This sequence comes from Microtus oregoni, assembly GCF_018167655.1. Classification (NCBI taxonomy): domain Eukaryota; kingdom Metazoa; phylum Chordata; class Mammalia; order Rodentia; family Cricetidae; genus Microtus; species Microtus oregoni. The sequence continues at coordinate 5,381,688 of NW_024544028.1, read as the reverse complement.
ACCCAGCACCCTGAGTACTGAGCACCCTGCACCCCGAGCACTGAGCACCCTGAGCACTGAGCACCCAGCATCCTGAGCACTGAGTACTGAGCACCCAGCACGCTGAGCACTGAGCACCCAGCACCCTGAACACTGAGCACCCAGCACCCTGTGCAATGAGCACTGAGCATCCAGCACCCCGAGCACTGAGCACCCTGAGCTCTTAGCACCCTGAGTACTGAGCACCCAGCACCCTGAGTACTGAGCACCCAGCACCCTGAGCACTGAGCACCCAGCACCCTGAGTACTGAGCACCCTGAGCACTGAGCACCCAGCATCCTGAGCACTGAGTACTGAGCACCCAGCACGCTGAGCACTGAGCACCCAGCACCCTGAACACTGAGCACCCAGCACCCCGAGCACTGAGCACCCAGCACCCTGAGTACTGAGCACCCAGCACCCTGAGTACTGAGCACCCAGCACCCTGAGCACTGAGCACCCAGCAACCTGAGTACTGAGCACCCAGCACTCTGAGCACTGAGCACCCAGCACCCCGAGCACTGAGCACCCAGCACCCCGAGCACTGAGCACTGAGCACCCTGAGCACTGAGCACCCAGAACCCCGAGTACTGAGCACTGAGCACCCTGAGTACTGAGCACCCAGTACCCCGAGTACTGAGCACTGAGCACCCTGAGTACTGAGCACCCAGCACCCTGAGAACTGAGCACTGAGAACCCTGAGTACTGAGCACCGAGCACCCCGAGCTCTGAGCACCAGGCACCCCGAGCACTGAGCACCCAGCACCCTGAGTACTGAGCACTGAGCACCCAGCACCCCGAGCACTGAGCACTCAGCACCCTGTGTACTGAGCACTGAGTACCCAGTACCCCCGAGCACTGAGAACCAGCACCCTGAGCACTGAGCACCCAGCACCCCGAGTACTGAGCACCCAGCACCCCGAGCACTGAGCACCCAGCACCCCGAGCACTGAGCACCGAGCACCCTGAGTACTGAGCACCCAGCACCCTGAGCACTGAGCACCCAGCACCCCGAGCACTGAGCACCCAGCACCCTGAGCAAACAGCTCCCTGAGCACTGAGCACCCTGAGCACTGAGCACCCAGCACCCTGAGTACTGAGCATCCAACACTCTGAGCACTGAGCACAGAGCACGCTGAGTACTGAGCACTGAGCACCCAGCACCCTGAGTACTGAGCATCCAACACTCTGAGCACTGAGCACAGAGCACGCTGAGTACTGAGCACTGAGCACCCAGCACCCTGAGTACTGAGCACCCAGCACCCCGAGCACTGAGTACCCAGCACCCTGTGTACTGAGCACCGAGCACCCCGAGCACTGAGCACCCAGCACCCTGAGTACTGAGCACCCAGCACCCCGAGAATGAGCACCCAGCACCCCGAGCACTGAGCACCCAGCACCCTGAGCACTGAGCACCCAGCACCCTGAGTACTGAGCACCCAGCACCCCGAGCACTGAGCACCCAGCACCCTGAGTACTGAGCACCCTGAGTACTGAGCACCCAGCACCCTGAGTACTGAGCACCCTGCACCCCGAGCACTGAGCACCCTGAGCACTGAGCACCCAGCATCCTGAGCACTGAGTACTGAGCACCCAGCACGCTGAGCACTGAGCACCAAGCACCCTGAACACTGAGCACCCAGCACCCTGAGTACTGAGCACCCAGCACCCCAAACACTGAGCACCGAGCACCCTGAGAACTGAGCACCGAGCACCCTGAGTACTGAGCACCCAGCACCATGAGTACTGAGCAGCGAGCACCCAGAGTACTGAGCAACCTGAGTACTGAGCACCCAGCACCCCGAGAATGAGCAACCAGCACCATGAGTACTGAGCACCGAGCACCCTGAGCACTGAGCACCCAGCACCCTGAGCACTGAGCACGGAGCACCCCGAGGACTGAGCCCCCAGCACCGTGAGCACTGAGCACCCCGCACCTTGAGTACTGAGCACCGAGCACCCCGAGCACTGAGCACCCAGCACCCTAAGTAATGAGCACCCAGCACTCTGAGCACTGAGCACCCAGCCCCCCGAGCACTGAGCACCCAGCACCCTGAGTACTGAGCACCCAGCACCCTGAGTACTGAGCACCCAGCACCCCGAGCACTGAGCACCCAGCACCGTGAGCACTGAGCACCCAGCACCCTGAGTACTGAGCACCCTGCACCCCGAGCACTGAGCACCAAGCACCCTGAGTAATGAGCACCCAGCACCCTGAGTACTGAGCACTGAGCACCCTGAGCACTGAGCACCCAGCACCCTGAGCACTGAGCACACAGTACCCTGAGTACTGAGCACTCAGCACCCTGAGTACTGAGCACCGAGCACCCCGAGCACTGAGCACCCAGCACCCTGAGCACTGAGCACGCTGAGGACTGAGCAACCAGCACCCTGAGTACTGAGCACCGAGCACCCTGAGTACTGAGCACCCAGCACCCCGAGCACTGAGCACCGAGCACCCCGAACACTGTGCACCCAGCACCCTGAGTACTGAGCACCCAGCACCCCGAGCACTGAGCACCCAGCACCCTGAGCACTGAGCACCCAGCACCCTGAGTACTGAGCACCCAGCACCCCGAGCACTGAGCACCAAGTACCCTGAGTAATGAGCACCCAGCACCCTGAGTACTGAGCACTGAGCACCCTGAGCACTGAGCACCCAGCACCCTGAGCACTGAGCACCCAGCACCCTGAGTACTGAGCACTCAGTACCCTGAGTACTGAGCACCGAGCACCCCGAGCACTGAGCACCCAGCACCCTGAGCACTGAGCACGCTGAGGACTGAGCAACCAGCACCCTGAGTACTGAGCACCCAGCACCCTGAGTACTGAGCACCCAGCACCCTGAGCACTGAGCACGCTGAGGACTGAGCACCCAGCACCCTGAGCACTGAGCACCCAGCACCCTGAGTACTGAGCACCCAGCACCCCGAGCACTGAGCACCCAGCACCCTGAGCACTGAGCACGCTGAGGACTGAGCAACCAGCAACCTGAGTACTGAGCACCCAGCACCCTGAGTACTGAGCACCCAGCACCCCGAGCACTGAGCACCGAGCACCCCGAACACTGTGCACCCAGCACCCTGAGAAGTGAGCACCCAGCACCCTGAGTACTGAGTACCCAGCATCGTGAGCACTGAGCACCCAGCACCCTGAGCACTGAGCACCCAGCACCCTGAGTACTGAGCACCCAGCACCCTGAATACTGAACACCCAGCACCCTGAGCACTGAGCACCCAGCAACCTGAGCACTGAGCACTGAGCACCCAGCACCCTGAGCACTGAGCACCCAGCACCCCGAGCACTGAGCACCCAGCACCCTGAGCACCCAGCACCCTGAGCACTGAGCATCCTGAGCACTGAGCACTGAGCACCCAGCACCCTGAGTACTGAGCATCAAACACTCTGAGCACTGAGCACAGAGCACGCTGAGTACTGAGCACTGAGCACCCAGCACCCTGAGTACTGAGCACCCAGCACCCCGAGCACTGAGCACCCAGCACCCTGTGTACTGAACACCGAGGACCCCGAGCACTGAGCACCCAGCACCCTGAGTACTGAGCACCCAGCACCCCGAGAATGAGCACCCAGCACCCCTAGCACTGAGCACCCAGCACCCTGAGCACTGAGCACTCAGCACCCTGAGTACTGAGCACCCAGCACCCCGAGCACTGAGCACCCAGCACCCTGAGTACTGAGCACCCTGAGTACTGAGCACCCAGCACCCTGAGTACTGAGCACCCTGCACCCCGAGCACTGAGCACCCTGAGCACTGAGCACCCAGCATCCTGAGCACTGAGTACTGAGCACCCAGCACGCTGAGCACTGAGCACCCAGCACCCTGAACACTGAGCACCCAGCACCCTGTGCAATGAGCACTGAGCATCCAGCACCCCGAGCACTGAGCACCCTGAGCTCTTAGCACCCTGAGTACTGAGCACCCAGCACCCTGAGTACTGAGCACCCAGCACCCTGAGCACTGAGCACCCAGCACCCTGAGTACTGAGCACCCTGAGCACTGAGCACCCAGCATCCTGAGCACTGAGTACTGAGCACCCAGCACGCTGAGCACTGAGCACCCAGCACCCTGAACACTGAGCACCCAGCACCCCGAGCACTGAGCACCCAGCACCCTGAGCACTGAGCACCGAGCACCCCGAACACTGTGCACCCAGCACCCCGAGCACTGAGCACCCAGCACCCTGAGTACTGAGCACCCAGCACCCTGAGTACTGAGCACCCAGCACCCTGAGCACTGAGCACCCAGCAACCTGAGTACTGAGCACCCAGCACTCTGAGCACTGAGCACCCAGCACCCCGAGCACTGAGCACCCAGCACCCCGAGCACTGAGCACTGAGCACCCTGAGCACTGAGCACCCAGAACCCCGAGTACTGAGCACTGAGCACCCTGAGTACTGAGCACCCAGTACCCCGAGTACTGAGCACTGAGCACCCTGAGTACTGAGCACCCAGCACCCTGAGAACTGAGCACTGAGAACCCTGAGTACTGAGCACCGAGCACCCCGAGCTCTGAGCACCAGGCACCCCGAGCACTGAGCACCCAGCACCCTGAGTACTGAGCACTGAGCACCCAGCACCCCGAGCACTGAGCACTCAGCACCCTGTGTACTGAGCACTGAGTACCCAGTACCCCCGAGCACTGAGAACCATCACCCTGAGCACTGAGCACCCAGCACCCCGAGTACTGAGCACCCAGCACCCCGAGCACTGAGCACCCAGCACCCCGAGCACTGAGCACCGAGCACCCTGAGTACTGAGCACCCAGCACCCTGAGCACTGAGCACCCAGCACCCCGAGCACTGAGCACCCAGCACCCTGAGCAAACAGCACCCTGAGCACTGAGCACCCTGAGCACTGAGCACCCAGCACCCTGAGTACTGAGCATCCAACACTCTGAGCACTGAGCACAGAGCACGCTGAGTACTGAGCACTGAGCACCCAGCACCCTGAGTACTGAGCACCCAGCACCCCGAGCACTGAGTACCCAGCACCCTGTGTACTGAGCACCGAGCACCCCGAGCACTGAGCACCCAGCACCCTGAGTACTGAGGACCCAGCACCCCGAGAATGAGCACCCAGCACCCCGAGCACTGAGCACCCAGCACCCTGAGCACTGAGCACCCAGCACCCTGAGTACTGAGCACCCAGCACCCCGAGCACTGAGCACCCAGCACCCTGAGTACTGAGCACCCTGAGTACTGAGCACCCAGCACCCTGAGTACTGAGCACCCTGCACCCCGAGCACTGAGCACCCTGAGCACTGAGCACCCAGCATCCTGAGCACTGAGTACTGAGCACCCAGAACGCTGAGCACTGAGCACCAAGCACCCTGAACACTGAGCACCCAGCACCCTGAGTACTGAGCACCCAGCACCCCAAACACTGAGCACCGAGCACCCTGAGAACTGAGCACCGAGCACCCTGAGTACTGAGCACCCAGCACCATGAGTACTGAGCACCGAGCACCCAGAGTACTGAGCAACCTGAGTACTGAGCACCCAGCACCCCGAGAATGAGCACCCAGCACCATGAGTACTGAGCACCGAGCACCCTGAGCACTGAGCACCCAGCACCCTGAGCACTGAGCACGGAGCACCCCGAGGACTGAGCACCCAGCACCATGAGCACTGAGCACCCAGCACCTTGAGTACTGAGCACCGAGCACCCCGAGCACTGAGCACCCAGCACCCTAAGTAATGAGCACCCAGCACCCTGAGCACTGAGCACCCAGCCCCCCGAGCACTGAGCACCCAGCACCCTGAGTACTGAGCACCCAGAACCCTGAGTACTGAGCACCCAGCACAGCGAGCACTGAGCACCCAGCACCGTGAGCACTGAGCACCCAGCACCCTGAGTACTGAGCACCCTGCACCCCGAGCACTGAGCACCAAGCACCCTGAGTAATGAGCACCCAGCACCCTGAGTACTGAGCACTGAGCACCCTGAGCACTGAGAACCCAGCACCCTGAGCACTGAGCACACAGCACCCTGAGTACTGAGCACTCAGCACCCTGAGTACTGAGCACCGAGCACCCCGAGCACTGAGCACCCAGCACCCTGAGCACTGAGCATGCTGAGGACTGAGCAACGAGCACCCTGAGTACTGAGCACCCAGCACCCTGAGTACTGAGCACCCAGCACCCCGAGCACTGAGCACCGAGCACCCCGAACACTGTGCACCCAGCACCCTAAGAACTGAGCACCCAGCACCCTGAGTACTGAGCACCCAGCATCGTGAGCACTGAGCACCCAGCACCCTGAGCACTGAGCACCCAGCACCCTGAGTACTGAGCACCCAGCACCCTGAGTACTGAACACCCAGCACCCTGAGCACTGAGCACTGAGCAACCAGCACCCTGAGCACTGAGCACTGAGCACCCAGCACCCTGAGCACTGAGCACCCAGCACCCCGAGCACTGAGCACCCAGCACCCTGAGCACCCAGCACCCTGAGCACTGAGCACCCTGAGCACTGAGCACTGAGCACCCAGCACCCTGAGTACTGAGCATCAAACACTCTGAGCACTGAGCACAGAGCACGCTGAGTACTGAGCACTGAGCACCCAGCACCCTGAGTACTGAGCACCCAGCACCCTGAGCACTGAGCACCCAGCACCCTGAGCACTGAGCACCCAGCACCTTGAGTACTGAGCACCGAGCACCCCGAGCACTGAGCACCCAGCACCCTGAGTACTGAGCACCCAGCACCCTGAGTACTGAGCACCCAGCACCCTGAGCACTGAGCACCCAGCAACCTGAGTACTGAGCACCCAGCACTCTGAGCACTGAGCACACAGCACCCCGAGCACTGAGCACCCAGGACCCCGAGCACTGAGCACTGAGCACCCTGAGCACTGAGCACCCAGAACCCCGAGTACTGAGCACTGAGCACCCTGAGTACTGAGCACCCAGTACCCCGAGTACTGAGCACTGAGCACCCTGAGTACTGAGCACCCAGCACCTTGAGCACTGAGCACTGAGAACCCTGAGTACTGAGCACCGAGCACCCCGAGCACTGAGCACCCAGCACCCCGAGCACTGAGCACCCAGCACCCTGAGTACTGAGCACTGAGCACCCAGCACCCCGAGCACTGAGCACTCAGCACCCTGTGTACTGAGCACTGAGTACCCAGTACCCCCGAGCACTGAGAACCAGCACCCTGAGCACTGAGCACCCAGCACCCCGAGTACTGAGCACCCAGCACCCCGAGCACTGAGCACCCAGCACCCCGATCACTGAGCACCGAGCACCCGGAGTACTGAGCACCCAGTACCCCGAGCACTGAGCACCCAGCACCCCGAGCACTGAGCACCCAGCACCCTGAGTACTGAGCACCCAGCACCCTGAGCACTGAGCACCGAGCACCCCGAACACTGTGCACCCAGCACCCTGAGAACTGAGCACCCAGCACCCTGAGTACTGAGCACCCAGCATCGTGAGCACTGAGCACCCAGCACCCTGAGCACTGAGCACCCAGCACCCTGAGTACTGAGAACCCAGCACCCTGAGTACTGAACACCCAGCACCCTGAGCACTGAGCACTGAGCACCCAGCACCCTGAGCACTGAGCACTGAGCACCCAGCACCCTGAGCACTGAGCACCCAGCACCCCGAGAATTGAGCACCCAGCACCCTGTGCACCCAGCACCCTGAGCACTGAGCACCCTGAGCACTGAGCACCCAGCACCCTGAGTACTGAGCATCCAACACTCTGAGCACTGAGCACACAGCACGCTGAGTACTGAGCACTGAGCACCCAGCACCCTGAGTACTGATCACCCAGCACCCTGAGCACTGAGCACCCAGCACCCTGTGTACTGAGCACCGAGCACCCCGAGCACTGAGCACCCACCACCCTGAGTACTGAGCACCCAGCACCCCGAGAATGAGCACCCAGCACCCCGAGCCCTGAGCACCCAGCACTCTGAGCACTGAGCACCCAGCACCCTGAGTACTGAGCACCCAGCACACCGAGCACTGAGCACCCAGCACCCTGAGTACTGAGCACCCTGAGTACTGAGCACCCAGCACCCTGAGTACTGAGCACCCTGCACCCCGAGCACTGAGCACCCTGAGCACTGAGCACCCAGCATCCTGAGCACTGAGTACTGAGCACCCAGCACGCTGAGCACTGAGCACCAAGCACCCAGAACACTGAGCACCCAGCACCCTGAGTACTGAGCACCCAGCACCCCAAACACGGAGCACCGAGCACCCTGAGAACTGAGCACCGAGCACCCTGAGTACTGAGAAGCCAGCACCATGAGTACTGAGCACCGAGCACCCAGAGTACTGAGCAACCTGAGTACTGAGCACCCAGCACCCCGAGAATGAGCACCCAGCACCATGAGTACTGAGCACCGAGCACCCTGAGCACTGAGCACCCAGCACCCTGAGCACTGAGCACGGAGCACCCCGAGGACTGAGCACCCAGCACCGTGAGCACTGAGCACCCAGCACCTTGAGTACTGAGCACCGAGCACCCCGAGCACTGAGCACCCAGCACCCTAAGTAATGAGCACCCAGCACCCTGAGCACTGAGCACCCAGCCCCCCGAGCACTGAGCACCCAGCACCCTGAGTACTGAGCACCCAGCACCCTGAGTACTGAGCACCCAGCACCCCGAGCACTGAGCACCCAGCACCCTGAGCACTGATCACCCAGCACTCTAAGTACTGAGCACCCTGCACCCCGAGCACTGAGCACCAAGCACCCTGAGTAATGAGCACCCAGCACACTGAGTACTGAGCACTGAGCACCCTGAGCACTGAGCACCCAGCACCCTGAGCACTGAGCACCCAGCACCCTGAGTACTGAGCACTCAGCACCCTGAGTACTGAGCACCGAGCACCCCGAGCACTGAGCACCCAGCACCCTGAGCACTGAGCACGCTGAGGACTGAGCAACCAGCACCCTGAGTACTGAGCACCCAGCACCCTGAGTACTGAGCACCCAGCACCCCGAGCACTGAGCACCGAGCACCCCGAACACTGTGCACCCAGCACTCTGAGAACTGAGCACCCAGCACCCTGAGTACTAAGCACCCAGCATCGTGAGCACTGAGCACCCAGCACCCTGAGCACTGAGCACCCAGCACCCTGAGTACTGAGCACCCAGCACCCTGAGTACTGAACACCCAGCACCCTGAGCACTGAGCACTGAGCACCCAGCACCCTGAGTACTGAGCACTGAGCACCCAGCACCCTGAGCACTGAGCACCCAGCACCCCGAGCACTGAGCACCCAGCACCCTGAGCACCCAGCACCCTGAGCACTGAGCACCCTGAGCACTGATCACTGAGCACCCAGCACCCTGAGTACTGAGCATCAAACACTCTGAGCACTGAGCACAGAGCACGCTGAGTACTGAGAACTGAGCACCCAGCACCCTGAGTACTGAGCACCCAGCACCCCGAGTACTGAGCACCCAGCACCCCGAGCACTGAGCACCCAGCACCCCGATCACTGAGCACCGAGCACCCGGAGTACTGAGCACCCAGTACCCCGAGCACTGAGCACCCAGCACCCCGAGCACTGAGCACCCAGCACCCTGAGTACTGAGCACCCAGCACCCTGAGCACTGAGCACCGAGCACCCCGAACACTGTGCACCCAGCACCCTGAGAACTGAGCACCCAGCACCCTGAGTACTGAGCACCCAGCATCGTGAGCACTGAGCACCCAGCACCCTGAGCACTGAGCACCCAGCACCCTGAGTACTGAGAACCCAGCACCCTGAGTACTGAACACCCAGCACCCTGAGCACTGAGCACTGAGCACCCAGCACCCTGAGCACTGAGCACTGAGCACCCAGCACCCTGAGCACTGAGCACCCAGCACCCCGAGAATTGAGCACCCAGCACCCTGTGCACCCAGCACCCTGAGCACTGAGCACCCTGAGCACTGAGCACCCAGCACCCTGAGTACTGAGCATCCAACACTCTGAGCACTGAGCACACAGCACGCTGAGTACTGAGCACTGAGCACCCAGCACCCTGAGTACTGATCACCCAGCACCCTGAGCACTGAGCACCCAGCACCCTGTGTACTGAGCACCGAGCACCCCGAGCACTGAGCACCCACCACCCTGAGTACTGAGCACCCAGCACCCCGAGAATGAGCACCCAGCACCCCGAGCCCTGAGCACCCAGCACTCTGAGCACTGAGCACCCAGCACCCTGAGTACTGAGCACCCAGCACACCGAGCACTGAGCACCCAGCACCCTGAGTACTGAGAACCCTGAGTACTGAGCACCCAGCACCCTGAGTACTGAGCACCCTGCACCCCGAGCACTGAGCATCCTGAGCACTGAGCACCCAGCATCCTGAGCACTGAGTACTGAGCACCCAGCACGCTGAGCACTGAGCACCAAGCACCCAGAACACTGAGCACCCAGCACCCTGAGTACTGAGCACCCAGCACCCCAAACACTGAGCACCGAGCACCCTGAGAACTGAGCACCGAGCACCCTGAGTACTGAGCACCCAGCACCATGAGTACTGAGCACCGAGCACCCAGAGTACTGAGCAACCTGAGTACTGAGCACCCAGCACCCCGAGAATGAGCACCCAGCACCATGAGTACTGAGCACCGAGCACCCTGAGCACTGAGCACCCAGCACCCTGAGCACTGAGCACGGAGCACCCCGAGGACTGAGCACCCAGCACCGTGAGCACTGAGCACCCAGCACCTTGAGTACTGAGCACCGAGCACCCCGAGCACTGAGCACCCAGCACCCTAAGTAATGAGCACCCAGCACCCTGAGCACTGAGCACCCAGCCCCCCGAGCACTGAGCACCCAGCACCCTGAGTACTGAGCACCCAGCACCCTGAGTACTGAGCACCCAGCACCCCGAGCACTGAGCACCCAGCACCCTGAGCACTGAGCACCCAGCACTCTAAGTACTGAGCACCCTGCACCCCGAGCACTGAGCACCAAGCACCCTGAGTAATGAGCACCCAGCACACTGAGTACTGAGCACTGAGCACCCTGAGCACTGAGCACCCAGCACCCTGAGCACTGAGCACTCAGCACCCTGAGTACTGAGCACTCAGCACCCTGAGTACTGAGCACCGAGCACCCCGAGCACTGAGCACCCAGCACCCTGAGCACTGAGCACGCTGAGGACTGAGCAACCAGCACCCTGAGTACTGAGCACCCAGCACCCTGAGTACTGAGCACCCAGCACCCCGAGCACTGAGCACCGAGCACCCCGAACACTGTGCACCCAGCACTCTGAGAACTGAGCACCCAGCACCCTGAGTACTAAGCACCCAGCATCGTGAGCACTGAGCACCCAGCACCCTGAGCACTGAGCACCCAGCACCCTGAGTACTGAGCACCCAGCACCCTGAGTACTGAACACCCAGCACCCTGAGCACTGAGCACTGAGCACCCAGCACCCTGAGTACTGAGCACTGAGCACCCAGCACCCTGAGCACTGAGCACCCAGCACCCCGAGCACTGAGCACCCAGCACCCTGAGCACCCAGCACCCTGAGCACTGAGCACCCTGAGCACTGATCACTGAGCACCCAGCACCCTGAGTACTGAGCATCAAACACTCTGAGCACTGAGCACAGAGCACGCTGAGTACTGAGAACTGAGCACCCAGCACCCTGAGTACTGAGCACCCAGCACCCTGTGTACTGAGCACCGAGCACCTCGAGCACTGAGCACCCAGCACCCTGAGTACTGAGCACCCAGCACCCCGAGAATGAGCACCCAGCACCCCGAGAACTGAGCACCAAGCACCCTGAGCACTGAGCACCCAGCACCCTGAGTACTGAGCACCCAGCACCCTGAGCACTGAGCACCCAGCACCCTGAGTACTGAGCACCCTGAGTACTGAGCACCCAGCACCCTGAGTACTGAGCACCCTGCACCCCGAGCACTGAGCACCCTGAGCACTGAGCACCCAGCATCCTGAGCACTGAGTACTGAGCACCCAGCACGCTGAGCACTGAGCACCCAGCACCCTGAACACTGAGCACCCAGCACCCTGAGTACTGAGCACCCAGCACCCCAAACACTGAGCACCGAGCACCCTGAGAACTGAGCACCGAGCACCCTGAGTACTGAGCACCCAGCACCATGAGTACTGAGCACCGAGCACCCAGAGTACTGAGCAACCTGAGTACTGAGCACCCAGCACCCCGAGAATGAGCACCCAGCACCATGAGTACTGAGCACCGAGCACCCTGATCACTGAGCACCCAGCACCCTGAGCACTGAGCACGGAGCACCCCGAGGACTGAGCACCCAGCACCGTGAGCACTGAGCACCCAGCACCTTGAGTACTGAGCACCGAGCACCCCGAGCACTGAGCACCCAGCACCCTAAGTAATGAGCACCCAGCACCCTGAGCACTGAGCACCCAGCCCCCCGAGCACTGAGCACCCAGCACCCTGAGTACTGAGCACCCAGCACCCTGAATACTGAGCACCCAGCACCCCGAGCACTGAGCACCCAGCACCCTGAGCACTGAGCACCCAGTACCCTGAGTACTGAGCACCCAGCACCCCGAGCACTGAGCACCAAGCACCCTGAGTAATGAGCACCCAGCACCCTGAGTACTGAGCACTGAGCACCCTGAGCACTGAGCACCCAGCACCCTGAGCACTGAGCACCCAGCACCCCGAGCACTGAGCACCCAGCACCCTGAGCACTGAGCACGCTGAGGACTGAGCAACCAGCACCCCGAGCACTGAGCACCCAGCACCCTGAGTCCTGAGCACCCTGAGTACTGAGCACCCAGCACCCTGAGTACTGAGCACCCTGAGTACTGAGCACCCAGCACCCTGTGCACTGAGCACCCAGCACACTGAGTACTGAGCACCCAGCACCCTGAGCACTGAGCACCCAGCACCCTGAGTACTGAGCACCGAGCACCCCGAGCACTGAGCACCCAGCACCCTGAGTACTGAGCACCCAGCGCCCTGAGTAGTGAGCACCCAGCACGCCGAGTACTGAGCACCCAGCACCGTGAGTACTGACCACCCAGCACCCTGAGTACTGAGCACCCAGCACCCCGAGCACTAAGCACCCAGCACCCCGAGCGCCGAGCACCCAGCACCCTGAGCACTGAGCACCCAGCACCCTGAGCACTGAGCACTGAGCACCCAGCACCCTGAGCACTGAGCACCCAGCACCCTGAGTACTAAGCACCCAGCACCCTGAGTACTGAGCACCCAGCACCCTGAGTACTGAGCACCCAGCGTACTGAGCACCGAGCACCCCGAGCACTGAGCACCCAGCACCCTGAGTACTGAGCACCCAGCAACCCGAGCACTGAGCACCCAGCACCCTGAGTACTGAGCACCGAGCACCCTGAGTACTGAGCACCCAGCACCCTGAGTACTGAGCACCCAGCGTACTGAGCACCGAGCACCCAGCACCCTGAGTACTGAGCACCCAGCACCCTGAGCACTGAGCACTCAGCACCCTGAGTACTGAGCACTGAGCACCCTGAGAACTGAGCACTGAGCACCCTGAGCACTGAGCACCCAGCAACCCGAGCACTGAGCACCCAGCACCCTGAGTACTGAGCACCCAGCACCCTGAGTACTGAGCACTCAGCACCCTGAGTACTGAGCACCGAGCACCCCGAGCACTGAGCACCCAGCACCCTGAGTACTGAGTACACAGCATCCTGAGAACTGAGCACCTATCACCCTGAGCACTGAGCACCCAGCACCCCGAGCACTGAGCACCCTGAGTACTGAGCACCCAGCACCCTGAGTACTGAGCACTAAGCACCCAGAGCACTGAGCACCCAGCACGCCGAGCACGGAGCACCCAGGACCCCGAGCACTGAGTACTGAGCACCCAGCACCCTGAGTACTGAGCACCGAGCTCCCCGAGCACTGAGCACCCTGAGTACTTAGCACCCAGCACCCCGATCACTGAGCACCCAGCACCCTGAGCACTGAGCACCGAGCACCCTGAGCACTGAGCACCCACCACCCTGAGTACTGAGCACCCAGCACGCTGAGTACTGAGCACCCAGCACCCCGAGCAATGAGCACCCAGCACCCTGAGTACTGAGCACTGAGCACCCAGCACCCTGAGTACTGAGCACCCAGCACCCTGTGTACTGAGCACCGAGCACCCCGAGCACTGAGCACCCAGCACCCTGAGCACTCAGCACCCAGCACCCCGAGCACTGAGCACCCAGCACCCTGAGTACTGAGCACCCAGACCCCGAGCACTGAGCACCCAGCACCCCTAGCACTGTGCACCCAGCACCCTGAGTACGGAGAACCCAGCACCCTGAGTACTGATCACCCAGCACCCTGAGCACTGAGCACCCAGCAGCCCGAGCACTGAGCACCCAGCATCCTGAGCACTGAGTACTGAGCACCCAGAACCCTGAGCACTGAGCACGCAGCACCCTGAGCAATGAGCACCCAGCACCCTGGGCACTGAGCACCCAGCACCCTGAGCACTGAGCACTGAGAACCCTGAGTACTGAGCACCGAGCACCCCGAGCTCTGAGCACCCAGCACCCCGAGCACTGAGCACCCAGCACCCTGAGTACTGAGCACTGAGCACCGAGCACCCTGAGCACTGAGCACTCAGCACCCTGTGTACTGAGCACTGAGTACCCAGTACCCCCGAGCACTGAGAACCAGCACCCTGAGCACTGAGCACCCAGCACCCCGAGTACTGAGCACCCAGCAACCCGAGCACTGAGCACCCAGCACCCCGAGCACTGAGCACCGAGCACCCTGAGTACTGAGCACCCAGCACCCCGAGCACTGAGCACCCAGCACCCCAAGCACTGAGCACCCAGCACCCTGAGTACTGAGCACCCAGCACCCTGAGCACTGAGCACCGAGCACCCCGAACACTGTGCACCCAGCACCCTGAGAACTGAGCACCCAGCACCCTGAGTACTGAGCACACAGAATCGTGAGCACTGAGCACCCAGCACCCTGAGCACTGAGCACCCAGCACCCTGAGTACTGAGAACCCAGCACCCTGAGTACTGAACACCCAGGACCCTGAGCACTGAGCACTGAGCACCCGGCACCCTGAGCACTGAGCACTGAGCACCCAGCACCCTGAGCACTGAGCACCCAGCACCCCGAGCATTGAGCACCCAGCACCCTGAGCACCCAGCACTCTGAGCACTGAGCACCCTGAGCACTGAGCACCCAGCACCCTGAGTACTGAGCATCCAACACTCTGAGCACTGAGCACAGAGCACGCTGAGTACTGAGCACTGAGCACCCAGCACACTGAGTACTGAGCACCCAGCACCCCGAGCACTGAGCACCCAGCACCCTGTGTACTGAGCACCGAGCACCCCGAGCACTGAGCACCCACCACCCTGAGTACTGAGCACCCAGCACCCCGAGAATGAGCACCCAGCACCCCGAGCACTGAGCACCCAGCACCCTGAGCACTGAGCACCCAGCACCCTGAGTACTGAGCACCCAGCACCCTGAGCACTGAGCACCCAGCACCCTGAGTACTGAGCACCCTGAGTACTGAGCACCCAGCACCCTGAGTACTGAGCACCCTGCACCCCGAGCACTGAGCACCCTGAGCACTGAGCACCCAGCATCCTGAGCACTGAGTACTGAGCACCCAGCACGCTGAGCACTGAGCACCAAGCACCCTGAACACTGAGCACCCAGCACCCTGAGTACTGAGCACCCAGCACCCCAAACACTGAGCACCGAGCACCCTGAGAACTGAGCACCGAGCACCCTGAGTACTGAGCACCCAGCACCATGAGTACTGAGCACCGAGCACCCAGAGTACTGAGCAACCTGAGTACTGAGCACCCAGCACCCCGAGAATGAGCACCCAGCACCATGAGTACTGAGCACCGAGCACCCTGAGCACTGAGCACCCAGCACCCTGAGCACTGAGCACGGAGCACCCCGAGGACTGAGCACCCAGCACCGTGAGCACTGAGCACCCAGGATCTTGAGTACTGAGTACCGAACACCCCGAGCACTGAGCACCCAGCACCCTACGTAATGAGCACCCAGCACCCTGAGCACTGAGCACCCAGCCCCCCGAGCACTGAGCACCCAGCACCCTGAGTACTGAGCACCCAGCACCCTGAGTACTGAGCACCCAGCACCCCGAGCACTGAGCACCCAGCACCCTGAGCACTGAGCACCCAGCACCCTGAGTACTGAGCACCCTGCACCCCGAGCACTGAGCACCAAGCACCCTGAGTAATGAGCACCCAGCACCCTGAGTACTGAGCACTGAGCACCCAGAGCACTGAGCACCCAGCACCCTGAGCACTGAGCACCGAGCACCCTGAGTACTGAGCACTCAGCACCCTGAGTACTGAGCACCGAGCACTGAGCACCCAGCACCCTGAGCACTGAGCACGCTGAGGACTGAGCAACCAGCACCCTGAGTACTGAGCACCCAGCACCCTGAGTACTGAGCACCCAGCACCCCGAGCACTGAGCACCGAGCACCCCGAACACTGTGCACCCAGCACCCTGAGAACTGAGCACCCAGCACCCTGAGTACTGAGCACCCAGCATCGTGAGCACTGAGCACCCAGCACCCTGAGCACTGAGCACCCAGCACCCTGAGTACTGAGCACCCAGCACCCTGAGTACTGAACACCCAGCACCCTGAGCACTGAGCACTGAGCACCCAGCACCCTGAGCACTGAGCACTGAGCACCCAGCACCCTGAGCACTGAGCACCCAGCACCCCGAGCACTGAGCACCCAGCACCCTGAGCACCCAGCACCCTGAGCACTGAGCACCCTGAGCACTGAGCACTGAGCACCCAGCACCCTGAGTACTGAGCATCAAACACTCTGAGCACTGAGCACAGAGCACGCTGAGTACTGAGAACTGAGCACCCAGCACCCTGAGTACTGAGCACCCAGCACCCCGAGCACTGAGCACCCAGCACCCTGTGTACTGAGCACCGAGCACCCCGAGCACTGAGCACCCAGCACCCTGAGTACTGAGCACCCAGCACACCGAGAATGAGCACCCAGCACCCCGAGAACTAAGCACCAAGCACCCTGAGCACTGAGCACCCAGCACCCTGAGTACTGAGCACCCAGCACCCTGAGCACTGAGCACCCAGCACCCTGAGTACTGAGCACCCTGAGTACTGAGCACCCAGCACCCTGAGTACTGAGCACCCTGCACCCCGAGCACTGAGCACCCTGAGCACTGAGCACCCAGCATCCTGAGCACTGAGTACTGAGCACCCAGCACGCTGAGCACTGAGCACCCAGCACCCTGAACACTGAGCACCGAGCACCCTGAGTACTGAGCACCCAGCACCCCAAACACTGAGCACCGAGCACCCTGACAACTGAGCACCGAGCACCCTGAGTACTGAGCACCCAGCACCATGAGTACTGAGCATCGAGCACCCAGAGTACTGAGCAACCTGAGTACTGAGCACCCAGCACCCCGAGAATGAGCACCCAGCACCATGAGTACTGAGCACCGAGCACCCTGATCACTGAGCACCCAGCACCCTGAGCACTGAGCACGGAGCACCCCGAGGACTGAGCACCCAGCACCGTGAGCACTGAGCACCCAGCACCTTGAGTACTGAGCACCGAGCACCCCGAGCACTGAGCACCCAGCACCCTAAGTAATGAGCACCCAGCACCCTGAGCACTGAGCACCCAGCCCCCCGAGCACTGAGCACCCAGCACCCTGAGTACTGAGCACCCAGCACCCTGAATACTGAGCACCCAGCACCCCGAGCACTGAGCACCCAGCACCCTGAGCACTGAGCACCCAGTACCCTGAGTACTGAGCACCCAGCACCCCTAGCACTGAGCACCAAGCACCCTGAGTAATGAGCACCCAGCACCCTGAGTACTGAGCACTGAGCACCCTGAGCACTGAGCACCCAGCACCCTGAGTACTGAGCACCGATCACCCTGAGCACTGAGCACCAAGCACCCCGAGCACTGAGCACCCAGCACCCTGAGTACTGAGCACCCTGAGTACTGAGCAGCCAGCACCCCGAGCACTGAGCACCCAGCACCCTGAGTCCTGAGCACCCTGAGTACTGAGCACCCAGCACCCTGAGTACTGAGCACCCTGAGTACTGAGCACCCAGCACCCTGAGCACTGAGCACCCAGCACACTGAGTACTGAGCACCCAGCACCCTGAGCACTGAGCACCCAGCACCCTGAGTACTGAGCACCGAGCACCCCGAGCACTGAGCACCCAGCACCCTGAGTACTGAGCACCCAGCACCCTGAGTAGTGAGCACCCAGCACCCCGAGTACTGAGCACCCAGCACAGTGGGTACTGACCACCCAGCACCCTGAGTACTGAGCACCCAGCACCCTGAGCACTGAGCACTGAGCACCCAGCACCCTGAGCACTGAGCACCCAGCACCCTGAGTACTAAGCACCCAGCACCCTGAGTACTGAGCACCCAGCGTACTGAGCACCGAGCACCCCGAGCACTGAGCACCCAGCACCCTGAGTACTGAGCACCCAGCACCCCGAGCACTGAGCACCCAGCACGCTGAGTACTGAGCACCGAGCACCCTGAGTACTGAGCACCCAGCACCCTGAGTAATGAGCACCCAGCGTACTGAGCACCGAGCACCCAGCACCCTGAGTACTGAGCACCCAGCGTACTGAGCACCGAGCACCCAGCACCCTGAGTACTGAGCACCCAGCACCCTGAGCACTGAGCACTCAGCACCCTGAGTACTGAGCACTGAGCACCCTGAGAACTGAGCACTGAGCACCCTGAGCACTGAGCACCCAGCACCCCGAGCACTGAGCACCCAGCACCCTGAGTACTGAGCACCCAGCACCCTGAGTACTGAGCACTCAGCACCCTGAGTACTGAGCACCGAGCACCCCGAGCACTGAGCACCCAGCACCCTGAGTACTGAGTACACAGCATCCTGAGTACTGAGCACCTATCACCCTGAGCACTGAGCACCCAGCACCCCGAGCACTGAGCACCCAGAGTACTGAGCACCCAGCACCCTGAGTACTGAGCACTAAGCACCCAGAGCACTGAGCACCCAGCACCCTGAGCACGGAGCACCCAGGACCCCGAGCACTGAGTACTGAGCACCCAGCACCCTGAGTACTGAGCACCGAGCTCCCCGAGCACTGAGCACCCTGAGTACTGAGCACCCAGCACCCCGATCACTGAGCACCCAGCACCCTGAGCACTGAGCACCCAGCACCCTGAGCACTGAGCACCCAGCACCCTGAGTACTGAGCACCCAGCACGCTGAGTACTGAGCACCCAGCACCCCGAGCACTGAGCACCCAGCACCCTGAGTACTGAGCACTGAGCACCCAGCACCCCGAGCACTGAGCACCCAGCACCCTGTGTACTGAGCACCGAGCACCCCGAGCACTGAGCACCCAGCACCCTGAGCACTCAGCACCCAGCACCCCGAGCACTGAGCACCCAGCACCCTGAGTACTGAGCACCCAGACCCCGAGCACTGAGCACCCAGCACCCCTAGCACTGTGCACCCAGCACCCTGAGTACGGAGAACACAGCACCCTGAGTACTGAGCACCCAGCACCCTGAGAACTGAGCACCCAGCAGCCCGAGCACTGAGCACCCAGCATCCTGAGCACTGAGTACTGAGCACCCAGCACCCTGAGCACTGAGCACGCAGCACCCTGAGCACTGAGCACCCAGCACCCTGAGTACTGAACACCCAGCACCCCAAGCACTGAGCACCGAGCACCCTGAGTACTGAGCACCCAGCACACTGAGTAGTGAGCACCCAGCACCCCGAGTACTGAGCACCCAGCATCGTGAGTACTGACCACCCAGCACCCTGAGTACTGAGCACCCAGCACCCCGAGCACTAAGCACCCAGCACCCCGAGCACCAAGCACCCAGCACCCTGAGCACTGAGCACCCAGCACCCTGAGTACTGAGCACTGAGCACCCAGCACCCTGAGCACTGAGCACCCAGCAGCCTGAGTACTAAGCACCCAGCACCCTGAGTACTGAGCACCCAGCACCCTGAGTACTGAGCACCCAGCGTACTGAGCACCGAGCACCCCGAGCACTGAGCACCCAGCACCCTGAGTACTGAGCACCCAGCACCCCGAGCACTGAGCACACAGCACCCTGAGTACTGAGCACCCAGCACCCTGAGTACTGAGCACCCAGCGTACTGAGTACTGAGCACTCAGCACCCCGAGCACTGATCACCCAGCACCCTGAGTACTGAGCACCCAGCACCCTGAGTACTGAGCACTCAGCACCCTGAGTACTGAGCACCGAGCACCCCGAGCAGTGATCACCCAGCACCCTGAGCACTGAGCACCCTGAGTACTGAGCACCCAGCAACCTGAGTACTGAGCACCCAGCACCCCGAGCACTGAGCACCCTGAGTACTGAGCACCCAGCACCCCGAGCACTGATCACCCAGCACCCTGAGTACTGAGCACCCAGCACCCTGAGTACTGAGCACTCAGCACCCTGAGTACTGAGCACCGAGCACCCCGAGCAGTGATCACCCAGCACCCTGAGCACTGAGCACCCTGAGTACTGAGCACCCAGCAACCTGAGTACTGAGCACCCAGCACCCCGAGCACTGAGCACCCTGAGTACTGAGCACCCAGTACCCTGAGTACTGAGCACTAAGCACCCAGAGCACTGAGCACCCAGCACCCCGAGCACGGAGCACCCAGGACCCCGATCACTGAGTACTGAGCACCCAGCACCCTGAGTACTGAGCACCGATCTCCCCGAGCACTGAGCACCCTGAGTACTGAGCACCCAGCACCCCAATCACTGAGCACCCAGCACCCTGAGTACTGAGCACCCAGCACCCTGAGCACTGAGCACCCAGCACCCCGAGCACTGAGCACCCAGCACCCTAAGCACCCAGCACCCTGAGCACTGAGCACCCTGAGCACTGAGCACTGAGCACCCAGCACCCTGAGTACTGAGCATCAAACACTCTGAGCACTGAGCACAGAGCACGCTGAGTACTGAGCACTGAGCACCCAGCACCCTGAGTACTGAGCACCCAGCACCCTGAGCACTGAGCGCCCAGCACCCTGTGTACTGAGCACCGAGCACCCCGAGAACTGAGCACCCAGCACCGTGAGTACTGAGCACCCAGCACGCTGAGTACTGAGCACCCAGCACCCTGAGCACTGAGCACCCAGCAACCTGAGTACTGAGCACCCAGCACTCTGAGCACTGAGCACACAGCACACCGAGCACTGAGCATCCAGCACCCCGAGCACTGAGCACTGAGCACCCTGAGCACTGAGCACCCAGAACCCCGAGTACTGAGCACTGAGCACCCTGAGTACTGAGCACCCAGTACCCCGAGTACTGAGCACTGAGCACCCTGAGTACTGAGCACCCAGCACCCTGAGCACTGAGCACTGAGAACCCTGAGTACTGAGCACCGAGCACCCCGAGCACTGAGCACCCAGCACCCCGAGCACTGAGCACCCAGCACCCTGAGTACTGAGCACTGAGCACCCAGCACCCCGAGCACTGAGCACTCAGCACCCTGTGTACTGAGCACTGAGTACCCAGTACCCCCGAGCACTGAGAACCAGCACCCTGAGCACTGAGCACCCAGCAACCCGAGTACTGAGCACCCAGCACCCCGAGCACTGAGCACCCAGCACCCCGATCACTGAGCACCGAGCACCCTGAGTACTGAGCACCCAGCACCCCGAGCACAGAGCACCCAGCACCCCGAGCACTGAGCACCCAGCACCCTGAGTACTGAGCACCCAGCACCCTGAGCACTGAGCAATGAGCACCCTGAACACTGTGCACCCAGCACCCTGAGAACTGAGCACCCAGCACCCTGAGTACTGAGCACCCAGCATCGTGAGCACTGAGCACCCAGCACCCTGAGCACTGAGCACCCAGCACCCTGAGTACTGAGAACCCAGCACCCTGAGTACTGAACACCCAGCACCCTGAGCACTGAGCACTGAGCACCCAGCACCCTGAGCACTGAGCACTGAGCACCCAGCACCCTGAGCACTGAGCACCCAGCACCCCGAGCATTGAGCACCCAGCACCCTGAGCACCCAGCACCCTGAGCACTGACCACCCTGAGCACTGAGCACCCAGCACCCTGAGTACTGAGCATCCAACACTCTGAGCACTGAGCACAGAGCACGCTGAGTACTGAGCACTGAGCACCCAGCACCCTGAGTACTGAGCACCCAGCACCCCGAGCACTGAGCACCCAGCACCCTGTGTACTGAGCACCGAGCACCCCGAGCACTGAGCACCCACCACCCTGAGTACTGAGCACCCAGCACCCCGAGAATGAGCACCCAGCACCCCGAGCACTGAGCACCCAGCACCCTGATCACTGAGCACCCAGCACCCTGAGTACAGAGCATCCAGCACCCCGAGCACTGAGCACCCAGCACCCTGAGTACTGAGCACCCTGAGTACTGAGCACCCAGCACCCTGAGTACTGAGCACCCTGCACCCCGAGCACTGAGCACCCTGAGCACTGAGAACCCAGCATCCTGAGCACTGAGTACTGAGCACCCAGCACGCTGAGCACTGAGCACCAAGCACCCTGAACACTGAGCACCCAGCACCCTGAGTACTGAGCACCCAGCACCCCAAACACTGAGCACCGAGCACCCTGAGAACTGAGCACCGAGCACCCAGCACCCTGAGTACTGAGCATCAAACACTCTGAGCACTGAGCACAGAGCACGCTGAGTACTGAGCACTGAGCACCCAGCACCCTGAGTACTGAGCACCCAGCACCCTGAGCACTGAGCACCCAGCACCCTGTGTACTGAGCACCGAGCACCCCGAGAACTGAGCACCCAGCACCGTGAGTACTGAGCACCCAGCACCCTGAGTACTGAGCACCCAGCACCCTGAGCACTGAGCACCCAGCAACCTGAGTACTGAGCACCCAGCACTCTGAGCACTGAGCACACAGCACACCGAGCACTGAGCATCCAGCACCCCGAGCACTGAGCACTGAGCACCCTGAGCACTGAGCACCCAGCACCCTGAGTACTGAACACCCAGCACCCCAAGCACTGAGCACCGAGCACCCTGAGTACTGAGCACCCAGCACACTGAGTAGTGAGCACCCAGCACCCCGAGTACTGAGCACCCAGCATCGTGAGTACTGACCACCCAGCACCCTGAGTACTGAGCACCCAGCACCCCGAGCACTAAGCACCCAGCACCCCGAGCACCAAGCACCCAGCACCCTGAGCACTGAGCACCCAGCACCCTGAGTACTGAGCACTGAGCACCCAGCACCCTGAGCACTGAGCACCCAGCAGCCTGAGTACTAAGCACCCAGCACCCTGAGTACTGAGCACCCAGCACCCTGAGTACTGAGCACCCAGCGTACTGAGCACCGAGCACCCCGAGCACTGAGCACCCAGCACCCTGAGTACTGAGCACCCAGCACCCCGAGCACTGAGCACACAGCACCCTGAGTACTGAGCACCCAGCACCCTGAGTACTGAGCACCCAGCGTACTGAGCACCGAGCACCCAGCACCCTGAGTACTGAGCACCCAGCACCCTGAGCACTGAGCACCCAGCACCCAGAGTACTGAGCACTGAGCACCCTGAGTACTGAGCACTGAGCACCCTGAGCACTGAGCACCCAGCACCCCGAGCACTGATCACCCAGCACCCTGAGTACTGAGCACCCAGCACCCTGAGTACTGAGCACTCAGCACCCTGAGTACTGAGCACCGAGCACCCCGAGCAGTGATCACCCAGCACCCTGAGCACTGAGCACCCTGAGTACTGAGCACCCAGCACCCTGAGTACTGAGCACCCAGCACCCCGAGCACTGAGCACCCTGAGTACTGAGCACCCAGTACCCTGAGTACTGAGCACTAAGCACCCAGAGCACTGAGCACCCAGCACCCCGAGCACGGAGCACCCAGGACCCCGATCACTGAGTACTGAGCACCCAGCACCCTGAGTACTGAGCACCGATCTCCCCGAGCACTGAGCACCCTGAGTACTGAGCACCCAGCACCCCAATCACTGAGCACCCAGCACCCTGAGTACTGAGCACCCAGCACCCTGAGCACTGAGCACCCAGCACCCCGAGCACTGAGCACCCAGCACCCTAAGCACCCAGCACCCTGAGCACTGAGCACCCTGAGCACTGAGCACTGAGCACCCAGCACCCTGAGTACTGAGCATCAAACACTCTGAGCACTGAGCACAGAGCACGCTGAGTACTGAGCACTGAGCACCCAGCACCCTGAGTACTGAGCACCCAGCACCCTGAGCACTGAGCGCCCAGCACCCTGTGTACTGAGCACCGAGCACCCCGAGAACTGAGCACACAGCACCGTGAGTACTGAGCACCCAGCACCCTGAGTACTGAGCACCCAGCACCCTGAGCACTGAGCACCCAGCAACCTGAGTACTGAGCACTCAGCACTCTGAGCACTGAGCACACAGCACACCGAGCACTGAGCATCCAGCACCCCGAGCACTGAGCACTGAGCACCCTGAGCACTGAGCACCCAGAACCCCGAGTACTGAGCACTGAGCACCCTGAGTACTGAGCACCCAGTACCCCGAGTACTGAGCACTGAGCACCCTGAGTACTGAGCACCCAGCACCCTGAGCACTGAGCACTGAGAACCCTGAGTACTGAGCACCGAGCACCCCGAGCACTGAGCACCCAGCACCCCGAGCACTGAGCACCCAGCACCCTGAGTACTGAGCACTGAGCACCCAGCACCCCGAGCACTGAGCACTCAGCACCCTGTGTACTTAGCACTGAGTACCCAGTACCCCCGAGCACTGAGAACCAGCACCCTGAGCACTGAGCACCCAGCACCCCGAGTACTGAGCACCCAGCACCCCGAGCACTGAGCACCCAGCACCCCGATCACTGAGCACCGAGCACCCTGAGTACTGAGCACCCAGCACCCCGAGCACAGAGCACCCAGCACCCCGAGCACTGAGCACCCAGCACCCTGAGTACTGAGCACCCAGCACCCTGAGCACTGAGCAATGAGCACCCTGAACACTGTGCACCCAGCACCCTGAGAACTGAGCACCCAGCACCCTGAGTACTGAGCACCCAGCATCGTGAGCACTGAGCACCCAGCACCCTGAGCACTGAGCACCCAGCACCCTGAGTACTGAGAACCCAGCACCCTGAGTACTGAACACCCAGCACCCTGAGCACTGAGCACTGAGCACCCAGCACCCTGAGCACTGAGCACTGAGCACCCAGCACCCTGAGCACTGAGCACCCAGCACCCCGAGCATTGAGCACCCAGCACCCTGAGCACCCAGCACCCTGAGCACTGACCACCCTGAGCACTGAGCACCCAGCACCCTGAGTACTGAGCATCCAACACTCTGAGCACTGAGCACAGAGCACGCTGAGTACTGAGCACTGAGCACCCAGCACCCTGAGTACTGAGCACCCAGCACCCCGAGCACTGAGCACCCAGCACCCTGTGTACTGAGCACCGAGCACCCCGAGCACTGAGCACCCACCACCCTGAGTACTGAGCACCCAGCACCCCGAGAATGAGCACCCAGCACCCCGAGCACTGAGCACCCAGCACCCTGATCACTGAGCACCCAGCACCCTGAGTACAGAGCATCCAGCACCCCGAGCACTGAGCACCCAGCACCCTGAGTACTGAGCACCCTGAGTACTGAGCACCCAGCACCCTGAGTACTGAGCACCCTGCACCCCGAGCACTGAGCACCCTGAGCACTGAGCACCCAGCATCCTGAGCACTGAGTACTGAGCACCCAGCACGCTGAGCACTGAGCACCAAGCACCCTGAACACTGAGCACCCAGCACCCTGAGTACTGAGCACCCAGCACCCCAAACACTGAGCACCGAGCACCCTGAGAACTGAGCACCGAGCACCCAGCACCCTGAGTACTGAGCATCAAACACTCTGAGCACTGAGCACAGAGCACGCTGAGTACTGAGCACTGAGCACCCAGCACCCTGAGTACTGAGCACCCAGCACCCTGAGCACTGAGCACCCAGCACCCTGTGTACTGAGCACCGAGCACCCCGAGAACTGAGCACCCAGCACCGTGAGTACTGAGCACCCAGCACCCTGAGTACTGAGCACCCAGCACCCTGAGCACTGAGCACCCAGCAACCTGAGTACTGAGCACCCAGCACTCTGAGCACTGAGCACACAGCACACCGAGCACTGAGCATCCAGCACCCCGAGCACTGAGCACTGAGCACCCTGAGCACTGAGCACCCAGAACCCCGAGTACTGAGCACTGAGCACCCTGAGTACTGAGCACCCAGTACCCCGAGTACTGAGCACTGAGCACCTTGAGTACTGAGCACCCAGCACCCTGAGCACTGAGCACTGAGAACCCTGAGTACTGAGCACCGAGCACCCCGAGCACTGAGCACCCAGCACCCCGAGCACTGAGCACCCAGCACCCTGAATACTGAGCACTGAGCACCCAGCACCCCGAGCACTGAGCACTCAGCACCCTGTGTACTGAGCACTGAGTACCCAGTACCCCCGAGCACTGAGAACCAGCACCCTGAGCACTGAGCACCCAGCACCCCGAGTACTGAGCACCCAGCACCCCGAGCACTGAGCACCCAGCACCCCGATCACTGAGCACCGAGCACCCTGAGTACTGAGCACCCAGCACCCCGAGCACAGAGCACCCAGCACCCCGAGCACTGAGCA
The DNA here is from genome assembly GCF_018167655.1 of Microtus oregoni. Lineage (NCBI taxonomy): Eukaryota > Metazoa > Chordata > Mammalia > Rodentia > Cricetidae > Microtus > Microtus oregoni. Next base: position 5,354,985 of record NW_024544028.1, on the reverse strand, counting down.
CCCAGCACCCTGAGTACTGAGCACCCAGCACCCTGAGCACTGAGCAATGAGCACCCCAAACACTGTGCACCCAGCACCCTGAGAACTGAGCACCCAGCACCCTGAGTACTGAGCACCCAGCATCGTGAGCACTGAGCACCCAGCACCCTGAGCACTGAGCACCCAGCACCCTGAGTACTGAGAACCCAGCACCCTGAGTACTGAACACCCAGCACCCTGAGCACTGAGCACTGAGCACCCAGCACCCTGAGCACTGAGCACTGAGCACCCAGCACCCTGAGCACTGAGCACCCAGCACCCCGAGCATTGAGCACCCAGCACCCTGAGCACCCAGCACCCTGAGCACTGACCACCCTGAGCACTGAGCACCCAGCACCCTGAGTACTGAGCATCCAACACTCTGAGCACTGAGCACAGAGCACGCTGAGTACTGAGCACTGAGCACCCAGCACCCTGAGTACTGAGCACCCAGCACCCCGAGCACTGAGCACCCAGCACCCTGTGTACTGAGCACCGAGCACCCCGAGCACTGAGCACCCACCACCCTGAGTACTGAGCACCCAGCACCCCGAGAATGAGCACCCAGCACCCCGAGCACTGAGCACCCAGCACCCTGATCACTGAGCACCCAGCACCCTGAGTACAGAGCATCCAGCACCCCGAGCACTGAGCACCCAGCACCCTGAGTACTGAGCACCCTGAGTACTGAGCACCCAGCACCCTGAGTACTGAGCACCCTGCACCCCGAGCACTGAGCACCCTGAGCACTGAGCACCCAGCATCCTGAGCACTGAGTACTGAGCACCCAGCACGCTGAGCACTGAGCACCAAGCACCCTGAACACTGAGCACCCAGCACCCTGAGTACTGAGCACCCAGCACCCCAAACACTGAGCACCGAGCACCCTGAGAACTGAGCACCGAGCACCCTGAGTACTGAGCACCCAGCACCATAAGTACTGAGCACCGAGCACCCAGAGTACTGAGCAACCTGAGTACTGAGCACCCAGCACCCCGAGAATGAGCACCCAGCACCATGAGTACTGAGCACCGAGCACCCTGAGCACTGAGCACCCAGCACCCTGAGCACTGAGCACGGAGCACCCCGAGGACTGAGCACCCAGCACCGTGAGCACTGAGCACCCAGCACCTTGAGTACTGAGCACCGAGCACCCCGAGCACTGAGCACCCAGCACCCTGAGTACTGAGCACCGATCTCCCCGAGCACTGAGCACCCTGAGTACTGAGCACCCAGCACCCCAATCACTGAGCACCCAGCACCCTGAGTACTGAGCACCCAGCACCCTGAGCACTGAGCACCCAGCACCCGAGCACTGAGCACCCAGCACCCTAAGCACCCAGCACCCTGAGCACTGAGCACCCTGAGCACTGAGCACTGAGCACCCAGCACCCTGAGTACTGAGCATCAAACACTCTGAGCACTGAGCACAGAGCACGCTGAGTACTGAGCACTGAGCACCCAGCACCCTGAGTACTGAGCACCCAGCACCCTGAGCACTGAGCACCCAGCACCCTGTGTACTGAGCACCGAGCACCCCGAGCACTGAGCACCCAGCACCCTGAGTACTGAGCACCCAGCACCCTGAGTACTGAGCACCCAGCACCCTGAGCACTGAGCACCCAGCAACCTGAGTACTGAGCACCCAGCACTCTGAGCACTGAGCACACAGCACACCGAGCACTGAGCATCCAGCACCCCGAGCACTGAGCACTGAGCACCCTGAGCACTGAGCACCCAGAACCCCGAGTACTGAGCACTGAGCACCCTGAGTACTGAGCACCCAGTACCCCGAGTACTGAGCACTGAGCACCCTGAGTACTGAGCACCCAGCACCCTGAGCACTGAGCACTGAGAACCCTGAGTACTGAGCACCGAGCACCCCGAGCACTGAGCACCCAGCACCCCGAGCACTGAGCACCCAGCACCCTGAGTACTGAGCACTGAGCACTCAGCACCCTGTGTACTGAGCACTGAGAACCCAGTACCCCCGAGCACTGAGAACCAGATCCCTGAGCACTGAGCACCCAGCACCCCGAGTACTGAGCACCCAGCACCCCGAGCACTGAGCACCCAGCACCCCGATCACTGAGCACCGAGCACCCTGAGTACTGAGCACCCAGCACCCCGAGCACAGAGCACCCAGCACCCCGAGCACTGAGCACCCAGCACCCTGAGTACTGAGCACCCAGCACCCTGAGCACTGAGCAATGAGCACCCCGAACACTGTGCACCCAGCACCCTGAGAACTGAGCACCCAGCACCCTGAGTACTGAGCACCCAGCATCGTGAGCACTGAGCACCCAGCACCCTGAGCACTGAGCACCCAGCACCCTGAGTACTGAGAACCCAGCACCCTGAGTACTGAACACCCAGCACCCTGAGCACTGAGCACTGAGCACCCAGCACCCTGAGCACTGAGCACTGAGCACCCAGCACCCTGAGCACTGAGCACCCAGCACCCCGAGCATTGAGCACCCAGCACCCTGAGCACCCAGCACCCTGAGCACTGACCACCCTGAGCACTGAGCACCCAGCACCCTGAGTACTGAGCATCCAACACTCTGAGCACTGAGCACAGAGCACGCTGAGTACTGAGCACTGAGCACCCAGCACCCTGAGTACTGAGCACCCAGCACCCCGAGCACTGAGCACCCAGCACCCTGTGTACTGAGCACCGAGCACCCCGAGCACTGAGCACCCACCACCCTGAGTACTGAGCACCCAGCACCCCGAGAATGAGCACCCAGCACCCCGAGCACTGAGCACCCAGCACCCTGATCACTGAGCACCCAGCACCCTGAGTACAGACCATCCAGCATCCCGAGCACTGAGCACCCAGCACCCTGAGTACTGAGCACCCTGAGTACTGAGCACCCAGCACCCTGAGTACTGAGCACCCTGCACCCCGAGCACTGAGCACCCTGAGCACTGAGCACCCAGCATCCTGAGCACTGAGTACTGAGCACCCAGCACGCTGAGCACTGAGCACCAAGCACCCTGAACAGTGAGCACACAGCACCCTGAGTACTGAGCACCCAGCACACCAAACACTGAGCACCGAGCACCCTGAGAACTGAGCACCGAGCACCCTGAGTACTGAGCACCCAGCACCATGAGTACTGAGCACCGAGCACCCAGAGTACTGAGCAACCTGAGTACTGAGCACCCAGCACCCCGAGAATGAGCACCCAGCACCATGAGTACTGAGCACCGAGCACCCTGAGCACTGAGCACCCAGCACCCTGAGCACTGAGCACGGAGCACCCCGAGGACTGAGCACCCAGCACCGTGAGCACTGAGCACCCAGCACCTTGAGTACTGAGCACCGAGCACCCCGAGCACTGAGCACCCAGCACCCTAAGTAATGAGCACCCAGCACCCTGAGCACTGAGCACCCAGCCCCCCGAGCACTGAGCACCCAGCACCCTGAGTACTGAGCACCCAGCACCCTGAGTACTGAGCACCCAGCACCCCGAGCACTGAGCACCCAGCACCCTGAGCACTGAGCACCCAGCACCCTGAGTACTGAGCACCCTGCACCCCGAGCACTGAGCACCAAGCACCCTGAGTAATGAGCACCCAGCACCCTGAGTACTGAGCACTGAGCACCCTGAGCACTGAGCACCCAGCACCCTGAGCGCTGAGCACCCAGCACCCTGAGTACTGAGCACTCAGCACCCTGAGTACTGAGCACCGAGCACCCCGAGCACTGAGCACCCAGCACCCTGAGCACTGAGCACGCTGAGGACTGAGCAACCAGGACCCTGAGTACTGAGCACCCAGCACCCTGAGTACTGAGCACCCAGCACCCCGAGCACTGAGCACCGAGCACCCCGAACACTGTGCACCCAGCACCCTGAGAACTGAGCACCCAGCACCCTGAGTACTGAGCACCCAGCATCGTGAGCACTGAGCACCCAGCACCCTGAGCACTGAGCACCCAGCACCCTGAGTACTGAGCACCCAGCACCCTGAGTACTGAACACCCAGCACCCTGAGCACTGAGCACTGAGCACCCAGCACCCTGAGCACTGAGCACCCAGCACCCCGAGCACTGAGCACCCAGCACCCTGAGCACCCAGCACCCTGAGCACTGAGCACACTGAGCACTGAGCACTGAGCACCCAGCACCCTGAGTACTGAGCATCAAACACTCTGAGCACTGAGCACAGAGCACGCTGAGTACTGAGAACTGAGCACCCAGCACCCTGAGTACGGAGCACCCAGCACCCCGTGCACTGAGCACCCAGCACCCTGTGTACTGAGCACCGAGCACCCCGAGCACTGAGCACCCAGCACCCTGAGTACTGAGCACCCAGCACCCCGAGAATGAGCACCCAGCACCCCGAGAACTGAGCACCAAGCACCCTGAGCACTGAGCACCCAGCACCCTGAGTACTGAGCACCCAGCACCCTGAGCACTGAGCACCCAGCACCCTGAGTACTGAGCACCCTGAGTACTGAGCACCCAACACCCTGAGTACTGAGCACCCTGCACCCCGAGCACTGAGCACCCTGAGCACTGAGCACCCAGCATCCAGAGCACTGAGTACTGAGCACCCAGCACGCTGAGCACTGAGCACCCAGCACCCTGAACACTGAGCACCCAGCACCCTGAGTACTGAGCACCCAGCACCCCAAACACTGAGCACCGAGCACCCTGAGAACTGAGCACCGAGCACCCTGAGTACTGAGCACCCAGCACCATGAGTACTGAGCACCGAGCACCCAGAGTACTGAGCAACCTGAGTACTGAGCACCCAGCACCCCGAGAATGAGCACCCAGCACCATGAGTACTGAGCACCGAGCAGCCTGATCACTGAGCACCCAGCACCCTGAGCACTGAGCACGGAGCACCCCGAGGACTGAGCACCCAGTACCGTGAGCACTGAGCACCCAGCACCCTGAGTACTGAGCACCCAGCACCCTGAATACTGAGCACCCAGCACCCCGAGCACTGAGCACCCAGCACCCTGAGCACTGAGCACCCAGTACCCTGAGTACTGAGCACCCAGCACCCTGAGTACTGAGCACTGAGCACCCTGAGCACTGAGCACCCAGCACCCTGAGCACTGAGCACCCAGCACCCCGAGCACTGAGCACCCAGCACCCTGAGCACTGAGCACCAAGCACCCTGAGTAATGAGCACCCAGCACCCTGAGTACTGAGCACTGAGCACCCTGAGCACTGAGCACCCAGCACCCTGAGCACTGAGCACCCAGCACCCCGAGCACTGAGCACCCAGCACCCTGAGCACTGAGCACGCTGAGGACTGAGCAACCAGCACCATGAGTACTGAGCATCCAGCACCCTGAGTACTGAGCACCCAGCATCCTGAGTACTGAGCACCGATCACCCTGAGCACTGAGCACCCAGCACCCCGAGCACTGAGCACCCAGCACCCTGAGTACTGAGCACCCTGAGTACTGAGCACCCAGCACCCCGAGCACTGAGCACCCAGCACCCTGAGTCCTGAGCAACCTGAGTACTGAGCACCCAGCACCCTGAGTACTGAGCACCCTGAGTACTGAGCACCCAGCACCCTGAGCACTGAGCACCCAGCACACTGAGTACTGAGCACCCAGCACCCTGAGCACTGAGCACAAAGCACCCTGAGTACTGAGCACCGAGCACCCCGAGCACTGAGCACCCAGCACCCTGAGTACTGAGCACCCAGCACCCTGAGTAGTGAGCACCCAGCACCCCGAGTACTGAGCACCCAGCACCGTGAGTACTGACCACCCAGCACCCTGAGTACTGAGCACCCAGCACCCCGAACACTAAGCACCCAGCACCCCGAGCACCGAGCACCCAGCACCCTGAGCACTGAGCACCCAGCACCCTGAGCACTGAGCACTGAGCACCCAGCAACCTGAGCACTGAGCACCCAGCACCCTGAGTACTAAGCACCCAGCACCCTGAGTACTGAGCACCCAGCACCCTGAGTACTGAGCACCCAGCGTACTGAGCACCGAGCACCCCGAGCACTGAGCACCCAGCACCCTGAGTACTGAGCACCCAGCACCCCGAGCACTGAGCACCCAGCACCCTGAGTACTGAGCACCGAGCACCCTGAGTACTGAGCACCCAGCACCCTGAGTACTGAGCACCCAGCGTACTGAGCACCGAGCACCCAGCACCCTGAGTACTGAGCACCCAGCACCCTGAGCACTGAGCACTCAGCACCCTGAGTACTGAGCACTGAGCACCCTGAGAACTGAGCACTGAGCACCCTGAGCACTGAGCACCCAGCACCCCGAGCACTGAGCACCCAGCACCCTGAGTACTGAGCACCCAGCACCCTGAGTACTGAGCACTCAGCACCCTGAGTACTGAGCACCGAGCACCCCGAGCACTGAGCACCCAGCACCCTGAGTACTGAGTACACAGCATCCTGAGTACTGAGCACCTATCACCCTGAGCACTGAGCACCCAGCACCCCGAGCACTGAGCACCCTGAGTACTGAGCACCCAGCACCCTGAGTACTGAGCACTAAGCACCCAGAGCACTGAGCACCCAGCACCCCGAGCACGGAGCACCCAGGACCCCGAGCACTGAGTACTGAGCACAAAGCACCCTGAGTCCTGAGCACCGAGCTCCCCGAGCACTGAGCACCCTGAGTACTGAGCACCCAGCACCCCGATCACTGAGCACCCAGCACCCTGAGCACTGGGCACCCAGCACCCTGAGCACTGAGCACCCATCACCCTGAGTACTGAGCACCCAGCACGCTGAGTACTGAGCACCCAGCACCCCGAGCACTGAGCACCCAGCACCCTGAGTACTGAGCACTGAGCACCCAGCACCCCGAGCACTGAGCACCCAGCACCCTGTGTACTGAGCACCGAGCACCCCGAGCACTGAGCACCCAGCACCCTGAGCACTCAGCACCCAGCACCCCGAGCACTGAGCACCCAGCACTCTGAGTACTGAGCACCCAGACCCCGAGCACTGAGCACCCAGCACCCCTAGCACTGTGCACCCAGCACCCTGAGTACGGAGAACCCAGCACCCTGAGTACTGAGCACCCAGCACCCTGAGCACTGAGCACCCAGCATCCTGAGCACTGAGTACTGAGCACCCAGCACCCTGAGCACTGAGAACGCAGCACCCTGGGCACTGAGCACCCAGCACCCTGAGCACTGAGCACTGAGAACCCTGAGTACTGAGCACCGAGCACGCCGAGCTCTGAGCACCCAGCACCCCGAGCACTGAGCACCCAGCACCCTGAGTACTGAGCACTGAGCACCCAGCACCCCGAGCACTGAGCACTCAGCACCCTGTGTACTGAGCACTGAGTACCCAGTACCCCCGAGCACTGAGAACCAGCACCCTGAGCACTGAGCACCCAGCACCCCGAGTACTGAGCACCCAGCACCCCGAGCACTGAGCACCCAGCACCCCGAGCACTGAGCACCGAGCACCCTGAGTACTGAGCACCCAGCACCCCGAGCACTGAGCACCCAGCACCCCGAGCACTTAGCACCCAGCACCCTGAGTACTGAGCACCCAGCACCCTGAGCACTGAGCACCGAGCACCCCGAACACTGTGCACCCAGCACCCTGAGAACTGAGCACCCAGCACCCTGAGTACTGAGCACCCAGCATCGTGAGCACTGAGCACCCAGCACCCTGAGCACTGAGCACCCAGCACCCTGAGTACTGAGAACCCAGCACCCTGAGTACTGAACACCCAGCACCCTGAGCACTGAGCACTGAGCACCCAGCACCCTGAGCACTGAGCACTGAGCACCCAGCACCCTGAGCACTGAGCACCCAGCACCCCGAGCATTGAGCACCCAGCACCCTGAGCACCCAGCACCCTGAGCACTGAGCACCCTGAGCACTGAGCACCCAGCACCCTGAGTACTGAGCATCCAACACTCTGAGCACTGAGCACAGAGCACGCTGAGTACTGAGCACTGAGCACCCAGCACCCTGAGTACTGAGCACCCAGCACCCCGAGCACTGAGCACCCAGCACCCTGTGTACTGAGCACCGAGCACCCCGAGCACTGAGCACCCACCACCCTGAGTACTGAGCACCCAGCACCCCGAGAATGAGCACCCAGCACCCCGAGCACTGAGCATCCAGTACTCTGAGCACTGAGCACCCAGCACCCTGAGTACTGAGCACCCAGCACCCCGAGCACTGAGCACCCAGCACCCTGAGTACTGAGCACCCTGAGTACTGAGCACCCAGCACCCTGAGTACTGAGCACCCTGCACCCCGAGCACTGAGCACCCTGAGCACTGAGCACCCAGCATCCTGAGCACTGAGTACTGAGCACCCAGCACGCTGAGCACTGAGCACCAAGCACCCTGAACACTGAGCACCCAGCACCCTGAGTACTGAGCACCCAGCACCCCAAACACTGAGCACCGAGCACCCTGAGAACTGAGCACCGAGCACCCTGAGTACTGAGCACCCAGCACCATGAGTACTGAGCACCGAGCACCCAGAGTACTGAGCAACCTGAGTACTGAGCACCCAGCACCCCGAGAATGAGCACCCAGCACCATGAGTACTGAGCAACGAGCACCCTGAGCAATGAGCACCCAGCACCCTGAGCACTGAGCACGGAGCACCCCGAGGACTGAGCACCCAGCACCGTGAGCACTGAGCACCCAGTACCTTGAGTACTGAGCACCGAGCACCCCGAGCACTGAGCACCCAGCACCTAAGTAATGAGCACCCAGCACCCTGAGCACTGAGCACCCAGCCCCCCGAGCACGGAGCACCCAGCACCCTGAGTACTGAGCACCCAGCACCCTGAGTACTGAGCACCCAGCACCCCGAGCACTGAGCACCCAGCACCCTGAGCACTGAGCACCCAGCACCCTGAGTACTGAGCACCCTGCACCCCGAGCACTGAGCACCAAGCACCCTTAGTAATGAGCACCCAGCACCCTGAGTACTGAGCACTGAGCAACCTGAGCACTGAGCACCCAGCACCCTGAGCACTGAGCACCCAGCACCCTGAGTACTGAGCACTCAGCACCCTGAGTACTGAGCACCGAGCACCCCGAGCACTGAGCACCCAGCACCCTGAGCACTGAGCACGCTGAGGACTGAGCAACCAGCACCCTGAGTACTGAGCACCCAGCACCCTGAGTACTGAGCACCCAGCACCCCGAGCACTGAGCACCGAGCACCCCGAACACTGTGCACCCAGCACCCTGAGAACTGAGCACCCAGCACCCTGAGAACTGAGCACCCAGCATCGTGAGCACTGAGCACCCAGCACCCTGAGCACTGAGCACCCAGCACCCTGAGTACTGAGCACCCAGCACCCTGAGTACTGAACACCCAGCACCCTGAGCACTGAGCACTGAGCACCCAGCACCCTGAGCACTGAGCACTGAGCACCCAGCACCCTGAGCACTGAGCACCCAGCACCCCGAGCACTGAGCACCCAGCACCCTGAGCACCCAGCACACTGAGCACTGAGCACCCTGAGCACTGAGCACTGAGCACCCAGCACCCTGAGTACTGAGCATCAAACACTCTGAGCACTGAGCACAGAGCACGCTGAGTACTGAGAACTGAGCACCCAGCACCCTGAGTACTGAGCACCCAGCACCCCGAGCACTGAGCACCCAGCACCCTGTGTACTGAGCACCCTGAGTACTGAGCACCCAGCACCCTGAGTACTGAGCACCCAGCACCCCGAGCATTGAGCACCCAGCACCCTGAGTACTGAGCACCCAGCACCCCGAGAATGATCACCCAGCACCCCGAGAACTAAGCACCAAGCACCCTGAGCACTGAGCACCCAGCACCCTGAGTACTGAGCACCCAGCACCCTGAGCACTGAGCACCCAGCACCCTGAGTACTGAGCACCCTGAGTACTGAGCACCCAGCACCCTGAGTACTGAGCACCCTGCACACCGAGCACTGAGCACCCTGAGCACTGAGCACCCAGCATCCTGAGCACTGAGTACTGAGCACCCAGCACGCTGAGCACTGAGCACCCAGCACCCTGAACACTGAGCACCCAGCACCCTGAGTACTGAGCACCCAGCACCCCAAACACTGAGCAGCGAGCACCCTGAGAACTGAGCACCGAGCACCCTGAGTACTGAGCACCCAGCACCATGAGTACTGAGCACCGAGCACCCAGAGTACTGAGCAACCTGAGTACTGAGCACCCAGCACCCCGAGAATGAGCACCCAGCACCATGAGTACTGAGCACCGAGCACCCTGATCACTGAGCACCCAGCACCCTGAGCACTGAGCACGGAGCACCCCGAGGACTGAGCACCCAGCACCGTGAGCACTGAGCACCCAGCACCTTGAGTACTGAGCACCGAGAACCCCGAGCACTGAGCACCCAGCACCCTAAGTAATGAGCACCCAGCACCCTGAGCACTGAGCACCCAGCCCCCCGAGCACTGAGCACCCAGCACCCTGAGTACTGAGCACCCAGCACCCTGAATACTGAGCACCCAGCACCCCGAGCACTGAGCACCCAGCACCCTGAGCACTGAGCACCCAGTACCCTGAGTACTGAGCACCCAGCACCCCGAGCACTGAGCAATAAGCACCCTGAGTAATGAGCACCCAGCACCCTGAGTACTGAGCACTGAGCACCCTGAGCACTGAGCACCCAGCACCCTGAGCACTGAGCACCCAGCACCCCGAGCACTGAGCACCCAGCACCCTGAGCACTGAGCACGCTGAGGACTGAGCAACCAGCACCCTGAGTACTGAGCATCCAGCACCCTGAGTACTGAGCACCCAGCATCCTGAGTACTGAGCACCGATCACCCTGAGCACTGAGCACCCAGCACCCCGAGCACTGAGCACCCAGCACCCTGAGTACTGAGCACCCTGAGTACTGAGCACCCAGCACCCCGAGCACTGAGCACCCAGCACCCTGAGTCCTGAGCACCCTGAGTACTGAGCACCCAGCACCCTGAGTACTGAGCACCCTGAGTACTGAGCACCCAGCACCCTGAGCACTGAGCACCCAGCACACTGAGTACTGAGCACCCAGCACCCTGAGCACTGAGCACCCAGCACCCTGAGTACTGAGCACCGAGCACCCCGAGCACTGAGCACCCAGCACCCTGAGTACTGAGCACCCAGCACCCTGAGTAGTGAGCACCCAGCACCCCGAGTACTGAGCACCCAGCACCGTGAGTACTGACCACCCAGCACCCTGAGTACTGAGCACCCAGCACCCCGAGCACTAAGCACCCAGCACCCCGAGCGCCGAGCACCCAGCACCCTGAGCACTGAGCACCCAGCACCCTGAGCACTGAGCACTGAGCACCCAGCACCCTGAGCACTGAGCACCCAGCACCCTGAGTACTAAGCACCCAGCACCCTGAGTACTAAGCACCCAGCACCCTGAGTACTGAGCACCCAGCACCCTGAGTACTGAGCACCCAGCGTACTGAGCACCGAGCACCCCGAGCACTGAGCACCCAGCACCCTGAGTACTGAGCACCCAGCACCCCGAGCACTGAGCACCCAGCACGCTGAGTACTGAGCACCGAGCACCCTGAGTACTGATCACCCAGCACCCTGAGTACTGAGCACCCAGCGTACTGAGCACCGAGCACCCAGCACCCTGAGTACTGAGCACCCAGCACCCTGAGCACTGAGCACTCAGCACCCTGAGTACTGAGCACTGAGCACCCTGAGAACTGAGCACTGAGCACCCTGAGCACTGAGGACCCAGCACCCCGAGCACTGAGCACCCAGCACCCTGAGTACTGAGCACCCAGCACCCTGAGTACTGAGCACTCAGCACCCTGAGTACTGAGCACCGAGCACCCCGAGCACTGAGCACCCAGCACCCTGAGTACTGAGTACACAGCATTCTGAGTACTGAGCACCTATCACCCTGAGCACTGAGCACCCAGCACCCCGAGCACTGAGCACCCTGAGTACTGAGCACCAGGCACCCTGAGTACTGAGCACTAAGCACCCAGAGCACTGAGCACCCAGCACCCCGAGCACGGAGCACCCAGGACCCCGAGCACTGAGTACTGAGCACCCAGCACCCTGAGTACTGAGCACCGAGCTCCCCGAGCACTGAGCACCCTGAGTACTGAGCACCCAGCACCCCGATCACTGAGCACCCAGCACCCTGAGCACTGAGCACCCAGCACCCTGAGCACTGAGCACCCAGCACCCTGAGTACTGAGCACCCAGCACGCTGAGTACTGAGCACCCAGCACCCCGAGCACTGAGCACCCAGCACCCTGAGTACTGAGCACTGAGCACCCAGCACCCCGAGCACTGAGCACCCAGCACCCTGTGTACTGAGCACCGAGCACCCCGAGCACCCCGAGCACTGAGCACCCAGCACCCTGAGCACTCAGCACCCAGCACCCCGAGCACTGAGCACCCAGCACCCTGAGTACTGAGCACCCAGACCCCGAGCACTGAGCACCCAGCACCCAAAGCACTGTGCACCCAGCACCCTGAGTACGGAGAACCCAGCACCCTGAGTACTGAGCACCCAGCACCCTGAGCACTGAGCACCCAGCAGCCCGAGCACTGAGCACCCAGCATCCTGAGCACTGAGTACTGATCACCCAGCACCCTGAGCACTGAGAACGCAGCACCCTGAGCACTGAGCACCCAGCACCCTGAGTACTGAGCACCCAGCACCCCAAGCACTGAGCACCGAGCACCCTGAGTACTGAGCACCCAGCACACTGAGTAGTGAGCACCCAGCACCCCGAGTACTGAGCACCCAGCATCGTGAGTACTGACCACCCAGCACCCTGAGTACTGAGCACCCAGCACCCCGAGCACTAAGCACCCAGCACCCCGAGCACCAAGCACCCAGCACCCTGAGCACTGAGCACCCAGCACCCTGAGTACTGAGCACTGAGCACCCAGCACCCTGAGCACTGAGCACCCAGCAGCCTGAGTACTAAGCACCCAGCACCCTGAGTACTGAGCACCCAGCACCCTGAGTACTGAGCACCCAGCGTACTGAGCACCGAGAACCCCGAGCACTGAGCACCCAGCACCCTGAGTACTGAGCACCCAGCACCCCGAGCACTGAGCACACAGCACCGTGAGTACTGAGCACCCAGCACCCTGAGTACTGAGCACCCAGCGTACTGAGCACCGAGCACCCAGCACCCTGAGTACTGAGCACCCAGCACCCTGAGCACTGAGCACCCAGCACCCTGAGTACTGAGCACTGAGCACCCTGAGTACTGAGCACTGAGCACCCTGAGCACTGAGCACCCAGCACCCCGAGCACTGATCACCCAGCACCCTGAGTACTGATCACCCAGCACCCTGAGTACTGAGCATTCAGCACCCTGAGTACTGAGCACCGAGCACCCTGAGCACTGAGCACCCAGCACCCCGAGCACTGATCACCCAGCACCCCGAGCAGTGATCACCCAGCACCCTGAGCACTGAGCACCCTGAGTACTGAGCACCCAGCACACTGAGTACTGAGCACCCAGCACCCCGAGCACTGAGCACCCTGAGTACTGAGCACCCAGTACCCTGAGTACTGAGCACTAAGCACCCAGAGCACTGAGCACCCAGCACCCCGAGCACGGAGCACCCAGGACCCCGATCACTGAGTACTGAGCACCCAGCACCATGAGTACTGAGCACCGAGCTCCCCGAGCACTGAGCACCCTGAGTACTGAGCACCCAGCACGCTGAGTACTGAGCACCCAGCACCCCGAGCACTGAGCACCCAGTACCCTGAGTACTGAGCACTGAGCACCCAGCACCCCGAGCACTGAGCACCCAGCACCCTGTGTACTGAGCACCGAGCACCCCGAGCACTGAGCACCCAGCACCCTGAGCACTCAGCACCCAGCACCCCGAGCACTGAGCACCCAGCACACTGAGCACTGAGCACCCAGCACCCTGAGCACTGAGCACCCAGCACCCAGAGCACTGAGCACCCAGCACCCTGAGCACTGAGCACCCAGCACCCTGAGTACTGAGCACCCAGCACCCTGAGCACTGAGCACCCAGCAGCCCGAGCACTGTGCACCCAGCATCCTGAGCACTGAGTACTGAGCACCCAGCACCCTGAGCACTGAGCACGCAGCACCCTGAGCACTGAGCACCCAGCACCCTGAGTACTGAGCACCCGGCACCCCAAGCACTGAGCACCGAGCACCCTGAGTACTGAGCACCCAGCACGCTGAGCACTGAGCACCCAGCACCGCGAGTACTGAGCACCCAGCACCCTGAGTACTGAGCACCCAGCACCCTGAGCACTGAGCACCCAGCACCCCGAGCACTGACCACCCAGCACCCTGAGCACTGAGCACCCAGCACCCTGAGTACTGAGCATCAAGCACCCTGAGCACTGAGCACCCAGCACCCTGAGCACTGAGCAGCCAGCACCCTGAGCACTGAGCACCCAACGTACTGAGCAACGAGCACCCCGAGCACTGATCACCCAGCACCCTGAGTACTGAGCGCTGAGCACCCTGAGTACTGAGCACCGAGCACACCGAGCACTGAGCACAGGGCACCCCGAGCACTGAGCACCCAGCACCCTGAGTACTGAGCACCCAGCACCCTGAGCACTGAGCACCCAGCACCCTGAGTACTGAGCACCCAGCACCCCGAGCACTGAGCACCCAGCACCCCGAGCACTGAGCACCCAGCACCGTGAGTACTGAGCACCCAGCACCCTGAGCACTGAGCACCCAGCACCCTGAGTACTGAGCACTGAGCACCCAGCACCCTGAGCACTGAGCACCCAGCAGCCTGAGTACTAAGCACCCAGCACCCTGAGTACTGAGCACCCAGCACCCTGAGTACTGAGCACCCAGCGTACTGAGCACCGAGCACCCCGAGCACTGAGCACCCAGCACCCTGAGTACTGAGCACCCAGCACCACGAGCACTGAGCACACAGCACCGTGAGTACTGAGCACCCAGCACCCTGAGTACTGAGCACCCAGCGTACTGAGCACCGAGCACCCAGCACCCTGAGTACTGAGCACCCAGCACCCTGAGCACTGAGCACCCAGCACCCTGAGTACTGAGCACTGAGCACCCTGAGTACTGAGCACTGAGCACCCTGAGCACTGAGCACCCAGCACCCCGAGCACTGATCACCCAGCACCCTGAGTACTGATCACCCAGCACCCTGAGTACTGAGCACTCAGCACCCTGAGTACTGAGCACCGAGCACCCCGAGCAGTGATCACCCAGCACCCTGAGCACTGAGCACCCTGAGTACTGAGCACCCAGCACCCTGAGTACTGAGCACCCAGCACCCCGAGCACTGAGCACCCTGAGTACTGAGCACCCAGTACCCTGAGTACTGAGCACTAAGCACCCAGAGCACTGAGCACCCAGCACCCCGAGCACGGAGCACCCAGGACCCCGATCACTGAGTACTGAGCACCCAGCACCCTGAGTACTGAGCACCGAGCTCCCCGAGCACTGAGCACCCTGAGTACTGAGCACCCAGCACGCTGAGTACTGAGCACCCAGCACCCCGAGCACTGAGCACCCAGCACCCTGAGTACTGAGCACTGAGCACCCAGCACCCCGAGCACTGAGCACCCAGCACCCTGTGTACTGAGCACCGAGCACCCCGAGCACTGAGCACCCAGCACCCTGAGCACTCAGCACCCAGCACCCCGAGCACTGAGCACCCAGCACACTGAGCACTGAGCACCCAGCACCCTGAGCACTGAGCACCCAGCACCCAGAGCACTGAGCACCCAGCACCCTGAGCACTGAGCACCCAGCACCCTGAGTACTGAGCACCCAGCACCCTGAGCACTGAGCACCCAGCAGCCCGAGCACTGTGCACCCAGCATCCTGAGCACTGAGTACTGAGCACCCAGCACCCTGAGCACTGAGCACGCAGCACCCTGAGCACTGAGCACCCAGCACCCTGAGTACTGAGCACCCGGCACCCCAAGCACTGAGCACCGAGCACCCTGAGTACTGAGCACCCAGCACGCTGAGCACTGAGCACCCAGCACCGCGAGTACTGAGCACCCAGCACCCTGAGTACTGAGCACCCAGCACGCTGAGCACTGAGCACCCAGCACCCCGAGCACTGACCACCCAGCACCCTGAGCACTGAGCACCCAGCACCCTGAGTACTGAGCATCAAGCACCCTGAGCACTGAGCACCCAGCACCCTGAGCACTGAGCAGCCAGCACCCTGAGCACTGAGCACCCAACGTACTGAGCAACGAGCACCCCGAGCACTGATCACCCAGCACCCTGAGTACTGAGCGCTGAGCACCCTGAGTACTGAGCACCGAGCACACCGAGCACTGAGCACAGGGCACCCCGAGCACTGAGCACCCAGCACCCTGAGTACTGAGCACCCAGCACCCTGAGCACTGAGCACCCAGCACCCTGAGTACTGAGCACCCAGCACCCCGAGCACTGAGCACCCAGCACCCCGAGCACTGAGCACCCAGCACCGTGAGTACTGAGCACCCAGCACCCTGAGTACTGAGCACCGAGCACACCGAGCACTGAGCACAGGGCACCCCGAGCACTGAGCACCCAGCACCCTGAGTACTGAGCACCCAGCACCCTAAGTACTGAGCACTGAGCTCCCTGAGCACTGAGCACCAAGCACCCTGAGCACTGAGCACCCAGCATCCTGAGCACTGAGTACTGAGCACCCAGCACCCAGAGCACTGAGCACCGAGCACCCTGAGCACTGAGCACTCAGCACCCTGAGTACTGAGCACCCAGCACCCCAAACACTGAGCACCGAGCACCCTGAGAACTGAGCACCGAGCACCCTTAGCACTGAGCAGCCAGCACCATGAGTACTGAGCACCGAGCACCCAGAGTACTGAGCAACCTGAGTACTGAGCACCCAGCACCCTGAGAATGAGCACCCAGCACCATGAGTACTGAGCACCGAGCACCCTGAGCACTGAGCACCCAGCACCCTGAGTACTGAGCACCCAGCACCCCGAGCACTGAGCACCCAGCACCCTGAGTAATGAGCACCCAGCACCCTGAGTACTGAGCACTGAGCACCCTGAGCACTGAGCACCCAGCACTACGAGCACTGAGCACCCAGCACCCTGAGTACTGAGCACCCAGCACCCTGAGTACTGAGCACCCAGCACCCTGAGTACTGAGCACCGAGCACCCTGAGCACTGAGCACCCAGCACCCTGAGCACTGAGCACCCTGAGGACTGAGCAACCAGCACCCTGAGTACTGAGCACCCAGCACCCTGAGTACTGAGCACCCAGCATCCTGAGTACTGAGCACCGATCACCCTGAGCACTGAGCACCCAGCACCCCGAGCACTGAGCACCCAGCACCCAGAGTACTGAGCACCCTGAGTACTGAGCACCCAGCACCCCGAGCACTGAGCACCCAGCACCCTGAGTACTGAGCACCCTGAGTACTGAGCACCCAGCACCCTGAGTACTGAGCACCCTGAGTAATGAGCACCCTGAGTACTGAGCACCGAGCACCCCGAGCACTGAGCACCCAGCACCCTGAGTACTGAGCACCCAGCACCCTGAGTAGTGAGCACCCAGCACCCCGAGTACTGAGCACCCAGCACCGTGAGTACTGACCACCCAGCAACCTGAGTACTGAGCACCCAGCACCCCGAGCACTAAGCACCCAGCACCCCGAGCACCGAGCACCGAGCACGAAGCACCCTGAGCACTGAGCACCCAGCAACCTGAGCACTGAGCACCCAGCACCCTGAGTAGTGAGCACTGAGCACCCAGCACCCCGAGCACTGAGCACCCAGCACCCTGAGTACTAAGCACCCAGCACCCTGAGTACTGAGCACCCAGCACCCTGAGTACTGAGCACAGAGCGTACTGAGCACCGAGCACCCCGAGCACTGAGCACCCAGCACCCTGAGTACTGAGCACCCAGCACCCCGAGCACTGAGCACCCAGCACCCTGAGTACTGAGCACCGAGCACCCTGAGTACTGAGCACCCAGCACCCTGAGTACTGAGCACCCAGCGTACTGAGAACCGAGCACCCAGCACCCTGAGTACTGAGCACCCAGCACCCTGAGCACTGAGCACCCACCACCCTGAGTACTGAGCACTGAGCACCCCGAGTACTGAGCACCGGGCACCCCGAGCACTAAGCACCCAGCACCCAGAGCACCGAGCACCCAGCACCCTGAGCACTGAGCACCCAGCACCCTGAGCACTGAGCACCCAGCACCCTGAGCACTGAGCACCCAGCACCCTGAGCACTGAGCACCCAGCACCCTGAGCACTGAGCACCCAGCACCCTGAGTACTGAGCACCCAACGTACTGAGCACCGAGTACCCTGAGCACTGAGCACCCAGAACCCGGAGTACTGAGCACCGGGCACCCCGAGCACTAAGCACCCAGCACCCCGAGCACCGAGCACCCAGCACCCTGAGCACTGAGCACCCAGCACCCCGAGCACTGAGCACCAAGCACCCCTTGCACTGAGCACCCAGCACCCCGAGCACTGAGCACCCAGCACCCCGGGCACTGAGCACCCAGAACCCCGAGCACTGAGCACCCAGCACCCCGAGCACTGAGCACCCAGCACCCCGAGCACTGAGCACCCAGCACCCCGAGCACTGAGCACCCAGCACCCTGAGTACTGAGCACCCAGCACCCTGAGTACTGAGCATTCAGCACAGCAAGCACAGAGCACCATGAGTACTGAGCACCCTGCACCCCAAGCACTGAGCACCCTGAGTACTGAGCACCCATCACCCTGAGCACTGAGCACCCAGCACCCTGAGTACTGAGCACCCAGCACCCTGAGCAATGAGCACCCTGAGTACTGAGCACCCAGCACCTTGAGCACTGAGCACCGAGAACCCCGAGCACTGAGCACCCAGCACCCAGAGCACTGAGCACCCAGCACCCTGAGAACTGAGCACCCAGCACCCTGAGTACTGAGCACCCAGCACCCTGAGCACTGAGCACCCAGCAGCCCGAGCACTGAGCACCCAGCATCCTGAGCACTGAGTACTGAGCACCCAGCACCCTGAGCACTGAGCACGCAGCACCCTGAGCACTGAGCACCCAGCACCCTGAGTACTGAGCACCCAGCACCCCAAGCACTGAGCACCGAGCACCCTGAGTACTGAGCACCCAGCACCCTGAGTACTGAGCACCCAGCACCCCAAGCACTGAGCACCCAGCACCCTGAATACTGAGCACCCAGCACCCTGAGCACTGAGCACCCAGCACCCCGAGCACTGAGCACCCAGCACCTCGAGCACTGAGCACCGGGCACCCCGAGCACTGAGCACCCAGCACCCTGAGTACTGAGCACCCAGCACCCTAAGTACTGAGCACTGAGCTCCCTGAGCACTGAGCACCCAGCACCCTGAGCACTGAGCACCCAGCATCCTGAGCACTGAGTACTGAGCACCAAGCACCCAGAGCACTGAGCACCGAGCACCCTGAGCACTGAGCACTCAGCACCCTGAGTACTGAGCACCCAGCACCCCAAACACTGAGCACCGAGCACCCTGAGAACTGAGCACCGAGCACCCTTAGTACTGAGCAGCCAGCACCATGAGTACTGAGCACCGAGCACCCAGTGTACTGAGCAACCTGAGTACTGAGCACCCAGCACCCTGAGAATGAGCACCCAGCACCATGAGTACTGAGCACCGAGCACCCTGAGCACTGAGCACACAGCACCCTGAGTACTGAGCACCCAGCACCCCGAGCACTGAGCACCCAGTACCCTGAGTAATGAGCACCCAGCACCCTGAGTACTGAGCACTGAGCACCCTGAGTACTGAGCACCCAGCACCCTGAGTACTGAGCACCCAGCACCCTGAGTACTGAGCACCGAGCACCCCGAGCACTGAGCACCCAGCACCCTGAGCACTGAGCACCCTGAGGACTGAGCAACCAGCACCCTGTGTACTGAGCACCCAGCACCCTGAGTACTGAGCACCCAGCATCCTGAGTACTGAGCACCGATCACCCTGAGCACGGAGCACCCAGCACCCCGAGCACTGAGCACCCAGCACCCTGAGTACTGAGCACCCTGGGTACTGAGCACCCAGCACCCCGAGCACTGAGCACCCTGAGTAATGAGCACCCTGAGTACTGAGCACCGAGCACCCCGAGCACTGAGCACCCAGCACCCTGAGTACTGAGCACCCAGCACCCTGAGTAGTGAGCACCCAGCACCCCGAGTACTGAGCACCCAGCACCGTGAGTACTGACCACCCAGCACCCTGAGTACTGAGCACCCAGCACCCCGAGCACTAAGCACCCAGCACCCCGAGCACCGAGCACCGAGCACGAAGCACCCTGAGCACTGAGCACCCAGCAATCTGAGCACTGAGCACCCAGCACCCTGAGTACTGAGCACTGAGCACCCAGCACCCGGAGCACTGAGCACCCAGCACCCTGAGTACTAAGCACCCAGCACCCTGAGTACTGAGCACCCAGCACCCTGAGTACTGAGCACCCAGCGTACTGAGCACCGAGCACCCCGAGCACTGAGCACCCAGCACCCTGAGTACTGAGCACCCAGCACCCTGAGCACTGAGCACCCAGCACCCTGAGTACTGAGCACCGAGCACCCTGAGTACTGAGCACCCAGCACCCTGAGTACTGAGAACCCAGCGTACTGAGAACCGAGCACCCAGCACCCTGAGTACTGAGCACCCAGCACCCTGAGCACTGAGCACCCACCACCCCGAGAACTAAGCACCAAGCACCCTGAGCACTGAGCACCCAGCACCCTGAGTACTGAGCACCCAGCACCCTGAGCACTGAGCACCCAGCACCCTGAGTACTGAGCACCCTGAGTACTGAGCACCCAGCACCCTGAGTACTGAGCACCCTGCACCCCGAGCACTGAGCACCCTGAGCACTGAGCACCCAGCATCCTGAGCACTGAGTACTGAGCACCCAGCACGCTGAGCACTGAGCACCCAGCACCCTGAACACTGAGCACCCAGCACCCTGAGTACTGAGCACCCAGCACCCCAAACACTGAGCAGCGAGCTCCCCGAGGACTGAGCACCCAGCACCGTGAGCACTGAGCACCCAGCACCTTAAGTACTGAGCACCGAGCACCCCGAGCACTGAGCACCCAGCACCCTAAGTAATGAGCACCCAGCACCCTGAGCACTGAGCACCCAGCCCCCCGAGCACTGAGCACCCAGCACCCTGAGTACTGAGCACCCAGCACCCTGAATACTGAGCACCCAGCACCCCGAGCACTGAGCACCCAGCACCCTGAGCACTGAGCACCCAGTACCCTGAGTACTGAGCACCCAGCACCCCGAGCACTGAGCACCAAGCACCCTGAGTAATGAGCACCCAGCACCCTGAGTACTGAGCACTGAGCACCCTGAGCACTGAGCACCCAGCACCCTGAGCACTGAGCACCCAGCACCCCGAGCACTGAGCACCCAGCACCCTGAGCACTGAGCACGCTGAGGACTGAGCAACCAGCACCCTGAGTACTGAGCATCCAGCACCCTGAGTACTGAGCACCCAGCATCCTGAGTACTGAGCACCGATCACCCTGAGCACTGAGCACCCAGCACCCCGAGCACTGAGCACCCAGCACCCTGAGTACTGAGCACCCTGAGTACTGAGCACCCAGCACCCCGAGCACTGAGCACCCAGCACCGTGAGTAATGACCACCCAGCACCCTGAGTACTGAGCACCCAGCACCCCGAGCACTAAGCACCCAGCACCCTGAGTACTGAGCACCGAGCACCCTGAGTACTGAGCACTGAGCACCCTGAGCACTGAGCACCCAGCACCCCGAGCACGGAGCACCCAGGACCCCGAGCACTGAGTACTGAGCACCCAGCACCCTGAGTACTGAGCACCGAGCTCCCCGAGCACTGAGCACCCTGAGTACTGAGCACCCAGCACCCCGATCACTGAGCACCCAGCACCCTGAGCACTGAGCACCCAGCACCCTGAGCACTGAGCACCCAGCACCCTGAGTCCTGAGCACCTAGCACGCTGAGTACTGAGCACCCAGCACCCCGAGCACTGAGCACCCAGCACCCTGAGTACTGAGCACTGAGCACCCAGCACCCCGAGCACTGAGCACCCAGCACCCTGTGTACTGAGCACCGAGCACCCCGAGCACCCCGAGCACTGAGCACCCAGCACCCTGAGCACTCAGCACCCAGCACCCCGAGCACTGAGCACCCAGCACCCTGAGTACTGAGCACCCAGACCCCGAGCACTGAGCACCCAGCACCCCTAGCACTGTGCACCCAGCACCCTGAGTACGGAGAACCCAGCACCCTGAGTACTGAGCACCCAGCACCCTGAGCCCTGAGAACCCAGCAGCCCGAGCACTGAGCACCCAGCATCCTGAGCACTGAGTACTGATCACCCAGCACCCTGAGCACTGAGAACGCAGCACCCTGAGCACTGAGCACCCAGCACCCTGAGTACTGAGCACCCAGCACCCCAAGCACTGAGCACCGAGCACCCTGAGTACTGAGCACCCAGCACACTGAGTAGTGAGCACCCAGCACCCCGAGTACTGAGCACCCAGCATCGTGAGTACTGACCACCCAGCACCCTGAGTACTGAGCACCCAGCACCCCGAGCACTAAGCACCCAGCACCCCGAGCACCAAGCACCCAGCACCCTGAGCACTGAGCACCCAGCACCCTGAGTACTGAGCACTGAGCACCCAGCACCCTGAGCACTGAGCACCCAGCAGCCTGAGTACTAAGCACCCAGCACCCTGAGTACTGAGCACCCAGCACCCTGAGTACTGAGCACCCAGCGTACTGAGCACCGAGCACCCCGAGCACTGAGCACCCAGCACCTTGAGTACTGAGCACCCAGCACCCCGAGCACTGAGCACACAGCACCGTGAGTACTGAGCACCCAGCACCCTGAGTACTGAGCACCCAGCGTACTGAGCACCGAGCACAAAGCACCCTGAGTACTGAGCACCCAGCACCCTGAGCACTGAGCACCCAGCACCCTGAGTACTGAGCACTGAGCACCCTGAGTACTGAGCACTGAGCACCCTGAGCACTGAGCACCCAGCACCCCGAGCACTGATCACCCAGCACCCTGAGTACTGAGCACCCAGCACCCTGAGTACTGAGCACTCAGCACCCTGAGTACTGAGCACCGAGCACCCCGAGCAGTGATCACCCAGCACCCTGAGCACTGAGCACCCTGAGTACTGAGCACCCAGCACCCTGAGTACTGAGCACCCAGCACCCCGAGCACTGAGCACCCTGAGTACTGAGCACCCAGTACCCTGAGTACTGAGCACTAAGCACCCAGAGCACTGAGCACCCAGCACCCCGAGCACGGAGCACCCAGGACCCCGATCACTGAGTACTGAGCACCCAGCACCCTGAGTACTGAGCACCGAGCTCCCCGAGCACTGAGCACCCTGAGTACTGAGCACCCAGCACGCTGAGTACTGAGCACCCAGCACCCCGAGCACTAAGCACCCAGCACCCTGAGCACTGAGCACTGAGCACCCAGCACCCCAAACACTGAGCAGCGAGCACCCTGAGAACTGAGCACCGAGCACCCTGAGTACTGAGCACCCAGCACCATGAGTACTGAGCACCGAGCACCCAGAGTACTGAGCAACCTGAGTACTGAGCACCCAGCACCCCGAGAATGAGCACCCAGCACCATGAGTACTGAGCACCGAGCACCCTGATCACTGAGCACCCAGCACCCTGAGCACTGAGCACGGAGCACCCCGAGGACTGAGCACCCAGCACCATGAGCACTGAGCACCCAGCACCTTGAGTACTGAGCACCGAGCACCCCGAGCACTGAGCACCCTGAGCACTGAGCACCCAGCATCCTGAGCACTGAGTACTGAGCACCCAGCACGCTGAGCACTGAGCACCCAGCACCCTGAACACTGAGCACCCAGCACCCTGAGTACTGAGCACCCAGCACCCCAAACACTGAGCAGCGAGCTCCCCGAGGACTGAGCACCCAGCACCGTGAGCACTGAGCACCCAGCACCTTGAGTACTGAGCACCGAGCACCCCGAGCACTGAGCACCCAGCACCCTAAGTAATGAGCACCCAGCACCCTGAGCACTGAGCACCCAGCCCCCCGAGCACTGAGCACCCAGCACCCTGAGTACTGAGCACCCAGCACCCTGAATACTGAGCACCCAGCACCCCGAGCACTGAGCACCCAGCACCCTGAGCACTGAGCACCCAGTACCCTGAGTACTGAGCACCCAGCACCCCGAGCACTGAGCACCAAGCACCCTGAGTAATGAGCACCCAGCACCCTGAGTACTGAGCACTGAGCACCCTGAGCACTGAGCACCCAGCACCCTGAGCACTGAGCACCCAGCACCCGGAGCACTGAGCACCCAGCACCCTGAGCACTGAGCACGCTGAGGACTGAGCAACCAGCACCCTGAGTACTGAGCATCCAGCACCCTGAGTACTGAGCACCCAGCATCCTGAGTACTGAGCACCGATCACCCTGAGCACTGAGCACCCAGCACCCCGAGCACTGAGCACCCAGCACCCTGAGTACTGAGCACCCTGAGTACTGAGCACCCAGCACCCCGAGCACTGAGCACCCAGCACCGTGAGTAATGACCACCCAGCACCCTGAGTACTGAGCACCCAGCACCCCGAGCACTAAGCACCCAGCACCCTGAGTACTGAGCACCGAGCACCCTGAGTACTGAGCACTGAGCACCCTGAGCACTGAGCACCCAGCACCCCGAGCACGGAGCACCCAGGACCCCGAGCACTGAGTACTGAGCACCCAGCACCCTGAGTACTGAGCACCGAGCTCCCCGAGCACTGAGCACCCTGAGTACTGAGCACCCAGCACCCCGATCACTGAGCACCCAGCACCCTGAGCACTGAGCACCCAGCACCCTGAGCACTGAGCACCCAGCACCCTGAGTCCTGAGCACCTAGCACGCTGAGTACTGAGCACCCAGCACCCCGAGCACTGAGCACCCAGCACCCTGAGTACTGAGCACTGAGCACCCAGCACCCCGAGCACTGAGCACCCAGCACCCTGTGTACTGAGCACCGAGCACCCCGAGCACCCCGAGCACTGAGCACCCAGCACCCTGAGCACTCAGCACCCAGCACCCCGAGCACTGAGCACCCAGCACCCTGAGTACTGAGCACCCAGACCCCGAGCACTGAGCACCCAGCACCCCTAGCACTGTGCACCCAGCACCCTGAGTACGGAGAACCCAGCACCCTGAGTACTGAGCACCCAGCACCCTGAGCACTGAGAACCCAGCAGCCCGAGCACTGAGCACCCAGCATCCTGAGCACTGAGTACTGATCACCCAGCACCCTGAGCACTGAGAACGCAGCACCCTGAGCACTGAGCACCCAGCACCCTGAGTACTGAGCACCCAGCACCCCAAGCACTGAGCACCGAGCACCCTGAGTACTGAGCACCCAGCACACTGAGTAGTGAGCACCCAGCACCCCGAGTACTGAGCACCCAGCATCGTGAGTACTGACCACCCAGCACCCTGAGTACTGAGCACCCAGCACCCCGAGCACTAAGCACCCAGCACCCCGAGCACCAAGCACCCAGCACCCTGAGCACTGAGCACCCAGCACCCTGAGTACTGAGCACTGAGCACCCAGCACCCTGAGCACTGAGCACCCAGCAGCCTGAGTACTAAGCACCCAGCACCCTGAGTACTGAGCACCCAGCACCCTGAGTACTGAGCACCCAGCGTACTGAGCACCGAGCACCCCGAGCACTGAGCACCCAGCACCTTGAGTACTGAGCACCCAGCACCCCGAGCACTGAGCACACAGCACCGTGAGTACTGAGCACCCAGCACCCTGAGTACTGAGCACCCAGCGTACTGAGCACCGAGCACAAAGCACCCTGAGTACTGAGCACCCAGCACCCTGAGCACTGAGCACCCAGCACCCTGAGTACTGAGCACTGAGCACCCTGAGTACTGAGCACTGAGCACCCTGAGCACTGAGCACCCAGCACCCCGAGCACTGATCACCCAGCACCCTGAGTACTGAGCACCCAGCACCCTGAGTACTGAGCACTCAGCACCCTGAGTACTGAGCACCGAGCACCCCGAGCAGTGATCACCCAGCACCCTGAGCACTGAGCACCCTGAGTACTGAGCACCCAGCACCCTGAGTACTGAGCACCCAGCACCCCGAGCACTGAGCACCCTGAGTACTGAGCACCCAGTACCCTGAGTACTGAGCACTAAGCACCCAGAGCACTGAGCACCCAGCACCCCGAGCACGGAGCACCCAGGACCCCGATCACTGAGTACTGAGCACCCAGCACCCTGAGTACTGAGCACCGAGCTCCCCGAGCACTGAGCACCCTGAGTACTGAGCACCCAGCACGCTGAGTACTGAGCACCCAGCACCCCGAGCACTAAGCACCCAGCACCCTGAGCACTGAGCACTGAGCACCCAGCACCCCAAACACTGAGCAGCGAGCACCCTGAGAACTGAGCACCGAGCACCCTGAGTACTGAGCACCCAGCACCATGAGTACTGAGCACCGAGCACCCAGAGTACTGAGCAACCTGAGTACTGAGCACCCAGCACCCCGAGAATGAGCACCCAGCACCATGAGTACTGAGCACCGAGCACCCTGATCACTGAGCACCCAGCACCCTGAGCACTGAGCACGGAGCACCCCGAGGACTGAGCACCCAGCACCGTGAGCACTGAGCACCCAGCACCTTGAGTACTGAGCACCGAGCACCCCGAGCACTGAGCACCCAGCACCCTAAGTAATGAGCACCCAGCACCCTGAGCACTGAGCACCCAGCCCCCCGAGCACTGAGCACCCAGAACCCTGAGTACTGAGCACCCAGCACCCTGAATACTGAGCACCCAGCACCCCGAGCACTGAGCACCCAGCACCCTGAGCACTGAGCACCCAGTACCCTGAGTACTGAGCACCCAGCACCCCGAGCACTGAGCACCAAGCACCCTGAGTAATGAGCACCCAGCACCCTGAGTACTGAGCACTGAGCACCCTGAGCACTGAGCACCCAGCACCCTGAGCACTGAGCACCCAGCACCCCGAGCACTGAGCACCCAGCACCCTGAGCACTGAGCACGCTGAGGACTGAGCAACCAGCACCCTGAGTACTGAGCATCCAGCACCCTGAGTACTGAGCACCCAGCATCCTGAGTACTGAGCACCGATCACCCTGAGCACTGAGCACCCAGCACCCCGAGCACTGAGCACCCAGCACCCTGAGTACTGAGCACCCTGAGTACTGAGCACCCAGAACCCCGAGCACTGAGCACCCAGCACCCTGAGTCCTGAGCACCCTGAGTACTGAGCACCCAGCACCCTGAGTACTGAGCACCCTGAGTACTGAGCACCCAGCACCCTGAGCACTGAGCACCCAGCACACTGAGTACTGAGCACCCAGCACCCTGAGCACTGAGCACCCAGCACCCTGAGTACTGAGCACCGAGCACCCCGAGCACTGAGCACCCAGCACCCTGAGTACTGAGCACCCAGCACCCTGAGTAGTGAGCACCCAGCACCCCGAGTACTGAGCACCCAGCACCGTGAGTACTGACCACCCAGCACCCTGAGTACTGAGCACCCAGCACCCCGAGCACTAAGCACCCAGCACCCTGAGCACTGAGCACTGAGCACCCAGCACCCTGAGCACTGAGCACCAAGCACCCTGAGTACTAAGCACCCAGCACCCTGAGTACTAAGCACCCAGCACCCTGAGTACTGAGCACCCAGCACCCTGAGTACTGAGCACCCAGCGTACTGAGCACCGAGCACCCCGAGCACTGAGCACCCAGCACCCTGAGTACTGAGCACCCAGCACCCCGAGCACTGAGCACCCAGCACGCTGAGTACTGAGCACCGAGCACCCTGAGTACTGATCACCCAGCACCCTGAGTACTGAGCACCCAGCGTACTGAGCACCGAGCACCCAGCACCCTGAGTACTGAGCACCCAGCACCCTGAGCACTGAGCACTCAGCACCCTTAGTACTGATCACTGAGCACCCTGATAACTGAGCACTGAGCACCCTGAGCACTGAGCACCCAGCACCCCGAGCACTGAGCACCCAGCACCCTGAGTACTGAGCACCCAGCACCCTGAGTACTGAGCACTCAGCACCCTGAGTACTGAGCACCGAGCACCCCGAGCACTGAGCACCCAGCACCCTGAGTACTGAGTACACAGCATTCTGAGTACTGAGCACCTATCACCCTGAGCACTGAGCACCCAGCACCCCGAGCACTGAGCACCCTGAGTACTGAGCACCAGGCACCCTGAGTACTGAGCACTAAGCACCCAGAGCACTGAGCACCCAGCACCCCGAGCACGGAGCACCCAGGACCACGAGCACTGAGTACTGAGCACCCAGCACCCTGAGTACTGAGCACCGAGCTCCCCGAGCACTGAGCACCCTGAGTACTGAGCACCCAGCACCCCGATCACTGAGCACCCAGCACCCTGACCACTGAGCACCCAGCACCCTGAGCACTGAGCACCCAGCACCCTGAGTACTGAGCACCTAGCACGCTGAGTACTGAGCACCCAGCACCCCGAGCACTGAGCACCCAGCACCCTGAGTACTGAGCACTGAGCACCCAGCACCCCGAGCACTGAGCACCCAGCACCCTGTGTACTGAGCACCGAGCACCCTGAGCACCCCGAGCACTGAGCACCCAGCACCCTGAGCACTCAGCACCCAGCACCCCGAGCACTGAGCACCCAGCACCCTGAGTACTGAGCACCCAGACCCCGAGCACTGAGCACCCAGCACCCCTAGCACTGTGCACCCAGCACCCTGAGTACGGAGAACCCAGCACCCTGAGTACTGAGCACCCAGCACCCTGAGCACTGAGCACCCAGCAGCCCGAGCACTGAGCACCCAGCATCCTGAGCACTGAGTACTGATCACCCAGCACCCTGAGCACTGAGAACGCAGCACCCTGAGCACTGAGCACCCAGCACCCTGAGTACTGAGCACCCAGCACCCCAAGCACTGAGCACCGAGCACCCTGAGTACTGAGCACCCAGCACACTGAGTAGTGAGCACCCAGCACCCCGAGTACTGAGCACCCAGCATCGTGAGTACTGACCACCCAGCACCCTGAGTACTGAGCACCCAGCACCCCGAGCACTAAGCACCCAGCACCCCGAGCACCAAGCACCCAGCACCCTGAGCACTGAGCACCCAGCACCCTGAGTACTGAGCACTGAGCACCCAGCACCCTGAGCACTGAGCACCCAGCAGCCTGAGTACTAAGCACCCAGCACCCTGAGTACTGAGCACCCAGCACCCTGAGTACTGAGCACCCAGCGTACTGAGCACCGAGCACCCCGAGCACTGAGCACCCAGCACCCTGAGTACTGAGCACCCAGCACCCCGAGCACTGAGCACACAGCACCGTGAGTACTGAGCACCCAGCACCCTGAGTACTGAGCACCCAGCGTACTGAGCACCGAGCACCCAGCACCCTGAGTACTGAGCACCCAGCACCCTGAGCACTGAGCACCCAGCACCCTGAGTACTGAGCACTGAGCACCCTGAGTACTGAGCACTGAGCACCCTGAGCACTGAGCACCCAGCACCCCGAGCACTGATCACCCAGCACCCTGAGTACTGAGCACCCAGCACCCTGAGTACTGAGCACTCAGCACCCTGAGTACTGAGCACCGAGCACCCCGAGCAGTGATCACCCAGCACCCTGAGCACTGAGCACCCTGAGTACTGAGCACACAGCACCCTGAGTAATGAGCACCCAGCACCCCGAGCACTGAGCACCCTGAGTACTGAGCACCCAGTACCCTGAGTACTGAGCACTAAGCACCCAGAGCACTGAGCACCCAGCACCCCGAGCACGGAGCACCCAGGACCCCGATCACTGAGTACTGAGCACCCAGCACCCTGAGTACTGAGCACCGAGCTCCCCGAGCACTGAGCACCCTGAGTACTGAGCACCCAGCACGCTGAGTACTGAGCACCCAGCACCCCGAGCACTGAGCACCCACCACCCTGAGTACTGAGCACTGAGCACCCAGCACCCCGAGCACTGAGCACCCAGCACCCTGCGTACTGAGCACCGAGCACCCCGAGCACTGAGCACCCAGCACCCTGAGTACTGAGCACCCAGCACCCTGAGTAGTGAGCACCCAGCACCCCGAGTACTGAGCACCCAGCACCGTGAGTACTGACCACCCAGCACCCTGAGTACTGAGCACCCAGCACCCCGAGCACTAAGCACCCAGCACCCTGAGCACTGAGCACTGAGCACCCAGCACCCTGAGCACTGAGCACCAAGCACCCTGAGTACTAAGCACCCAGCACCCTGAGTACTAAGCACCCAGCACCCTGAGTACTGAGCACCCAGCACCCTGAGTACTGAGCACCCAGCGTACTGAGCACCGAGCACCCCGAGCACTGAGCACCCAGCAAACTGAGTACTGAGCACCCAGCACCCCGAGCACTGAGCACCCAGCACGCTGAGTACTGAGCACCGAGCACCCTGAGTACTGATCACCCAGCACCCTGAGTACTGAGCACCCAGCGTACTGAGCACCGAGCACCCAGCACCCTGAGTACTGAGCACCCAGCACCCTGAGCACTGAGCACTCAGCACCCTTAGTACTGATCACTGAGCACACTGATAACTGAGCACTGAGCACCCTGAGCACTGAGCACCCAGCACCCTGAGTACTGAGCACCCAGCACCCTGAGCACTGAGCACCCAGACCCCGAGCACTGAGCACCCAGCACCCCTAGCACTGAGCACCCTGAGTACTGAGCACCCAGTACCCTGAGTACTGAGCACTAAGCACCCAGAGCACTGAGCACCCAGCACCCCGAGCACGGAGCACCCAGGACCCCGATCACTGAGCACTGAGCACCCTGAGTACTGAGCACCCAGCACCCTGAGTAATGAGCACCCAGCACCCCGAGCACTGAGCACCCTGAGTACTGAGCACCCAGTACCCTGAGTACTGAGCACTAAGCACCCAGAGCACTGAGCACCCAGCACCCCGAGCACGGAGAACCCAGGACCCCGATCACTGAGTACTGAGCACCCAGCACCCTTAGTACTGAGCACCGAGCTCCCCGAGCACTGAGCACCCTGAGTACTGAGCACCCAGCACGCTGAGTACTGAGCACCCAGCACCCCGAGCACTGAGCACCCACCACCCTGAGTACTGAGCACTGAGCACCCAGCACCCCGAGCACTGAGCACCCAGCAACCTGCGTACTGAGCACTGAGCACCCCGAGCACTGAGCACCCAGCACCCTGAGTACTGAGCACCCAGCACCCTGAGTAGTGAGCACCCAGCACCCCGAGTACTGAGCACCCAGCACCGTGAGTACTGACCACCCAGCACCCTGAGTACTGAGCACCCAGCACCCCGAGCACTAAGCACCCAGCACCCTGAGCACTGAGCACTGAGCACCCAGCACCCTGAGCACTGAGCACCAAGCACCCTGAGTACTAAGCACCCAGCACCCTGAGTACTAAGCACCCAGCACCCTGAGTACTGAGCACCCAGCACCCTGAGTACTGAGCACCCAGCGTACTGAGCACCGAGCACCCCGAGCACCCCGAGCACTGAGCACCCAGCACCCTGTGCACTGAGCACCCAGCACCCTGAGCACTGAGCACCCAGCACCCCGAGCACTGAGCACCCAGCACCCTGAGTACTGAGCACTGAGCACCCAGCACCCCGAGCACTGAGCACCCAGCACCCTGTGTACTGAGCACCGAGCACCCCGAGCACCCCGAGCACTGAGCACCCAGCACCCTGAGCACTCAGCACCCAGCACCCCGAGCACTGAGCACCCAGCACCCTGAGTACTGAGCACCCAGACCCCGAGCACTGAGCACCCAGCACCCCTAGCACTGTGCACCCAGCACCCTGAGTACGGAGAACCCAGCACCCTGAGTACTGAGCACCCAGCACCCTGAGCACTGAGCACCCAGCAGCCCGAGCACTGAGCACCCAGCATCCTGAGCACTGAGTACTGATCACCCAGCACCCTGAGCACTGAGAACGCAGCACCCTGAGCACTGAGCACCCAGCACCCTGAGTACTGAGCACCCAGCACCCCAAGCACTGAGCACCGAGCACCCTGAGTACTGAGCACCCAGCACACTGAGTAGTGAGCACCCAGCACCCCGAGTACTGAGCACCCAGCATCGTGAGTACTGACCACCCAGCACCCTGAGTACTGAGCACCCAGCACCCCGAGCACTAAGCACCCAGCACCCCGAGCACCAAGCACCCAGCACCCTGAGCACTGAGCACCCAGCACCCTGAGTACTGAGCACTGAGCACCCAGCACCCTGAGCACTGAGCACCCAGCAGCCTGAGTACTAAGCACCCAGCACCCTGAGTACTGAGCACCCAGCACCCTGAGTACTGAGCACCCAGCGTACTGAGCACCGAGCACCCCGAGCACTGAGCACCCAGCACCCTGAGTACTGAGCACCCAGCACCCCGAGCACTGAGCACACAGCACCGTGAGTACTGAGCACCCAGCACCCTGAGTACTGAGCACCCAGCGTACTGAGCACCGAGCACCCAGCACCCTGAGTACTGAGCACCCAGCACCCTGAGCACTGAGCACCCAGCACCCTGAGTACTGAGCACTGAGCACCCTGAGTACTGAGCACTGAGCACCCTGAGCACTGAGCACCCAGCACCCCGAGCACTTATCACCCAGCACCCTGAGTACTGAGCACCCAGCACCCTGAGTACTGAGCACTCAGCACCCTGAGTACTGAGCACCGAGCACCCCGAGCAGTGATCACCCAGCACCCTGAGCACTGAGCACCCTGAGTACTGAGCACCCAGCACCCTGAGTAATGAGCACCCAGCACCCCGAGCACTGAGCACCCTGAGTACTGAGCACCCAGTACCCTGAGTACTGAGCACTAAGCACCCAGAGCACTGAGCACCCAGCACACCGAGCACGGAGCACCCAGGACCCCGATCACTGAGTACTGAGCACCCAGCACCCTGAGTACTGAGCACCGAGCTCCCCGAGCACTGAGCACCCTGAGTACTGAGCACCCAGCACGCTGAGTACTGAGCACCCAGCACCCCGAGCACTGAGCACCCACCACCCTGAGTACTGAGCACTGAGCACCCAGCACCCCGAGCACTGAGCACCCAGCACCCTGCGTACTGAGCACCGAGCACCCCGAGCACTGAGCACCCAGCACCCTGAGCACTCAGCACCCAGCAACCCGAGCACTGAGCACCCAGCACACTGAGCACTGAGCACCCAGCACCCTGAGCACTGAGCACCCAGCACCCAGAGCACTGAGCACCCAGCACCCTGAGCACTGAGCACCCAGCACCCTGAGTACTGAGCACCCAGCACCCTGAGCACTGAGCACCCAGCAGCCCGAGCACTGTGCACCCAGCATCCTGAGCACTGAGTACTGAGCACCCAGCACCCTGAGCACTGAGCACGCAGCACCCTGAGCACTGAGCACCCAGCACCCTGAGTACTGAGCACCCGGCACCCCAAGCACTGAGCACCGAGCACCCTGAGTACTGAGCACCCAGCACCCTGAGTACTGAGCACCCAGCACCCTGAGCACTGACCACCCAGCACCCTGAGCACTGAGCACCCAGCACCCTGAGTACTGAGCATCAAGCACCCTGAGCACTGAGCACCCAGCACCCTGAGCACTGAGCAGCCAGCACCCTGAGCACTGAGCACCCAACGTACTGAGCAACGAGCACCCCGAGCACTGATCACCCAGCACCCTGAGTACTGAGCGCTGAGCACCCTGAGTACTGAGCACCGAGCACACCGAGCACTGAGCACAGGGCACCCCGAGCACTGAGCACCCAGCACCCTGAGTACTGAGCACCCAGCACCCTGAGCACTGAGCACCCAGCACCCTGAGTACTGAGCACCCAGCACCCCGAGCACTGAGCACCCAGCACCCCGAGCACTGAGCACCCAGCACCGTGAGTACTGAGCACCCAGCACCCTGAGTACTGAGCACCGAGCACACCGAGCACTGAGCACAGGGCACCCCGAGCACTGAGCACCCAGCACCCTGAGTACTGAGCACCCAGCACCCTGAGTACTGAGCACCGAGCACACCGAGCACTGAGCACAGGGCACGCCGAGCACTGAGCACCAAGCACCCTGAGCACTGAGCACCCAGCATCCTGAGCACTGAGTACTGAGCACCCAGCACCCAGAGCACTGAGCACCGAGCACCCTGAGCACTGAGCACTCAGCACCCTGAGTACTGAGCACCCAGCACCCCAAACACTGAGCACCGAGCACCCTGAGAACTGAGCACCGAGCACCCTTAGCACTGAGCAGCCAGCACCATGAGTACTGAGCACCGAGCACCCAGAGTACTGAGCAACCTGAGTACTGAGCACCCAGCACCCTGAGAATGAGCACCCAGCACCATGAGTACTGAGCACCGAGCACCCTGAGCACTGAGCACCCAGCACCCTGAGTACTGAGCACCCAGCACCCCGAGCACTGAGCACCCAGCACCCTGAGTAATGAGCACCCAGCACCCTGAGTACTGAGCACTGAGCACCCTGAGCACTGAGCACCCAGCACTACGAGCACTGAGCACCCAGCACCCTGAGTACTGAGCACCCAGCACCCTGAGTACTGAGCACCCAGCACCCTGAGTACTGAGCACCGAGCACACTGAGCACTGAGCACCCAGCACCCTGAGCACTGAGCACCCTGAGGACTGAGCAACCAGCACCCTGAGTACTGAGCACCCAGCACCCTGAGTACTGAGCACCCAGCATCCTGAGTACTGAGCACCGATCACCCTGAGCACTGAGCACCCAGCACCCCGAGCACTGAGCACCCAGCACCCAGAGTATTGAGCACCCTGAGTACTGAGCACCCAGCACCCCGAGCACTGAGCACCCAGCACCCTGAGTACTGAGCACCCTGAGTACTGAGCACCCAGCACCCTGAGTACTGAGCACCCTGAGTAATGAGCACCCTGAGTACTGAGCACCGAGCACCCCGAGCACTGAGCACCCAGCACCCTGAGTACTGAGCACCCAGCACACTGAGTAGTGAGCACCCAGCACCCCGAGTACTGAGCACCCAGCACCGTGAGTACTGACCACCCAGCACCCTGAGTACTGAGCACCCAGCACCCCGAGCACTAAGCACCCAGCACCCCGAGCACCGAGCACCGAGCACGAAGCACCCTGAGCACTGAGCACCCAGCAACCTGAGCACTGAGCACCCAGCACCCTGAGTACTGAGCACTGAGCACCCAGCACCCCGAGCACTGAGCACCCAGCACCCTGAGTACTAAGCACCCAGCACCCTGAGTACTGAGCACCCAGCACCCTGAGTACTGAGCACAGAGCGTACTGAGCACCGAGCACCCCGAG
The DNA here is from genome assembly GCF_018167655.1 of Microtus oregoni. Lineage (NCBI taxonomy): Eukaryota > Metazoa > Chordata > Mammalia > Rodentia > Cricetidae > Microtus > Microtus oregoni. The sequence goes on along the minus strand of NW_024544028.1, from coordinate 5,319,628 downwards.
CACTGAGCACCCAGCACCCTGAGTACTGAGCACCCAGCACCCCGAGCACTGAGCACCCAGCACCCTGAGTACTGAGCACCGAGCACCCTGAGTACTGAGCACCCAGCACCCTGAGTACTGAGCACCCAGCGTACTGAGAACCGAGCACCCAGCACCCTGAGTACTGAGCACCCAGCACCCTGAGCACTGAGCACCCACCACCCTGAGTACTGAGCACTGAGCACCCCGAGTACTGAGCACCGGGCACCCCGAGAACTAAGCACCCAGCACCCAGAGCACCGAGCACCCAGCACCCTGAGCACTGAGCACCAAGCACCCTGAGCACTGAGCACCCAGCACCCTGAGCACTGAGCACCCAGCACACTGAGCACTGAGCACCCAGCAACCTGAGCACTGAGCACCCAGCACCCTGAGTACTGAGCACCCAACGTACTGAGCACCGAGTACCCTGAGCACTGAGCACCCAGAACCCGGAGTACTGAGCACCGGGCACCCCGAGCACTAAGCACCCAGCACCCCGAGCACCCAGCACCCTGAGCACTGAGCACCCAGCACCCCGAGCACTGAGCACCAAGCATCCCGAGCACTGAGCACCCAGCACCCCGAGCACTGAGCACCCAGCACCCCGGGCACTGAGCACCCAGAACCCCGAGCACTGAGCACCCAGCACCCCGAGCACTGTGCACCCAGCACCCCGAGCACTGAGCACCCAGCACCCCGAGCACTGAGCACCAAGCACCCTGAGTACTGAGCACCCAGCACCCTGAGTACTGAGCACCCAGCACAGCAAGCACAGAGCACCCTGAGTACTGAGCACCCTGCACCCCAAGCACTGAGCACCCTGAGTACTGAGCACCCATCACCCTGAGCACTGAGCACCCAGCACCCTGAGTACTGAGCACCCAGCACCCTGAGCAATGAGCACCCTGAGTACTGAGCACCCAGCACCTTGAGCACTGAGCACCGAGAACCCCGAGCACTGAGCACCCAGCACCCAGAGCACTGAGCACCCAGCACCCTGAGAACTGAGCACCCAGCACCCTGAGTACTGAGCACCCAGCACCCTGAGCACTGAGCACCCAGCAGCCCGAGCACTGAGCACCCAGCATCCTGAGCACTGAGTACTGAGCACCCAGCACCCTGAGCACTGAGCACGCAGCACCCTGAGGACTGAGCACCCAGCACCCTGAGTACTGAGCACCCAGCACCCCAAGCACTGAGAACCGAGCACCCTGAGTACTGAGCACCCAGCACCCTGAGTACTGAGCACCCAGCACCCCAAGCACTGAGCACCCAGCACCCTGAATACTGAGCACCCAGCACCCTGAGCACTGAGCACCCAGCACCCCGAGCACTGAGCACCCAGCACCCCGAGCACTGAGCACCGGGCACCCCGAGCACTGAGCACCCAGCACCCTGAGTACTGAGCACCCAGCACCCTAAGTACTGAGCACTGAGCTCCCTGAGCACTGAGCACCCAGCACCCTGAGCACTGAGCACCCAGCATCCTGAGCACTGAGTACTGAGCACCCAGCACCCAGAGCACTGAGCACCGAGCACCCTGAGCACTGAGCACTCAGCACCCTGAGTACTGAGCACCCAGCACCCCAAACACTGAGCAACGAGCACCCTGAGAACTGAGCACCGAGCACCCTTAGTACTGAGCAGCCAGCACCATGAGTACTGAGCACCGAGCACCCAGTGTACTGAGCAACCTGAGTACTGAGCACCCAGCACCCTGAGAATGAGCACCCAACACCATGAGTACTGAGCACCGAGCACCCTGAGCACTGAGCACACAGCACCCTTAGTACTGAGCACCCAGCACCCCGAGCACTGAGCACCCAGCACCCTGAGTAATGAGCACCCAGCACCCTGAGTACTGAGCACTGAGCACCCAGCACTACGAGCACTGAGCACCCAGCACCCTGAGTACTGAGCACCCAGCACCCTGAGTACTGAGCACCCAGCACCCTGAGTACTGAGCACCGAGCACCCCGAGCACTGAGCACCCAGCACCCTGAGCACTGAGCACCCTGAGGACTGAGCAACCAGCACCCTGTGTACTGAGCACCCAGCACCCTGAGTACTGAGCACCCAGCATCCTGAGTACTGAGCACCGATCACCCTGTGCACTGAGCACCCAGCACCCCGAGCACTGAGCACCCAGCACCCTGAGTACTGAGCACCCTGGGTACTGAGCACCCAGCACCCCGAGCACTGAGCACCCAGCACCCTGAGTACTGAGCACCCTGAGTACTGAGCACCCAGCACCCTGAGTACTGAGCACCCTGAGTAATGAGCACCCTGAGTACTGAGCACCGAGCACCCCGAGCACTGAGCACCCAGCACCCTGAGTACTGAGCACCCAGCACCCTGAGTAGTGAGCACCCAGCACCCCGAGTACTGAGCACCCAGCACCGTGAGTACTGACCACCCAGCACCCTGAGTACTGAGCACCCAGCACCCCGAGCACTAAGCACCCAGCACCCCGAGCACCGAGCACCGAGCACGAAGCACCCTGAGCACTGAGCACCCAGCAACCTGAGCACTGAGCACCCAGCACCCTGAGTACTGAGCACTGAGCACCCAGCACCCGGAGCACTGAGCACCCAGCACCCTGAATACTAAGCACCCAGCACCCTGAGTACTGAGCACCCAGCACCCTGAGTACTGAGCACCCAGCGTACTGAGCACCGAGCACCCCGAGCACTGAGCACCCAGCACCCTGAGTACTGAGCACCCAGCACCCCGAGCACTGAGCACCCAGCACCCTGAGTACTGAGCACCGAGCACCCTGAGTACTGAGCACCCAGCACCCTGAGTACTGAGAACCCAGCGTACTGAGAACCGAGCACCCAGCACCCTGAGTACTGAGCACCCAGCACCCTGAGCACTGAGCACCCACCACCCTGAGTACTGAGCACTGAGCACCCCGAGTACTGAGCACCGAGCACCCCGAGCACTAAGCACCCAGCACCCAGAGCACCGAGCACCCAGCACCCTGAGCACTGAGCACCCAGCACCCTGAGCACTGAGCACCCAGCACCCTGAGCACTGAGCACCCAGCACCCTGAGCACTGAGCACCCAGCACCCTGAGCACTGAGCACCCAGCACCCTGAGTACTGAGCACCCAACGTACTGAGCACCGAGTACCCTGAGCACTGAGCACCCAGAACCCCGAGTACTGAGCACCGGGCACCACGAGCACTAAGCACCCAGCACCCCGAGCACCGAGCACCCAGCACCATGAGCACTGAGCACCCAGCACCCCGAGCACTGATCACCCAGCACCCTGGGCACTGAGCACCCAGAACCCCGAGCACTGAGCACCCAGCACCCCGAGCACTGAGCACCCAGCACCCCGAGCACTGAGCACCCAACACCCCGAGCACTGAGCACCCAGCACCCTGAGTACTGAGCACCCAGCACCCTGAGTACTGAGCACCCAACACCCTGAGCACTGAGCACCCAGCACCCTGAGAACTGAGCACCCAGCACCCCAAGCACAGAACACCCTGAGTACTGAGCACCCTGAACCCCAAGCACTGAGCACCCTGATTACTGAGCACCCATCACCCTGATTAATGAGCACCCAGCACCCCGAGTACTGAGCACCAAGCACCCTGAGTACTGAGCACCCAACGTACTGAGCACCGAGCACCCTGAGCACTGAGCACCCAGCACCCTGAGTACTGAGCACCCAGCACCCTGAGCAATGAGCACGCTGAGTACTGAGCACCCAGCACCTTCAGCACTGAGCACCGAGAACCCCGAGCACTGAGCACCCAGCACCCGGAGTACTGAGCACCCAGCACCCTGAGTACTAAGCACCGAGCACCCTGAGTACTGAGCACCCAGCACACTGAGCACTGAACACACAGCACCCTGAGTACTGAGCACCTCGAGCACTGAGCACCCAGCACCCTGAGTACTGAGCACCGAGCACCCTGAGCACTGAGCACCCAGCACCGCGAGCACTGAGCACCCAGCACCCCGAGCACAGAGCACCCAGCACCCTGAGTACTGAGCACCCAGCACCCTGAGTACTGAGCACCCAGCACCCTGAGCACTGAGTACCCAGCACCCTGAGCACTGAGCACACAGCACCCTGAGCACTGAGCACCCAGCACCCTGAGTACTGAGCACTGAGCACCCAGCACCCCGAGCACTGAGCACCCAGCACCCTGAGTACTGAGCACCCAGCAACCCGAGCACTAAACACCCAGCACCCCGAGCACCGAGCACCCAGCACCCTGAGCACTGAGCACCCAGCACCCTGAGTACTGAGCACCCAGCACCCTGAGTACTGAGCACCCAGCACCCTGAGAACTGAACACACAGCACCCTGAGCACTGAGCACACAGCACCCTGAGTACTGAGCACTGAGCACCCAGCACCCCGAGCACTGAGCACCCAGCACCCTGAGTACTGAGCACCCAGCAACCCGAGCACTAAGCACCCTGCACCCCGAGCACCGAGCACCCAGCACCCTGAGCACTGAGCACCCAGCACCCTGAGTACTGAGCACCCAGCACCCTGAGTACTGAGCACCCAGCAACCCGAGCACTAAGCACCCAGCACCCCGAGCTCCGAGCACCCAGCACCCTGAGCACTGAGCACTCAGAACCCTGAGCACTGAGCACCCAGCACCCTGAGTACTGAGCACTTAGCACCCAGCACCCTGAGTACTGAGCACCCAGCAACCCGAGCACTAAGCACCCAGCACCCCGAGCACCGAGCACCTAGCACCCTGAGCACTGAGCACCGAGCACCCTGAGTACTGAGCACCCAGCACCCTGAGTACTGAGCACACTGCGTACTGAGCACCGAGAACCCAGCACCCTGAGTACTGAGCACCCAGCACCCTGAGCACTGAGCACCCAGCACCCTGAGTACTGAGCACTGAGCACCCCGAGTACTGAGCACCGGGCACCCCGAGCACTAAGCACCCAGCACCCAGAGCACCGAGCACCCAGCACCCTGAGCACTGAGCACCCAGCACCCTGAGCACTGAGCACCCAGCACCCTGAGCACTGAGCACCTAGCACCCAGAGCACTGAGCACCCAGCACCCTGAGTACTGAGCACCCAACGTACTGAGCACCGAGTACCCTGAGCACTGAGCACCCAGAACCCCGAGTACTGAGCACCGGGCACCCCGAGCACTAAGCACCCAGCACCCCGAGCACCGAGCACCCAGCACACCGAGCACTGAGAACCCAGCACCCCGAGCACTGAGCACCAAGCACCCCGAGCACTGAGCACCCAGCACCCCGAGCACTGAGCACACAGCACCCTGAGCACTGAGCACCCAGCACCCCGAGCACTGAGCACCCAGCACCCCGAGCACTGAGCACCCAGCACCCCGAGCACTGAGCACCCAGCACCCTGAGTACTGAGCACCCAGCACCCTGAGTACTGAGCACCCAACACCCTGAGCACTGAGCACCCAGCACCCTGAGTACTGAGCACCCAGCACCCCAAGCACAGAGCACCCTGAGTACTGAGCACCCTGCACCCCAAGCACTGAGCACCCTGAGTACTGAGCACCCAGCACCCTGATTAATGAGCACCCAGCACCCCGAGTACTGAGCACCGAGCACCCTGAGTACTGAGCACCCAACGTACTGAGCACCGAGCACCCTGAGCACTGAGCACCCAGCACCCTGAGTACTGAGCACCCAGCACCCTGAGCAATGAGCACCCTGAGTACTGAGCACCCAGCACCCTGAGTACTGGGCACTCAGCACCCTGAGTACTGAGCACCGAGCACCCCGAGCACTGATCACCCAGCACCCTGAGCACTGAGCACCCTGAGGACTGAGCAACCAGCACCCTGAGTACTGAGCACCCAGCACCCTGAGTACTGAGCACCCAGCATCCTGAGTACTGAGCACCGATCACCCTGAGCACTGAGCACCCAGCACCCCGAGCACTGAGCACCCTGAGTACTGAGCACCCAGCACCCTGAGTACTGAGCACCCAGCACCCCGAGCACTGAGCACCCTGAGTACTGAGCACCCAGCACCCTGAGTACTGAGCACTAAGCACCCAGAGCACTGAGCACCCAGCACCCCGAGCACGGAGCACCCAGGACCCCGAGCACTGAGTACTGAGCACCCAGCACCCTGAGTACTGAGCAACGAGCTCCCCGAGCACTGAGCACCCTGAGTACTGAGCACCCAGCACCCCGATCACTGAGCACCCAGCACCCTGAGCACTGAGCACCCAGCACCCTGAGCACTGAGCACCCAGCACCCTGAGTACTGAGCACCCAGCACCCCGAGCACTGAGCACCCAGCACCCTGAGTACTGAGCACTGAGCACCCAGCACCCCGAGCACTGAGCACCTAGCACCCTGTGTACTGAGCACCGAGCACCCTGAGCACTGAGCACCCAGCACCCTGAGCACTCAGCACCCAGCACCCCGAGCACTGAGCACCCAGCACCCTGAGCACTGAGCACCCAGCACCCTGAGCACTGAGCACCCAGCACCCAGAGCACTGAGCACCCAGCACCCTGAGCACTGAGCACCCAGCACCCTGAGTACTGAGCACCCAGACCCCGAGCACTGAGCACCCAGCACCCCTAGCACTGTGCACCCAGCACCCTGAGTACTGAGAACCCAGCACCCTGAGTACTGAGCACCCAGCACCCTGAGCACTGAGCACCCAGCGGCCCGAGCACTGAGCACCCAGCATCCTGAGCACTGAGTACTGAGCACCCATCACCCTGAGCACTGAGCACGCAGCACCCTGAGAACTGAGCACCCAGCACCCTGAGTACTGAGCACCCAGCACCCCAAGCACTGAGCACCGAGCACCCTGAGTACTGAGCACCCAGCACGCTGAGCACTGAGCACCCAGCACCCCGAGTACTGAGCACCCAGCACCCTGAGTACTGAGCACCCAGCACCCTGAGCACTGAGCACCCAGCACCCTGAGCACTGAGCACCCAGCACCCTGAGCACTGAGCACCCAGCACCCTGAGTACTGAGCATCAAGCACCCTGAGCACTGAGCACCCAGCACCCTGAGCACTGAGCAGCCAGCACCCTGAGCACTGAGCACCCAACGTACTGAGCAACGAGCACCCCGAGCACTGAGCACCCAGCACCCTGAGTACTGAGCGCTGAGCACCCTGAGTACTGAGCACCCAGCACCCCGAGCACTGAGCACCCAGCACCCCGAGCACTGAGCACCCAGCACCCCGAGCACTGAGCACCCAGCACCGTTGGTACTGAGCACCCAGCACCCTGAGTACTGAGCACCGAGCACCCCGAGCACTGAGCACCGGGCACCCCGAGCACTGAGCACCCAACACCCTGAGTACTGAGCACCCAGCACCCTAAGTACTGAGCACTGAGCACTGAGCTCCCTGAGCACTGAGCACCCAGCACCCTGAGCACTGAGCACCCAGCAACCTGAGCACTGAGTACTGAGCACCCAGCACCCAGAGCACTGAGCACCGAGCACCATGAGCACTGAGCACCCAGCACCCTGAGTACTGAGCACCCGGCACCCCAAGCACTGAGCACCGAGCACCCTGAGTACTGATCACCCAGCACGCTGAGCACTGAGCACCCAGCACCGCGAGTACTGAGCACCCAGCACCCTGAGTACTGAGCACCCAGCACCCTGAGCACTGAGCACCCAGCACCCCGAGCACTGACCACCCAGCACCCTGAGCACTGAGCACCCAGCACCCTGAGTACTGAGCATCAAGCACCCTGAGCACTGAGCACCCAGCACCCTGAGCACTGAGCAGCCAGCACCCTGAGCACTGAGCACCCAACGTACTGAGCAACGAGCACCCCGAGCACTGATCACCCAGCACCCTGAGTACTGAGCGCTGAGCACCCTGAGTACTGAGCACCGAGCACACCGAGCACTGAGCACAGGGCACCCCGAGCACTGAGCACCCAGCACCCTGAGTACTGAGCACCCAGCACCCTGAGCACTGAGCACCCAGCACCCTGAGTACTGAGCACCCAGCACCCCGAGCACTGAGCACCCAGCACCCCGAGCACTGAGCACCCAGCACCGTGAGTACTGAGCACCCAGCACCCTGAGTACTGAGCACCGAGCACACCGAGCACTGAGCACAGGGCACCCCGAGCACTGAGCACCCAGCACCCTGAGTACTGAGCACCCAGCACCCTGAGTACTGAGCACCGAGCACACCGAGCACTGAGCACAGGGCACGCCGAGCACTGAGCACCAAGCACCCTGAGCACTGAGCACCCAGCATCCTGAGCACTGAGTACTGAGCACCCAGCACCCAGAGCACTGAGCACCGAGCACCCTGAGCACTGAGCACTCAGCACCCTGAGTACTGAGCACCCAGCACCCCAAACACTGAGCACCGAGCACCCTGAGAACTGAGCACCGAGCACCCTTAGCACTGAGCAGCCAGCACCATGAGTACTGAGCACCGAGCACCCAGAGTACTGAGCAACCTGAGTACTGAGCACCCAGCACCCTGAGAATGAGCACCCAGCACCATGAGTACTGAGCACCGAGCACCCTGAGCACTGAGCACCCAGCACCCTGAGTACTGAGCACCCAGCACCCCGAGCACTGAGCACCCAGCACCCTGAGTAATGAGCACCCAGCACCCTGAGTACTGAGCACTGAGCACCCTGAGCACTGAGCACCCAGCACTACGAGCACTGAGCACCCAGCACCCTGAGTACTGAGCACCCAGCACCCTGAGTACTGAGCACCCAGCACCCTGAGTACTGAGCACCGAGCACCCTGAGCACTGAGCACCCAGCACCCTGAGCACTGAGCACCCTGAGGACTGAGCAACCAGCACCCTGAGTACTGAGCACCCAGCACCCTGAGTACTGAGCACCCAGCATCCTGAGTACTGAGCACCGATCACCCTGAGCACTGAGCACCCAGCACCCCGAGCACTGAGCACCCAGCACCCAGAGTATTGAGCACCCTGAGTACTGAGCACCCAGCACCCCGAGCACTGAGCACCCAGCACCCTGAGTACTGAGCACCCTGAGTACTGAGCACCCAGCACCCTGAGTACTGAGCACCCTGAGTAATGAGCACCCTGAGTACTGAGCACCGAGCACCCCGAGCACTGAGCACCCAGCACCCTGAGTACTGAGCACCCAGCACACTGAGTAGTGAGCACCCAGCACCCCGAGTACTGAGCACCCAGCACCGTGAGTACTGACCACCCAGCACCCTGAGTACTGAGCACCCAGCACCCCGAGCACTAAGCACCCAGCACCCCGAGCACCGAGCACCGAGCACGAAGCACCCTGAGCACTGAGCACCCAGCAACCTGAGCACTGAGCACCCAGCACCCTGAGTACTGAGCACTGAGCACCCAGCACCCCGAGCACTGAGCACCCAGCACCCTGAGTACTAAGCACCCAGCACCCTGAGTACTGAGCACCCAGCACCCTGAGTACTGAGCACAGAGCGTACTGAGCACCGAGCACCCCGAGCACTGAGCACCCAGCACCCTGAGTACTGAGCACCCAGCACCCCGAGCACTGAGCACCCAGCACCCTGAGTACTGAGCACCGAGCACCCTGAGTACTGAGCACCCAGCACCCTGAGTACTGAGCACCCAGCGTACTGAGAACCGAGCACCCAGCACCCTGAGTACTGAGCACCCAGCACCCTGAGCACTGAGCACCCACCACCCTGAGTACTGAGCACTGAGCACCCCGAGTACTGAGCACCGGGCACCCCGAGCACTAAGCACCCAGCACCCAGAGCACCGAGCACACAGCACCCTGAGCACTGAGCACCAAGCACCCTGAGCACTGAGCACCCAGCACCCTGAGCACTGAGCACCCAGCACCCTGAGCACTGAGCACCCAGCAACCTGAGCACTGAGCACCCAGCACCCTGAGTACTGAGCACCCAACGTACTGAGCACCGAGTACCCTGAGCACTGAGCACCCAGAACCCGGAGTACTGAGCACCGGGCACCCCGAGCACTAAGCACCCAGCACCCCGAGCACCCAGCACCCTGAGCACTGAGCACCCAGCACCCCGAGCACTGAGCACCAAGCATCCCGAGCACTGAGCACCCAGCACCCCGAGCACTGAGCACCCAGCACCCCGGGCACTGAGCACCCAGAACCCCGAGCACTGAGCACCCAGCACCCCGAGCACTGTGCACCCAGCACCCCGAGCACTGAGCACCCAGCACCCCGAGCACTGAGCACCAAGCACCCTGAGTACTGAGCACCCAGCACCTTGAGTACTGAGCACCCAGCACAGCAAGCACAGAGCACCCTGAGTACTGAGCACCCTGCACCCCAAGCACTGAGCACCCTGAGTACTGAGCACCCATCACCCTGAGCACTGAGCACCCAGCACCCTGAGTACTGAGCACCCAGCACCCTGAGCAATGAGCACCCTGAGTACTGAGCACCCAGCACCTTGAGCACTGAGCACCGAGAACCCCGAGCACTGAGCACCCAGCACCCAGAGCACTGAGCACCCAGCACCCTGAGAACTGAGCACCCAGCACCCTGAGTACTGAGCACCCAGCACCCTGAGCACTGAGCACCCAGCAGCCCGAGCACTGAGCACCCAGCATCCTGAGCACTGAGCACTGAGCACCCAGCACCCTGAGTACTGAGCACCCAGCACCCCAAGCACTGAGCACCGAGCACCCTGAGTACTGAGCACCCAGCACCCTGAGTACTGAGCACCCAGCACCCCAAGCACTGAGCACCCAGCACCCTGAATACTGAGCACCCAGCACCCTGAGCACTGAGCACCCAGCACCCCGAGCACTGAGCACCCAGCACCCCGAGCACTGAGCACCGGGCACCCCGAGCACTGAGCACCCAGCACCCTGAGTACTGAGCACCCAGCACCCTAAGTACTGAGCACTGAGCTCCCTGAGCACTGAGCACCCAGCACCCTGAGCACTGAGCACCCAGCATCCTGAGCACTGAGTACTGAGCACCCAGCACCCAGAGCACTGAGCACCGAGCACCCTGAGCACTGAGCACTCAGCACCCTGAGTACTGAGCACCCAGCACCCCAAACACTGAGCACCGAGCACCCTGAGAACTGAGCACCGAGCACCCTTAGTACTGAGCAGCCAGCACCATGAGTACTGAGCACCGAGCACCCAGTGTACTGAGCAACCTGAGTACTGAGCACCCAGCACCCTGAGAATGAGCACCCAACACCATGAGTACTGAGCACCGAGCACCCTGAGCACTGAGCACACAGCACCCTTAGTACTGAGCACCCAGCACCCCGAGCACTGAGCACCCAGCACCCTGAGTAATGAGCACCCAGCACCCTGAGTACTGAGCACTGAGCACCCAGCACTACGAGCACTGAGCACCCAGCACCCTGAGTACTGAGCACCCAGCACCCTGAGTACTGAGCACCCAGCACCCTGAGTACTGAGCACCGAGCACCCCGAGCACTGAGCACCCAGCACCCTGAGCACTGAGCACCCTGAGGACTGAGCAACCAGCACCCTGTGTACTGAGCACCCAGCACCCTGAGTACTGAGCACCCAGCATCCTGAGTACTGAGCACCGATCACCCTGTGCACTGAGCACCCAGCACCCCGAGCACTGAGCACCCAGCACCCTGAGTACTGAGCACCCTGGGTACTGAGCACCCAGCACCCCGAGCACTGAGCACCCAGCACCCTGAGTACTGAGCACCCTGAGTACTGAGCACCCAGCACCCTGAGTACTGAGCACCCTGAGTAATGAGCACCCTGAGTACTGAGCACCGAGCACCCCGAGCACTGAGCACCCAGCACCCTGAGTACTGAGCACCCAGCACCCTGAGTAGTGAGCACCCAGCACCCCGAGTACTGAGCACCCAGCACCGTGAGTACTGACCACCCAGCACCCTGAGTACTGAGCACCCAGCACCCCGAGCACTAAGCACCCAGCACCCCGAGCACCGAGCACCGAGCACGAAGCACCCTGAGCACTGAGCACCCAGCAACCTGAGCACTGAGCACCCAGCACCCTGAGTACTGAGCACTGAGCACCCAGCACCCGGAGCACTGAGCACCCAGCACCCTGAATACTAAGCACCCAGCACCCTGAGTACTGAGCACCCAGCACCCTGAGTACTGAGCACCCAGCGTACTGAGCACCGAGCACCCCGAGCACTGAGCACCCAGCACCCTGAGTACTGAGCACCCAGCACCCCGAGCACTGAGCACCCAGCACCCTGAGTACTGAGCACCGAGCACCCTGAGTACTGAGCACCCAGCACCCTGAGTACTGAGAACCCAGCGTACTGAGAACCGAGCACCCAGCACCCTGAGTACTGAGCACCCAGCACCCTGAGCACTGAGCACCCACCACCCTGAGTACTGAGCACTGAGCACCCCGAGTACTGAGCACCGAGCACCCCGAGCACTAAGCACCCAGCACCCAGAGCACCGAGCACCCAGCACCCTGAGCACTGAGCACCCAGCACCCTGAGCACTGAGCACCCAGCACCCTGAGCACTGAGCACCCAGCACCCTGAGCACTGAGCACCCAGCACCCTGAGTACTGAGCACCCAACGTACTGAGCACCGAGTACCCTGAGCACTGAGCACCCAGAACCCCGAGTACTGAGCACCGGGCACCACGAGCACTAAGCACCCAGCACCCCGAGCACCGAGCACCCAGCACCATGAGCACTGAGCACCCAGCACCCCGAGCACTGATCACCCAGCACCCTGGGCACTGAGCACCCAGAACCCCGAGCACTGAGCACCCAGCACCCCGAGCACTGAGCACCCAGCACCCCGAGCACTGAGCACCCAACACCCCGAGCACTGAGCACCCAGCACCCTGAGTACTGAGCACCCAGCACCCTGAGTACTGAGCACCCAACACCCTGAGCACTGAGCACCCAGCACCCTGAGAACTGAGCACCCAGCACCCCAAGAACAGAACACCCTGAGTACTGAGCACCCTGAACCCCAAGCACTGAGCACCCTGATTACTGAGCACCCATCACCCTGATTAATGAGCACCCAGCACCCCGAGTACTGAGCACCAAGCACCCTGAGTACTGAGCACCCAACGTACTGAGCACCGAGCACCCTGAGCACTGAGCACCCAGCACCCTGAGTACTGAGCACCCAGCACCCTGAGCAATGAGCACGCTGAGTACTGAGCACCCAGCACCTTCAGCACTGAGCACCGAGAACCCCGAGCACTGAGCACCCAGCACCCGGAGTACTGAGCACCCAGCACCCTGAGTACTAAGCACCGAGCACCCTGAGTACTGAGCACCCAGCACACTGAGCACTGAACACACAGCACCCTGAGTACTGAGCACCTCGAGCACTGAGCACCCAGCACCCTGAGTACTGAGCACCGAGCACCCTGAGCACTGAGCACCCAGCACCGCGAGCACTGAGCACCCAGCACCCCGAGCACAGAGCACCCAGCACCCTGAGTACTGAGCACCCAGCACCCTGAGTACTGAGCACCCAGCACCCTGAGCACTGAGTACCCAGCACCCTGAGCACTGAGCACACAGCACCCTGAGCACTGAGCACCCAGCACCCTGAGTACTGAGCACTGAGCACCCAGCACCCCGAGCACTGAGCACCCAGCACCCTGAGTACTGAGCACCCAGCAACCCGAGCACTAAACACCCAGCACCCCGAGCACCGAGCACCCAGCACCCTGAGCACTGAGCACCCAGCACCCTGAGTACTGAGCACCCAGCACCCTGAGTACTGAGCACCCAGCACCCTGAGAACTGAACACACAGCACCCTGAGCACTGAGCACACAGCACCCTGAGTACTGAGCACTGAGCACCCAGCACCCCGAGCACTGAGCACCCAGCACCCTGAGTACTGAGCACCCAGCAACCCGAGCACTAAGCACCCTGCACCCCGAGCACCGAGCACCCAGCACCCTGAGCACTGAGCACCCAGCACCCTGAGTACTGAGCACCCAGCACCCTGAGTACTGAGCACCCAGCAACCCGAGCACTAAGCACCCAGCACCCCGAGCTCCGAGCACCCAGCACCCTGAGCACTGAGCACCCAGAACCCTGAGCACTGAGCACCCAGCACCCTGAGTACTGAGCACTTAGCACCCAGCACCCTGAGTACTGAGCACCCAGCAACCCGAGCACTAAGCACCCAGCACCCCGAGCACCGAGCACCTAGCACCCTGAGCACTGAGCACCGAGCACCCTGAGTACTGAGCACCCAGCACCCTGAGTACTGAGCACACTGCGTACTGAGCACCGAGAACCCAGCACCCTGAGTACTGAGCACCCAGCACCCTGAGCACTGAGCACCCAGCACCCTGAGTACTGAGCACTGAGCACCCCGAGTACTGAGCACCGGGCACCCCGAGCACTAAGCACCCAGCACCCAGAGCACCGAGCACCCAGCACCCTGAGCACTGAGCACCCAGCACCCTGAGCACTGAGCACCCAGCACCCTGAGCACTGAGCACCTAGCACCCAGAGCACTGAGCACCCAGCACCCTGAGTACTGAGCACCCAACGTACTGAGCACCGAGTACCCTGAGCACTGAGCACCCAGAACCCCGAGTACTGAGCACCGGGCACCCCGAGCACTAAGCACCCAGCACCCCGAGCACCGAGCACCCAGCACACCGAGCACTGAGAACCCAGCACCCCGAGCACTGAGCACCAAGCACCCCGAGCACTGAGCACCCAGCACCCCGAGCACTGAGCACACAGCACCCTGAGCACTGAGCACCCAGCACCCCGAGCACTGAGCACCCAGCACCCCGAGCACTGAGCACCCAGCACCCCGAGCACTGAGCACCCAGCACCCTGAGTACTGAGCACCCAGCACCCCAAGCACAGAGCACCCTGAGTACTGAGCACCCTGCACCCCAAGCACTGAGCACCCTGAGTACTGAGCACCCAGCACCCTGATTAATGAGCACCCAGCACCCCGAGTACTGAGCACCGAGCACCCTGAGTACTGAGCACCCAACGTACTGAGCACCGAGCACCCTGAGCACTGAGCACCCAGCACCCTGAGTACTGAGCACCCAGCACCCTGAGCAATGAGCACCCTGAGTACTGAGCACCCAGCACCCTGAGTACTGGGCACTCAGCACCCTGAGTACTGAGCACCGAGCACCCCGAGCACTGATCACCCAGCACCCTGAGCACTGAGCACCCTGAGGACTGAGCAACCAGCACCCTGAGTACTGAGCACCCAGCACCCTGAGTACTGAGCACCCAGCATCCTGAGTACTGAGCACCGATCACCCTGAGCATTGAGCACCCAGCACCCCGAGCACTGAGCACCCTGAGTACTGAGCACCCAGCACCCTGAGTACTGAGCACCCAGCACCCCGAGCACTGAGCACCCTGAGTACTGAGCACCCAGCACCCTGAGTACTGAGCACTAAGCACCCAGAGCACTGAGCACCCAGCACCCCGAGCACGGAGCACCCAGGACCCCGAGCACTGAGTACTGAGCACCCAGCACCCTGAGTACTGAGCAACGAGCTCCCCGAGCACTGAGCACCCTGAGTACTGAGCACCCAGCACCCCGATCACTGAGCACCCAGCACCCTGAGCACTGAGCACCCAGCACCCTGAGCACTGAGCACCCAGCACCCTGAGTACTGAGCACCCAGCACCCCGAGCACTGAGCACCCAGCACCCTGAGTACTGAGCACTGAGCACCCAGCACCCCGAGCACTGAGCACCTAGCACCCTGTGTACTGAGCACCGAGCACCCTGAGCACTGAGCACCCAGCACCCTGAGCACTCAGCACCCAGCACCCCGAGCACTGAGCACCCAGCACCCTGAGCACTGAGCACCCAGCACCCTGAGCACTGAGCACCCAGCACCCAGAGCACTGAGCACCCAGCACCCTGAGCACTGAGCACCCAGCACCCTGAGTACTGAGCACCCAGCACCCTGAGTACTGAGCACCCAGACCCCGAGCACTGAGCACCCAGCACCCCTAGCACTGTGCACCCAGCACCCTGAGTACTGAGAACCCAGCACCCTGAGTACTGAGCACCCAGCACCCTGAGCACTGAGCACCCAGCGGCCCGAGCACTGAGCACCCAGCATCCTGAGCACTGAGTACTGAGCACCCATCACCCTGAGCACTGAGCACGCAGCACCCTGAGAACTGAGCACCCAGCACCCTGAGTACTGAGCACCCAGCACCCCAAGCACTGAGCACCGAGCACCCTGAGTACTGAGCACCCAGCACGCTGAGCACTGAGCACCCAGCACCCCGAGTACTGAGCACCCAGCACCCTGAGTACTGAGCACCCAGCACCCTGAGCACTGAGCACCCAGCACCCTGAGCACTGAGCACCCAGCACCCTGAGCACTGAGCACCCAGCACCCTGAGTACTGAGCATCAAGCACCCTGAGCACTGAGCACCCAGCACCCTGAGCACTGAGCAGCCAGCACCCTGAGCACTGAGCACCCAACGTACTGAGCAACGAGCACCCCGAGCACTGAGCACCCAGCACCCTGAGTACTGAGCGCTGAGCACCCTGAGTACTGAGCACCCAGCACCCCGAGCACTGAGCACCCAGCACCCCGAGCACTGAGCACCCAGCACCCCGAGCACTGAGCACCCAGCACCGTGAGTACTGAGCACCCAGCACCCTGAGTACTGAGCACCGAGCACCCCGAGCACTGAGCACCGGGCACCCCGAGCACTGAGCACCCAACACCCTGAGTACTGAGCACCCAGCACCCTAAGTACTGAGCACTGAGCACTGAGCTCCCTGAGCACTGAGCACCCAGCACCCTGAGCACTGAGCACCCAGCAACCTGAGCACTGAGTACTGAGCACCCAGCACCCAGAGCACTGAGCACCGAGCACCATGAGCACTGAGCACCCAGCACCCTGAGTACTGAGCACCCAGCACACCAAACACTGAGCACCGAGCACCCTGAGAACTGAGCACCGAGCACCCTGAGTACTGAGCAGCCAGCACCATGAGTACTGAGCACCGAGCACCCAGAGTACTGAGCAACCTGAGTACTGAGCACCCAGCACCCTGAGAATGAGCACCCAGCAACATGAGTACTGAGCACCGAGCACCCTGAGCACTGAGCACCCAGCACCCTGAGTACTGAGCACCCAGCACCCCGAGCACTGAGCACCCAGCACCCTGAGTAATGAGCACCCAGCACCCTGAGTACTGAGCACTGAGCACCCTGAGCACTGAGCACCCAGCACTACGAGCACTGAGCACCCAGCACTCTGAGTACTGAGCACCCAGCACCCTGAGTACTGAGCACCCAGCACCCTGAGTACTTAGCACTGAGCACCCCGAGCACTGAGCACCCAGCACCCTGAGCACTGAGCACCCAGCACCCTGAGTACTGAGCACCCAGCACCCCGAGCACTGAGCACCCAGCACCCTGAGTACTGAGCACCGAGCACCCTGAGTACTGAGCATCCAGCACCCTGAGTACTGAGAACCCAGCGTACTGAGCACCGAGCACCCAGCAACCTGAGCACTGAGCACCCAGCACCCTGAGTACTGAGCACTGAGCACCCAGCACCCCGAGCACTGAGCACCGAGCACCCCGAGCACTGAGCACCCAGCACCCCGAGCACTGAGCACCCAGCACCCCGAGCACTGAGCACCCAGCACCCTGAGTACTGAGCACCCAGCACCCTGAGTACTGAGCACCCAACACCCTGAGCACTGAGGACCCAGCACCCTGAGTACTGAGCGCCCAGCACCCCAAGCACAGAGCACCCTGAGTACTGAGCACCGTGCACCCCAAGCACTGAGCACCCTGAGTACTGAGCACCCAGCACCCTGATTAATGAGCACCCAGCACCCCGAGTACTGAGCACCGAGCACCCTGAGTACTGAGCACCCAACGTACTGAGCACCGAGCACCCTGAGCACTGAGCACCCAGCACCCTGAGTACTGAGCACCCAGCACCCTGAGCAATGAGCACCCTGAGTACTGAGCACCCAGCACCCTGATTAATGAGCACCCAGCACCCCGAGTACTGAGCACCGAGCACCCTGAGTACTGAGCACCCAACGTACTGAGCACCGAGCACCCTGAGCACTGAGCACCCAGCACCCTGAGTACTGAGCACCCAGCACCCTGAGCACTGAGCACCCAGCAGCCCGAGCACTGAGCACCCAGCATCCTGAGCACTGAGTACTGATCACACAGCACCCTGAGCACTGAGAACGCAGCACCCTGAGCACTGAGCACCCAGCACCCTGAGTACTGAGCACCCAGCACCCCAAGCACTGAGCACCGAGCACCCTGAGTACTGAGCACCCAGCACACTGAGTAGTGAGCACCCAGCACCCCGAGTACTGAGCACCCAGCATCGTGAGTACTGACCAACCAGCACCCTGAGTACTGAGCACCCAGCACCCCGAGCACTAAGCACCCAGCACCCCGAGCACCAAGCACCCAGCACCCTGAGCACTGAGCACCCAGCACCCTGAGTACTGAGCACTGAGCACCCAGCACCCTGAGCACTGAGCACCCAGCAGCCTGAGTACTAAGCACCCAGCACCCTGAGTACTGAGCACCCAGCACCCTGAGTACTGAGCACCCAGCGTACTGAGCACCGAGCACCCCGAGCACTGAGCACCCAGCACCCTGAGTACTGAGCACCCAGCACCCCGAGCACTGAGCACACAGCACCGTGAGTACTGAGCACCCAGCACCCTGAGTACTGAGCACCCAGCGTACTGAGCACCGAGCACCCAGCACCCTGAGTACTGAGCACCCAGCACCCTGAGCACTGAGCACCCAGCACCCTGAGTACTGAGCACTGAGCACCCTGAGTACTGAGCACTGAGCACCCTGAGCACTGAGCACCCAGCACCCCGAGCACTGATCACCCAGCACCCTGAGTACTGAGCACCCAGCACCCTGAGTACTGAGCACTCAGCACCCTGAGTACTGAGCACCGAGCACCCCGAGCAGTGATCACCCAGCACCCTGAGCACTGAGCACCCTGAGTACTGAGCACCCAGCACCCTGAGTACTGAGCACCCAGCACCCCGAGCACTGAGCACCCTGAGTACTGAGCACCCAGTACCCTGAGTACTGAACACTAAGCACCCAGAGCACTGAGCACCCAGCACCCCGAGCACGGAGCACCCAGGACCCCGATCACTGAGTACTGAGCACCCAGCACCCTGAGTACTGAGCACCGAGCTCCCCGAGCACTGAGCACCCTGAGTACTGAGCACCCAGCACCCTGAGCACTGAGCACCAAGCAGCCCGAGCACTGTGCACCCAGCATCCTGAGCACTGAGTACTGAGCACCCAGCACCCTGAGCACTGAGCACGCAGCACCCTGAGCACTGAGCACCCAGCACCCTGAGTACTGAGCACCCGGCACCCCAAGCACTGAGCACCGAGCACCCTGAGTACTGAGCACCCAGCACGCTGAGCACTGAGCACCCAGCACCGCGAGTACTGAGCACCCAGCACCCTGAGTACTGAGCACCCAGCACCCTGAGCACTGAGCAACCAGCACCCCGAGCACTGACCACCCAGCACCCTGAGCACTGAGCACCCAGCACCCTGAGTACTGAGCATCAAGCACCCTGAGCACTGAGCACCCAGCACCCTGAGCACTGAGCAGCCAGCACCCTGAGCACTGAGCACCCAACGTACTGAGCAACGAGCACCCTGAGCACTGATCACCCAGCACCCTGAGTACTGAGCGCTGAGCACCCTGAGTACTGAGCACCGAGCACACCGAGCACTGAGCACAGGGCACCCCGAGCACTGAGCACCCAGCACCCTGAGTACTGAGCACCCAGCACCCTGAGCACTGAGCACCCAGCACCCTGAGTACTGAGCACCCAGCACACCGAGCACTGAGCACCCAGCACCCCGAGCACTGAGCACCCAGCACCGTGAATACTGAGCACCCAGCACCCTGAGTACTGAGCACTGAGCACACCGAGCACTGAGCACAGGGCACCCCGAGCACTGAGCACCCAGCACCCTGAGTACTGAGCACCCAGCACCCTAAGTACTGAGCACTGAGCTCCCTGAGCACTGAGCACCAAGCACCCTGAGCACTGAGCACCCAGCATCCTGAGCACTGAGTACTGAGCACCCAGCACCCAGAGCACTGAGCACCGAGCACCCTGAGCACTGAGCACTCAGCACCCTGAGTACTGAGCACCCAGCACCCCAAACACTGAGCACCGAGCACCCTGAGAACTGAGCACCGAGCACCCTTAGCACTGAGCAGCCAGCACCATGAGTACTGAGCACCGAGCACCCAGAGTACTGAGCAACCTGAGTACTGAGCACTCAGCACCCTGAGAATGAGCACCCAGCACCATGAGTACTGAGCACCGAGCACCCTGAGCACTGAGCACCCAGCACCCTGAGTACTGAGCACCCAGCACCCCGAGCACTGAGCACCCAGCACCCTGAGTAATGAGCACCCAGCACCCTGAGTACTGAGCACTGAGCACCCTGAGCACTGAGCACCCAGCACTACGAGCACTGAGCACCCAGCACCCTGAGTACTGAGCACCCAGCACCCTGAGTACTGAGCACCCAGCACCCTGAGTACTGAGCACCGAGCACCCTGAGCACTGAGCACCCAGCACCCTGAGCACTGAGCACCCTGAGGACTGTGCAACCAGCACCCTGAGTACTGAGCACCCAGCACCCTGAGTACTGAGCACCCAGCATCCTGAGTACTGAGCACCGATCACCCTGAGCACTGAGCACCCAGCACCCCGAGCACTGAGCACCCAGCACCCAGAGTACTGAGCACCCTGAGTACTGAGCACCCAGCACCCCGAGCACTGAGCACCCAGCACCCTGAGTACTGAGCACCCTGAGTACTGAGCACCCAGCACCCTGAGTACTGAGCACCCTGAGTAATGAGCACCCTGAGTACTGAGCACCGAGCACCCCGAGCACTGAGCACCCAGCACGCTGAGTACTGAGCACCCAGCACCCTGAGTAGTGAGCACCCAGCACCCCGAGTACTGAGCACCCAGCACCGTGAGTACTGACCAACCAGCACCCTGAGTACTGAGCACCCAGCACCCCGAGCACTAAGCACCCAGCACCCCGAGCACCGAGCACCGAGCACGAAGCACCCTGAGCACTGAGCACCCAGCAACCTGAGCACTGAGCACCCAGCACCCTGAGTACTGAGCACTGAGCACCCAGCACCCCGAGCACTGAGCACCCAGCACCCTGAGCACTGAGCACCCAGCACCCTGAGTACTGAGCACCCAACGTACTAAGCACCGAGTACCCTGAGCACTGAGTACCCAGAACCCGGAGTACTGAGCACCGGGCACCCCGAGCACTAAGCACCCAGCACCCCGAGCACCGAGCACCCAGCACCCTGAGCACTGAGCACCCAGCACCCCGAGCACTGAGCACCCAGCACCCCGGGCACTGAGCACCCAGAACCCCGAGCACTGAGCACCCAGCACCCCGAGCACTGAGCACCCAGCACCCCGAGCACTGAGCACCCAGCACCCCGAGCACTGAGCACCCAGCACCCTGAGTACTGAGCACCCAGCACCCTGAGTACTGAGCACCCAGCACAGCAAGCACAGAGCACCCTGAGTACTGAGCACCCTGCACCCCAAGCACTGAGCACCCTGAGTACTGAGCACCCATCACCCTGAGCACTGAGCACCCAGCACCCTGAGTACTGAGCACCCAGCACCCTGAGCAATGAGCACCCTGAGTACTGAGCACCCAGCACCTTGAGCACTGAGCACCGAGAACCCCGAGCACTGAGCACTCAGCACAGCAAGCACAGAGCACCCTGAGTACGGAGCACCCAGCACCCTGAGTACTGAGCACCCAGCACCCTGAGCAATGAGCACCCTGAGTACTGAGCACCCAGCACCCTGATTAATGAGCACCCAGCACCCCGAGTACTGAGCACCGAGCACCCTGAGTACTGAGCACCCAACGTACTGAGCACCGAGCACCCTGAGCACTGAGCACCCAGCACCCTGAGTACTGAGCACCCAGCACCCTGAGCACTGAGCACCCAGCAGCCCGAGCACTGAGCACCCAGCATCCTGAGCACTGAGTACTGATCACACAGCACCCTGAGCACTGAGAACGCAGCACCCTGAGCACTGAGCACCCAGCACCCTGAGTACTGAGCACCCAGCACCCCAAGCACTGAGCACCGAGCACCCTGAGTACTGAGCACCCAGCACACTGAGTAGTGAGCACCCAGCACCCCGAGTACTGAGCACCCAGCATCGTGAGTACTGACCAACCAGCACCCTGAGTACTGAGCACCCAGCACCCCGAGCACTAAGCACCCAGCACCCCGAGCACCAAGCACCCAGCACCCTGAGCACTGAGCACCCAGCACCCTGAGTACTGAGCACTGAGCACCCAGCACCCTGAGCACTGAGCACCCAGCAGCCTGAGTACTAAGCACCCAGCACCCTGAGTACTGAGCACCCAGCACCCTGAGTACTGAGAACCCAGCGTACTGAGCACCGAGCACCCCGAGCACTGAGCACCCAGCACCCTGAGTACTGAGCACCCAGCACCCCGAGCACTGAGCACACAGCACCGTGAGTACTGAGCACCCAGCACCCTGAGTACTGAGCACCCAGCGTACTGAGCACCGAGCACCCAGCACCCTGAGTACTGAGCACCCAGCACCCTGAGCACTGAGCACCCAGCACCCTGAGTACTGAGCACTGAGCACCCTGAGTACTGAGCACTGAGCACCCTGAGCACTGAGCACCCAGCACCCCGAGCACTGATCACCCAGCACCCTGAGTACTGAGCACCCAGCACCCTGAGTACTGAGCACTCAGCACCCTGAGTACTGAGCACCGAGCACCCCGAGCAGTGATCACCCAGCACCCTGAGCACTGAGCACCCTGAGTACTGAGCACCCAGCACCCTGAGTACTGAGCACCCAGCACCCCGAGCACTGAGCACCCTGAGTACTGAGCACCCAGTACCCTGAGTACTGAACACTAAGCACCCAGAGCACTGAGCACCCAGCACCCCGAGCACGGAGCACCCAGGACCCCGATCACTGAGTACTGAGCACCCAGCACCCTGAGTACTGAGCACCGAGCTCCCCGAGCACTGAGCACCCTGAGTACTGAGCACCCAGCACCCTGAGCACTGAGCACCAAGCAGCCCGAGCACTGTGCACCCAGCATCCTGAGCACTGAGTACTGAGCACCCAGCACCCTGAGCACTGAGCACGCAGCACCCTGAGCACTGAGCACCCAGCACCCTGAGTACTGAGCACCCGGCACCCCAAGCACTGAGCACCGAGCACCCTGAGTACTGAGCACCCAGCACGCTGAGCACTGAGCACCCAGCACCGCGAGTACTGAGCACCCAGCACCCTGAGTACTGAGCACCCAGCACCCTGAGCACTGAGCAACCAGCACCCCGAGCACTGACCACCCAGCACCCTGAGCACTGAGCACCCAGCACCCTGAGTACTGAGCATCAAGCACCCTGAGCACTGAGCACCCAGCACCCTGAGCACTGAGCAGCCAGCACCCTGAGCACTGAGCACCCAACGTACTGAGCAACGAGCACCCTGAGCACTGATCACCCAGCACCCTGAGTACTGAGCGCTGAGCACCCTGAGTACTGAGCACCGAGCACACCGAGCACTGAGCACAGGGCACCCCGAGCACTGAGCACCCAGCACCCTGAGTACTGAGCACCCAGCACCCTGAGCACTGAGCACCCAGCACCCTGAGTACTGAGCACCCAGCACACCGAGCACTGAGCACCCAGCACCCCGAGCACTGAGCACCCAGCACCGTGAATACTGAGCACCCAGCACCCTGAGTACTGAGCACTGAGCACACCGAGCACTGAGCACAGGGCACCCCGAGCACTGAGCACCCAGCACCCTGAGTACTGAGCACCCAGCACCCTAAGTACTGAGCACTGAGCTCCCTGAGCACTGAGCACCAAGCACCCTGAGCACTGAGCACCCAGCATCCTGAGCACTGAGTACTGAGCACCCAGCACCCAGAGCACTGAGCACCGAGCACCCTGAGCACTGAGCACTCAGCACCCTGAGTACTGAGCACCCAGCACCCCAAACACTGAGCACCGAGCACCCTGAGAACTGAGCACCGAGCACCCTTAGCACTGAGCAGCCAGCACCATGAGTACTGAGCACCGAGCACCCAGAGTACTGAGCAACCTGAGTACTGAGCACTCAGCACCCTGAGAATGAGCACCCAGCACCATGAGTACTGAGCACCGAGCACCCTGAGCACTGAGCACCCAGCACCCTGAGTACTGAGCACCCAGCACCCCGAGCACTGAGCACCCAGCACCCTGAGTAATGAGCACCCAGCACCCTGAGTACTGAGCACTGAGCACCCTGAGCACTGAGCACCCAGCACTACGAGCACTGAGCACCCAGCACCCTGAGTACTGAGCACCCAGCACCCTGAGTACTGAGCACCCAGCACCCTGAGTACTGAGCACCGAGCACCCTGAGCACTGAGCACCCAGCACCCTGAGCACTGAGCACCCTGAGGACTGTGCAACCAGCACCCTGAGTACTGAGCACCCAGCACCCTGAGTACTGAGCACCCAGCATCCTGAGTACTGAGCACCGATCACCCTGAGCACTGAGCACCCAGCACCCCGAGCACTGAGCACCCAGCACCCAGAGTACTGAGCACCCTGAGTACTGAGCACCCAGCACCCCGAGCACTGAGCACCCAGCACCCTGAGTACTGAGCACCCTGAGTACTGAGCACCCAGCACCCTGAGTACTGAGCACCCTGAGTAATGAGCACCCTGAGTACTGAGCACCGAGCACCCCGAGCACTGAGCACCCAGCACGCTGAGTACTGAGCACCCAGCACCCTGAGTAGTGAGCACCCAGCACCCCGAGTACTGAGCACCCAGCACCGTGAGTACTGACCAACCAGCACCCTGAGTACTGAGCACCCAGCACCCCGAGCACTAAGCACCCAGCACCCCGAGCACCGAGCACCGAGCACGAAGCACCCTGAGCACTGAGCACCCAGCAACCTGAGCACTGAGCACCCAGCACCCTGAGTACTGAGCACTGAGCACCCAGCACCCCGAGCACTGAGCACCCAGCACCCTGAGCACTGAGCACCCAGCACCCTGAGTACTGAGCACCCAACGTACTAAGCACCGAGTACCCTGAGCACTGAGTACCCAGAACCCGGAGTACTGAGCACCGGGCACCCCGAGCACTAAGCACCCAGCACCCCGAGCACCGAGCACCCAGCACCCTGAGCACTGAGCACCCAGCACCCCGAGCACTGAGCACCCAGCACCCCGGGCACTGAGCACCCAGAACCCCGAGCACTGAGCACCCAGCACCCCGAGCACTGAGCACCCAGCACCCCGAGCACTGAGCACCCAGCACCCCGAGCACTGAGCACCCAGCACCCTGAGTACTGAGCACCCAGCACCCTGAGTACTGAGCACCCAGCACAGCAAGCACAGAGCACCCTGAGTACTGAGCACCCTGCACCCCAAGCACTGAGCACCCTGAGTACTGAGCACCCATCACCCTGAGCACTGAGCACCCAGCACCCTGAGTACTGAGCACCCAGCACCCTGAGCAATGAGCACCCTGAGTACTGAGCACCCAGCACCTTGAGCACTGAGCACCGAGAACCCCGAGCACTGAGCACTCAGCACAGCAAGCACAGAGCACCCTGAGTACGGAGCACCCAGCACCCTGAGTACTGAGCACCCAGCACCCTGAGCAATGAGCACCCTGAGTACTGAGCACCCAGCACCCTGATTAATGAGCACCCAGCACCCCGAGTACTGAGCACCGAGCACCCTGAGTACTGAGCACCCAACGTACTGAGCACCGAGCACCCTGAGCACTGAGCACCCAGCACCCTGAGTACTGAGCACCCAGCACCCTGAGCACTGAGCACCCAGCAGCCCGAGCACTGAGCACCCAGCATCCTGAGCACTGAGTACTGATCACACAGCACCCTGAGCACTGAGAACGCAGCACCCTGAGCACTGAGCACCCAGCACCCTGAGTACTGAGCACCCAGCACCCCAAGCACTGAGCACCGAGCACCCTGAGTACTGAGCACCCAGCACACTGAGTAGTGAGCACCCAGTACCCCGAGTACTGAGCACCCAGCATCGTGAGTACTGACCAACCAGCACCCTGAGTACTGAGCACCCAGCACCCCGAGCACTAAGCACCCAGCACCCCGAGCACCAAGCACCCAGCACCCTGAGCACTGAGCACCCAGCACCCTGAGTACTGAGCACTGAGCACCCAGCACCCTGAGCACTGAGCACCCAGCAGCCTGAGTACTAAGCACCCAGCACCCTGAGTACTGAGCACCCAGCACCCTGAGTACTGAGCACCCAGCGTACTGAGCACCGAGCACCCCGAGCACTGAGCACCCAGCACCCTGAGTACTGAGCACCCAGCACCCCGAGCACTGAGCACACAGCACCGTGAGTACTGAGCACCCAGCACCCTGAGTACTGAGCACCCAGCGTACTGAGCACCGAGCACCCAGCACCCTGAGTACTGAGCACCCAGCACCCTGAGCACTGAGCACCCAGCACCCTGAGTACTGAGCACTGAGCACCCTGAGTACTGAGCACTGAGCACCCTGAGCACTGAGCACCCAGCACCCCGAGCACTGATCACCCAGCACCCTGAGTACTGAGCACCCAGCACCCTGAGTACTGAGCACTCAGAACCCTGAGTACTGAGCACCGAGCACCCCGAGCAGTGATCACCCAGCACCCTGAGCACTGAGCACCCTGAGTACTGAGCACCCAGCACCCTGAGTACTGAGCACCCAGCACCCCGAGCACTGAGCACCCTGAGTACTGAGCACCCAGTACCCTGAGTACTGAACACTAAGCACCCAGAGCACTGAGCACCCAGCACCCCGAGCACGGAGCACCCAGGACCCCGATCACTGAGTACTGAGCACCCAGCACCCTGAGTACTGAGCAACGAGCTCCCCGAGCACTGAGCACCCTGAGTACTGAGCACCCAGCACCCTGAGCACTGAGCACCAAGCAGCCCGAGCACTGTGCACCCAGCATCCTGAGCACTGAGTACTGAGCACCCAGCACCCTGAGCACTGAGCACGCAGCACCCTGAGCACTGAGCACCCAGCACCCTGAGTACTGAGCACCCGGCACCCCAAGCACTGAGCACCGAGCACCCTGAGTACTGAGCACCCAGCACGCTGAGCACTGAGCACCCAGCACCGCGAGTACTGAGCACCCAGCACCCTGAGTACTGAGCACCCAGCACCCTGAGCACTGAGCAACCAGCACCCCGAGCACTGACCACCCAGCACCCTGAGCACTGAGCACCCAGCACCCTGAGTACTGAGCATCAAGCACCCTGAGCACTGAGCACCCAGCACCCTGAGCACTGAGCAGCCAGCACCCTGAGCACTGAGCACCCAACGTACTGAGCAACGAGCACCCTGAGCACTGATCACCCAGCACCCTGAGTACTGAGCGCTGAGCACCCTGAGTACTGAGCACCGAGCACACCGAGCACTGAGCACAGGGCACCCCGAGCACTGAGCACCCAGCACCCTGAGTACTGAGCACCCAGCACCCTGAGCACTGAGCACCCAGCACCCTGAGTACTGAGCACCCAGCACCCCGAGCACTGAGCACCCAGCACCCCGAGCACTGAGCACCCAGCACCGTGAATACTGAGCACCCAGCACCCTGAGTACTGAGCACTGTGCACACCGAGCACTGAGCACAGGGCACCCCGAGCACTGAGCACCCAGCACCCTGAGTACTGAGCACCCAGCACCCTAAGTACTGAGCACTGAGCTCCCTGAGCACTGAGCACCAAGCACCCTGAGCACTGAGCACCCAGCATCCTGAGCACTGAGTACTGAGCACCCAGCACCCAGAGCACTGAGCACCGAGCACCCTGAGCACTGAGCACTCAGCACCCTGAGTACTGAGCACCCAGCACCCCAAACACTGAGCACCGAGCACCCTGAGAACTGAGCACCGAGCACCCTTAGCACTGAGCAGCCAGCACCATGAGTACTGAGCACCGAGCACCCAGAGTACTGAGCAACCTGAGTACTGAGCACTCAGCACCCTGAGAATGAGCACCCAGCACCATGAGTACTGAGCACCGAGCACCCTGAGCACTGAGCACCCAGCACCCTGAGTACTGAGCACCCAGCACCCCGAGCACTGAGCACCCAGCACCCTGAGTAATGAGCACCCAGCACCCTGAGTACTGAGCACTGAGCACCCTGAGCACTGAGCACCCAGCACTACGAGCACTGAGCACCCAGCACCCTGAGTACTGAGCACCCAGCACCCTGAGTACTGAGCACCCAGCACCCTGAGTACTGAGCACCGAGCACCCTGAGCACTAAGCACCCAGCACCCTGAGCACTGAGCACCCTGAGGACTGTGCAACCAGCACCCTGAGTACTGAGCACCCAGCACCCTGAGTACTGAGCACCCAGCATCCTGAGTACTGAGCACCGATCACCCTGAGCACTGAGCACCCAGCACCCCGAGCACTGAGCACCCAGCACCCAGAGTACTGAGCACCCTGAGTACTGAGCACCCAGCACCCCGAGCACTGAGCACCCAGCACCCTGAGTACTGAGCACCCTGAGTACTGAGCACCCAGCACCCTGAGTACTGAGCACCCTGAGTAATGAGCACCCTGAGTACTGAGCACCGAGCACCCCGAGCACTGAGCACCCAGCACGCTGAGTACTGAGCACCCAGCACCCTGAGTAGTGAGCACCCAGCACCCCGAGTACTGAGCACCCAGCACCGTGAGTACTGACCACCCAGCACTCTGAGTACTGAGCACCCAGCACCCCGAGCACTAAGCACCCAGCACCCTGAGCACCGAGCACCGAGCACGAAGCACCCTGAGCACTGAGCACCCAGCAACCTGAGCACTGAGCACCCAGCACCCTGAGTACTGAGCACTGAGCACCCAGCACCCCGAGCACTGAGCACCCAGCACCCTGAGCACTGAGCACCCAGCACCCTGAGTACTGAGCACCCAACGTACTGAGCACCGAGTACCCTGAGCACTGAGCACCCAGAACCCGGAGTACTGAGCACCGGGCACCCCGAGCACTAAGCACCCAGCACCCCGAGCACCGAGCACCCAGCACCCTGAGCACTGAGCACCCAGCACCCCGAGCACTGAGCACCCAGCACCCCGGGCACTGAGCACCCAGAACCCCGAGCACTGAGCACCCAGCACCCCGAGCACTGAGCACCCAGCACCCCGAGCACTGAGCACCCAGCACCCCGAGCACTGAGCACCCAGCACCCTGAGTACTGAGCACCCAGCACCCTGAGTACTGAGCACCCAGCACAGCAAGCACAGAGCACCCTGAGTACTGAGCACCCTGCACCCCAAGCACTGAGCACCCTGAGTACTGAGCACCCATCACCCTGAGCACTGAGCACCCAGCACCCTGAGTACTGAGCACCCAGCACCCTGAGCAATGAGCACCCTGAGTACTGAGCACCCAGCACCTTGAGCACTGAGCACCGAGAACCCCGAGCACTGAGCACCCAGCACCCAGAGCACTGAGCACCCAGCACCCTGAGAACTGAGCACCCAGCACCCTGAGTACTGAGCACCCAGCACCCTGAGCACTGAGCACCCAGCAGCCCGAGCACTGAGCACCCAGCATCCTGAGCACTGAGTACTGAGCACCCAGCACCCTGAGCACTGAGCACGCAGCACCCTGAGCACTGAGCACCCAGCACCCTGAGTACTGAGCACCCAGCACACCAAGCACTGAGCACCGAGCACCCTGAGTACTGAGCACCCAGCACCCTGAGTACTGAGCACCCAGCACCCCAAGCACTGAGCACCCAGCACCCTGAATACTGAGCACCCAGCACCCTGAGCACTGAGCACCCAGCACCCCGAGCACTGAGCACCCAGCACCCCGAGCACTGAGCACCCAGCACCGTGAGTACTGAGCACCCAGCACCCTGAGTACTGAGCACCGAGCACCCCGAGCACTGAGCACCGGGCACCCCGAGCACTGAGCACCCAGCACCCTGAGTACTGAGCACCCAGCACCCTAAGTACTGAGCACTGAGCTCCCTGAGCACTGAGCACCCAGCACCCTGAGCACTGAGCACCCAGCATCCTGAGCACTGAGTACTGAGCACCCAGCACCCAGAGCACTGAGCACCGAGCACCCTGAGCACTGAGCACTCAGCACCCTGAGTACTGAGCACCCAGCACCCCAAACACTGTGCACCGAGCACCCTGAGAACTGAGCACCGAGCACCCTTAGTACTGAGCAGCCAGCACCATGAGTACTGAGCACCGAGCACCCAGTGTACTGAGCAACCTGAGTACTGAGCACCCAGCACCCTGAGAATGACCACCCAGCACCATGAGTACTGAGCACCGAGCACCCTGAGCACTGAGCACCCAGCACCCTGAGTACTGAGCACCCAGCACTCTGAGCACTGAGCACCCAGCACCCTGAGTAATGAGCACCCAGCACCCTGAGTACTGAGCACTGAGCACCCAGCACTACGAGCACTGAGCACCCAGCACCCTGAGTACTGAGCACCCAGCACCCTGAGTACTGAGCACCCAGCACCCTGAGTACTGATCACCGAGCACCCCGAGCACTGAGCACCCAGCACCCTGAGCACTGAGCACCCTGAGGACTGAGCAACCAGCACCCTGTGTACTGAGCACCCAGCACCCTGAGTACTGAGCACCCAGCATCCTGAGTACTGAGCACCGATCACCCTGAGCACTGAGCACCCAGCACCCCGAGCACTGAGCACCCAGCACCCTGAGTACTGAGCACCCTGGGTACTGAGCACCCAGCACCCCGAGCACTGAGCACCCAGCACCCTGAGTACTGAGCACCCTGAGTACTGAGCACCCAGCACCCTGAGTACTGAGCACCCTGAGTAATGAGCACCCTGAGTACTGAGCACCGAGCACCCCGAGCACTGAGCACCCAGCACCCTGAGTACTGAGCACCCAGCACCCTGAGTAGTGAGCACCCAGCACCCCGAGTACTGAGCACCCAGCACCGTGAGTACTGACCACCCAGCACCCTGAGTACTGAGCACCCAGCACCCCGAGCACTAAGCACCCAGCACCCCGAGCACCGAGCACCGAGCACGAAGCACCCTGAGCACTGAGCACCCAGCAACCTGAGCACTGAGCACCCAGCACCCTGAGTACTGAGCACTGAGCACCCAGCACCCGGAGCACTGAGCAGCCAGCACACTGAGTACTAAGCACCCAGCACCCTGAGTACTGAGCACCCAGCACCCTGAGTACTGAGCACCCAGAGTACTGAGCACCGAGCACCCCGAGCACTGAGCACCCAGCACCCTGAGTACTGAGCACCCAGCACCCTGAGTAGTGAGCACCCAGCACCCCGAGTACTGAGCACCCAGCACCGTGAGTACTGACCACCCAGCACCCTGAGTACTGAGCACCCAGCACCCCGAGCACTAAGCACCCAGCACCCCGAGCACCGAGCACCGAGCACGAAGCACCCTGAGCACTGAGCACCCAGCAACCTGAGCACTGAGCACCCAGCACCCTGAGTACTGAGCACTGAGCACCCAGCACCCGGAGCACTGAGCAGCCAGCACACTGAGTACTAAGCACCCAGCACCCTGAGTACTGAGCACCCAGCACCCTGAGTACTGAGCACCCAGAGTACTGAGCACCGAGCACCCCGAGCACTGAGCACCCAGCACCCAGAGCACCGAGCACCCAGCACCCTGAGCACTGAGCACCCAGCACCCTGAGCACTGAGCACCCAGCACCCTGAGCACTGAGCACCCAGCACCCTGAGCACTGAGCACCCAGCACCCTGAGCACTGAGCACCCAGCACCCTGAGTACTGAGCACCCAACGTACTGAGCACCGAGTACCCTGAGCACTGAGCACCCAGAACCCCGAGTACTGAGCACCGGGCACCACGAGCACTAAGCACCCAGCACCCCGAGCACCGAGCACCCAGCACCCTGAGCACTGAGCACCCAGCACCCCGAGCACTGATCACCCAGCACCCTGGGCACTGAGCACCCAGAACCCCGAGCACTGAGCACCCAGCACCCCGAGCACTGAGCACCCAACACCCCGAGCACTGAGCACCCAGCACCCTGAGTACTGAGCACCCAGCACCCTGAGTACTGAGCACCCAACACCCTGAGCACTGAGCACCCAGCACCCTGAGTACTGAGCACCCAGCACCCCAAGCACAGAACACCCTGAGTACTGAGCACCCTGAACCCCAAGCACTGAGCACCCTGATTACTGAGCACCCATCACCCTGATTAATGAGCACCCAGCACCCCGAGTACTGAGCACCAAGCACCCTGAGTACTGAGCACCCAACGTACTGAGCACCGAGCACCCTGAACACTGAGCACCCAGCACCCTGAGTACTGAGCACCCAGCACCCTGAGCAATGAGCACGCTGAATACTGAGCACCCAGCACCTTGAACACTGAGCACCGATAACCCCGAGCACTGAGCACCCAGCACCCGGAGTACTGAGCACCCAGCACCCTGAGTACTAAGCACCGAGCACCCTGAGTACTGAGCACCCAGCACACTGAGCACTGAACACACAGCACCCTGAGTACTGAGCACCTCGAGCACTGAGCACCCAGCACCCTGAGTACTGAGCACCGAGCACCCTGAGCACTGAGCACCCAGCACCGCGAGTACTGAGCACCCAGCACCCCGAGCACAGAGCACCCAGCACCCTGAGTACTGAGCACCCAGCACCCTGAGTACTGAGCACCCAGCACCCTGAGCACTGAGTACCCAGCACCCTGAGTACTGAGCACCCAGCAACCCGAGCACTAAACACCCAGCACCCCGAACACCGAGCACCCAGCACCCTGAGCACTGAGCACCCAGCACCCTGAGTACTGAGCACCCAGCACCCTGAGTACTGAGCACCCAGCACCCTGAGAACTGAACACACAGCACCCTGAGCACTGAGCACACAGCACCCTGAGTACTGAGCACTGAGCACCCAGCACCCCGAGCACTGAGCACCCAGCACCCTGAGTACTGAGCACCCAGCAACCCGAGCACTAAGCACCCTGCACCCTGAGCACCGAGCACCCAGCACCCTGAGCACTGAGCACCCAGCACCCTGAGTACTGAGCACCCAGCACCCTGAGTACTGAGCACCCAGCAACCCGAGCACTAAGCACCCAGCACCCCGAACTCCGAGCACCCAGCACCCTGAGCACTGAGCACCCAGAACCCTGAGCACTGAGCACCCAGCACCCTGAGTACTGAGCACTTAGCACCCAGCACCCTGAGTACTGAGCACCCAGCAACCCGAGCACTAAGCACCCAGCACCCCGAGCACCGAGCACCTAGCACCCTGAGCACTGAGCACCGAGCACCCTGAGTACTGAGCACCCAGCACCCTGAGTACTGAGCACACTGCGTACTGAGCACCGAGCACCCAGCACCCTGAGTACTGAGCACCCAGCACCCTGAGCACTGAGCAACCAGCACCCTGAGTACTGAGCACTGAGCACCCCGAGTACTGAGCACCGGGCACCCCGAGCACTAAGCACCCAGCACCCCGAGCACCGAGCACCCAGCACCCTGAGCACTGAGCACCCAGCACCCCGAGCACTGAGCACCCAGCACCCCGGGCACTGAGCACCCAGAACCCCGAGCACTGAGCACCCAGCACCCCGAGCACTGAGCACCCAGCACCCCGAGTACTGAGCACCCAGCACCCCGAGCACTGAGCACCCAGCACCCTGAGTACTGAGCACCCAGCACCCTGAGTACTGAGCACCCAGCACAGCAAGCACAGAGCACCCTGAGTACTGAGCACCCTGCACCCCAAGCACTGAGCACCCTGAGTACTGAGCACCCATCACCCTGAGCACTGAGCACCCAGCACCCTGAGTACTGAGCACCCAGCACCCTGAGCAATGAGCACCCTGAGTACTGAGCACCCAGCACCTTGAGCACTGAGCACCGAGAACCCCGAGCACTGAGCACCCAGCACCCAGAGCACTGAGCACCCAGCACCCTGAGAACTGAGCACCCAGCACCCTGAGTACTGAGCACCCAGCACCCTGAGCACTGAGCACCCAGCAGCCCGAGCACTGAGCACCCAGCATCCTGAGCACTGAGTACTGAGCACCCAGCACCCTGAGCACTGAGCACGCAGCACCCTGAGCACTGAGCACCCAGCACCCTGAGTACTGAGCACCCAGCACACCAAGCACTGAGCACCGAGCACCCTGAGTACTGAGCACCCAGCACCCTGAGTACTGAGCACCCAGCACCCCAAGCACTGAGCACCCAGCACCCTGAATACTGAGCACCCAGCACCCTGAGCACTGAGCACCCAGCACCCCGAGCACTGAGCACCCAGCACCCCGAGCACTGAGCACCCAGCACCGTGAGTACTGAGCACCCAGCACCCTGAGTACTGAGCACCGAGCACCCCGAGCACTGAGCACCGGGCACCCCGAGCACTGAGCACCCAGCACCCTGAGTACTGAGCACCCAGCACCCTAAGTACTGAGCACTGAGCTCCCTGAGCACTGAGCACCCAGCACCCTGAGCACTGAGCACCCAGCATCCTGAGCACTGAGTACTGAGCACCCAGCACCCAGAGCACTGAGCACCGAGCACCCTGAGCACTGAGCACTCAGCACCCTGAGTACTGAGCACCCAGCACCCCAAACACTGTGCACCGAGCACCCTGAGAACTGAGCACCGAGCACCCTTAGTACTGAGCAGCCAGCACCATGAGTACTGAGCACCGAGCACCCAGTGTACTGAGCAACCTGAGTACTGAGCACCCAGCACCCTGAGAATGACCACCCAGCACCATGAGTACTGAGCACCGAGCACCCTGAGCACTGAGCACCCAGCACCCTGAGTACTGAGCACCCAGCACCCCGAGCACTGAGCACCCAGCACCCTGAGTAATGAGCACCCAGCACCCTGAGTACTGAGCACTGAGCACCCAGCACTAGGAGCACTGAGCACCCAGCACCCTGAGTACTGAGCACCCAGCACCCTGAGTACTGAGCACCCAGCACCCTGAGTACTGAGCACCGAGCACCCTGAGCACTGAGCACCCAGCACCCTGAGCACTGAGCACCCTGAGGACTGAGCAACCAGCACCCTGTGTACTGAGCACCCAGCACCCTGAGTACTGAGCACCCAGCATCCTGAGTACTGAGCACCGATCACCCTGAGCACTGAGCACCCAGCACCCCGAGCACTGAGCACCCAGCACCCTGAGTACTGAGCACCCTGGGTACTGAGCACCCAGCACCCCGAGCACTGAGCACCCAGCACCCTGAGTACTGAGCACCCTGAGTACTGAGCACCCAGCACCCTGAGTACTGAGCACCCTGAGTAATGAGCACCCTGAGTACTGAGCACCGAGCACCCCGAGCACTGAGCACCCAGCACCCTGAGTACTGAGCACCCAGCACCCTGAGTAGTGAGCACCCAGCACCCCGAGTACTGAGCACCCAGCACCGTGAGTACTGACCACCCAGCACCCTGAGTACTGAGCACCCAGCACCCCGAGCACTAAGCACCCAGCACCCCGAGCACCGAGCACCGAGCACGAAGCACCCTGAGCACTGAGCACCCAGCAACCTGAGCACTGAGCACCCAGCACCCTGAGTACTGAGCACTGAGCACCCAGCACCCGGAGCACTGAGCAGCCAGCACACTGAGTACTAAGCACCCAGCACCCTGAGTACTGAGCACCCAGCACCCTGAGTACTGAGCACCCAGAGTACTGAGCACCGAGCACCCCGAGCACTGAGCACCCAGCACCCTGAGAACCGAGCACCCAGCAACCTGAGTACTGAGCACCCAGCACCCTGAGCACTGAGCACCCACCACCCTGAGTACTGAGCACTGAGCACCCCGAGTACTGAGCACCGAGCACCCCGAGCACTAAGCACCCAGCACCCAGAGCACCGAGCACCCAGCACCCTGAGCACTGAGCACCCAGCACCCTGAGCACTGAGCACCCAGCACCCTGAGCACTGAGCACCCAGCACCCTGAGCACTGAGCACCCAGCACCCTGAGCACTGAGCACCCAGCACCCTGAGTACTGAGCACCCAACGTACTGAGCACCGAGTACCCTGAGCACTGAGCACCCAGAACCCCGAGTACTGAGCACCGGGCACCACGAGCACTAAGCACCCAGCACCCCGAGCACCGAGCACCCAGCACCCTGAGCACTGAGCACCCAGCACCCCGAGCACTGATCACCCAGCACCCTGGGC
This sequence comes from Microtus oregoni, assembly GCF_018167655.1. NCBI lineage: Eukaryota > Metazoa > Chordata > Mammalia > Rodentia > Cricetidae > Microtus > Microtus oregoni. Next base: position 5,283,336 of record NW_024544028.1, on the reverse strand, counting down.
ACTGAGCACCCAGAACCCCGAGCACTGAGCACCCAGCACCCCGAGCACTGAGCACCCAGCACCCCGAGCACTGAGCACCCAACACCCCGAGCACTGAGCACCCAGCACCCTGAGTACTGAGCACCCAGCACCCTGAGTACTGAGCACCCAACACCCTGAGCACTGAGCACCCAGCACCCTGAGTACTGAGCACCCAGCACCCCAAGCACAGAACACCCTGAGTACTGAGCACCCTGAACCCCAAGCACTGAGCACCCTGATTACTGAGCACCCATCACCCTGATTAATGAGCACCCAGCACCCCGAGTACTGAGCACCAAGCACCCTGAGTACTGAGCACCCAACGTACTGAGCACCGAGCACCCTGAGCACTGAGCACCCAGCACCCTGAGTACTGAGCACCCAGCACCCTGAGCAATGAGCACGCTGAATACTGAGCACCCAGCACCTTGAACACTGAGCACCGATAACCCCGAGCACTGAGCACCCAGCACCCGGAGTACTGAGCACCCAGCACCCTGAGTACTAAGCACCGAGCACCCTGAGTACTGAGCACCCAGCACACTGAGCACTGAACACACAGCACCCTGAGTACTGAGCACCTCGAGCACTGAGCACCCAGCACCCTGAGTACTGAGCACCGAGCACCCTGAGCACTGAGCACCCAGCACCGCGAGCACTGAGCACCCAGCACCCCGAGCACAGAGCACCCAGCACCCTGAGTACTGAGCACCCAGCACCCTGAGTACTGAGCACCCAGCACCCTGAGCACTGAGTACCCAGCACCCTGAGTACTGAGCACCCAGCACCCTGAGTACTGAGCACACTGCGTACTGAGCACCGAGCACCCAGCACCCTGAGTACTGAGCACCCAGCACCCTGAGCACTGAGCACCCAGCACCCTGAGTACTGAGCACTGAGCACCCCGAGTACTGAGCACCGGGCACCCCGAGCACTAAGCACCCAGCACCCAGAGCACCGAGCACCCAGCACCCTGAGCACTGAGCACCCAGCACCCTGAGCACTGAGCACCCAGCACCCTGAGCACTGAGCACCTAGCACCCTGAGCACTGAGCACCCAGCACCCTGAGTACTGAGCACCCAACGTACTGAGCACCGAGTACCCTGAGCACTGAGCACCCAGAACCCCGAGTACTGAGCACCGGGCACCCCGAGCACTAAGCACCCAGCACCCCGAGCACCGAGCACCCAGCACACTGAGCACTGAGAACCCAGCACCCAGAGCACTGAGCACCAAGCACCCCGAGCACTGAGCACCCAGCACCCCGAGCACTGAGCACCCAGCACCCTGAGCACTGAGCACCCAGCACCCCGAGCACTGAGCACCCAGCACCCCGAGCACTGAGCACCCAGCAACCCGAGCACTGAGCACCCAGCACCCTGAGTACTGAGCACCCAGCACCCTGAGTACTGAGCACCCAACACCCTGAGCACTGAGCACCCAGCACCCTGAGTACTGAGCACCCAGCACCCCGAGCACTGAGCACCCAGCACCCCGAGCACTGAGCACCCAGCACCCTGTGTACTGAGCACCCAGCACCCTGAGTACTGAGCACTGAGCACCCAGCACCCCGAGCACTGAGCACCCAGCAACCTGAGTACTGAGCACCCAGCACCCCGAGCACTGAGCACCCAGCACCCTGAGTAATGAGCACCCAGCACCCTGAGTACTGAGCACTGAGCACCCAGCACTACGAGCACTGAGCACCCAGCACCCTGAGTAATGAGCACCCAGCTCCCTGAGTACTGAGCACCCAGCACCCTGAGTACTGAGCACCGAGCACCCCGAGCACTGAGCACCCAGCACCCTGAGCACTGAGCACCCTGAGGACTGAGCAACCAGCACCTTGTGTACTGAGCACCCAGCACCCTGAGTACTGAGCACCCAGCATCCTGAGTACTGAGCACCGATCACCCTGAGCACTGAGCACCCAGCACCCCGAGCACTGAGCACCCAGCACCCTGAGTACTGAGCACCCTGGGTACTGAGCACCCAGCACCCCGAGCACTGAGCACCCAGCACCCTGAGTACTGAGCACCCTGAGTACTGAGCACCCAGCACCCTGAGTACTGAGCACCCTGAGTAATGAGCACCCTGAGTACTGAGCACCGAGCACCCCGAGCACTGAGCACCCAGCACCCTGAGTACTGAGCACCCAGCACCCTGAGTAGTGAGCACCCAGCACCCCGAGTACTGAGCACCCAGCACCGTGAGTACTGACCACCCAGCACCCTGAGTACTGAGCACCCAGCACCCCGAGCACTAAGCACCCAGCACCCCGAGCACCGAGCACCGAGCACGAAGCACCCTGAGCACTGAGCACCCAGCAACCTGAGCACTGAGCACCCAGCACCCTGAGTACTGAGCACTGAGCACCCAGCACCCGGAGCACTGAGCACCCAGCACCCTGAGTACTAAGCACCCAGCACCCTGAGTACTGAGCACCCAGCACCCTGAGTACTGAGCACCCAGCGTACTGAGCACCGAGCACCCCGAGCACTGAGCACCCAGCACCCTGAGTACTGAGCACCCAGCACCCCGAGCACTGAGCACCCAGCACCCTGAGCACTGAGCACCCAGCACCCTGAGCACTGAGCATCCAGCACCCTGAGCACTGAGCACCCAGCACCCTGAGTACTGAGCACCCAACGTACTGAGCACCGAGTACCCTGAGCACTGAGCACCCAGAACCCCGAGTACTGAGCACCGGGCACCACGAGCACTAAGCAACCAGCACCCCGAGCACCGAGCACCCAGCACCCTGAGCACTGAGCACCCAGCACCCCGAGCACTGATCACCCAGCACCCTGGGCACTGAGCACCCAGAACCCCGAGCACTGAGCACCCAGCACCCCGAGCACTGAGCACCCAGCACCCCGAGCACTGAGCACCCAACACCCCGAGCACTGAGCACCCAGCACCCTGAGTACTGAGCACCCAGCACCCTGAGTACTGAGCACCCAACACCCTGAGCACTGAGTACCCAGCACCCTGAGTACTGAGCACCCAGCACCCCAAGCACAGAACACCCTGAGTACTGAGCACCCTGAACCCCAAGCACTGAGCACACATCACCCTGATTAATGAGCACCCAGCACCCCGAGTACTGAGCACCAAGCACCCTGAGTACTGAGCACCCAACGTACTGAGCACCGAGCACCCTGAGCACTGAGCACCCAGCACCCTGAGTACTGAGCACCCAGCACCCTGAGCAATGAGCACGCTGAGTACTGAGCACCCAGCACCTTGAGCACTGAGCACCGAGAACCCCGAGCACTGAGCTCCCAGCACCCGGAGTACTGAGCACCCAGCACCCTGAGTACTAAGCACCGAGCACCCTGAGTACTGAGCACCCAGCACACTGAGCACTGAACACACAGCACCCTGAGTACTGAGCACCTCGAGCACTGAGCACCCAGCACCCTGAGTACTGAGCACCGAGCACCCTGAGCACTGAGCACCCAGCAATGCGAGCACTGAGCACCCAGCACCCCGAGCACAGAGCACCCAGCACCCTGAGTACTGAGCACCCAGCACCCTGAGTACTGAGCACCCAGCACCCTGAGCACTGAGTACCCAGCACCCTGAGCACTGAGCACACAGCACCCTGAGCACTGAGCACCCAGCACCCTGAGTACTGAGCACTGAGCACCCAGCACCCCGAGCACTGAGCACCCAGCACCCTGAGTACTGAGCACCCAGCAACCCGAGCAATAAACACCCAGCACCCCGAGCACCGAGCACCCAGCACACTGAGCACTGAGCACCCAGCACCCTGAGTACTGAGCACCCAGCACCCTGAGTACTGAGCACCCAGCACCCTGAGAACTGAACACACAGCACCCTGAGCACTGAGCACACAGCACCCTGAGAACTGAGCACTGAGCAACCAGCACCCCGAGCACTGAGCACCCAGCACCCTGAGTACTGAGCACCCAGCAACCCGAGCACTAAGCACCCTGTACCCCGAGCACCGAGAACCCAGCACCCTGAGCACTGAGCACCCAGCACCCTGAGTACTGAGCACCCAGCACCCTGAGTACTGAGCACCCAGCAACCCGAGCACTAAGCACCCAGCAACCCGAGCTCCGAGCACCCAGCACCCTGAGCACTGAGCACCCAGAACCCTGAGCACTGAGCACCCAGCACTCTGAGTACTGAGCACTTAGCACCCAGCACCCTGAGTACTGAGCACCCAGCAACCCGAGCACTAAGCACCCAGCACCCCGAGCACCGAGCACCTAGCACCCTGAGCACTGAGCACCGAGCACCCTGAGTACTGAGCACCCAGCACCCTGAGTACTGAGCACACTGCGTACTGAGCACCGAGCACCCAGCACCCTGAGTACTGAGCACCCAGCACCCTGAGCACTGAGCACCCAGCAACCTGAGTACTGAGCACTGAGCACCCCGAGTACTGAGCACCGGGCACCCCGAGCACTAAGCACCCAGCACCCAGAGCACCGAGCACCCAGCACCCTGAGCACTGAGCACCCAGCACCCTGAGCACTGAGCACCCAGCACCCTGAGCACTGAGCACCTAGCACCCTGAGCACTGAGCACCCAGCACCCTGAGTACTGAGCACCCAACGTACTGAGCACCGAGTACCCTGAGCACTGAGCACCCAGAACCCCGAGTACTGAGCACCGGGCACCCCGAGCACTAAGCACCCAGCACCCCGAGCACCGAGCACCCAGCACACGGAGCACTGAGAACCCAGCACCCTGAGCACTGAGCACCAAGCATCCCGAGCACTGAGCACCCAGCACCCCGAGCACTGAGCACCCAGCACCCTGAGCACTGAGCACCCAGCACCCCGAGCACTGAGCACCCAGCACCCCGAGCACTGAGCACCCAGCACCCCGAGCACTGAGCACCCAGCACCCTGAGTACTGAGCACCCAGCACCCTGAGTACTGAGCACCCAACACCCTGAGCACTGAGCACCCAGCACCCTGAGTACTGAGCACCCAGCACCCCGAGCACTGAGCACCCAGCACCCCGAGCACTGAGCACCCAGCACCCTGTGTACTGAGCACCCAGCACCCTGAGTACTGAGCACTGAGCACCCAGCACCCCGAGCACTTAGCACCCAGCACCCTGAGTACTGAGCACCCAGCACCCCGAGCACTGAGCACCCAGCACCCTGAGTAATGAGCACCCAGCACCCTGAGTACTGAGCACTGAGCACCCAGCACTACGAGCACTGAGCACCCAGCACCCTGAGTACTGAGCACCCAGCACCCTGAGTACTGAGCACCCAGCACCCTGAGTACTGAGCACCGAGCACCCCGAGCACTGAGCACCCAGCACCCTGATCACTGAGCACCCTGAGGACTGAGCAACCAGCACCCTGTGTACTGAGCACCCAGCACCCTGAGTACTGAGCACAGAGCATCCTGAGTACTGAGCACCGATCACCCTGAGCACTGAGCACCCAGCACCCCGAGCACTGAGCACCCAGCACCCTGAGTACTGAGCACCCTGGGTACTGAGCACCCAGCACCCCGAGCACTGAGCACCCAGCACCCTGAGTACTGAGCACCCTGAGTACTGAGCACCCAGCACCCTGAGTACTGAGCACCCTGAGTAATGAGCACCCTGAGTACTGAGCACCGAGCACCCCGAGCACTGAGCACCCAGCACCCTGAGTACTGAGCACCCAGCACCCTGAGTAGTGAGCACCCAGCACCCCGAGTACTGAGCACCCAGCACCGTGAGTACTGACCACCCAGCACCCTGAGTACTGAGCACCCAGCACCCCGAGCACTAAGCACCCAGCACCCCGAGCACCGAGCACCCAGCACCCTGAGTACTGAGCACTGAGCACCCAGCACCCGGAGCACTGAGCACCCAGCACCCTGAGTACTAAGCACCCAGCAACCTGAGCACTGAGCACCCAGCACCCTGAGTACTGAGCACTGAGCACCCAGCACCCGGAGCACTGAGCACCCAGCACCCTGAGTAATAAGCACCCAGCACCCTGAGTACTGAGCACCCAGCACCCTGAGTACTGAGCACCCAGCGTACTGAGCACCGAGCACCCCGAGCACTGAGCACCCAGCACCCTGAGTACTGAGCACCCAGCACCCCGAGCACTGAGCACCCAGCACCCTGAGTACTGAGCACCGAGCACCCTGAGTACTGAGCACCCAGCACCCTGAGTACTGAGAACCCAGCGTACTGAGAACCGAGCACCCAGCACCCTGAGTACTGAGCACCCAGCACCCTGAGCACTGAGCACCCACCACCCTGAGTACTGAGCACTGAGCACCCCGAGTACTGAGCACCGAGCACCCCGAGCACTAAGCACCCAGCACCCAGAGCACCGAGCACCCAGCACCCTGAGCACTGAGCACCCAGCACCCTGAGCACTGAGCACCCAGCACCCTGAGCACTGAGCACCCAGCACCCTGAGCACTGAGCACCCAGCACCCTGAGCACTGAGCACCCAGCACCCTGAGTACTGAACACCCAACGTACTGAGCACCGAGTACCCTGAGCACTGAGCACCCAGAACCCCGAGTACTGAGCACCGAGGCACCACGAGCACTAAGCACCCAGCACCCCGAGCACCGAGCACCCAGCACCCTGAGCACTGAGCACGCAGCACCCCGAGCACTGATCACCCAGCACCCTGGGCACTGAGCACCCAGAACCCCGAGCACTGAGCACCCAGCACCCCGAGCACTGAGCACCCAGCACCCCGAGCACTGAGCACCCAACACCCCGATCACTGAGCACCCAGCACCCTGAGTACTGAGCACCCAGCACCCTGAGTACTGAGCACCCAACACCCTGAGCACTGAGTACCCAGCACCCTGAGTACTGAGCACCCAGCACCCCAAGCACAGAACACCCTGAGTACTGAGCACCCTGAACCCCAAGCACTGAGCACCCTGATTACTGAGCACCCATCACCCTGATTAATGAGCACCCAGCACCCCGAGTACTGAGCACCAAGCACCCTGAGTACTGAGCACCCAACGTACTGAGAACTGAGCACCCTGAGCACTGAGCACCCAGCACCCTGAGTACTGAGCACCCAGCACCCTGAGCAATGAGCACGCTGAGTACTGAGCACCCAGCACCTTGAGCACTGAGCACCGAGAACCCCGAGCACTGAGCTCCCAGCACCCGGAGTACTGAGCACCCAGCACCCTGAGTACTAAGCACCGAGCACCCTGAGTACTGAGCACCCAGCACACTGAGCACTGAACACACAGCACCCTGAGTACTGAGCACCTCGAGCACTGAGCACCCAGCACCCTGAGTACTGAGCACCGAGCACCCTGAGCACTGAGCACCCAGCACCGCGAGCACTGAGCACCCAGCACCCCGAGCACAGAGCACCCAGCACCCTGAGTACTGAGCACCCAGCACCCTGAGTACTGAGCACCCAGCACCCTGAGCACTGAGTACCCAGCACCCTGAGCACTGAGCACACAGCACCCTGAGCACTGAGCACCCAGCACCCTGAGTACTGAGCACTGAGCACCCAGCACCCCGAGCACTGAGCACCCAGCACCCTGAGTACTGAGCACCCAGCAACCCGAGCACTAAACACCCAGCACCCCGAGCACCGAGCACCCAGCACCCTGAGCACTGAGCACCCAGCACCCTGAGTACTGAGCACCCAGCACCCTGAGTACTGAGCACCCAGCACCCTGAGAACTGAACACACAGCACCCTGAGCACTGAGCACACAGCACCCTGAGTACTGAGCACTGAGCACCGAGCACCCCGAGCACTGAGCACCCAGCACCCTGAGTACTGAGCACCCAGCAACCCGAGCACTAAGCACCCTGCACCCCGAGCACCGAGCACCCAGCACCCTGAGCACTGAGCACCCAGCACCCTGAGTACTGAGCACCCAGCAACCCGAGCACTAAGCACCCAGCACCCAGAGCTCCGAGCACCCAGCACCCTGAGCACTGAGCACCCAGAACCCTGAGCACTGAGCACCCAGCACCCTGAGTACTGAGCAATTAGCACCCAGCACCCTGAGTACTGAGCACCCAGCAACCCGAGCACTAAGCACCAAGCACCCCGAGCACCGAGCACCCAGCACCCTGAGTACTGAGCACCCAGCACCCTGAGCACTGAGCACGAAGCACCCTGAGTACTGAGCACTGAGCACCCCGAGTACTGAGCACCGGGCACCCCGAGCACTAAGCACCCAGCACCCAGAGCACCGAGCACCCAGCACCCTGAGCACTGAGCACCCAGCACCCTGAGCACTGAGCACCCAGCACCCTGAGCACTGAGCACCTAGCACCCTGAGCACTGAGCACCCAGCACCCTGAGTACTGAGCACCCAACGTACTGAGCACCGAGTACCCTGAGCACTGAGCACCCAGAACCCCGAGTACTGAGCACCCAGCACCCCGAGCACTGAGCACCCAGCACCCCGAGCACTGAGCACCCAGCACCCTGAGTACTGAGCACCCAGCACCCTGAGTACTGAGCACCCAACACCCTGAGCACTGAGCACCCAGCACCCTGAGTACTGAGCACCCAGCACCCCAAGCACAGAGCACCCTGAGTACTGAGCACCCTGCACCCCAAGCACTGAGCACCCTGAGTACTGAGCACCCAGCACCCTGATTAATGAGCACCCAGCACCCCGAGTACTGAGCACCGAGCACCCTGAGTACTGAGCACCCAACGTACTGAGCACCGAGCACCCTGAGCACTGAGCACCCAGCACCCTGAGTACTGAGCAACCAGCACCCTGAGCAATGAGCACCCTGAGTACTGAGCACCCAGCACCCTGAGTACTGGGCACTCAGCACCCTGAGTACTGAGCACCGAGCACCCCGAGCACTGATCACCCAGCACCCTGAGCACTGAGCACCCTGAGGACTGAGCAACCAGCACCCTGAGTACTGAGCACCCAGCACCCTGAGTACTGAGCACCCAGCATCCTGAGTACTGAGCACCGATCACCCTGAGCACTGAGCACCCAGCACCCCGAGCACTGAGCACCCTGAGTACTGAGCACCCAGCACCCTGAGTACTGAGCACCCAGCACCCCGAGCACTGAGCACCCTGAGTACTGAGCACCCAGCACCCTGAGTAGTGAGCACTAAGCACCCAGAGCACTGAGCACCCAGCACCCCGAGCACGGAGCACCCAGGACCCCGAGCACTGAGTACTGAGCACCCAGCACCCTGAGTACTGAGCACCGAGCTCCCCGAGCACTGAGCACCCAGCACCCTGAGCACTGAGCACCCAGCACCCTGAGCACTGAGCACCCAGCACCCTGAGCACTGAGCACCCAGCACCCTGAGTACTGAGCACCCAGCACCCCGAGCACTGAGCACCCAGCACCCTGAGTACTGAGCACTGAGCACCCAGCACCCCGAGCACTGAGCACCTAGCACCCTGTCTACTGAGCACCGAGCACCCCGAGCACTGAGCACCCAGCACCCTGAGCACTCAGCACCCAGCACCCTGAGCACTGAGCACCCAGCACCCTGAGCACTGAGCACCCAGCACCCTGAGCACTGAGCACCCAGCACCCAGAGCACTGACCACCCAGCACCCTGAGCACTGAGCACCCAGCACCCTGAGTACTGAGCACCCAGCACCCTGAGTACTGAGCACCCAGACCCCGAGCACTGAGCACCCAGTACCCCTAGCACTGTGCACCCAGCACCCTGAGTACTGAGAACCCAGCACCCTGAGTACTGAGCACCCAGCACCCTGAGCACTGAGCACCCAGCGGCCCGAGCACTGAGCACCCAGCATCCTGAGCACTGAGTACTGAGCACCCATCACCCTGAGCACTGAGCACGCAGCACCCTGAGAACTGAGCACCCAGCACCCTGAGTACTGAGCACCCAGCACCCCAAGCACTGAGCACCGAGCACCCTGAGTACTGAGCACCCAGCACGCTGAGCACTGAGCACCCAGCACCCCGAGTACTGAGCACCCAGCACCCTGAGTACTGAGCACCCAGCACCCTGAGCACTGAGCACCCAGCACCCTGAGCACTGAGCACCCAGCACCCTGAGCACTGAGCACCCAGCACCCTGAGTACTGAGCATCAAGCACCCTGAGCACTGAGCACCCAGCACCCTGAGCACTGAGCACCCAACGTACTGAGCAACGAGCACCCCGAGTACTGAGCACCCAGCACCCCGAGCACTGAGCACCCAGCACCCCGAGCACTGAGCACCCAGCACCCCGAGCACTGAGCACCCAGCACCGTGAGTACTGAGCACCCAGCACCCTGAGTACTGAGCACCGAGCACCCCGAGCACTGAGCACCGGGCACCCCGAGCACTGAGCACCCAACACCCTGAGTACTGAGCACCCAGCACCCTAAGTACTGAGCACTGAGCACTGAGCTCCCTGAGCACTGAGCACCCAGCACCCTGAGCACTGAGCACCCAGCATCCTGAGCACTGAGTACTGAGCACCCAGCACCCAGAGCACTGAGCACCGAGCACCATGAGCACTGAGCACCCAGCACCCTGAGTACTGAGCACCCAGCACACCAAACACTGAGCACCGAGCACCCTGAGAACTGAGCACCGAGCACCCTGAGTACTGAGCAGCCAGCACCATGAGTACTGAGCACCGAGCACCCAGAGTACTGAGCAACCTGAGTACTGAGCACCCAGCACCCTGAGAATGAGCACCCAGCAACATGAGTACTGAGCACCGAGCACCCTGAGCACTGAGCACCCAGCATCCTGAGTACTGAGCACCCAGCACCCCGAGCACTGAGCACACAGCACCCTGAGTAATGAGCACCCAGCACCCTGAGTACTGAGCACTGAGCACCCTGAGCACTGAGCACCCAGCACTACGAGCACTGAGCACCCAGCACTCTGAGTACTGAGCACCCAGCACCCTGAGTACTGAGCACCCAGCACCCTGAGTACTTAGCACTGAGCACCCCGAGCACTGAGCACCCAGCACCCTGAGCACTGAGCACCCAGCACCCTGAGTACTGAGCACCCAGCACCCTGAATACTGAGCACCCTGCGTACTGAGCACCGAGCACCCTGAGCACTGAGCACCCAGCACCCTGAGTACTGAGCACCCAGCACCCCGAGCACTGAGCACCCAGCACCCTGAGTACTGAGCACCGAGCACCCTGAGTACTGAGCATCCAGCACCCTGAGTACTGAGCACCCAGCGTACTGAGCACCGAGCACCCAGCAACCTGAGCACTGAGCACCCAGCACCCTGAGTACTGAGCACTGAGCACCCAGCACCCCGAGCACTGAGCACCGAGCACCCCGAGCACTGAGCACCCAGCACCCCGAGCACTGAGCACCCAGCACCCCGAGCACTGAGCACCCAGCACCCTGAGTACTGAGCACCCAGCACCCTGAGTACTGAGCACCCAACACCCTGAGCACTGAGCACCCAGCACCCTGAGTACTGAGCGCCCAGCACCCCAAGCACAGAGCACCATGAGTACTGAGCACCCTGCACCCCAAGCACTGAGCACCCTGAGTACTGAGCACCCAGCACCCTGATTAATGAGCACCCAGCACCCCGAGTACTGAGCACCGAGCACCCTGAGTACTGAGCACCCAACGTACTGAGCACCGAGCACCCTGAGCACTGAGCACCCAGCACCCTGAGTACTGAGCACCCAGCACCCTGAGCAATGAGCACCCTGAGTACTGAGCACCCAGCACCCTGAGTACTGGGCACTCAGCACCCTGAGTACTGAGCACCGAACACCCCGAGCACTGATCACCCAGCACCCTGAGCACTGAGCACCCTGAGGACTGAGCAACCAGCACCCTGAGTACTGAGCACCCAGCACCCTGAGTACTGAGCACCCAGCATCCTGAGTACTGAGCACCGATCACCCTGAGCACTGAGCACCCAGCACCCCGAGCACTGAGCACCCTGAGTACTGAGCACCCAGCACCCTGAGTACTGAGCACTAAGCACCCAGAGCACTGAGCACCCAGCACCCCGAGCATGGAGCACCCAGGACCCCGAGCACTGAGTACTGAGCACCCAGCACCCTGAGTACTGAGCACCGAGCTCCCCGAGCACTGAGCACCCTGAGTACTGAGCACCCAGCACCCCGATCACTGAGCACCCAGCACCCTGAGCACTGAGCACCCAGCACCCTGAGCACTGAGCACCCAGCACCCTGAGTACTGAGCACCCAGCACCCAGAGCACTGAGCACCCAGCACCCTGAGTACTGAGCACTGAGCACCCAGCACCCCGAGCACTGAGCACCCAGCACCCTGAGTACTGAGCACCCAGCACCCTGAGCAATGAGCACCCTGAGTACTGAGCACCCAGCACCCTGAGTACTGGGCACTCAGCACCCTGAGTACTGAGCACCGAACACCCCGAGCACTGATCACCCAGCACCCTGAGCACTGAGCACCCTGAGGACTGAGCAACCAGCACCCTGAGTACTGAGCACCCAGCACCCTGAGTACTGAGCACCCAGCATCCTGAGTACTGAGCACCGATCACCCTGAGCACTGAGCACCCAGCACCCCGAGCACTGAGCACCCTGAGTACTGAGCACCCAGCACCCTGAGTACTGAGCACTAAGCACCCAGAGCACTGAGCACCCAGCACCCCGAGCATGGAGCACCCAGGACCCCGAGCACTGAGTACTGAGCACCCAGCACCCTGAGTACTGAGCACCGAGCTCCCCGAGCACTGAGCACCCTGAGTACTGAGCACCCAGCACCCCGATCACTGAGCACCCAGCACCCTGAGCACTGAGCACCCAGCACCCTGAGCACTGAGCACCCAGCACCCTGAGTACTGAGCACCCAGCACCCAGAGCACTGAGCACCCAGCACCCTGAGTACTGAGCACTGAGCACCCAGCACCCCGAGCACTGAGCACCCAGCACCCTGAGTACTGAGCACCCAGCAACCCGAGCACTAAGCACCCAGCACCCAGAGCTCCGAGCACCCAGCACCCTGAGCACTGAGCACCCAGAACCCTGAGCACTGAGCACCCAGCACCCTGAGTACTGAGCACTTAGCACCCAGCACCCTGAGTACTGAGCACCCAGCAACCCGAGCACTAAGCACCAAGCACCCCGAGCACCGAGCACCTAGCACCCTGAGCACTGAGCACCGAGCACCCTGAGTACTGAGCACCCAGCACCCTGAGTACTGAGCACACTGCGTACTGAGCACCGAGCACCCAGCACCCTGAGTACTGAGCACCCAGCACCCTGAGCACTGAGCACCCAGCACCCTGAGTACTGAGCACTGAGCACCCCGAGTACTGAGCACCGGGCACCCCGAGCACTAAGCACCCAGCACCCAGAGCACCGAGCACCCAGCACCCTGAGCACTGAGCACCCAGCACCCTGAGCACTGAGCACCCAGCACCCTGAGCACTGAGCACCTAGCACCCTGAGCACTGAGCACCCAGCACCCTGAGTACTGAGCACCCAACGTACTGAGCACCGAGTACCCTGAGCACTGAGCACCCAGAACCCCGAGTACTGAGCACCGGGCACCCCGAGCACTAAGCACCCAGCACCCCGAGCACCGAGCACCCAGCACACTGAGCACTGAGAACCCAGCACCCCGAGCACTGAGCACCAAGCACCCCGAGCACTGAGCACCCAGCACCCCGAGCACTGAGCACCCAGCACCCTGAGCACTGAGCACCCAGCACCCCGAGCACTGAGCACCCAGCACCCCGAGCACTGAGCACCCAGCACCCCGAGCACTGAGCACCCAGCACCCTGAGTACTGAGCACCCAGCACCCTGAGTACTGAGCACCCAACACCCTGAGCACTGAGCACCCAGCACCCTGAGTACTGAGCACCCAGCACCCCAAGCACAGAGCACCCTGAGTACTGAGCACCCTGCACCCCAAGCACTGAGCACCCTGAGTACTGAGCACCCAGCACCCTGATTAATGAGCACCCAGCACCCCGAGTACTGAGCACCGAGCACCCTGAGTACTGAGCACCCAACGTACTGAGCACCGAGCACCCTGAGCACTGAGCACCCAGCACCCTGAGTACTGAGCAACCAGCACCCTGAGCAATGAGCACCCTGAGTACTGAGCACCCAGCACCCTGAGTACTGGGCACTCAGCACCCTGAGTACTGAGCACCGAGCACCCCGAGCACTGATCACCCAGCACCCTGAGCACTGAGCACCCTGAGGACTGAGCAACCAGCACCCTGAGTACTGAGCACCCAGCACCCTGAGTACTGAGCACCCAGCATCCTGAGTACTGAGCACCGATCACCCTGAGCACTGAGCACCCAGCACCCCGAGCACTGAGCACCCTGAGTACTGAGCACCCAGCACCCTGAGTACTGAGCACCCAGCACCCCGAGCACTGAGCACCCTGAGTACTGAGCACCCAGCACCCTGAGTACTGAGCACTAAGCACCCAGAGCACTGAGCACCCAGCACCCCGAGCACGGAGCACCCAGGACCCCGAGCACTGAGTACTGAGCACCCAGCACCCTGAGTACTGAGCACCGAGCTCCCCGAGCACTGAGCACCCTGAGTACTGAGCACCCAGCACCCCGATCACTGAGCACCCAGCACCCTGAGCACTGAGCACCCAGCACCCTGAGCACTGAGCACCCAGCACCCTGAGTACTGAGCACCCAGCACCCCGAGCACTGAGCACCCAGCACCCTGAGTACTGAGCACTGAGCACCCAGCACCCCGAGCACTGAGCACCTAGCACCCTGTGTACTGAGCACCGAGCACCCCGAGCACTGAGCACCCAGCACCCTGAGCACTCAGCACCCAGCACCCTGAGCACTGAGCACCCAGCACCCTGAGCACTGAGCACCCAGCACCCTGAGCACTGAGCACCCAGCACCCAGAGCACTGAGCACCCAGCACCCTGAGCACTGAGCACCCAGCACCCTGAGTACTGAGCACCCAGCACCCTGAGTACTGAGCACCCAGACCCCGAGCACTGAGCACCCAGCACCCCTAGCACTGTGCACCCAGCACCCTGAGTACTGAGAACCCAGCACCCTGAGTACTGAGCACCCAGCACACTGAGCACTGAGCACCCAGCGGCCCGAGCACTGAGCACCCAGCATCCTGAGCACTGAGTACTGAGCACCCATCACCCTGAGCACTGAGCACGCAGCACCCTGAGAACTGAGCACCCAGCACCCTGAGTACTGAGCACCCAGCACCCCAAGCACTGAGCACCGAGCACCCTGAGTACTGAGCACCCAGCACGCTGAGCACTGAGCACCCAGCACCCCGAGTACTGAGCACCCAGCACCCTGAGTACTGAGCACCCAGCACCCTGAGCACTGAGCACCCAGCACCCTGAGCACTGAGCACCCAGCACCCTGAGCACTGAGCACCCAGCACCCTGAGTACTGAGCATCAAGCACCCTGAGCACTGAGCACCCAGCACCCTGAGCACTGAGCACCCAACGTACTGAGCAACGAGCACCCCGAGCACTGAGCACCCAGCACCCTGAGTACTGAGCGCTGAGCACCCTGAGTACTGAGCACCCAGCACCCCGAGCACTGAGCACCCAGCACCCCGAGCACTGAGCACCCAGCACCCCGAGCACTGAGCACCCAGCACCGTGAGTACTGAGCACCCAGCACCCTGAGTACTGAGCACCGAGCACCCAGAGCACTGAGCACCGGGCACCCCGAGCACTGAGCACCCAACACCCTGAGTACTGAGCACCCAGCACCCTAAGTACTGAGCACTGAGCACTGAGCTCCCTGAGCACTGAGCACCCAGCACCCTGAGCACTGAGCACCCAGCATCCTGAGCACTGAGTACTGAGCACCCAGCACCCAGAGCACTGAGCACCGAGCACCATGAGCACTGAGCACCCAGCACCCTGAGTACTGAGCACCCAGCACACCAAACACTGAGCACCGAGCACCCTGAGAACTGAGCACCGAGCACCCTGAGTACTGAGCAGCCAGCACCATGAGTACTGAGCACCGAGCACCCAGAGTACTGAGCAACCTGAGTACTGAGCACCCAGCACCCTGAGAATGAGCACCCAGCAACATGAGTACTGAGCACCGAGCACCCTGAGCACTGAGCACCCAGCACCCTGAGTACTGAGCACCCAGCACCCCGAGCACTGAGCACCCAGCACCCTGAGTAATGAGCACCCAGCACCCTGAGTACTGAGCACTGAGCACCCTGAGCACTGAGCACCCAGCACTACGAGCACTGAGCACCCAGCACTCTGAGTACTGAGCACCCAGCACCCTGAGTACTGAGCACCCAGCACCCTGAGTACTTAGCACTGAGCACCCCGAGCACTGAGCACCCAGCACCCTGAGCACTGAGCACCCAGCACCCTGAGTACTGAGCACCCAGCACCCTGAATACTGAGCACCCAGCGTACTGAGCACCGAGCACCCCGAGCACTGAGCACCCAGCACCCTGAGTACTGAGCACCCAGCACCCCGAGCACTGAGCACCCAGCACCCTGAGAACTGAGCACCGAGCACCCTGAGTACTGAGCATCCAGCACCCTGAGTACTGAGCACCCAGCGTACTGAGCACCGAGCACCCAGCAACCTGAGCACTGAGCACCCAGCACCCTGAGTACTGAGCACTGAGCACCCAGCACCCCGAGCACTGAGCACCGAGCACCCCGAGCACTGAGCACCCAGCACCCCGAGCACTGAGCACCCAGCACCCCGAGCACTGAGCACCCAGCACCCTGAGTACTGAGCACCCAGCACCCTGAGTACTGAGCACCCAACACCCTGAGCACTGAGCACCCAGCACCCTGAGTACTGAGCGCCCAGCACCCCAAGCACAGAGCACCCTGAGTACTGAGCACCCTGCACCCCAAGCACTGAGCACCCTGAGTACTGAGCACCCAGCACCCTGATTAATGAGCACCCAGCACCCCGAGTACTGAGCACCGAGCACCCTGAGTACTGAGCACCCAACGTACTGAGCACCCAGCACCCTGAGGACTGAGCACCCAGCACCCTGAGTACTGAGCACCCAGCACCCTGAGCAATGAGCACCCTGAGTACTGAGCACCCAGCACCCTGAGTACTGGGCACTCAGCACCCTGAGTACTGAGCACCGAACACCCCGAGCACTGATCACCCAGCACCCTGAGCACTGAGCACCCTGAGGACTGAGCAACCAGCACCCTGAGCACTGAGCACGCTGAGGACTGAGCAACCAGCACCCTGAGCACTGAGCACCCAGCACCCTGAGTACTGAGCACCCAGCACCCCGAGCACTGAGCACCCAGCACCCTGAGTACTGAGCACCCAGCACCCTGAGTACTGAGCAACCAGCATCCTGAGTACTGAGCACCGATCACCCTGAGCACTGAGCACCCAGCACCCCGAGCACTGAGCACCCTGAGTACTGAGCACCCAGCACCCTGAGTACTGAGCACCCAGCACCCCGAGCACTGAGCACCCTGAGTACTGAGCACCCAGCACCCTGAGTACTGAGCACTAAGCACCCAGAGCACTGAGCACCCAGCACCCCGAGCAAGGAGCACCCAGGACCCCGAGCACTGAGTACTGAGCACCCAGCACCCTGAGTACTGAGCACCGAGCTCCCCGAGCACTGAGCACCCTGAGTACTGAGCACCCAGCACCCCGATCACTGAGCACCCAGCACCCTGAGCACTGAGCACCCAGCACCCTGAGCACTGAGCACCCAGCACCCTGAGTACTGAGCACCCAGCACCCCGAGCACTGAGCACCCAGCACCCTGAGTACTGAGCACTGAGCACCCAGCACCCCGTGCACTGAGCACCTAGCACCCTGTGTACTGAGCACCGAGCACCCCGAGCACTGAGCACCCAGCACCCTGAGCACTCAGCACCCAGCACCCTGAGCACTGAGCACCCAGCACCCTGAGCACTGAGCACCCAGCACCCTGAGCACTGAGCACCCAGCACCCAGAGCACTGAGCACCCAGCACCCTGAGCACTGAGCACCCAGCACCCTGAGTACTGAGCACCCAGCACCCTGAGTACTGAGCACCCAGACCCCGAGCACTGAGCACCCAGCACCCCTAGCACTGTGCACCCAGCACCCTGAGTACTGAGAACCCAGCACCCTGAGTACTGAGCACCCAGCACACTGAGCACTGAGCACCCAGCGGCCCGAGCACTGAGCACCCAGCATCCTGAGCACTGAGTACTGAGCACCCATCACCCTGAGCACTGAGCACGCAGCACCCTGAGAACTGAGCACCCAGCACCCTGAGTACTGAGCACCCAGCACCCCAAGCACTGAGCACCGAGCACCCTGAGTACTGAGCACCCAGCACGCTGAGCACTGAGCACCCAGCACCCCGAGTACTGAGCACCCAGCACCCTGAGTACTGAGCACCCAGCACCCTGAGCACTGAGCACCCAGCACCCTGAGCACTGAGCACCCAGCACCCTGAGCACTGAGCACCCAGCACCCTGAGTACTGAGCATCAAGCACCCTGAGCACTGAGCACCCAGCACCCTGAGCACTGAGCACCCAACGTACTGAGCAACGAGCACCCCGAGCACTGAGCACCCAGCACCCTGAGTACTGAGCGCTGAGCACCCTGAGTACTGAGCACCCAGCACCCCGAGCACTGAGCACCCAGCACCCCGAGCACTGAGCACCCAGCACCCCGAGCACTGAGCACCCAGCACCGTGAGTACTGAGCACCCAGCACCCTGAGTACTGAGCACCGAGCACCCAGAGCACTGAGCACCGGGCACCCCGAGCACTGAGCACCCAACACCCTGAGTACTGAGCACCCAGCACCCTAAGTACTGAGCACTGAGCACTGAGCTCCCTGAGCACTGAGCACCCAGCACCCTGAGCACTGAGCACCCAGCATCCTGAGCACTGAGTACTGAGCACCCAGCACCCAGAGCACTGAGCACCGAGCACCATGAGCACTGAGCACCCAGCACCCTGAGTACTGAGCACCCAGCACACCAAACACTGAGCACCGAGCACCCTGAGAACTGAGCACCGAGCACCCTGAGTACTGAGCAGCCAGCACCATGAGTACTGAGCACCGAGCACCCAGAGTACTGAGCAACCTGAGTACTGAGCACCCAGCACCCTGAGAATGAGCACCCAGCAACATGAGTACTGAGCACCGAGCACCCTGAGCACTGAGCACCCAGCACTACGAGCACTGAGCACCCAGCACTCTGAGTACTGAGCACCCAGCACACTGAGTACTGAGCACCCAGCACCCTGAGTACTTAGCACTGAGCACCCCGAGCACTGAGCACCCAGCACCCTGAGCACTGAGCACCCAGCACCCTGAGTACTGAGCACCCAGCACCCTGAATACTGAGCACCCAGCGTACTGAGCACCGAGCACCCCGAGCACTGAGCACCCAGCACCCTGAGTACTGAGCACCCAGCACCCCGAGCACTGAGCACCCAGCACCCTGAGAACTGAGCACCGAGCACCCTGAGTACTGAGCATCCAGCACCCTGAGTACTGAGCACCCAGCGTACTGAGCACCGAGCACCCAGCAACCTGAGCACTGAGCACCCAGCACCCTGAGTACTGAGCACTGAGCACCCAGCACCCCGAGCACTGAGCACCGAGCACCCCGAGCACTGAGCACCCAGCACCCCGAGCACTGAGCACCCAGCACCCCGAGCACTGAGCACCCAGCACCCTGAGTACTGAGCACCCAGCACCCTGAGTACTGAGCACCCAACACCCTGAGCACTGAGCACCCAGCACCCTGAGTACTGAGCGCCCAGCACCCCAAGCACAGAGCACCCTGAGTACTGAGCACCCTGCACCCCAAGCACTGAGCACCCTGAGTACTGAGCACCCAGCACCCTGATTAATGAGCACCCAGCACCCCGAGTACTGAGCACCGAGCACCCTGAGTACTGAGCACCCAACGTACTGAGCACCCAGCACCCTGAGGACTGAGCACCCAGCACCCTGAGTACTGAGCACCCAGCACCCTGAGCAATGAGCACCCTGAGTACTGAGCACCCAGCACCCTGATTACTGGGCACTCAGCACCCTGAGTACTGAGCACCGAACACCCCGAGCACTGATCACCCAGCACCCTGAGCACTGAGCACCCTGAGGACTGAGCAACCAGCACCCTGAGTACTGAGCACCCAGCACCCTGAGTACTGAGCACCCAGCATCCTGAGTACTGAGCACCGATCACCCTGAGCACTGAGCACCCAGCACCCCGAGCACTGAGCACCCTGAGTACTGAGCACCCAGCACCCTGAGTACTGAGCACTAAGCACCCAGAGCACTGAGCACCCAGCACCCCGAGCACGGAGCACCCAGGACCCCGAGCACTGTGTACTGAGCACCCAGCACCCTGAGTACTGAGCACCGAGCTCCCCGAGCACTGAGCACCCTGAGTACTGAGCACCCAGCACCCCGATCACTGAGCACCCAGCACCCTGAGCACTGAGCACCCAGCACCCTGAGCACTGAGCACCCAGCACCCTGAGTACTGAGCACCCAGCACCCAGAGCACTGAGCACCCAGCACCCTGAGTACTGAGCACTGAGCACCCAGCACCCCGAGCACTGAGCACCTAGCACCCTGTGTACTGAGCACCGAGCACCCCGAGCACTGAGCACCCAGCACCCTGAGCACTCAGCACCCAGCACCCCGAGCACTGAGCACCCAGCACCCTGAGCACTGAGCACCCAGCACCCTGAGCACTGAGCACCCAGCACCCAGAGCACTGAGCACCCAGCACCCTGAGCACTGAGCACCCAGCACCCTGAGTACTGAGCACTGAGCACTGAGCTCCCTGAGCACTGAGCACCCAGCACCCTGAGCACTGAGCACCCAGCATCCTGAGCACTGAGCACCGAGCACCCCGAGCACTGAGCACCGGGCACCCCGAGCACTGAGCACCCAGCACCCTGAGTACTGAGCACCCAGCACCCTAAGTACTGAGCACTGAGCACTGAGCTCCCTGAGCACTGAGCACCCAGCACCCTGAGCACTGAGCACCCAGCATCCTGAGCACTGAGTACTGAGCACCCAGCACCCAGAGCACTGAGCACCGAGCACCATGAGCACTGAGCACCCAGCACCCTGAGTACTGAGCACCCAGCACACCAAACACTGAGCACCGAGCACCCTGAGAACTGAGCACCAAGCACCCTGAGTACTGAGCAGCCAGCACCATGAGTACTGAGCACCGAGCACCCAGAGTACTGAGCAACCTGAGTACTGAGCACCCAGCACCCTGAGAATGAGCACCCAGCACCATGAGTACTGAGCACCGAGCACCCTGAGCACTGAGCACCCAGCACCCTGCGTACTGAGCACCCAGCACCCCGAGCACTGAGCACCCAGCACCCTGAGTAATGAGCACGCAGCACCCTGAGTACTGAGCACTGAGCACCCTGAGCACAGAGCACCCAGCACTACGAGCACTGAGCACCCAGCACTCTGAGTATTGAGCACCCAGCACCCTGAGTACTGAGCACCCAGCACCCTGAGTACTTAGCACTGAGCACCCCGAGCACTGAGCACCCAGCACCCTGAGCACTGAGCACCCAGCACCCTGAGTACTGAGCACCCAGCACCCTGAATACTGAGCACCCAGCGTACTGAGCACCGAGCACCCCGAGCACTGAGCACCCAGCACCCTGAGTACTGAGCACCCAGCACCCCGAGCACTGAGCACCCAGCACCCTGAGTACTGAGCACCGAGCACCCTGAGTACTGAGCACCCAGCACCCTGAGTACTGGGCACCCAGCGTACTGAGCACCGAGCACCCAGCAACCTGAGCACTGAGCACCCAGCACCCTGAGTACTGAGCACTGAGCACCCAGCACCCCGAGCACTGAGCACCCAGCACCATGAGTACTAAGCACCCAGCACCCTGAGTACGGAGCACCCAGCACCCTGAGTACTGAGCACCCAGCGTACTGAGCACCGAGCACCCCGAGCACTGAGCACCCAGCACCCTGAGTACTGAGCACCCAGCACCCCGAGCACTGAGCACCCAGCACCCTGAGTACTGAGCACCGAGCATCCTGAGTACTGAGCACCCAGCACCCTGAGTACTGAGCACCCAGCGTACTGAGCACCGAGCACCCAGCACCCTGAGTACTGAGCACCCAGCACCCTGAGCACTGAGCACCCACCACCCTGAGTACTGAGCACTGAGCACGCCGAGTACTGAGCACCGGGCACCCCGAGCACTAAGCACCCAGCACCCAGAGCACCGAGCACCCAGCACCCTGAGCACTGAGCACCCAGCACCCTGAGCACTGAGCACCCAGCACCCTGAGCACTGAGCACCCAGCACCCTGAGTACTGAGCACCCAGCACCCTGAGCACTGAGCACCCAGCACCCTGAGTACTGAGCACCCAGCACCCAGAGCACTGAGCACCCAGCACCCTGAGTACTGAGCACTGAGCACCCAGCACCCCGAGCACTGAGCACCCAGCACCCTGAGTACTGAGCACCCAGCAACCCGAGCACTAAGCACCCAGCACCCAGAGCTCCGAGCACCCAGCACCCTGAGCACTGAGCACCCAGAACCCTGAGCACTGAGCACCCAGCACCCTGAGTACTGAGCACTTAGCACCCGGCACCCTGAGTACTGAGCACCCAGCAACCCGAGCACTAAGCACCAAGCACCCCGAGCACCGAGCACCTAGCACCCTGAGCACTGAGCACCGAGCACCCTGAGTACTGAGCACCCAGCACCCTGAGTACTGAGCACACTGCGTACTGAGCACCGAGCACCCAGCACCCTGAGTACTGAGCACCCAGCACCCTGAGCACTGAGCACCCAGCACCCTGAGTACTGAGCACTGAGCACCCCGAGTACTGAGCACCGGGCACCCCGAGCACTAAGCACCCAGCACCCAGAGCACCGAGCACCCAGCACCCTGAGCACTGAGCACCCAGCACCCTGAGCACTGAGCACCCAGCACCCTGAGCACTGAGCACCTAGCACCCTGAGCACTGAGCACCCAGCACCCTGAGTACTGAGCACCCAACGTACTGAGCACCGAGTACCCTGAGCACTGAGCACCCAGAACCCCGAGTACTGAGCACCGGGCACCCCGAGCACTAAGCACCCAGCACCCCGAGCACCGAGCACCCAGCACACTGAGCACTGAGAACCCAGCACCCCGAGCACTGAGCACCAAGCACCCCGAGCACTGAGCACCCAGCACCCCGAGCACTGAGCACCCAGCACCCTGAGCACTGAGCACCCAGCACCCCGAGCACTGAGCACCCAGCACCCCGAGCACTGAGCACCCAGCACCCCGAGCACTGAGCACCCAGCACCCTGAGTACTGAGCACCCAGCACCCTGAGTACTGAGCACCCAACACCCTGAGCACTGAGCACCCAGCACCCTGAGTACTGAGCACCCAGCACCCCAAGCACAGAGCACCCTGAGTACTGAGCACCCTGCACCCCAAGCACTGAGCACCCTGAGTACTGAGCACCCAGCACCCTGATTAATGAGCACCCAGCACCCCGAGTACTGAGCACCGAGCACCCTGAGTACTGAGCACCCAACGTACTGAGCACCGAGCACCCTGAGCACTGAGCACCCAGCACCCTGAGTACTGAGCAACCAGCACCCTGAGCAATGAGCACCCTGAGTACTGAGCACCCAGCACCCTGAGTACTGGGCACTCAGCACCCTGAGTACTGAGCACCGAGCACCCCGAGCACTGATCACCCAGCACCCTGAGCACTGAGCACCCTGAGGACTGAGCAACCAGCACCCTGAGTACTGAGCACCCAGCACCCTGAGTACTGAGCACCCAGCATCCTGAGTACTGAGCACCGATCACCCTGAGCACTGAGCACCCAGCACCCCGAGCACTGAGCACCCTGAGTACTGAGCACCCAGCACCCAGAGTACTGAGCACCCAGCACCCCGAGCACTGAGCACCCTGAGTACTGAGCACCCAGCACCCTGAGTACTGAGCACTAAGCACCCAGAGCACTGAGCACCCAGCACCCCGAGCACGGAGCACCCAGGACCCCGAGCACTGAGTACTGAGCACCCAGCACCCTGAGTACTGAGCACCGAGCTCCCCGAGCACTGAGCACCCTGAGTACTGAGCACCCAGCACCCCGATCACTGAGCACCCAGCACCCTGAGCACTGAGCACCCAGCACCCTGAGCACTGAGCACCCAGCACCCTGAGTACTGAGCACCCAGCACCCCGAGCACTGAGCACCCAGCACCCTGAGTACTGAGCACTGAGCACCCAGCACCCCGAGCACTGAGCACCTAGCACCCTGTGTACTGAGCACCGAGCACCCCGAGCACTGAGCACCCAGCACCCTGAGCACTCAGCACCCAGCACCCTGAGCACTGAGCACCCAGCACCCTGAGCACTGAGCACCCAGCACCCTGAGCACTGAGCACCCAGCACCCAGAGCACTGAGCACCCAGCACCCTGAGCACTGAGCACCCAGCACCCTGAGTACTGAGCACCCAGCACCCTGAGTACTGAGCACCCAGACCCCGAGCACTGAGCACCCAGCACCCCTAGCACTGTGCACCCAGCACCCTGAGTACTGAGAACCCAGCACCCTGAGTACTGAGCACCCAGCACACTGAGCACTGAGCACCCAGCGGCCCGAGCACTGAGCACCCAGCATCCTGAGCACTGAGTACTGAGCACCCATCACCCTGAGCACTGAGCACGCAGCACCCTGAGAACTGAGCACCCAGCACCCTGAGTACTGAGCACCCAGCACCCCAAGCACTGAGCACCGAGCACCCTGAGTACTGAGCACCCAGCACGCTGAGCACTGAGCACCCAGCACCCCGAGTACTGAGCACCCAGCACCCTGAGTACTGAGCACCCAGCACCCTGAGCACTGAGCACCCAGCACCCTGAGCACTGAGCACCCAGCACCCTGAGTACTGAGCATCAAGCACCCTGAGCACTGAGCACCCAGCACCCTGAGCACTGAGCACCCAACGTACTGAGCAACGAGCACCCCGAGCACTGAGCACCCAGCACCCTGAGTACTGAGCGCTGAGCACCCTGAGTACTGAGCACCCAGCACCCCGAGCACTGAGCACCCAGCACCCCGAGCACTGAGCACCCAGCACCCCGAGCACTGAGCACCCAGCACCGTGAGTACTGAGCACCCAGCACCCTGAGTACTGAGCACCGAGCACCCAGAGCACTGAGCACCGGGCACCCCGAGCACTGAGCACCCAACACCCTGAGTACTGAGCACCCAGCACCCTAAGTACTGAGCACTGAGCACTGAGCTCCCTGAGCACTGAGCACCCAGCACCCTGAGCACTGAGCACCCAGCATCCTGAGCACTGAGTACTGAGCACCCAGCACCCAGAGCACTGAGCACCGAGCACCATGAGCACTGAGCACCCAGCACCCTGAGTACTGAGCACCCAGCACACCAAACACTGAGCACCGAGCACCCTGAGAACTGAGCACCGAGCACCCTGAGTACTGAGCAGCCAGCACCATGAGTACTGAGCACCGAGCACCCAGAGTACTGAGCAACCTGAGTACTGAGCACCCAGCACCCTGAGAATGAGCACCCAGCAACATGAGTACTGAGCTCCGAGCACCCTGAGCACTGAGCACCCAGCACCCTGAGTACTGAGCACCCAGCACCCCGAGCACT
Source organism: Microtus oregoni (assembly GCF_018167655.1). Taxonomy (NCBI): domain Eukaryota; kingdom Metazoa; phylum Chordata; class Mammalia; order Rodentia; family Cricetidae; genus Microtus; species Microtus oregoni. The sequence goes on along the minus strand of NW_024544028.1, from coordinate 5,257,726 downwards.
GAGCACCCAGCACCCTGAGTAATGAGCATCCAGCACCCTGAGTACTGAGCACTGAGCACCCTGAGCACTGAGCACCCAGCACTACGAGCACTGAGCACCCAGCACTCTGAGTACTGAGCACCCAGCACCCTGAGTACTGAGCACCCAGCACCCTGAGTACTTAGCACTGAGCACCCCGAGCACTGAGCACCCAGCACCCTGAGCACTGAGCACCCAGCACCCTGAGTACTGAGCACCCAGCACCCTGAATACTGAGCACCCAGCGTACTGAGCACCGAGCACCCCGAGCACTGAGCACCCAGCACCCTGAGTACTGAGCACCCAGCACCCCGAGCACTGAGCACCCAGCACCCTGAGAACTGAGCACCGAGCACCCTGAGTACTGAGCATCCAGCACCCTGAGTACTGAGCACCCAGCGTACTGAGCACCGAGCACCCAGCACCCCGAGCACTGAGCACCCAGCACCCCGAGCACTGAGCACCCAGCACCCCGAGCACTGAGCACCCAGCACCCTGAGTACTGAGCACCCAGCACCCTGAGTACTGAGCACCCAACACCCTGAGCACTGAGCACCCAGCACCCTGAGTACTGAGCGCCCAGCACCCCAAGCACAGAGCACCCTGAGTACTGAGCACCCTGCACCCCAAGCACTGAGCACCCTGAGTACTGAGCACCCAGCACCCTGATTAATGAGCACCCAGCACCCCGAGTACTGAGCACCGAGCACCCTGAGTACTGAGCACCCAACGTACTGAGCACCCAGCACCCTGAGGACTGAGCACCCAGCACCCTGAGTACTGGGCACCCAGCACCCTGAGCAATGAGCACCCTGAGTACTGAGCACCCAGCACCCTGAGTACTGGGCACTCAGCACCCTGAGTACTGAGCACCGAACACCCCGAGCACTGATCACCCAGCACCCTGAGCACTGAGCACCCTGAGGACTGAGCAACCAGCACCCTGAGTACTGAGCACCCAGCACCCTGAGTACTGAGCACCCAGCATCCTGAGTACTGAGCACCGATCACCCTGAGCACTGAGCACCCAGCACCCCGAGCACTGAGCACCCTGAGTACTGAGCACCCAGCACCCTGAGTACTGAGCACTAAGCACCCAGAGCACTGAGCACCCAGCACCCCGAGCACGGAGCACCCAGGACCCCGAGCACTGTGTACTGAGCACCCAGCACCCTGAGTACTGAGCACCGAGCTCCCCGAGCACTGAGCACCCTGAGTACTGAGCACCCAGCACCCCGATCACTGAGCACCCAGCACCCTGAGCACTGAGCACCCAGCACCCTGAGCACTGAGCACCCAGCACCCTGAGTACTGAGCACCCAGCACCCAGAGCACTGAGCACCCAGCACCCTGAGTACTGAGCACTGAGCACCCAGCACCCCGAGCACTGAGCACCTAGCACCCTGTGTACTGAGCACCGAGCACCCCGAGCACTGAGCACCCAGCACCCTGAGTACTGAGCACCCAGCACCCTAAGTACTGAGCACTGAGCACTGAGCTCCCTGAGCACTGAGCACCCAGCACCCTGAGCACTGAGCACCCAGCATCCTGAGCACTGAGTACTGAGCACCCAGCACCCAGAGCACTGAGCACCGAGCACCATGAGCACTGAGCACCCAGCACCCTGAGTACTGAGCACCCAGCACACCAAACACTGAGCACCGAGCACCCTGAGAACTGAGCACCAAGCACCCTGAGTACTGAGCAGCCAGCACCATGAGTACTGAGCACCGAGCACCCAGAGTACTGAGCAACCTGAGTACTGAGCACCCAGCACCCTGAGAATGAGCACCCAGCACCATGAGTACTGAGCACCGAGCACCCTGAGCACTGAGCACCCAGCACCCTGCGTACTGAGCACCCAGCACCCCGAGCACTGAGCACCCAGCACCCTGAGTAATGAGCACGCAGCACCCTGAGTACTGAGCACTGAGCACCCTGAGCACAGAGCACCCAGCACTACGAGCACTGAGCACCCAGCACTCTGAGTATTGAGCACCCAGCACCCTGAGTACTGAGCACCCAGCACCCTGAGTACTTAGCACTGAGCACCCCGAGCACTGAGCACCCAGCACCCTGAGCACTGAGCACCCAGCACCCTGAGTACTGAGCACCCAGCACCCTGAATACTGAGCACCCAGCGTACTGAGCACCGAGCACCCCGAGCACTGAGCACCCAGCACCCTGAGTACTGAGCACCCAGCACCCCGAGCACTGAGCACCCAGCACCCTGAGTACTGAGCACCGAGCACCCTGAGTACTGAGCACCCAGCACCCTGAGTACTGGGCACCCAGCGTACTGAGCACCGAGCACCCAGCAACCTGAGCACTGAGCACCCAGCACCCTGAGTACTGAGCACTGAGCACCCAGCACCCCGAGCACTGAGCACCCAGCACCCTGAGTACTAAGCACCCAGCACCCTGAGTACTGAGCACCCAGCACCCTGAGTACTGAGCACCCAGCGTACTGAGCACCGAGCACCCCGAGCACTGAGCACCCAGCACCCTGAGTACTGAGCACCCAGCACCCCGAGCACTGAGCACCCAGCACCCTGAGTACTGAGCACCAAGCATCCTGAGTACTGAGCACCCAGCACCCTGAGTACTGAGCACCCAGCGTACTGAGCACCGAGCACCCAGCACCCTGAGTACTGAGCACCCAGCACCCTGAGCACTGAGCACCCACCACCCTGAGTACTGAGCACTGAGCACGCCGAGTACTGAGCACCGGGCACCCCGAGCACTAAGCACCCAGCACCCAGAGCACCGAGCACCCAGCACCCTGAGCACTGAGCACCCAGCACCCTGAGCACTGAGCACCCAGCACCCTGAGCACTGAGCACCCAGCACCCTGAGCACTGAGCACCCAGCACCCTGAGCACTGAGCACCCAGCTCCCTGAGTACTGAGCACCCAACGTACTGAGCACCGAGTACCCTGAGCACTGAGCACCCAGAACCCCGAGTACTGAGCACCGGGCACCCCGAGCACTAAGCACCCAGCACCCCGAGCACCGAGCATCCAGCACCTTGAGCACTGAGCACCCAGCACCCCGAGCACTGAGCACCAAGCACCCCGAGCACTGAGCACCCAGCACCCCGAGCACTGAGCACCAAGCACCCCGAGCACTGAGCACCCAGCACCCCGAGCACTGAGCACCCAGCACCCCGAGCACTGAGCACCCAGCACCCTGAGTACTGAGCACCCAGCACCCTGAGTACTTAGCACCCAACACCCTGAGCACTGAGCACCCAGCACCCTGAGTACTGAGCACCCAGCACCACAAGCACAGAGCACCCTGAGTACTGAGCACCCTGCACCCCAAGCACTGAGCACCCTGAGTACTGAGCACCCATCACCCTGATTAATGAGCACCCAGCACCCCGAGTACTGAGCACCGAGCACCCTGAGTACTGAGCACCCAACGTACTGAGCACCGAGCCCCCTGAGCACTGAGCACCCAGCACCCTGAGTACTGAGCACCCAGCACCCTGAGCAATGAGCACCCTGAGTACTGAGCACCCAGCACCTTGTGCACTGAGCACCGAGCACCCCGAGCACTGAGCACCCAGCACCCGGAGTACTGAGCACCCAGCAGTCTGAGTACTAAGCACCGAGCACCCTGAGTACTGAGCACCCAGCACACTGAGCACTGAACACACAGCACCCTGAGTACTGAGCACCTCGAGCACTGAGCACCCAGCACCCTGAGTACTGAGCACCGAGGAAACTGAGCACTGAGCACCCAGCACCGCGAGCACTGAGCACCCAGCACCCCGAGCACAGAGCACCCAGCACCCTGAGTACTGAGCACCCAGCACCCTGAGTACTGAGCACCCAGCACCCTGAGCACTGAGGACCCAGCACCCTGAGCACTGAGCACACAGCACCCTGAGCACTGAGCACAGAGCACCCTGAGTACTGAGCACTAAGCACCCAGCACCCCGAGCACTGAGCACCCAGCACCCTGAGTACTGAGCACCCAGCAACCCGAGCACTAAGCACCCAGCACCCCGAGCACCAAGCACCCTGCACCCTGAGCACTGAGCACCCAGCACCCTGAGTACTGAGCACTGAGCACCCAGCACCCTGAGTACTGAGCACATAGCAACCAGAGCACTAAGAACTCAGCACCCCGAGCACTGAGCACCCAGCACCCTGAGCACTGAGCACCGAGCACCCTGAGTACTGAGCACCCAGCACCCTGAGTACTGAGCACCCAGCGTACTGAGCACCGAGCACCCAGCACCCTGAGTACTGAGCACCCAGCACCCTGAGCACTGAGCACCCAGCACCCTGAGTACTGAGCACTGAGCACCCCGAGTACTGAGCACCGGGCACCCCGAGCACTAAGCACCCAGCACCCAGAGCACCGAGCACCCAGCACCCTGAGCACTGAGCACCCAGCACCCTGAGTTCTGAGCACCCAGCACCCTGAGTACTAAGCACCGAGCACCCTGAGTACTGAGCACCCAGCACCCTGAGCACTGAACACACAGCACCCTGAGTACTGAGCACCTAGAGGACTGAGCACCCAGCACCCTGAGTACTGAGCACCGAGCACCTCGAGCACTGAGCACCCAGCACTGCGAGCACTGAGCACCCAGCACCCCGAGCACAGAGCACCCAGCACCCTGAGTAATGAGCACGCAGCACCCTGAGTACTGAGCACCCAGCACCCCGAGCACTGAGCACCCAGCACCCTGAGTACTGAGCACCCAGCACCCGAGTACTGAGCACCCAGCACCCTGAATACTGAGCACCCAGCACCCTGAGTACTGAGCACCCAGCACCCCGAGTACTGAGCACCAAGCACCCTGAGTACTGAACACCCAGCACCCTGAGCACTGAGCACTGAGCACCCTGAGCACTGAGTACTGAGCACCGAGCACACCGAGCACTGAGCACCCAGCACCCTGAGTACTGAGCACCCAGCACACTGAGCACTGAGCACTGACCACCCAGCACCCCGAGCACTGAGCACCCAGCACCCCGAGCAATGAGCACCCAGCACCCTGAGCACTGAGCACCCAGCACCCCGAGCACTGAGCACCCAGCCCCCTGAGTACTGAGCACCCAGCACCATGAGTACTGAGCACCCAGCACCCTGACTACTGAGCACTCAGCACACTGAGTACTGAGCACCGTGCAACCCGAGCACTGAGCACCCAGCACCCTGAGCACTGAGCACCCTGAGGACTGAGCACCCAGCACCCTGAGCACTGAGCACCCAGCACCCTGAGTACTGAGCACCGATCACCCTGAGCACTGAGCACCCAGCACCCCGAGCACTGAGCACCTAGCACCCTGAGTACTGAGCACCCAGCACCCTGAGCACTGAGCACCCAGCACCCTGAGCACTGAGCACCCAGCACCCTGAGTACTGAGCACCGATCACCCTGAGCACTGAGCACCAATCACCCTGAGTACTGAGCACCCAGCACCCTGAGCACTGAGCACCCAGCACCCTGAGCACTGAGCACCCAGCACCCTGAGTACTGAGCACCCAGCACCCTGAGCACTGAGCACCCAGCACCCTGAGCACTGAGCACCCAGCACCCTGAGTACTGAGCACCCAGCACGCCAATAATGAGAACCCAGCACCCTGAGTACTGAGCACCCAGCACCCTGAGTACTGAGCACCAAGCACCCTGAGTACTGAGAACCGAGCACCCCGAGCACTGAGCAACCAGCACCCTGAGTACTGAGCACTGAGCACCCTGAGTACTGAGCACCAAACACCCTGAGTACTGAGCACCCAGCACCCTGAGGACTGAGCACCCAGCACCCTGAGCACTGAGCACCCAGCACCCTGAGTACTGAGCACCCAGCACCGTTAGTACTGAGCACTGAGAACCCTGAGTACTGAGCACCGAGCACCCTGAGTACTGAGCACCCAGCACCCTGATCACTGAGCACGGAGCACCCCGAGGACTGAGTACCCAGCACCCTGAGCACTGAGCACCCAGCACCTTGAGTACTGAGCACCGAGCGCCCCGAGCACTGAGCACCCAGCACCCTGAGTACTGAGCACCCAGCACCCTGAGCACTGAGCACCCAGCACCCTGAGCACTGAGCACGCAGCACCCAGAGCACTGAGCACCCAGCACCCTGAGTACTGAGCACAGAGCACCCTGAGCACTGAGAACCCAGCACCCTGAGTACTGAGCACCCAGCACCCTGAGTACTGAGCAACCAGCACCCTGAGCACTGAGCACTGAGCACCCAGCACCCTGAGCACTGAGCACTGAGCACCCAGCACCAAAGCCCTGAGCACCCAGCACCCCGAGCACTGAGCACCCAGCACGCAGAGCACTGAGCACCCAGCACCCTGAACACTGAGCACCCAGCACCCTGAGTACTGAGCACCAAGCACCCTGAGTACTGAGCACCCAGCACCCTGAGTACTGAGCACTCAGCACCCTGAGTACTGAGCACCGAGCACCGCGAGCACTGAGCACCCAGCACCCTGAGCACTGAGCACCCGGAGGACTGAGCACCCAGCACCCTGAGCACTGAGCACCGATCACCCTGAGCACTGAGCACCCAGCACCCCGAGCACTGAGCACCCAGCACCCTGAGTACTGAGCACCCAGCACCCCGAGTACTGAGCACCCAGCACCCTGAGTACTGAGCACCCAGCACCCCGAGCACTGAGCACCCAGCACCCTGAGTACTGAGCACCCTGAGTACTGAGCACTGAGCACCCTGAGAACTGAGCACCCTGAGGACTGAGCACCCAGCACCCTGAGTACTGAGCACCCAGCACCCTGAGTACTGAGCACTGATCACCCTGAGCACTGAGCACCCAGCACACCGAGCACTGAGCACCCAGCACCCTGAGTACTGAGCACCCAGCACCCTGAGCACTGAGCACCGAGCACCCTGAATACTGAACACCCAGCACCCTGAGCACTGAGCACTGAGCACCCAGCACCCTGAGCACTGAGCACTGAGCACCCAGCACCCCGAGCACTGAGCACCCAGCACCCTGAGCACCCAGCACCCTGAGCACTGAGCACCCTGAGCACTGAGCACCCTGAGCACTGAGCACTGAGCACCCAGCACGCTGAGTACTGAGCACTGAGCACACAGCACCCTGAGTACTGAGCACCCAGCACCCCGAGCACTGAGCACTGAGCACACTGAGCACTGAGCACCCAGCACCCCGAGTACTGAGCACTGAGCACCCTGAGTACTGAGCACCCAGCACCCCGAGTACTGAGCACTGAGCACCCTGAGTACTGAGCACCCAGCACCCTGAGCACTGAGAACCGTGACTACTGAGCACCCAGCACCCTGAGTACTGAGCACCCAGCACCCTGAGCACTGAGCACGGAGCACCCCGGGGACTGAGCACCCAGCACCCTGAGCACTGAGCACACAGCACCCTGAGCACTGAGCACTCAGCACCCCGAGCACTGAGCACCCAGCACCCTGAGTACTGAGCACCCAACACCCAGAGTACTGATCACCCAGCACCCTGAGAACTGAGCACCCAGCACCCTGAGTACTGAGCACCCAGCACCCTGAGTACTGAGCACCCAGCACCCTGAGCACTGAGCACTGAGCACCCAGCACCCTGAGCACTGAGCACCCAGCACCCCAAGCACTGAGCACCCAGCACCCTGAGTACTGAGCACCCAACACCCAGAGTACTGAGCACCCAGGACCCTGAGAACTGAGCACCCAGCACCCTGAGTACTGAGCACCCAGCACCCAGGGTACTGAGCACCCAGCACCGTGAGCACTGAGCTCCCAGCACCCTGAGCACTGAGCACCCAGCCCCCTGAGTACTGAGCACCCAGCAACATGAGTACTGAGCACCCAGCACCCTGAGTACTGAGCACTCAGCACACTGAGTACTGAGCACCGTGCACCCCGAGCACTGAGCACCCAGCACCCTGAGCACTGAGCACCCTGAGGACTGAGCACCCAGCACCCTGAGCACTGAGCACCCAGCACCCTGAGTACTGAGCACCGATCACCCTGAGCACTGAGCACCCAGCACCCCGAGCACTGAGCACCCAGCACCCTGAGTACTGAGCACCCAGCACCCTGAGTACTGAGCACCGATCACCCTGAGCACTGAGCACCCAGCACCCTGAGTACTGAGCACCCAGCACCCTGAGCACTGAGCACCCAGCACCCTGAGCACTGAGCACCCAGCACCCTGAGTACTGAGCACCCAGCACCCTGAGTACTGAGTACCCAGCACCCTGAGCACTGAGCACCCAGCACCCTGAGTACTGAGCACCGAGCACCCTGAGTACTGAGCACCCAGCACCCTGAGTACTGAGCACCCAGCACCCTGAGCACTGAGCACCCAGCACCCTGAGTACTGGGCACCCAGCACCCCAATAATGAGAACCCAGCACCCTGAGTACTGAGCACCCAGCACCCTGAGTACTGAGCACCAAGCACCCTGAGTACTGAGCACCAAGCACCCCGAGCACTGAGCAACCTGCACCCTGAGTACTGAGCACTGAGCACCCTGAGTACTGAGCACCAAACACCCTGAGTACTGAGCACCCAGCACCCTGAGGACTGAGCACCCAGCACCCTGAGCACTGAGCACCCAGCACCCTGAGTACTGAGCACCCAGCACTAGAGTACTGAGCACCCAGCACCCTGAGTACTGAGCACCCAGCACACCGAGCACTGAGCACCCAGCACCCTGAGTACTGAGCACCCTGCGTACTGAGCACTGAGCACCGAGAACCCTGAGAACTGAGCACCCTGAGGACTGAGCACCCAGCACCCTGAGTACTGAGCACCCAGCACCCTGAGTACTGAGCACTGATCAGCCTGAGCACTGAGCACCCAGCACACCGAGCACTGAGCACCCAGCACCCTGAGTACTGAGCACCCGGCACCCTGAGCACTGAGCACCGAGCACCCTGAGTACTGAACACCCAGCACCCTGAGCACTGAGCACTGAGCACCCAGCACCCTGAGCACTGAACACTGAGCACCCAACACCCCGAGCACTGAGCACCCAGCACCCTGAGCACTGAGCACCCTGAGCACTGAGCACCCTGAGCACTGAGCACTGAGCACCCAGCACGCTGAGTACTGAGCACTGAGCACACAGCACCCTGAGTACTGAGCACCCAGCACCCCGAGCACTGAGCACCCAGCGCCCCGAGCACTGAGCACCCAGCACCCCGAGCACTGAGCACTGAGCACACTGAGCACTGAGCACCCAGCACCCCGAGTACTGAGCACTGAGCACCCTGAGTACTGAGCACCCAGCACCCCGAGTACTGAGCACTGAGCACCCTGAGTACTGAGCACCCAGCACCCTGAGCACTGAGAACCGTGAGTACTGAGCACCGAGCACCCTGAGTACTGAGCACCCAGCACCCTGAGCACTGAGCACGGAGCACCCTGAGGACTGAGCACCCAGCACCCTGAGCACTGAGCATCCAGCACCTTGAGTACTGAGCACCGAGCACACTGAGTACTGAGCACCCAGCACCCTGAGCACTGAGCACGGAGCACCCCGAGGACTGAGCACCCAGCACCCTGAGTACTGAGCACCCAGCACCCTGAGCACTGAGCACACAGCACCCTGAGCACTGAGCACTCAGCACCCCGAGCACTGAGCACCCAGCACCCTGAGTACTGAGCACCCAACACCCAGAGTACTGAGCACCCAGCACCCTGAGAACTGAGCACCCAGCACCCTGAGTACTGAGCACCCAGCACCCTGAGTACTGAGCACCCAGCACCCTGAGCACTGAGCACTGAGCACCCAGCACCCTGAGCACTGAGCACCCAGCACCCCAAGCACTGAGCACCCAGCAACCTGAGTACTGAGCACCCAACACCCAGAGTACTGAGCACCCAGCACCCTGAGAACTGAGCACCCAGCACCCTGAGTACTGAGCACCCAGCACCCTGAGTACTGAGCACCCAGCACACTGAGCACTGAGCACTGACCACCCAGCAACCCGAGCACTGAGCACCCAGCACCCCGAGCACTGAGCACCCAGCACCCTGAGCACTGAGCACCCAGCACCCTGAGCACTGAGCACCCAGCCCCCTGAGTACAGAGCACCCAGCACCCTGAGCACTGAGCACCCAGCACCCTGAGTACTGGGCACCCAGCACCCCAATAATGAGAACCCAGCACCCTGAGTACTGAGCACCCAGCACCCTGAGTACTGAGCACCAAGCACCCTGAGTACTGAGCACCAAGCACCCCGAGCACTGAGCAACCTGCACCCTGAGTACTGAGCACTGAGCACCCTGAGTACTGAGCACCAAACACCCTGAGGACTGAGCACCCAGCACCCTGAGGACTGAGCACCCAGCACCCTGAGCACTGAGCACCCAGCACCCTGAGTACTGAGCACCCAGCACTAGAGTACTGAGCACCCAGCACCCTGAGTACTGAGCACCCAGCACACCGAGCACTGAGCACCCAGCACCCTGAGTACTGAGCACCCTGCGTACTGAGCACTGAGCACCGAGAACCCTGAGAACTGAGCACCCTGAGGACTGAGCACCCAGCACCCTGAGTACTGAGCACCCAGCACCCTGAGTACTGAGCACTGATCACCCTGAGCACTGAGCACCCAGCACACCGAGCACTGAGCACCCAGCACCCTGAGTACTGAGCACCCGGCACCCTGAGCACTAAGCACCGAGCACCCTGAGTACTGAACACCCAGCACCCTGAGCACTGAGCACTGAGCACCCAGCACCCTGAGCACTGAACACTGAGCACCCAACACCCCGAGCACTGAGCACCCAGCACCCTGAGCACTGAGCACCCTGAGCACTGAGCACCCTGAGCACTGAGCACTGAGCACCCAGCACGCTGAGTACTGAGCACTGAGCACACAGCACCCTGAGTACTGAGCACCCAGCACCCCGAGCACTGAGCACCCAGCGCCCCGAGCACTGAGCACCCAGCACCCCGAGCACTGAGCACTGAGCACACTGAGCACTGAGCACCCAGCACCCCGAGTACTGAGCACTGAGCACCCTGAGTACTGAGCACCCAGCACCCCGAGTACTGAGCACTGAGCACCCTGAGTACTGAGCACCCAGCACCCTGAGCACTGAGAACCGTGAGTACTGAGCACCGAGCACCCTGAGTACTGAGCACCCAGCACCCTGAGCACTGAGCACGGAGCACCCTGAGGACTGAGCACCCAGCACCCTGAGCACTGAGCATCCAGCACCTTGAGTACTGAGCACCGAGCACACTGAGTACTGAGCACCCAGCACCCTGAGCACTGAGCACGGAGCACCCCGAGGACTGAGCACCCAGCACCCTGAGTACTGAGCACCCAGCACCCTGAGCACTGAGCACACAGCACCCTGAGCACTGAGCACTCAGCACCCCGAGCACTGAGCACCCAGCACCCTGAGTACTGAGCACCCAACACCCAGAGTACTGAGCACCCAGCACCCTGAGAACTGAGCACCCAGCACCCTGAGTACTGAGAACCCAGCACCCTGAGTACTGAGCACCCAGCACCCTGAGCACTGAGCACTGAGCACCCAGCACCCTGAGCACTGAGCACCCAGCACCCCAAGCACTGAGCACCCAGCAACCTGAGTACTGAGCACCCAACACCCAGAGTACTGAGCACCCAGCACCCTGAGAACTGAGCACCCAGCACCCTGAGTACTGAGCACCCAGCACCCTGAGTACTGAGCACCCAGCACACTGAGCACTGAGCACTGACCACCCAGCAACCCGAGCACTGAGCACCCAGCACCCCGAGCACTGAGCACCCAGCACCCTGAGCACTGAGCACCCAGCACCCTGAGCACTGAGCACCCAGCCCCCTGAGTACAGAGCACCCAGCACCATGAGTACTGAGCACCCAGCACCCTGACTACTGAGCACTCAGCACACTGAGTACTGAGCACCGTGCAACCCGAGCACTGAGCACCCAGCACCCTGAGCACTGAGCACCCTGAGGACTGAGCACCCAGCACCCTGAGCACTGAACACCCAGCACCCTGAGTACTGAGCACCGATCACCCTGAGCACTGAGCACCCAGCACCCCGAGCACTGAGCACCTAGCACCCTGAGTACTGAGCACCCAGCACCCTGAGCACTGAGCACCCAGCACCCTGAGCACTGAGCACTGAGCACCCTGAGTACTGAGCACCGATCACCCTGAGCACTGAGCACCCAGCACCCTGAGTACTGAGCACCCAGCACCCTGAGTACTGAGCACCCAGCACCCTGAGCACTGAGCACCCAGCACCCTGAGTACTGAGTACCCAGCACCCTGAGCACTGAGCACCCAGCACCCTGAGTACTGAGCACCGAGCACCCTGAGTACTGAGCACCCAGCACCCTGAGTACTGAGCACCCAGCACCCTGAGCACTGAGCACCCAGCACCCTGAGTACTGAGCACCCAGCACCCCAATAATGAGAACCCAGCACCCTGAGTACTGAGCACCCAGCACCCTGAGTACTGAGCACCAAGCACCCTGAGTACTGAGAACCGAGCACCCCGAGCACTGAGCAACCAGCACCCTGAGTACTGAGCACTGAGCACCCTGAGTACTGAGCACCAAACACCCTGAGTACTGAGCACCCAGCACCCTGAGGACTGAGCACCCAGCACCCTGAGCACTGAGCACCCAGCACCCTGAGTACTGAGCACCCAGCACTAGAGTACTGAGCACCCAGCACACTGAGTACTGAGCACCCAGCACCCTGAGTACTGAGCACCCAGCACCCTGAGCACTGAGCACCGAGCACCCTGAGTACTGAACACCCAGCACCCTGAGCACTGAGCACTGAGCACCCAGCACCCTGAGCACTGAGCACTGAGCAACCTGAGTACTGAGCACCCAGCACCCTGAGTACTGAGCACCCAGCACCCTGAGCACTGAGCACAGAGCACCCTGAGTACTGAACACCCAGCACCCTGAGCACTGAGCACTGAGCACCCAGCACCCTGAGCACTGAGCACTGAGCACCCAGCACCCCGAGCACTGAGCACCCAGCACCCTGAGCACCCAGCACCCTGAGCACTGAGCACCCTGAGCACTGAGCACCCTGAGCACTGAGCACTGAGCACCCAGGACCCTGAGTACTGAGCACAAACACTCTGAGCAGTGAGCACCCAGCACGCTGAGTACTGAGCACTGAGCACACAGCACCCTGAGTACTGAGCACCCAGCACCCCGAGCACTGAGCACCCAGCGCACCGAGCACTGCGCACCCAGCACCCCGAGCACTGAGCACTGAGAACACTGAGCACTGAGCACCCAGCACCCCGAGTACTGAGCACTGAGCACCCTGAGTACTGAGCACCCAGCACCCCGAATACTGAGCACTGAGCACCCTGAGTACTGAGCACCCAGCACCCTGAGCACTGAAAACCGTGAGTACTGAGCACCGAGCACCCTGAGTACTGAGCACCCAGCACCCTGAGCACTGAGCACGGAGCACCCCGAGGACTGGGCACCCAGCACCCTGAGTACTGAGCACCCAGCACCCTGAGTACTGAGCACCCAGCACCCTGAGCACTGAGCACGGAGCACGCTGAGCACTGAGCACCCAGCACCCTGAGCACTGAGCATCCAGCACCTTGAGTACTGAGCACCGAGCACCCTGAGTACTGAGCACCCAGCACCCTGAGCACTGAGCACGGAGCACCCCGAGGACTGAGCACCCAGCACCCTGAGTACTGAGCACCCAGCACCCTGAGCACTGAGCACACAGCACCCTGAGCACTGAGCCCTCAGCACCCCGAGCACTGAGCACCCAGCACCCTGAGAACTGAGCACCCAACACCCAGAGTACTGAGCACCCAGCACCCTGAGAACTGAGCACCCAGCACCCTGAGGACTGAGCACCCAGCACCCTGAGTACTGAGCACCCAGCACCCTAAGCACTGAGCACCCAGCACCCTGAGCACTGAGCACCCAGCACCCCAAGCACTGAGCACCCAGCACCCTGAGTACTGAGCACCCAACACCCAGAGTACTGAGCACCCAGCACCCTGAGAACTGAGCACCCAGCACCCTGAGTACTGAGCACCCAGCACCCTGAGTACTGAGCACCCAGCACCCTGAGCACTGAGCACTGACCACCCAGCACCCCGAGCACTGAGCACCCAGCACCCCGAGCACTGAGCACCCAGCACCCTGAGCACTGAGCACCCAGCACCCTGAGCACTGAGCACCCAGCCCCCTGAGTACTGAGCACCCAGCACCATGAGTACTGAGCACCCAGCACCCTGAGTACTGAGCACTCAGCACACTGAGTACTGAGCACCGTGCACCCCGAGCACTGAGCACCCAGCACCCTGAGCACTGAGCACCCTGAGGACTGAGCACCCAGCACCCTGAGCACTGAGCACCCAGCACCCTGAGTACTGAGCACCGATCACCCTGAGCACTGAGCACCCAGCACCCCGAGCACTGAGCAACCAGCACCCTGAGTACTGAGCACCCAGCACCCTGAGCACTGAGCACCCAGCACCCTGAGCACTGAGCACCCAGCACCCTGAGTACTGAGCACCGATTACCCTGAGCACTGAGCACCCAGCACCCTGAGTACTGAGCACCCAGCACCCTGAGCACTGAGCACCCAGCACCCTGAGCACTGAGCACCCAGCACCCTGAGTACTGAGCACCCAGCACCCTGAGTACTGAGTACCCAGCACCCTGGACACTGAGCACCCAGCACCCTGAGTACTGAGCACCGAGCACCCTGAGTACTGAGCACCCAGCACCCTGAGTACTGAGCACCCAGCACCCTGAGCACTGAGCACCCAGCACCCTGAGTACTGAGCACCCAGCACCCCAATAATGAAAACCCAGCACCCTGAGTACTGAGCACCCAGCACCCTGAGTACTGAGCACCAAGCACCCTGAGTACTGAGCACCGAGCACCCCGAGCACTGAGCAACCAGCACCCTGAGTACTGAGCACTGAGCACCCTGAGTACTGAGCACCAAACACCCTGAGTACTGAGCACCCAGCACCCTGAGGACTGAGCACCCAGCACCCTGAGCACTGAGCACCCAGCACCGTGAGCACTGAGCACCCAGCACCCTGAGCACTGAGCACCCAGCACCCTGAGTACTGAGTAACCAGCACCCTGAGCACTGAGCACCCAGCACCCTGAGTACTGATCACCGAGCACCCCGAGCACTGAGCACCCAGCACCCTGAGTACTGAGCACCCAGCACCCTGAGTACTGAGCACCCAGCAACCCTGAGTACTGATCACCCATCACATTGAGCACTGAGCACAAAGCACGCTGAGTACTGAGCACTGAGCATCCTGAGTACTGAGCACCGAGGACCCTGAGCACTGAGCACCCAGCATGCTGAGTACTGAGCACTGAGCACCCTGAGTACTGAGCACCTAGCACCCTGAGTATTGAGCACCCAGCACCCTGAGCACTGAGCAGCCAGCACCCTCAGCACTGAGCACCCAGCACCCCGAGCACTGAGCACCCAGCACCCTGAGCACTGAGCACCCAGCACCCCGAGTACTGAGCACCCAGCACCCCGAGTTCTGAGCAGCGACCACCCCGACCACTGAGCACCCAGCACCCTGAGTACTGAGCATCCAGCACCCTGAGTACTGAGCACCCCGAGTACTGAGCACCCAGCACCCCGAGCACTGAGCACCCAGCACCCTGAGTACTGAGAACAGATCACCCTGAGCACTGAGCACCCAGCACCCCGAGTACTGAGCACCCAGCACCCCGAGTACTGAGCACCGACCACCCCGACCACTGAGCACCCAGCACCCTGAGTACTGAGCACCCAGCACCCTGAGTACTGAGCACCCCGAGTACTGAGCACCCAGCACCCCGAGCACTGAGCACCCAGCACCCTGAGTACTGAGAAGAGATCACCCTGAGTACTGAGCACCCAGCACCCTGAGTACTGAACACCCAGCACCCTGAGCACTGAGCACTGAGCACCCAGCACCCTGAGCACTGAGCACTGACCACCCAGCACCCCGAGCACTGAGCACCCAGCACCCCGAGCACTGAGTACTGAGCACCCAGCACCCTGAGTACTGAGCACCCAGCACCCTGAGCACTGAGCACCCAGCACCCTGAGTACTGAGAACCGAGCACCCTGAGTACTGAGCCCCCAGCACCCCGAGCACTGAGCACAAAGCACCCCGAGCACTGAACACCCAGCACCCCGAGAATGAGCACCCAGCACCCTGAGTACTGAGCACCCAGCACCCTGAGCACCGAGCACCCAGGACCCCGAGCACTGAGTACTGAGCACCCAGCACCCTGAGTACTGAGAACCGAGCTCCCGAGCACTGAGCACCCAGCACCCTGAGCACTGAGCACCCAGCACCCTGAGCACTGAGCACCTAGCACCCTGAGTACTGAGCACCCACCACGCTGAGTACTGAGCACCCAGCACCCTGAGCACTGAGCACCCAACACCCTGAGTACTGAGCACTGAGCACCCAGCACCCCGAGCCCTGAGCACCCAGGACCCTGAGCACTGAGCACCGAGCACCCCGAGCACTGAGCACCCAGCACCCTGAGCACTCAGCACCCACCACCCCGATCACTGAGCACCCAGCACCCAGAGCACTGAGCACCCAGCACCCTGAGAACTGAGCACCCAGCACCCAGAGAACTGAGCACCCAGCACACTGAGCACTGAGCACCCAGCACCCTGAGTACTGAGCACCCAGCACCCTGAATACTGAGCACCCAGACCCCGAGCACTGAGCACCCAGCACCCCTAGCACTGTGCACCCAGCACCCTGAGTACTGAGCACCCAGCACCCTGAGCACTGAGCACCCTGCAGCCCGAGCACTGAGCACCCAGCAAACTGAGCACTGAGTACTGAGCTCCCAGCACCCTGAGCACTGAGCACCCAGAACCCTGAGCACTGAGCACCCAGCACCCTGAGTACTGAGCACCCAACACCCCAAGCACTGAGCACCCAGCACCCTGAGTACTGAGCGTCAAGCACGCTGAGCACTGAGCACCCAGCACCCTGAGCACTGAGCACCCAGCACCCCGAGTACTGAGCACCCAGCACCCTGAGTACTGAGCACCCAGCACCCTGAGTACTGAGCACCCAGCACTTTGAGCACTGAGCACCCAGCACCCTGAGCACTGAGCACCCAGCATCCTGAGTACTGAGCATCAAGCACGCTGAGCACTGAGCACCTAGCACCCTGAGCACTGAGCACCCAGCACCCTGAGCAATGAGCACTCAGCACCCTGAGTACTGAGCACCGAGCACCCCGAGCACTGAGCACCGGGTACCCCGAGCACTGAGCACCCAGCATACTGAGTACTGAGCACCCAGCACCCTGAGTACTGAGCACCCAGCACGCTGAGTACTGAGCACCCAGCACCCTGAGCACTGAGCACCCAACACCCTGAGTACTGAGCACTGAGCACCCAGCACCCCAAGCACTGAGCACCCAGCACCCTGAGTACTGAGTACTGAGCACCCTGAGTACTGAGCACCCAGCACCCTGAGTACTGAGCACCGAGCTCCCCGAGAACTGAGCACCCAGCACCCTGAGCACTGAGCACCCAGCACCCTGAGCACTGAGCACTCAGCACCCTGAGTACTGAGCACCGAGCACCCCGAGCACTGAGCACCGGGTACCCCGAGCATTGAGCACCCAGCACCCTGAGTACTGAGCACCCAGCACCCTGAGTACTGAGCACTGAGCACTGAGCACCCTGAGCACTGAGCACCCAGCACCCTGAGCAATGAGCATCCAGCATCCTGAGCACTGAGTACTGAGCACCCAGCACCCTGAGCACTGAGCACCCAGCACCCTGAGTACTGAGAACCCAGCACCCCAAACACTGAGCACCGAGCACCCTGAGAACTGGGCACCGAGCACCCTGAGTACTGAGCACTCAGCACCATGAGTACTGAGCCCCGTGCACCCAGAGTACTGAGCAACCTGAGTACTGAGCACCCAGCACCCCGAGAATAAGCACCCAGCACCATGAGTACTGAGCACCGAGCACCCTGAGCACTGAGCACCCAGCACCCTGAGTACTGAGCACCAAGCACCCTGAGTACTGAGAACCCAGCACCCTGAGTACTGAGCACCCAGCACCCTGAGTTCTGAGCACCCAGCACCCTGAGCACTGAGCACACTGAGTACTGAGCAACCAGCACCCTGAGCACTGAGCACCCAGCACCCCGAGCACTGAGCACCCAGCACCCCGAGCACTGAGCATTGAGCACCCTGAGCACTGAGGACCCAGCACCCCGAGCACTGAGCACCCAGCACCCTGAGTACTGAGCACCCAGCACCCTGAGCACTGAGGACCCAGCACCCCGAGCACTGAGCACCCAGCACGCTGAGTACTGAGCACTGAGCACCCAGCACCCTGAGTACTGAGCACCCAGCACCCTGAGTACTGAGCACCCAGCACCCCGAGCACTGAGCACTGAGCAACCTGAGTACTGAGCACTGAGCACCCAGCACCCTGAGTACTGAGCACCCAGCACCCTGAGCACTGAGCACCCAGCACCCTGAGTACTGAGCACCCAACGTACAGAGCACCGAGCACCCTGAGCACTGAGCACCCAGCACCCTGAGTACTGAGCACCCAGCACCCTGAGTACTGAGCACCCCGAGTACTGAGCACCCAGCACCCCGAGCACTGAGCACCCAGCACCCTGAGTACTGAGAACAGATCACCCTGAGCACTGAGCACCCAGCACCCCGAGTAATGAGCACCCAGCACCCCGAGTACTGAGCACCGACCACCCCGACCACTGAGCACCCAGCACACTGAGTACTGAGCACCCAGCACCCCGAGTACTGAGCACCGATCACCCTGAGCACTGAGCACCCAGCACCCCGAGCACTGAGCACCTAGCACCCTGAGTACTGAGCACCCAGCACCCTGAGCACTGAGCACCCAGCACCCTGAGCACTGAGCACTGAGCACCCTGAGTACTGAGCACCGATCACCCTGAGCACTGAGCACCCAGCACCCTGAGTACTGAGCACCCAGCACCCTGAGTACTGAGCACCCAGCACCCTGAGCACTGAGCACCCAGCACCCTGAGTACTGAGTACCCAGCACCCTGAGCACTGAGCACCCAGCACCCTGAGTACTGAGCACCGAGCACCCTGAGTACTGAGCACCCAGCACCCTGAGTACTGAGCACCCAGCACCCTGAGCACTGAGCACCCAGCACCCTGAGTACTGAGCACCCAGCACCCCAATAATGAGAACCCAGCACCCTGAGTACTGAGCACCCAGCACCCTGAGTACTGAGCACCAAGCACCCTGAGTACTGAGCACCCAGCACTAGAGTACTGAGCACCCAGCACCCTGTGTACTGAGCACCCAGCACCCTGAGCACTGAGCACCCAGCACCCTGAGTACTGAGCACCAAACACCCTGAGTACTGAGCACCCAGCACCCTGAGGACTGAGCACCCAGCACCCTGAGCACTGAGCACCCAGCACCCTGAGTACTGAGCACCCAGCACTAGAGTACTGAGCACCCAGCACCCTGAGTACTGAGCACCCAGCACCCTGAGTACTGAGCACCCAGCACCCTGAGCACTGAGCACCGAGCACCCTGAGTACTGAACACCCAGCACCCTGAGCACTGAGCACTGAGCACCCAGCACCCTGAGCACTGAGCACTGAGCAACCTGAGTACTGAGCACCCAGCACCCTGAGTACTGAGCACCCAGCACCCTGAGCACTGAGCACAGAGCACCCTGAGTACTGAACACCCAGCACCCTGAGCACTGAGCACTGAGCACCCAGCACCCTGAGCACTGAGCACTGAGCACCCAGCACCCCGAGCACTGAGCACCCAGCACCCTGAGCACCCAGCACCCTGAGCACTGAGCACCCTGAGCACTGAGCACCCTGAGCACTGAGCACTGAGCACCCAGCACCCTGAGTACTGAGCACAAACACTCTGAGCACTGAGCACCCAGCACGCTGAGTACTGAGCACTGAGCACACAGCACCCTGAGTACTGAGCACCCAGCACCCCGAGCACTGAGCACCCAGCGCCCCGAGCACTGCGCACCCAGCACCCCGAGCACTGAGCACTGAGAACACTGAGCACTGAGCACCCAGCACCCCGAGTACTGAGCACTGAGCACCCTGAGTACTGAGCACCCAGCACCCCGAATACTGAGCACTGAGCACCCTGAGTACTGAGCACCCAGCACCCTGAGCACTGAAAACCGTGAGTACTGAGCACCGAGCACCCTGAGTACTGAGCACCCAGCACCCTGAGCACTGAGCACGGAGCACCCCGAGGACTGGGCACCCAGCACCCTGAGTACTGAGCACCCAGCACCCTGAGTACTGAGCACCCAGCACCCTGAGCACTGAGCACGGAGCACCCCGAGGACTGAGCACCCAGCACCCAGCACCCTGAGCACTGAGCATCCAGCACCTTGAGTACTGAGCACCGAGCACCCTGAGTACTGAGCACCCAGCACCCTGAGCACTGAGCACGGAGCACCCCGAGGACTGAGCACCCAGCACCCTGAGTACTGAGCACCCAGCACCCTGAGCACTGAGCACACAGCACCCTGAGCACTGAGCACTCAGCACCCCGAGCACTGAGCACCCAGCACCCTGAGAACTGAGCACCCAGCACCCTGAGTACTGAGCACCCAGCACCCTGAGTACTGAGCACCCAGCACCCTGAGCACTGAGCACTGACCACCCAGCACCCCGAGCACTGAGCACCCAGCACCCTGAGCACTGAGCACCCAGCACCCTGAGCACTGAGCACCCAGCACCCTGAGCACTGAGCACCCAGCCCCCTGAGTACTGAGCACCCAGCACCATGAGTACTGAGCACCCAGCACCCTGAGTACTGAGCACTCAGCACACTGAGTACTGAGCACCGTGCACCCCGAGCACTGAGCACCCAGCACCCTGAGCACTGAGCACCCTGAGGACTGAGCACCCAGCACCCTGAGCACTGAGCACCCAGCACCCTGAGTACTGAGCACCGATCACCCTGAGCACTGAGCACCCAGCACCCCGAGCACTGAGCAACCAGCACCCTGAGTACTGAGCACCCAGCACCCTGAGCACTGAGCACCCAGCACCCTGAGCACTGAGCACCCAGCACCCTGAGTACTGAGCACCGATCACCCTGAGCACTGAGCACCCAGCACCCTGAGTACTGAGCACCAAGCACCCTGAGTACTGAGTACCCAGCACCCTGGACACTGAGCACCCAGCACCCTGAGTACTGAGCACCGAGCACCCTGAGTACTGAGCACCCAGCACCCTGAGTACTGAGCACCCAGCACCCTGAGCACTGAGCACCCAGCACCCTGAGTACTGAGCACTCAGCACCCCAATAATGAAAACCCAGCACCCTGAGTACTGAGCACCCAGCACCCTGAGTACTGAGCACCAAGCACCCTGAGTACTGAGCACCGAGCACCCCGAGCACTGAGCAACCAGCACCCTGAGTACTGAGCACTGAGCACCCTGAGTACTGAGCACCAAACACCCTGAGTACTGAGCACCCAGCACCCTGAGGACTGAGCACCCAGCACCCTGAGCACTGAGCACCCAGCACCGTGAGCACTGAGCACCCAGCACCCTGAGCACTGAGCACCCAGCACCCTGAGTACTGAGTAACCAGCACCCTGAGCACTGAGCACCCAGCACCCTGAGTACTGATCACCGAGCACCCCGAGCACTGAGCACCCAGCACCCTGAGTACTGAGCACCCAGCACCCTGAGTACTGAGCACCCAGCAACCCTGAGTACTGAGCACCCAGCACATTGAGCACTGAGCACAAAGCACGCTGAGTACTGAGCACTGAGCACCCTGAGTACTGAGCACCGAGGACCCTGAGCACTGAGCACCCAGCACGCTGAGTACTGAGCACTGAGCACCCTGAGTACTGAGCACCTAGCACCCTGAGTATTGAGCACCCAGCACCCTGAGCACTGAGCAGCCAGCACCCTGAGCACTGAGCACCCAGCACCCCGAGCACTGAGCACCCAGCACCCTGAGCACTGAGCTCCCAGCACCCCGAGTACTGAGCACCCAGCACCCCGAGTACTGAGCAGCGACCACCCCGACCACTGAGCACCCAGCACCCTGAGTACTGAGCACCCAGCACCCTGAGTACTGAGCACCCCGAGTACTGAGCAGCCAGCACCCCGAGCACTGAGCACCCAGCACCCTGAGTACTGAGAACAGATCACCCTGAGCACTGAGCACCCAGCACCCCGAGTACTGAGCACCCAGCACCCCGAGTACTGAGCACCGACCACCCCGACCACTGAGCACCCAGCACCCTGAGTACTGAGCACCCAGCACCCTGAGTACTGAGCACCCCGAGTACTGAGCACCCAGCACCCCGAGCACTGAGCACCCAGCACCCTGAGTACTGAGAACAGATCACCCTGAGTACTGAGCACCCAGCACCCTGAGTACTGAACACCCAGCACCCTGAGCACTGAGCACTGAGCACCCAGCACCCTGAGCACTGAGCACTGACCACCCAGCACCCCGAGCACTGAGCACCCAGCACCCCGAGCACTGAGTACTGAGCACCCAGCACCCTGAGTACTGAGCACCGAGCTCCCCGAGCACTGAGCACCCAGCACCCTGAGCACTGAGCACCCAGCACCCTGAGCACTGAGCACCCAGCACCCTGAGTACTGAGAACCGAGCACCCTGAGTACTGAGCCCCCAGCACCCCGAGCACTGAGCACAAAGCACCCCGAGCACTGAGCACCCAGCACCCCGAGAATGAGCACCCAGCACCCTGAGTACTGAGCACCCAGCACCCTGAGCACCGAGCACCCAGGACCCCGAGCACTGAGTACTGAGCACCCAGCACCCTGAGTACTGAGAACCGAGCTCCCCGAGCACTGAGCACCCAGCACCCTGAGCACTGAGCACCCAGCACCCTGAGCACTGAGCACCCAGCACCCTGAGTACTGAGCACCCACCACGCTGAGTACTGAGCACCCAGCACCCTGAGCACTGAGCACACAACACCCTGAGTACTGAGCACTGAGCACCCAGCACCCCGAGCCCTGAGCACCCAGGACCCTGAGCACTGAGCACCGAGCACCCCGAGCACTGAGCACCCAGCACCCTGAGCACTCAGCACCCACCACCCCGATCACTGAGCACCCAGCACCCAGAGCACTGAGCACCCAGCACCCTGAGAACTGAGCACCCAGCACCCAGAGAACTGAGCACCCAGCACACTGAGCACTGAGCACCCAGCACCCTGAGTACTGAGCACCCAGCACCCTGAATACTGAGCACCCAGACCCCGAGCACTGAGCACCCAGCACCCCTAGCACTGTGCACCCAGCACCCTGAGTACTGAGCACCCAGCACCCTGAGCACTGAGCACCCTGCAGCCCGAGCACTGAGCACCCAGCAAACTGAGCACTGAGTACTGAGCTCCCAGCACCCTGAGCACTGAGCACCCAGAACCCTGAGCACTGAGCACCCAGCACCCTGAGTACTGAGCACCCAGCACCCCAAGCACTGAGCACCCAGCACCCTGAGTACTGAGCATCAAGCACGCTGAGCACTGAGCACCCAGCACCCTGAGCACTGAGCACCCAGCACCCCGAGTACTGAGCACCCAGCACCCTGAGTACTGAGCACCCAGCACCCTGAGTACTGAGCAACCAGCACTTTGAGCACTGAGCACCCAGCACCCTGAGCACTGAGCACCCAGCACCCTGAGTACTGAGCATCAAGCACGCTGAGCACTGAGCACCTAGCACCCTGAGCACTGAGCACCCAGCACCCTGAGCAATGAGCACTCAGCACCCTGAGTACTGAGCACCGAGCACCCCGAGCACTGAGCACCGGGTACCCCGAGCACTGAGCACCCAGCATACTGAGTACTGAGCACCCAGCACCCTGAGTACTGAGCACCCAGCACGCTGAGTACTGAGCACCCAGCACCCTGAGCACTGAGCACCCAACACCCTGAGTACTGAGCACTGAGCACCCAGCACCCCAAGCACTGAGCACCCAGCACCCTGAGTACTGAGTACTGAGCACCCTGAGTACTGAGCACCCAGCACCCTGAGTACTGAGCACCGAGCTCCCCGAGAACTGAGCACCCAGCACCCTGAGCACTGAGCACCCAGCACCCTGAGCACTGAGCACTCAGCACCCTGAGTACTGAGCACCGAGCACCCCGAGCACTGAGCACCGGGTACCCTGAGCATTGAGCACCCAGCACCCTGAGTACTGAGCACCCAGCACCCTGAGTACTGAGCACTGAGCACTGAGCACCCTGAGCACTGAGCACCCAGCACCCTGAGCAATGAGCATCCAGCATCCTGAGCACTGAGTACTGAGCACCCAGCACCCTGAGCACTGAGCACCCAGCACCCTGAGTACTGAGAACCCAGCACCCCAAACACTGAGCACCGAGCACCCTGAGAACTGGGCACCGAGCACCCTGAGTACTGAGCACTCAGCACCATGAGTACTGAGCCCCGTGCACCCAGAGTACTGAGCAACCTGAGTACTGAGCACCCAGCACCCCGAGAATGAGCACCCAGCACCATGAGTACTGAGCACCGAGCACCCTGAGCACTGAGCACCCAGCACCCTGAGTACTGAGCACCAAGCACCCTGAGTACTGAGCACCCAGCACCCTGAGTACTGAGCACCCAGCACCCTAAGTTCTGAGCACCCAGCACCCTGAGCACTGAGCACACTGAGTACTGAGCAACCAGCACCCTGAGCACTGAGCACAGAGCACCCCGAGCACTGAGCACCCAGCACCCCGAGCACTGAGCATTGAGCACCCTGAGCACTGAGGACCCAGCACCCCGAGCACTGAGCACCCAGCACCATGAGTACTGAGCACCCAGCACCCTGAGCACTGAGGACCCAGCACCCCGAGCACTGAGCACCCAGCACGCTGAGTACTGAGCACTGAGCACCCAGCACCCTGAGTACTGAGCACCCAGCACCCTGAGTACTGAGCACCCAGCACCCCGAGCACTGAGCACTGAGCAACCTGAGTACTGAGCACTGAGCACCCAGCACCCTGAGTACTGAGCACCCAGCACCCTGAGCACTGAGCACCCAGCACCCTGAGTACTGAGCACCCAACGTACAGAGCACCGAGCACCCTGAGCACTGAGCACCCAGCACCCTGAGTACTGAGCACCCAGCACCCTGAGTACTGAGCACCCCGAGTACTGAGCACCCAGCACCCCGAGCACTGAGCACCCAGCACCCTGAGTACTGAGAACAGATCACCCTGAGCACTGAGCACCCAGCACCCCGAGTAATGAGCACCCAGCACCCCGAGTACTGAGCACCGACCACCCCGACCACTGAGCACCCAGCACACTGAGTACTGAGCACCCAGCACCCTGAGTACTGAGCACCCCGAGTACTGAGCACCCAGCACCCCGAGCACTGAGCACCCAGCACCCTGAGTACTGAGAAGAGATCACCCTGAGTACTGAGCACCCAGCACCCTGAGTACTGAACACCCAGCACCCTGAGCACTGAGCACTGAGCACCCAGCACCCTGAGCACTGAGCACTGACCACCCAGCACCCCGAGCACTGAGCACCCAGCACCCCGAGCACTGAGTACTGAGCACCCAGCACCCTGGGTACTGAGCACCGAGCTCCCCGAGCACTGAGCACCCAGCACCCTGAGCACTGAGCACCCAGCACCCTGAGCACTGAGCACCCAGCACCCTGAGTACTGAGAACCGAGCACCCTGAGTACTGAGCCCCCAGCACCCCGAGCACTGAGCACAAAGCAGCCCGAGCACTGAGCACCCAGCACCCCGAGAATGAGCACCCAGCACCCTGAGTACTGAGCACCCAGCACCCTGAGCACCGAGCACCCAGGACCCCGAGCACTGAGTACTGAGCACCCAGCACCCTGAGTACTGAGCACCGAGCTCCCCGAGCACTGAGCACCCAGCACCCTGAGCACTGAGCACCCAGCACCCTGAGCACTGAGCACCCAGCACCCTGAGTACTGAGCACCCACCACGCTGAGTACTGAGCACCCAGCACCCTGAGCACTGAGCACCCAACACCCTGAGTACTGAGCACTGAGCACCCAGCACCCCGAGCCCTGAGCACCCAGGACCCTGAGCACTGAGCACCGAGCACCCCGAGCACTGAGCACCCAGCACCCTGAGCACTCAGCACCCATCACCCCGATCACTGAGCACCCAGCACCCAGAGCACTGAGCACCCAGCACCCTGAGAACTGAGCACCCAGCACCCAGAGAACTGAGCACCCAGCACACTGAGCACTGAGCACCCAGCACCCTGAGTACTGAGCACCCAGCACCCTGAGTACTGAGCACCCAGACCCCGAGCACTGAGCACCCAGCACCCCTAGCACTGTGCACCCAGCACCCTGAGTACTGAGCACCCAGCACTTTGAGCACTGAGCACCCTGCAGCCCGAGCACTGAGCACCCAGCAAACTGAGCACTGAGTACTGAGCTCCCAGCACCCTGAGCACTGAGCACCCAGAACCCTGAGCACTGAGCACCCAGCACCCTGAGTACTGAGCACCTAGCACCCCAAGCACTGAGCACCCAGCACCCTGAGTACTGAGCATCAAGCACGCTGAGCACTGAGCACCCAGCACCCTGAGCACTGAGCACCCAGCACCCCGAGTACTGAGCACCCAGCACCCTGAGTACTGAGCACCCAGCACCCTGAGCACTGAGCACCCTGCAGCCCGAGCACTGAGCACCCAGCAAACTGAGCACTGAGTACTGAGCTCCCAGCACCCTGAGCACTGAGCACCCAGAACCCTGAGCACTGAGCACCCAACACCCCAAGCACTGAGCACCCAGCACCCTGAGTACTGAGCGTCAAGCACGCTGAGCACTGAGCACCCAGCACCCTGAGTACTGAGCGTCAAGCACGCTGAGCACTGAGCACCCAGCACCCTGAGCACTGAGCACCCAGCACCCCGAGTACTGAGCACCCAGCACCCTGAGTACTGAGCACCCAGCACTTTGAGCACTGAGCACCCAGCACCCTGAGCACTGAGCACCCAGCACCCTGAGTACTGAGCATCAAGCACGCTGAGCACTGAGCACCTAGCACCCTGAGCACTGAGCACCCAGCACCCTGAGCAATGAGCACTCAGCACCCTGAGTACTGAGCACCGAGCACCCCGAGCACTGAGCACCGGGTACCCCGAGCACTGAGCACCCAGCATACTGAGTACTGAGCACCCAGCACCCTGAGTACTGAGCACCCAGCACGCTGAGTACTGAGCACCCAGCACCCTGAGCACTGAGCACCCAGCACCCCAAGCACTGAGCACCCAGCACCCTGAGTACTGAGTACTGAGCACCCTGAGTACTGAGCACCCAGCACCCTGAGTACTGAGCACCGAGCTCCCCGAGAACTGAGCACCCAGCACCCCGAGCACTGAGCACCCAGCACCCTGAGCACTGAGCACCCTGAGGACTGAGCACCCAGCACCCTGAGCACTGAGCACCCAGCACCCTGAGTACTGAGCACCGATCACCCTGAGCACTGAGCACCCAGCACCCCGAGCACTGAGCAACCAGCACCCTGAGTACTGAGCACCCAGCACCCTGAGCACTGAGCACCCAGCACCCTGAGCACTGAGCACCCAGCACCCTGAGTACTGAGCACCGATCACCCTGAGCACTGAGCACCCAGCACCCTGAGTACTGAGCACCCAGCACCCTGAGCACTGAGCACCCAGCACCCTGAGCACTGAGCACCCAGCACCCTGAGTACTGAGCACCCAGCACCCTGAGTACTGAGTACCCAGCACCCTGGACACTGAGCACCCAGCACCCTGAGTACTGAGCACCGAGCACCCTGAGTACTGAGCACCCAGCACCCTGAGTACTGAGCACCCAGCACCCTGAGCACTGAGCACCCAGCACCCTGAGTACTGAGCACCCAGCACCCCAATAATGAAAACCCAGCACCCTGAGTACTGAGCACCCAGCACCCTGAGTACTGAGCACCAAGCACCCTGAGTACTGAGCACCGAGCACCCCGAGCACTGAGCAACCAGCACCCTGAGTACTGAGCACTGAGCACCCTGAGTACTGAGCACCAAACACCCTGAGTACTGAGCACCCAGCACCCTGAGGACTGAGCACCCAGCACCCTGAGCACTGAGCACCCAGCACCGTGAGCACTGAGCACCCAGCACCCTGAGCACTGAGCACCCAGCACCCTGAGTACTGAGTAACCAGCACCCTGAGCACTGAGCACCCAGCACCCTGAGTACTGATCACCGAGCACCCCGAGCACTGAGCATCCAGCACCCTGAGTACTGAGCACCCAGCACCCTGAGTAATGAGCACCCAGCAACCCTGAGTACTGAGCACCCAGCACATTGAGCACTGAGCACAAAGCACGCTGAGTACTGAGCACTGAGCACCCTGAGTACTGAGCACCGAGGACCCTGAGCACTGAGCACCCAGCACGCTGAGTACTGAGCACTGAGCACCCTGAGTACTGAGCACCTAGCACCCTGAGTATTGAGCACCCAGCACCCTGAGCACTGAGCAGCCAGCACCCTGAGCACTGAGCACCCAGCACCCCGAGCACTGAGCACCCAGCACCCTGAGCACTGAGCACCCAGCACCCCGAGTACTGAGCACCCAGCACCCCGAGTACTGAGCAGCGACCACCCCGACCACTGAGCACCCAGCACCCTGAGTACTGAGCACCCAGCACCCTGAGTACTGAGCACCCCGAGTACTGAGCACCCAGCACCCCGAGCACTGAGCACCCAGCACCCTGAGTACTGAGAACAGATCACCCTGAGCACTGAGCACCCAGCACCCCGAGTACTGAGCACCCAGCACCCCGAGTACTGAGCACCGACCACCCCGACCACTGAGCACCCAGCACCCTGAGTACTGAGCACCCAGCACCCTGAGTACTGAGCACCCCGAGTACTGAGCACCCAGCACCCCGAGCACTGAGCACCCAGCACCCTGAGTACTGAGAACAGATCACCCTGAGTACTGAGCACCCAGCACCCTGAGTACTGAACAACCAGCACCCTGAGCACTGAGCACTGAGCACCCAGCACCCTGAGCACTGAGCACTGACCACCCAGCACCCCGAGCACTGAGCACCCAGCACCCCGAGCACTGAGTACTGAGCACCCAGCACCCTGAGTACTGAGCACCGAGCTCCCCGAGCACTGAGCACCCAGCACCCTGAGCACTGAGCACCCAGCACCCTGAGCACTGAGCACCCAGCACCCTGAGTACTGAGAACCGAGCACCCTGAGTACTGAGCCCCCAGCACCCCGAGCACTGAGCACAAAGCACCCCGAACACTGAGCACCCAGCACCCCGAGAATGAGCACCCAGCACCCTGAGTACTGAGCACCCAGCACCCTGAGCACCGAGCACCCAGGACCCCGAGCACTGAGTACTGAGCACCCAGCACCCTGAGTACTGAGAACCGAGCTCCCCGAGCACTGAGCACCCAGCACCCTGAGCACTGAGCACCCAGCACCCTGAGCACTGAGCACCCAGCACCCTGAGTACTGAGCACCCACCACGCTGAGTACTGAGCACCCAGCACCCTGAGCACTGAGCACCCAACACCCTGAGTACTGAGCACTGAGCACCCAGCACCCCGAGCCCTGAGCACCCAGGACCCTGAGCACTGAGCACCGAGCACCCCGAGCACTGAGCACCCAGCACCCTGAGCACTCAGCACCCACCACCCCGATCACTGAGCACCCAGCACCCAGAGCACTGAGCACCCAGCACCCTGAGAACTGAGCACCCAGCACCCAGAGAACTGAGCACCCAGCACACTGAGCACTGAGCACCCAGCACCCTGAGTACTGAGCACCCAGCACCCTGAATACTGAGCACCCATACCCCGAGCACTGAGCACCCAGCACCCCTAGAACTGTGCACCCAGCACCCTGAGTACTGAGCACCCAGCACCCTGAGCACTGAGCACCCTGCAGCCCGAGCACTGAGCACCCAGCAAACTGAGCACTGAGTACTGAGCCCCCAGCACCCTGAGCACTGAGCACCCAGAACCCTGAGCACTGAGCACCCAGCACCCTGAGTACTGAGCACCCAGCACCCCAAGCACTGAGCACCCAGCACCCTGAGTACTGAGCATCAAGCACGCTGAGCACTGAGCACCCAGCACCCTGAGCACTGAGCACCCAGCACCCCGAGTACTGAGCACCCAGCACCCTGAGTACTGAGCACCCAGCACCCTGAGTACTGAGCACCCAGCACTTTGAGCACTGAGCACCCAGCACCCTGAGCACTGAGCACCCAGCACCCTGAGTACTGAGCATCAAGCACGCTGAGCACTGAGCACCTAGCACCCTGAGCACTGAGCACCCAGCACCCTGAGCAATGAGCACTCATCACCCTGAGTACTGAGCACCGAGCACCCCGAGCACTGAGCACCGGGTACCCCGAGCACTGAGCACCCAGCATACTGAGTACTGAGCACCCAGCACCCTGAGTACTGAGCACCCAGCACGCTGAGTACTGAGCACCCAGCACCCTGAGCACTGAGCACCCAACACCCTGAGTACTGAGCACTGAGCACCCAGCACCCCAAGCACTGAGCACCCAGCACCCTGAGTACTGAGTACTGAGCACCCTGAGTACTGAGCACCCAGCACCCTGAGTACTGAGCACCGAGCTCCCCGAGAACTGAGCACCCAGCACCCTGAGCACTGAGCACCCAGCACCCTGAGCACTGAGCACTCAGCACCCTGAGTACTGAGCACCGAGCACCCCGAGCACTGAGCACCGGGTACCCCGAGCATTGAGCACCCATCACCCTGAGTACTGAGCACCCAGCACCCTGAGTACTGAGCACTGAGCACTGAGCACCCTGAGCACTGAGCACCCAGCACCCTGAGCAATGAGCATCCAGCATCCTGAGCACTGAGTACTGAGCACCCAGCACCCTGAGCACTGAGCACCCAGCACCCTGAGTACTGAGAACCCAGCACCCCAAACACTGAGCACCGAGCACCCTGAGAACTGGGCACCGAGCACCCTGAGTACTGAGCACTCAGCACCATGAGTACTGAGCCCCGTGCACCCAGAGTACTGAGCAACCTGAGTACTGAGCACCCAGCACCCCGAGAATGAGCACCCAGCACCATGAGTACTGAGCACCGAGCACCCTGAGCACTGAGCACCCAGCACCCCGAGCACTGAGCACTGAGCAACCTGAGTACTGAGTACTGAGTACTGAGCACCCTGAGTACTGAGCACCCAGCACCCTGAGCACTGAGCACCAAGCACCCTGAGTACTGAGCACCCAGCACCCTGAGTACTGAGCACCCAGCACCCTGAGTTCTGAGCACCCAGCACCCTGAGCACTGAGCACACTGAGTACTGAGCAACCAGCACCCTGAGCACTGAGCACCCAGCACCCCGAGCACTGAGCACCCAGCACCCCGAGCACTGAGCATTGAGCACCCTGAGCACTGAGGACCCAGCACCCCGAGCACTGAGCACCCAGCACCCTGAGTACTGAGCACCCAGCACCCTGAGCACTGAATACCCAGCACCCCGAGCACTGAGCACCCAGCACGCTGAGTACTGAGCACTGAGCACCCAGCACCCTGAGTACTGAGCACCCAGCACCCTGAGTACTGAGCACCCAGCACCCCGAGCACTGAGCACTGAGCAACCTGAGTACTGAGTACTGAGTACTGAGCACCCTGAGTACTGAGCACCCAGCACCCTGAGCACTGAGCACCCAGCACCCTGAGTACTGAGCACCCAACGTACAGAGCACCGAGCACCCTGAGCACTGAGCACCCAGCACCCTGAGTACTGAGCACCCAGCACCCTGAGTACTGAGCACCCCGAGTACTGAGCACCCAGCACCCCGAGCACTGAGCACCCAGCACCCTGAGTACTGAGAACAGATCTCCCTGAGCACTGAGCACCCAGCACCCCGAGTAATGAGCACCCAGCACCCCGAGTACTGAGCACCGACCACCCCGACCACTGAGGACCCAGCACACTGAGTACTGAGCACCCAGCACCCTGAGTACTGAGCACCCCGAGTACTGAGCACCCAGCACCCCGAGCACTGAGCACCCAGCACCCCGAGCACTGAGCACCCAGCACCCTGAGTACTGAGAAGAGATCACCCTGAGTACTGAGCACCCAGCACCCTGAGTACTGAACACCCAGCACCCTGAGCACTGAGCACTGAGCACCCAGCACCCTGAGCACTGAGCACTGACCACCCAGCACCCCGAGCACTGAGCACCCAGCACCCCGAGCACTGAGTACTGAGCACCCAGCACCCTGGGTACTGAGCACCGAGCTCCCCGAGCACTGAGCACCCAGCACCCTGAGCACTGAGCACCCAGCACCCTGAGCACTGAGCACCCAGCACCCTGAGTACTGAGAACCGAGCACCCTGAGTACTGAGCCCCCAGCACCCCGAGCACTGAGCACAAAGCACCCCGAGCACTGAGCACCCAGCACCCCGAGAATGAGCACCCAGCACCCTGAGTACTGAGCACCCAGCACCCTGAGCACCGAGCACCCAGGACCCCGAGCACTGAGTACTGAGCACCCAGCACCCTGAGTACTGAGCACCGAGCTCCCCGAGCACTGAGCACCCAGCACCCTGAGCACTGAGCACCCAGCACCCTGAGCACTGAGCACCCAGCACCCTGAGTACTGAGCACCCACCACGCTGAGTACTGAGCACCCAGCACCCTGAGCACTGAGCACCCAACACCCTGAGTACTGAGCACTGAGCACCCAGCACCCCGAGCCCTGAGCACCCAGGACCCTGAGCACTGAGCACCGAGCACCCCGAGCACTGAGCACCCAGCACCCTGAGCACTCAGCACCCATCACCCCGATCACTGAGCACCCAGCACCCAGAGCACTGAGCACCCAGCACCCTGAGAACTGAGCACCCAGCACCCAGAGAACTGAGCACCCAGCACACTGAGCACTGAGCACCCAGCACCCTGAGTACTGAGCACCCAGCACCCTGAGTACTGAGCACCCAGACCCCGAGCACTGAGCACCCAGCACCCCTAGCACTGTGCACCCAGCACCCTGAGTACTGAGCACCCAGCACTTTGAGCCCTGAGCACCCTGCAGCCCGAGCACTGAGCACCCAGCAAACTGAGCACTGAGTACTGAGCTCCCAGCACCCTGAGCACTGAGCACCCAGAACCCTGAGCACTGAGCACCCAGCACCCTGAGTACTGAGCACCTAGCACCCCAAGCACTGAGCACCCAGCACCCTGAGTACTGAGCATCAAGCACGCTGAGCACTGAGCACCCAGCACCCTGAGCACTGAGCACCCAGCACCCCGAGTACTGAGCACCCAGCACCCTGAGTACTGAGCACCCAGCACCCTGAGTACTGAGCACCCAGCACTTTGGGCACTGAGCACCCAGCACCCTGAGCACTGAGCACCCAGCACCCTGAGTACTGAGCATCAAGCACGCTGAGCACTGAGCACCTAGCACCCTGAGCACTGAGCACCCAGCACCCTGAGCAATGAGCACTCAGCACCCTGAGTACTGAGCACCGAGCACCCCGAGCACTGAGCACCGGGTACCCCGAGCACTGAGCACCCAGCACACTGAGTACTGAGCACCCAGCACCCTGAGTACTGAGCACCCAGCACGCTGAGTACTGAGCACCCAGCACCCTGAGCACTGAGCACCCAACACCCTGAGTACTGAGCACTGAGCACCCAGCACCCCAAGCACTAAGCACCCAGCACCCTGAGTACTGAGTACTGAGCACCCTGAGTACTGAGCACCCAGCACCCTGAGTACTGAGCACCGAGCTCCCCGAGCACTGAGCACCCAGCACCCTGAGCACTGAGCACCCAGCACCCTGAGCACTGAGCACTCAGCACCCTGAGTACTGAGCACCGAGCACCCCGAGCACTGAGCACCGGGTACCCCGAGCATTGAGCACCCAGCACCCTGAGTACTGAGAACCCAGCACCCTGAGTACTGAGCACTGAGCACTGAGCACCCTGAGCACTGAGCACCCAGCACCCTGAGCAATGAGCATCCAGCATCCTGAGCACTGAGTACTGAGCACCCAGCACCCTGAGCACTGAGCACCCAGCACCCTGAGTACTGAGCACCCAGCACCCCAAACACTGAGCACCGAGCACCCTGAGAACTGAGCACCAAGCACCCTGAGTACTGAGCACTCAGCACCATGAGTACTGAGCCCCGTGCACCCAGAGTACTGAGCAACCTGAGTACTGAGCACCCAGCACCCCGAGAATGAGCACCCAGCACCATGAGTACTGAGCACCGAGCACCCTGAGCACTGAGCACCCAGCACCCTGAGTACTGAGCACCAAGCACCCTGAGTACTGAGCACCCAGCACCCTGAGTACTGAGCACCCAGCACCCTGAGTTCTGAGCACCCAGCACCCTGAGTACTGAGCACACTGAGTACTGAGCAACCAGCACCCTGAGCACTGAGCACCCAGCACCCCGAGCACTGAGCACCCAGCACCCCGAGCACTGAGCATTGAGCACCCTGAGCACTGAGGACCCAGCACCCCGAGCACTGAGCACCCAGCACCCTGAGTACTGAGCACCCAGCACCCTGAGCACTGAGGACCCAGCACCCCGAGCACTGAGCACCCAGCACGCTGAGTACTGAGCACTGAGCACCCAGCACCCTGAGTACTGATCACCCAGCACCCTGAGTACTGAGCACCCAGCACCCCGAGCACTGAGCACTGAGCAACCTGAGTACTGAGCACTGAGCACCCTTAGTACAGAGCACCGAGCACCCTGACTGAGCACTGAGCACCCTGAGGACTGAGCACCCAGCACCCTGAGCAATGAGCATCCAGCATCCTGAGCACTGAGCACTGAGCACACAGCACCCTGAGTACTGAGCACCCTGAGTACTGAGCACCCAGCACCCCTAGCCCTGAGCACCCAGCACCCTGAGAACTTAGCACCCAGCAAATGAGCACTGAGCACCCAGCACCCTGAGTACTGAGCACCGAGCACCCTGAGTACTGAGCACCCAGCACCCTGAGTACTGAGCACCCAGCACCCTGAGTACTGAGCACCCAGCACCCTGAGTACTGAGCACCAAGCACCCTTAGTACTGAGCACCGAGCACCCCGAGTACTGAGCACCCAGCACCCAGAGCACTGAGCACCCAGCACCCTGAGCACTGAGCACCCAGCACCCTGAGTCCTGAGTACTGAGCACCCTGAGTACTGAGCACCCAGCATCCTGAGCCTTGAGCACCCAGCACCCTGAGTACTGAGCACCGAGCACCCCAGGCACTGAGCTCCCAGCACCCTGAGTACTGAGCACCCAGCACCAAAAGTACTGAGCACCGAGCATCCTGAGCACTGAGCACCGAGAACCCCGAGCACTGAGCACCCAGCACCCTGAGTACTGAGCACCCAGCACCAAGAGTACTGAGCAGCGAGCACCCCGAGCACTGAGCACCCAGCACATTGAGTAATGAGCACCCAGCACCCCGAGTACTGAGCACCCAGCACCAAAAGTACTGAGCACCGAGCATCCTGAGCACTGAGCACCCAGCACCCCGAGAATGAGCACCCAGCACCCTGAGTACTGAGCACCCAGCACCCCGAGCACTGAGAACCCTGAATACTGAGCAGCCAGCACCCTGAGTACTGTGCACTAAGCACCCAGAGCGCTGAGCACCCAGGACCCCGAGCACTGACTACTGAGCACCCAGCACCCTGAGTACTGAGCACCGAGCTCCCCGAGCACTGAGCACCCTGAGTACTGAGCACCCAGCACCCTGAGTACTGAGTACCCAGCACCCTGAGCACTGAGCACCCAGCACCCTGAGTACTGAGCACCCAGCACCCGAGCACTGAGCACCCAGCACCCTGAGTACTGAGCACTCAGCACCCTTAGTACTGAGCAACCTGAGCACTGAGCACCCAGCACCCTGAGTACTGAGCACCGAGCACCCCGAGCACTGAGCACCCAGCGCCCAGAGCACTGAGCACCCAGCACACCGAGCACTGAGCACCCAGCACCCGTAGCACTGAGCACCCAGCACCCCGAGCAATGAGCACCCAGCACGCCGAGAATGAGCACCCAGCACACTGAGTACTGAGAACCGAGCAACCTGAGTACTGAGCACCCAGCACCCTGAGTACTGAGCCCCCAGCACCCTGAGTACTGAGCACCCAGCACCCCGAGCACTGAGCACCCAGCACCCTGAGTACTGAGCACCCAGCACCCTGAGTACTGAGCACCCAGCATCCTGAGCAATGAGCACCCTGAGTACTGAGCACCCAGCACCCTGAGTACTGAGCACCGAGCACCCAGAGCACTGAGCACCCAGCACCGCGAGCACTGAGCACATAGCACCCCGAGCACTGAGCACCCAGCACCCTGAGTACTGAGCACCCAGCACCCTGAGTACTGAGCACCTCGAGCACTGAGCACCCAGCACCCTGAGTACTGAGCACGGAGCACCCCGAGCACTGAGCACCCAGCACCGTGAGCACTGGGCACATAGCACCCCGAGCACTGAGCACCCAGCACCCTGAGTACTGAGCACCCAGCACCCTGAGTACTGAGCACCCAGCACCCTGAGCACTGAGTACCCAGCACCCTGAGCACTGAGCACCCAGCACCCTGAGCACTGAGCACACAGCACCCTGAGCACTGAGCACTCAGCACCCTGAGTACTGAGCACTGAGCACCCAGCACCCTGAGTACTGAGCTCCGAGCACCCCGAGCACTGAGCATCCGGAGCACTGAGCACCCAACACCCTGAGCACTGAGCACCCAGCACCCTGAGTACTGAGCTCCGAGCACCCCGAGCACTGAGCACCCAGCACCCCGAGCACTGAGTACTGAGCACCCAGCACCCTGAGTACTGAGCACCGAGCTCCCCAAGCACTGAGCACCCAGCACCCTGAGCAATGAGCACCCAGCACCCTGAGCACTGAGCACCCAGCACCCTGAGTACTGAGAACTGAGCACCCTGAGTACTGAGCCCCCAGCACCCCGAGCACTGAGCACAAAGCATCCC
This sequence comes from Microtus oregoni, assembly GCF_018167655.1. Taxonomy (NCBI): domain Eukaryota; kingdom Metazoa; phylum Chordata; class Mammalia; order Rodentia; family Cricetidae; genus Microtus; species Microtus oregoni. Next base: position 5,220,669 of record NW_024544028.1, on the reverse strand, counting down.
GAGCACTGAGCACCCAGCACCCCAAGAATGAGCACCCAGCACCCTGAGTACTGAGCACCCAGCACCCTGAGCACCGAGCACCCAGGACCCCGAGCACTGAGTACTGAGCACCCAGCACCCTGAGTACTGAGAACCGAGCTCCCCGAGCACTGAGCACCCAGCACCCTGAGCACTGAGCACCCAGCACCCTGAGCACTGAGCACCCAGCACCCTGAGTACTGAGCACCCACCACGCTGAGTACTGAGCACCCAGCACCCTGAGCACTGAGCACCCAACACCCTGAGTACTGAGCACTGAGCACCCAGCACCCCGAGCCCTGAGCACCCAGGACCCTGAGCACTGAGCACCGAGCACCCCGAGCACTGAGCACCCAGCACCCTGAGCACTCAGCACCCACCACCCCGATCACTGAGCACCCAGCACCCAGAGCACTGAGCACCCAGCACCCTGAGAACTGAGCACCCAGCACCCAGAGAACTGAGCACCCAGCACACTGAGCACTGAGCACCCAGCACCCTGAGTACTGAGCACGCAGCACCCTGAATACTGAGCACCCAGACCCCGAGCACTGAGCACCCAGCACCCCTAGCACTGTGCACCCAGCACCCTGAGTACTGAGCACCCAGCACCCTGAGCACTGAGCACCCTGCAGCCCGAGCACTGAGCACCCAGCAAACTGAGCACTGAGTACTGAGCTCCCAGCACCCTGAGCACTGAGCACCCAGAACCCTGAGCACTGAGCACCCAGCACCCTGAGTACTGAGCACCCAGCACCCCAAGCACTGAGCACCCAGCACCCTGAGTACTGAGCATCAAGCACGCTGAGCACTGAGCACCCAGCACCCTGAGCACTGAGCACCCAGCACCCCGAGTACTGAGCACCCAGCACCCTGAGTACTGAGCACCCAGCACGGTGAGTACTGAGCACACAGCACTTTGAGCACTGAGCACCCAGCACCCTGAGCACTGAGCACCCAGCACCCTGAGTACTGAGCATCAAGCACGCTGAGCACTGAGCACCTAGCACCCTGAGCACTGAGCACCCAGCACCCTGAGCAATGAGCACTCAGCACCCTGAGTACTGAGCACCGAGCACCCCGAGCACTGAGCACCGGGTACCCCGAGCACTGAGCACCCAGCATACTGAGTACTGAGCACCCAGCACCCTGAGTACTGAGCACCCAGCACGCTGAGTACTGAGCACCCAGCACCCTGAGCACTGAGCACCCAACACCCTGAGTACTGAGCACTGAGCACCCAGCACCCCAAGCACTGAGCACCCAGCACCCTGAGTACTGAGTACTGAGCACCCTGAGTACTGAGCACCCAGCACCCTGAGTACTGAGCACCGAGCTCCCCGAGAACTGAGCACCCAGCACCCTGAGCACTGAGCACCCAGCACCCTGAGCAATGAGCACTCAGCACCCTGAGTACTGAGCACCGAGCACCCCGAGCACTGAGCACCGGGTACCCCGAGCATTGAGCACCCAGCACCCTGAGTACTGAGCACCCAGCACCCTGAGTACTGAGCACTGAGCACTGAGCACCCTGAGCACTGAGCACCCAGCACCCTGAGCAATGAGCATCCAGCATCCTGAGCACTGAGTACTGAGCACCCAGCACCCTGAGCACTGAGCACCCAGCACCCTGAGTACTGAGAACCCAGCACCCCAAACACTGAGCACCGAGCACCCTGAGAACTGAGCACCGAGCACCCTGAGTACTGAGCACTCAGCACCATGAGTACTGAGCCCTGTGCACCCAGAGTACTGAGCAACCTGAGTACTGAGCACCCAGCACCCCGAGAATGAGCACCCAGCACCATGAGTACTGAGCACCGAGCACCCTGAGCACTGAGCACCCAGCACCCTGAGTACTGAGCACCAAGCACCCTGAGTACTGAGCACCAAGCACCCTGAGTACTGAGCACCCAGCACCCTGAGTTCTGAGCACCCAGCACCCTGAGCACTGAGCACACTGAGTACTGAGCAACCAGCACCCTGAGCACTGAGCACCCAGCACCCCGAGCACTGAGCACCCAGCACCCCGAGCACTGAGCATTGAGCACCCTGAGCACTGAGGACCCAGCACCCCGAGCACTGAGCACCCAGCACCCTGAGTACTGAGCACCCAGCACCCTGAGCACTGAGGACCCAGCACCCCGAGCACTGAGCACCCAGCACGCTGAGTACTGAGCACTGAGCACCCAGCACCCTGAGTACTGAGCACCCAGCACCCTGAGTACTGAGCACCCAGCACCCTGAGTACTGAGCACCCAGCACCCCGAGCACTGAGCACTGAGCAACCTGAGTACTGAGCACTGAGCACCCAGCACCCTGAGTACTGAGCACCCAGCACCCTGAGCACTGAGCACCCAGCACCCTGAGTACTGAGCACCCAACGTACAGAGCACCGAGCACCCTGAGCACTGAGCACCCAGCACCCTAAGTACTGAGCACCCAGCACCCTGAGTACTGAGCACCCCGAGTACTGAGCACCCAGCACCCCGAGCACTGAGCACCCAGCACCCTGAGTACTGAGAACAGATCACCCTGAGCACTGAGCACCCAGCACCCCGAGTACGGAGCACCCAGCACCCCGAGTACTGAGCACCGACCACCCCGACCACTGAGCACCCAGCACCCTGAGTACTGAGCACCCAACGTACTGAGCACCGAGCACACCGAGCACTGAGCACCCAGCACCCTGAGTACTGAGCACCGAGCACCCTGAGCACTGAGCACCCAGCACCCTGAGTACTGAGCACCGAGCACCCCGAGCACTGAGCACCCAGCGCCCAGAGCACTGAGCACCCAGCACACCGAGCACTGAGCACCCAGCACCCGTAGCACTGAGCACCCAGCACCCCGAGCAATGAGCACCCAGCACCCTGAGTACTGAGCACCCAGCACCACGAGTCCTGTGCACCCAGAAACCTGAGCACCGAACACCCAGCACCCCGAGCACTGACCACCCAGCACCCTGAGCACTGAGCACCCAGCACCCTGAGTACTGAGCACTGAACACCCCGAGTACTGAGCACCCAGCACCCCGAGCAGTGAGCACCGAGCACCGCGAGCACTGAGCACCCAGCACCCCGAGCACTGAGCACCCAGAACACTGAGCACTGAGCACCCAGCACCCCGAGCACTGAGCACCCAGCACCCGGAGCACTGAGCACCCAGCACCCCGAGCACTGAGCACCCAGCACCCTGAGCACTGAGCACCCAGCACCCTGAGTACTCAGCACCCAGCACCCTGAGCACTGAGCAACCAGCACCCTGAGTACTGAGCACCCTGCACCCCAAGCATTGAGCACTTTGAGTACTGAGCACCCAGCACCCCAAGCACTGAGCACACTGAGTACTGAGCAACCAGCACCCTGATTAATGAGCACCCAGCACCCCGAGCACTGAGCACCCAGCACCCTGAGTACTGAGCACCGAGCACCCTGAGTACTGAGCACCCAGCACCCTGAGTACTGAGCACCCAGCGTACTGAGCACCCAGCACCCTGATAATTGAGCACCCAGCACCCCGAGCACTGAACACCCAGCACCCTGAGTACTGAGCACCGAGCACCCTGAGTACTGAGCACCCAGCACCCAGAGCACTGAGCACCCAGCACCCTGAGTACTGAGCACCGAGCACCCCGAGTACTGAGCACCCAGCACCCCGAGCACTGAGCACCCAGCACCCCGAGCACTGAGCACCCAGCACCCCGAGCACTCAACACCCAGCACCCCGAGCACTGAGCACCCAGCACACCAAGCACTGAGCACCCAGCAACCCCAAGCACCGAGCACCATGAGTACTAAGCACCGAGCACCCTGAGCACTGAGCACCCAGCACCCTGAGCATTGAGCACCCAGCACCCTGAGTACTGAGCACCCAGCACCCCGAGCACTGAGCACCCAGCACACTGAGTACTGAGCACCCAGCACCCTGAGCACTGAGCACCGAGTACCCTGAGCACTGAGCACCCAGCACCCTGAGGACTGAGTACCCAGCACCCCGAGCACTGAGCACCCAGCACCCTGAGCACTGAGCACCCTGAGTACTGAGCACTGAGCACCCTGAGTACTGAGCACTGAGCACCCTGAGTACTGAGCACCCAGCACCCTGAGTACTGAGCACCCAGCAACCTGAGCACTGAGCACCGAGCACCCTGAGCACTGAGCACCCAGCACCCTGAGCACTGAGCACCCAGCACCCTGAGCACTGAGCACCCAGCACCCTGAGTACTGAGCACCCTGAGTACTGAGCACACAGCACCCTGTGCACTGAGCACCCAGCACCCCGAGCACTGAGCACCCAGCACCCTGAGCACTGAGCACCCTGAGTACTGAGCACTGAGCACCCTGAGTAATGAGCACTGAGCACCCTGAGTACTGAGCACCCAGCACCCTGAGTACTGAGCACCCAGCACACTGAGCAATGAGCACCCTGAGTACTGAGCACCCAGCACCCGGAGTACTGAGCACCGAGCACCCTGAGTACTCAGCACCGAGCACCCTGAGTACTGAGCACCCAATACCCTGAGCACTGAAGACACAGCACCCTGAGTACTGAGCACCCCGAGCACTGACCACCCAGCACCCTGAGCACTGAGGGCCCATCACCCTGAGTACTGAGCACCCAGCACACTGAGCACTGAGCACCCAGCACCCTGAGTACTGAGCACCCAGCACCCTGAGCACTGAGCACCCAGGACCCTGAGTACTGAGCATCCAGCACCCCGAGCACTGAGCACCCAGCACCCTGAGTACTGAAGACTGAGCACCCAGCACCCGGAGTTCTGAGCACTGAGCACCCAGCACCCTGAGCACTGAGCACCCTGAGTACTGAGCACCCAGAGCACTGAGCACTGAGCACACTGAGTACTGAGCACCGAGCACCCTGAGTACTGAGCACCCAGCACTCTGAGCACTGAGCACAATGCAAGCTGAGTACTGAGCACCCTGAGTACTGAGCACCGAGGACCCTGAGCACCCAGTACCCTGAGTACTGAGCACCGAGCACCCCGAGTACTGAGCACAAAGCAGCCTGAGCACTGAGCATCCAGCACCCCGAGCACTGAGCACCCAGCACCTTGAGTACTGAGCACCGAGCACCCCGAGCACTGAGCACCCAGCACCCTGAGTACTGAGCACCCAGCACCCCGAGCACTGAGCACTGAGCAGCCTGAGCACGGAGCACCTAACACCCCGTGAACTGAGCACCCAGCACCCTGAATACTGAGCACCCAGCACCCTGAGTACTGAGCACTCAGCACCCTGAGTACTGAGCACCGAGCACCCCGAGCACTGAGCACCCAGCACCCTGAGCACTGAGCACCCTGAGGACTGAGCACCCAGCACCAAGAGTACTGAGCAGCGAGCACCCCGAGCACTGAGCACCCAGCACCCTGAGTACTGAGCACCCAGCATCCTGAGTACTGAGCACAGATAACCCTGAGCACTGAGCATCCAGCACCCCGAGCACTGAGCACCCAGCACCCCGAGTACTGAGCACCCTGAGTACTGAGCACCCAGCACCCCGAGCACTGAGCACCCAGCACCCTGAGTACTGAGCACCCTGAGTGCTGAGCACCCAGCACCCTGAGTACTGAGCACCCAGCACCCTGAGTACTTAGCACCCAGCACCTGAGCACTGAGCACCCAGCACCCTGAGTACTGAGCACCGAGCACCCTGAGTGCTGAGCACCCAGCACCCTGAGAACTGAGCACCGAGCACCCCGAGCACTGAGCACCCAGCACCCTGAGCACTGAGCACCCAGCACCCTGAGTACTGAGCACACAGCACCCTGAGCACTGAGCACCCAGCACCCTGAGTACTGAGCACCCAGCACCCTGAGTCCTGAGCACCCAGCACCCTGAGTACTGAGCACCCAGCACCCTGAGTACTGAGCACCCAGCACCCTGAGTACTGAGAACCGAGCACCCCGAGCACTGAGCACCCAGCACCCTGAGTACTGAGCACCCAGCACCCTGAGTCCTGAGCACCCAGCACCCTGAGTACTGAGCACCCAGCACCCTGATTACTGAGCACCCAGCACCCTGAGTACTGAGCACCGAGCACCCTGAGTACAGAGCACCCAGCACCCTGAGCACTCAGGACCCAGCACCCCGAGCACTGAGCACCCAGCACCCTGCGTACTGAGCACCCAGCACCCTGAGTACTGAGCACCCTGAGTACTGAGCACCGATCACCCTGAGCACTGAGCACCCAGCACCCTGAGTACTGAGCACCCAACGTACTGAGCACCGAGCACACAGAGCACTGAGCACCCAGCACCCTGAGTACTGAGCACCGAGCACCCTGAGCACTGAGCACCCAGCACCCTGAGTACTGAGCACCGAGCACCCCGAGCACTGAGCACCCAGCGCCCAGAGCACTGAGCACCCAGCACACTGAGCACTGAGCACCCAGCACCCGTAGCACTGAGCACCCAGCACCCCGAGCAATGAGAACCCAGCACCCTGAGTACTGAGCACACAGCACCCCGAGTCCTGAGCACCCAGAAACCTGAGCACCGAGCACCCAGCACCCCGAGCACTGAGCACCCAGCACCCTGAGCACTGAGCACCCAGCACCCTGAGTACTGAGCACTGAACACCCCGAGTACTGAGCACCCAGCACCCCGAGTACTGAGCACCCAGAACCCTGAGCACTGAGCACCCAGCACCCCGAGCACTGAGCACCCAGCACCCCGAGCACTGAGCACCCAGCACCCTGAGTACTCAGCACCCAGCACCCTGAGCACTGAGCACCCAGCACCCTGAGTACTGAGCACCCTGAGTACTGAGCACACAGCACCCTGTGCACTGAGCACCCAGCACCCCGAGCACTGAGCTCCCAGCACCCAGAGCACTGAGCACCCTGAGTACTGAGCACTGAGCACCCTGAGTACTGAGCACTGAGCACCCTGAGTACTGAGCACCCAGCAACCTGAGTACTGAGCACCCAGCACCCCGAGTACTGAGCACCAAGCACCCTGAGTACTGAGCACCCAACGTACTGAGCACCGAGCACCCTGAGCACTGAGCACCCAGCACCCTGAGTACTGAGCACCCAGCACCCTGAGCAATGAGCACCCTGAGTACTGAGCACCCAGCACCCTGAGCACTGAGCACCGAGCACCCCGAGCACTGAGCACCCAGCACCCGGAGTACTGAGCACCCAGCACCCTGAGTACTCAGCACCGAGCACCCTGAGTACTGATCACCCAGTACCCTGAGCACTGAACACACAGCACCCTGAGTACTGAGCACCCCGAGCACTGACCACCCAGCAGCCCTGAGCACTGAGGACCTAGCACCCTGAGTACTGAGCACCCAGCACCCTGAGCACTGAGCACCCAGCACCCTGAGTACTGAGCACCCAGCACCCTGAGCACTGAGCACCCAGGACCCTGAGTACTGAGCATCCAGCACCCCGAGCACTGAGCCCCCAGCACCCTGTGTACTGAGGACTGAGCACCCAGCACCCCGAGCACCGAGCACTGAGTACCCAGCACCCCGAGCACTGAGCACCCAGCACCCTGAGCACTGAGCACCCTGAGTACTGAGCACCCAGAGCACTGAGCACTGAGCACCCTGAGTACTGTGCACCGAGCACCCTGAGTACTGAGCCCCCAGCACTCTGAGCACTGAGCACAAAGCAAGCTGAGTACTGAGCACCCTGAGTACTGAGCACCGAGGACCCTGAGCACCCAGTACCCTGAGTACTTAGCACCGAGCACCCCGAGTACTGAGCACCCAGCACCCTGAGCACTGAGCACCCAGCACCCCGAGCACTGAGCACCGAGCACCGCGAGCACTGAGCACCCAGCACCCTGAGTACTGAGCACCCAGAACCCTGAGCACTGAGCAACCAGCACCCCGAGCACTGAGCACCCAGCACCCCGAGCACTGAGCACCCAGCACCCTGAGTACTCAGCGCCCAGCACCCTGAGCACTGAGCAACCTGCACCCTGAGTACTGAGCACCCTGCACCCCAAGCACTGAGCACCCTGAGTACTGAGCACCCAGCACTCCAAGCACTGAGCACCCTGAGTACTGAGCACCCAGCACCCTGATTAATGAGCACCCAGCACCCCGAGCACTGAGCACCCAGCACCCTGAGTACTGAGCACCGAGGACCCTGAGTACTGAGCACCCAGCACCCTGAGTACTGAGCACCCAGCGTACTGAGCACCCAGCACCCTGATTAATGAGCACCCAGCACCCTGAGCACTGAACACCCAGCACCCTGAGTACTGAGCACCGAGCACCCTGAGTACTGAGCACCCAGCACCCTGAGCACTGAGCACCCAGCACCCTGAGTACTGAGCACCGAGCACCCTGAGTACTGAGCACCCAGCACCCCGAGCACTGAGCACCCAGCACCCCGAGCACTGAGCACCCAGCACACTGAGCACTCAGCACCCAGCACCCCGAGCACTGAGCACCCAGCACACCGAGCACTGAGCACCCAGCACCCCGAGCACCGAGCACCATGAGTACTAAGCACCGAGCACCCTGAGCACTGAGCACCCAGCACCCTGAGCACTGAGCACCCAGCACCCTGAGTACTGAGCACCCAGCACCCCGAGCACTGAGCACCCAGCAACCTGAGTACTGAGCACCCAGCACCCTGAGCACTGAGCACCGAGTACCGTGAGCACTGAGCACCCAGCACCCTGAGGACTGAGTACCCAGCACCCGAGCACTGAACACCCAGCACCTTGAGCACTGAGCACCCTGAGTACTGAGCACGGAGCACCCTGAGTACTGAGCACTGAGCACCCTTAGTACTGAGCACCCAGCACCCTGAGTACTGAGCACCCAGCAACCTGAGCACTGAGCACCGAGCACCCTGAGCACTGAGCACCCAGCACCCTGAGCACTGAGCACCCAGCACCCTGAGCACTGAGTACCCAGCACCCTGAGTACTGAGCACCCTGAGTACTGAGCACACAGCACCCTGTGCACTGAGCACCCAGTACCCCGAGCACTGAGCACCCAGCACCCTGAGCACTGAGCACCCTGAGTACTGAGCACTGAGCACCCTGAGTACTGAGCACTGAGCACCCTGAGTACTGAGCACCCAGCAACCTGAGTACTGAGCACCCAGCACCCTGAGCACTGAGCACCGAGCACCCCGAGCACTGAGCACCCAGCACCCGGAGTACTGAGCACCCAGCACCCTGAGTACTCAGCACCGAGCACCCTGAGTACTGAGCACCCAGTACCCTGAGCACTGAACACACAGCACCCTGAGTACTGAGCACCCCGAGCACTGACCACCCAGCACCCTGAGCACTGAGAACCCAGCACCCTTAGTACTGAGCACCCAGCACCCTGAGCACTGAGCACCCAGCACCCTGAGTACTGAGCACCCAGCACCCTGAGCACTGAGCACCCAGGACCCTGAGTATTGAGCATCCAGCACCCCGAGCACTGAGCACCCAGCACCCTGTGTACTGAGGACTGAGCACCCAGCACCCCGAGCACTGAGCACTGAGTACCCAGCACCCCGAGCACTGAGCACCCAGCACCCTGAGCACTGAGCACCCTGAGTACTGAGCACCCAGAGCACTGAGCACTGAGCACCCTGAGTACTGAGCACCGAGCACCCTGAGTACTGTGCACCCAGCACTCTGAGCACTGAGCACAAAGCAAGCTGAGTACTGAGCACCCTGAGTACTGAGCACCGAGGACCCTGATCACCCAGTACCCTGAGTACTGAGCACCGAGCACCCCGAGTACTGAGCACCCAGCACCCTGAGCACTGAGCACCCAGCACCCCGAGCACTGAGCACCCAGCACCTTGAGTACTGAGCACCGAGCACCCCGAGCACTGAGCACCCAGCACCCTGAGTACTGAGCACCCAGCACCCCGAGCACTGAGCACCCAGCACCCTGAGTACTGAGCACCCAGAACCCTGAGTACTGAGCACTGAGCACCCCGAGCACGGAGCACCCAACACCCCGAGCACTGAGCACCCAGCACCCTGAGTACTGAGCACCCAGCACCCTGAGTACTGAGCACTCAGCACCCTGAGTACTGAGCACTGAGCACCCCGAGCACTGAGCACCCAGCACCCTGAGCACTGAGCACCCTGAGGACTGAGCACCCAGCACCCTGAGTACTGAGCACCCAGCATCCTGAGTACTGAGCACAGATCACCCTGAGCACTGAGCATCCAGCACCCCGAGCACTGAGCACCCAGCACCCCGAGTACTGAGCATCCTGAGTACTGAGCACCCAGCACCCCGAGCACTGAGCACCCAGCACCCTGAGTACTGAGCACCCTGAGTGCTGAGCACCCAGCACCCTGAGTACTGAGCACCCAGCACCCTGAGTACTTAGCACCCAGCACCTGATCACTGAGCACCCAGCACCCTGAGTACTGAGCACCGAGCACCCTGAGTACTGAGCACCCAGCACCCTAAGTACTGAGCACCCAGCACCCCGAGTACTGAGGACCCAGCACCCTGAGCACTTAGCACCCAGCACCCTGAGCACTGAGCACCCAGCACCCGAGAATGAGCACCCAGCACCCTGAGTACTGAGAACCGAGCACCCTGAGTACATAGCACACAGCACGCTGAGCACTGAGCACCCAGCACCCCGAGTACTGAGCACCCAGCACCCCGAGCACTGAGCACCCAGCACCCCGAGAATGAGCACCCAGCACCCTGAGTACTGAGCACCGATCACCCTGAGCACTGAGCACCCAGCACCCTGAGTACTGAGCACCCAACGTACTGAGCACCGAGCACACCGAGCATTGAGCACCCAGCACCCTGAGTACTGAGCACCCAGCACCCTGAATACTGAGCACCCAGCACCCTGAGTACTGTGCACTAAGCACCCAGAGCGCTGAGCACCCAGGACCCCGAGCACTGAGTACTGAGCACCCAGCACCCTGAGTACTGAGCACCGAGCTCCCCGAGCACTGAGCACCCTGATTACTGAGCACCCAGCACCCTGAGTACTGAGCACCCAGCACCCTGAGTACTGAGCACCCAGCACCCCGAGTACAGAGCACCCAGCACCCTGAGCACTGAGCACCCAGCACCCTGAGTACTGAGCTCCCAGCACCCCGAGCCCTGAGCACCCAGCACCCTGAGTACTGAGCACCCTGAGTACTGAGCACCGATCACCCTGAGCACTGAGCACCCAGCACCCTGAGTACTGAGCACCCAACGTACTGAGCACCGAGCACACCGAGCACTGAGCACCCAGCACCCTGAGTACTGAGCACCGAGCACCCTGAGCACTGAGCACCCAGCACCCTGAGTACTGAGCACCCTGAGTACTGAGCACACAGCACCCTGTGCACTGAGCACCCAGCACCCCGAGCACTGAGCACCCAGCACCCTGAGCACTGAGCACCCTGAGTACTGAGCACTGAGCACCCTGAGTACTGAGCACTGAGCACCCTGAGTACTGAGCACCCAGCAACCTGAGTACTGAGCACCCAGCACCCTGAGCAATGAGCACCCTGAGTACTGAGCACCCAGCACCCTGAGCACTGAGCACCGAGCACCCCGAGCACTGAGCACCCAGCACCCGGAGTACTAAGCACCCAGCACCCTGAGTACTCAGCACCGAGCACCCTGAGTACTGAGCACCCAGCACCCTGAGTACTGAGCACCCAGCTCCCTGAGCACTGAGCACCCAGGACCCTGAGTACTGAGCATCCAGCACCCCGAGCACTGAGCACCCAGCAATCTGTGTACTGAGGACTGAGCACCCAGCACCCCGAGCACTGAGCACTGAGTACCCAGCACCCCGAGCACTGAGCACCCAGCACCCTGAGCACTGAGCACCCTGAGTACTGAGCACCCAGAGCACTGAGCACTGAGCACCCTGAGTACTGAGCACCGAGCACCCTGAGTACTGAGCACCCAGCACCCTGAGTACTGAGCACCCAGCATCCTGAGTACTGAGCACAGATCACCCTGAGCACTGAGCATCCAGCACCCCGAGCACTGAGCACCCAGCACCCCGAGTACTGAGCACCCTGAGTACTGAGCACCCAGCACCCCGAGCACTGAGCACCCAGCACCCTGAGTACTGAGCACCCTGAGTGCTGAGCACCCAGCACCCTGAGTACTGAGCACCCAGCACCCTGAGTACTTAGCACCCAGCACCTGAGCACTTAGCACCCAGCACCCTGAGTACTGAGCACCGAGCACCCTGAGTACTGAGCACCCAGCACCCTGAGTACTGAGCACCCAGCACCCCGAGTACTGAGCACCGAGCACCCCGAGTACTGAGGACCCAGCACCCTGAGCACTTAGCACCCAGCACCCTGAGCACTGAGCACCCAGCACCCGAGAATGAGCACCCAGCACCCTGAGTACTGAGAACTGAGCACCCTGAGTTCATAGCACACAGCACGCTGAGCACTGAGCACCCAGCACCCCGAGTACTGAGCACCCAGCACCCGAGCACTGAGCACCCAGCACCCCGAGAATGAGCACCCAGCACCCTGAGTACTGAGCACCCAGCACCCTGTGTACTGAGCACCCAGCACCCCGAGCACTGAGCACCCTGAATACTGAGCACACAGCACCCTGAGTACTGTGCACTAAGCACCCAGAGCGCTGAGCACCCAGGACCCCGAGCACTGAGCACCCTGAGGACTGAGCACCCAGCACCAAGAGTACTGAGCAGCGAGCACCCCGAGCACTGAGCACCCAGCACCCTGAGTACTGAGCACCCAGCATCCTGAGTACTGAGCACAGATAACCCTGAGCACTGAGCATCCAGCACCCCGAGCACTGAGCACCCAGCACCCCGAGTACTGAGCACCCTGAGTACTGAGCACCCAGCACCCCGAGCACTGAGCACCCAGCACCCTGAGTACTGAGCACCCTGAGTGCTGAGCACCCAGCACCCTGAGTACTGAGCACCCAGCACCCTGAGTACTTAGCACCCAGCACCTGAGCACTGAGCACCCAGCACCCTGAGTACTGAGCACCGAGCACCCTGAGTGCTGAGCACCCAGCACCCTGAGAACTGAGCACCGAGCACCCCGAGCACTGAGCACCCAGCACCCTGAGCACTGAGCACCCAGCACCCTGAGTACTGAGCACACAGCACCCTGAGCACTGAGCACCCAGCACCCTGAGTACTGAGCACCCAGCACCCTGAGTCCTGAGCACCCAGCACCCTGAGTACTGAGCACCCAGCACCCTGAGTACTGAGCACCCAGCACCCTGAGTACTGAGAACCGAGCACCCCGAGCACTGAGCACCCAGCACCCTGAGTACTGAGCACCCAGCACCAAAAGTACTGAGCACCAAGCATCCTGAGCACTGTGCACCGAGCACCCCGAGCACTGAGCACCCAGCACCCTGAGTACTGAGCACCCAGCACCAAGAGTACTGAGCAGCGAGCACCCCGAGCACTGAGCACCCAGCACCCTGAGTAATGAGCACCCAGCACCCCGAGTACTGAGCACCCAGCACCGTGTGTACTGAGCACCCAGCACCCTGAGTACTGAGCACCCAACACCCTGAGCACTGAGCACAAAGCACGCTGAGTACTGAGCACCCTGAGTACTGAGCACCGAGGACCCTGAGCACTTAGCACCCAGCACCCTGAGCACTGAGCACCCAGCACCCGAGAATGAGCACCCAGCACCCTGAGTACTGAGAACCGAGCACCCTGAGTACATAGCACACAGCACGCTGAGCACTGAGCACCCAGCACCCCGAGTACTGAGCACCCATCACCCCGAGCACTGAGCACCCAGCACCCCGAGAATGAGCACCCAGCACCCTGAGTACTGAGCACCCAGCACCCTGTGTACTGAGCACCCAGCACCCCGAGCACTGAGCACCCTGAATACTGAGCACCCAGCACCCTGAGTACTGTGCACTAAGCACCCAGAGCGCTGAGCACCCAGGACCCCGAGCACTGAGTACTGAGCACCCAGCACCCTGAGTACTGAGCACCGAGCTCCCCGAGCACTGAGCACCCTGATTACTGAGCACCCAGCACACTGATTACTGAGCACCCAGCACCCTGAGTACTGAGCACCCAGCACCCCGAGTACAGAGCACCCAGCACCCTGAGCACTCAGGACCCAGCACCCCGAGCACTGAGCACCCAGCACCCTGAGTACTGAGCACCCAGCACCCTGAGTACTGAGCACCCTGAGTACTGAGCACCGATCACCCTGAGCACTGAGCACCCAGCACCCTGAGTACTGAGCACCCAACGTACTGAGCACCGAGCACACAGAGCACTGAGCACCCAGCACCCTGAGTACTGAGCACCGAGCACCCTGAGCACTGAGCACCCAGCACCCTGAGTACTGAGCACCGAGCACCCCGAGCACTGAGCACCCAGCGCCCAGAGCACTGAGCACCCAGCACACTGAGCACTGAGCACCCAGCACCCGTAGCACTGAGCACCCAGCACCCCGAGCAATGAGCACCCAGCACCCTGAGTACTGAGCACACAGCACCCCGAGTCCTGAGCACCCAGAAAACTGAGCACCGAGCACCCAGCACCCCGAGCACTGAGCACCCAGCACCCTGAGCACTGAGCACCCAGCACCCTGAGTACTGAGCACTGAACACCCCGAGTACTGAGCACCCAGCACCCCGAGTACTGAGCACCCAGAACCCTGAGCACTGAGCACCCAGCACCCCGAGCACTGAGCACCCAGCACCCCGAGCACTGAGCACCCAGCACCCTGAGTACTCAGCACCCAGCACCCTGAGCACTTTGCACCCAGCACCCTGAGTACTGAGCACCCTGAGTACTGAGCACACAGCACCCTGTGCACTGAGCACCCAGCACCCCGAGCACTGAGCTCCCAGCACCCTGAGCACTGAGCACCCTGAGTACTGAGCACTGAGCACCCTGAGTACTGAGCACTGAGCACCCTGAGTACTGAGCACCCAGCAACCTGAGTACTGAGCACCCAGCACCCTGAGAAATGAGCACCCTGAGTACTGAGCACCCAGCACCCTGAGCACTGAGCACCGAGCACCCCGAGCACTGAGCACCCAGCACCCGGAGTACTGAGCACCCAGCACCCTGAGTACTCAGCACCGAGCACCCTGAGTACTGAGCACCCAGTACCCTGAGCACTGAACACACAGCACCCTGAGTACTGAGCACCCCGAGCACTGACCACCCAGCAGCCCTGAGCACTGAGGACCCAGCACCCTGAGTACTGAGCACCCAGCACCCTGAGCACTGAGCACCCAGCACCCTGAGTACTGAGCACCCAGCACCCTGAGCACTGAGCACCCAGGACCCTGAGTACTGAGCATCCAGCACCCCGAGCACTGAGCCCCCAGCACCCTGTGTACTGAGGACTGAGCACCCAGCACCCTGAGCACCGAGCACTGAGTACCCAGCACCCCGAGCACTGAGCACCCAGCACCATGAGCACTGAGCACCCTGAGTACTGAGCACCCAGCACTCTGAGCACTGAGCACAAAGCAAGCTGAGTACTGAGCACCCTGAGTACTGAGCACCGAGGACCCTGAGCACCCAGTACCCTGAGTACTTAGCACCGAGCACCCCGAGTACTGAGCACCCAGCACCCTGAGCACTGAGCACCCAGCACCCCGAGCACTGAGCACCGAGCACCGCGAGCACTGAGCACCCAGCACCCTGAGTACTGAGCACCCAGAACCCTGAGCACTGAGCAACCAGCACCCCGAGCACTGAGCACCCAGCACCCCGAGCACTGAGCACCCAGCACCCTGAGTACTCAGCGCCCAGCACCCTGAGCACTGAGCAACCAGCACCCTGAGTACTGAGCACCCTGCACCCCAAGCACTGAGCACCCTGAGTACTGAGCACCCAGCACCCCAAGCACTGAGCACCCTGAGTACTGAGCACCCAGCACCCTGATTAATGAGCACCCAGCACCCCGAGCACTGAGCACCCAGCACGCTGAGTACTGAGCACCGAGCACCCTGAGTTCTGAGCACCCAGCACCCTGAGTACTGAGCACCCAGCGTACTGAGCACCCAGCACCCTGATTAATGAGCACCCAGCACCCCGAGCACTGAACACCCAGCACCCTGAGTACTGATCACCGAGCACCCTGAGTACTGAGCACCCAGCACCCTGAGCACTGAGCACCCAGCACCCTGAGTACTGAGCACCGAGCACCCTGAGTACTGAGCACCCAGCACCCCGAGCACTGAGCACCCAGCACCCCGAGCACTGAGCACCCAGCACACTGAGCACTCAGCACCCAGCACCCCGAGCACTGAGCACCCAGCACACCGAGCACTGAGCACCCAGCACCCCGAGCACCGAGCACCATGAGTACTAAGCACCGAGCACCCTGAGCACTGAGCACCCAGCACCCTGAGCACTGAGCACCCAGCACCCTGAGTACTGAGCACCCAGCACCCCGAGCACTGAGCACCCAGCAACCTGAGTACTGAGCACCCAGCACCCTGAGCACTGAGCACCGAGTACCGTGAGCACTGAGCACCCAGCACCCTGAGGACTGAGTACCCAGCACCCGAGCACTGAACACCCAGCACCTTGAGCACTGAGCACCCTGAGTACTGAGCACGGAGCACCCTGAGTACTGAGCACTGAGCACCCTTAGTACTGAGCACCCAGCACCCTGAGTACTGAGCACCCAGCAACCTGAGCACTGAGCACCGAGCACCCTGAGCACTGACTACCCAGCACCCTGAGCACTGAGCACCCAGCACCCTGAGCACTGAGTACCCAGCACCCTGAGTACTGAGCACCCTGAGTACTGAGCACACAGCACCCTGTGCACTGAGCACCCAGTACCCCGAGCACTGAGCACCCAGCACCCTGAGCACTGAGCACCCTGAGTACTGAGCACTGAGCACCCTGAGTACTGAGCACTGAGCAACCTGAGTACTGAGCACCCAGCAACCTGAGTACTGAGCACCCAGCACCCTGAGCACTGAGCACCGAGCACCCCGAGCACTGAGCACCCAGCACCCGGAGTACTGAGCACCCAGCACCCTGAGTACTCAGCACCGAGCACCCTGAGTACTGAGCACCCAGTACCCTGAGCACTGAACACACAGCACCCTGAGTACTGAGCACCCCGAGCACTGACCACCCAGCACCCTGAGCACTGAGGACCCAGCACCCTTAGTACTGAGCACCCAGCACCCTGAGCACTGAGCACCCAGCACGCTGAGTACTGAGCACCCAGCACCCTGAGCACTGAGCACCCAGGACCCTGAGTATTGAGCATCCAGCACCCCGAGCACTGAGCACCCAGCACCCTGTGTACTGAGGACTGAGCACCCAGCACCCCGAGCACTGAGCACTGAGTACCCAGCACCCCGAGCACTGAGCACCCAGCACCCTGAGCACTGAGCACCCTGAGTACTGAGCACCCAGAGCACTGAGCACTGAGCACCCTGAGTACTGAGCACCGAGCACCCTGAGTACTGTGCACCCAGCACTCTGAGCACTGAGCACAAAGCAAGCTGAGTACTGAGCACCCTGAGTACTGAGCACCGAGGACCCTGAGCACCCAGTACCCTGAGTACTGAGCACCGAGCACCCCGAGTACTGAGCACCCAGCACCCTGAGCACTGAGCACCCAGCACCCCGAGCACTGAGCACCCAGCACCTTGAGTACTGAGCACCGAGCACCCCGAGCACTGAGCACCCAGCACCCTGAGTACTGAGCACCCAGCACACCGAGCACTGAGCACCCAGCACCCTGAGTACTGAGCACCCAGAACCCTGAGTACTGAGCAATGAGCACCCCGAGCACGGAGCACCCAACACCCCGAGCACTGAGCACCCAGCACCCTGAGTACTGAGCACCCACCACCCTGAGTACTGAGCACTCAGCACCCTGAGTACTGAGCACTGAGCACCCCGAGCACTGAGCACCCAGCACCCTGAGCACTGAGCACCCTGAGGACTGAGCACCCAGCACCCTGAGTACTGAGCACCCAGCATCCTGAGTACTGAGCACAGATCACCCTGAGCACTGAGCATCCAGCACCCCGAGCACTGAGCACCCAGCACCCCGAGTACTGAGCATCCTGAGTACTGAGCACCCAGCACCCCGAGCACTGAGCACCCAGCACCCTGAGTACTGAGCACCCTGAGTGCTGAGCACCCAGCACCCTGAGTACTGAGCACCCAGCACCCTGAGTACTTAGCACCCAGCACCTGATCACTGAGCACCCAGCACCCTGAGTACTGAGCACTGAGCACCCTGAGTACTGAGCACCCAGCACCCTGAGTACTGAGCACCCAGCACCCCGAGTACTGAGGACCCAGCACCCTGAGCACTTAGCACCCAGCACCCTGAGCACTGAGCACCCAGCACCCGAGAATGAGCACCCAGCACCCTGAGTACTGAGAACCGAGCACCCTGAGTACATAGCACACAGCACGCTGAGCACTGAGCACCCAGCACCCCGAGTACTGAGCACCCAGCACCCCGAGCACTGAGCACCCAGCACCCCGAGAATGAGCACCCAGCACCCTGAGTACTGAGCACCCAGCACCCTGTGTACTGAGCACCCAGCACACTGAGAACTGAGCACCCTGAATACTGAGCACCCAGCACCCTGAGTACTGTGCACTAAGCACCCAGAGCGCTGAGCACCCAGGACCCCGAGCACTGAGTACTGAGCACCCAGCACCCTGAGTACTGAGCACCGAGCTCCCCGAGCACTGAGCACCCTGATTACTGAGCACCCAGCACCCTGAGTACTGAGCACCCAGCACCCTGAGTACTGAGCACCCAGCACCCCGAGTACAGAGCACCCAGCACCCTGAGCACTCAGCACCCAGCACCCCGAGCACTGAGCACCCAGCACCCTTAGTACTGAGCTCCCAGCACCCCGAGCCCTGAGCACCCAGCACCCTGAGTACTGAGCACCCTGAGTACTGAGCACCGATCACCCTGAGCACTGAGCACCCAGCACCCTGAGTACTGAGCACCCAACGTACTGAGCACCGAGCACACCGAGCACTGAGCACCCAGCACCCTGAGTACTGAGCACCGAGCACCCTGAGCACTGAGCACCCAGCACCCTGAGTACTGAGCACCCTGAGTACTGAGCACACAGCACCCTGTGCACTGAGCACCCAGCACCCCGAGCACTGAGCACCCAGCACCCTGAGCACTGAGCACCCTGAGTACTGAGCACCCAGCAACCTGAGTACTGAGCACCCAGCACCCTGAGCAATGAGCACCCTGAGTACTGAGCACCCAGCACCCTGAGCACTGAGCACCGAGCACCCCGAGCACTGAGCACCCAGCACCCGGAGTACTGAGCACCCAGCACCCTGAGTACTCAGCACCGAGGACCCTGAGTACTGAGCACCCAGCACCCTGAGTACTGAGCACCCAGCTCCCTGAGCACTGAGCACCCAGGAACCTGAGTATTGAGCATCCAGCACCCCGAGCACTGAGCACCCAGCAATCTGTGTACTGAGGACTGAGCACCCAGCACCCCGAGCACTGAGCACTGAGTACCCAGCACCCCGAGCACTGAGCACCCAGCACCCTGAGCACTGAGCACCCTGAGTACTGAGCACCCAGAGCACTGAGCACTGAGCACCCTGAGTACTGAGCACCGAGCACCCTGAGTACTGAGCACCCAGCACCCTGAGTACTGAGCACCCAGCATCCTGAGTACTGAGCACAGATCACCCTGAGCACTGAGCATCCAGCACCCCGAGCACTGAGCACCCAGCACCCCGAGTACTGAGCACCCTGAGTACTGAGCACCCAGCACCCCGAGCACTGAGCACCCAGCACCCTGAGTACTGAGCACCCTGAGTGCTGAGCACCCAGCACCCTGAGTACTGAGCACCCAGCACCCTGAGTACTTAGCACCCAGCACCTGAGCACTGAGCACCCAGCACCCTGAGTACTGAGCACCGAGCACCCTGAGTACTGAGCACCCAGCACCCTGAGTACTGAGCACCCAGCACCCCGAGTACTGAGCACCGAGCACCCCGAGTACTGAGGACCCAGCACCCTGAGCACTTAGCACCCAGCACCCTGAGCACTGAGCACCCAGCACCCGAGAATGAGCACCCAGCACCCTGAGTACTGAGAACTGAGCACCCTGAGTACATAGCACACAGCACGCTGAGCACTGAGCACCCAGCACCCTGTGTACTGAGCACCCAGCACCCCGAGGACTGAGCACCCTGAATACTGAGCACCCAGCACCCTGAGTACTGTGCACTAAGCACCCAGAGCGCTGAGCACCCAGGACCCCGAGCACTGAGTACTGAGCACCCAGCACCCTGAGTACTGAGCACCGAGCTCCCCGAGCACTGAGCACCCTGATTACTGAGCACCCAGCACCCTGAGTACTGAGCACCCAGCACCCTGAGTACTGAGCACCGAGCACCCCGAGTACAGAGCACCCAGCACCCTGAGCACTCAGCACCCAGCACCCCGAGCACTGAGCACCCAGCACCCTGAGTACTGAGCTCCCAGCACCCCGAGCCCTGAGCACCCAGCACCCTGAGTACTGAGCACCCTGAGTACAGAGCACCGATCACCCTGAGCACTGAGCACCCAGCACCCTGAGTACTGAGCACCCAACGTACTGAGCACCGAGCACACCGAGCACTGAGCACCCCGCACCCTGAGTACTGAGCACCGAGCACCCTGAGCACTGAGCACCCAGCACCCTGAGTACTGAGCACCGAGCACCCCGAGCACTGAGCACCCAGCGCCCAGAGCACTGAGCACCCAGCACACCGAGCACTGAGCACCCAGCACCCGTAGCACTGAGCACCCAGCACCCCGAGCAATGAGCACCCAGCTCCCTGAGTACTGAGCACCCAGCACCCCGAGTCCTGAGCACCCAGAAACCTGAGCACCGAGCACCCAGCACCCCGAGCACTGAGCACCCAGCACCCTGAGCACTGAGCACCCAGCACCCTGAGTACTGAGCACTGAACACCCCGAGTACTGAGCACCCAGCACCCCGAGCACTGAGCACCGAGCACCGCGAGCACTGAGCACCCAGCACCCCGAGTACTGAGCACCCAGAACCCTGAGCACTGAGCACCCAGCACCCCGAGCACTGAGCACCCAGCACCCCGAGCACTGAGCACCCAGCACCCTGAGTACTCAGCACCCAGCACAATGAGCATTGAGGAACCAGCACCCTGAGTACTGAGCACCCTGCACCCCAAGCACTGAGCACCCTGAGTACTGAGCACCCAGCACCCCAAGCACTGAGCACCCTGAGTAATGAGCACCCAGCACCCTGATTAATGAGCACCCAGCACCCCGAGCACTGAGCACCCAGCACCCTGAGTACTGAGCACCGAGCACCCTGAGTAATGAGCACCCAGCACCCTGAGCACTGAGCACCCAGCACCCTGAGTACTGAGCACCGAGCAACCCGAGTACTGAGCACCCAGGACCCCGAGCACTGAGCACCCAGCACCCCGAGCACTGAGCACCCAGCACACTGAGCACTCAGCAACCAGCACCCCGAGCACTGAGCACCCAGCACACCGAGCACTGAGCACCCAGCACCCCGAGCACCGAGCACCATGAGTACTAAGCACCGAGCACCCTGAGCACTGAGCACCCAGCACCCTGAGCACTGAGCACCCAGCACCCTGAGTACTGAGCACCCAGCACCCCGAGCACTGAGCACCCAGCACCCTGAGTACTGAGCACCCAGCACCCTGAGCACTGAGCACCGAGTACCATGAGCACTGAGCACCCAGCACCCTGAGGACTGAGTACCCAGCACCCGGAGCACTGAGCACCCAGCACCTTGAGCACTGAGCACCCTGAGTACTGAGCACTGAGCACCCTGAGTACTGAGCACTGAGCACCCTGAGTACTGAGCACCCAGCACCCTGAGTACTGAGCACCCAGCAACCTGAGCACTGAGCACCGAGCACCCTGAGCACTGAGCACCCAGCACCCTGAGCACTGAGCACCCAGCACCCTGAGCACTGAGCACCCAGCACCCTGAGTACTGAGCACCCTGAGTACTGAGCACACAGCACCCTGTGCACTGAGCACCCAGCACCCCGAGCACTGAGCACCCAGCACCCTGAGCACTGAGCACCCTGAGTACTGAGCACTGAGCACCCTGAGTACTGAGCACTGAGCACCCTGAGTACTGAGCACCCAGCACCCTGAGTACTGAGCACCCAGCACCCTGAGCAATGAGCACCCTGAGTACTGAGCACCCAACACCCTGAGCACTGAGCACCCAGCACCCTGAGTACTGAGCACCCAGCACCCTGAGCACTGAGCACCCAGGACCCTGAGTACTGAGCATCCAGCACCCCGAGCACTGAGCACCCAGCACCCTGTGTACTGAGGACTGAGCACCCAGCACTCCGAGCACTGAGCACTGAGTACCCAGCACCCCGAGCACTGAGCACCCAGCACCCTGAGCACTGAGCACCCTGAGTATTGAGCACCCAGAGCACTGAGCACTGAGCACCCTGAATACTGAGCACCGAGCAACCTGAGTACTGAGCACCCAGCACTCTGAGCACTGAGCACAAAGCAAGCTGAGTACTGAGCACCCTGAGTGCTGAGCACCGAGGACCCTTAGCACCCAGTACCCTGAGTACTGAGCACCGAGCACCCCGAGTACTGAGCACCCAGCACCCCGAGCACTGAGCACCCAGCACCCCGAGCACTGAGCACCCAGCACCTTGAGTACTGAGCACCGAGCACCCCGAGCACTGAGCACCCAGCACCCTGAGTACTGAGCACCCAGCACCCCGAGCACTGAGCACCCAGCACCCTGAGTACTGAGCACCCAGAACCCTGAGTACTGAGCACTGAGCACCCTGAGCACGGAGCACCCAACACCCCGATCACTGAGCACCCAGCACCCTGAGTACTGAGCACCCAGCACCCTGAGTACTGAGCACTCAGCACCCTGAGTACTGAGCACCGAGCACCCCGAGCACTGAGCACCCAGCACCCTGAGCACTGAGCACCCTGAGGACTGAGCACCCAGCAACCTGAGTACTGAGCACCCAGCACCCTGAGTACTGAGCACCCAGCATCCTGAGTACTGAGCACAGATCACCCTGAGCACTGAGCATCCAGCACCCCGAGCACTGAGCACCCAGCACCCCGAGTACTGAGCACCCTGAGTACTGAGCACCCAGCACCCCGAGCACTGAGCACCCAGCACCCTGAGTACTGAGCACAGATCACCCTGAGCACTGAGCATCCAGCACCCCGAGCACTGAGCACCCAGCACCCCGAGTACTGAGCACCCTGAGTGCTGAGCACCCAGCACCCTGAGTACTGAGCACCCAGCACCCTGAGTACTTAGCACCCAGCACCTGAGCACTGAGCACCCAGCACCCTGAGCACTGAGCACCCAGCACCCTGAGCACTGAGCACCCAGCACCCTGAGTACTGAGCACCCAGCACGCTGAGTACTGAGCACCCAGCACCCTGAGCACTGAGCACCCAACACCCTGAGTACTGAGCACTGAGCACCCAGCACCCCGAGCACTGAGCACCCAGCACCCTGTGTACTGAGCACTGAGCACCCTGAGTACTAAGCACCCAGCACCCTGAGTACTGAGCACCCAGGACCCTGAGCACTGAGCACCGAGCACCCCGAGCACTGAGCACAGAGCACCCTGAGCACTCAGCACCCATCACCCCGATCACTGAGCACCCAGCACCCAGAGCACTGAGCACCCAGCACCCTGAGCACTGAGCACCCAGCACCCAGAGAACTGAGAACCCAGACCCCGAGCACTGAGCACCCAGCACCCCTGAGCACTGAGCACCCAGCACCCTGAGTACTGAGCACCCAGCACCCTGAGTACTGAGCACCCAGACCCCGAGCACTGAGCACCCAGCACCCCTAGCACTGTGCACCCAGCACCCTGAGTACTGAGCACCCAGCACCCTGAGTACTGAGCACCCAGCACCCTGAGCACTGAGCACCCTGCAGCCCGAGCACTGAGCACCCAGCAAACTGAGCACTGATTACTGAGCTCCCAGCACCCTGAGCACTGAGCACCCAGAACCCTGAGCACTGAGCACCCAGCACCCCAAGCACTGAGCACCCTGAGTACTGAGCACCCAGCACCCTGATTAATGAGCACCCAGCACCCCGAGCACTGAGCACCCAGCACCCTGAGTACTGAGCACCGAGCACCCTGAGTACTGAGCACCCAGCACCCTGAGTACTGAGCACCCAGCGTACTGAGCACCCAGCACCCTGATTAATGAGCACCCAGCACCCCGAGCACTGAACACCCAGCACCCTGAGTACTGAGCACCGAGCACCCTGAGTAATGAGCACCCAGCACCCTGAGCACTGAGCACCCAGCACCCTGAGTACTGAGCACCGAGCAACCCGAGTACTGAGCACCCAGCACCCCGAGCACTGAGCACCCAGCACCCCGAGCACTGAGCACCCAGCACACTGAGCACTCAGCACCCAGCACCCCGAGCACTGAGCACCCAGCACACCGAGCACTGAGCACCCAGCACCCCGAGCACCGAGCACCATGAGTACTAAGCACCGAGCACCCTGAGCACTGAGCACCCAGCACCCTGAGCACTGAGCACCCAGCACCCTGAGTACTGAGCACCCAGCACCCCGAGCACTGAGCACCCAGCACCCTGAGTACTGAGCACCCAGCACCCTGAGCACTGAGCACCGAGTACCATGAGCACTGAGCACCCAGCACCCTGAGGACTGAGTACCCAGCACACGGAGCACTGAGCACCCAGCACCTTGAGCACTGAGCACCCTGAGTACTGAGCACTGAGCACCCTGAGTACTGAGCACTGAGCACCCTGAGTACTGAGCACCCAGCACCCTGAGTACTGAGCACCCAGCAACCTGAGCACTGAGCACCGAGCACCCTGAGCACTGAGCACCCAGCACCCTGAGCACTGAGTACCCAGCACCCTGAGCACTGAGCACCCAGCACCCTGAGTACTGAGCACCCTGAGTACTGAGCACACAGCACCCTGTGCACTGAGCACCCAGCACCCCGAGCACTGAGCACCCAGCACCCTGAGCACTGAGCACCCTGAGTACTGAGCACTGACCACCCTGAGTACTGAGCACTGAGCACCCTGAGTACTGAGCACCCAGCATCCTGAGTACTGAGCACCCAGCACCCTGAGCAATGAGCACCCTGAGTACTGAGCACCCAGCACCCTGAGCACTGAGCAGCGAGCACCCCGAGCACTGAGCACCCAGCACCCGGAGTACTGAGCACCCAGCACCCTGAGTACTCAGCACTGAGCACCCTGAGTACTGAGCACCCAGTACCCTGAGCACTGAACACACAGCACCCTGAGTACTGAGCACCCCGAGCACTGACCACCCAGCACCCTGAGCACTGAGGACCCAGCACCCTGAGTACTGAGCACCCAGCACCCTGAGCACTGAGCACCCAGCACCCTGAGTACTGAGCACCCAGCACCCTGAGCACTGAGCACCCAGGACCCTGAGTACTGAGCATCCAGCACCCCGAGCACTGAGCACCCAGCACCCTGTGTACTGAGGACTGAGCACCCAGCACCCCAAGCACTGAGCACTGAGTACCCAGCACCCCGAGCACTGAGCACCCAGCACCCTGAGCACTGAGCACCCTGAGTACTGAGCACCCAGAGCACTGAGCACTGAGCACCCTGAGTACTGAGCACCGAGCAACCTGAGTACTGAGCACCCAGCACTCTGAGCACTGAGCACAAAGCAAGCTGAGTACTGAGCACCCTGAGTGCTGAGCACCGAGGACCCTGAGCACCCAGTACCCTGAGTACTGAGCACCGAGCACCCGGAGTACTGAGCACCCAGCACCCCGAGCACTGAGCACCCAGCACCCCGAGCACTGAGCACCCAGCACCTTGAGTACTGAGCACCGAGCACCCCGAGCACTGAGCACCCAGCACACTGAGTACTGAGCACCCAGCACCCCGAGCACTGAGCACCCAGCACCCTGAGTACTGAGCACCCAGAACCCTGAGTACTGAGCAATGAGCACCCTGAGCACGGAGCACCCAACACCCCGAGCACTGAGCACCCAGCACCCTGAGTACTGAGCACCCAGCACCCTGAGTACTGAGCACTCAGCACCCTGAGTACTGAGCACCGAGCACCCCGAGCACTGAGCACCCAGCACCCTGAGCACTGAGCACCCTGAGGACTGAGCACCCAGCACCCTGAGTACTGAGAACCCAGCACCCTGAGTACTGAGCACCCAGCATCCTGAGTACTGAGCACAGATCACCCTGAGCACTGAGCATCCAGCACCCCGAGCACTGAGCACCCAGCACCCCGAGTACTGAGCACCCTGAGTACTGAGCACCCAGCACCCCGAGCACTGAGCACCCAGCACCCTGAGTACTGAGCACCCTGAGTGCTGAGCACCCAGCACCCTGAGTACTGAGCACCCAGCACACTGAGTACTTAGCACCCAGCACCTGAGCACTGAGCACCCAGCACCCTGAGCACTGAGCACCCAGCACCCTGAGTACTGAGCACCCAGCACGCTGAGTACTGAGCACCCAGCACCCTGAGCACTGAGCACCCAACACCCTGAGTACTGAGCACTGAGCACCCAGCACCCCGAGCACTGAGCACCCAGCACCCTGTGTACTGAGCACTGAGCACCCTGAGTACTAAGCACCCAGCACCCTGAGTACTGAGCACCCAGGACCCTGAGCACTGAGCACCGAGCACCCCGAGCACTGAGCACCCAGCACCCTGAGCACTCAGCACCCATCACCCCGATCACTGAGCACCCAGCACCCAGAGCACTGAGCACCCAGCACCCTGAGCACTGAGCACCCAGCACCCAGAGAACTGAGCACCCAGACCCCGAGCACTGAGCACCCAGCACCCCTGAGCACTGAGCACCCAGCACCCTGAGTACTGAGCACCCAGCACCCTGAGTACTGAGCACCCAGACCCCGAGCACTGAGCACCCAGCACCCCTAGCACTGTGCACCCAGCACCCTGAGTACTGAGCACCCAGCACCCTGAGTACTGAGCACCCAGCACCCTGAGCACTGAGCACCCTGCAGCCCGAGCACTGAGCACCCAGCAAACTGAGCACTGAGTACTGAGCTCCCAGCACCCTGAGCACTGAGCACCCAGAACCCTGAGCACTGAGCACCCAGCACCCTGAGTACTGAGCACCCAGCACCCCAAGCACTGAGCACCGAGCACCCTGAGTACTGAGCACCCAGCAGGCTGAGCACTGAGCACCCAGCACCCCGAGTACTGAGCACCCAGCACCCTGAGTACTGAGCACCCAGCACCCTGAGTACTGAGCACCCAGCACTTTGAGCACTGAGAACCCAGCACCCTGAGCACTGAGCACCCAGCACCCTGAGTACTGAGCATCAAGCACGCTGAGCACTGAGCACCTAGCACCCTGAGCACTGAGCACCCAGCACCCTGAGCAATGAGCACTCAGCACCCTGAGTACTGAGCACCGAGCACCCCGAGCACTGAGCACCGGGTACCCCGAGCACTGAGCACCCAGCACACTGAGTACTGAGCACCCAGCACCCTGAGTACTGAGCACTGAGCACTGAACACCCTGAGCACTGAGCACCCAGCACACTGAGCAATGAGCACCCAGCATCCTGAGCACTGAGTACTGAGCACCCAGCATCCTGAGAACTGAGCAGCCAGCACCATGAGCACTGAGCACACAGCACCCTGAGTACTGAGCACCCAGCACCCCATACACTGAGCACCGAGCACCCTGAGAACTGAGCACCAAGCACCCTGAGTACTGAGCACCCAGCACCATGAGTACTGAGCCCCGGGTACCCAGAGTACTGAGCAACCTGAGTACTGAGCACCCAGCACCCCGAGAATGAGCACCCAGCACCATGAGTACTGAGCACCGAGCACCCTGAGCACTGAGCACCCAGCACCCTGAGTACTGAGCACCAAGCACCCTGAGTACTGAGCTCCCAGCACCGTGAGTACTGAGCACCCAGCACCCTGAGTTCTGAGCACCCAGCACCCTGAGAACTGAGCACACTGAGTACTGAGCAACCAGCACCCTGAGCAAGGAGCACCCAGCACCCCGAGCACTGAGCACCCAGCACCCCGAGCACTGAGCACTGAGCACCCTGAGCACTGAAGACCCAGCACCCCGAGCACTGAGCACCCAGCACGCTGAGTACTGAGCACTGAGCACCCAGCACCCTGAGTACTGAGCACCCAGCACCCTGAGAACTGAGCACCGAGCACCCCGAGCACTGAGCACTGAGCAGCCTGAGTACTGAGCACTGAGCACCCTTAGTACTGAGCACCGAGCACCCTGAGTACTGAGCACCCAGCACCCTGAGCACTGAGCACCCAGCACCCTTAGTTCTGAGCACTGAGCACGCTGAGCACTGAGCACCCAACACCCTGAGCACTGAGCACACAGCAGCCTGAGTACTGAGCACCCAGCACCCTGAGTACTGAGCACTCAGCACCCTGAGTACTGAGCACCGAGCACCCCGAGCACTGAGCACCCAGCACCCTGAGCACTGAGCACCCTGAGGACTGAGCACCCAGCACCCTGAGTACTGAGCACCCAGCACCCTGAGTACTGAGCACCCAGCATCCTGAGTACTGAGCACCGATCACCCTGAGGACTGAGCATCCAGGACCCCGAGCACTGAGCACACAGCACCCGGAGTACTGAGCACCCTGAGTGCTGAGCACCCAGCACCCTGAGTACTGAGCACCCAGAACCCTGAGCACTGAGCACCCAGCACACTGAGTACTGAGCACCCAGCACCCTGAGTACTTAGCACCCAGCACCTGAGCACTGAGCACCCAGCACACTGATTACTGAGCACCGAGCACCCTGAGTACTGAGCACCCAGCACCCTGAGTACTGAGCACCCAGCACCCTGAGTACTGAGCACCGAGCACCCAGAGTACTGAGCAGCCTGCACCCTGAGCACTGAGCACCCAGCACCCCGAGCACTGAGCACCCAGCACCCTGAGTACAGAGCACCGAGCACCCCGAGCACTGAGCACCCAGCATCCTGAGCACTGAGCACCCAGCACCCTGAGTAATGAGCACCAAGCACCCTGAGTACTGAGCACACAGCACCCTGCGTACTGAGCACCCAGCACCCGGAATACTGAGCACCCAGCACCCTGAGTACTGAGCACCCAGCACCCTGAGTACTGAACACCCAGCACCCTGATTACTGAGCACCCAGCACCCTGAGTACTGAGCACCGAGCACCCCGAGTACTGAGCACCCAGCACCCCGAGCACTGAGCACCCAGCTCCCTGAGCACTGAGCACACAGCACCCCATGCACTGAGCACCCAGCACCCTGAGTACTGAGTACTGAGCACCCTGAGTACTGAGCACCCAGCACCCTGAGTTCTGAGCACCGAGCTCCCCGAGCACTGAGCACCCAGCACCCTGAGCACTGAGCACCCAGCACCCTGAGCACTGAGCACTCAGCACCCTGAGTACTGAGCACCTAGCACCCCGAGCACTGAGCACCGGGTACCCCGAGCATTGAGCACCCAGCACCCTGAGTACTGAGCACCCAGCACCCTGTGTACTGAGCACTGAGCACCCTGAGCACTGAGCACCCAGCACCCTGAGCAATGAGCATCCAGCATCCTGAGCACTGAGTACTGAGCACCCAGCACCCTGAGCACTGAGCAGCCAGCAGCCTGAGCACTGAGCACCCAGCACCCTGAGTACTGAGCACCCAGCACCCCAAACACTGAGCACCGAGCACCCTGAGAACTGAGCACCGAGCACCCTGAGTACTGATCACCCAGCACCATGAGTACTGAGCCCCGTGCACCCAGAGTACTGAGCAACCTGAGTACTGAGCACCCAGCACCCCGAGAATGATCACCCAGCACCATGAGTACTGAGCACCGAGCACCCTGAGCACTGAGCACCCAGCACCCTGAGTACTGAGCACCAAGCACCCTGAGTACTGAGCACCCAGCACCCTGAGTACTGAGCACCCAGCACCCTGAGTTCTGAGCACCCAGCACCCTGAGCACTGGGCACACTGAGTACTGAGCAACCAGCACCCTGAGCACTGAGCACCCAGCACCCCGAGCACTGAGCACCCAGCACCCCGAGCACTGAGCATTGAGCACCCTGAGCACTGAGGACCCAGCACCCCGAGCACTGAGCACCCAGCACACTGAGTACTGAGCACCCAGCACCCTGAGCACTGAGGACCCAGCACCCCGAGCACTGAGCACCCAGCACGCTGAGGACTGAGCACTGAGCACCCAGCACCCTGAGTCCTGAGCACCCAGCACCCTGAGTACTGAGCACCCAGCACCCCGAGCACTGAGCACTGAGCAACCTGAGTACTGAGCACTGAGCACCCTTAGTACTGAGCATCGAGCACCCTGACTGAGCACTGAGCACCCTGAGGACTGAGCACCCAGCACCCTGAGTACTGAGCACCCAGCATCCTGAGTACTGAGCACCGATCACCCTGAGCACTGAGCATCCAGCACCCCGAGCACTGAGCACACAGCACCCTGAGTACTGAGCACCCTGAGTACTGAGCACCCAGCACCCCTAGCACTGAGCACCCAGCACCCTGAGTACTGAGCACCCTGAGTGCTGAGCACCCAGCACCCTGAGTACTGAGCAGCCAGCACCCTGAGCACTGAGCACCCAGCACCCTGATTACTGAGCACCCAGCACCCTGAGAACTTAGCACCCAGCAAATGAGCACTGAGCACCCAGCACCCTGAGTACTGAGCACCGAGCACCCTGAGTACTGAGCACCCAGCACCCTGAGTACTGAGCACCGAGCACCCCGAGTACTGAGCACCCAGCACCCTGAGAACTGAGCACCCAGCACCCCGAGCACTGAGCACCGAGCACCCCGAGCACTGAGCACCCAGCACCCTGAGCACTGAGCACCCAGCACCCTGAGTACTGAGCATCCAGCACCCTGAGTACTGAGCACACAGCACCCTGAGCACTGAGCACCCAGCACCCTGAGTACTGAGCACCCAGCACCCTGAGTACTGAGCACCAAGCACCCTGAGTACTGAGCACCGAGCACCCCGAGCACTGAGCACCCAGCACCCTGAGCACTGAGCACCCAGCACCCTGAGCACTGAGCACACTGAGTACTGAGCAACCAGCACCCTGAGCACTGAGCACCCAGCACCCCGAGCACTGAGCACCCAGCACCCCGAGCACTGAGCATTGAGCACCCTGAGCACTGAGGACCCAGCACCCCGAGCACTGAGCACCCAGCACACTGAGTACTGAGCACCCAGCACCCTGAGCACTGAGGACCCAGCACCCCGAGCACTGAGCACCCAGCACGCTGAGTACTGAGCACTGAGCACCCAGCACCCAGAGTCCTGAGCACCCAGCACCCTGAGTACTGAGCACCCAGCACCCCGAGCACTGAGCACTGAGCAACCTGAGTACTGAGCACTGAGCACCCTTAGTACTGAGCATCGAGCACCCTGACTGAGCACTGAGCACCCTGAGGACTGAGCACCCAGCACCCTGAGTACTGAGCACCCAGCATCCTGAGTACTGAGCACCGATCACCCTGAGCACTGAGCATCCAGCACCCCGAGCACTGAGCACACAGCACCCTGAGTACTGAGCACCCTGAGTACTGAGCACCCAGCACCCCTAGCACTGAGCATCCAGCACCCTGAGTACTGAGCACCCTGAGTGCTGAGCACCCAGCACCCTGAGTACTGAGCAGCCAGCACCCTGAGCACTGAGCACCCAGCACCCTGAGTACTGAGCACCCAGCACCCTGAGAACTTAGCACCCAGCAAATGAGCACTGAGCACCCAGCACCCTGAGTACTGAGCACCGAGCACCCTGAGTACTTAGCACCCAGCACCCTGAGTACTGAGCACCGAGCACCCCGAGTACTGAGCACCCAGCACCCTGAGAACTGAGCACCCAGCACCCCGAGCACTGAGCACCGAGCACCCCGAGCACTGAGCACCCAGCACCCTGAGCACTGAGCACACAGCACCCTGAGTACTGAGCATCCAGCACCCTGAGTACTGAGCACACAGCACCCTGAGCACTGAGCACCCAGCACCCTGAGTACTGAGCACCCAGCACCCTGAGTACTGAGCACCAAGCACCCTGAGTACTGAGCACCGAGCACCCCGAGCACTGAGCACCCAGCACCCTGAGCACTGAGCACCCAGCACCCTGAGTCCTGAGTACTGAGCACCCTGAGTACTGAGCACCCAGCATCCTGAGCACTGAGCACCCAGCACCCTGAGTACTGAGCACCGAGCACCCCAGGCACTGAGCACCCAGCACCCTGAGTACTGAGCACCCAGCACCGAATGTACTGAGCACCGAGCATCCTGAGCACTGAGCACCGAGAACCCCGAGCACTGAGCACCCAGCACCCTGAGTACTGAGCACCCAGCACCAAGAGTACTGAGCAGCGAGCACCCCGAGCACTGAGCACCCAGCACATTGAGTAATGAGCACCCAGCACCCCGAGTACTGAGCACCCAGCACCAAGAGTACTGAGCACCCAGCACCCTGAGTATTGTGCACCAAGCACCCTGAGTACTGAGCACCCAGCACCCCGAGCACTGAGAACCCTGAATACTGAGCACCCAGCACCCTGAGTACTGTGCACTAAGCACCCAGAGCGCTGAGCACCCAGGACCCCGAGCACTGACTACTGAGCACCCAGCACCCTGAGTACTGAGCACCGAGCTCCCCGAGCACTGAGCACCCTGAGTACTGAGCACCCAGCACCCTGAGTACTGAGCACCCAGCACCCTGAGCACTGACCACCCAGCATCCTGAGTACTGAGCACCCAGCACCCGAGCACTGAGCACCCAGCACCCTGAGTACTGAGCACTCAGCACCCTTAGTACTGAGCAACCTGAGCACTGAGCACCCAGCACCCTGAGTACTGAGCACCCTGAGGACTGAGCACCGATCACCCTGAGCACTGAGTACCCAGCACCCTGAGTACTGAGCACCCAGCACCCTGAGCACTGAGCACCCAGCACCCTGAGTACTGAGCAGCGAGCACCCTGAGTACTGAGCACCCAGCACCCTGAGTACTGAGCACCCAGCACCCTGAGTACTGAGCACCGAGCACCCCGAGTACAGGGCACCCAGCACCCTGAGCACTCAGCACCCAGCACCCCGAGCACTGAGCACCCAGCACCCTGTGTACTGAGCTCCCAGCACCCCGAGCCCTGAGCACCCAGCACCCTGAGTACTGAGCACCCTGAGTACTGAGCACCGATCACCCTGAGCACTGAGCACCCAGCACCCTGAGCACTGAGCACCCTGAGTACTGAGCACCGAGCACCCTGAGTACTGAGCACCCAGCACCCTGAGTACTGAGCACCCAGCGTACTGAGCACCCAGCACCCTGATTAATGAGCACCCAGCACCCCGAGCACTGAGCACCCAGCATCCCGAGCACCGAGCACCATGAGTACTAAGCACCGAGCACCCTGAGCACTGAGCACCCAGCACCCTGAGTACTGAGCACCCAGCACCCTGAGCACTGAGCACAGAGTACCGTGAGCACTGAGCACCCAGCACCCTGAGGTCTGAGTACCCAGCACCCCGAGCACTGAACACCCAGCACCTTGAGCACTGAGCACCCTGAGTACTGAGCACTGAGCACCCTGAGTACTGAGCACTGAGCACCCTGAGTACTGAGCACCCAGCACCCTGAGTACTGAGCACCCAGCAACCTGAGCACTGAGCACCGAGCACCCTGAGCACTGAGCACCCAGCACCCTGAGCACTGAGCACCCAGCACCCTGAGCACTGAGCACCCTGAGTACTGAGCACTGAGCACCCTGAGTACTGAGCACTGAGCACCCTGAGTACTGAGCACCCAGCAACCTGAGTACTGAGCACCCAGCACCCTGAGCAATGAGCACCCTGAGTACTGAGCACCCAGCACCCTGAGCACTGAGCACCGAGCACCCCGAGCACTGAGCACCCAGCACCCGGAGTACTGAGCACTGAGCACCCTGAGTACTCAGCACCGAGCACCCTGAGTACTGAGCACCCAGTACCCTGAGCACTGAACACACAGCACCCTGAGTACTGAGCACCCCGAGCACTGAGCACCCAGCACCCTGAGCACTGAGGACCCAGCACCCTGAGTACTGAGCACCCAGCACCCTGAGCACTGAGCACAAAGCACCCTGAGTACTGAGCACCCAGCACCCTGAGCACTGAGCACCCAGGACCCTGAGTACTGAGCATCCAGCACCCCGAGCACTGAGCAACCAGCACCCTGTGTACTGAGGACTGAGCACCCAGCACCCCGAGCACTGAGCACTGAGTACCCAGCACCCCGAGCACTGAGCACCCAGCACCCTGAGCACTGAGCACCCTGAGTACTGAGCACCCAGAGCACTGAGCACTGAGCACCCTGAGTACTGAGCACCGAGCACCCTGAGTACTGAGCACCCAGCACTCTGAGCACTGAGCACAAAGCAAGCTGAGTACTGAGCACCCTGAGTACTGAGCACCGAGGACACTGAGCACCCAGTACCCTGAGTACTGAGCACCGAGCACCCCGAGTACTGAGCACCCAGCACCCTGAGCACTGAGCACCCAGCACCCCGAGCACTGAGCACCGAGCACCGCGAGCACTGAGCACCCAGCACCCCGAGTACTGAGCACCCAGAACCCTGAGCACTGAGCACCCAGCACCCCGAGCACTGAGCACCCAGCACCCCGAGCACTGAGCACCCAGCACCCTGAGTACTCAGCACCTAGCACCCTGAGCACTGAGCAACCAGCACCCTGAGTACTGAGCACCCTGCACCCCAAGCACTGAGCACCCTGAGTACTGAGCACCCAGCACCCCAAGCACTGAGCACCCTGAGTACTGAGCACCCAGCACCCTGATTAATGAGCACCCAGCACCCCGAGCACTGAGCACCCAGCACCCTGAGTACTGAGCACCGAGCACCCTGAGTACTGAGCACCCAGCACCCTGAGTACTGAGCACCCAGCGTACTGAGCACCCAGCACCCTGATTAATGAGCACCCAGCACCCCGAGCACTGAACACCCAGCACCCTGAGTACTGAGCACCCAGCGTACTGAGCACCCAGCACCCTGATTAATGAGCACCCAGCACCCCGAGCACTGAGCACCCAGCACCCTGAGTACTGAGCACCGAGCACCCTGAGTACTGAGCACCCAGCACCCCGAGCACTGAGCACCCAGCACACTGAGCACTCAGCACCCAGCACCCCGAGCACTGAGCACCCAGCACACCGAGCACTGAGCACCCAGCACCCCGAGCACCGAGCACCATGAGTACTAAGCACCGAGCACCCTGAGCACTGAGCACCCAGCACCCTGAGCACTGAGCACCCAGCACCCTGAGTACTGAGCACCCAGCACCCCGAGCACTGAGCACCCAGCACCCTGAGTACTGAGCACCCAGCACCCTGAGGACTGAGAACCCAGCACCCCGAGCACTGAACACCCAGCACCTTGAGCACTGAGCACCCTGAGTACTGAGCACGGAGCACCCTGAGTACTGAGCACTGAGCACCCTGAGTACTGAGCACCCAGCTCCCTGAGTACTGAGCACCCAGCAACCTGAGCACTGAGCACCGAGCACCCTGAGCACTGAGCACCCAGCACCGAGAGCACTGAGCACCCAGCACCCTGAGCACTGAGCACCCAGCACCCTGAGTACTGAGCACCCTGAGTACTGAGCACACAGCACCCTGTGCACTGAGCACCCAGCACCCCGAGCACTGAGCACCCAGCACCCTGAGCACTGAGCACCCTGAGTACTGAGCACTGAGCACCCTGAGTACTGAGCACCCAGCAACCTGAGTACTGAGCACCCAGCAACCTGAGTACTGAGCACCCAGCAGCCTGAGCAATGAGCACCCTGAGTACTGAGCACCCAGCACCCTGAGCACTGAGCACCGAGCACCCCGAGCACTGAGCACCCAGCACCCGGAGTACTGAGCACCCAGCACCCTGAGTACTCAGCACCGAGCACCCTGAGTACTGAGCACCCAGTACCCTGAGCACTGAACACACAGCACATTGAGTACTGAGCACCCCGAGCACTGAACACCCAGCACCCTGAGCACTGAGGACCCAGCACCCTGAGTACTGAGCACCCAGCACCCTGAGCACTGAGCACCCAGCACCCTGAGTACTGAGCACCCAGCACCCTGAGCACTGAGCACCCAGGACCCTGAGTACTGAGCATCCAGCACCCCGAGCACTGAGCACCCAGCACCCTGTGTACTGAGGACTGAGCACCCAGCACCCCGAGCACTGAGCACTGAGTACCCAGCACCCCGAGCACTGAGCACCCAGCACGCTGAGCACTGAGCACCATGAGTACTGAGCACCCAGAGCACTGAGCACTGAGCACCCTGAGTACTGAGCACCGAGCACCCTGAGTACTGAGCACCCAGCACTCTGAGCACTGAGCACAAAGCAAGCTGAGTACTGAGCACCCTGAGTACTGAGCACCGAGGACCCTGAGCACCCAGTACCCTGAGTACTGAGCACCGAGCACCCCGAGTACTGAGCACCCAGCACCCTGAGCACTGAGCACCCAGCACCCCGAGCACTGAGCACCCAGCACCTTGAGTACTGAACACCGAGCACCCCGAGCACTGAGCACCCAGCACCCTGAGTACTGAGCACCCAGCACCCCGAGCACTGAGCACCCAGCACCCTGAGTACTGAGCACCCAGCACCCTGAGTACTGAGCACTCAGCACCCTGAGTACTGAGCACCGAGCACCCCGAGCACTGAGCACCCAGCACCCTGAGCACTGAGCACCCTGAGGACTGAGCACCCAGCACCCTGAGTACTGAGCACCCAGCACCCTGAGTACTGAGCACCCAGCATCCTGAGTACTGAGCACAGATCACCCTGAGCACTGAGCATCCAGCACCCCGAGCACTGAGCACCCAGCACCCCGAGTACTGAGCACCCTGAGTACTGAGCACCCAGCACCCCGAGCACTGAGCACCCAGCACACTGAGTACTGAGCACCCTGAGTGCTGAGCACCCAGCACCCTGAGTACTGAGCACCCAGCACCCTGAGTACTTAGCACCCAGCACCTGAGCACTGAGCACCCAGCACCCTGAGTACTGAGCACCGAGCACCCTGAGTACTGAGCACCCAGCACCCTGAGTACTGAGCACCCAGCACCCCGAGTACTGAGCACCGAGCACCCCGAGTACTGAGGACCCAGCACCCTGAGCACTTAGCACCCAGCACCCTGAGCACTGAGCACCCAGCACCCGAGAATGAGCACCCAGCACCCTGAGTACTGAGAACCGAGCACCCTGAGTACATAGCACACAGCACGCTGAGCACTGAGCACCCAGCACCCCGAGTACTGAGCACCCAGCAACCGAGCACTGAGCACCCAGCACCCCGAGAATGAGCACCCAGCACCCTGATTACTGAGCACCCAGCACCCTGTGTACTGAGCACCCAGCACCCCGAGCACTGAGCACCCTGAATACTGAGCACCCAGCACCCTGAGTACTCTGCACTAAGCACCCAGAGCGCTGAGCACCCAGGACAACGAGCACTGAGTACTGAGCACCCAGCACCCTGAGTACTGAGCACCGAGCTCCCCGAGCACTGAGCACCCTGATTACTGAGCACCCAGCACCCTGAGTACTGAGCACCCAGCACCCTGAGTACTGAGCACCGAGCACCCCGAGTACAGAGCACCCAGCACCCTGAGCACTCAGCACCCAGCACCCTGAGCACTGAGCACCCAGCACCCTGAGTACTGAGCTCCCAGCACCCCGAGCCCTGAGCACCCAGCACCCTGAGTACTGAGCACCCTGAGTACTGAGCACCGATCACCCTGAGCACTGAGCACCCAGCACCCTGAGTACTGAGCACCCAACGTACTGAGCACCGAGCACACGGAGCACTGAGCACCGAGCACCCTGAGTACTGAGCAACGAGCACCCTGAGCACTGAGCACCCAGCACCCTGAGTACTGAGCACCGAGCACCCCGAGCACTGAGCACCCAGCGCCCAGAGCACTGAGCACCCAGCACACTGAGCACTGAGCACCCAGCACCCGTAGCACTGAGCACCCAGCACCCCGAGCAATGAGCACCCAGCACCCTGAGTACTGAGCACCCAGCACCCCGAGTCCTGAGCACCCAGAAACCTGAGCACCGAGCACCCAGCACCCCGAGCACTGAGCACCCAGCACCCTGAGCACTGAGCACCCAGAACCCTGAGCACTGAGCACCCAGCACCCCGAGCACTGAGCACCCAGCACCCCGAGCACTGAGCACCCAGCACCCTGAGTCCTCAGCACCCAGCACCCTGAGCACTGAGGAACCAGCACCCTGAGTACTGAGCACCCTGCACCCCAAGCACTGAGCACCCTGAGTACTGAGCACCCAGCACCCCAAGCACTGAGCACCCTGAGTACTGAGCACCCAGCACCCTGATTAATGAGCACCCAGCACCCCGAGCACTGAGCACCCAGCACCCTGAGTACTGAGCACCGAGCACCCTGAGTACTGAGCACCCAGCACCCTGAGTACTGAGCACCCAGCGTACTGAGCACCCAGCACCCTGATTAATGAGCACCCAGCACCCCGAGCACTGAACACCCAGCACCCTGAGCACTGAGCACCGAGCACCCTGAGCACTGAGCACCCTGCACCCTGTGGACTGAGTACCCAGCACCCCGAGCACTGAGCACCCAGCACCCTGAGCACTGAGCACCCTGAGTACTGAGCACTGAGCACCCTGAGTACTGAGCACTGAGCACCCTGAGTACTGAGCACCCAGCACCCTGAGTACTCAGCACCCATCAAACTGAGCACTGAGCACCGAGCACCCTGAGCACTGAGCACCCAGCACCCTGAGCACTAAGCACCCAGCACCCTGAGCACTGAGCACCCAGCATCCTGAGTACTGATCACCCTGAGTACTGAGCACACAGCACCCTGAGCACTGAGCACCCAGCACCCTGAGCACTGAGCACCCAGCACCCTGAGCACTTAGCACCCTGAGTACTGAGCACCCTGAGTACTGAGCACTGAGCACCCTGAGTACTGAGCACCCAGCACCCTGATTAATGAACACCCAGCACCCTGAGCAATGAGCACCCTGTGTACTGAGCACCCAGCAACCTGAGCACTGAGCACCGAGCACCCCGAGCACTGAGCACCCAGCACCCGGAGTACTGAGCACCCAGCACCCTGAGTACTAAGCACCGAGCACCCTGAGTAATGAGCACCCAGTAACCTGAGCACTGAACACACAGCACCCTGAGTACTGAGCACCCCGAGCACAGAGCACCCAGCACCCTGAGCACTGAGGACCCAGCAACCTGAGTACTGAGCACCCAGCACCCTTAGCACTGAGCACCCAGCACCCTGAGTACTGAGCACCCAGCACCCTGAGCACTGAGCACCCAGCACCCTGAGTACTGAGCATAGAGCACACCGAGCACTGAGCACCCAGCACCCTGAGTACTGAGCACTGAGCACGCAGCACCCCGAGCACTGAGCAATCAGCACCCTGTGTACTGAGCACTGAGTACCCAGCACCCCGAGCACTGAGCACCCAGCACCCTGAGCACTAAGCACCCTGAGTACTGAGCACCCAGCACCCTGAGTACTGAGCACCGAGCACCCCGAGTACTGAGCACCCAGCACCCCGAGCACTGAGCACCCAGCACCCTGAGCACTGAGCACCCAGCACCCCAAGCACTGAGAACCCAGCACCCTGAGTACTGAGTACTGAGCACCCTGAGTACTGAGCACCCAGCACCCTGAGCACTGAGCACCCAGCACCCTGAGTACTGATCACAGAGCATCCCGAGCACTGAGCACCCAGCACCCTGAGTACTGAGCACCCAGCACCAAAAGTAATGAGCACCGAGCATCCTGAGCACTGAGCACCGAGCACCCCGAGCACTGAGCACCCAGCACCCTGAGTACTGAGTATGCAGCACCAAGAGTACTGAGCAGCAAGCACCCCGAGCACTGAGCACCCAGCACCCTGAGTAATGAGCACCTAGCACCCCGAGTACTGAGCACCCAGAACGTGAGTACTGAGCACTCAGCACCCTGTGTACTGAGAACCCAGCACCCTGAGCACTGAGCACAAAGCACGCTGAGTACTGAGCACCCTGAGTACTGAGCACCGAGGACCCTGAGCACTGAGCACCCAGCACCCCGAGCACTGAGCACCCAGCACCCCGAGAATGAGCACCCAGCACCCTGAGTACTGAGAACCGAGCACCCTGAGTACTGAGCACCCAGCACGCTGAGCACTGAGCACCCAGCACCCCGAGTACTGAGCACCCAGCACCCCGAACACTGAGCACCCAGGACCCCGAGAATGAGCACCCAGCACCCTGAGTACTGAGCACCCAGCACCCGCAGTACTGAGCACCCAGCACCCCGAGCACTGAGCACCCTGAATACTGAGCACCCAGCACCCTGAGTACTGTGCACTAAGCACCCAGAGCGCTGAGCACCCAGGACCCTGAGCACTGAGTACTGAGCACCCACCACCCTGAGTACTCAGCACCGAGCTCCCTGAGCACTGAGCACCCAGCACCCTGAGTACTGAGCACCCAGCACCCTGAGTACTGAGCACCCAGCACCTTGAGCACTGAGCACCCTGAGTACTGAGCACGGAGCACCCTGAGTACTGAGCACTGAGCACCCTGAGTACTGAGCACCCAGCTCCCTGAGTACTGAGCACCCAGCAACCTGAGCACTGAGCACCGAGCACCCTGAGCACTGAGCACCCAGCACCGAGAGCACTGAGCACCCAGCACCCTGAGCACTGAGCACCCAGCACCCTGAGTACTGAGCACCCTGAGTACTGAGCACACAGCACCCTGTGCACTGAGCACCCAGCACCCCGAGCACTGAGCACCCAGCACCCTGAGCACTGAGCACCCTGAGTACTGAGCACTGAGCACCCTGAGTACTGAGCACCCAGCAACCTGAGTACTGAGCACCCAGCAACCTGAGTACTGAGCACCCAGCACCCTGAGCAATGAGCACCCTGAGTACTGAG
Organism: Microtus oregoni; assembly: GCF_018167655.1. Lineage (NCBI taxonomy): Eukaryota > Metazoa > Chordata > Mammalia > Rodentia > Cricetidae > Microtus > Microtus oregoni. Next base: position 5,179,629 of record NW_024544028.1, on the reverse strand, counting down.
CACCCAGCACCCTGAGCACTGAGCACCGAGCACCCCGAGCACTGAGCACCCAGCACCCGGAGTACTGAGCACCCAGCACCCTGAGTACTCAGCACCGAGCACCCTGAGTACTGAGCACCCAGTACCCTGAGCACTGAACACACAGCACATTGAGTACTGAGCACCCCGAGCACTGAACACCCAGCACCCTGAGCACTGAGGACCCAGCACCCTGATTACTGAGCACCCAGCACCCTGAGCACTGAGCACCCAGCACCCTGAGTACTGAGCACCCAGCACCCTGAGCACTGAGCACCCAGGACCCTGAGTACTGAGCATCCAGCACCCCGAGCACTGAGCACCCAGCACCCTGTGTACTGAGGACTGAGCACCCAGCACCCCGAGCACTGAGCACTGAGTACCCAGCACCCCGAGCACTGAGCACCCAGCACCCTGAGCACTGAGCACCATGAGTACTGAGCACCCAGAGCACTGAGCACTGAGCACCCTGAGTACTGAGCACCGAGCACCCTGAGTACTGAGCACCCAGCACTCTGAGCACTGAGCACAAAGCAAGCTGAGTACTGAGCACCCTGAGTACTGAGCACCGAGGACCCTGAGCACCCAGTACCCTGAGTACTGAGCACCGAGCACCCCGAGTACTGAGCACCCAGCACCCTGAGCACTGAGCACCCAGCACCCCGAGCACTGAGCACCCAGCACCTTGAGTACTGAACACCGAGCACCCCGAGCACTGAGCACCCAGCACCCTGAGTACTGAGCACCCAGCACCCCGAGCACTGAGCACCCAGCACCCTGAGTACTGAGCACCCAGAACCCTGAGTACTGAGCACTGAGCACCCTGAGCACGGAGCACCCAACACCCCGAGCACTGAGCACCCAGCACCCTGAGTACTGAGCACCCAGCACCCTGAGTACTGAGCACTCAGCACCCTGAGTACTGAGCACCGAGCACCCCGAGCACTGAGCACCCAGCACCCTGAGCACTGAGCACCCTGAGGACTGAGCACCCAGCACCCTGAGTACTGAGCACCCAGCACCCTGAGTACTGAGCACCCAGCATCCTGAGTACTGAGCACAGATCACCCTGAGCACTGAGCATCCAGCACCCCGAGCACTGAGCACCCAGCACCCCGAGTACTGAGCACCCTGAGTACTGAGCACCCAGCACCCCGAGCACTGAGCACCCAGCACACTGAGTACTGAGCACCCTGAGTGCTGAGCACCCAGCACCCTGAGTACTGAGCACCCAGCACCCTGAGTACTTAGCACCCAGCACCTGAGCACTGAGCACCCAGCACCCTGAGTACTGAGCACCGAGCACCCTGAGTACTGAGCACCCAGCACCCTGAGTACTGAGCACCCAGCACCCCGAGTACTGAGCACCGAGCACCCCGAGTACTGAGGACCCAGCACCCTGAGCACTTAGCACCCAGCACCCTGAGCACTGAGCACCCAGCACCCGAGAATGAGCACCCAGCACCCTGAGTACTGAGAACCGAGCACCCTGAGTACATAGCACACAGCACGCTGAGCACTGAGCACCCAGCACCCCGAGTACTGAGCACCCAGCAACCGAGCACTGAGCACCCAGCACCCCGAGAATGAGCACCCAGCACCCTGAGTACTGAGCACGCAGCACCCTGTGTACTGAGCACCCAGCACCCCGAGCACTGAACACCCTGAATACTGAGCACCCAGCACCCTGAGTACTCTGCACTAAGCACCCAGAGCGCTGAGCAACCAGGACCCCGAGCACTGAGTACTGAGCACCCAGCACCCTGAGTACTGAGCACCGAGCTCCCCGAGCACTGAGCACCCTGATTACTGAGCACCCAGCACCCTGAGTACTGAGCACCCAGCACCCTGAGTACTGAGCACCGAGCACCCCGAGTACAGAGCACCCAGCACCCTGAGCACTCAGCACCCAGCACCCTGAGCACTGAGCACCCAGCACCCTGAGTACTGAGCTCCCAGCACCCCGAGCCCTGAGCACCCAGCACCCTGAGTACTGAGCACCCTGAGTACTGAGCACCGATCACCCTGAGCACTGAGCACCCAGCACCCTGAGTACTGAGCAGCCAACGTACTGAGCACCGAGCACACCGAGCACTGAGCACCCAGCACCCTGAGTACTGAGCAACGAGCACCCTGAGCACTGAGCACCCAGCACCCTGAGTACTGAGCACCGAGCACCCCGAGCACTGAGCACCCAGCGCCCAGAGCACTGAGCACCCAGCACACTGAGCACTGAGCACCCAGCACCCGTAGCACTGAGCACCCAGCACCCCGAGCAATGAGCACCCAGCACCCTGAGTACTGAGCACCCAGCACCCCGAGTCCTGAGCACCCAGAAACCTGAGCACCGAGCACCCAGCACCCCGAGCACTGAGCACCCAGCACCCTGAGCACTGAGCACCCAGAACCCTGAGCACTGAGCACCCAGCACCCCGAGCACTGAGCACCCAGCACCCCGAGCACTGAGCACCCAGCACCCTGAGTCCTCAGCACCCAGCACCCTGAGCACTGAGGAACCAGCACCCTGAGTACTGAGCACCCTGCACCCCAAGCACTGAGCACCCTGAGTACTGAGCACCCAGCACCCCAAGCACTGAGCACCCTGAGTACTGAGCACCCAGCACCCTGATTAATGAGCACCCAGCACCCCGAGCACTGAGCACCCAGCACCCTGAGTACTGAGCACCGAGCACCCTGAGTACTGAGCACCCAGCACCCTGAGTACTGAGCACCCAGCGTACTGAGCACCCAGCACACTGATTAATGAGCACCCAGCACCCCGAGCACTGAACACCCAGCACCCTGAGCACTGAGCACCGAGCACCCTGAGCACTGAGCACCCTGCACCCTGTGGACTGAGTACCCAGCACCCCGAGCACTGAGCACCCAGCACCCTGAGCACTGAGCACCCTGAGTACTGAGCACTGAGCACCCTGAGTACTGAGCACTGAGCACCCTGAGTACTGAGCACCCAGCACCCTGAGTACTCAGCACCCATCAACCTGAGCACTGAGCACCGAGCACCCTGAGCACTGAGCACCCAGCACCCTTAGCACTAAGCACCCAGCACCCTGAGCACTGAGCAACCAGCACCCTGAGTACTGATCACCCTGAGTACTGAGCACACAGCACCCTGAGCACTGAGCACCCAGCACCCTGAGCACTGAGCACCCAGCACCCTGAGCACTGAGCACCCTGAGTACTGAGCACCCTGAGTACTGAGCACTGAGCACCCTGAGTACTGAGCACCCAGCACCCTGATTAATGAACACCCAGCACCCTGATCAATGAGCACCCTGTGTACTGAGCACCCAGCACCCTGAGCACTGAGCACCGAGCACCCCGAGCACTGAGCACCCAGCACCCGGAGTACTGAGCACCCAGCACCCTGAGTACTAAGCACCGAGCACCCTGAGTAATGAGCACCCAGTAACCTGAGCACTGAACACACAGCACCCTGAGTACTGAGCACCCCGAGCACAGAGCACCCAGCACCCTGAGCACTGAGGACCCAGCAACCTGAGTACTGAGCACCCAGCACCCTTAGCACTGAGCACCCAGCACCCTGAGTACTGAGCAACCAGCACCCTGAGCACTGAGCACCCAGCACCCTGAGTACTGAGCATAGAGCACACCGAGCACTGAGCACCCAGCACCCTGAGTACTGAGCACTGAGCACGCAGCACCCCGAGCACTGAGCAATCAGCACCCTGTGTACTGAGCACTGAGTACCCAGCACCCCGAGCACTGAGCACCCAGCACCCTGAGCACTGAGCACCCTGAGTACTGAGCACCCAGCACCCTGAGTACTGAGCACCGAGCACCCCGAGTACTGAGCACCCAGCACCCCGAGCACTGAGCACCCAGCACCCTGAGCACTGAGCACCCAGCACCCCAAGCACTGAGAACCCAGCACCCTGAGTACTGAGTACTGAGCACCCTGAGTACTGAGCACCCAGCACCCTGAGCACTGAGCACCCAGCACCCTGAGTACTGATCACAGAGCATCCCGAGCACTGAGCACCCAGCACCCTGAGTACTGAGCACCCAGCACCAAAAGTAATGAGCACCGAGCATCCTGAGCACTGAGCACCGAGCACCCCGAGCACTGAGCACCCAGCACCCTGAGTACTGAGTATGCAGCACCAAGAGTACTGAGCAGCAAGCACCCCGAGCACTGAGCACCCAGCACCCTGAGTAATGAGCACCTAGCACCCCGAGTACTGAGCACCCAGAACGTGAGTACTGAGCACTCAGCACCCTGTGTACTGAGCACCCAGCACCCTGAGCACTGAGCACAAAGCACGCTGAGTACTGAGCACCCTGAGTACTGAGCACCGAGGACCCTGAGCACTGAGCACCCAGCACCCCGAGCACTGAGCACCCAGCACCCCGAGAATGAGCACCCAGCACCCTGAGTACTGAGAACCGAGCACCCTGAGTACTGAGCACCCAGCACGCTGAGCACTGAGCACCCAGCACCCCGAGTACTGAGCACCCAGCACCCCGAACACTGAGCACCCAGGACCCCGAGAATGAGCACCCAGCACCCTGAGTACTGAGCACCCAGCACCCGCAGTACTGAGCACACAGCACCCCGAGCACTGAGCACCCTGAATACTGAGCACCCAGCACCCTGAGTACTGTGCACTAAGCACCCAGAGCGCTGAGCACCCAGGACCCTGAGCACTGAGTACTGAGCACCCACCACCCTGAGTACTCAGCACCGAGCTCCCTGAGCACTGAGCACCCAGCACCCTGAGTACTGAGCACCCAGCACCCTGAGTACTGAGCACCCAGCACCTTGAGCACTGAGCACCCTGAGTACTGAGCACGGAGCACCCTGAGTACTGAGCACTGAGCACCCTGAGTACTGAGCACCCAGCTCCCTGAGTACTGAGCACCCAGCAAACTGAGCACTGAGCACCGAGCACCCTGAGCACTGAGCACCCAGCACCGAGAGCACTGAGCACCCAGCACCCTGAGCACTGAGCACCCAGCACCCTGAGTACTGAGCACCCTGAGTACTGAGCACACAGCACCCTGTGCACTGAGCACCCAGCACCCCGAGCACTGAGCACCCAGCACCCTGAGCACTGAGCACCCTGAGTACTGAGCACTGAGCACCCTGAGTACTGAGCACCCAGCAACCTGAGTACTGAGCACCCAGCAACCTGAGTACTGAGCACCCAGCACCCTGAGCAATGAGCACCCTGAGTACTGAGCACCCAGCACCCTGAGCACTGAGCACCGAGCACCCCGAGCACTGAGCACCCAGCACCCGGAGTACTGAGCACCCAGCACCCTGAGTACTCAGCACCGAGCACCCTGAGTACTGAGCACCCAGTACCCTGAGCACTGAACACACAGCACATTGAGTACTGAGCACCCCGAGCACTGAACACCCAGCACCCTGAGCACTGAGGACCCAGCACCCTGAGTACTGAGCACCCAGCACCCTGAGCACTGAGCACCCAGCACCCTGAGTACTGAGCACCCAGCACCCTGAGCACTGAGCACCCAGGACCCTGAGTACTGAGCATCCAGCACCCCGAGCACTGAGCACCCAGCACCCTGTGTACTGAGGACTGAGCACCCAGCACCCCGAGCACTGAGCACTGAGTACCCAGCACCCCGAGCACTGAGCACCCAGCACCCTGAGCACTGAGCACCATGAGTACTGAGCACCCAGAGCACTGAGCACTGAGCACCCTGAGTACTGAGCACCGAGCACCCTGAGTACTGAGCACCCAGCACTCTGAGCACTGAGTACAAAGCAAGCTGAGTACTGAGCACCCTGAGTACTGAGCACCGAGGACCCTGAGCACCCAGTACCCTGAGTACTGAGCACCGAGCACCCCGAGTACTGAGCACCCAGCACCCTGAGCACTGAGCACCCAGCACCCCGAGCACTGAGCACCCAGCACCTTGAGTACTGAACACCGAGCACCCCGAGCACTGAGCACCCAGCACCCTGAGTACTGAGCACCCAGCACCCCGAGCACTGAGCACCCAGCACCCTGAGTACTGAGCACCCAGAACCCTGAGTACTGAGCACTGAGCACCCTGAGCACGGAGCACCCAACACCCCGAGCACTGAGCACCCAGCACCCTGAGTACTGAGCACCCAGCACCCTGAGTACTGAGCACTCAGCACCCTGAGTACTGAGCACCGAGCACCCCGAGCACTGAGCACCCAGCACCCTGAGCACTGAGCACCCTGAGGACTGAGCACCCAGCACCCTGAGTACTGAGCACCCAGCACCCTGAGTACTGAGCACCCAGCATCCTGAGTACTGAGCACAGATCACCCCGAGCACTGAGCACCCAGCACCCCGAGTACTGAGCACCCTGAGTACTGAGCACCCAGCACCCCGAGCACTGAGCACCCAGCACACTGAGTACTGAGCACCCTGAGTGCTGAGCACCCAGCACCCTGAGTACTGAGCACCCAGCACCCTGAGTACTTAGCACCCAGCATCTGAGCACTGAGCACCCAGCACCCTGAGTACTGAGCACCGAGCACCCTGAGTACTGAGCACCCAGCACCCTGAGTACTGAGCACCCAGCACCCCGAGTACTGAGCACCGAGCACCCCGAGTACTGAGGACCCAGCACCCTGAGCACTTAGCACCCAGCACCCTGAGCACTGAGCACCCAGCACCCGAGAATGAGCACCCAGCACCCTGAGTACTGAGAACCGAGCACCCTGAGTACATAGCACACAGCACGCTGAGCACTGAGCACCCAGCACCCCGAGTACTGAGCACCCAGCAACCGAGCACTGAGCACCCAGCACCCCGAGAATGAGCACCCAGCACCCTGAGTACTGAGCACGCAGCACCCTGTGTACTGAGCACCCAGCACCCCGAGCACTGAGCACCCTGAATACTGAGCACCCAGCACCCTGAGTACTCTGCACTAAGCACCCAGAGCGCTGAGCACCCAGGACCCCGAGCACTGAGTACTGAGCACCCAGCACCCTGAGTACTGAGCACCGAGCTCCCCGAGCACTGAGCACCCTGATTACTGAGCACCCAGCACCCTGAGTACTGAGCACCCAGCACCCTGAGTACTGAGCACCGAGCACCCCGAGTACAGAGCACCCAGCACCCTGAGCACTCAGCACCCAGCACCCTGAGCACTGAGCACCCAGCACCCTGAGTACTGAGCTCCCAGCACCCCGAGCCCTGAGCACCCAGCACCCTGAGTACTGAGCACCCTGAGTACTGAGCACCGATCACCCTGAGCACTGAGCACCCAGCACCCTGACTACTGAGCAGCCAACGTACTGAGCACCGAGCACACCGAGCACTGAGCACCCAGCACCCTGAGTACTGAGCAACGAGCACCCTGAGCACTGAGCACCCAGCACCCGGAGTACTGAGCACCGAGCACCCCGAGCACTGAGCACCCAGCGCCCAGAGCACTGAGCACCCAGCACACTGAGCACTGAGCACCCAGCACCCGTAGCACTGAGCACCCAGCACCCCGAGCAATGAGCACCCAGCACCCTGAGTACTGAGCACCCAGCACCCCGAGTCCTGAGCACCCAGAAACCTGAGCACCGAGCACCCAGCACCCCGAGCACTGAGCACCCAGCACCCTGAGCACTGAGCACCCAGAACCCTGAGCACTGAGCACCCAGCACCCCGAGCACTGAGCACCCAGCACCCCGAGCACTGAGCACCCAGCACCCTGAGTCCTCAGCACCCAGCACCCTGAGCACTGAGGAACCAGCACCCTGAGTACTGAGCACCCTGCACCCCAAGCACTGAGCACCCTGAGTACTGAGCACCCAGCACCCTGATTAATGAGCACCCAGCACCCCGAGCACTGAGCACCCAGCACCCTGAGTACTGAGCACCGAGCACCCTGAGTACTGAGCACCCAGCACCCTGAGTACTGAGCACCCAGCGTACTGAGCACCCAGCACCCTGATTAATGAGCACCCAGCACCCCGAGCACTGAACACCCAGCACCCTGAGCACTGAGCACCGAGCACCCTGAGCACTGAGCACCCTGCACCCTGTGGACTGAGTACCCAGCACCCCGAGCACTGAGCACCCAGCACCCTGAGCACTGAGCACCCTGAGTACTGAGCACTGAGCACCCTGAGTACTGAGCACTGAGCACCCTGAGTACTGAGCACCCAGCACCCTGAGTACTCAGCACCCATCAACCTGAGCACTGAGCACCGAGCACCCTGAGCACTGAGCACCCAGCACCCTTAGCACTAAGCACCCAGCACCCTGAGCACTGAGCACCCAGCACCCTGAGTACTGATCACCCTGAGTACTGAGCACACAGCACCCTGAGCACTGAGCACCCAGCACCCTGAGCACTGAGCACCCAGCACCCTGAGCACTGAGCACCCTGAGTACTGAGCACCCTGAGTACTGAGCACTGAGCACCCTGAGTACTGAGCACCCAGCACCCTGATTAATGAACACCCAGCACCCTGATCAATGAGCACCCTGTGTACTGAGCACCCAGCACCCTGAGCACTGAGCACCGAGCACCCCGAGCACTGAGCACCCAGCACCCGGAGTACTGAGCACCCAGCACCCTGAGTACTAAGCACCGAGCACCCTGAGTAATGAGCACCCAGTAACCTGAGCACTGAACACACAGCACCCTGAGTACTGAGCACCCCGAGCACAGAGCACCCAGCACCCTGAGCACTGAGGACCCAGCAACCTGAGTACTGAGCACCCAGCACCCTTAGCACTGAGCACCCAGCACCCTGAGTACTGAGCACCCAGCACCCTGAGCACTGAGCACCCAGCACCCTGAGTACTGAGCATAGAGCACACCGAGCACTGAGCACCCAGCACCCTGAGTACTGAGCACTGAGCACGCAGCACCCCGAGAACTGAGCAATCAGCACCCTGTGTACTGAGCACTGAGTACCCAGCACCCCGAGCACTGAGCACCCAGCACCCTGAGCACTGAGCACCCTGAGTACTGAGCACCCAGCACCCTGAGTACTGAGCACCGAGCACCCCGAGTACTGAGCACCCAGCACCCCGAGCACTGAGCACCCAGCACCCTGAGCACTGAGCACCCAGCACCCCAAGCACTGAGAACCCAGCACCCTGAGTACTGAGTACTGAGCACCCTGAGTACTGAGCACCCAGCACCCTGAGCACTGAGCACCCAGCACCCTGAGTACTGATCACAGAGCATCCCGAGCACTGAGCACCCAGCACCCTGAGTACTGAGCACCCAGCACCAAAAGTAATGAGCACCGAGCATCCTGAGCACTGAGCACCGAGCACCCCGAGCACTGAGCACCCAGCACCCTGAGTACTGAGTATGCAGCACCAAGAGTACTGAGCAGCAAGCACCCCGAGCACTGAGCACCCAGCACCCTGAGTAATGAGCACCTAGCACCCCGAGTACTGAGCACCCAGAACGTGAGTACTGAGCACACAGCACCCTGTGTACTGAGCACCCAGCACCCTGAGCACTGAGCACAAAGCACGCTGAGTACTGAGCACCCTGAGTACTGAGCACCGAGGACCCTGAGCACTGAGCACCCAGCACCCCGAGCACTGAGCACCCAGCACCCCGAGAATGAGCACCCAGCACCCTGAGTACTGAGAACCGAGCACCCTGAGTACTGAGCACCCAGCACGCTGAGCACTGAGCACCCAGCACCCCGAGTACTGAGCACCCAGCACCCCGAACACTGAGCACCCAGGACCCCGAGAATGAGCACCCAGCACCCTGAGTACTGAGCACCCAGCACCCGCAGTACTGAGCACCCAGCACCCCGAGCACTGAGCACCCTGAATACTGAGCACCCAGCACCCTGAGTAATGTGCACTAAGCACCCAGAGCGCTGAGCACCCAGGACCCTGAGCACTGAGTACTGAGCACCCACCACCCTGAGTACTCAGCACCGAGCTCCCTGAGCACTGAGCACCCAGCACCCTGAGCACTGAGCACCCAGCACCCTGAGTACTGAGCACCGAGCACCCTGAGCACTGAGCACCGAGCACCCTGAGTACTGAGCACCGAGCACACCGAGCACTGAGCACCCAGCACCCTGAGTACTGAGCACACAGCACCCTGAGTACTGAGCACCGAGCACCCCAAGTACTGAGCACCCAGCACCCTGAGCACTCAGCACCCAGCACCCCGAGCACTGAGCACCCAGCACCCTGAGTACTGAGCTCCCAGCACCCCGATCCCTGAGCACCCAGCACCCTGAGTACTGAGCACCCTGAGTACTGAACACCCAGCACCCTGATTAATGAGCACCCAGCACCCCGAGCACTGAGCACCCAGCACCCTGAGTACTGAGCACCCAGCACCCTGAGTACTGAGCACCCAGCGTTCTGAGCACCGAGCACCCAGCACCCTGAGTACTGAGCACCCAGCAACCTGAGCACTGAGCACCCAGCACCCTGAGTACTGAGCACCGAGCACCCTGAGTACTGAGCACCCAGCACCCTGAGTACTGAGCACCCAGCGTACTGAGCACCCAGCACCCTGATTAATGAGCACCCAGCACCCCGAGCACTGAACACCCAGCACCCTGAGCACTGAGCACCGAGCACCCTGAGCACTGAGCACCCTGCACCCTGTGGACTGAGTACCCAGCACCCCGAGCACTGAGCACCCAGCACCCTGAGCACTGAGCACCCTGAGTACTGAGCACTGAGCACCCTGAGTACTGAGCACTGAGCACCCTGAGTACTGAGCACCCAGCACCCTGAGTACTCAGCACCCATCAACCTGAGCACTGAGCACCGAGCACCCTGAGCACTGAGCACCCAGCACCCTTAGCACTAAGCACCCAGCACCCTGAGCACTGAGCACCCAGCACCCTGAGTACTGATCACCCTGAGTACTGAGCACACAGCACCCTGAGCACTGAGCACCCAGCACCCTGAGCACTGAGCACCCAGCACCCTGAGCACTGAGCACCCTGAGTACTGAGCACCCTGAGTACTGAGCACTGAGCACCCTGAGTACTGAGCACCCAGCACCCTGATTAATGAACACCCAGCACCCTGATCAATGAGCACCCTGTGTACTGAGCACCCAGCACCCTGAGCACTGAGCACCGAGCACCCCGAGCACTGAGCACCCAGCACCCGGAGTACTGAGCACCCAGCACCCTGAGTACTAAGCACCGAGCACCCTGAGTAATGAGCACCCAGTAACCTGAGCACTGAACACACAGCACCCTGAGTACTGAGCACCCCGAGCACAGAGCACCCAGCACCCTGAGCACTGAGGACCCAGCAACCTGAGTACTGAGCACCCAGCACCCTTAGCACTGAGCACCCAGCACCCTGAGTACTGAGCACCCAGCACCCTGAGCACTGAGCACCCAGCACCCTGAGTACTGAGCATAGAGCACACCGAGCACTGAGCACCCAGCACCCTGAGTACTGAGCACTGAGCACGCAGCACCCCGAGCACTGAGCAATCAGCACCCTGTGTACTGAGCACTGAGTACCCAGCACCCCGAGCACTGAGCACCCAGCACCCTGAGCACTGAGCACCCTGAGTACTGAGCACCCAGCACCCTGAGTACTGAGCACCGAGCACCCCGAGTACTGAGCACCCAGCACCCCGAGCACTGAGCACCCAGCACCCTGAGCACTGAGCACCCAGCACCCCAAGCACTGAGAACCCAGCACCCTGAGTACTGAGTACTGAGCACCCTGAGTACTGAGCACCCAGCACCCTGAGCACTGAGCACCCAGCACCCTGAGTACTGATCACAGAGCATCCCGAGCACTGAGCACCCAGCACCCTGAGTACTGAGCACCCAGCACCAAAAGTAATGAGCACCGAGCATCCTGAGCACTGAGCACCGAGCACCCCGAGCACTGAGCACCCAGCACCCTGAGTACTGAGTATGCAGCACCAAGAGTACTGAGCAGCAAGCACCCCGAGCACTGAGCACCCAGCACCCTGAGTAATGAGCACCTAGCACCCCGAGTACTGAGCACCCAGAACGTGAGTACTGAGCACACAGCACCCTGTGTACTGAGCACCCAGCACCCTGAGCACTGAGCACAAAGCACGCTGAGTACTGAGCACCCTGAGTACTGAGCACCGAGGACCCTGAGCACTGAGCACCCAGCACCCCGAGCACTGAGCACCCAGCACCCCGAGAATGAGCACCCAGCACCCTGAGTACTGAGAACCGAGCACCCTGAGTACTGAGCACCCAGCACGCTGAGCACTGAGCACCCAGCACCCCGAGTACTGAGCACCCAGCACCCCGAACACTGAGCACCCAGGACCCCGAGAATGAGCACCCAGCACCCTGAGTACTGAGCACCCAGCACCCGCAGTACTGAGCACCCAGCACCCCGAGCACTGAGCACCCTGAATACTGAGCACCCAGCACCCTGAGTAATGTGCACTAAGCACCCAGAGCGCTGAGCACCCAGGACCCTGAGCACTGAGTACTGAGCACCCACCACCCTGAGTACTCAGCACCGAGCTCCCTGAGCACTGAGCACCCAGCACCCTGAGCACTGAGCACCCAGCACCCTGAGTACTGAGCACCGAGCACCCTGAGCACTGAGCACCGAGCACCCTGAGTACTGAGCACCGAGCACACCGAGCACTGAGCACCCAGCACCCTGAGTACTGAGCACACAGCACCCTGAGTACTGAGCACCGAGCACCCCAAGTACTGAGCACCCAGCACCCTGAGCACTCAGCACCCAGCACCCCGAGCACTGAGCACCCAGCACCCTGAGTACTGAGCTCCCAGCACCCCGATCCCTGAGCACCCAGCACCCTGAGTACTGAGCACCCTGAGTACTGAACACCCAGCACCCTGATTAATGAGCACCCAGCACCCCGAGCACTGAGCACCCAGCACCCTGAGTACTGAGCACCCAGCACCCTGAGTACTGAGCACCCAGCGTTCTGAGCACCGAGCACCCAGCACCCTGAGTACTGAGCACCCAGCAACCTGAGCACTGAGCACCCAGCACCCTGAGTACAGAGCACCGAGCACCCCGAGTACTGAGCACCCAGCACCCCGAGCACTGAGCACACAGCAGCCCGAGCACTGAGCACCCAGCACACCGAGCACTCAGCACCCAGCACCCCGAGCACTGAGCACCCAGCACACCGAGCACTGAGCACCCAGCACCCCGAGCACCGAGCACCATGAGTACTAAGCACCGAGCACCCTGAGCACTGAGCACCCAGCACCCTGAGCACTGAGCACCCAGCACCCTGAGTACTGAGCACCCAGCACCCTGAGCACTGAGCACCCAGCACCCTGAGCACAGAGCACCCAGCACGCTGAGTACTGAGCACTGAGCACCCTGAGTACTGAGCACCGAGCACCCTGAGCACTGAGCACCCAGCACGCTGAGTACTGAGCACTGAGCACCCTGAGTACTGAGCACCGAGCACCCTGAGTACTGAGCACCCAGCACTCTGAGCACTGAGCACCCAGCACCCTGAGCACTGAGCACCCAGCACCCCGATCACTGAATACCCAGCACCCCGAGCACTGAGCACCCAGCACCCCGAGCACTGAGCACTGAGCACCCTGCGTACTGAGCACTGAGCACCCTGACAACTGAGCACCGAGCACGCTGAGTACTGAGCACCCAGCACCCCGAGCACTGAGCACCGAGCACCCTGAGTACTGAGCACCCAGCACACCGAGTACTGAGCACCCAGCACCCTGAGTACTGAGCACCCAGCACCCCGAGCACAGAGCACCGAGCACCCCGAGCACTGAACACCCAGCACCCCGAGCACTGAGCACCCAGCACCCTGAGTACTAATCACCCAGCACTCTGATTACTGAGCACCCAGCACCCTGAGTACTGAGCACCCAGCACCCTGAGTACTGAGCACCCAGCAACCTGAGCACTGAGCACCGAGCACCCTGAGCACTGAGCACCCAGCACCCTGAGCACTGAGCACCCTGAGTACTGAGCACTGAGCACCCTGAGTACTGAGCACCCAGCACCCTGAGTACTGAGCACCCAGCACGCTGAGCAATGAGCACCCTGAGTACTGAGCACCCAGCACCCTGAGCACTGAGCACCGAGCACCCCGTGCACTGAGCACCCAGCACCCGGATTACCGAGCACCCAGCACCCTGAGTACTAAGCACCGAGCACCCTGAGTACTGAGCACCCAGTAACCTGAGCACTGAACACACAGCACCCTGAGTACTGAGCACCCCGAGCACTGAGCACCCAGCACCCTGAGCACTGAGGACCCAGCACACTGAGTACTGAGCATCCAGCACCCTGAGCACTGAGCACCCAGCACATTGAGTACTGAGCACCCAGCACCCTGAGATCTGAGCACCCTGAGTACTGAGCACCCAGCACCCTGAGCACTGAGCACCCAGCACCCCGAGCACTGAGCACCCAGCACCCAGAGCACTGAGCACCGAGCACCCTGAGTACTGAGCACTGAGCACCCTGAGCACTGAGCACCCAGCACCCTGATTACTGAGCACCCAGCACCCTGAGCACTGAGGACCGAGCACCCTGAGTACTAAGCACCCAGCACCCTGAGTACTGAGCACCCAGCACCCTGTGCACTGAGCACACAGCACGCTGAGTACTGAGCACTGAGCACCCTGAGTACTGAGCACCGAGCACCCTGAGCACGGAGCACCCAGCACGCTGAGTACTGATCACTGAGCACCCTGAGTACTGAGCACCGAGGACCCTGAGCACTGAGCACCCAGCACCCTGAGTACTGAGCACCGAGCACCCCGAGTACTGAGCACCGAGCACCCCGAGCACTGAGCACCCAGCACCCTGAGTACTGAGCACCCAGCACCAAGAGTACTGAGCAGCGAGCACCCCTAGCACTGAGCACCCAGCACCCTGAGTAATGAGCACCCAGCACCCCGAGTACTGAGCACCCAGCACCGTGAGTACTGAGCACCCAGCACCCTGAGCACTGAGCACAAAGCACGCTGATTACTGAGCACCCTGAGTACTGAGCACCGAGGACCCTGAGCACTGAGCACCCAGCACCCCGAGAATGAGCACCCAGCACCCTGAGTACTGAGAACCGAGCACCCGGAGTACTGAGCACCCAGCACGCTGAGCACTGAGCACCCAGCACCCCGAGCACTGAGCACCCAGCACCCCGAGCACTGAGCACCCAGCACCCCGAGAATGAGCACAAAGCACCCTGAGTACTGAGAACCGAGCACCCTGAGTACTGAGCACCCAGCACGCTGAGCACTGAGCACCCAGCACCCCGAGTACTGAGCACCCAGCACCCCGAGCACTGAGCACCCAGCACCCCGAGAATGACCACCCAGCACCCTGAGTACTGAGCACCCAGCACCCGGAGTACTGAGCACCCAGCACCCCGAGCACTGAGCACCCTGAATACTGAGCACCCAGCACCCTGAGTACTGAGCACCCAGCACCCAGCACCCTGAGCACTGAGCACCCAGCACGCTGAGTACTGAGCACTGAGCACCCTGAGTACTGATCACCGAGCACCCTGAGCACTGAGCACCCAGCACGCTGAGTACTGAGCACTGAGCACCCTTGCTCGGGGTGCGGGGTGCTCAGTGCTCAGTACTCAGGGTGCTGGGTGCTCAGTGCTCAGGGTGCTGGGTGCTCAGTACTCAGGGTGCTGGGTGCTCAGTGCTCAGGGTGCTGGGTGCTCAGTACTCAGGGTGCTCAGTGCTCAGTACTCAGGGTGCTCCGTGCTCAGGGTGCTGGGTGCTCAGTGCTCGGGGTGCTGGGTGCTCAATGCTCAGGGTGCTGGGTGCTCAGGGCTCGGGGTGCTGGGTACTCCGTGCTCAGTACACAGGGTGCTGGGTACTCAGTGCTCAGTACTCAGGGTGCTGGGTGCTCAGTGCTCGGGGTGCTGGATGCTCAGTACTCAGGTTGCTGGGTGCTCAGTACTCAGGGTGCTCAGTGCTCAGTACTCAGGGTGCTCAGTGCTCAGTACTCAGGGTGCTCAGTGCTCGGGGTGCTGGGTGCTCAGTGCTCAGGGTGCTGGGTGCTCAGTGCTCAGGGTTCTGGGCAGTCAGTGCTCAGGGTGCTGGGTACTCAGTGCTCAGGGAGCTGGGTGCTCAGTGCTCAGGGTGCTGGGTGCTCAGTACTCAGGGTGCTCAGTGCTCAGGGTGCTGGGTGCTCAGTGCTCGGGGTGCTGGGTACTCCGTGCTAAGTACACAGGGTGCTGGGTACTCAGTGCTCAGTACTCAGGGTGCTGGGTGCTCAGTGCTCGGGGTGCTGGATGCTCAGTACTCAGGGTGCTGGGTGCTCAGTACTCAGGGTGCTTTGTCCTCAGTGCTCAGGGTGCTGGGTGCTCAGTGCTCGGGGTGCTCATTGCTCAGGGTGCTGTGTGCTCAGTACTCAGGTTGCTGGGTGCTCATTACTCTGGGTGCTGGGTGCTCAGAACTCGGGATATTCGGTGCTCAGTGCTCAGGGTGCTGGGTGCTCAGTACTCAGGGTGCTCATTGCTCAGGGTGCTGGGTGCTCAGTACTCAGGGTGCTGGGTGCTCAGTACTCAGGGTGCTGGGTGCTCAGTACTCAGGGTGCTGGGTGCTCAGTACTCAGGGTGCTCAGTGCTCAGTACTCAGGGTGCTCAGGGCTCAGGGTGCTGGGTGCTCACTGCTCGGGGTGCTGGGTGCTCAGTGCTCAAGGTGCTGGGTGCTCAGTGCTCAGGGAGCTCGGTGCTCAGTGCTCAGGGTGCTGGGTGCTCAGTACTCAGTGTGCTGGGTGCTCAGTACGCAGGGTGCTCAGTGCTCAGTACTCAGGGTGCTCAGTGCTCAGTACTCAGGGTGCTCAGTGCTCAGGGTGCTGGGTGCTCAGTGCTCGGGGTGCTGGGTGATCAGTCCTCAGGGTGCTGGGTGTTCAGTGCTCAGGGTGCTCATTGCTCGTTGCTCGTGGTGCTGGGTGCTCAGTGCACGGGGTGCTGGGTGCTCAGTGCTCAGGGTGCTGGGTGCTCAGTACTCAGGGTGCTGGGAGCTCAGTGCTCAGGGTGCTGGGTGCTCAGTGCTCAGGGTGCTCGGTGCTTAGTACCCCGAGTGGTCGTTGCTAGGTGTGCTGGGTGCTCAGTGCTCGGGGTGCTGGGTGCTCAGTGCTCGGGGTGCTGGGTGCTCAGTACTCGGGGTGCTCGGTGCTCAGTTCTCAGGGTGCTGGGTGCTCAGTGCTCAGGGTGCTCGGTGCTCAGTACTCAGGTTGCTGGGTGCTCAGTGCTCGGGGTGCTGGTTGCTCATTACTCAGGATGCTGGGTGCTCAGTACTCAGTGTGCTCAGTGCTTGGGGTGCTGGGTGCTCAATACTCAGGGTGCTCAGTGCTTGGGGTGTTGGGTGCTCAGTACTCAGTGTGCTGGGTGCTCAATGCTCAGGGTGCTGGGTGCTCAGTACTCAGGGTGCTGGGTTCTCAGTACTCAGGGTGCTGGGTGCTCAGTGCTCGGGGTGCTGGGTGCTCAGTGCTCGGGGTTGCTGGGTGCACAGTGCTCGGGGTTGCTGGGTGCTCAGTGCTCGGGGCACTGGGTGCTCAGTGCTCGGGGTTCTGGGTGCTCAGTGCTCGGGGCGCTGGGTGCTCAGTGCTCGGGGCGCTGGGTGCTCAGTGCTCGGGGTGCTCAGAGCTCAGTACTCAGGGTGCTGGGTGCTCAGTGCTCGGGGTGCTCGGTGCTCAGTACTCAGGGTGCTGGGTACTCAGTGCTCGGGGTGCTCGGTGCTCAGTACGTTGGGTGCTCACTACTCAGGGTGCTGGGTGCTCAGTACTCAGGGTGCTGGGTGCTCAGTGCTCAGGGTGCTGGGTGCTCAGTGCTCAGGGTGCTGGGTGCTCAGTACTCAGGGTGCTGGGTGCGCAGTGCTCGGGGTGCTGGGTGCTCAGTGCTCAGGGTACTGGGTGCTCACTGCTCAGGGTGCTGGGTGCTCAGTACTCAGGGTGCTGGGTGCTCAGTACTCAGGGTGCTGAGTGCTCAGTTCTCAGGGTGCTGGGTGATCAGTACTCGGGTGCTGGGTGCTCAGTGCTCAGGGTGCTGGGTGCTCAGTGCTCGGGGTGCTTGTCTCTCAGTGTTCAGTACTCAGGGTGCTGGGTGCTCAGTGCTCGGGGTGCTGGGTGCTCAGTGCTCAGTACTCAGGGTGCTGGGTGCTCAGTGCTCAGGGTGCTGGGTGCTCAGTACTCAGGGTGCTCAGTGCTCCGTGTGCTGGGTGCTCAGTGCTCGGGGTGCTGGATGCTCAGTGCTCGGGGTGCTGGGTGCTCAGTACTCGGGGTGCTCTGTGCTCAGTACTCAGGGTGCTGGGTGCTCAGTGCTCAGGGTGCTTTGTGCTCAGTACTCATGGTGCTGTTTGCTCGGTGCTCAGGGTGCTGGGTCCTCAGTGCTCAGGGTGCTGGGTGCTCAGTGCTCAGGGTGCTCGGTGCTTAGTACTCAGGGTGCTCGTTGCTCGGGGTGCTGGGTGCTCAGTGCTCGGGGAGCTCGGTGCTCAGTACTCAGGGTGCTGTGTGCTCAGTACTCAGGGTGCTGGGTGCTCAGTACTCATGGTGCTGGGTGCTCAGTACTCAGGGGGCTGGGTGCTCAGTGCTCAGCGTGCTGGGTGCTCAGTGCTCAGGGTGCTGGGTGCTCAGTGCTCGGAGTGCTGGGTGCTCAGTGCTCGGGGTGCTGGGTGCTCAGTGCTCACGGTGTTGGGTGCTCAGTGCTCAGTGCTCAGGGTGCTGGGTGCTCAGTACTCAGGGTGCTGGGTGCTCAGTACTCAGGGTCCTGGGTGCTCAGTGCTCAGGGTGCTGGGTGCTCAGTACTCTGGGTGTTGGGTGCTCAGTACTCAGGGTGCTGGGTGCTCAGTGCTCGGGGTGCTGGGTGCTCAGTGCTCAGGGTGCTGTGTGCTCAGTGCTCATGGTGCTGGGTTCTCAGTATTCAGGGTGCTGGGTGCTCAGTGCTCGGGGTGCTCGGTGCTCAGTACTCAAGGTGCTGGGTGCTCAGTGCTCAGGGTGCTGGATGCTCAGTTCTCGGGGTGCTCCGTGCTCAGTGCTCAGGGTGCTGGGTGCTCAGTACTCAGGGTGCTCGGTGCTCAGTACTCAGGGTTCTCAGTGCTCAGTGCTCAGGGTGCTGGGTGCTCAGTTCTCAGGGTGCTCAGTGCTCAGTACTTGGAGTGCTGGGTGCTCAGTACTCAGGGTGCTCAGTGCTCAGCACTCGGGGTGCTGGGTGCTCAGTGCTCGGGGAGCTGGTTGCTCAGTGCTCGGAGTTCTGGGTGCTCAGTACTCAGGGTGCTGTGTGCTCAGTGCTCAGTACTCAGCGTGCTGGGTGCTCAGTGCTCAGAGTGTTGGGTGCTCAGTACTCAGGGTGCTGGGTGCTCAGTGCTCAGTGCTCAGGGTGCTCAGTGCTCAGGGTGCTGGGTGCTCAGGGTGCTGGGTGCTCAGTGCTCGTGGTGCTGGGTGCTCAGTGCTCAGGGTGCTGGGTGCTCAGTGCTCAGTGCTCAGGGTGCTGTGTGCTCAGTGCTCAGGGGGCTGGGTGTTCAGTACTCAGGGTGCTGGTTGCTCAGTACTCAGGGTGCTTGGTGCTCAGTGCTCAGAGTGCTGGTTGCTCAGTGCTCAGGGTGCTGGGGCTCAGGACTCAGGGTGCTGGGTGCTCAGTACTCAGGGTTCTCGGTGTTCAGTACTCAGGGTGCTGGGTGCTCAGTGCCCAGGGTGCTGGGTGCTCAGTACTCAGGGTGCTGGGTGCTCAGTACTCAGGGTGCTGGGTGCTCAGTGCTCAGGGTGCTGGGTCCTCAGTACTCAGGGTGCTGGGTGCTCAGTGCTCGGGGTGCTGGGTGCTCAGTGCTCAGGGTGATCAGTGCTCAGTACTCAGGGTACTGGGTGCTCAGTGCTCAGGGTGCTGGGTGCTCAGTCCTCATGGTGCTCAGTACTCAGGGTGCTCAGTGCTCAGTGCTCAGTACTCAGGGTGTTCAGTACTCAGGGTGCTGGGTGCTCAGTGCTCGGGGTGCTGGGTGCTCAGTACTCAGGGTGCTGGGTGCTCAGTACTCGGGGTGCTGGGTGCTCAGTACTCAGGGTGCTGGGTGCTCAGTGCTTTTGGTGCTGGGTGCTCAGTGCTCAGGGTGATCGGTGCTCAGTGCTCAGCGTGCTGGGTGCTCAGTCCTCAGGGTGCTCAGTGCTCAAGGTGCTGGGTGCTCAGTGCTCGGGGTGCTCGGTGCTCAGTACTCAGGGTGCTGAGTGCTCAGTACTCAGGGTGCTGGGTGCTCAGTACTCAGGGTGCTGGGTGCTCAGTACTCAGGTCAGAACTCAGGGTGCTGGGTGCTCAGTACTCGGGGTGCTGGGTGCTCAGTACTCAGGGTGCTGGGTGCTCAGTGCTCAGGGTGCTGGGTGCTCAGTACTCAGGGTGCTGGGTGCTTAGTACTCAGGGTGCTCAGTACTTAGGGTGCTCAGTGCTCAGTGCTCGGGGTGATGGGTGCTCAGTGCTCAGGGTGCTGGGTGCTCAGTACTCAGGGTGCTGGGTGCTCAGTGCTCAGGGTGATCAGTGCCCAGTGCTCAGGGTGCTGGGTGCTCAGTCCTCATGGTGCTCAGTACTCAGGGTGCTCGGTGCTCAGCACTCAGGGTGCTGGGTGCTCAGTGCCCAGGGTGCTGGGTGCTCAGTACTCAGGGTGCTGGGTGCTCAGTACTCAGGGTGCTGGGTGCTCAGTGCTCAGGGTGATCAGTGCTCAGTACTCAGGGTGCTGGGTGCTCAGTGCTCGGGGGGCTCGGTGCTCAGTACTCAGGGTGCTGGGTACTCAGTGCTCGGGGTGCTCGGTGCTCAGTACGTTGGGTGCTCACTACTCAGGGTGCTGGGTGCTCAGTACTCAGGGTGCTGGGTGCTCAGTGCTCAGGGTGCTGGGTGCTCAGTGCTCAGGGTGCTGGGTGCTCAGTACTCAGGGTGCTGGGTGCGCAGTGCTCGGGGTGCTGGGTGCTCAGTGCTCAGGGTGCTGGGTGCTCAGTGCTCAGGGTGCTGGGTGCTCAGTACTCAGGGTGCTGGGTGCTCAGTACTCAGGGTGCTGGGTGCTCAGTACTCAGGGTGCTGGGTGCTCAGTACTCAGGGTGCTGGGTGCTCAGTGCTCAGGGTGCTGGGTCCTCAGTACTCAGGGTGCTGGGTGCTCAGTGCTCGGGGTGCTGGGTGCTCAGTACTCAGGGTGCTGGTTGCTCAGTACTCGGGGTGCTGGGTGCTCAGTACTCAGGGTGCTGGGTGCTCAGTGCTCAAGGTGCTGGGTGCTCAGTGCTCGGGGTGCTCGGTGCTCAGTACTCAGGGTGCTGAGTGCTCAGTACTCAGGGTGCTGGGTGCTCAGTACTCAGGGTGCTGGGTGCTCAGTACTCAGGTCAGTACTCAGGGTGCTGGGTGCTCAGTACTCGGGGTGCTGGGTGCTCAGTACTCAGGGTGCTGGGTGCTCAGTGCTCAGGGTGCTGGGTGCTCAGTACTCAGGGTGCTGGGTGCTTAGTACTCAGGGTGCTCAGTACTTAGGGTGCTCAGTGCTCAGTGCTCGGGGTGCTGGGTGCTCAGTGCTCGGGGTGCTGGGTGCTCAGTACTCAGGGTGCTGGGTGCTCAGTGCTCAGGGTGATCAGTGCCCAGTGCTCAGTGTGCTGGGTGCTCAGTCCTCATGGTGCTCAGTACTCAGGGTGCTCGGTGCTCAGCACTCAGGGTGCTGGGTGCTCAGTGCCCAGCGTGCTGGGTGCTCAGTACTCAGGGTGCTGTGTGCTCAGTACTCAGGGTGCTGGGTGCTCAGTGCTCAGGGTGATCAGTGCTCAGTACTCAGGTTGCTGGGTTCTCAGTGCTCAGGGTGATGGGTGCTCAGTCCTCAGGGTGCTCAGTACTCAGGCTGCTGGGTGCTCAGTGCTCAGTACTCATGGTGCTCAGTACTCAGGGTGCTGGATGCTCAGTGCTCGGGGTGCTGGGTGCTCAGCACTCAGCGTGCTGGGTGCTCAGTGCCCAGGGTGCTGGGTGCTCAGTACTCAGGGTGCTGGGTGCTCAGTACTCAGGGTGCTGGGTGCTCAGTGCTCAGGGTGATCAGTGCTCAGTACTCAGGGTGCTGGGTGCTCATTGCTCAGGGTGCTGGGTGCTCAGTACTCAGGGTGCTCGGTGCTCAGCACTCAGGGTGCTGGGTGCTCAGTGCCCAGGGTGCTGGGTGCTCAGTACTCAGGGTGCTGGGTGCTCAGTACTCAGGGTGCTGGGTGCTCAGTGCTCAGGGTGATCAGTGCTCAGTACTCAGGGTGCTGGGTGCTCAGTACTCAGGGTGCTGGGTGCTCAGTACTCACGGTTCTGGGTTCTCAGTACTCGGGGTGCTGGGTGCTCATTACTCAGTGTGCTGGGTGCTCAGTGCTCGGGGTGCTCGGTGCTCAGTGCTCAGGATGCTCGGTGCTCAGAACTCTTGGTGCTGGGTGCTCAGTACTCAGGGTGCTGGGTGCTCAGTGCTCAGGGTGCTGGGTACTCAGTGCTCAGGGTGCTGGGTGCTCAGTATTCAGGGTGCTGGGTGCTCAGTGCTCAGGGTGCTGGGTTCTCAGTGCTCAGTACTCAGGGTGCTGGGTGCTCAGTGCTCGGGGTGCTGGATGCTCAGTACTCAGGGTGCTGGGTGCTCAGTACTCAGGGTGCTTTGTCCTCAGTGCTCAGGGTGCTGGGTGCTCAGTGCTCGGGGTGCTCATTGCTCAGGGTGCTGTGTGCTCAGTACTCAGGTTGCTGGGTGCTCATTACTCTGGGTGCTGGGTGCTCAGAACTCGGGATGTTCGGTGCTCAGTGCTCAGGGTGCTGGGTGCTCAGTACTCAGGGTGCTCATTGCTCAGGGTGCTGGGTGCTCAGTACTCAGGGTGCTGGGTGCTCAGTACTCAGGGTGCTGGGTGCTCAGTACTCAGGGTGCTGGGTGCTCAGTACTCAGGGTGCTCAGTGCTCAGTACTCAGGGTGCTCAGGGCTCAGGGTGCTGGGTGCTCACTGCTCGGGGTGCTGGGTGCTCAGTGCTCAGGGTGCTGGGTGCTCAGTGCTCAGGGAGCTCGGTGCTCAGTGCTCAGGGTGCTGGGTGCTCAGTACTCAGTGTGCTGGGTGCTCAGTACGCAGGGTGCTCAGTGCTCAGTACTCAGGGTGCTCAGTGCTCAGTACTCAGGGTGCTCAGTGCTCAGGGTGCTGGGTGCTCAGTGCTCGGGGTGCTGGGTGATCAGTCCTCAGGGTGCTGGGTGTTCAGTGCTCAGGGTGCTCATTGCTCGTTGCTCGTGGTGCTGGGTGCTCAGTGCACGGGGTGCTGGGTGCTCAGTGCTCAGGGTGCTGGGTGCTCAGTACTCAGGGTGCTGGGAGCTCAGTGCTCAGGGTGCTGGGTGCTCAGTGCTCAGGGTGCTCGGTGCTTAGTACCCCGAGTGGTCGTTGCTAGGTGTGCTGGGTGCTCAGTGCTCGGGGTGCTGGGTGCTCAGTGCTCGGGGTGCTGGGTGCTCAGTACTCGGGGTGCTCGGTGCTCAGTTCTCAGGGTGCTGGGTGCTCAGTGCTCAGGGTGCTCGGTGCTCAGTACTCAGGTTGCTGGGTGCTCAGTGCTCGGGGTGCTGGTTGCTCATTACTCAGGATGCTGGGTGCTCAGTACTCAGTGTGCTCAGTGCTTGGGGTGCTGGGTGCTCAATACTCAGGGTGCTCAGTGCTTGGGGTGTTGGGTGCTCAGTACTCAGTGTGCTGGGTGCTCAATGCTCAGGGTGCTGGGTGCTCAGTACTCAGGGTGCTGGGTTCTCAGTACTCAGGGTGCTGGGTGCTCAGTGCTCGGGGTGCTGGGTGCTCAGTGCTCGGGGTTGCTGGGTGCACAGTGCTCGGGGTTGCTGGGTGCTCAGTGCTCGGGGCACTGGGTGCTCAGTGCTCGGGGTTCTGGGTGCTCAGTGCTCGGGGCGCTGGGTGCTCAGTGCTCGGGGCGCTGGGTGCTCAGTGCTCGGGGTGCTCAGAGCTCAGTACTCAGGGTGCTGGGTGCTCAGTGCTCGGGGTGCTCGGTGCTCAGTACTCAGGGTGCTGGGTACTCAGTGCTCGGGGTGCTCGGTGCTCAGTACGTTGGGTGCTCACTACTCAGGGTGCTGGGTGCTCAGTACTCAGGGTGCTGGGTGCTCAGTGCTCAGGGTGCTGGGTGCTCAGTGCTCAGGGTGCTGGGTGCTCAGTACTCAGGGTGCTGGGTGCGCAGTGCTCGGGGTGCTGGGTGCTCAGTGCTCAGGGTACTGGGTGCTCAGTGCTCAGGGTGCTGGGTGCTCAGTACTCAGGGTGCTGGGTGCTCAGTACTCAGGGTGCTGAGTGCTCAGTTCTCAGGGTGCTGGGTGATCAGTACTCGGGTGCTGGGTGCTCAGTGCTCAGGGTGCTGGGTGCTCAGTGCTCGGGGTGCTTGTCTCTCAGTGTTCAGTACTCAGGGTGCTGGGTGCTCAGTGCTCGGGGTGCTGGGTGCTCAGTGCTCAGTACTCAGGGTGCTGGGTGCTCAGTGCTCAGGGTGCTGGGTGCTCAGTACTCAGGGTGCTCAGTGCTCAGTGTGCTGGGTGCTCAGTGCTCGGGGTGCTGGATGCTCAGTGCTCGGGGTGCTGGGTGCTCAGTACTCGGGGTGCTCTGTGCTCAGTACTCAGGGTGCTGGGTGCTCAGTGCTCAGGGTGCTTTGTGCTCAGTACTCATGGTGCTGTTTGCTCGGTGCTCAGGGTGCTGGGTCCTCAGTGCTCAGGGTGCTGGGTGCTCAGTGCTCAGGGTGCTCGGTGCTTAGTACTCAGGGTGCTCGTTGCTCGGGGTGCTGGGTGCTCAGTGCTCGGGGAGCTCGGTGCTCAGTACTCAGGGTGCTGTGTGCTCAGTACTCAGGGTGCTGGGTGCTCAGTACTCATGGTGCTGGGTGCTCAGTACTCAGGGGGCTGGGTGCTCAGTGCTCAGCGTGCTGGGTGCTCAGTGCTCAGGGTGCTGGGTGCTCAGTGCTCGGAGTGCTGGGTGCTCAGTGCTCGGGGTGCTGGGTGCTCAGTGCTCACGGTGTTGGGTGCTCAGTGCTCAGTGCTCAGGGTGCTGGGTGCTCAGTACTCAGGGTGCTGGGTGCTCAGTACTCAGGGTCCTGGGTGCTCAGTGCTCAGGGTGCTGGGTGCTCAGTACTCTGGGTGTTGGGTGCTCAGTACTCAGGGTGCTGGGTGCTCAGTGCTCGGGGTGCTGGGTGCTCAGTGCTCAGGGTGCTGTGTGCTCAGTGCTCATGGTGCTGGGTTCTCAGTATTCAGGGTGCTGGGTGCTCAGTGCTCGGGGTGCTCGGTGCTCAGTACTCAAGGTGCTGGGTGCTCAGTGCTCAGGGTGCTGGATGCTCAGTTCTCGGGGTGCTCCGTGCTCAGTGCTCAGGGTGCTGGGTGCTCAGTACTCAGGGTGCTCGGTGCTCAGTACTCAGGGTTCTCAGTGCTCAGTGCTCAGGGTGCTGGGTGCTCAGTTCTCAGGGTGCTCAGTGCTCAGTACTTGGAGTGCTGGGTGCTCAGTACTCAGGGTGCTCAGTGCTCAGCACTCGGGGTGCTGGGTGCTCAGTGCTCGGGGAGCTGGTTGCTCAGTGCTCGGAGTTCTGGGTGCTCAGTACTCAGGGTGCTGTGTGCTCAGTGCTCAGTACTCAGCGTGCTGGGTGCTCAGTGCTCAGAGTGTTGGGTGCTCAGTACTCAGGGTGCTGGGTGCTCAGTGCTCAGTGCTCAGGGTGCTCAGTGCTCAGGGTGCTGGGTGCTCAGGGTGCTGGGTGCTCAGTGCTCGGGGTGCTGGGTGCTCAGTGCTCAGGGTGCTGGGTGCTCAGTGCTCAGTGCTCAGGGTGCTGTGTGCTCAGTGCTCAGTGCTCAGGGGGCTGGGTGTTCAGTACTCAGGGTGCTGGTTGCTCAGTACTCAGGGTGCTTGGTGCTCAGTGCTCAGAGTGCTGGTTGCTCAGTGCTCAGGGTGCTGGGGCTCAGGACTCAGGGTGCTGGGTGCTCAGTACTCAGGGTTCTCGGTGTTCAGTACTCAGGGTGCTGGGTGCTCAGTGCCCAGGGTGCTGGGTGCTCAGTACTCAGGGTGCTGGGTGCTCAGTACTCAGGGTGCTGGGTGCTCAGTGCTCAGGGTGCTGGGTCCTCAGTACTCAGGGTGCTGGGTGCTCAGTGCTCGGGGTGCTGGGTGCTCAGTGCTCAGGGTGATCAGTGCTCAGTACTCAGGGTGCTGGGTGCTCAGTGCTCAGGGTGCTGGGTGCTCAGTCCTCAGGGTGCTCAGTACTCAGGGTGCTCAGTGCTCAGTGCTCAGTACTCAGGGTGTTCAGTACTCAGGGTGCTGGGTGCTCAGTGCTCGGGGTGCTGGGTGCTCAGTACTCAGGGTGCTGGGTGCTCAGTACTCGGGGTGCTGGGTGCTCAGTACTCAGGGTGCTGGGTGCTCAGTGCTTTTGGTGCTGGGTGCTCAGTGCTCAGGGTGATCGGTGCTCAGTGCTCAGCGTGCTGGGTGCTCAGTCCTCAGGGTGCTCAGTGCTCAAGGTGCTGGGTGCTCAGTGCTCGGGGTGCTCGGTGCTCAGTACTCAGGGTGCTGAGTGCTCAGTACTCAGGGTGCTGGGTGCTCAGTACTCAGGGTGCTGGGTGCTCAGTACTCAGGTCAGAACTCAGGGTGCTGGGTGCTCAGTACTCGGGGTGCTGGGTGCTCAGTACTCAGGGTGCTGGGTGCTCAGTGCTCAGGGTGCTGGGTGCTCAGTACTCAGGGTGCTGGGTGCTTAGTACTCAGGGTGCTCAGTACTTAGGGTGCTCAGTGCTCAGTGCTCGGGGTGATGGGTGCTCAGTGCTCGGGGTGCTGGGTGCTCAGTACTCAGGGTGCTGGGTGCTCAGTGCTCAGGGTGATCAGTGCCCAGTGCTCAGGGTGCTGGGTGCTCAGTCCTCATGGTGCTCAGTACTCAGGGTGCTCGGTGCTCAGCACTCAGGGTGCTGGGTGCTCAGTGCCCAGGGTGCTGGGTGCTCAGTACTCAGGGTGCTGGGTGCTCAGTACTCAGGGTGCTGGGTGCTCAGTGCTCAGGGTGATCAGTGCTCAGTACTCAGGGTGCTGGGTGCTCAGTGCTCGGGGGGCTCGGTGCTCAGTACTCAGGGTGCTGGGTACTCAGTGCTCGGGGTGCTCGGTGCTCAGTACGTTGGGTGCTCACTACTCAGGGTGCTGGGTGCTCAGTACTCAGGGTGCTGGGTGCTCAGTGCTCAGGGTGCTGGGTGCTCAGTGCTCAGGGTGCTGGGTGCTCAGTACTCAGGGTGCTGGGTGCGCAGTGCTCGGGGTGCTGGGTGCTCAGTGCTCAGGGTGCTGGGTGCTCAGTGCTCAGGGTGCTGGGTGCTCAGTACTCAGGGTGCTGGGTGCTCAGTACTCAGGGTGCTGGGTGCTCAGTACTCAGGGTGCTGGGTGCTCAGTACTCAGGGTGCTGGGTGCTCAGTGCTCAGGGTGCTGTGTCCTCAGTACTCAGGGTGCTGGGTGCTCAGTGCTCGGGGTGCTGGGTGCTCAGTACTCAGGGTGCTGGGTGCTCAGTACTCGGGGTGCTGGGTGCTCAGTACTCAGGGTGCTGGGTGCTCAGTGCTCAAGGTGCTGGGTGCTCAGTGCTCGGGGTGCTCGGTGCTCAGTACTCAGGGTGCTGAGTGCTCAGTACTCAGGGTGCTGGGTGCTCAGTACTCAGGGTGCTGGGTGCTCAGTACTCAGGTCAGTACTCAGGGTGCTGGGTGCTCAGTACTCGGGGTGCTGGGTGCTCAGTACTCAGGGTGCTGGGTGCTCAGTGCTCAGGGTGATCAGTGCCCAGTGCTCAGGGTGCTGGGTGCTCAGTCCTCATGGTGCTCAGTACTCAGGGTGCTCGGTGCTCAGCACTCAGGGTGCTGGGTGCTCAGTGCCCAGCGTGCTGGGTGCTCAGTACTCAGGGTGCTGTGTGCTCAGTACTCAGGGTGCTGGGTGCTCAGTGCTCAGGGTGATCAGTGCTCAGTACTCAGGTTGCTGGGTTCTCAGTGCTCAGGGTGATGGGTGCTCAGTCCTCAGGGTGCTCAGTACTCAGGCTGCTGGGTGCTCAGTGCTCAGTACTCATGGTGCTCAGTACTCAGGGTGCTGGATGCTCAGTGCTCGGGGTGCTGGGTGCTCAGCACTCAGCGTGCTGGGTGCTCAGTGCCCAGGGTGCTGGGTGCTCAGTACTCAGGGTGCTGGGTGCTCAGTACTCAGGGTGCTGGGTGCTCAGTGCTCAGGGTGATCAGTGCTCAGTACTCAGGGTGCTGGGTGCTCATTGCTCAGGGTGCTGGGTGCTCAGTACTCAGGGTGCTCGGTGCTCAGCACTCAGGGTGCTGGGTGCTCAGTGCCCAGGGTGCTGGGTGCTCAGTACTCAGGGTGCTGGGTGCTCAGTACTCAGGGTGCTGGGTGCTCAGTGCTCAGGGTGATCAGTGCTCAGTACTCAGGGTGCTGGGTGCTCAGTACTCAGGGTGCTGGGTGCTCAGTACTCACGGTTCTGGGTTCTCAGTACTCGGGGTGCTGGGTGCTCATTACTCAGTGTGCTGGGTGCTCAGTGCTCGGGGTGCTCGGTGCTCAGTGCTCAGGATGCTCGGTGCTCAGAACTCTTGGTGCTGGGTGCTCAGTACTCAGGGTGCTGGGTGCTCAGTGCTCAGGGTGCTGGGTACTCAGTGCTCAGGGTGCTGGGTGCTCAGTATTCAGGGTGCTGGGTGCTCAGTGCTCAGGGTGCTGGGTTCTCAGTGCTCAGTACTCAGGGTGCTGGGTGCTCAGTGCTCGGGGTGCTGGATGCTCAGTACTCAGGGTGCTGGGTGCTCAGTACTCAGGGTGCTTTGTCCTCAGTGCTCAGGGTGCTGGGTGCTCAGTGCTCGGGGTGCTCATTGCTCAGGGTGCTGTGTGCTCAGTAATCAGGTTGCTGGGTGCTCATTACTCTGGGTGCTGGGTGCTCAGAACTCGGGATGTTCGGTGCTCAGTGCTCAGGGTGCTGGGTGCTCAGTACTCAGGGTGCTCATTGCTCAGGGTGCTGGGTGCTCAGTACTCAGGGTGCTGGGTGCTCAGTACTCAGGGTGCTGGGTGCTCAGTACTCAGGGTGCTGGGTGCTCAGTACTCAGGGTGCTCAGTGCTCAGTACTCAGGGTGCTCAGGGCTCAGGGTGCTGGGTGCTCACTGCTCGGGGTGCTGGGTGCTCAGTGCTCAGGGTGCTGGGTGCTCAGTGCTCAGGGAGCTCGGTGCTCAGTGCTCAGGGTGCTGGGTGCTCAGTACTCAGTGTGCTGGGTGCTCAGTACGCAGGGTGCTCAGTGCTCAGTACTCAGGGTGCTCAGTGCTCAGTACTCAGGGTGCTCAGTGCTCAGGGTGCTGGGTGCTCAGTGCTCGGGGTGCTGGGTGATCAGTCCTCAGGGTGCTGGGTGTTCAGTGCTCAGGGTGCTCATTGCTCGTTGCTCTTGGTGCTGGGTGCTCAGTGCACGGGGTGCTGGGTGCTCAGTGCTCAGGGTGCTGGGTGCTCAGTACTCAGGGTGCTGGGAGCTCAGTGCTCAGGGTGCTGGGTGCTCAGTGCTCAGGGTGCTCGGTGCTTAGTACCCCGAGTGGTCGTTGCTAGGTGTGCTGGGTGCTCAGTGCTCGGGGTGCTGGGTGCTCAGTGCTCGGGGTGCTGGGTGCTCAGTACTCGGGGTGCTCGGTGCTCAGTTCTCAGGGTGCTGGGTGCTCAGTGCTCAGGGTGCTCGGTGCTCAGTACTCAGGTTGCTGGGTGCTCAGTGCTCGGGGTGCTGGTTGCTCATTACTCAGGATGCTGGGTGCTCAGTACTCAGTGTGCTCAGTGCTTGGGGTGCTGGGTGCTCAATACTCAGGGTGCTCAGTGCTTGGGGTGTTGGGTGCTCAGTACTCAGTGTGCTGGGTGCTCAATGCTCAGGGTGCTGGGTGCTCAGTACTCAGGGTGCTGGGTTCTCAGTACTCAGGGTGCTGGGTGCTCAGTGCTCGGGGTGCTGGGTGCTCAGTGCTCGGGGTTGCTGGGTGCACAGTGCTCGGGGTTGCTGGGTGCTCAGTGCTCGGGGCACTGGGTGCTCAGTGCTCGGGGTTCTGGGTGCTCAGTGCTCGGGGCGCTGGGTGCTCAGTGCTCGGGGCGCTGGGTGCTCAGTGCTCGGGGTGCTCAGAGCTCA
Source organism: Microtus oregoni (assembly GCF_018167655.1). NCBI lineage: Eukaryota > Metazoa > Chordata > Mammalia > Rodentia > Cricetidae > Microtus > Microtus oregoni. The sequence continues at coordinate 5,149,603 of NW_024544028.1, read as the reverse complement.
GTACTCAGGGTGCTGGGTGCTCAGTGCTCGGGGTGCTCGGTGCTCAGTACTCAGGGTGCTGGGTACTCAGTGCTCGGGGTGCTCGGTGCTCAGTACGTTGGGTGCTCACTACTCAGGGTGCTGGGTGCTCAGTACTCAGGGTGCTGGGTGCTCAGTGCTCAGGGTGCTGGGTGCTCAGTGCTCAGGGTGCTGGGTGCTCAGTACTCAGGGTGCTGGGTGCGCAGTGCTCGGGGTGCTGGGTGCTCAGTGCTCAGGGTACTGGGTGCTCAGTGCTCAGGGTGCTGGGTGCTCAGTACTCAGGGTGCTGGGTGCTCAGTACTCAGGGTGCTGAGTGCTCAGTTCTCAGGGTGCTGGGTGATCAGTACTCGGGTGCTGGGTGCTCAGTGCTCAGGGTGCTGGGTGCTCAGTGCTCGGGGTGCTTGTCTCTCAGTGTTCAGTACTCAGGGTGCTGGGTGCTCAGTGCTCGGGGTGCTGGGTGCTCAGTGCTCAGTACTCAGGGTGCTGGGTGCTCAGTGCTCAGGGTGCTGGGTGCTCAGTACTCAGGGTGCTCAGTGCTCAGTGTGCTGGGTGCTCAGTGCTCGGGGTGCTGGATGCTCAGTGCTCGGGGTGCTGGGTGCTCAGTACTCGGGGTGCTCTGTGCTCAGTACTCAGGGTGCTGGGTGCTCAGTGCTCAGGGTGCTTTGTGCTCAGTACTCATGGTGCTGTTTGCTCGGTGCTCAGGGTGCTGGGTCCTCAGTGCTCAGGGTGCTGGGTGCTCAGTGCTCAGGGTGCTCGGTGCTTAGTACTCAGGGTGCTCGTTGCTCGGGGTGCTGGGTGCTCAGTGCTCGGGGAGCTCGGTGCTCAGTACTCAGGGTGCTGTGTGCTCAGTACTCAGGGTGCTGGGTGCTCAGTACTCATGGTGCTGGGTGCTCAGTACTCAGGGGGCTGGGTGCTCAGTGCTCAGCGTGCTGGGTGCTCAGTGCTCAGGGTGCTGGGTGCTCAGTGCTCGGAGTGCTGGGTGCTCAGTGCTCGGGGTGCTGGGTGCTCAGTGCTCACGGTGTTGGGTGCTCAGTGCTCAGTGCTCAGGGTGCTGGGTGCTCAGTACTCAGGGTGCTGGGTGCTCAGTACTCAGGGTCCTGGGTGCTCAGTGCTCAGGGTGCTGGGTGCTCAGTACTCTGGGTGTTGGGTGCTCAGTACTCAGGGTGCTGGGTGCTCAGTGCTCGGGGTGCTGGGTGCTCAGTGCTCAGGGTGCTGTGTGCTCAGTGCTCATGGTGCTGGGTTCTCAGTATTCAGGGTGCTGGGTGCTCAGTGCTCGGGGTGCTCGGTGCTCAGTACTCAAGGTGCTGGGTGCTCAGTGCTCAGGGTGCTGGATGCTCAGTTCTCGGGGTGCTCCGTGCTCAGTGCTCAGGGTGCTGGGTGCTCAGTACTCAGGGTGCTCGGTGCTCAGTACTCAGGGTTCTCAGTGCTCAGTGCTCAGGGTGCTGGGTGCTCAGTTCTCAGGGTGCTCAGTGCTCAGTACTTGGAGTGCTGGGTGCTCAGTACTCAGGGTGCTCAGTGCTCAGCACTCGGGGTGCTGGGTGCTCAGTGCTCGGGGAGCTGGTTGCTCAGTGCTCGGAGTTCTGGGTGCTCAGTACTCAGGGTGCTGTGTGCTCAGTGCTCAGTACTCAGCGTGCTGGGTGCTCAGTGCTCAGAGTGTTGGGTGCTCAGTACTCAGGGTGCTGGGTGCTCAGTGCTCAGTGCTCAGGGTGCTCAGTGCTCAGGGTGCTGGGTGCTCAGGGTGCTGGGTGCTCAGTGCTCGGGGTGCTGGGTGCTCAGTGCTCAGGGTGCTGGGTGCTCAGTGCTCAGTGCTCAGGGTGCTGTGTGCTCAGTGCTCAGTGCTCAGGGGGCTGGGTGTTCAGTACTCAGGGTGCTGGTTGCTCAGTACTCAGGGTGCTTGGTGCTCAGTGCTCAGAGTGCTGGTTGCTCAGTGCTCAGGGTGCTGGGGCTCAGGACTCAGGGTGCTGGGTGCTCAGTACTCAGGGTTCTCGGTGTTCAGTACTCAGGGTGCTGGGTGCTCAGTGCCCAGGGTGCTGGGTGCTCAGTACTCAGGGTGCTGGGTGCTCAGTACTCAGGGTGCTGGGTGCTCAGTGCTCAGGGTGCTGGGTCCTCAGTACTCAGGGTGCTGGGTGCTCAGTGCTCGGGGTGCTGGGTGCTCAGTGCTCAGGGTGATCAGTGCTCAGTACTCAGGGTGCTGGGTGCTCAGTGCTCAGGGTGCTGGGTGCTCAGTCCTCAGGGTGCTCAGTACTCAGGGTGCTCAGTGCTCAGTGCTCAGTACTCAGGGTGTTCAGTACTCAGGGTGCTGGGTGCTCAGTGCTCGGGGTGCTGGGTGCTCAGTACTCAGGGTGCTGGGTGCTCAGTACTCGGGGTGCTGGGTGCTCAGTACTCAGGGTGCTGGGTGCTCAGTGCTTTTGGTGCTGGGTGCTCAGTGCTCAGGGTGATCGGTGCTCAGTGCTCAGCGTGCTGGGTGCTCAGTCCTCAGGGTGCTCAGTGCTCAAGGTGCTGGGTGCTCAGTGCTCGGGGTGCTCGGTGCTCAGTACTCAGGGTGCTGAGTGCTCAGTACTCAGGGTGCTGGGTGCTCAGTACTCAGGGTGCTGGGTGCTCAGTACTCAGGTCAGAACTCAGGGTGCTGGGTGCTCAGTACTCGGGGTGCTGGGTGCTCAGTACTCAGGGTGCTGGGTGCTCAGTGCTCAGGGTGCTGGGTGCTCAGTACTCAGGGTGCTGGGTGCTTAGTACTCAGGGTGCTCAGTACTTAGGGTGCTCAGTGCTCAGTGCTCGGGGTGATGGGTGCTCAGTGCTCGGGGTGCTGGGTGCTCAGTACTCAGGGTGCTGGGTGCTCAGTGCTCAGGGTGATCAGTGCCCAGTGCTCAGGGTGCTGGGTGCTCAGTCCTCATGGTGCTCAGTACTCAGGGTGCTCGGTGCTCAGCACTCAGGGTGCTGGGTGCTCAGTGCCCAGGGTGCTGGGTGCTCAGTACTCAGGGTGCTGGGTGCTCAGTACTCAGGGTGCTGGGTGCTCAGTGCTCAGGGTGATCAGTGCTCAGTACTCAGGGTGCTGGGTGCTCAGTGCTCGGGGGGCTCGGTGCTCAGTACTCAGGGTGCTGGGTACTCAGTGCTCGGGGTGCTCGGTGCTCAGTACGTTGGGTGCTCACTACTCAGGGTGCTGGGTGCTCAGTACTCAGGGTGCTGGGTGCTCAGTGCTCAGGGTGCTGGGTGCTCAGTGCTCAGGGTGCTGGGTGCTCAGTACTCAGGGTGCTGGGTGCGCAGTGCTCGGGGTGCTGGGTGCTCAGTGCTCAGGGTGCTGGGTGCTCAGTGCTCAGGGTGCTGGGTGCTCAGTACTCAGGGTGCTGGGTGCTCAGTACTCAGGGTGCTGGGTGCTCAGTACTCAGGGTGCTGGGTGCTCAGTACTCAGGGTGCTGGGTGCTCAGTGCTCAGGGTGCTGGGTCCTCAGTACTCAGGGTGCTGGGTGCTCAGTGCTCGGGGTGCTGGGTGCTCAGTACTCAGGGTGCTGGGTGCTCAGTACTCGGGGTGCTGGGTGCTCAGTACTCAGGGTGCTGGGTGCTCAGTGCTCAAGGTGCTGGGTGCTCAGTGCTCGGGGTGCTCGGTGCTCAGTACTCAGGGTGCTGAGTGCTCAGTACTCAGGGTGCTGGGTGCTCAGTACTCAGGGTGCTGGGTGCTCAGTACTCAGGTCAGTACTCAGGGTGCTGGGTGCTCAGTACTCGGGGTGCTGGGTGCTCAGTACTCAGGGTGCTGGGTGCTCAGTGCTCAGGGTGCTGGGTGCTCAGTACTCAGGGTGCTGGGTGCTTAGTACTCAGGGTGCTCAGTACTTAGGGTGCTCAGTGCTCAGTGCTCGGGGTGCTGGGTGCTCAGTGCTCGGGGTGCTGGGTGCTCAGTACTCAGGGTGCTGGGTGCTCAGTGCTCAGGGTGATCAGTGCCCAGTGCTCAGGGTGCTGGGTGCTCAGTCCTCATGGTGCTCAGTACTCAGGGTGCTCGGTGCTCAGCACTCAGGGTGCTGGGTGCTCAGTGCCCAGCGTGCTGGGTGCTCAGTACTCAGGGTGCTGTGTGCTCAGTACTCAGGGTGCTGGGTGCTCAGTGCTCAGGGTGATCAGTGCTCAGTACTCAGGTTGCTGGGTTCTCAGTGCTCAGGGTGATGGGTGCTCAGTCCTCAGGGTGCTCAGTACTCAGGCTGCTGGGTGCTCAGTGCTCAGTACTCATGGTGCTCAGTACTCAGGGTGCTGGATGCTCAGTGCTCGGGGTGCTGGGTGCTCAGCACTCAGCGTGCTGGGTGCTCAGTGCCCAGGGTGCTGGGTGCTCAGTACTCAGGGTGCTGGGTGCTCAGTACTCAGGGTGCTGGGTGCTCAGTGCTCAGGGTGATCAGTGCTCAGTACTCAGGGTGCTGGGTGCTCATTGCTCAGGGTGCTGGGTGCTCAGTACTCAGGGTGCTCGGTGCTCAGCACTCAGGGTGCTGGGTGCTCAGTGCCCAGGGTGCTGGGTGCTCAGTACTCAGGGTGCTGGGTGCTCAGTACTCAGGGTGCTGGGTGCTCAGTGCTCAGGGTGATCAGTGCTCAGTACTCAGGGTGCTGGGTGCTCAGTACTCAGGGTGCTGGGTGCTCAGTACTCACGGTTCTGGGTTCTCAGTACTCGGGGTGCTGGGTGCTCATTACTCAGTGTGCTGGGTGCTCAGTGCTCGGGGTGCTCGGTGCTCAGTGCTCAGGATGCTCGGTGCTCAGAACTCTTGGTGCTGGGTGCTCAGTACTCAGGGTGCTGGGTGCTCAGTGCTCAGGGTGCTGGGTACTCAGTGCTCAGGGTGCTGGGTGCTCAGTATTCAGGGTGCTGGGTGCTCAGTGCTCAGGGTGCTGGGTTCTCAGTGCTCAGGGTGCTGGGTGCTCAGTACTCAGGGTGCTGGGTGCTCAGTACTCAGGGTGCTGGGTGCTCAGTGCTCGGGGTGCTGGGTGCTCAGTGCTCGGGGTGCTGGGTGCTCAGTGCTCGGGGTGCTCGGTGCTCAGTACTCAGGGTGCTGGGTGCTCAGTGCTCGATGTGCTCAGTACTCAGGGTGCTGTGTGTTCAGTGCTCAGGGTGCTGGGTGCTCAGTACTCAGGATGCTCGGTGCTTAGTACTCGGGGTGCTGGGTGCTCAGTGCTCGGGGTGCTCGGTGCTCAGTACTCAGTGCTCAGGGTGCTCAGTGCTCAGTGCTCAGGGTGCTGTGTGCTCAGTGCTCAGGGTGCTGGGTGCTCAGTGCTCGGGGTGCTGGGTGCTCAGTGCTCAGTACTCAGGGTGCTTGGTGCTCAGTACTCGGGGTGCTGGGTGCTCAGTGCTCAGTACTCAGGGTGCTGGGTGCTCAGTGCTCGGGGTGCTGGGTGCTCAGTGCTCAGTACTCAGGGTGCTGGGTGCTCAGTGCTCAGGGTGCTGTGTGCTCAGTGCTCAGGGTGCTGGGTGCTCAGTGCTCAGGGTGCTGGCTACTCAGTGCTCAGGGTGCTGGGTGCTCATTCTCAGGGTGCTGGGTGCTCAGTACGCAGGTTGCTCAGTACTCTGGGTGCTCGGTGCTCAGTACTCATGGTGCTGGCTGCTCAGTACTCAGGGTGCTCGGTGCTCAGTTCTCAGGGTGCTCGGTGCTCAGTGTTTGGGGTGCTGGGTGCTCAGTACTCAGTGCTCAGGATGCTGGGTGCTCAGTGCTCAGGGTGCTGGGTGCTCAGTGCTCAGGGAGCTCAGTGGTCAGTGCTCAATACTTAGGGTGCTGGGTGCTCAGTACTCAGGGTGCTGGGTGCTCAGTGCTCGGGGTGCCCGGTGCTCAGTGCTCGGGGTGCTCGGTTCTCAGTTTTCAGGGTGCTGGGTGCTCAGTACTCACGGTGCTGGGTGCTCAGTGCTCGGGGTGCTGGGTGCTCAGTCCTCGGGGTGCTGGGTGCTCAGTGCTCGGGGTGCTGGGTGCTCAGTACTCAGGGTGCTGAGCGCTCAGTACTCAGGGTTCTGGCTGCTCAGTGCTAGGGGTGCTCGTTGCTCAGTACGTTGGGTGCTCAGTGCTCAGGGTGCTGGCTGCTCAGTGCTCAGGGTGCTGGGTGCTCAGTGCTCAGGGTGCTTGATGCTCAGTACTCAGGGTGCTGGGAGCTCAGGGCTCGGGGTGCTGGGTGCTCAGTATTCAGGGTGCTGGGTGCTCAGTGCTCAGGGTGCTGGGTACTCAGTGCTCAGGGTGCTGGGTGCTCAGTATTCAGGGTGCTGGGTGCTCAGTGCTCGGGGCGCTGGGTACTCAGTGCTCAGGGTGCTGGGTGCTCAGTACTCAGGGTGCTGGGTGCTCAGTACTCAGGGTGCTGGGTGCTCAGTGCTCGGGGTGCTGGGTGCTCAGTGCTCGGCGTGCTGGGTGCTCAGTGCTCGGGGTGCTCGGTGCTCAGTACTCAGGGTGCTGGGTGCTCAGTGCTCGAGGTGCTCAGTACTCAGGGTGCTGTGTGTTCAGTGCTCAGGGTGCTGGGTGCTCAGTACTCAGGATGCTCGGTGCTTAGTACTCAGCGTGCTGGGTGCTCAGTACTCCGGGTGCTGGGTGCTCAGTGCTCGGGGTGCTCGGTGCTCAGTACTCAGTGCTCAGGGTGCTCAGTGCTCAGTGCTCAGGGTGCTGGGTGTTCAGTACTCAGGGTGCTTGGTGCTCAGTACTCGGGGTGCTGGTTGCTCAGTACTCAGGGTGCTGGGTGCTCAGTACTCAGGGTGCTGGGTGCTCAGTACTCGGGTGCTGGGTGCTCAGTGCTCAGGGTGCTGGGTGCTCAGTGCTCGGGGTGCTGGGTGCACAGTACTCGGGGTGCTGCGTGCTCAGTACTCAGGGTGCTGGGTGCTCTGTGCTCGGGGTGCTGGGTGCTCAGTGCTCGCGGTGCTGGGTGCTCAGTGCTCGAGGTGCTCGGTGCTCAGTACTCAGGGTGCTGGGTGCTCAGTCCTCTAGGTGCTCAGTACTCAGGGTGCTGTGTGTTCAGTGCTCAGGGTGCTGGGTGCTCAGTACTCAGGGTGCTCGGTGCTTAGTACTCAGGGTGCTGGGTGCTCAGTACTCCGGGTGCTGGGTGCTCAGTGCTTGGGGTGCTCGGTGCTCAGTGCTCAGGGTGCTGGGTGCTTAGTGCTCGGGGTGCCCGGTGCTCAGTACTCGGGGTTCTGGGTGCTCAGTTCTCGGGGTACTAGGTGCTCAGTACGTTGGGTGCTCAGAACTCAGGGTGCTGGGTGCTCAGTGCTCAGGGTGCTAGGTGCTCAGTGCTCAGGGTGCTGGGTGCTCAGTGCTCAGGGTGCTGGGTGCTCAGTGCTCAGGGTGCTGGGTGCTCGGTGCTCTGGGTGCTGGGTGCTTAGTGCTCGGGGTGCCCGGTGCTCAGTACTCAGGGCGCTGGGTGCTCAGTGCTCAGGGTGCTGGGTGCTCAGTACTCAGGGTGCTGGGTGCTCGGTGCTCAGTACGCTGGGTGCTCAGTACTCAGGGTGCTGGGTGCTCAGTACTCAGGGTGCTCGGTGCTCAGTGCTCAGGGTGCTGGGTGCTCGGTGCTCGGGGTGCTGGGTGCTTAGTGCTCGGGGTGCCCGGTGCTCAGTACTCGGGGTTCTGGGTGCTCAGTGCTCAGGGTACTCGGTGCTCAGTACGTTGGGTGCTCAGTACTCAGGGTGCTGGGTGCTCAGTGCTCAGGGTGCTGGGTGCTCAGTGCTCAGGGTGCCGGGTGCTCAGTGCTCAGGGTGCTGGGTGCTCAGTGCTCAGGGTGCTGGGTGCTCAGTGCTCAGGGTGCTGGGTGCTCGGTGCTCTGGGTGCTGGGTGCTTAGTGCTCGGGGTGCCCGGTGCTCAATACTCGGCGTGCTCAGTGCTCAGTACTCAGGGTGGTGGGTGCTCAGTGCTCAGGGTGCTGGGTGCTCAGTACTCAGGGTGCTGGGTGCTCGGTGCTCAGTACGCTGGGTGCTCAGTACTCAGGGTGCTGGGTGCTCAGTACTCAGGGTGCTGGGTGCTCAGTGCTCGGGGTGCTGGGTGCTCAGTGCTCGGGGTGCTGGGTGCTCAGTGCTCGGGGTGCTCGGTGCTCAGTACTCAGGGTGCTGGGTGCTCAGTGCTCGATGTGCTCAGTACTCAGGGTGCTGTGTGTTCAGTGCTCAGGGTGCTGGGTGCTCAGTACTCAGGATGCTCGGTGCTTAGTACTCGGGGTGCTGGGTGCTCAGTGCTCGGGGTGCTCGGTGCTCAGTACTCAGTGCTCAGGGTGCTCAGTGCTCAGTGCTCAGGGTGCTGGGTGTTCAGTACTCAGGGTGCTTGGTGCTCAGTACTCGGGGTGCTGGGTGCTCAGTGCTCAGTACTCAGGGTGCTGGGTGCTCAGTGCTCGGGGTGCTGGGTGCTCAGTGCTCAGTACTCAGGGTGCTGGGTGCTCAGTGCTCAGGGTGCTGTGTGCTCAGTGCTCAGGGTGCTGGGTGCTCAGTGCTCAGGGTGCTGGCTACTCAGTGCTCAGGGTGCTGGGTGCTCATTCTCAGGGTGCTGGGTGCTCAGTACTCAGGTTGCTCAGTACTCTGGGTGCTCGGTGCTCAGTACTCATGGTGCTGGCTGCTCAGTACTCAGGGTGCTCGGTGCTCAGTTCTCAGGGTGCTCGGTGCTCAGTGTTTGGGGTGCTGGGTGCTCAGTACTCAGTGCTCAGGATGCTGGGTGCTCAGTGCTCAGGGTGCTGGGTGCTCAGTGCTCAGGGAGCTCAGTGGTCAGTGCTCAATACTTAGGGTGCTGGGTGCTCAGTACTCAGGGTGCTGGGTGCTCAGTGCTCGGGGTGCCCGGTGCTCAGTGCTCGGGGTGCTCGGTGCTCAGTTTTCAGGGTGCTGGGTGCTCAGTACTCACGGTGCTGGGTGCTCAGTGCTCGGGGTGCTGGGTGCTCAGTGCTCGGGGTGCTGGGTGCTCAGTGCTCGGGGTGCTGGGTGCTCAGTACTCAGGGTGCTGAGCGCTCAGTACTCAGGGTTCTGGGTGCTCAGTGCTCGGGGTGCTCGTTGCTCAGTACGTTGGGTGCTCAGTGCTCAGGGTGCTGGCTGCTCAGTGCTCAGGGTGCTGGGTGCTCAGTGCTCAGGGTGCTTGATGCTCAGTAGTCAGGGTGCTGGGAGCTCAGGGCTCGGGGTGCTGGGTGCTCAGTATTCAGGGTGCTGGGTGCTCAGTGCTCAGGGTGCTGGGTACTCAGTGCTCAGGGTGCTGGGTGCTCAGTATTCAGGGTGCTGGGTGCTCAGTGCTCGGGGTGCTGGGTACTCAGTGCTCAGGGTGCTGGGTGCTCAGTACTCAGGGTGCTGGGTGCTCAGTACTCAGGGTGCTGGGTGCTCAGTGCTCGGGGTGCTGGGTGCTCAGTGCTCGGCGTGCTGTGTGCTCAGTGCTCGGGGTGCTCGGTGCTCAGTACTCAGGGTGCTGGGTGCTCAGTGCTCGAGGTGCTCAGTACTCAGGGTGCTGTGTGTTCAGTGCTCAGGGTGCTGGGTGCTCTGTACTCAGGATGCTCGGTGCTTAGTACTCAGCGTGCTGGGTGCTCAGTACTCCGGGTGCTGGGTGCTCAGTGCTCGGGGTGCTCGGTGCTCAGTACTCAGTGCTCAGGGTGCTCAGTGCTCAGTGCTCAGGGTGCTGGGTGTTCAGTACTCAGGGTGCTTGGTGCTCAGTACTCGGGGTGCTGGGTGCTCAGTACTCAGGGTGCTGGGTGCTCAGTACTCAGGGTGCTGGGTGCTCAGTACTCGGGTGCTGGGTGCTCAGTGCTCAGGGTGCTGGGTGCTCAGTGCTCGGGGTGCTGGGTGCTCAGTACTCAGGGTGCTGCGTGCTCAGTACTCAGGGTGCTGGGTGCTCTGTGCTCGGGGTGCTGGGTGCTCAGTGCTCGCGGTGCTGGGTGCTCAGTGCTCGAGGTGCTCGGTGCTCAGTACTCAGGGTGCTGGGTGCTCAGTCCTCTAGGTGCTCAGTACTCAGGGTGCTGTGTGTTCAGTGCTCAGGGTGCTGGGTGCTCAGTACTCAGGGTGCTCGGTGCTTAGTACTCAGGGTGCTGGGTGCTCAGTACTCCGGGTGCTGGGTGCTCAGTGCTTGGGGTGCTCGGTGCTCAGTGCTCAGGGTGCTGGGTGCTTAGTGCTCGGGGTGCCCGGTGCTCAGTACTCGGGGTTCTGGGTGCTCAGTTCTCAGGGTACTAGGTGCTCAGTACGTTGGGTGCTCAGAACTCAGGGTGCTGGGTGCTCAGTGCTCAGGGTGCTAGGTGCTCAGTGCTCAGGGTGCTGGGTGCTCAGTGCTCAGGGTGCTGGGTGCTCAGTGCTCAGGGTGCTGGGTGCTCGGTGCTCTGGGTGCTGGGTGCTTAGTGCTCGGGGTGCCCGGTGCTCAGTACTCAGGGCGCTGGGTGCTCAGTGCTCAGGGTGCTGGGTGCTCAGTACTCAGGGTGCTGGGTGCTCGGTGCTCAGTACGCTGGGTGCTCAGTACTCAGGGTGCTGGGTGCTCAGTACTCAGGGTGCTCGGTGCTCAGTGCTCAGGGTGCTGGGTGCTCGGTGCTCGGGGTGCTGGGTGCTTAGTGCTCGGGGTGCCCGGTGCTCAGTACTCGGGGTTCTGGGTGCTCAGTGCTCAGGGTACTCGGTGCTCAGTACGTTGGGTGCTCAGTACTCAGGGTGCTGGGTGCTCAGTGCTCAGGGTGCTGGGTGCTCAGTGCTCAGGGTGCCGGGTGCTCAGTGCTCAGGGTGCTGGGTGCTCAGTGCTCAGGGTGCTGGGTGCTCAGTGCTCAGGGTGCTGGGTGCTCGGTGCTCTGGGTGCTGGGTGCTTAGTGCTCGGGGTGCCCGGTGCTCAATACTCGGCGTGCTCAGTGCTCAGTACTCAGGGTGTTGGGTGCTCAGTGCTCAGGGTGCTGGGTGCTCAGTACTCAGGGTGCTGGGTGCTCGGTGCTCAGTACGCTGGGTGCTCAGTACTCAGGGTGCTGCGTGCTCAGTACTCAGGGTGCTCGGTGCTCAGTACTCAGGGTGCTGGGTGCTCATTGCTCGGGGTGCTGGGTGCTCAGTACTCAGGGTGCTGGGTGCTCAGTGCTCGGGGTGCTCGGTGCTCAGTACGCTGGGTGCTCAGTACTCAGGGTGCTGGGTGCTCAGTACTCAGGGTGCTGGGTGCTTAGTACTCAGGGTGCTGGGTGCTCAGTGCTCGGGGTGCTGGGTGCTCAGTGCTCAGTACTCAGGGTGCTGGGTGCTCAGGGCTCAGGTTGCTGGGTCCTCGGTGCTCAGTACGCTGGGTGCTCAGTACTCAGGGTGCTGGGTGCTCAGTACTCAGGGTGCTGGGTGCTCAGTACTCAGGGTGCTCGGTGCTCAGTACTCAGGGTGCTGGGTGCTCAGTGCTCGGGGTGCTGGGTGCTCAGTACTCAGGGTGCTGGGTGCTCAGTGCTCGGGGTGCTGGGTGCTCAGTACTCAGGGTGCTGGGTGCTCAGTGCTCAGGGTGATCAGTGCTCAGTACTCAGGGTGCTGGGTTCTCAGTGCTGAGGGTGATGGGTGCTCAGTCCTCAGGGTGCTCAGTACTCAGGCTGCTGGGTGCTCAGTGCTCAGTACTCATGGTGCTCAGTACTCAGGGTGCTGGATGCTCAGTGCTCGGGGTGCTGGGTGCTCAGCACTCAGCGTGCTGGGTGCTCAGTGCCCAGGGTGCTGGGTGCTCAGTACTCAGGGTGCTGGGTGCTCAGTACTCAGGGTGCTGGGTGCTCAGTGCTCAGGGTGATCAGTGCTCAGTACTCAGGGTGCTGGGTGCTCATTGCTCAGGGTGCTGTGTGCTCAGTACTCAGGGTGCTAGGTGCTCAGCACTCAGGGTGCTGGGTGCTCAGTGCCCAGGGTGCTGGGTGCTCAGTACTCAGGGTGCTGGGTGCTCAGTACTCAGGGTGCTGGGTGCTCAGTGCTCACGGTGATCAGTGCTCAGTACTCAGGGTGCTGGGTGCTCAGTACTCAGGGTGCTGGGTGCTCAGTACTCACGGTTCTGGGTTCTCAGTACTCGGGGTGCTGGGTGCTCATTACTCAGGGTGCTGGGTGCTCAGTGCTCGGGGTGCTCGGTGCTCAGTGCTCAGGATGCTCGGTGCTCAGAACTCTTGGTGCTGGGTGCTCAGTACTCAGGGTGCTGGGTGCTCAGTGCTCAGGGTGCTGGGTACTCAGTGCTCAGGGTGCTGGGTGCTTAGTATTCAGGGTGCTGGGTGCTCAGTGCTCAGGGTGCTGGGTTCTCAGTGCTCAGGGTGCTGGGTGCTCAGTACTCAGGGTGCTGGGTGCTCAGTACTCAGGGTGCTGGGTGCTCAGTGCTCGGGGTGCTGGGTGCTCAGTGCTCGGGGTGCTGGGTGCTCAGTGCTCGGGGTGCTCGGTGCTCAGTACTCAGGGTGCTGGGTGCTCAGTGCTCGAGGTGCTCAGTACTCAGGGTGCTGTGTGTTCAGTGCTCAGGGTGCTGGGTGCTCAGTACTCAGGATGCTCGGTGCTTAGTACTCGGGGTGCTGGGTGCTCAGTGCTCGGGGTGCTCGGTGCTCAGTACTCAGTGCTCAGGGTGCTCACTGCTCAGTGCTCAGGGTGCTGGGTGTTCAGTACTCAGGGTGCTTGGTGCTCAGTACTCGGGGTGCTGGGTGCTCAGTGCTCAGTACTCAGGGTGCTGGGTGCTCAGTGCTCGGGGTGCTGGGTGCTCAGTGCTCAGTACTCAGGGTGCTGGGTGCTCAGTGCTCAGGGTGCTGTGTGCTCAGTGCTCAGGGTGCTGGGTGCTCAGTGCTCAGGGTGCTGGGTACTCAGTGCTCAGGGTGCTGGGTGCTCATTCTCAGGGTGCTGGGTGCTCAGTACTCAGGTTGCTCAGTACTCTGGGTGCTCGGTGCTCAGTACTCATGGTGCTGGCTGCTCAGTACTCAGGGTGCTCGGTGCTCAGTTCTCAGGGTGCTCGGTGCTCAGTGTTTGGGGTGCTGGGTGCTCAGTACTCAGTGCTCAGGATGCTGGGTGCTCAGTGCTCAGGGTGCTGGGTGCTCAGTGCTCAGGGAGCTCAGTGGTCAGTGCTCAATACTTAGGGTGCTGGGTGCTCAGTACTCAGGGTGCTGGGTGCTCAGTGCTCGGGGTGCCCGGTGCTCAGTGCTCGGGGTGCTCGGTGCTCAGTTTTCAGGGTGCTGGGTGCTCAGTACTCACGGTGCTGGGTGCTCAGTGCTCGGGGTGCTGGGTGCTCAGTGCTCGGGGTGCTGGGTGCTCAGTGCTCGGGGTGCTGGGTGCTCAGTACTCAGGGTGCTCAGCGCTCAGTACTCAGGGTTCTGGGTGCTCAGTGCTCGGGGTGCTCGTTGCTCAGTACGTTGGGTGCTCAGTGCTCAGGGTGCTGGCTGCTCAGTGCTCAGGGTGCTGGGTGCTCAGTGCTCAGGGTGCTTGATGCTCAGTACTCAGGGTGCTGGGAGCTCAGGGCTCGAGGTGCTGGGTGCTCAGTATTCAGGGTGCTGGGTGCTCAGTGCTCAGGGAGCTGGGTACTCAGTGCTCAGGGTGCTGGGTGCTCAGTATTCAGGGTGCTGGGTGCTCAGTGCTCACGGTGCTGGGTGCTCAGTGCTCAGGGTGCTGGGTGCTCAGTACTCAGGGTGCTGGGTGCTCAGTGCTCGGGGTGCTGGGTGCTCAGTGCTCGGCGTGCTGGGTGCTCAGTGCTCGGGGTGCTCGGTGCTCAGTACTCAGGGTGCTGGGTGCTCAGTGCTCGAGGTGCTCAGTACTCAGGGTGCTGTGTGTTCAGTGCTCAGGGTGCTGGGTGCTCAGTACTCAGGATGCTCGGTGCTTAGTACTCAGCGTGCTGGGTGCTCAGTACTCCGGGTGCTGGGTGCTCAGTGCTCGGGGTGCTCGGTGCTCAGTACTCAGTGCTCAGTGTGCTCAGTGCTCAGTGCTCAGGGTGCTGGGTGTTCAGTACTCAGGGTGCTTGGTGCTCAGTACTCGGGGTGCTGGGTGCTCAGTACTCAGGGTGCTGGGTGCTCAGTACTCAGGGTGCTGGGTGCTCAGTACTCGGGTGCTGGGTGCTCAGTGCTCAGGGTGCTGGGTGCTCAGTGCTCGGGGTGCTGGGTGCTCAGTACTCAGGGTGCTGCGTGCTCAGTACTCAGGGTGCTGGGTGCTCTGTGCTCGGGGTGCTGGGTGCTCAGTGCTCGCGGTGCTGGGTGCTCAGTGCTCGAGGTGCTCGGTGCTCAGTACTCAGGGTGCTGGGTGCTCAGTCCTCTAGGTGCTCAGTACTCAGGGTGCTGTGTGTTCAGTGCTCAGGGTGCTGGGTGCTCAGTACTCAGGGTGCTCGGTGCTTAGTACTCAGGGTGCTGGGTGCTCAGTACTCCGGGTGCTGGGTGCCCAGTGCTTGGGGTGCTCGGTGCTCACTGCTCAGGGTGCTGGGTGCTTAGTGCTCGGGGTGCCCGGTGCTCAGTATTCGGGGTTCTGGGTGCTCAGTGCTCAGGGTACTAGGTGCTCAGTACGTTGGGTGCTCAGAACTCAGGGTGCTGGGTGCTCAGTGCTCAGGGTGCTAGGTGCTCAGTGCTCAGGGTGCTGGGTGCTCAGTGCTCAGGGTGCTGGGTGCTCAGTGCTCAGGGTGCTGGGTGCTCGGTGCTCTGGGTGCTGGGTGCTTAGTGCTCGGGGTGCCCGGTGCTCAGTACTCGGGGTGCTCAGTGCTCAGTACTCAGGGTGCTGGGTGCTCAGTGCTCAGGGTGCTGGGTGCTCAGTACTCAGGGTGCTGGGTGCTCGGTGCTCAGTACGCTGGGTGCTCAGTACTCAGGGTGCTGGGTGCTCAGTACTCAGGGTGCTCAGTGCTCAGTGCTCAGGGTGCTGGGTGCTCGGTGCTCAGTACTCAGGGTGCTGGGTGCTCAGTGCTCAGGGTGCTGGGTGCTCAGTGCTCAGTACTCAGGGTGCTGGGTGCTCAGTGCTCAGGGTGCTGGGTGCTCAGTGCTCAGTACTCAGGGTGCTCGGTGCTTAGTACTCAGACTGCTGGGTGCTCAGTACTCCGGGTGCTGGGTGCTCAGTGCTCGGGGTGCTCGGTGCTCAGTGCTCAAGGTGCTGGGTGCTCAGTACTCAGGGTGCTCATTGCTCAGGGTGCTGGGTGCTCAGTACTCAGGGTGCTGGGTGCTCAGTGCTCAGGGTGCACAGTGCTTGGGGTGCAGGGTGCTCAGTACTCAGGGTGCTCGGTGCTCAGTACTCGGGGTGCTGGGTGCTAATTAATCAGGGTGATGGGTGCTCAGTACTCAGGGTGCACAGTGCTTGGGGTGCAGGGTGCTCAGTACTCAGGGTGCTCTGTGCTTGTGGTGCTGGGTGCTCAGTACTCAGGGTGCTGGGTGCTCAGTGCTCAGGGTGTTGGGTGCTAAGTACTCAGGGTGCTGGGTGCTCAGTACTCAGGGTGCTGGGTGCACAGTGCTCGGGGTGCTGGGTGCTCAGTGCTCGGGGTGCGGGGTGCTCAGTGCTCGGGGTGGTGGGTGCTCAGTTCTCGGGGTTCTGGGTGCTCAGTGCTCAGGGTGCTGGGTGCTCAGTGCTCGGGGTGCTGGGTGCTCAGTGCTCGGGGTGCTTGGTGCTCAGTGCTCGGGGTGCTGGGTGCTCAGTGCTCGGGGTGCTTGGTGCTCAGTGCTCGGGGTGCTGGGTGCTCAGTGCTCAAGGTGCTGGGTGCTCGGTGCTCGGGGTGCTGGGTGCTTAGTGCTCGGGGTGCCCGGTGCTCAGTACTCGGGGTTCTGGGTGCTCAGTGCTCAGGGTACTCGGTGCTCAGTACGTTGGGTGCTCAGTACTCAGGGTGCTGGTTGCTCAGTGCTCAGGGTGCTGGGTGCTCAGTGCTCAGGATGCCGGGTGCGCAGTGCTCAGGGTGCTGGGTGCTCAGTGCTCAGGGTGCTGGGTGCTCAGTGCTCAGGGTGCTGGGTGCTCGGTGCTCTGGGTGCTGGGTGCTTAGTGCTCGGGGTGCCCGGTGCTCAATACTCGGCGTGCTCAGTGCTCAGTACTCAGGGTGGTGGGTGCTCAGTGCTCAGGTTGCTGGGTGCTCAGTACTCAGGGTGCTGGGTGCTCGGTGCTCAGTACGCTGGGTGCTCAGTACTCAGGGTGCTGGGTGCTCAGTACTCAGGGTGCTCGGTGCTCAGTACTCAGGGTGCTGGGTGCTCAGTGCTCGGGGTGCTGGGTGCTCAGTACTCAGGGTGCTGGGTGCTCAGTGCTCGGGGTGCTCGGTGCTCAGTACGCTGGGTGCTCAGTACTCAGGGTGCTGGGTGCTCAGTACTCAGGGTGCTGGGTGCTTAGTACTCAGGGTGCTGGGTGCTCAGTGCCCGGGGTGCTGGGTGCTCAGTGCTCAGTACTCAGGGTGCTGGGTGCTCAGGGCTCAGGTTGCTGGGTCCTCGGTGCTCAGTACGCTGGGTGCTCAGTACTCAGGGTGCTGGGTGCTCAGTACTCAGGGTGCTCGGTGCTCAGTACTCAGGGTGCTGGGTGCTCAGTGCTCGGGGTGCTGGGTGCTCAGTACTCAGGGTGCTGGCTGCTCAGTGCTCGGGGTGCTCGGTGCTCAGTACGCTGGGTGCTCAGTATTCAGGCTGCTGGGTGCTCAGTACTCAGGGTGCTGGGTGCTCAGTGCTCAGGGTGCTGGGTGCTCAGTGCTCGGGGTGCTCAGTGCTAAGTACTCAGGGTGCTGGGTGCTCAGTACTCAGGGTGCTGGGTGCTCAGTACTCAGAGTGCTGGGTGCTCAGTGCTCGTAGTGCTGGGTGCTCAGTGCTCAGTGTGCTCAGTGCTCAGTACTCAGGGTGCTGGGTGCTCATTACTCAGGCTGCTGGGTGCTCAGTGCTCAGGGTGCTCAGTGCTCAGTGCTCGTTGTGCTGGGTGCTCAGTGCTCAGGGTGCTCAGTGCTCAGTACTCAGGGTGCTGGGTGCTCAGTGCTCAGGGTGCTGGGTGCTCAGTGCTCGGGGTGCTCAGTGCTAAGTACTCAGGGTGCTGGGTGCTCAGTACTCAGGGTGCTGGGTGCTCAGTACTCAGAGTGCTGGGTGCTCAGTGCTCGTAGTGCTGGGTGCTCAGTGCTCAGGGTGCTCAGTGCTCAGTACTCAGAGTGCTGGGTGCTCAGTGCTCGTAGTGCTGGGTGCTCAGTACTCAGGGTGCTGGGTGCTCAGTGCTCAGGGTGCTCGGTGCTCAGTACTCATGGTGCTGGGTGCTCATTCTCAGGGTGCTGGGTGCTCAGTACTCAGGTTTCTCAGTACTCTGGGTGCTCGGTGCTCAGTACTCATGGTGCTGGCTGCTCAGTACTCAGGGTGCTCGGTGCTCAGTTCTCAGGGTGCTCGGTGCTCAGTACGTTGGGTGCTCAGTGCTCAGGGTGCTGGCTGCTCAGTGCTCAGGGTGCTGGGTGCTCAGTGCTCAGGGTGCTTGATGCTCAGTACTCAGGGTGCTGGGTGCTCAGTGCTCAGGGTGCTGGGTGCTCAGTGCTCAGGGTGCTGGGTGCTCAGTGCTCAGGGTGCTGGGTGCTCAGTACTCAGGGTGCTGGGTGCTCAGTACTCGGGGTGCTGGGTGCTCAGTACTCAGGGTGCTCGGTGCTCAGTGCTTGGGGTGCTGGGTGCTCAGTACTCAGGGTGCTGGGTGCTCAGTTCTCAGGGTGCTGCGTGCTCAGTGCTCAGGGTGCTGGGTGCTCAGTACTCAGTGCTCAGGATTCTGGGTGCTCAGTGCTCGGGCTGCTGGGTGCTCAGTGCTCAGGGTGCTGGGTGCTCAGTACTCAGGGTGCTGGGTTCTCAGTACTCAGGGTGGTGGGTCCACAGTGCTAGGGGTGCTGGGTGCTCAGTGCTCAGGGTCTGGGTGCTCAGTACTCAGGGTGCTGGGTGCTCAGTACTCAGGGTGCTGGGTGCTCAGTGCTCAGGGTGCTGGGTGCTCAGTGCTCTGGGTGCTGGGTGCTCAGTGCTCAGGGTGCTGGGTGCTCAGTGCTCGGGGTGCTGGGTGCTCAGTGCTCGGGGTGCTGGGTGCTCAGTGCTCGGGGTGCTCGGTGCTCAGTACTCAGGGTGCTGGGTGCTCAGTGCTCGAGGTGCTCAGTACTCAGGGTGCTGTGTGTTCAGTGCTCAGGGTGCTGGGTGCTCAGTACTCAGGATGCTCGGTGCTTAGTACTCGGGGTGCTGGGTGCTCAGTGCTCGGGGTGCTCGGTGCTCAGTACTCAGTGCTCAGGGTGCTCAGTGCTCAGTGCTCAGGGTGCTGGGTGTTCAGTACTCAGGGTGCTTGGTGCTCAGTACTCGGGGTGCTGGGTGCTCAGTGCTCAGTACTCAGGGTGCTGGGTGCTCAGTGCTCGGGGTGCTGGGTGCTCAGTGCTCAGTACTCAGGGTGCTGGGTGCTCAGTGCTCAGGGTGCTGTGTGCTCAGTGCTCAGGGTGCTGGGTGCTCAGTGCTCAGGGTGCTGGGTACTCAGTGCTCAGGGTGCTGGGTGCTCATTCTCAGGGTGCTGGGTGCTCAGTACTCAGGTTGCTCAGTACTCTGGGTGCTCGGTGCTCAGTACTCATGGTGCTGGCTGCTCAGTACTCAGGGTGCTCGGTGCTCAGTTCTCAGGGTGCTCGGTGCTCAGTGTTTGGGGTGCTGGGCGCTCAGTACTCAGTGCTCAGGATGCTGGGTGCTCAGTGCTCAGGGTGCTGGGTGCTCAGTGCTCAGGGAGCTCAGTGGTCAGTGCTCAATACTTAGGGTGCTGGGTGCTCAGTACTCAGGGTGCTGGGTGCTCAGTGCTCGGGGTGCCCGGTGCTCAGTGCTCGGGGTGCTCGGTGCTCAGTTTTCAAGGTGCTGGGTGCTCAGTACTCACGGTGCTGGGTGCTCAGTGCTCGGGGTGCTGGGTGCTCAGTGCTCGGGGTGCTGGGTGCTCAGTGCGCGGGGTGCTGGGTGCTCAGTACTCAGGGTGCTCAGCGCTCAGTACTCAGGGTTCTGGGTGCTCAGTGCTCGGGGTGCTCGTTGCTCAGTACGTTGGGTGCTCAGTGCTCAGGGTGCTGGCTGCTCAGTGCTCAGGGTGCTGGGTGCTCAGTGCTCAGGGTGCTTGATGCTCAGTACTCAGGGTGCTGGGAGCTCAGGGCTCGAGGTGCTGGGTGCTCAGTATTCAGGGTGCTGGGTGCTCAGTGCTCAGGGTGCTGGGTACTCAGTGCTCAGGGTGCTGGGTGCTCAGTATTCAGGGTGCTGGGTGCTCAGTGCTCACGGTGCTGGGTGCTCAGTGCTCAGGGTGCTGGGTGCTCAGTACTCAGGGTGCTGGGTGCTCAGTGCTCGGGGTGCTGGGTGCTCAGTGCTCGGCGTGCTGGGTGCTCAGTGCTCGGGGTGCTCGGTGCTCAGTACTCAGGGTGCTGGGTGCTCAGTGCTCGAGGTGCTCAGTACTCAGGGTGCTGTGTGTTCAGTGCTCAGGGTGCTGGGTGCTCAGTACTCAGGATGCTCGGTGCTTAGTACTCAGCGTGCTGGGTGCTCAGTACTCCGGGTGCTGGGTGCTCAGTGCTCGGGGTGCTCGGTGCTCAGTACTCAGTGCTCAGTGTGCTCAGTGCTCAGTGCTCAGGGT
Organism: Microtus oregoni; assembly: GCF_018167655.1. Classification (NCBI taxonomy): domain Eukaryota; kingdom Metazoa; phylum Chordata; class Mammalia; order Rodentia; family Cricetidae; genus Microtus; species Microtus oregoni. The sequence continues at coordinate 5,130,214 of NW_024544028.1, read as the reverse complement.
GCTGGGTGTTCAGTACTCAGGGTGCTTGGTGCTCAGTACTCGGGGTGCTTGGTGCTCAGTACTCAGGGTGCTGGGTGCTCAGTACTCAGGGTGCTGGGTGCTCAGTACTCGGGTGCTGGGTGCTCAGTGCTCAGGGTGCTGGGTGCTCAGTGCTCGGGGTGCTGGGTGCTCAGTACTCAGGGTGCTGCGTGCTCAGTACTCAGGGTGCTGGGTGCTCTGTGCTCGGGGTGCTGGGTGCTCAGTGCTCGCGGTGCTGGGTGCTCAGTGCTCGAGGTGCTCGGTGCTCAGTACTCAGGGTGCTGGGTGCTCAGTCCTCTAGGTGCTCAGTACTCAGGGTGCTGTGTGTTCAGTGCTCAGGGTGCTGGGTGCTCAGTACTCAGGGTGCTCGGTGCTTAGTACTCAGGGTGCTGGGTGCTCAGTACTCCGGGTGCTGGGTGCCCAGTGCTTGGGGTGCTCGGTGCTCAGTGCTCAGGGTGCTGGGTGCTTAGTGCTCGGGGTGCCCGGTGCTCAGTACTCGGGGTTCTGGGTGCTCAGTGCTCAGGGTACTAGGTGCTCAGTACGTTGGGTGCTCAGAACTCAGGGTGCTGGGTGCTCAGTGCTCAGGGTGCTAGGTGCTCAGTGCTCAGGGTGCTGGGTGCTCAGTGCTCAGGGTGCTGGGTGCTCAGTGCTCAGGGTGCTGGGTGCTCGGTGCTCTGGGTGCTGGGTGCTTAGTGCTCGGGGTGCCCGGTGCTCAGTACTCGGGGTGCTCAGTGCTCAGTACTCAGGGTGCTGGGTGCTCAGTGCTCAGGGTGCTGGGTGCTCAGTACTCAGGGTGCTGTATGCTCGGTGCTCAGTACGCTGGGTGCTCAGTACTCAGGGTGCTGGGTGCTCAGTACTCAGGGTGCTCGGTGCTCAGTGCTCAGGGTGCTGGGTGCTCGGTGCTCGGGGTGCTGAGTGCTTAGTGCTCTGGTTGCTATGTGCTCAGTACTCAGGGTGCTGGGTGCTCAGTGCTCAGTACTCAGGGTGCTGGGTGCTCAGTGCTCAGGGTGCTGGGTGCTCAGTGCTCAGGGTGCTGGGTGCTTGGTGCTCGGGGTGCTGGGTGCTTAGTGCTCGGGTTGCTGGGTGCTCAGTACTCAGGGTGCTGGGTGCTCAGTGCTCGGGGTGCTGGGTGCTCAGTGCTCAGTACTCAGGGTGCTCTGTGCTCAGTGCTCAGGGTGCTGTGTGCTCAGTGCTCAGGGTGCTGGGTGCTCAGTACTCAGGGTGCTGGGTGCTCAGTACTCAGGGTGCTGGGTGCTCTGTGCTCGGGGTGCTGGGTGCTCAGTGCTCGCGGTGCTGGGTGCTCAGTGCTCAGGGTGCTCGGTGCTCAGTACTCAGGGTGCTGGGTGCTCAGTGCTCGAGGTGCTCAGTACTCAGGGTGCTGTGTGTTCAGTGCTCAGTGTGCTGGGTGCTCAGTACTCAGGGTGCTCGGTGCTTAGTACTCAGACTGCTGGGTGCTCAGTACTCCGGGTGCTGGGTGCTCAGTGCTCGGGGTGCTCGGTGCTCAGTGCTCAAGGTGCTGGGTGCTCAGTACTCAGGGTGCTCATTGCTCAGGGTGCTGGGTGCTCAGTACTCAGGGTGCTGGGTGCTCAGTGCTCAGGGTGCTCGGTGCTCAGTACGTTGGGTGCTCAGTACTCAGGGTGCTCGGTGCTCAGTACTCGGGGTGCTGGGTGCTCATTAATCAGGGTGATGGGTGCTCAGTACTCAGGGTGCACAGTGCTTGGGGTGCAGGGTGCTCAGTACTCAGGGTGCTCTGTGCTTGTGGTGCTGGGTGCTCAGTACTCAGGGTGCTGGGTGCTCAGTGCTCAGGGTGTTGGGTGCTAAGTACTCAGGGTGCTGGGTGCTCAGTACTCAGGGTGCTGAGTGCACAGTGCTCGGGGTGCTGGGTGCTCAGTGCTCGGGGTGCGGGGTGTTCAGTGCTCGGGGTGCTGGGTGCTCAGTTCTCGGGGTTCTGGGTGCTCAGTGCTCAGGGTGCTGGGTGCTCAGTGCTCGGGGTGCTGGGTGCTCAGTGCTCGGGGTGCTTGGTGCTCAGTGCTCGGAGTGCTGGGTGCTCAGTGCTCGGGGTGCTTGGTGCTCAGTGCTCGGGGTGCTGGGTGCTCAGTGCTCAAGGTGCTGGGTGCTCGGTGCTCGGGGTGCTGGGTGCTTAGTGCTCGGGGTGCCCGGTGCTCAGTACTCGGGGTTCTGGGTGCTCAGTGCTCAGGGTACTCGGTGCTCAGTACGTTGGGTGCTCAGTACTCAGGGTTCTGGTTGCTCAGTGCTCAGGGTGCTGGGTGCTCAGTGCTCAGGGTGCCGGGTGCTCAGTGCTCAGGGTGCTGGGTGCTCAGTGCTCAGGGTGCTGGGTGCTCAGTGCTCAGGGTGCTGGGTGCTCGGTGCTCTGGGTGCTGGGTGCTTAGTGCTCGGGGTGCCCGGTGCTCAATACTCGGCGTGCTCAGTGCTCAGTACTCAGGGTGGTGGGTGCTCAGTGCTCAGGTTGCTGGGTGCTCAGTACTCAGGGTGCTGGGTGCTCGGTGCTCAGTACGCTGGGTGCTCAGTACTCAGGGTGCTGGGTGCTCAGTACTCAGGGTGCTCGGTGCTCAGTACTCAGGGTGCTGGGTGCTCAGTGCTCGGGGTGCTGGGTGCTCAGTACTCAGGGTGCTGGGTGCTCAGTGCTCGGGGTGCTGGGTGCTCAGTACGCTGGGTGCTCAGTACTCAGGGTGCTGGGTGATCAGTACACAGGGTGCTGGGTGCTTAGTACTCAGGGTGCTGGGTGCTCAGTGCTCGGGGAGCTGGGTGCTCAGTGCTCAGTACTCAGGGTGCTGGGTGCTCAGGGCTCAGGTTGCTGGGTCCTCGGTGCTCAGTACGCTGGGTGCTCAGTACTCAGGGTGCTGGGTGCTCAGTACTCAGAGTGCTCGGTGCTCAGTACTCAGGGTGCTGGGTGCTCAGTGCTCGGGGTGCTGGGTGCTCAGTACTCAGGGTGCTGGGTGCTCAGTGCTCGGGGTGCTCGGTGCTCAGTACGCTGGGTGCTCAGTATTCAGGGTGCTGGGTGCTCAGTACTCAGGGTGCTGGGTGCTCAGTGCTCAGGGTGCTGGGTGCTCAGTGCTCGGGGTGCTCAGTGCTAAGTACTCAGGGTGCTGGGTGCTCAGTACTCAGGGTGCTGGGTGCTCAGTACTCAGAGTGCTGGGTGCTCAGTGCTCGTAGTGCTGGGTGCTCAGTGCTCAGGGTGCTCAGTGCTCAGTACTCAGGGTGCTGGGTGCTCATTACTCAGGCTGCTGGGTGCTCAGTGCTCAGGGTGCTCAGTGCTCAGTGCTCGTAGTGCTGGGTGCTCAGTGCTCAGGGTGCTCAGTGCTCAGTACTCAGGTTGCTGGGTGCTCAGTGCTCAGGGTGCTGGGTGCTCAGTGCTCGGGGTGCTCAGTGCTAAGTACTCAGGGTGCTGGGTGCTCAGTACTCAGGGTGCTGGGTGCTCAGTACTCAGAGTGCTGGGTGCTCAGTGCTCGTAGTGCTGGGTGCTCAGTGCTCAGGGTGCTCAGTGCTCAGTACTCAGAGTGCTGGGTGCTCAGTGCTCGTAGTGCTGGGTGCTCAGTACTCAGGGTGCTGGGTGCTCAGTGCTCAGGGTGCTCGGTGCTCAGTACTCATGGTGCTGGGTGCTCATTCTCAGGGTGCTGGGTGCTCAGTACTCAGGTTTCTCAGTACTCTGGGTGCTCGGTGCTCAGTACTCATGGTGCTGGCTGCTCAGTACTCAGGGTGCTCGGTGCTCAGTTCTCAGGGTGCTCGGTGCTCAGTACGTTGGGTGCTCAGTGCTCACGGTGCTGGCTGCTCAGTGCTCAGGGTGCTGGGTGCTCAGTGCTCAGGGTGCTTGATGCTCAGTACTCAGGGTGCTGGGTGCTCAGTGCTCAGGGTGCTGGGTGCTCAGTGCTCAGGGTGCTGGGTGCTCAGTGCTCAGGGTGCTGGGTGCTCAGTACTCAGGGTGCTGGGTGCTCAGTACTCGGGGTGCTGGGTGCTCAGTACTCAGGGTGCTCGGTGCTCAGTGCTTGGGGTGCTGGGTGCTCAGTGCTCAGGTTGCTGGGTGCTCAGTACTCAGGGTGCTGGGTGCTCGGTGCTCAGTACGCTGGGTGCTCAGTACTCAGGGTGCTGGGTGCTCAGTACTCAGGGTGCTCGGTGCTCAGTACTCAGGGTGCTGGGTGCTCAGTGCTCGGGGTGCTGGGTGCTCAGTACTCAGGGTGCTGGGTGCTCAGTGCTCGGGGTGCTCGGTGCTCAGTACGCTGGGTGCTCAGTACTCAGGGTGCTGGGTGCTCAGTACACAGGGTGCTGGGTGCTTAGTACTCAGGGTGCTGGGTGCTCAGTGCTCGGGGTGCTGGGTGCTCAGTGCTCAGTACTCAGGGTGCTGGGTGCTCAGGGCTCAGGTTGCTGGGTCCTCGGTGCTCAGTACGCTGGGTGCTCAGTACTCAGGGTGCTGGGTGCTCAGTACTCAGGGTGCTCGGTGCTCAGTACTCAGGGTGCTGGGTGCTCAGTGCTCGGGGTGCTGGGTGCTCAGTACTCAGGGTGCTGGGTGCTCAGTGCTCGGGGTGCTCGGTGCTCAGTACGCTGGGTGCTCAGTATTCAGGGTGCTGGGTGCTCAGTACTCAGGGTGCTGGGTGCTCAGTGCTCAGGGTGCTGGGTGCTCAGTGCTCGGGGTGCTCAGTGCTAAGTACTCAGGGTACTGGGTGCTCAGTACTCAGGGTGCTGGGTGCTCAGTACTCAGAGTGCTGGGTGCTCAGTGCTCGTAGTGCTGGGTGCTCAGTGCTCAGGGTGCTCAGTGCTCAGTACTCAGGGTGCTGGGTGCTCATTACTCAGGCTGCTGGGTGCTCAGTGCTCAGGGTGCTCAGTGCTCAGTGCTCGTAGTGCTGGGTGCTCAGTGCTCAGGGTGCTCAGTGCTCAGTACTCAGGGTGCTGGGTGCTCAGTGCTCAGGGTGCTGGGTGATCAGTGCTCGGGGTGCTCAGTGCTAAGTACTCAGGGTGCTGGGTGCTCAGTACTCAGGGTGCTGGGTGCTCAGTACTCAGAGTGCTGGGTGCTCAGTGCTCGTAGTGCTGGGTGCTCAGTGCTCAGGGTGCTCAGTGCTCAGTACTCAGAGTGCTGGGTGCTCAGTGCTCGTAGTGCTGGGTGCTCAGTACTCAGGGTGCTGGGTGCTCAGTGCTCAGGGTGCTCGGTGCTCAGTACTCATGGTGCTGGGTGCTCATTCTCAGGGTGCTGGGTGCTCAGTACTCAGGTTTCTCAGTACTCTGGGTGCTCGGTGCTCAGTACTCATGGTGCTGGCTGCTCAGTACTCAGGGTGCTCGGTGCTCAGTTCTCAGGGTGCTCGGTGCTCAGTACGTTGGGTGCTCAGTGCTCAGGGTGCTGGCTGCTCAGTGCTCAGGGTGCTGGGTGCTCAGTGCTCAGGGTGCTTGATGCTCAGTACTCAGGGTGCTGGGTGCTCAGTGCTCAGGGTGCTGGGTGCTCAGTGCTCAGGGTGCTGGGTGCTCAGTGCTCAGGGTGCTGGGTGCTCAGTACTCAGGTTGCTGGGTGCTCAGTACTCGGGGTGCTGGGTGCTCAGTACTCAGGGTGCTCGGTGCTCAGTGCTTGGGGTGCTGGGTGCTCAGTACTCAGGGTGCTGGGTGCTCAGTTCTCAGGGTGCTGCGTGCTCAGTGCTCAGGGTGCTGGGTGCTCAGTACTCAGTGCTCAGGATTCTGGGTGCTCAGTGCTCGGGCTGCTGGGTGCTCAGTGCTCAGGGTGCTGGGTGCTCAGTACTCAGGGTGCTGGGTTCTCAGTACTCAGGGTGGTGGGTGCACAGTGCTAGGGGTGCTGGGTGCTCAGTGCTCGGGGTCTGGGTGCTCAGTACTCAGGGTGCTGGGTGCTCAGTACTCAGTGTGCTGGGTGCTCAGTGCTCAGGGTGCTGGGTGCTCAGTGCTCTGGGTGCTGGGTGCTCAGTGCTCAGGGTGCTGGGTGCTCAGTGCTCTGGGTGCTGGGTGCTCAGTGCTCGGGGTGCTGGGTGCTGAGTGCTCAGGGTGCTGGGTGCTCAGTGCTCGGGGTGCTCGGTGCTCAGTACACAGGGTGCTAGGTGCTCAGTGCTCGGGGTGCTGGGTGCTCAGTGTTCAGTACTCAGGGTGCTGGGTGCTCAGTGCTCGGGGTGCTCAGTGCTCAGTGCTCGTAGTGCTGGGTGCTCAGTGCTCAGGGTGCTCAGTGCTCAGTACTCAGGGTGCTGGGTGCTCAGTGCTCAGGGTGCTGGGTGCTCAGTGCTCGGGGTGCTCGGTGCTCAGTACTCAGGGTGCTGGGTGCTCAGTGCTCAGGGTGCTCGGTGCTCAGTACTCAGGATGCTGGGTGCTCAGTGCTCGGTGTGCTCGGTGCTCAGTACGTTGGGTGCTCAGTACTCAGGGTGCTGGGTGCTCAGTGCTCAGGGTGATCGGTGCTCAGTACTCAGGGTGCTCAGTACTCAGGGTGCTGGGTGCTCAGGGCTCGGGGTGCTGGGAGCTCACTACTCAGGGTGCTGTGTGCTCAGTGCTCGGGGTGCTGGGTGCTGAGTGCTCAGGGTGCTGGGTGCTCTGTACTCGGGGTGCTCGGTGCTCAGTACTCAGGGTGCTGGGTGCTCAGTACTCAGGGTGCTGGGTGCTCATTCTCGGGGTGCTGGGTGCTCAGTGCTCGGGGTGCTGGGTGCTCAGTACTCGGGGTGCTGGGTGCTCAGTGCTCAGCGTGCTGTGTGCTATGTACTCAGGGTGCTCGGTTCTCAGTACTCAGGGTGCTGGGTGCTCATTCTCGGGTGCTGGGTGCTCAGTGCTCAGGGTGCTGGGTGCTAAGTGCTCAGGGTCCTCGGTGCTCAGTCCTCAGGCTGCTCAGTACTCAGCATGCTTTGTGCTCAGTGCTCAGGGTGCTGGGTGCTCAGTACTCAGGGTGCTGGGTGCTCAGTACTCAGGGTGCTGGGTGCTCAGTGCTCGGGGTGCTCGGTTCTCAGTACTCAGGGTGCTGGGTGCTCAGTACTCACGGTGCTGGGTGCTCAGTACTCAGGGTGCTGGGTGCTCAGTACTCAGGGTGCTGGGTGCTCAGTGCTCAGGGTGCTGTGTGCTCAGTACTCAGGGTGCTGGGTGCTCAGTGCTCAGGGTGCTGGGTGCTCAGTGCTCGGGGTGCTCGGTGCTCAGTACTCAGGGTGCTGGGTGCTCAGTGCTCGGGGTGCTGGGTGCTCAGTTCTCAGGGTGCTGGGTGCTCAGTACTCGGGGTGCTCGGTGCTCAGTACTCGGTGTGCTGGGTGCTCAGTACTCAGGGTGCTGGGTGCTCAGTACTCAGGGTGCTCGGTGCTCAGTACTCAGGGTGCTGGGTGCTCAGTTTTCAGGTGCTGGGTGCTAAGTACTCAGGGTGCTCGGTGCTCAGTACTCAGGGTGCTGGGTGCTCAGCAATCAGGGTGCTCAGTACTCAGGGTGCTGGTTGCTCAGTGCTCGGGGTGCTGGGTGCTCAGTGCTCGGGGTGCTGGATGCTCAGTGCTCAGGGTGATCTGTGCTCAGTACTCAGGATGCTGGGTGCTCAGTACTCAGGGTGCTGCGTGCTCAGTACTCAGGGTGCTGGGTGCTCAGTCCTCAGGGTGCTCAGTGCTCAGGGTGCTGGTTGCTCAGTGCTCGGGGTGCTTGGTGCTCAGTACTCAGGGTGCTGAGTGCTCAGTACTCAGGGTGCTGGGTGCTCAGTACTCAGGGTGCTGGGTGCTCAGTGCTCGGGGTGTTGGGTGCTCCGTGCTCAGGGTGCTGGGTGCTCAGCACTCAGGGTGCTCAGTACTCAGGGTGCTGGGTGCTCAGTGCTCGGGGTGCTGGGTGCTCAGTACTCAGGGTGCTGGGTGCTCAGTGCTCGGGGTGCTCAGTGCTCAGTACTCAAGGTGCTGGGTGCTCAGTCCTCGGGGTGCTGGGTGCTCAGTGCTCAGGGTGCTGGGTGCTCAGTACTCGGGGTGCTCGGTGCTCAGTACTCAGGGTACTGGGTGCTCAGGGTCCTCGGTGCTCAGTACTCAGGGTGCTCAGTACTCAGCTTGCTTTGTGCTCAGTGCTCAGAGTGCTGGGTGCTCAGTACTCAGGGTGCTCGGTGCTCAGTACTCAGGGTGCTCAGTGCTCAGGGCTCTGGGTGCTCAGTACTCAGGGTGCTCAGTGCTCAGGGTGCTGGGTGCTCAGTGCTCGGGGTGCTGGGTACTCAGTGCTCAGTGCTCGTGGTGCTGGGTGCTCAGTCCTCTGTACTCAGGGTGCTGGGTGCTCAGTGCTCCGGGTGCTGGATGCTCAGTACTCAGGGTCCTGGGTGCTCAGTGCTCAGGGTGCTGGGTGCTCAGTACTCAGGGTGCTCGGTGCTCAGTGCTCAGGGTGCTGGGTGCTCAGTACTCAGGGTGCTAGGTCCTCAGTGCTCAGGGTGCTGGGTGGTCAGTGCTCGGGGTGCTCAGTACTCAGGGTGCTATGTGTTCAGTGCTCAGGGTACTGGGTGCTCAGTACTCAGGGTGCTCGGTGCTGAGTACTCAGGGTGCTGGGTGCTCAGTACTCCGGGTGCTGGGTGCTCAGTGCTCGGTTTGCTCGGTGCTCAGTGCTCAGGGTGCTGGGTGCTCAGTACTCAGGGTGCTCATTGCTCAGGGTGCTGGGTGCTCAGTACTCAGGGTGCTGGGTGCTCAGTACTCAGGGTGCTCAGTGCTCAGTACTCAGGGTGCTCAGTGCTCAGTACTCAGGGTGCTCAGTGCTCAGGGTGCTGGGTGCTCAGTGCTCGGGCTGCTGGGTGCTCAGTGCACAGGGTGCTGTGTGCTCAGTACTCAGGGTGCTCAGTACTCAGGGTGCTGGGTGCTCAGTGCTCAGGGTGCTGGTTGATCAGTGCTCAGGGTGCTGGGTGCTCAGTGCTCAGGGTGCTCGGTGCTCAGTGCTCAGGTTGCTGGGTGCTCAGTACTCAGGGTGCTGGGTGCTCAGTACTCAGGGTGCTCAGTGCTCAGTACACAGGGTGCTCAGTGCTCAGTACTCAGGGTGCTCAGTGCTCAGGGTGCTGGGTGCTCAGTGCTCGGGGTGCTGGGTACTCAGTCCTCAGGGTGCTGTGTGCTCAGTGCTCAGGGTACTCGGTGCTCAGTGCTCAGGGTGCTGGGTGCTCAGTACTCAGGGTGCTGGGTGCTCAGTGCTCGGGGTGCTGGGTGCTCAGTACTCAGGGTGCTGGGTGCTCAGTGCTCAGGGTGCTGGGTGCTCAGTACTCAGGGTGCTGGGTGCTCAGTGCTCGGGGTGTTGGGTGCTCCGTGCTCAGGGTGCTCAGTGCTCAGTACTCAGGGTTCTGGGTGCTCAGTACTCAGGGTGCTGGGTGCTCAGTGCTCGGGTTGCTGGGTGCTCAGTACTCAGGGTTCTGGGTGCTCAGTGCACGGGGTGCTCAGTGCTCAGTACTCAAGGTGCTGGGTGCTCAGTGCTCGGGGTGCTGGGTGCTCAGTGCTCAGGGTGCTGGGTGCTCAGTACTCGGGGTGCTCGGTGCTCAGTACTCAGGGTACTGGGTGCTCAGTGTCCTCGGTGCTCAGTACTCAGGGTGCTCAGTACTCAGCTTGCTTTGTGCTCAGTGCTCAGAGTCCTGGGTGCTCAGTACTCAGGGTGCTCGGTGCTCAGTACTCAGGGTGCTCAGTGCTCAGTGCTCTGGGTGCTCAGTACTCAGGGTGCTCAGTGCTCAGGGTGCTGGGTGCTCAGTGCTCGGGGTGCTGGGTACTCAGTGCTCAGTGCTCGGGGTGCTGGGTGCTCAGTCCTCAGTACTCAGGGTGCTGGGTGCTCAGTGCTCGGGGTGCTGGATGCTCAGTACTCAGGGTCCTGGGTGCTCAGTGCTCAGGGTGCTGGGTGCTCAGTACTCAGGGTGCTGGGTGCTCAGTGCTCAGGGTGCTGGGTGCTCAGTACTCAGGGTGCTGGGTCCTCAGTGCTCAGGGTGCTGGGTGCTCAGTACTCCGGGTGCTGGGTGCTCAGTGCTCGGGGTGCTCGGTGCTATGTGCTCAGGGTGCTGGGTGCTCAGTACTCAGGGTGCTCATTGCTCAGGGGGCTGGGTGTTCAGTACTCAGGGTGCTGGGTGCTCAGTACTCAGGGTGCTCAGTGCTCAGTACTCAGGGTGCTCTGTGCTCAGTACTCAGTGTGCTCAGTGCTCAGTACTCAGGGTGCTCAGTGCTCAGTACTCAGGGTGCTCAGTGCTCAGGGTGCTGGGTGCTCAGTGCTCGGGGTGCTGGGTACTCAGTCCTCAGGGTGCTGGGTGCTCAGTGCTCAGAGTACTCGGTGCTCAGTGCTCAGGGTGCTGGGTGCTCAGTACTCAGGGTGCTGGGTGCTCAGTGCTCGGGGTGCTGGGTGCTCAGTACTCGGGGTGCTGGGTTCTCAGTGCTCAGGGTGCTGGGTGCTCAGTGCTCAGGGTGCTCGGTGCTTAGTACTCATGGTGCTCGGTGCTCGGGGTGCTGGGTGCTCAGTGCTCGGTGTGCTGGGTGCTCAGTGCTCGGGGTGCTGGGTGCTCAGTGCTCGGGGTGCTGGTTGCTCAGTACTCGGGGTGCTCGGTGCTCAGTACTCAGGGTGCTGGGTGCTCAGTGCTCAGGGTGCTGGGTGCTCAGTACTCAGGGTGCTCGGTGCTCAGTACTCAGGGTCCTGGGTTTTCAGTGCTCGGGGTGCTGGGTGCTCATTAATCAGGGTGCTGGGTGCTCATTAATCAGGGTGCTGTGTGCTCAGTACGCTGGGTGCTCAGTACTCAGGGTGCTGGTTGCTCCGTACTCAGGGTGCTCGGTGCTCAGTACTCAGGGTGCTGGGTGCTCAGTGCTCGGGGTGCTGGGTGCTCATTAATCAGGGTGTTGGGTGCTCAGTACTCAGGGTGCTCGGTGCTCAGTACTCAGGGTGCTGGTTGCTCAGTGCTCAGGGTGCTGGGTTCTGAGTACTCAGGGTGCTGGGTGCTCAGTGCTCGGGGTGCTGGGTGCTCAGTGCTCGGGGTGCTGGGTGCTCAGTGCTCCGGGTGCTGGGTGCTCAGTGCTCGGGGTGCTGGGTGCTCAGTGCTCAGGGTTCTGGGTGCTCAGTGCTCGGGGTGCTGGGTGCTCAGTGCTCGCGGTGCTCGGTGCTCAGTGCTCGGGGTGCTGGGTGCTCAGTACTCGGGGTGTTCAGTGCTCAGTACTCAGGGTGCTGGGTGCTCAGTGCTCAGGGTGCTGGGTGCTCAGTGCTCGGGGTGCTGGGTGCTCTGTGCTCAGGTTTCTGGGTTCTCAGGACTCGGGGTGCTGGGTGCTCAGTACTCAGGGTGCTGGGTGCTCATTGCTCGGGGTGCTGGGTGCTCAGTGCTCTGGGCGCTGGGTGCTCAGTGCTCGGGGTGCTCGGTGCTCAGTACTCAGGGTGCTGGGTGCTCAGTGCTCAGGGTGCTCGGTGCTCAGTACTCAAGGTGCTGGGTGCTCAGTGCTCGGTGTGCTCGGTGCTCAGTGCTCTGGGCGCTGGGTGCTCAGTGCTCGGGGTGCTCGGTGCTCAGTACTCAGGGTGCTGGGTGCTCAGTGCTCAGGGTGCTCGGTGCTCAGTACTCAGGGTGCTGGGTGCTCAGTGCTCGGTGTGCTCGGTGCTCAGTACGTTGGGTGCTCAGTACACAGGGTGCTGGGTGCTCAGTGGTCAGGGTGATCGGTGCTCAGTACTCAGGGTGCTCAGTACTCAGGGTGCTGGGTGCTCTGTACTCGGGGTGCTCGGTGCTCAGTACTCAGGGTGCTGGGTGCTCAGTACTCAGGGTGCTGGGTGCTCAGTACTCAGGGTGCTCGCTGCTCAGTAATCAGGGTGCTGGGTGCTCAGTGCTCAGGGTGCTGGGTGCTCAGTACTCAGGGTGCTGGGTGCTCAGTGCTCAGGGTGATCGGTGCTCAGTCCTCAGGGTGCTCAGTACTCAGGGTGCTGGGTGCTCAGTGCTCAGGTTGCTCAGTATTCAGGGTGCTGGGTGCTCAGTGCTCGGGGTGCTGGGTGCTCAGTACTCAGGGTGCTGGGTGCTCAGTGCTCAGGGTGCTGGGTGCTCAGTACTCAGGGTGCTGGGTGCTCAGTACTCAGGGTGCTCAGTGCTCGGGGAGCTCGGTGCTCAGTACTCAGGGTGCTGGGTGCTCAGTACTCAGTGCTCGGGGTACTGGGTGCTCAGCGCTCTGGGTGCTTAGTGCACAGTACTCAGGGTGCTGGGTGCTCAGTATTCAGGGTTCTCAGTGCTCGGGGTGCTGGGTGCTCAGTACTCAGGGTGCTGGGTGCTCAGTACTCAGGGTGCTGGGTGCTCATTCTCGGGGTGCTGGGTGCTCAGTGCCTGGGGTGCTCGGTGCTCAGTACTCAGGGTGCTGGGTGCTCAGTGCTCTGGATGCTGGGTGCTCAGTACTCAGGGTGCTCAGTACTCAGGACTCAGGGTGCTGGGTGCTCAGTGCTCAGGGTGCTGGGTGCTCAGTGCTCGGGGCGCTGGGTGCTCAGTACTCGGGGTGCTCGGTGCTCAGTACTCAGGGTGCTGGGTGCTCAGTACTCAGGGTGCTGGTTGCTCAGTACTCAGGGTGCTGGGTGCTCAGTACTCAGGGTGGTGGGTACTCAGTACTCAGGGTGCTGGGTGCTCAGTGCTCAGGGTGCTGTGTGCTCAGTACTCAGGGTGCTGGATGCTCAGTACTCAGGGTGTTGGGTTCTCAGTGCTCAGGGTGCTGGGTGCTCAGTGCTCGGGGTGCTAGGTGCTCAGTACTCAGCGTGCTGGGTGCTCAGTGCTCGGGGTGCTGGGTGCTCAGTTCTCAGGGTGCTGGGTGCGCAGTACTCGGGGTGCTCGGTGCTCAGTACTCAGGGTGCTGGGTGCTCAGTACTCAGGGTGCTCGGTGCTCAGTACTCAGGGTGCTGGGGGCTCACTGCTCATTTGCTGGGTGCTAAGTTCTCAGGGTGCTGGGTGCTCAGTACTCATTGTGCTGGGTGCTCAGTGCTCAGGGTGCTGGCTGCTCAGTACTCAGGGTGCTGGGTGCTCAGCACTCAGGGTGCTCAGTACTCAGGGTGCTGGGTGCTCAGTGCTAGGGGTGCTGGGTGCTCAGTACTCAGGGTGCTCAGTACTCAGGGTGCTGGGTGCTCAGTGCTCGGGGTGCTGGATGCTCAGTGCTCAGGGTGATCGGTGCTCAGTACTCAGGATGCTGGGTGCTCAGTACTCAGGGTGCTGGGTGCTCAGTCCTCAGGGTGCTCAGTGCTCAGGGTGCTGGATGCTCAGTGCTCAGGTTGATCGGTGCTCAGTACTCAGGATGCTGGGTGCTCAGTACTCAGGGTGCTGGGTGCTCAGTACTCAGGGTGCTGGGTGCTCAGTCCTCAGGGTGCTCAGTACTCAGGATGCTGGGTGCTCAGTACTCAGGGTGCTGGGTGCTCAGTACTCAGGGTGCTGGGTGCTCAGTGCTCGGGGTGTTTGGTGCTCAGTGCTCAGGGTGCTCAGTGCTCAGTACTCAGGGTGCTGGGTGCTCAGTACTCAGGGTGCTGGGTGCTCAGTGCTCGGGGTGCTGGGTGCTCAGTACTCAGGGTGCTTGGTGCTCAGTGCTCGGGGTGCTCGGTGCTCAGAACTCAAGGTGCTGGGTGCTCAGTGCTCACGGTGCTGGGTGCTCAGTCCTCGGGGTGCTCCGTGCTCAGTGCTCAGGGTGCTGGGTGCTCAGTACTCAGGGTGCTCGGTGCTCAGTACTAAGGGTGCTCAGTGCTCAGTACTCAGGGTGCCCAGTGCTCAGTGCTCGGGGTGCTCGGTGCTCGGGGCGCTGGGTGCTCAGTACTCAGGGTGCTGGGTGTTCAGTACTCGGGGTGCTGGGTTCTCCGTACTCAGGGTGTTGGGTGCTCAGTACTCAGGGTGCTGGGTGCTCAGTACTCAGGGTGCTGGGTGCTCAGTGCTCAGTACTCAGCGTGCTGGGTGCTCAGTGCTCGGGGTGCTGGGTGCTCAGTGCTCAGGGTGCTGGTTGCTCAGTACTCAGTGTGCTCAGTGCTCAGGGTGCTGGGTGCTCAGTACTCAGGGTGCTGGGTGCTCAGTGCTCGGGGTGCTGGGTCCTCAGTGCTCAGGGTGCTCAGTGCTCAGTGCTCGGGGTGCTGGGTGCTCAGTGCTCGGGGTGCTGGGTGCTCAGTGCTCAGGGTGCTGGTTGCTCAGTACTCAGTTTGCTCAGTGCTCAGGGTGCTGGGTGCTCAGAACTCAATGTGCTGGGTGCTCAGTACTCAGGGTGCTCGGTGCTCAGTACTCAGGGTGCTTGGTGCTCAGTGCTCAGGGTGCTGGGTGCTCAGTGCTCAGGGTGCTCGGTGCTCAGTACTCATGGTGTTGGGTGCTCATTCTCGGGGTGCTGGGTGCTCAGTACTCAGGGTGCTCGGTGCTCAGTTCTCAGGGTGCTGGGTGCTCAGTGCTCAGGGTGCTCGGTGCTCAGTACTCTGGGTGCTCGGGGCTCAGTACTCATGGTGCTGGGTGCTCATTCTCGGGGTGCTGGGTGCTCGGTACTCAGGGTGCTTGGTGCTAAGTACTCAGGGTGCTGGGTGCTCAGTGCTCAGGGTGCTCGGTGCTGAGTACTCTGGGTGCTCGGGGCTCAGTACTCATGGTGCTGGGTGCTCAGTACTCAGGGTGCTCGGTGCTCAGTTCTCAGGTTGCTCGCTGCTCAGTGTTTGGGGTGCTGTTTGCTCAATACTCAGGGTGCTGGGTGCTCAGTGCTCAGGGTGCTGGCTGCTCAGTGCTCAGGGTGCTGGGTGCTCAGTACTCAGGGTGCTGGGTGCTCAGTACTCAGGGTGCTCAGTGCTCGGGGAGCTCGGTGCTCAGTACTCAGGGTGCTGGGGGCTCAGTACTCAGGGTGCTGGGTGCTCAGTACTCAGGGTGATCTGTTCTCAGTACTCAGGGTGCTGGGTTCTCAGTGATCGGGGTGCTGGGTTCTCAGTACTCGGGGTGCTCAGTACTCAGGGTGCTGGGTGCTCAGTACTCAGGGTGCTGGGTGCTCAGTGCACGGGGTGCTAGGTGCTCAGTACTCGGGTTGGTGGGTGCTCAGTACTCGGGGTGCTGGGTGCTCAGTGCTCAGGGTGCTGGGTGCTCAGTGCTCAGGGTGCTGGGTGCTCAGTGCTCGGGGTGCTGGGTGCTCAGTGCTCAGGGTGCTGGTTGCTCAGTACTCAGTGTGCTCAGTGCTCAGGGTGCTGGGTGCTCAGTACTCAGGGTGCTGGGTGCTCAGTGCTCGGGGTGCTGGGTCCTCAGTGCTCAGGGTGCTCAGTGCTCAGTGCTCGGGGTGCTGGGTGCTCAGTGCTCGGGGTGCTGGGTGCTCACTTCTCAGGGTGCTGGTTGCTCAGTACTCAGTGTGCTCAGTGCTCAGGGTGCTGGGTGCTCAGAACTCAGGGTGCTGGGGGCTCAGTACTCAGGGTGCTGGGTGCTCAGTACTCAGGTTTCTGGGTGCTCATTCTCGGGGTGCTGGGTGCTCAGTGCTCGGGGTGCTGGGTGCTCAGTACTCAGGGTGCTGGGGGCTCAGTACTCAGGGTGCTGGGTGCTCAGTACTCAGGGTGATCTGTTCTCAGTACTCAGGGTGCTGGGTGCTCAGTGATCAGGGTGCTGGGTTCTCAGTACTCGGGGTGCTCAGTACTCAGGGTGCTGGGTGCTCAGTGCTCGGGGTGCTCGGTGCTCAGTACTCGGGGTGCTGGGTGCTCAGTACTCGGGGTGCTGGGTGCTCAGTGCTCAGGGTGCTGGGTGCTCAGTGCTCAGGGTGCTGGGTGCTCAGTGCTCGATGTGCTGGGTGCTCAGTGCTCAGGGTGCTGGTTGCTCAGTACTCAGTGTGCTCAGTGCTCAGGGTGCTGGGTGCTCAGTACCCAGGGTGCTGGGTGCTCAGTGCTCGGGGTGCTGGGTCCTCAGTGCTCAGGGTGCTCAGTGCTCAGTGCCCGGGGTGCTGGGTGCTCAGTGCTCGGGGTGCTGGGTGCTCAGTGCTCAGGGTGCTGGTTACTCAGTACTCAGTGTGCTCAGTGCTCAGGGTGCTGGGTGCTCAGAACTCAGGGTGCTGGGTGCTCAGTACTCAGGGTGCTGGGTGCTCAGTACTCAGGGTGCTTGGTGCTCAGTACTCAGGGTGCTGGGTGCTCAGTGCTCAGGGTGCTCGGTGCTCAGTACTCATGGTGCTGGGTGCTCATTCTCGGGGTGCTGGGTGCTCAGTACTCAGGGTGCTCGGTGCTCAGTTCTCAGGGTGCTGGGTGCTCAGTGCTCAGGGTGCTCGGTGCTCAGTACTCTGGGTGCTCGGGGCTCAGTACTCATGGTGCTGGGTGCTCATTCTCGGGGTGATGGGTGCTCAGTACTCAGGGTGCTCGCTGCTCAGTGTTTGGGGTGCTGGGTGCTCAATACTCAGGGTGCTGGGTGATCAGTGCTCAGGGTGCTGGCTGCTCAGTGCTCAGGGTGCTGGGTGCTCAGTACTCAGTGCTCAGGATGCTGGTTGCTCAGTGCTCAGGGTGCTGGGTGCTCAGTGCTCAGGGTGCTCAGTGCTCAGTGCTCAGTACTCAGGGTGCTGGGTGCTCAGTACTCAGGTTGCTGGGTGCTCAGTGCTCGGGGTACCCGGTGCTCAGTGCTCGGGGTGCTCGGTGCTCAGGACTCAGGGTGCTGGGGGCTCAGCACTCAGGGTGCTGGGTGCTCAGTACTCAGGGTGCTGGGTGCTCAGTATTCGGGGTGCTGGGTGCTCAGTGCTCAGCGTGCTGGGTGCTCAGTACTCAGGGTGCTCGGTGCTCAGTGCTTGGGGTGCTGGGTGCTCAGTACTCAGGGTGCTGGGTGCTCAGTGCTCAGGGTGCTGGGTGCTCAGTGCTCAGGGTGCTGGGTGCTCAGTACTCAGTGCTCAGGATGCTGGGTGCTCAGTGCTCGGGCTGCTGGGTGCTCAGTGCTCAGGGTGCTGGGTGCTCAGTACTCAGGGTGCTGGGTTCTCAGTACTCAGGGTGCTGGGTGCACAGTGCTAGGGGTGCTGGGTGCTCAGAGCTCGTGGTCTGGGTGCTCAGTACTCAGGGTGCTGGGTGCTCAGTACTCAGGGTGCTGGGTGCTCAGTGCTCAGAGTGCTGGGTGCTCAGTCCTCTGGGTGCTGGGTGCTCAGTGCTCAGGGTGCTGGGTGCTCAGTGCTCGGGGTGCTCGGTGCTCAGTGCTCAGGGTCATGGGTGCTCAGTACTCAGGGTGCTGGGTGCTCATTCTCGGGGTGCTGGGTGCTCAGTGCTCAGGATGCACGGTGCTCAGTACTTTTGGTGCTGGGTGCTCAGTACTCGGGGTGCTGGGTGCTCATTACTCAATGTGCTGGGCGCTCAGTGCTCGGGGTGCTCGCTGCTCAGTACTCTTGGTGCTGGGTGCTCAGTACTCAGGGTGCTGGGTGCTCAGTGCTCGGGGTTCTCGGTGCTCAGTGCTCAGGATGCTCGGTGCTCAGTATATTTGGTGCTGGGTGCTCAGTACTCAGGGTGCTGGGTGCTCAGTGCCTAGGGTGCTCGGTGCTCAGTACTCAGGGTGCTGGGTGCTCAGTGCTCTGGATGCTGGGTGCTCAGTACTCAGGGTGCTCAGTACTCAGGACTCAGGGTGCTGGGTGCTCAGTGCTCAGGGTGCTGGGTGCTCAGTCCTCGGGGTGCTGGGTGCTCAGTACTCGGGGTGCTCGGTGCTCAGTACTCAGGGTGCTGGGTGCTCAGTACTCAGGGTGCTGGGTGCTCAGTACTCAGGGTGCTGGGTGCTCAGTACTCAGGGTGGTGGGTGCTCAGTACTCAGGGTGCTGGGTGCTCAGTGCTCAGGGTGCTGTGTGCTCAGTACTCAGGGTGCTGGATGCTCAGTACTCAGGGTGCTGGGTGCTCAGTGCTCAGGGTGCTGGGTGCTCAGTGCTCGGGGTGCTCGGTGCTCAGTACTCAGGGTGCTGGGTGCTCAGTGCTCAGGGTGCTGGGTGCTCAGTTCTCAGGGTGCTGGGTGCTCAGTACTCGGGGTGCTCGGTGCTCAGTACTCAGGGTGCTGGGTGCTCAGTACTCAGGGTGCTCGGTGCTCAGTACTCAGGGTGCTGGGTGCTCAGTGCTCATTTGCTGGGTGCTAAGTTCTCAGGGTGCTGGGTGCTCAGTACTCAGGGTGCTGGGTGCTCAGTGCTCAGGGTGCTGGCTGCTCAGTACTCAGGGTGCAGGGTGCTCAGCACTCAGGGTGCTCAGTATTCAGGGTGCTGGGTGCTCAGTGCTAGGGGTGCTGGGTGCTCAGTACTCAGGGTGCTCAGTACTCAGGGTGCTGGGTGCTCAGTGCTCGGGGTGCTGGATGCTCAGTACTCAGGGTGCTCAGTACTCAGGATGCTGGGTGCTCAGTACTCAGGGTGCAGGGTGCTCAGCACTCAGGGTGCTCAGTACTCAGGGTGCTGGCTGCTCAGTACTCAGGGTGCAGGGTGCTCCACACTCAGGGTGCTCAGTACTCAGGGTGCTGGGTGCTCAGTGCTAGGGGTGCTGGGTGCTCAGTACTCAGGGTGCTCAGTACTCAGGATGCTGGGTGCTCAGTACTCAGGTTGCTGGGTGCTCAGTCCTCAGGGTGCTCAGTGCTCAGGGTGCTGGATGCTCAGTGCTCAGGTTGATCGGTGCTCAGTACTCAGGATGCTGGGTGCTCAGTACTCAGGGTGCTGGGTGCTCAGTACTCAGGGTGCTGGGTGCTCAGTCCTCAGGGTGCTCAGTACTCAGGATGCTGGGTGCTCAGTACTCAGGGTGCTGGGTGCTCAGTACTCAGGGTGCTGGGTGCTCAGTGCTCGGGGTGTTTGGTGCTCAGTGCTCAGGGTGCTCAGTGCTCAGTGCTCGGGGTGCTGGGTGCTCAGTGCTCAGGGTGCTGGTTGCTCAGTACTCAGTGTGCTCAGTGCTCAGGGTGCTGGGTGCTCAGTACTCAGGGTGCTGGGTGCTCAGTACTCAGGGTGCTGGGTGCTCAGTACTCAGGGTGCTTGGTGCTCAGTACTCAGGGTGCTGGGTGCTCAGTGCTCAGGGTGCTCGGTTCTCAGTACTCATGGTGCTGGGTTCTCATTCTCGGGGTGCTGGGTGCTCAGTACTCAGGGTGCTCGGTGCTCAGTTTTCAGGGTGCTGGGTGCTCAGTGCTCAGGGTGCTCGGTGCTCAATACTCTGGGTGCTCAGGGCTCAGTACTCATGGTGCTGGGTGCTCATTCTCGGGGTGCTGGGTGCTCAGTACTCAGGGTGCTTGGTGCTCAGTACTCAGGGTGCTGGGTGCTCAGTCCTCAGGGTGCTCAGTGCTCAGGGTGCTGGTTGCTCAGTGCTCGGGGTGCTCGGTGCTCAGTACTCAGGGTGCTGAGTGCTCAGTACTCAGGGTGCTGGGTGCTCAGTACTCAGGGTGCTGGGTGCTCAGTGCTCGGGGTGTTGGGTGCTCCGTGCTCAGGGTGCTGGGTGCTCAGCACTCAGGGTGCTCAGTACTCAGGGTGCTGGGTGCTCAGTGCTCGGGGTGCTGGGTGCTCAGTACTCAGGGTGCTGGGTGCTCAGTGCTCGGGGTGCTCAGTGCTCAGTACTCAAGGTGCTGGGTGCTCAGTCCTCGGGGTGCTGGGTGCTCAGTGCTCAGGGTGCTGGGTGCTCAGTACTCGGGGTGCTCGGTGCTCAGTACTCAGGGTACTGGGTGCTCAGGGTCCTCGGTGCTCAGTACTCAGGGTGCTCAGTACTCAGCTTGCTTTGTGCTCAGTGCTCAGAGTGCTGGGTGCTCAGTACTCAGGGTGCTCGGTGCTCAGTACTCAGGGTGCTCAGTGCTCAGGGCTCTGGGTGCTCAGTACTCAGGGTGCTCAGTGCTCAGGGTGCTGGGTGCTCAGTGCTCGGGGTGCTGGGTACTCAGTGCTCAGTGCTCGTGGTGCTGGGTGCTCAGTCCTCTGTACTCAGGGTGCTGGGTGCTCAGTGCTCCGGGTGCTGGATGCTCAGTACTCAGGGTCCTGGGTGCTCAGTGCTCAGGGTGCTGGGTGCTCAGTACTCAGGGTGCTCGGTGCTCAGTGCTCAGGGTGCTGGGTGCTCAGTACTCAGGGTGCTAGGTCCTCAGTGCTCAGGGTGCTGGGTGGTCAGTGCTCGGGGTGCTCAGTACTCAGGGTGCTATGTGTTCAGTGCTCAGGGTACTGGGTGCTCAGTACTCAGGGTGCTCGGTGCTGAGTACTCAGGGTGCTGGGTGCTCAGTACTCCGGGTGCTGGGTGCTCAGTGCTCGGTTTGCTCGGTGCTCAGTGCTCAGGGTGCTGGGTGCTCAGTACTCAGGGTGCTCATTGCTCAGGGTGCTGGGTGCTCAGTACTCAGGGTGCTGGGTGCTCAGTACTCAGGGTGCTCAGTGCTCAGTACTCAGGGTGCTCAGTGCTCAGTACTCAGGGTGCTCAGTGCTCAGGGTGCTGGGTGCTCAGTGCTCGGGCTGCTGGGTGCTCAGTGCACAGGGTGCTGTGTGCTCAGTACTCAGGGTGCTCAGTACTCAGGGTGCTGGGTGCTCAGTGCTCAGGGTGCTGGGTGATCAGTGCTCAGGGTGCTGGGTGCTCAGTGCTCAGGGTGCTCGGTGCTCAGTGCTCAGGTTGCTGGGTGCTCAGTACTCAGGGTGCTGGGTGCTCAGTACTCAGGGTGCTCAGTGCTCAGTACACAGGGTGCTCAGTGCTCAGTACTCAGGGTGCTCAGTGCTCAGGGTGCTGGGTGCTCAGTGCTCGGGGTGCTGGGTACTCAGTCCTCAGGGTGCTGGGTGCTCAGTGCTCAGGGTACTCGGTGCTCAGTGCTCAGGGTGCTGGGTGCTCAGTACTCAGGGTGCTGGGTGCTCAGTGCTCGGGGTGCTGGGTGCTCAGTACTCAGGGTGCTGGGTGCTCAGTGCTCAGGGTGCTGGGTGCTCAGTACTCAGGGTGCTGGGTGCTCAGTGCTCGGGGTGTTGGGTGCTCCGTGCTCAGGGTGCTCAGTGCTCAGTACTCAGGG
Source organism: Microtus oregoni (assembly GCF_018167655.1). NCBI lineage: Eukaryota > Metazoa > Chordata > Mammalia > Rodentia > Cricetidae > Microtus > Microtus oregoni. The sequence continues at coordinate 5,109,417 of NW_024544028.1, read as the reverse complement.
TTCTGGGTGCTCAGTACTCAGGGTGCTGGGTGCTCAGTGCTCGGGTTGCTGGGTGCTCAGTACTCAGGGTTCTGGGTGCTCAGTGCACGGGGTGCTCAGTGCTCAGTACTCAAGGTGCTGGGTGCTCAGTGCTCGGGGTGCTGGGTGCTCAGTGCTCAGGGTGCTGGGTGCTCAGTACTCGGGGTGCTCGGTGCTCAGTACTCAGGGTACTGGGTGCTCAGTGTCCTCGGTGCTCAGTACTCAGGGTGCTCAGTACTCAGCTTGCTTTGTGCTCAGTGCTCAGAGTCCTGGGTGCTCAGTACTCAGGGTGCTCGGTGCTCAGTACTCAGGGTGCTCAGTGCTCAGTGCTCTGGGTGCTCAGTACTCAGGGTGCTCAGTGCTCAGGGTGCTGGGTGCTCAGTGCTCGGGGTGCTGGGTACTCAGTGCTCAGTGCTCGGGGTGCTGGGTGCTCAGTCCTCAGTACTCAGGGTGCTGGGTGCTCAGTGCTCGGGGTGCTGGATGCTCAGTACTCAGGGTCCTGGGTGCTCAGTGCTCAGGGTGCTGGGTGCTCAGTACTCAGGGTGCTGGGTGCTCAGTGCTCAGGGTGCTGGGTGCTCAGTACTCAGGGTGCTGGGTCCTCAGTGCTCAGGGTGCTGGGTGCTCAGTACTCCGGGTGCTGGGTGCTCAGTGCTCGGGGTGCTCGGTGCTATGTGCTCAGGGTGCTGGGTGCTCAGTACTCAGGGTGCTCATTGCTCAGGGGGCTGGGTGTTCAGTACTCAGGGTGCTGGGTGCTCAGTACTCAGGGTGCTCAGTGCTCAGTACTCAGGGTGCTCTGTGCTCAGTACTCAGTGTGCTCAGTGCTCAGTACTCAGGGTGCTCAGTGCTCAGTACTCAGGGTGCTCAGTGCTCAGGGTGCTGGGTGCTCAGTGCTCGGGGTGCTGGGTACTCAGTCCTCAGGGTGCTGGGTGCTCAGTGCTCAGAGTACTCGGTGCTCAGTGCTCAGGGTGCTGGGTGCTCAGTACTCAGGGTGCTGGGTGCTCAGTGCTCGGGGTGCTGGGTGCTCAGTACTCGGGGTGCTGGGTTCTCAGTGCTCAGGGTGCTGGGTGCTCAGTGCTCAGGGTGCTCGGTGCTTAGTACTCATGGTGCTCGGTGCTCGGGGTGCTGGGTGCTCAGTGCTCGGTGTGCTGGGTGCTCAGTGCTCGGGGTGCTGGGTGCTCAGTGCTCGGGGTGCTGGTTGCTCAGTACTCGGGGTGCTCGGTGCTCAGTACTCAGGGTGCTGGGTGCTCAGTGCTCAGGGTGCTGGGTGCTCAGTACTCAGGGTGCTCGGTGCTCAGTACTCAGCGTCCTGGGTTTTCAGTGCTCGGGGTGCTGGGTGCTCATTAATCAGGGTGCTGGGTGCTCATTAATCAGGGTGCTGTGTGCTCAGTACGCTGGGTGCTCAGTACTCAGGGTGCTGGTTGCTCCGTACTCAGGGTGCTCGGTGCTCAGTACTCAGGGTGCTGGGTGCTCAGTGCTCGGGGTGCTGGGTGCTCATTAATCAGGGTGTTGGGTGCTCAGTACTCAGGGTGCTCGGTGCTCAGTACTCAGGGTGCTGGTTGCTCAGTGCTCAGGGTGCTGGGTTCTGAGTACTCAGGGTGCTGGGTGCTCAGTGCTCGGGGTGCTGGGTGCTCAGTGCTCGGGGTGCTGGGTGCTCAGTGCTCCGGGTGCTGGGTGCTCAGTGCTCGGGGTGCTGGGTGCTCAGTGCTCAGGGTTCTGGGTGCTCAGTGCTCGGGGTGCTGGGTGCTCAGTGCTCGCGGTGCTCGGTGCTCAGTGCTCGGGGTGCTGGGTGCTCAGTACTCGGGGTGTTCAGTGCTCAGTACTCAGGGTGCTGGGTGCTCAGTGCTCAGGGTGCTGGGTGCTCAGTGCTCGGGGTGCTGGGTGCTCTGTGCTCAGGTTTCTGGGTTCTCAGGACTCGGGGTGCTGGGTGCTCAGTACTCAGGGTGCTGGGTGCTCATTGCTCGGGGTGCTGGGTGCTCAGTGCTCTGGGCGCTGGGTGCTCAGTGCTCGGGGTGCTCGGTGCTCAGTACTCAGGGTGCTGGGTGCTCAGTGCTCAGGGTGCTCGGTGCTCAGTACTCAGGGTGCTGGGTGCTCAGTGCTCGGTGTGCTCGGTGCTCAGTGCTCTGGGCGCTGGGTGCTCAGTGCTCGGGGTGCTCGGTGCTCAGTACTCAGGGTGCTGGGTGCTCAGTGCTCAGGGTGCTCGGTGCTCAGTACTCAGGGTGCTGGGTGCTCAGTGCTCGGTGTGCTCGGTGCTCAGTACGTTGGGTGCTCAGTACACAGGGTGCTGGGTGCTCAGTGGTCAGGGTGATCGGTGCTCAGTACTCAGGGTGCTCAGTACTCAGGGTGCTGGGTGCTCTGTACTCGGGGTGCTCGGTGCTCAGTACTCAGGGTGCTGGGTGCTCAGTACTCAGGGTGCTGGGTGCTCAGTACTCAGGGTGCTCGCTGCTCAGTAATCAGGGTGCTGGGTGCTCAGTGCTCAGGGTGCTGGGTGCTCAGTACTCAGGGTGCTGGGTGCTCAGTGCTCAGGGTGATCGGTGCTCAGTCCTCAGGGTGCTCAGTACTCAGGGTGCTGGGTGCTCAGTGCTCAGGTTGCTCAGTATTCAGGGTGCTGGGTGCTCAGTGCTCGGGGTGCTGGGTGCTCAGTACTCAGGGTGCTGGGTGCTCAGTGCTCAGGGTGCTGGGTGCTCAGTACTCAGGGTGCTGGGTGCTCAGTACTCAGGGTGCTCAGTGCTCGGGGAGCTCGGTGCTCAGTACTCAGGGTGCTGGGTGCTCAGTACTCAGTGCTCGGGGTACTGGGTGCTCAGCGCTCTGGGTGCTTAGTGCACAGTACTCAGGGTGCTGGGTGCTCAGTATTCAGGGTTCTCAGTGCTCGGGGTGCTGGGTGCTCAGTACTCAGGGTGCTGGGTGCTCAGTACTCAGGGTGCTGGGTGCTCATTCTCGGGGTGCTGGGTGCTTAGTGCTCAGGATGCTCGGTGCTCAGTACTTTTGGTGCTGGGTGCTCAGTACTCAGGGTGCTGGGTGCTCAGTGCCTGGGGTGCTCGGTGCTCAGTACTCAGGGTGCTGGGTGCTCAGTGCTCTGGATGCTGGGTGCTCAGTACTCAGGGTGCTCAGTACTCAGGACTCAGGGTGCTGGGTGCTCAGTGCTCAGGGTGCTGGGTGCTCAGTGCTCGGGGCGCTGGGTGCTCAGTACTCGGGGTGCTCGGTGCTCAGTACTCAGGGTGCTGGGTGCTCAGTACTCAGGGTGCTGGTTGCTCAGTACTCAGGGTGCTGGGTGCTCAGTACTCAGGGTGGTGGGTACTCAGTACTCAGGGTGCTGGGTGCTCAGTGCTCAGGGTGCTGTGTGCTCAGTACTCAGGGTGCTGGATGCTCAGTACTCAGGGTGTTGGGTTCTCAGTGCTCAGGGTGCTGGGTGCTCAGTGCTCGGGGTGCTAGGTGCTCAGTACTCAGCGTGCTGGGTGCTCAGTGCTCGGGGTGCTGGGTGCTCAGTTCTCAGGGTGCTGGGTGCGCAGTACTCGGGGTGCTCGGTGCTCAGTACTCAGGGTGCTGGGTGCTCAGTACTCAGGGTGCTCGGTGCTCAGTACTCAGGGTGCTGGGTGCTCACTGCTCATTTGCTGGGTGCTAAGTTCTCAGGGTGCTGGGTGCTCAGTACTCATTGTGCTGGGTGCTCAGTGCTCAGGGTGCTGGCTGCTCAGTACTCAGGGTGCTGGGTGCTCAGCACTCAGGGTGCTCAGTACTCAGGGTGCTGGGTGCTCAGTGCTAGGGGTGCTGGGTGCTCAGTACTCAGGGTGCTCAGTACTCAGGGTGCTGGGTGCTCAGTGCTCGGGGTGCTGGATGCTCAGTGCTCAGGGTGATCGGTGCTCAGTACTCAGGATGCTGGGTGCTCAGTACTCAGGGTGCTGGGTGCTCAGTCCTCAGGGTGCTCAGTGCTCAGGGTGCTGGATGCTCAGTGCTCAGGTTGATCGGTGCTCAGTACTCAGGATGCTGGGTGCTCAGTACTCAGGGTGCTGGGTGCTCAGTACTCAGGGTGCTGGGTGCTCAGTCCTCAGGGTGCTCAGTACTCAGGATGCTGGGTGCTCAGTACTCAGGGTGCTGGGTGCTCAGTACTCAGGGTGCTGGGTGCTCAGTGCTCGGGGTGTTTGGTGCTCAGTGCTCAGGGTGCTCAGTGCTCAGTACTCAGGGTGCTGGGTGCTCAGTACTCAGGGTGCTGGGTGCTCAGTGCTCGGGGTGCTGGGTGCTCAGTACTCAGGGTGCTTGGTGCTCAGTGCTCGGGGTGCTCGGTGCTCAGTACTCAAGGTGCTGGGTGCTCAGTGCTCACGGTGCTGGGTGCTCAGTCCTCGGGGTGCTCCGTGCTCAGTGCTCAGGGTGCTGGGTGCTCAGTACTCAGGGTGCTCGGTGCTCAGTACTAAGGGTGCTCAGTGCTCAGTACTCAGGGTGCCCAGTGCTCAGTGCTCGGGGTGCTCGGTGCTCGGGGCGCTGGGTGCTCAGTACTCAGGGTGCTGGGTGTTCAGTACTCGGGGTGCTGGGTTCTCCGTACTCAGGGTGTTGGGTGCTCAGTACTCAGGGTGCTGGGTGCTCAGTACTCAGGGTGCTGGGTGCTCAGTGCTCAGTACTCAGCGTGCTGGGTGCTCAGTGCTCGGGGTGCTGGGTGCTCAGTGCTCAGGGTGCTGGTTGCTCAGTACTCAGTGTGCTCAGTGCTCAGGGTGCTGGGTGCTCAGTACTCAGGGTGCTGGGTGCTCAGTGCTCGGGGTGCTGGGTCCTCAGTGCTCAGGGTGCTCAGTGCTCAGTGCTCGGGGTGCTGGGTGCTCAGTGCTCGGGGTGCTGGGTGCTCAGTGCTCAGGGTGCTGGTTGCTCAGTACTCAGTTTGCTCAGTGCTCAGGGTGCTGGGTGCTCAGAACTCAATGTGCTGGGTGCTCAGTACTCAGGGTGCTCGGTGCTCAGTACTCAGGGTGCTTGGTGCTCAGTGCTCAGGGTGCTGGGTGCTCAGTGCTCAGGGTGCTCGGTGCTCAGTACTCATGGTGTTGGGTGCTCATTCTCGGGGTGCTGGGTGCTCAGTACTCAGGGTGCTCGGTGCTCAGTTCTCAGGGTGCTGGGTGCTCAGTGCTCAGGGTGCTCGGTGCTCAGTACTCTGGGTGCTCGGGGCTCAGTACTCATGGTGCTGGGTGCTCATTCTCGGGGTGCTGGGTGCTCGGTACTCAGGGTGCTTGGTGCTAAGTACTCAGGGTGCTGGGTGCTCAGTGCTCAGGGTGCTCGGTGCTGAGTACTCTGGGTGCTCGGGGCTCAGTACTCATGGTGCTGGGTGCTCAGTACTCAGGGTGCTCGGTGCTCAGTTCTCAGGTTGCTCGCTGCTCAGTGTTTGGGGTGCTGTTTACTCAATACTCAGGGTGCTGGGTGCTCAGTGCTCAGGGTGCTGGCTGCTCAGTGCTCAGGGTGCTGGGTGCTCAGTACTCAGTGCTCAGGATGCTGGGTGCTCAGTGCTCAGGGTGCTGGGTGTTCAGTGCTCAGGGTGCTCAGTGCTCAGTGCTCAGTACTCAGGGTGCTGGGTGTTCAGTACTCAGGTTGCTGGGTGCTCAGTGCTCGTGGTACCCGGTGCTCAGTGCTTGGGGTGCTCGGTGCTCAGGACTCAGGGTGCTGGGTGCTCAGTGCTCAGGGTGCTGGGTGCTCAGTGCTCAGGGTGCTGGGTGCTCAGTGATCAGCGTGCTTGATGCTCAGTACTCAGGGTGCTGGGTGCTCAGTGCTCAGGGTGCTGGGTGCTCAGTGCTAGGGGTGCTGGGTGCTCAGTACTCAGGGTGCTGGGTGCTCAGTACTCAGGGTGCTGGGTGCTCAGTATTCGGGGTGCTGGGTGCTCAGTGCTCAGCGTGCTGGGTGCTCAGTACTCAGGGTGCTCGGTGCTCAGTGCTTGGGGTGCTGGGTGCTCAGTACTCAGGGTGCTGGGTGCTCAGTGCTCAGGGTGCTGGGTGCTCAGTGCTCAGGGTTCTGGGTGCTCAGTACTCAGTGCTCAGGATGCTGGGTGCTCAGTGCTCGGGCTGCTGGGTGCTCAGTGCTCAGGGTGCTGGGTGCTCAGTACTCAGGGTGCTGGGTTCTCAGTACTCAGGGTGCTGGGTGCACAGTGCTAGGCGTGCTGGGTGCTCAGTGCTCGTGGTCTGGATACTCAGTACTCAGGGTGCTGGGTGCTCAGTACTCAGGGTGCTGGGTGCTCAGTGCTCAGAGTGCTGGGTGCTCAGTGCTCTGGGTGCTGGGTGCTCAGTGCTCAGGGTGCTGGGTGCTCAGTGCTCAGGGTGCTGGGTGCTCAGTGATCGGGGTGATGGGTGGTGAGTGCTCAGGGTGCTGGGTGCTCAGTGATCGGGGTGCTCGGTGCTCAGTGCTCAGGGTCATGGGTGCTCAGTACTCAGGGTGCTGGGTGCTTAGTACTCAGGGTGGTCAGTGCTCAGTACACAGGGTGCTGGGTGCTCAGTGCTCGGGGCGCTGGGTGCTCAGTGCTCAGTACTCAGGGTGCTGGGTGCTCAGTGCTCGGGGTGCTGGGTGCTCAGTACTCAGCGTGCTGGGTGCTCAGTACTCAGGGTGCTGGGTGCTCAGTGCTCAGGGTGCTGGGTGCTCAGTGCTCAGGGTGCTGGGTGCTCAGTGCTCAGGGAGCTCGGTGCTCAGTACTCAGGGTGCTGAGTGCTCAGTACTCAGGGTGCTGGGTGCTTAGTACTCAGGGTGCTGGGTGCTCAGTGCTCGGGGTGCTCGGTGCTCAGTACTCAAGGTGCTGGGTGCTCAGTGCTCACGGTGCTGGGTGCTCAGTCCTCGGGGTGCTCCGTGCTCAGTGCTCAGGGTGCTGGGTGCTCAGTACTCAGGGTGCTCGGTGCTCAGTACTAAGGGTGCTCAGTGCTCAGTACTCAGGGTGCCCAGTGCTCAGTGCTCGGGGTGCTCGGTGCTCGGGGCGCTGGGTGCTCAGTACTCAGGGTGCTGGGTGTTCAGTACTTGGGGTGCTGGGTTCTCCGTACTCAGGGTGTTGGGTGCTCAGTACTCAGGGTGCTGGGTGCTCAGTACTCAGGGTGCTGGGTGCTCAGTGCTCAGTACTCAGCGTGCTGGGTGCTCAGTGCTCGGGGTGCTGGGTGCTCAGTGCTCAGGGTGCTGGTTGCTCAGTACTCAGTGTGCTCAGTGCTCAGGGTGCTGGGTGCTCAGTACTCAGGGTGCTGGGTGCTCAGTGCTCGGGGTGCTGGGTCCTCAGTGCTCAGGGTGCTCAGTGCTCAGTGCTCGGGGTGCTGGGTGCTCAGTGCTCGGGGTGCTGGGTGCTCAGTGCTCAGGGTGCTGGTTGCTCAGTACTCAGTTTGCTCAGTGCTCAGGGTGCTGGGTGCTCAGAACTCAATGTGCTGGGTGCTCAGTACTCAGGGTGCTCGGTGCTCAGTACTCAGGGTGCTTGGTGCTCAGTGCTCAGGGTGCTGGGTGCTCAGTGCTCAGGGTGCTCGGTGCTCAGTACTCATGGTGTTGGGTGCTCATTCTCGGGGTGCTGGGTGCTCAGTACTCAGGGTGCTCGGTGCTCAGTTCTCAGGGTGCTGGGTGCTCAGTGCTCAGGGTGCTCGGTGCTCAGTACTCTGGGTGCTCGGGGCTCAGTACTCATGGTGCTGGGTGCTCATTCTCGGGGTGCTGGGTGCTCGGTACTCAGGGTGCTTGGTGCTAAGTACTCAGGGTGCTGGGTGCTCAGTGCTCAGGGTGCTCGGTGCTGAGTACTCTGGGTGCTCGGGGCTCAGTACTCATGGTGCTGGGTGCTCAGTACTCAGGGTGCTCGGTGCTCAGTTCTCAGGTTGCTCGCTGCTCAGTGTTTGGGGTGCTGTTTACTCAATACTCAGGGTGCTGGGTGCTCAGTGCTCAGGGTGCTGGCTGCTCAGTGCTCAGGGTGCTGGGTGCTCAGTACTCAGTGCTCAGGATGCTGGGTGCTCAGTGCTCAGGGTGCTGGGTGTTCAGTGCTCAGGGTGCTCAGTGCTCAGTGCTCAGTACTCAGGGTGCTGGGTGTTCAGTACTCAGGTTGCTGGGTGCTCAGTGCTCGTGGTACCCGGTGCTCAGTGCTTGGGGTGCTCGGTGCTCAGGACTCAGGGTGCTGGGTGCTCAGTGCTCAGGGTGCTGGGTGCTCAGTGCTCAGGGTGCTGGGTGCTCAGTGATCAGCGTGCTTGATGCTCAGTACTCAGGGTGCTGGGTGCTCAGTGCTCAGGGTGCTGGGTGCTCAGTGCTAGGGGTGCTGGGTGCTCAGTACTCAGGGTGCTGGGTGCTCAGTACTCAGGGTGCTGGGTGCTCAGTATTCGGGGTGCTGGGTGCTCAGTGCTCAGCGTGCTGGGTGCTCAGTACTCAGGGTGCTCGGTGCTCAGTGCTTGGGGTGCTGGGTGCTCAGTACTCAGGGTGCTGGGTGCTCAGTGCTCAGGGTGCTGGGTGCTCAGTGCTCAGGGTTCTGGGTGCTCAGTACTCAGTGCTCAGGATGCTGGGTGCTCAGTGCTCGGGCTGCTGGGTGCTCAGTGCTCAGGGTGCTGGGTGCTCAGTACTCAGGGTGCTGGGTTCTCAGTACTCAGGGTGCTGGGTGCACAGTGCTAGGCGTGCTGGGTGCTCAGTGCTCGTGGTCTGGATACTCAGTACTCAGGGTGCTGGGTGCTCAGTACTCAGGGTGCTGGGTGCTCAGTGCTCAGAGTGCTGGGTGCTCAGTGCTCTGGGTGCTGGGTGCTCAGTGCTCAGGGTGCTGGGTGCTCAGTGCTCAGGGTGCTGGGTGCTCAGTGATCGGGGTGATGGGTGGTGAGTGCTCAGGGTGCTGGGTGCTCAGTGATCGGGGTGCTCGGTGCTCAGTGCTCAGGGTCATGGGTGCTCAGTACTCAGGGTGCTGGGTGCTTAGTACTCAGGGTGGTCAGTGCTCAGTACACAGGGTGCTGGGTGCTCAGTGCTCGGGGCGCTGGGTGCTCAGTGCTCAGTACTCAGGGTGCTGGGTGCTCAGTGCTCGGGGTGCTGGGTGCTCAGTACTCAGCGTGCTGGGTGCTCAGTACTCAGGGTGCTGGGTGCTCAGTGCTCAGGGTGCTGGGTGCTCAGTGCTCAGGGTGCTGGGTGCTCAGTGCTCAGGGAGCTCGGTGCTCAGTACTCAGGGTGCTGAGTGCTCAGTACTCAGTGCTCGGGGTCCTGGGTGCTCCGTGCTCGGGGTGCTGGGTGCTCAGTACTCAGGGTGCTGGGTGCTCAGTGCTCGGGGTGCTGGGTGCTCAGTACTCAGGGTGCTGGGGGCTCAGTACTCAGGGTGCTGGGTGCTCAGTACTCAGGGTGCTGGGTGCTCAGTGATCGGGGTGCTGGGTTCTCAGTACTCGGGGTGCTCAGTACTCAGGGTGCTGGGTGCTCAGTACTCAGGGTGCTGGGTGCTCAGTGCTCGGGGTGCTCGGTGCTCACTACTCGGGGTGCTGGGTTCTCAGTACTCGGGGTGCTGGGTGCTCAGTGCTCAGGGTGCTGGGTGCTCAGTTCTCAGGGTGCTGGGTGCTCAGTGCTCGGGGTGCTGGGTGCTCAGTGCTCAGGGTGCTGGTTGCTCAGTACTCAGTGTGCTCAGTGCTCAGGGTGCTGGGTGCTCAGTACTCAGGGTGCTGGGTGCTCAGTGCTCGGGGTGCTGGGTGCTCAGTGCTCAGGGTGCTCAGTGCTCAGTGCTCGGGGTGCTGGGTGCTCAGTACTCAGGGTGCTGGGTGCTCAGTGCTCAGGGTGCTGGGTGCTCAGTACTCAGGGTGCTGGGTGCTCAGTACTCAGGGTGCTCAGTGCTCGGGGAGCTCGGTGCTCAGTACTCAGGGTGCTGGGGGCTCAGTACTCAGGGTGCTGGGTGCTCAGTACTCAGGGTGATCTGTTCTCAGTACTCAGGGTGCTGGGTTCTCAGTGATCGGGGTGCTGGGTTCTCAGTACTCGGGGTGCTCAGTACTCAGGGTGCTGGGTGCTCAGTACTCAGGGTGCTGGGTGCTCAGTGCACGGGGTGCTAGGTGCTCAGTACTCGGGTTGGTGGGTGCTCAGTACTCGGGGTGCTGGGTGCTCAGTGCTCAGGGTGCTGGGTGCTCAGTGCTCAGGGTGCTGGGTGCTCAGTGCTCGGGGTGCTGGGTGCTCAGTGCTCAGGGTGCTGGTTGCTCAGTACTCAGTGTGCTCAGTGCTCAGGGTGCTGGGTGCTCAGTACTCAGGGTGCTGGGTGCTCAGTGCTCGGGGTGCTGGGTCCTCAGTGCTCAGGGTGCTCAGTGCTCAGTGCTCGGGGTGCTGGGTGCTCAGTGCTCGGGGTGCTGGGTGCTCACTTCTCAGGGTGCTGGTTGCTCAGTACTCAGTGTGCTCAGTGCTCAGGGTGCTGGGTGCTCAGAACTCAGGGTGCTGGGGGCTCAGTACTCAGGGTGCTGGGTGCTCAGTACTCAGGTTTCTGGGTGCTCATTCTCGGGGTGCTGGGTGCTCAGTGCTCGGGGTGCTGGGTGCTCAGTACTCAGGGTGCTGGGGGCTCAGTACTCAGGGTGCTGGGTGCTCAGTACTCAGGGTGATCTGTTCTCAGTACTCAGGGTGCTGGGTGCTCAGTGATCAGGGTGCTGGGTTCTCAGTACTCGGGGTGCTCAGTACTCAGGGTGCTGGGTGCTCAGTGCTCGGGGTGCTCGGTGCTCAGTACTCGGGGTGCTGGGTGCTCAGTACTCGGGGTGCTGGGTGCTCAGTGCTCAGGGTGCTGGGTGCTCAGTGCTCGATGTGCTGGGTGCTCAGTGCTCAGGGTGCTGGTTGCTCAGTACTCAGTGTGCTCAGTGCTCAGGGTGCTGGGTGCTCAGTACCCAGGGTGCTGGGTGCTCAGTGCTCGGGGTGCTGGGTCCTCAGTGCTCAGGGTGCTCAGTGCTCAGTGCCCGGGGTGCTGGGTGCTCAGTGCTCAGGGTGCTGGGTGTTCAGTGCTCAGGGTGCTGGTTACTCAGTACTCAGTGTGCTCAGTGCTCAGGGTGCTGGGTGCTCAGAACTCAGGGTGCTGGGTGCTCAGTACTCAGGGTGCTGGGTGCTCAGTACTCAGGGTGCTTGGTGCTCAGTACTCAGGGTGCTGGGTGCTCAGTGCTCAGGGTGCTCGGTGCTCAGTACTCATGGTGCTGGGTGCTCATTCTCGGGGTGCTGGGTGCTCAGTACTCAGGGTGCTCGGTGCTCAGTTCTCAGGGTGCTGGGTGCTCAGTGCTCAGGGTGCTCGGTGCTCAGTACTCTGGGTGCTCGGGGCTCAGTACTCATGGTGCTGGGTGCTCTTTCTCGGGGTGATGGGTGCTCAGTACTCAGGGTGCTCGCTGCTCAGTGTTTGGGGTGCTGGGTGCTCAATACTCAGGGTGCTGGGTGATCAGTGCTCAGGGTGCTGGCTGCTCAGTGCTCAGGGTGCTGGGTGCTCAGTACTCAGTGCTCAGGATGCTGGTTGCTCAGTGCTCAGGGTGCTGGGTGCTCAGTGCTCAGGGTGCTCAGTGCTCAGTGCTCAGTACTCAGGGTGCTGGGTGCTCAGTACTCAGGTTGCTGGGTGCTCAGTGCTCGGGGTACCCGGTGCTCAGTGCTCGGGGTGCTCGGTGCTCAGGACTCAGGGTGCTGGGGGCTCAGCACTCAGGGTGCTGGGTGCTCAGTACTCAGGGTGCTCGGTTATCAGTACTCAGGGTGCTGGGTGCTCATTCTCGGGGTGCTGGGTGCTCCGTGCTCGGGGTGCTGGGTGCTCAGTGCTAGGGGTCCTGGGTGCTCAGTACTCAGGGTGCTGGGTGCTCAGTACTCAGGGTGCTGGGTGCTCAGTATTCGGGGTGCTGGGTGCTCAGTGCTCAGCGTGCTGGGTGCTCAGTACTCAGGGTGCTCGGTGCTCAGTGCTTGGGGTGCTGGGTGCTCAGTACTCAGGGTGCTGGGTGCTCAGTGCTCAGGGTGCTGGGTGCTCAGTGCTCAGGGTGCTGGGTGCTCAGTACTCAGTGCTCAGGATGCTGGGTGCTCAGTGCTCGGGCTGCTGGGTGCTCAGTGCTCAGGGTGCTGGGTGCTCAGTACTCAGGGTGCTGGGTTCTCAGTACTCAGGGTGCTGGGTGCACAGTGCTAGGGGTGCTGGGTGCTCAGAGCTCGTGGTCTGGGTGCTCAGTACTCAGGGTGCTGGGTGCTCAGTACTCAGGGTGCTGGGTGCTCAGTGCTCAGAGTGCTGGGTGCTCAGTGCTCTGGGTGCTGGGTGCTCAGTGCTCAGGGTGCTGGGTGCTCAGTGCTCGGGGTGCTCGGTGCTCAGTGCTCAGGGTCATGGGTGCTCAGTACTCAGGGTGCTGGGTGCTCATTCTCGGGGTGCTGGGTGCTCAGTGCTCAGGATGCACGGTGCTCAGTACTTTTGGTGCTGGGTGCTCAGTACTCGGGGTGCTGGGTGCTCATTACTCAATGTGCTGGGCGCTCAGTGCTCGGGGTGCTCGCTGCTCAGTACTCTTGGTGCTGGGTGCTCAGTACTCAGGGTGCTGGGTGCTCAGTGCTCGGGGTTCTCGGTGCTCAGTGCTCAGGATGCTCGGTGCTCAGTATATTTGGTGCTGGGTGCTCAGTACTCAGGGTGCTGGGTGCTCAGTGCCTAGGGTGCTCGGTGCTCAGTACTCAGGGTGCTGGGTGCTCAGTGCTCTGGATGCTGGGTGCTCAGTACTCAGGGTGCTCAGTACTCAGGACTCAGGGTGCTGGGTGCTCAGTGCTCAGGGTGCTGGGTGCTCAGTCCTCGGGGTGCTGGGTGCTCAGTACTCGGGGTGCTCGGTGCTCAGTACTCAGGGTGCTGGGTGCTCAGTACTCAGGGTGCTGGGTGCTCAGTACTCAGGGTGCTGGGTGCTCAGTACTCAGGGTGGTGGGTGCTCAGTACTCAGGGTGCTGGGTGCTCAGTGCTCAGGGTGCTGTGTGCTCAGTACTCAGGGTGCTGGATGCTCAGTACTCAGGGTGCTGGGTGCTCAGTGCTCAGGGTGCTGGGTGCTCAGTGCTCGGGGTGCTCGGTGCTCAGTACTCAGGGTGCTGGGTGCTCAGTGCTCAGGGTGCTGGGTGCTCAGTTCTCAGGGTGCTGGGTGCTCAGTACTCGGGGTGCTCGGTGCTCAGTACTCAGGGTGCTGGGTGCTCAGTACTCAGGGTGCTCGGTGCTCAGTACTCAGGGTGCTGGGTGCTCAGTGCTCATTTGCTGGGTGCTAAGTTCTCAGGGTGCTGGGTGCTCAGTACTCAGGGTGCTGGGTGCTCAGTGCTCAGGGTGCTGGCTGCTCAGTACTCAGGGTGCAGGGTGCTCAGCACTCAGGGTGCTCAGTACTCAGGGTGCTGGGTGCTCAGTGCTAGGGGTGCTGGGTGCTCAGTACTCAGGGTGCTCAGTACTCAGGGTGCTGGGTGCTCAGTGCTCGGGGTGCTGGATGCTCAGTACTCAGGGTGCTCAGTACTCAGGATGCTGGGTGCTCAGTACTCAGGGTGCAGGGTGCTCAGCACTCAGGGTGCTCAGTACTCAGGGTGCTGGCTGCTCAGTACTCAGGGTGCAGGGTACTCCACACTCAGGGTGCTCAGTACTCAGGGTGCTGGGTGCTCAGTGCTAGGGGTGCTGGGTGCTCAGTACTCAGGGTGCTCAGTACTCAGGATGCTGGGTGCTCAGTACTCAGGTTGCTGGGTGCTCAGTCCTCAGGGTGCTCAGTGCTCAGGGTGCTGGATGCTCAGTGCTCAGGTTGATCGGTGCTCAGTACTCAGGATGCTGGGTGCTCAGTACTCAGGGTGCTGGGTGCTCAGTACTCAGGGTGCTGGGTGCTCAGTCCTCAGGGTGCTCAGTACTCAGGATGCTGGGTGCTCAGTACTCAGGGTGCTGGGTGCTCAGTACTCAGGGTGCTGGGTGCTCAGTGCTCGGGGTGTTTGGTGCTCAGTGCTCAGGGTGCTCAGTGCTCAGTGCTCGGGGTGCTGGGTGCTCAGTGCTCAGGGTGCTGGTTGCTCAGTACTCAGTGTGCTCAGTGCTCAGGGTGCTGGGTGCTCAGTACTCAGGGTGCTGGGTGCTCAGTACTCAGGGTGCTGGGTGCTCAGTACTCAGGGTGCTTGGTGCTCAGTACTCAGGGTGCTGGGTGCTCAGTGCTCAGGGTGCTCGGTTCTCAGTACTCATGGTGCTGGGTTCTCATTCTCGGGGTGCTGGGTGCTCAGTACTCAGGGTGCTCGGTGCTCAGTTTTCAGGGTGCTGGGTGCTCAGTGCTCAGGGTGCTCGGTGCTCAATACTCTGGGTGCTCAGGGCTCAGTACTCATGGTGCTGGGTGCTCATTCTCGGGGTGCTGGGTGCTCAGTACTCAGGGTGCTTGGTGCTCAGTACTCAGGGTGCTGGGTGCTCAGTGCTCAGGGTGCTCGGTGCTCAGTACTCTCTGTGCTCGGGGCTCAGTACTCATGGTGCTGGGTGCTCAGTACTCAGGGTGCTCGGTGCTCAGTTCTCAGGGTGCTCGCTGCTCAGTGTTTGGGGTGCTGGGTGCTCAATACTCAGGGTGCTGTGTGCTCAGTGCTCAGGGTGCTGGCTGCTCAGTGCTCAGGGTGCTGGGTGCTCAGTACTCAGTGCTCAGGATGCTGGGTGCTCAGTGCTCAGGGTGCTGGGTGCTCAGTGCTCAGGGTGCTCAGTGCTCAGTGCTCAGTACTCAGGGTGCTGGGTGCTCAGTACTCAGGTTGCTGGGTGCTCAGTGCTTGGGGTACCCGGTGCTCAGTGCTCGGGGTGCTCGGTGCTCAGGACTCAGGGTGCTGGGTGCTCAGTGCTCAGGGTGCTGGGTGCTCAGTGCTCAGGGTGCTGGGTGCTCAGTGCTCAGCGTGCTTGATGCTCAGTACTCAGGGTGCTGGGTGCTCAGTGCTCAGGGTGCTGGGTGCTCAGTGCTAGGGGTGCTTGGTGCTCAGTACTCAGGGTGCTGGGTGCTCAGTACTCATGGTGCTGGGTGCTCAGTATTCGGGGTGCTGGGTGCTCAGTGCTCAGCGTGCTGGGTGCTCAGTACTCAGGGTGCTCGGTGCTCAGTGCTTGGGGTGCTGGGTGCTCAGTACTCAGGGTGCTGGGTGCTCAGTGCTCAGGGTGCTGGGTGCTCAGTGCTCAGGGTTCTGGGTGCTCAGTACTCAGTGCTCAGGATGCTGGGTGCTCAGTGCTCGGGCTGCTGGGTGCTCAGTGCTCAGGGTGCTGGGTGCTCAGTACTCAGTGTGCTGGGTTCTCAGTACTCAGGGTGCTGGGTGCACAGTGCTAGGGGTGCTGGGTGCTCAGTGCTCGTGGTCTGGGTGCTCAGTACTCAGGGTGCTGGGTGCTCAGTACTCAGGGTGCTGGGTGCTCAGTGCTCAGAGTGCTGGGTGCTCAGTGCTCTGGGTGCTGGGTGCTCAGTGCTCAGGGTGCTGGGTGCTCAGTGCTCAGGGTGCTGGGTGCTCAGTGATCGGGGTGATGGGTGGTGAGTGCTCAGGGTGCTGGGTGCTCAGTGCTCGGGGTGCTCGGTGCTCAGTGCTCAGGGTCATGGGTGCTCAGTACTCAGGGTGCTGGGTGCTTAGTACTCAGGGTGCTCAGTGCTCAGTACACAGGGTGCTGGGTGCTCAGTGCTCGGGGCGCTGGGTGCTCAGTGCTCAGTACTCAGGGTGCTGGGTGCTCAGTGCTCGGGGTGCTGGGTGCTCAGTACTCAGCGTGCTGGGTGCTCAGTACTCAGGGTGCTGGGTTCTCAGTGCTCAGGTTGCTGGGTGCTCAGTGCTCAGGGTGCTGGGTGCTCAGTGCTCGGGGAGCTCGGTGCTCAGTACTCAGGGTGCTGAGTGCTCAGTACTCAGTGCTCGGGGTCCTGGGTGCTCCGTGCTCGGGGTGCTGGGTGCTCAGTACTCAGGGTGCTGGGTGCTCATTCCCGGGGTGCTGGGTACTCAGTGCTCGGGGTGCTGGGTGCTCAGTACTCAGGTTGCTGGGGGCTCAGTACTCAGGGTGCTGGGTGCTCAGTACTCAGGGTGCTCGGTTCTCAGTACTCACTGTGCTGGGTGCTCATTCTCGGGGTGCTGGGTGCTCAGTGCTCGGGGTGCTGGGTGCTCAGTACTCAGGGTGCTGGGGGCTCAGTACTCAGGGTGCTGGGTGCTCAGTACTCAGGGTGATCTGTTCTCAGTACTCAGGGTGCTGGCTGCT
Organism: Microtus oregoni; assembly: GCF_018167655.1. Lineage (NCBI taxonomy): Eukaryota > Metazoa > Chordata > Mammalia > Rodentia > Cricetidae > Microtus > Microtus oregoni. The sequence goes on along the minus strand of NW_024544028.1, from coordinate 5,093,351 downwards.
CAGTGATCGGGGTGCTGGGTTCTCAGTACTCGGGGTGCTCAGTACTCAGGGTGCTGGGTGCTCAGTACTCAGGGTGCTGTGTGCTCAGTGCTTGGGGTGCTCGGGGCTCAGTACTCGGGGTGCTGGGTGCTCAGTGCTCAGGGTGCTGGGTGCTCAGTGCTCAGGGTGCTGGGTGCTCAGTGCTCGGGGTGCTGGGTGCTCAGTGCTCAGGGTGCTGGTTGCTCAGTACTCAGTGTGCTCAGTGCTCAGGGTGCTGGGTGCTCAGTACTCAGGGTGCTGGGTGCTCAGTGCTCGGGGTGCTGGGTCCTCAGTGCTCAGGGTGTTCAGTGCTCAGTGCTCGGGGTGCTGGGTGCTCAGTGCTCGGGGTGCTGGGTGCTCAGTGCTCAGGGTGCTGGTTGCTCAGTACTCAGTGTGCTCAGTGCTCAGGGTGCTGGGTGCTCAGTACTCAGGGTGCTGGGTGCTCAGTACTCAGGGTGCTGGGTGCTCAGTACTCAGGGTGCTTGGTGCTCAGTACTCAGGGTGCTGGGTGCTCAGTGCTCAGGGTGCTCGGTTCTCAGTACTCATGGTGCTGGGTGCTCAGTGCTAGGGGTGCTGGGTGCTCAGTACTCAGGGTGCTCAGTACTCAGGATGCTGGGTGCTCAGTACTCAGGTTGCTGGGTGCTCAGTCCTCAGGGTGCTCAGTGCTCAGGGTGCTGGATGCTCAGTGCTCAGGTTGATCGGTGCTCAGTACTCAGGATGCTGGGTGCTCAGTACTCAGGGTGCTGGGTGCTCAGTACTCAGGGTGCTGGGTGCTCAGTCCTCAGGGTGCTCAGTACTCAGGATGCTGGGTGCTCAGTACTCAGGGTGCTGGGTGCTCAGTACTCAGGGTGCTGGGTGCTCAGTGCTCGGGGTGTTTGGTGCTCAGTGCTCAGGGTGCTCAGTGCTCAGTGCTCGGGGTGCTGGGTGCTCAGTGCTCAGGGTGCTCGGTTCTCAGTACTCAGGGTGCTGGGTGCTCAGTGCTAGGGGTGCTGGGTGCTCAGTACTCAGGGTGCTCAGTACTCAGGATGCTGGGTGCTCAGTACTCAGGTTGCTGGGTGCTCAGTCCTCAGGGTGCTCAGTGCTCAGGGTGCTGGATGCTCAGTGCTCAGGTTGATCGGTGCTCAGTACTCAGGATGCTGGGTGCTCAGTACTCAGGGTGCTGGGTGCTCAGTACTCAGGGTGCTTTGTGCTCAGTCCTCAGGGTGCTCAGTACTCAGGATGCTGGGTGCTCAGTACTCAGGGTGCTGGGTGCTCAGTACTCAGGGTGCTGGGTGCTCAGTGCTCGGGGTGTTTGGTGCTCAGTGCTCAGGGTGCTCAGTGCTCAGTGCTCGGGGTGCTGGGTGCTCAGTGCTCAGGGTGCTGGTTGCTCAGTACTCAGTGTGCTCAGTGCTCAGGGTGCTGGGTGCTCAGTACTCAGGGTGCTGGGTGCTCAGTACTCAGGGTGCTGGGTGCTCAGTACTCAGGGTGCTTGGTGCTCAGTATTCAGGGTGCTGGGTGCTCAGTGCTCAGGGTGCTCGGTTCTCAGTACTCATGGTGCTGGGTGCTCATTCTCGGGGTGCTGGGTGCTCAGTACTCAGGGTGCTCGGTGCTCAGTTCTCAGGGTGCTGGGTGCTCAGTGCTCAGGGTGCTCGGTGCTCAATACTCTGGGTGCTCAGGGCTCAGTACTCATGGTGCTGGGTGCTCATTCTCGGGGTGCTGGGTGCTCAGTACTCAGGGTGCTTGGTGCTCAGTACTCAGGGTGCTGGGTGCTCAGTGCTCAGGGTGCTCGGTGCTCAGTACTCTCTGTGCTTGGGGCTCAGTACTCATGGTGCTGGGTGCTCAGTACTCAGGGTGCTCGGTGCTCAGTTCTCAGGGTGCTCGCTGCTCAGTGTTTGGGGTGCTGGGTGCTCAATACTCAGGGTGCTGTGTGCTCAGTGCTCAGGGTGCTGGCTGCTCAGTGCTCAGGGTGCTGGGTGCTCAGTACTCAGTGCTCAGAATGCTGGGTGCTCAGTGCTCAGGGTGCTGGGTGCTCAGTGCTCAGGGTGCTCAGTGCTCAGTGCTCAGTACTCAGGGTGCTGGGTGCTCAGTACTCAGGTTGCTGGGTGCTCAGTGCTTGGGGTACCCGGTGCTCAGTGCTCGGGGTGCTCGGTGCTCAGGACTCAGGGTGCTGGGTGCTCAGTGCTCAGGGTGCTGGGTGCTCAGTGCTCAGGGTGCTGGGTGCTCAGTGCTCAGCGTGCTTGATGCTCAGTACTCAGGGTGCTGGGTGCTCAGTGCTCAGGGTGCTGGGTGCTCAGTGCTAGGGGTGCTTGGTGCTCAGTACTCAGGGTGCTGGGTGCTCAGTACTCATGGTGCTGGGTGCTCAGTATTCGGGGTGCTGGGTGCTCAGTGCTCAGCGTGCTGGGTGCTCAGTACTCAGGGTGCTCGGTGCTCAGTGCTTGGGGTGCTGGGTGCTCAGTACTCAGGGTGCTGGGTGCTCAGTGCTCAGGGTGCTGGGTGCTCAGTGCTCAGGGTTCTGGGTGCTCAGTACTCAGTGCTCAGGATGCTGGGTGCTCAGTGCTCGGGCTGCTGGGTGCTCAGTGCTCAGGGTGCTGGGTGCTCAGTACTCAGTGTGCTGGGTTCTCAGTAGTCAGGGTGCTGGGTGCACAGTGCTAGGGGTGCTGGGTGCTCAGTGCTCGTGGTCTGGGTGCTCAGTACTCAGGGTGCTGGGTGCTCAGTACTCAGGGTGCTGGGTGCTCAGTGCTCAGAGTGCTGGGTGCTCAGTGCTCTGGGTGCTGGGTGCTCAGTGCTCAGGGTGCTGGGTGCTCAGTGCTCAGGGTGCTGGGTGCTCAGTGATCGGGGTGATGGGTGGTGAGTGCTCAGGGTGCTGGGTGCTCAGTGCTCGGGGTGCTCGGTGCTCAGTGCTCAGGGTCATGGGTGCTCAGTACTCAGGGTGCTGGGTGCTTAGTACTCAGGGTGCTCAGTGCTCAGTACACAGAATGCTGGGTGCTCAGTGCTCGGGGCGCTGGGTGCTCAGTGCTCAGTACTCAGGGTGCTGGGTGCTCAGTGCTCGGGGTGCTGGGTGCTCAGTACTCAGCGTGCTGGGTGCTCAGTACTCAGGGTGCTGGGTGCTCAGTGCTCAGGGTGCTGGGTGCTCAGTGCTCAGGGTGCTGGGTGCTCAGTGCTCGGGGAGCTCGGTGCTCAGTACTCAGGGTGCTGAGTGCTCAGTACTCAGTGCTCGGGGTCCTGGGTGCTCCGTGCTCGGGGTGCTGGGTGCTCAGTACTCAGGGTGCTGGGTGCTCATTCCCGGGGTGCTGGGTACTCAGTGCTCGGGGTGCTGGGTGCTCAGTACTCAGGTTGCTGGGGGCTCAGTACTCAGGGTGCTGGGTGCTCAGTACTCAGGGTGCTCGGTTCTCAGTACTCAGGGTGCTGGGTGCTCATTCTCGGGGTGCTGGGTGCTCAGTGCTCGGGGTGCTGGGTGCTCAGTACTCAGGGTGCTGGGGGCTCAGTACTCAGGGTGCTGGGTGCTCAGTACTCAGGGTGATCTGTTCTCAGTACTCAGGGTGCTGGGTGCTCAGTGATCGGGGTGCTGGGTTCTCAGTACTCGGGGTGCTCAGTACTCAGGGTGCTGGGTGCTCAGTACTCAGGGTGCTGTGTGCTCAGTGCTCGGGGTGCTCGGGGCTCAGTACTCGGGGTGCTGGGTGCTCAGTGCTCAGTGTGCTGGGTGCTCAGTGCTCAGGGTGCTGGGTGCTCAGTGCTCGGGGTGCTGGGTGCTCAGTGCTCAGGGTGCTGGTTGCTCAGTACTCAGTGTGCTCAGTGCTCAGGGTGCTGGGTGCGCAGTACTCAGGGTGCTGGGTGCTCAGTGCTCGGGGTGCTGGGTCCTCAGTGCTCAGGGTGCTCAGTGCTCAGTGCTCGGGGTGCTGGGTGCTCAGTGCTCAGGGTGCTGGGTGCTCAGTGCTCAAGGTGCTCAGTGCTCAGTGCTCAGTACTCAGGGTGCTGGGTGCTCAGTACTCAGGTTGCTGGGTGCTCAGTGCTCGGGGTACCCGGTGCTCAGTGCTCGGGCTGCTCGGTGCTCAGGATTCAGGGTGCTGGGTGCTCAGTGCTCAGCCTCATGGGTGCTCAGTGCTCAGGGTGCTGGGTGCTCAGTGCTCAGCGTGCTTGATGCTCAGTACTCAGGGTGCTGGGTGCTCAGTGCTCAGGGTGCTGGGTGCTCAGTGCTAGGGGTGCTGGGTGCTCAGTACTCAGGGTGCTGGGTGCTCAGTACTCAGGGTGCTGGGTGCTCAGTATTGGGGGTGCTGGGTGCTCAGTGCTCAGCGTGCTGGGTGCTCAGTACTCAGGGTGCTCGGTGCTCAGTGCTTGGGGTGCTGGGTGCTCAGTACTCAGGGTGCTGGGTGCTCAGTGCTCAGGGTGCTGGGTGCTCAGTGCTCAGGGTGCTGGGTGCTCAGTACTCAGGGTGCTGGGTTCTCAGTACTCAGGGTGCTGGGTGCACAGTGCTAGGGGTGCTGGGTGCTCAGTGCTCGTGGTCTGGGTGCTCAGTACTCAGGGTGCTGGGTGCTCAGTACTCAGGGTGCTGGGTGCTCAGTGCTCAGAGCGCTGGGTGCTCAGTGCTCTGGGTGCTGGGTGCTCAGTGCTCAGGGTGCTGGGTGCTCAGTGCTCAGGGTGCTGGGTGCTCAGTGATCGGGGTGATGGGTGGTGAGTGCTCAGGGTGCTGGGTGCTCAGTGCACGGGGTGCTCGGTGCTCAGTGCTCAGGGTCATGGGTGCTCAGTACTCAGCGTGCTGGGTGCTTAGTACTCAGGGTGCTCAGTGCTCAGTACACAGGGTGCTGGGTGCTCAGTGCTCGGGGCGCTGGGTGCTCTGTGCTCAGTACTCAGGGTGCTGGGTGCTCAGTGCTCGGGGTGCTGGGTGCTCAGTACTCAGCGTGCTGGGTGCTCAGTACTCAGGGTGCTGGGTGCTCAGTGCTCAGGGTGCTGGGTGCTCAGTGCTCAGGGTGCTGGGTGCTCAGTGCTCGGGGAGCTCGGTGCTCAGTACTCAGGGTGCTGAGTGCTCAGTACTCAGTGCTCGGGGACCTGGGTGCTCCGTGCTCGGGGTGCTGGGTGCTCAGTACTCAGGGTGCTGGGTGCTCATTCTCGGGGTGCTGGGTACTCAGTGCTCGGGGTGCTGGGTGCTCAGTACTCAGGGTGCTGGGGGCTCAGTACTCAGGGTGCTGGGTGCTCAGTACTCAGGGTGCTCGGTTCTCAGTACTCAGGGTGCTGGGTGCTCATTCTCGGGTTGCTGGGTGCTCAGTGCTCGGGGTGCTGGGTGCTCAGTACTCAGGGTGCTGGGGGCTCAGTATTCAGGGTGCTGGGTGCTCAGTACTCAGGGTGATCTGTTCTCAGTACTCAGGGTGCTGGGTGCTCAGTGATCGGGGTGCTGGTTTCTCAGTACTCGGGGTGCTCAGTACTCAGGGTGCTGGGTGCTCAGTACTCAGGGTGCTGGGTGCTCAGTGCTCGGGGTGCTCGGTGCTCAGTACTCGGGGTGCTGGGTGCTCAGTACTCGGGGTGCTGGGTGCTCAGTGCTCAGGGTGCTGGGTGCTCAGTGCTCAGGGTGCTGGGTGCTCAGTGCTCGGGGTGCTGGGTGCTCAGTGCTCGGGGTGCTGGGTGCTCAGTGCTCGGGGTGCTGGGTGCTCAGTGCTCGGGGTGCTGGGTGCTCAGTGCTCGGGGTGCTGGGTGCTCAGTGCTCGGGGTGCTGGGTGCTCAGTACTCAGGGTGCTGGGTGCTCAGTACTCAGGGTGCTGGGTGCTCAGTGCTCAGGGTCCTGGGTGCTCAGTACTCAGGGTGCTATGTGCTCAGTACTCAGGGTGCTCGGTGCTCAGTACTCAGGGTGCTGGGTGCTCAGTGCTCAGGGTGCTGGGTACTCAGTACTCAGGGTGCTGGGTGCTCAGTACTCAGGGTGCTGGGTGCTCAGTGCTCAGGGTGCTGGGTGCTCAGTGCTCAGGGTGCTGGGTGCTCAGTACTCAGGGTGCTGGGTGCTCAGTGCTCAGGGTGATCGGTGCTCAGTACTCAGGGTGCTCAGTACTCAGGGTGCTGGGTGCTCAGTGCTCAGGGTTCTGGGTGCTCAGTGCTCGGGGTGCTGGGTGCTCAGTGCTCAGGGTGATCGGTGCTCAGTACCCAGGGTGCTGGGTGCTCAGTGCTCAGGGTGGTGGGTGCTCAGTCCTCAGGGTGCTCAGTGCTCAGTGTGCTGGGTGCTCAGTGCTCGGGTTGCTCGGTGCTCAGAACTCAGGGTGCTGAGTGCTCAGTACTCAGGGTGCTGGGTGCTCAGTACTCATGGTGCTGGGTGCTCAGTGCTCAGTGCTCAGGGTGCTGGGTGCTCAGTGCTCAGTGCTCAGGGTGCTGGGTGCTCAGTACTCAGGGTGCTGGGTGCTCAGTACTCAGGGTGCAGGGTGCTCAGTTCTCAGGGTGCTGGGTGCTCAGTACTCTGGGTGTTGGGTGCTCAGTACTCAGGGTGCTGGGTGCTCAGTGCTCGGGGTGCTGGGTGCTCAGTGCTCAGGGTGTGGGTGCTCAGTGCTCAGGGTGCTGGGTGCTCAGTACTCAGGGTGCTGGGTGCTCAGTGCTCGGGGTGCTCGGTGCTCAGTACTCAATGTGCTGGGTGCTCAGTGCTCAGGGTGCTGGGTGCTCAGTACTCAGGGTGCTCAGTGCTCAGTACTCGGGGTGCTGGGTGCTCAGTGCTCAGTGTGCTCAGTGCTCAGTGCTCAGGGTGCTGGATGCTCAGTACTCACGGTGCTCAGTGCTCAGTACTCGGGGTGCTGGGTGCTCAGTACTCAGGGTGCTCAGTGCTCAGTACTCGGGGTGCTGGGTGCTCAGTGCTCAGTGTGCTCAGTGCTCAGTGCTCGGGGTGCTGGGTGCTCAGTGCTCGGGACGCTGGGTGCTCAGTGCTCGGGGTGCTGGGTGCTCAGTACTCAGGGTGCTGTGTGCTCAGTGCTCAGTACTCAGCGTGCTGAGTGCTCAGTGCTTAGAGTGTTGGGTGCTCAGTACTCAGGGTGCTGGGTGCTCAGTGCTCAGTGTGCTCAGTGCTCAGGGTGCTCAGTGTTCACGGTGCTGGGTGCTCAGGGTGCTGGGTGCTCAGTGCTCGGGGTGCTGGGTGCTCAGTGCTCAGTGCTCAGGGTGCTGGGTGCTCAGTGCTCAGTGCTCAGGGTGCTGGGTGTTCAGTACTCAGGGTGCTCGGTGCTCAGTGCTCTGGGTGCTGGGTGCTCAGTACTCAGGGTGCTGGGTGCTCAGTCCTCAGGGTGCTCAGTACTCAGGGTGCTCGGTGCTCAGTGCTCAGTACTCAGGGTGCTCAGTGCTCAGTACTCAGTGTGCTTTGTGCTCAGTGCTCAGGGTGTTCAGTGCTCAGTACTCAGCGTGCTTTGTGCTCAGTGCTCAGGGTGCTGGGTGCTCAGTGCTCAGGGTGCTGGGCGCTGAGTACTCGGGGTGCTGGGTGCTCAGTGCTCGGGGTGCTGGGTGCTCAGTGCTCGGGGTGCTGGGTGCTCAGTGCTCGGGGTGCTGGGTGCTCAGTGCTCGGGGTACTGGGTGCTCAGTGCTCGGGGTGCTGGGTGCTCAGTGCTCGGGGTGCTGGGTGCTCAGTGCTCGGGGTGCTCGGTGCTCAGTGCTCGTGGTGCTGGGTGCTCAGTACTCGGTGTGCTCGGTTCTCAGTACTCAGGGTGCTTTGTGTTCAGTGCTCAGGGTGCTGGGTGCTCAGTGCTCGGGGTGCTGGGTGCTCGGTGCTCAGGTTGCTGGGTGCTCAGTACTCGGGGTGCTGGGTGCTCAGTGCTCTGGGTGCTGGGTGCTCAGTGCTCGGGGTGCTCGGTGCTCAGTGCTCGTGGTGCTGGGTGCTCAGTACTCGGGGTGCTCGGTTCTCAGTACTCAGGGTGCACGGTGTTCAGTGCTCAGGGTGCTGGGTGCTCAGTGCTCGGGGTGCTGGGTGCTCGGTGCTCAGGTTGCTGGGTGCTCAGTACTCGGGGTGCTGGGTGCTCAGTGCTCAGGGTGCTGGGTGCTCACTGCTCGGGGTGCTGGGTCCTCAGTGCTACGGGTGTTGGGTGCTCAGTGCTCGGGGTGCTGGGTGCTCAGTGCTCGGGGCGCTGTGTGCTCAGTGCTCGGGGTGCTCGGTGCTCAGTACTCAGGGTGCTGGGTGCTCAGTGCTCAGGGTGCTTGGTGCTCAGTACTCAGGGTGCTGGGTGCTCAGTGCTCGGTGTGCTCGGTGCTCAGTAGTTTGGGTGCTCAGTACTCAGGGTGCTGGGTGGTCAGTGCTCAGGGTGATCGGTGCTCAGTACTCAGGGTGCTCAGTACTCAGGGTGCTGGGTGCTCAGGGCTCGGGGTGCTGGGAGCTCAGTACTCAGGGTGCTTGGTGCTCAGTGCTCGGGGTGCTGGGTGCTGAGTGCTCAGGGTGCTGGGTGCTCAGTACTCGGGGTGCTCGGTGCTCAGTACTCAGGGTGCTGGGTGCTCAGTACTCAGGGTGCTGGGTGCTCAGTACTCAGGGTGCTCGCTGCTCAGTACTCAGGGTGCTGGGTGCTCAGTGCTCAGGGTGCTGGGTGCTCAGTACTCAGGGTGCTCGGTGCTCAGTGCTCAGGGTGATCGGTGCTCAGTCCTCAGGGTGCTCAGTACTCAGGGTGCTGGGTGCTCAGTGCTCTGGTTGCTCAGTACTCAGGGTGCTGGGTGCTCAGTACTCAGGGTGCTGGGTGCTCAGTGCTCGGGGTGCTGGGTGCTCAGTACTCAGGGAGCTGGGTGCTCAGTGCTCAGGGTGCTGGGTGCTCAGTTCTCATTGTGCTGGGTGCTCAGTACTCAGGGTGCTCAGTGCTCGTGGAGCTCGGTGCTCAGTACTCAGGGTGCTGGGTGCTCAGTACTCAGTGCTCGGGGTCCTGGGTTCTCAGCCCTCTGGGTGCTTAGTGCACAGTACTCAGGGTGCTGGGTGCTCAGTATTCAGGGTGCTCAGTGCTCGGGGTGCTGGGTGCTCAGTACTCAGGGTGCTGGGTGCTCAGTACTCAGGGTGCTGGGTGCTCATTCTCGGGGTGCTGGGTGCTCAGTGCTCTGGGTGCTGGGTGCTCAGTACTCGGGGTGCTGGTTGCTCAGTGCTCAGCGTGCTGGGTGCTCAGTACTCAGGGTGCTCGGTTCTCAGTACTCAGGGTGCTGGGTGCTCATTCTCGGGGTGCTGGGTGCTCAGTGCTCAGGGTGCTGGGTGCTCAGTGTTCAGGGTCCTCGGTGCTCAGTACTCAGTGTGCTCAGTACTCAGCGTGCTTTGTGCTCAGTGCTCAGGGTGCTGCGTGCTCAGTACTCAGGGTGCTGGGTGCTCAGTATTCACGGGGCTGGGTGCTCAGTACTCGGGGTGCTGGGTGCTCATTACACAGGGTGCTGGGTGCTCAGTGCTCGGGGTGCTCGCTGCTCAGTACTCTTGGTGCTGGGTGCTCAGTACTCAGGGTGCTGGGTGCTCAGTGCTCGGGTTGCTCGGTGCTCAGTGCTCAGGATGCTCGGTGCTCAGTACTTTTGGTGCTGGGTGCTCAGTACTCAGGGTGCTGGGTGCTCAGTGCTAGGGGTGCTCGGTGCTCAGTACTCAGGGTTCTGGGTGCTCAGTGCTCAGGTTGCAGGGTGCTCAGTACTCAGGGTGCTGGGTGCTCAGTACTCAGGTTGCTGGGTGCTCAGTGCTCAGGGTGCTGTGTGCTCAGTACTCATGGTGCTTGTTGCTCAGTACTCAGGGTGCTGGGTGCTCAGTGCTCGGGGTGCTCGGTGCTCAGTACTCGGGGTGCTGGGTGCTCAGTACTCGGGGTGCTGGGTGCTCAGTGCTCAGGGTGCTGGGTGCTCAGTGCTCAGGGTGCTGGGTGCTCAGTGCTCGGGTGCTGGGTGCTCAGTGCTCAGGGTGCTTGTTGCTCAGTACTCAGTGTGCTCAGTGCTCAGGGTGCTGGGTGCTCAGTACTCAGGGTGCTGGGTGCTCAGTGCTCGGGGTGCTGGGTCCTCAATGCTCAGGGTGCTCAGTGCTCAGTGCTCGGGGTGCTGGGTGCTCAGTGCTCGGGGTGCTGGGTGCTCAGTGCTCAGGGTGCTGGTTGCTCAGTACTCAGTGTGCTCAGTGGTCAGGGTGCTGGGTGCTCAGAACTCAGGGTGCTGTGTGCTCAGTACTAAGGGTGCTGGGTGCTCAGTACTCAGGGTGCTTGGTGCTCAGTACTCAGGGTGCTGGGTGCTCAGTGCTCAGGGTGCTCGGTGCTCAGTAGTCATGGTGCTTTGTGCTCATTCTCGGGGTGCTGGGTGCTCAGTACTCAGGGTGCTCGGTGCTCAGTTCTCAGGGTGCTGGGTGCTCAGTGCTCAGGGTGCTCGGTGCTCAGTACTCTGGGTGCTCGGGGCTCAGTACTCATGGTGCTGGGTGCTCATTCTCGGGGTGATGGGTGCTCAGTACTCAGGGTGCTTGGTGCTCAGTACTCAGGGTGCTGGGTGCTCAGTGCTCAGGGTGATCGGTGCTCAGTACTCAGGGTGCTCAGTACTCAGGGTGCTGGGTGCTCAGGGCTCGGGGTGCTGGGAGCTCAGTACTCAGGGTGCTGGGTGCTCAGTGCTCGTGGTGCTGGGTGCTGAGTGCTCAGGGTGCTGGGTGCTCAGTACTCGGGGTGCTCGGTGCTCAGTACTCAGGGTGCTGGGTGCTCAGTACTCAGGGTGCTGGGTGCTCAGTACTCAGGGTGCTCGCTGCTCAGTACTCAGGGTGCTGGGTGCTCAGTGCTCAGGGTGCTGGGTGCTCAGTACTCAGGGTGCTCGGTGCTCAGTGCTCAGGGTGATCGGTGCTCAGTCCTCAGGGTGCTCAGTACTCAGGGTGCTGGGTGCTCAGTGCTCTGGTTGCTCAGTACTCAGGGTGCTGGGTGCTCAGTACTCAGGGTGCTGGGTGCTCAGTGCTCGGGGTGCTGGGTGCTTAGTACTCAGGGAGCTGGGTGCTCAGTGCTCAGGGTGCTGGGTGCTCAGTTCTCATTGTGCTGGGTGCTCAGTACTCAGGGTGCTCAGTGCTCCTGGAGCTCGGTGCTCAGTACTCAGGGTGCTGGGTACTCAGTACTCAGTGCTCGGGGTCCTGGGTTCTCAGCCCTCTGGGTGCTTAGTGCACAGTACTCAGGGTGCTGGGTGCTCAGTATTCAGGGTGCTCAGTGCTCGGGGTGCTGGGTGCTCAGTACTCAGGGTGCTGGGTGCTCAGTACTCAGGGTGCTGGGTGCTCATTCTCGGGGTGCTGGGTGCTCAGTGGTCTGGGTGCTGTGTGCTCAGTACTCGGGGTGCTGGTTGCTCAGTGCTCAGCGTGCTGGGTGCTCAGTACTCAGGGTGCTCGGTTCTCAGTACTCAGGGTGCTGGGTGCTCATTCTCGGGCTGCTGGGTGCTCAGTGCTCAGGGTGCTGGGTGCTCAGTGTTCAGGGTCCTCGGTGCTCAGTACTCAGTGTGCTCAGTACTCAGCGTGCTTTGTGCTCAGTGCTCAGGGTGCTGGGTGCTCAGTACTCAGGGTGCTGGGTGCTCAGTACTCACGGGGCTGGGTGCTCAGTACTCGGGGTGCTGGGTGCTCATTACACAGGGTGCTGGGTGCTCAGTGCTCGGGGTGCTCGCTGCTCAGTACTCTTGGTGCTGGGTGCTCAGTACTCAGGGTGCTGGGTGCTCAGTGCTCGGGTTGCTCGGTGCTCAGTGCTCAGGATGCTCGGTGCTCAGTACTTTTGGTGCTGGGTGCTCAGTACTCAGGGTGCTGGGTGCTCAGTGCTAGGGGTGCTCGGTGCTCAGTACTCAGGGTGCTGGGTGCTCAGTGCTCAGGTTGCAGGGTGCTCAGTACTCAGGGTGCTGGGTACTCAGTACTCAGGTTGCTGGGTGCTCAGTGCTCAGGGTGCTGTGTGCTCAGTACTCATGGTGCTTGTTGCTCAGTACTCAGGGTGCTGGGTGCTCAGTGCTCGGGGTGCTCGGTGCTCAGTACTCGGGGTGCTGGGTGCTCAGTACTCGGGGTGCTGGGTTCTCAGTGCTCAGGGTGCTGGGTGCTCAGTGCTCAGGGTGCTGGGTGCTCAGTGCTCGGGTGCTGGGTAATCAGTGCTCAGGGTGCTTGTTGCTCAGTACTCAGTGTGCTCAGTGCTCAGGGTGCTGGGTGCTCAGTACTCAGGGTGCTGGGTGCTCAGTGCTCGGGGTGCTGGGTCCTCAGTGCTCAGGGTGCTCAGTGCTCAGTGCTCGGGGTGCTGGGTGCTCAGTGCTCGGGGTGCTGGGTGCTCAGTGCTCAGGGTGCTGGTTGCTCAGTACTCAGTGTGCTCAGTGCTCAGGGTGCTGGGTGCTCAGAACTCAGGGTGCTGGGTGCTCAGTACTAAGGGTGCTGGGTGCTCAGTACTCAGGGTGCTGGGTGCTCAGTGCTAGGGGTGCTCGGTGCTCAGTACTCAGGGTGCTCGGTGCTCAGTTCTCAGGGTGCTGGGTGCTCAGTGCTCAGGGTGCTCGGTGCTCAGTACTCTGGGTGCTCGGGGCTCAGTACTCATGGTGCTGGGTGCTCATTCTCGGGGTGATGGGTGCTCAGTACTCAGGGTGCTTGGTGCTCAGTACTCAGGGTGCTGGGTGCTCAGTGCTCAGGGTGCTCGGTGCTCAGTACTCTGGGTGCTCGGGGCTCAGTACTCATGGTGCTGGGTGCTCAGTACTCAGATTGCTCGGTGCTCAGTTCTCAGGGTGCACGCTGCTCAGTGTTTGGGGTGCTGGGTGCTCAATACTCAGGGTGCTGGGTGATCAGTGCTCAGGGTGCTGGCTGCTCAGTGCTCAGGGTGCTGGGTGCTCAGTACTCAGTGCTCAGGATGCTGGTTGCTCAGTGCTCAGGGTGCTGGGTGCTCAGTGCTCAGGGTGCTCAGTGCTCAGTACTCAGGGTGCTGGGTGCTCAGTACTCAGGTTGCTGGGTGCTCAGTGCTCGGGGTACCCGGTGCTCAGTGCTCGGGGTGCTCGTTGCTCAGGACTCAGGGTGCTGGGGGCTCAGTACTCAGGGTGCTGGGTGCTCAGTACTCAGGGTGCTCGGTTCTCAGTACTCAGGGTGCTGGGTGCTCATTCTCGGGGTGCTGGGTGCTCAGTGCTCGGGGTGCTGGGTGCTCAGTGCTAGGGGTCCTGGGTGCTCAGTACTCAGGGTGCTGGGTGCTCAGTACTCAGGGTGCTGGGTGCTCAGTATTCGGGGTGCTGGGTGCTCAGTGCTCAGCGTGCTGGGTGCTCAGTACTCAGGGTGCTCGGTGCTCAGTGCTCGGGTTGCTCGGTGCTCAGTGCTCAGGATGCTCGGTGCTCAGTACTTTTGGTGCTGGGTGCTCAGTACTCAGGGTGCTGGGTGCTCAGTGCTAGGGGTGCTCGGTGCTCAGTACTCAGGGTGCTGGGTGCTCAGTGCTCAGGTTGCAGGGTGCTCAGTACTCAGGGTGCTGGGTGCTCAGTACTCAGGTTGCTGGGTGCTCAGTGCTCAGGGTGCTGTGTGCTCAGTACTCATGGTGCTTGTTGCTCAGTACTCAGGGTGCTGGGTGCTCAGTGCTCGGGGTGCTCGGTGCTCAGTACTCGGGGTGCTAGGTGCTCAGTACTCGGGGTGCTGGGTGCTCAGTGCTCAGGGTGCTGGGTGCTCAGTGCTCAGGGTGCTGGGTGCTCAGTGCTCGTGTGCTGGGTGCTCAGTGCTCAGGGTGCTTGTTGCTCAGTACTCAGTGTGCTCAGTGCTCAGGGTGCTGGGTGCTCAGTACTCAGGGTGCTGGGTGCTCAGTGCTCGGGGTGCTGGGTCCTCAGTGCTCAGGGTGCTCAGTGCTCAGTGCTCGGGGTGCTGGGTGCTCAGTGCTCGGGGTGCTGGGTGCTCAGTGCTCAGGGTGCTGGTTGCTCAGTACTCAGTGTGCTCAGTGCTCAGGGTGCTGGGTGCTCAGAACTCAGGGTGCTGTGTGCTCAGTACTAAGGGTGCTGGGTGCTCAGTACTCAGGGTGCTTGGTGCTCAGTACTCAGGGTGCTGGGTGCTCAGTGCTCAGGGTGCTCGGTGCTCAGTACTCATGGTGCTTTGTGCTCATTCTCGGGGTGCTGGGTGCTCAGTACTCAGGGTGCTCGGTGCTCAGTTCTCAGGGTGCTGGGTGCTCAGTGCTCAGGGTGCTCGGTGCTCAGTACTCTGGGTGCTCGGGGCTCAGTAGTCATGGTGCTGGGTGCTCATTCTCGGGGTGATGGGTGCTCAGTACTCAGGGTGCTTGGTGCTCAGTACTCAGGGTGATCGGTGCTCAGTACTCAGGGTGCTCAGTACTCAGGGTGCTGGGTGCTCAGGGCTCGGGGTGCTGGGAGCTCAGTACTCAGGGTGCTGGGTGCTCAGTGCTCGGGGTGCTGGGTGCTGAGTGCTCAGGGTGCTGGGTGCTCAGTACTCGGGGTGCTCGGTGCTCAGTACTCAGGGTGCTGGGTGCTCAGTACTCAGGGTGCTGGGTGCTCAGTACTCAGGGTGCTCGCTGCTCAGTACTCAGGGTGCTGGGTGCTCAGTGCTCAGGGTGCTGGGTGCTCAGTACTCAGGGTGCTCGGTGCTCAGTGCTCAGGGTGATCGGTGCTCAGTCCTCAGGGTGCTCAGTACTCAGGGTGCTGGGTGCTCAGTGCTCTGGTTGCTCAGTACTCAGGGTGCTGGGTGCTCAGTACTCAGGGTGCTGGGTGCTCAGTGCTCGGGGTGCTGGGTGCTCAGTACTCAGGGAGCTGGGTGCTCAGTGCTCAGGGTGCTGGGTGCTCAGTTCTCATTGTGCTGGGTGCTCAGTACTCAGGGTGCTCAGTGCTCCTGGAGCTCGGTGCTCAGTACTCAGGGTGCTGGGTACTCAGTACTCAGTGCTCGGGGTCCTGGGTTCTCAGCCCTCTGGGTGCTTAGTGCACAGTACTCAGGGTGCTGGGTGCTCAGTATTCAGGGTGCTCAGTGCTCGGGGTGCTGGGTGCTCAGTACTCAGGGTGCTGGGTGCTCAGTACTCAGGGTGCTGGGTGCTCATTCTCGGGGTGCTGGGTGCTCAGTGGTCTGGGTGCTGGGTGCTCAGTACTCGGGGTGCTGGTTGCTCAGTGCTCAGCGTGCTGGGTGCTCAGTACTCAGGGTGCTCGGTTCTCAGTACTCAGGGTGCTGGGTGCTCATTCTCGGGCTGCTGGGTGCTCAGTGCTCAGGGTGCTGGGTGCTCAGTGTTCAGGGTCCTCGGTGCTCAGTACTCAGTGTGCTCAGTACTCAGCGTGCTTTGTGCTCAGTGCTCAGGGTGCTGGGTGCTCAGTACTCAGGGTGCTGGGTGCTCAGTACTCACGGGGCTGGGTGCTCAGTACTCGGGGTGCTGGGTGCTCATTACACAGGGTGCTGGGTGCTCAGTGCTCGGGGTGCTCGCTGCTCAGTACTCTTGGTGCTGGGTGCTCAGTACTCAGGGTGCTGGGTGCTCAGTGCTCGGGTTGCTCGGTGCTCAGTGCTCAGGATGCTCGGTGCTCAGTACTTTTGGTGCTGGGTGCTCAGTACTCAGGGTGCTGGGTGCTCAGTGCTAGGGGTGCTCGGTGCTCAGTACTCAGGGTGCTGGGTGCTCAGTGCTCAGGTTGCAGGGTGCTCAGTACTCAGGGTGCTGGGTGCTCAGTACTCAGGTTGCTGGGTGCTCAGTGCTCAGGGTGCTGTGTGCTCAGTACTCATGGTGCTTGTTGCTCAGTACTCAGGGTGCTGGGTGCTCAGTGCTCGGGGTGCTCGGTGCTCAGTACTCGGGGTGCTGGGTGCTCAGTACTCGGGGTGCTGGGTTCTCAGTGTTCAGGGTGCTGGGTGCTCAGTGCTCAGGGTGCAGGGTGCTCAGTGCTCGGGTGCTGGGTGCTCAGTGCTCAGGGTGCTTGTTGCTCAGTACTCAGTGTGCTCAGTGCTCAGGGTGCTGGGTGCTCAGTACTCAGGGTGCTGGGTGCTCAGTGCTCGGGGTGCTGGGTCCTCAGTGCTCAGGGTGCTCAGTGCTCAGTGCTCGGGGTGCTGGGTGCTCAGTGCTCGGGGTGCTGGGTGCTCAGTGCTCAGGGTGCTGGTTGCTCAGTACTCAGTGTGCTCAGTGCTCAGGGTGCTGGGTGCTCAGAACTCAGGGTGCTGTGTGCTCAGTACTAAGGGTGCTGGGTGCTCAGTACTCAGGGTGCTTGGTGCTCAGTACTCAGGGTGCTGGGTGCTCAGGGCTCAGGGTGCTCGGTGCTCAGTACTCATGGTGCTGGGTGCTCATTCTCGGGGTGCTGGGTGCTCAGTACTCAGGGTGCTCGGTGCTCAGTTCTCAGGGTGCTGGGTGCTCAGTGCTCAGGGTGCTCGGTGCTCAGTACTCTGGGTGCTCGGGGCTCAGTACTCATGGTGCTGGGTGCTCATTCTCGGGGTGATGGGTGCTCAGTACTCAGGGTGCTTGGTGCTCAGTACTCAGGGTGCTGGGTGCTCAGTGCTCAGGGTGCTCGGTGCTCAGTACTCTGGGTGCTCGGGGCTCAGTACTCATGGTGCTGGGTGCTCAGTACTCAGGGTGCTCGGTGCTCAGTTCTCAGGGTGCACGCTGCTCAGTGTTTGGGGTGCTGGGTGCACAATACTCAGGGTGCTGGGTGATCAGTGCTCAGGGTGCTGGCTGCTCAGTGCTCAGGGTGCTGGGTGCTCAATACTCAGTGCTCAGGATGCTGGTTGCTCAGTGCTCAGGGTGCTGGGTGCTCAGTGCTCAGGGTGCTCAGTGCTCAGTACTCAGGGTGCTGGGTGCTCAGTACTCAGGTTGCTGGGTGCTCAGTGCTCGGGGTACCCGGTGCTCAGTGCTCGGGGTGCTCGTTTCTCAGGACTCAGGGTGCTGGGGGCTCAGTACTCAGGGTGCTGGGTGCTCAGTACTCAGGGTGCTCGGTTCTCAGTACTCAGGGTGCTGGGTGCTCATTCTCGGGGTGCTGGGTGCTCAGTGCTCGGGGTGCTGGGTGCTCAGTGCTAGGGGTCCTGGGTGCTCAGTACTCAGGGTGCTGGGTGCTCAGTACTCAGGGTGCTGGGTGCTCAGTATTCGGGGTGCTGGGTGCTCAGTGCTCAGCGTGCTGGGTGCTCAGTACTCAGGGTGCTCGGTGCTCAGTGCTTGGGGTGCTGGGTGCTCAGTACTCAGGGTGCTGGGTGCTCAGTGCTCAGGGTGCTGGGTGCTCAGTGCTCAGGGTGCTGGGTGCTCAGTACTCAGTGCTCAGGATGCTGGGTGCTCAGTGCTCGGGCTGCTGGGTGCTCAGTGCTCAGGGTGCTGGGTGCTCAGTACTCAGGGTGCTGGGTTCTCAGTACTCAGGGTGCTGGGTGCACAGTGCTAGGGGTGCTGGGTGCTCAGTGCTCGTGGTCTGGGTGCTCAGTACTCAGGGTGCTGGGTGCTCAGTACTCAGGGTGCTGGGTGCTCAGTGCTCAGAGTGCTGGGTGCTCAGTGCTCTGGGTGCTGGGTGCTCAGTGCTCAGGGTGCTTCGTGCTCAGTGCTCGGGGTGCTCGGTGCTCAGTGCTCAGGGTCATGGGTGCTCAGTACTCAGGGGGCTGGGTGCTCATTCTCGGGGTGCTGGGTGCTCAGTGCTCAGGATGCTCGGTGCTCAGTACTTTTGGTGCTGGGTGCTCAGTACTCGTGGTGCTGGGTGCTCATTACTCAATGTGCTGGGTGCTCAGTGCTCGGGGTGCTCGCTGCTCAGTACTCTTGGTTCTGGGTGCTCAGTACTCAGGGTGCTGGGTGCTCAGTGCTCGGGGTTCTCGGTGCTCAGTGCTCAGGATGCTCGGTGCTCAGTACATTTGGTGCTGGGTGCTCAGTACTCAGGGTGCTGGGTGCTCAATGCCTAGGGTGCTCGGTGCTCAGTACTCAGGGTGCTGGGTGCTCAGTGCTCTGGATGCTGGGTGCTCAGTACTCAGGGTGCTCAGTACTCAGGACTCAGTGTGCTGGGTGCTCAGTGCTCAGGGTGCTGGGTGCTCAGTCCTCGGGGTGCTGGGTGCTCAGTACTCGGGGTGCTCGGTGCTCAGTACTCAGGGTGCTGGGTGCTCAGTACTCAGGGTGCTGGGTGCTCAGTACTCAGGGTGCTGGGTGCTCAGTACTCAGGGTGGTGGGTGCTCAGTACTCAGGGTGCTGGGTGCTCAGTGCTCAGGGTGCTGTGTGCTCAGTACTCAGGGTGCTGGATGCTCTGTACTCAGGGTGCTGGGTGCTCAGTGCTCAGGGTGCTGGGTGCTCAGTGCTCGGGGTGCTCGGTGCTCAGTACTCAGGGTGCTGGGTGCTCAGTGCTCAGGGTGCTGGGTGCTCAGTTCTCAGGGTGCTGGGTGCTCAGTACTCGGGGTGCTCGGTGCTCAGTACTCAGGGTGCTGGGTGCTCAGTACTCAGGGTGCTCGGTGCTCAGTACTCAGGGTGCTGGGTGATCAGTGCTCATTTGCTGGGTGCTAAGTTCTCAGGGTGCTGGGTGCTCAGTACTCAGGGTGCTGGGTGCTCAGTGCTAGGGGTGCTCGGTGCTCAGTACTCAGGGTGCTGGGTGCTCAGTGCTCAGGTTGCAGGGTGCTCAGTACTCAGGGTGCTGGGTGCTCAGTACTCAGGTTGCTGGGTGCTCAGTGCTCAGGGTGCTGTGTGCTCAGTACTCATGGTGCTTGTTGCTCAGTACTCAGGGTGCTGGGTGCTCAGTGCTCGGGGTGCTCGGTGCTCAGTACTCGGGGTGCTGGGTGCTCAGTACTCGGGGTGCTGGGTGCTCAGTGCTCAGGGTGCTGGGTGCTCAGTGCTCAGGGTGCTGGGTGCTCAGTGCTCGGGTGCTGGGTGCTCAGTGCTCAGGGTGCTTGTTGCTCAGTACTCAGTGTGCTCAGTGCTCAGGGTGCTGGGTGCTCAGTACTCAGGGTGCTGGGTGCTCAGTGCTCGGGGTGCTGGGTCCTCAGTGCTCAGGGTGCTCAGTGCTCAGTGCTCGGGGTGCTGGGTGCTCAGTGCTCGGGGTGCTGGGTGCTCAGTGCTCAGGGTGCTGGTTGCTCAGTACTCAGTGTGCTCAGTGCTCAGGGTGCTGGGTGCTCAGAACTCAGGGTGCTGGGTGCTCAGTACTAAGGGTGCTGGATGCTCAGTACTCAGGGTGCTTGGTGCTCAGTACTCAGGGTGCTGGGTGCTCAGTGCTCAGGGTGCTCGGTGCTCAGTACTCATGGTGCTGGGTGCTCATTCTCGGGGTGCTGGGTGCTCAGTACTCAGGGTGCTCGGTGCTCAGTTCTCAGGGTGCTGGGTGCTCAGTGCTCAGGGTGCTCGGTGCTCAGTACTCTGGGTGCTCGGGGCTCAGTACTCATGGTGCTGGGTGCTCATTCTCGGGGTGATGGGTGCTCATTACTCAGGGTGCTTGGTGCTCAGTACTCAGGGTGCTGGGTGCTCAGTGCTCAGGGTGCTCGGTGCTCAGTACTCTGGGTGCTCGGGGCTCAGTACTCATGGTGCTGGGTGCTCAGTACTCAGGGTGCTCGGTGCTCAGTTCTCAGGGTGCACGCTGCTCAGTGTTTGGGGTGCTGGGTGCTCAATACTCAGGGTGCTGGGTGATCAGTGCTCAGGGTGCTGGCTGCTCAGTGCTCAGGGTGCTGGGTGCTCAGTACTCAGTGCTCAGGATGCTGGTTGCTCAGTGCTCAGGGTGCTGGGTGCTCAGTGCTCAGGGTGCTCAGTGCTCAGTACTCAGGGTGCTGGGTGCTCAGTACTCAGGTTGCTGGGTGCTCAGTGCTCGGATTACCCGGTGCTCAGTGCTCGGGGTGCTCGGTGCTCAGGACTCAGGGTGCTGGGGGCTCAGTACTCTGGGTGCTGGGTGCTCAGTACTCAGGGTGCTCGGTTCTCAGTACTCAGGGTGCTGGGTGCTCATTCTCGGGGTGCTGGGTGCTCAGTGCTCGGGGTGCTGGGTGCTCAGTGCTAGGGGTCCTGGGTGCTCAGTACTCAGGGTGCTGGGTGCTCAGTACTCAGGGTGCTGGGTGCTCAGTATTCGGGGTGCTGGGTGCTCAGTGCTCAGCGTGCTGGGTGCTCAGTACTCAGGGTGCTCGGTGCTCAGTGCTTGGGGTGCTGGGTGCTCAGTACTCAGGGTGCTGGGTGCTCAGTGCTCAGGGTGCTGGGTGCTCAGTGCTCAGGGTGCTGGGTGCTCAGTACTCAGTGCTCAGGATGCTGGGTGCTCAGTGCTCGGGCTGCTGGGTGCTCAGTGCTCAGGGTGCTGGGTGCTCAGTACTCAGGGTGCTGGGTTCTCAGTACTCAGGGTGCTGGGTGCACAGTGCTAGGGGTGCTGGGTGCTCAGTGCTCGTGGTCTGGGTGCTCAGTACTCAGGGTGCTGGGTGCTCAGTACTCAGGGTGCTGGGTGCTCAGTGCTCAGAGTGCTGGGTGCTCAGTGCTCTGGGTGCTGGGTGCTCAGTGCTCAGGGTGCTGGGTGCTCAGTGCTCGGGGTGCTCGGTGCTCAGTGCTCAGGGTCATGGGTGCTCAGTACTCAGGGGGCTGGGTGCTCATTCTCGGGGTGCTGGGTGCTCAGTGCTCAGGATGCTCGGTGCTCAGTACTTTTGGTGCTGGGTGCTCAGTACTCGTGGTGCTGGGTGCTCATTACTCAATGTGCTGGGTGCTCAGTGCTCGGGGTGCTCGCTGCTCAGTACTCTTGGTGCTGGGTGCTCAGTACTCAGGGTGCTGGTTGCTCAGTGCTCGGGGTTCTCGGTGCTCAGTGCTCAGGATGCTCGGTGCTCAGTACATTTGGTGCTGGGTGCTCAGTACTCAGGGTGCTGGGTGCTCAATGCCTAGGGTGCTCGGTGCTCAGTACTCAGGGTGCTGGGTGCTCAGTGCTCTGGATGCTGGGTGCTCAGTACTCAGGGTGCTCAGTACTCAGGACTCAGTGTGCTGGGTGCTCAGTGCTCAGGGTGCTGGGTGCTCAGTCCTCGGGGTGCTGGGTGCTCAGTACTCGGGGTGCTCGGTGCTCAGTACTCAGGGTGCTCTGTGCTCAGTACTCAGGGTGCTGGGTGCTCAGTACTCAGGGTGCTGGGTGCTCAGTACTCAGGGTGGTGGGTGCTCAGTACTCAGGGTGCTGGGTGCTCAGTGCTCAGGGTGCTGTGTGCTCAGTACTCAGGGTGCTGGATGCTCTGTACTCAGGGTGCTGGGTGCTCAGTGCTCAGGGTGCTGGGTGCTCAGTGCTCGGGGTGCTCGGTGCTCAGTACTCAGGGTGCTGGGTGCTCAGTGCTCAGGGTGCTGGGTGCTCAGTTCTCAGGGTGCTGGGTGCTCAGTACTCGGGGTGCTCGGTGCTCAGTACTCAGGGTGCTGGGTGCTCAGTACTCAGGGTGCTCGGTGCTCAGTACTCAGGGTGCTGGGTGCTCAGTGCTCATTTGCTGGGTGCTAAGTTCTCAGGGTGCTGGGTGCTCAGTACTCAGGGTGCTGGGTGCTCAGTGCTCAGGGTGCTGGCTGCTCAGTACTCAGGGTGCTGGGTGCTCAGCACTCAGGGTGCTCAGTACTCAGGGTGCTGGGTGCTCAGTGCTAGGGGTGCTGGGTGCTCAGTACTCAGGGTGCTCAGTACTCAGGGTGCTGGGTGCTCAGTGCTCGGGGTGCTGGATGCTGAGTGCTCAGGGTGATCGGTGCTCAGTACTCAGGATGCTGGGTGCTCAGTACTCAGGTTGCTGGGTGCTCAGTCCTCAGGGTGCTCAGTGCTCAGGGTGCTGGATGCTCAGTGCTCAGGTTGATCGGTGCTCAGTACTCAGGATGCTGGGTGCTCAGTACTCAGGGTGCTGGGTACTCAGTACTCAGGGTGCTGGGTGCTCAGTCCTCAGGGTGCTCAGTACTCAGGATGCTGGGTGCTCAGTACTCAGGGTGCTGGGTGCTCAGTACTCAGGGTGCTGGGTGCTCAGTGCTCGGGGTGTTTGGTGCTCAGTGCTCAGGGTGCTCAGTGCTCAGTACTCAGTGTGCTGGGTGCTCAGTACTCAGGGTGCTGGGTGCTCAGTGCTCGGGGTGCTGGGTGCTCAGTACTCAGGGTGCTTGGTGCTCATTGCTCGGGGTGCTCGGTGCTCAGTACTCAAGGTGCTGGGTGCTCAGTGCTCACGGTGCTGGGTGCTCAGTCCTCGGGGTGCTCCGTGCTCAGTGCTCAGGGTGCTGGGTGCTCAGTACTCAGGGTGCTCGGTGCTCAGTACTAAGGGTGCTCAGTGCTCAGTACTCAGGGTGCTCAGTGCTCAGTGCTCGGGGTGCTGGGTGCTCAGTACTCAGGGTGCTGGGTGCTCAGTACTCAGGGTGCTGGGTGCTCAGTGCTCAGTACTCAGCGTGCTGGGTGCTCAGTGCTCGGGGTGCTGGGTGCTCAGTGCTCAGGGTGCTGGTTGCTCAGTACTCAGTGTGCTCAGTGCTCAGGGTGCTGGGTGCTCAGTACTCAGGGTGCTGGGTGCTTAGTGCTCGGGGTGCTGGGTCCTCAGTGCTCAGGGTGCTCAGTGCTCAGTGCTCGGGGTGCTGGGTGCTCAGTGCTCGGGGTGCTGGGTGCTCAGTGCTCAGGGTGCTGGTTGCTCAGTACTCAGTTTGCTCAGTGCTCAGGGAGCTGGGTGCTCAGAACTCAGGGTGCTGGGTGCTCAGTACTCAGGGTGCTGGGTGCTCAGTACTCAGGGTGCTTGGTGCTCAGTACTCAGGGTGCTGGGTGCTCAGTGCTCAGGGTGCTCGGTGCTCAGAACTCATGGTGCTGGGTGCTCATTCTCTGGGTGCTGGGTGCTCAGTACTCAGGGTGCTCGGTGCTCAGTTCTCAGGGTGCTGGGTGCTCAGTGCTCAGGGTTCTCGGTGCTCAGTACTCTGGGTGCTCGGGGCTCAGTACTCATGGTGCTGGGTGCTCATTCTCGGGGTGCTGGGTGCTCAGTGCTCGGGCTGCTGGGTGCTCAGTGCTCAGGGTGCTGGGTGCTCAGTACTCAGTGTGCTGGGTTCTCAGTACTCAGGGTGCTGGGTGCTCAGTGCTCTGGGTGCTGGGTGCTCAGTGCTCAGGGTGCTGGGTGCTCAGTGCTCAGGGTGCTGGGTGCTCAGTGATCGGGGTGATGGGTGGTGAGTGCTCAGGGTGCTGGGTGCTCAGTGCTCGGGGTGCTCGGTGCTCAGTGCTCAGGGTCATGGGTGCTCAGTACTCAGGGTGCTGGGTGCTTAGTACTCAGGGTGCTCAGTGCTCAGTACACAGGGTGCTGGGTGCTCAGTGCTCGGGGCGCTGGGTGCTCAGTGCTCAGTACTCAGGGTGCTGGATGCTCAGTGCTCGGGGTGCTGGGTGCTCAGTACTCAGCGTGCTGGGTGCTCAGGACTCAGGGTGCTGGGTGCTCAGTGCTCAGGGTGCTGGGTGCTCAGTGCTCAGGGTGCTGGGTGCTCAGTGCTCGGGGAGCTCGGTGCTCAGTACTCAGGGTGCTGAGTGCTCAGTACTCAGTGCTCGGGGTCCTGGGTGCTCCGTGCTCGGGGTGCTGGGTGCTCAGTACTCAGGGTGCTGGGTGCTCATTCTCGGGGTGCTGGGTACTCAGTGCTCGGGGTGCTGGGTGCTCAGTACTCAGGGTGCTGGGGGCTCAGTACTCAGGGTGCTGGGTGCTCAGTACTCAGGATGCTCGGTTCTCAGTACTCAGGGTGCTGGGTGCTCATTCTCGGGGTGCTGGGTGCTCAGTGCTCGGGGTGCTGGGTGCTCAGTACTCAGGGTGCTGGGGGCTCAGTACTCAGGGTGCTGGGTGCTCAGTACTCAGGGTGATCTGTTCTCAGTACTCAGGGTGCTGGGTGCTCAGTGATCGGGGTGCTGGGTTCTCAGTACTCGGGGTGCTCAGTACTCAGGGTGCTGGGTGCTCAGTACTCAGGGTGCTGTGTGCTCAGTTCTCGGGGTGCTCGGCGCTCAGTACTCGGGGTGCTGGGTGCTCAGTACTCGGGGTGCTGGGTGCTCAGTGCTCAGGGTGCCGGGTGCTCAGTGCTCAGGGTGCTGGGTGCTCAGTGCTCGGGGTGCTGGGGGCTCAGTGCTCAGGGTGCTTGGTGCTCAGTATTCAGGGTGCTGGGTGCTCAGTGCTCAGGGTGCTCGGTGCTCAATACTCATGGTGCTGGGTGCTCATTCTCGGGGTGCTGGGTGCTCAGTACTCAGGGTGCTCGGTGCTCAGTTCTCAGGGTGCTGGGTGCTCAGTACTCAGGGTGCTTGGTGCTCAGTACTCAGGGTGCTGGGTGCTCAGTGCTCAGGGTGCTCGGTGCTCAGTACTCTGGGTGCTCGGGGCTCAGTACTCATGGTGCTGGGTGCTCAGTACTCAGGGTGCTCGGTGCTCAGTTCTCAGGGTGCTCGCTGCTCAGTGTTTGGGGTGCTGGGTGCTCAATACTCAGGGTGCTGGGTGCTCAGTGCTCAGGGTGCTGGCTGCTCAGTGCTCAGGGTGCTGGGTGCTCAGTACTCAGTGCTCAGGATGCTGGGTGCTCAGTGCTCAGGGTGCTGGGTGCTCAGTGCTCAGGGTGCTCAGTGCTCAATGCTCAGTACTCAGGGTGCTGGGTGCTCAGTACTCAGGTTGCTGGGTGCTCAGTGCTCGGGGTACCCGGTGCTCAGTGCTCGGGGTGCTCGGTGCTCAGGACTCAGGGTGCTGGGTGCTCAGTGCTCAGGGTGCTGGGTGCTCAGTGCTCAGGGTGCTGGGTGCTCAGTGCTCAGCGTGCTTGATGCTCAGTACTCAGGGTGCTGGGTGCTCAGTGCTCAGGGTGCTGGGTGCTCAGTGCTAGGGGTGCTGGGTGCTCAGTACTCAGGGTGCTGGGTGCTCAGTGCTCAGGGTGCTGGGTGCTCAGTGCTCAGGGTGCTGGGTGCTCAGTACTCAGTGCTCAGGATGCTGGGTGCTCAGTGCTCGGGCTGCTGGGTGCTCAGTGCTCAGGGTGCTGGGTGCTCAGTATTCGGGGTGCTGGGTGCTATGTGCTCAGCGTGCTGGGTGCTCAGTACTCAGGGTGCTCGGTGCTCAGTGCTTGGGGTGCTGGGTGCTCAGTAATCAGGGTGCTGGGTGCTCAGTGCTCAGGGTGCTGGGTGCTCAGTGCTCAGGGTGCTGGGTGCTCAGTACTCAGTGCTCAGGATGCTGGGTGCTCAGTGCTCGGGCTGCTGGGTGCTCAGTGCTCAGGGTGCTGGGTGCTCAGTACTCAGGGTGCTGGGTTCTCAGTACTCAGGGTGCTCGGTTCTCAGTACTCAGGGTGCTGGGTGCTCATTCTCGGGTTGCTGGGTGCTCAGTGCTCGGTGTGCTGGGTGCTCAGTACTCAGGGTGCTGGGGGCTCAGTATTCAGGGTGCTGGGTGCTCAGTACTCAGGG
This sequence comes from Microtus oregoni, assembly GCF_018167655.1. NCBI lineage: Eukaryota > Metazoa > Chordata > Mammalia > Rodentia > Cricetidae > Microtus > Microtus oregoni. The sequence goes on along the minus strand of NW_024544028.1, from coordinate 5,068,265 downwards.
TGATCTGTTCTCAGTACTCAGGGTGCTGGGTGCTCAGTGATCGGGGTGCTGGGTTCTCAGTACTCGGGGTGCTCAGTACTCAGGGTGCTGGGTGCTCAGTACTCAGGGTGCTGGGTGCTCAGTGCTCGGGGTGCTCGGTGCTCAGTACTCGGGGTGCTGGGTGCTCAGTACTCGGGGTGCTGGGTGCTCAGTGCTCAGGGTGCTGGGTGCTCAGTGCTCAGGGTGCTGGGTGCTCAGTGCTCGGGGTGCTGGGTGCTCAGTGCTCGGGGTGCTGGGTGCTCAGTGCTCAGTGTGCTGGGTGCTCAGTGCTCGGGTTGCTCGGTGCTCAGAACTCAGGGTGCTGAGTGCTCAGTACTCAGGGTGCTGGGTGCTCAGTACTCATGGTGCTGGGTGCTCAGTACTCAGGGGGCTGGGTGCTCATTCTCGGGGTGCTGGGTGCTCAGTGCTCAGGGTGCTGGGTGGTCAGTGCTCGGGGTGCTGGGTGCTCAGTGCTCGGGGTGCTGGGTGGTCAGTGCTCAGTGCTCAGGGTGCTGGGTGCTCAGTGCTCAGTGCTCAGGGTGCTGGGTGCTCAGTACTCAGGGTGCTGGGTGCTCAGTACTCAGGGTGCAGGGTGCTCAGTTCTCAGGGTGCTGGGTGCTCAGTACTCTGGGTGTTGGGTGCTCAGTACTCAGGGTGCTGGGTGCTCAGTGCTCGGGGTGCTGGGTGCTCAGTGCTCAGGGTGTGGGTGCTCAGTGCTCAGGGTGCTGGGTGCTCAGTACTCAGGGTGCTGGGTGCTCAGTGCTCGGGGTGCTCGGTGCTCAGTACTCAATGTGCTGGGTGCTCAGTGCTCAGGGTGCTGGGTGCTCAGTCCTCGGGGTGCTCCGTGCTCAGTGCTCAGGGTGCTGGGTGATCAGTACTCAGGGTGCTCAGTGCTCAGTACTCGGGGTGCTAGGTGCTCAGTGCTCAGTGTGCTCAGTGCTCAGTGTTCAGGGTGCTGGATGCTCAGTACTCACGGTGCTCAGTGCTCAGTACTCGGGGTGCTGGGTGCTCAGTACTCAGGGTGCTCAGTGCTCAGTACTCGGGGTGCTGGGTGCTCAGTGCTCAGTGTGCTCAGTGCTCAGTGCTCGGGGTGCTGGGTGCTCAGTGCTCGGGGCACTGGGTGCTCAGTGCTCGGGGTGCTGGGTGCTCAGTACTCAGGGTGCTGTGTGCTCAGTGCTCAGTACTCAGCGTGCTGGGTGCTCAGTGCTTAGAGTGTTGGGTGCTCAGTACTCAGGGTGCTGGGTGCTCAGTGCTCAGTGCTCAGTGTGCTCAGTGCTCAGGGTGCTCAGTGTTCACGGTGCTGGGTGCTCAGGGTGCTGGGTGCTCAGTGCTCGGGGTGCTGGGTGCTCAGTGCTCAGTGCTCAGGGTGCTGGGTGCTCAGTGCTCAGTGCTCAGGGTGCTGGGTGTTCAGTACTCAGGGTGCTCGGTGCTCAGTGCTCTGGGTGCTGGGTGCTCAGTACTCAGGGTGCTGGGTGCTCAGTCCTCAGGGTGCTCAGTACTCAGGGTGCTCGGTGCTCAGTGCTCAGTACTCAGGGTGCTCAGTGCTCAGTACTCAGAGTGCTTTGTGCTCAGTGCTCAGGGTGTTCAGTGCTCAGTACTCAGCGTGCTTTGTGCTCAGTGCTCAGGGTGCTGGGTGCTCAGTGCTCAGGGTGCTGGGTGCTGAGTACTCGGGGTGCTGGGTGCTCAGTGCTCGGGGTGCTGGGTGCTCAGTGCTCGGGGTGCTGGGTGCTCAGTGCTCGGGGTGCTGGGTCCTCAGTGCTCGGGGTGCTGGGTGCTCAGTGCTCGGGGTGCTGGGTGCTCAGTGCTCGGGGTGCTGGGTGCTCAGTGCTCGGGGTGCTCGGTGCTCAGTGCTCGGGGTGCTGGGTGCTCAGTACTCGGGGTGCTCGGTGCTCAGTACTCAGGGTGTTGGGTGTTCAGTGCTCAGGGTGCTGGGTGCTCAGTGCTCGGGGTGCTGGGTGCTCGGTGCTCAGGTTGCTGGGTGCTCAGTACTCGGGGTGCTGGGTGCTCAGTGCTCAGGGTGCTGGGTGCTCACTGCTCGGGGTGCTGGGTCCTCAGTGCTACGGGTGCTGGGTGCTCAGTGCTCGGGGTGCTGGGTGCTCAGTGCTCGGGGCGCTGGGTGCTCAGTGCTCGGGGTGCTCGGTGCTCAGTACTCAGGGTGCTGGGTGCTCAGTGCTCAGGGTGCTTGGTGCTCAGTACTCAGGGTGCTGGGTGCTCAGTGCTCGGTGTGCTCGGTGCTCAGTACATTGGGTGCTCAGTACTCAGGGTGCTGGGTGGTCAGTGCTCAGGGTGATCGGTGCTCAGTACTCAGGGTGCTCAGTACTCAGGGTGCTGGGTTCTCAGGGCTCGGGGTGCTGGGAGCTCAGTACTCAGGGTGCTGGGTGCTCAGTGCTCGGGGTGCTGGGTGCTGAGTGCTCAGGGTGCTGGGTGCTCAGTACTCGGGGTGCTCGGTGCTCAGTACTCAGGGTGCTGGGTGCTCAGTACTCAGGGTGCTGGGTGCTCAGTACTCAGGGTGCTCGCTGCTCAGTACTCAGGGTGCTGGGTGCTCAGTGCTCTGGTTGCTCAGTACTCAGGGTGCTCGGTGCTCAGTACTCAGGGTGCTGGGTGCTCAGTGCTCGGGGTGCTGGGTGCTCAGTACTCAGGGTGCTGGGTGCTCAGTGCTCAGGGTGCTGGGTGCTCAGTTCTCAGGGTGCTGGGTGCTCAGTACTCAGGGTGCTCAGTGCTCGTGGAGCTCGGTGATCAGTACTCAGGGTGCTGGGTGCTCAGTACTCAGTGCTCGGGGTCCTGGGATCTCAGCCCTCTGGGTGCTTAGTGCACAGTACTCAGGGTGCTGGGTGCTCAGTATTCAGGGTGCTCAGTGCTCGGGGTGCTGGGTGCTCAGTACTCAGGGTGCTGGGTGCTCAGTACTCAGGGTGCTGGGTGCTCATTCTCGGGGTGCTGGGTGCTCAGTGCTCTGGGTGCTGGGTGCTCAGTACTCGGGGTGCTGGTTGCTCAGTGCTCAGCGTGCTGGGTGCTCAGTACTCAGGGGGCTCGGTTCTCAGTACTCAGGGTGCTGGGTGCTCATTCTCGGGGTGCTGGGTGCTCAGTGCTCAGGGTGCTGGGTGCTCAGTGTTCAGGGTCCTCGGTGCTCAGTACTCAGTGTGCTCAGTACTCAGCGTGCTTTGTGCTCAGTGCTCAGGGTGCTGGGTGCTCAGTACTCAGGGTGCTGGGTGCTCAGTACTCAGGGTGCTGGGTGCTCAGTGCTCAGGGTGCTGGGTGCTCAGTGCTCGGGGTGCTCGGGGTGCTCGGTGCTCAGTACTCAGGGTGTTGGGTGCTCAGTGCTCGGGGTGCTGGGTGCTCAGTGCTCAGGGTGCTGTGTGCTCAGTACTCGGGGTGCTCGGTGCTCAGTACTCAGTGTGCTGGGTGCTCAGTACTCAGAGTGCTGGGTGCTCAGTGCTCAGGGTGCTGGGTACTCAGTGCTCGGGGTGCTCGGTGCTCAGTACTCAGGGTGCTGGGTGCTCAGTGCTCGGGGTGCTGGGTGCTCAGTGCTCAGGGTGCTGGGTGCTCAGTACTCGTGGTGCTCAGTGCTCAGTACTCAGGGTGCTGGGTGCTCAGTACTCAGGGTGCTGGGTGCTCAGTACTCGGGGTGCTCGGTGCTCAGTACTCAGGGTGCTGGGTGCTCAGTACTCAGGGTGCTGGGTGCTCAGTACTCGGGGTGCTCGGTGCTCAGTACTCAGGGTGCTCGGTGCTCAGTACTCAGGGTGCTGGGTGCTCAGTACTCAGGTTGCTGGGTGCTCAGTACGCAGGGTGCTGGGTGCTCAGCACTCAGGGTGCTCAGTACTCAGGGTGCTGGGTGCTCAGTGCTCGGGGTGCTGGATGCTCAGTGCTCAGGGTGATCGGTGCTCAGTACTCAGGATGCTGGGTGCTCAGTACTCAGGGTGCTGAATGCTCAGTACTCAGGGTGCTGGGTGCTCAGTCCTCAGGGTGCTGGGTGCTCAGTACTCAGGGTGCTGGGTGCTCTGTGCTCGGTTTGGTGGGTGCTCATTACTCAGGGTGCTGGGTGCTCAGTGCTCGGGGTGCTCGGTGCTCAGTACTCAAGGTGCTGGGTTCTCAGTGCTCACGGTGCTGGGTGCTCAGTCCTCGGGGTGCTCCGTGCTCAGTGCTCAGGGTGCTGGGTGCTCAGTACTCAGGGTGCTCGGTGCTCAGTACTAAGGGTGCTCAGTGCTCAGTACTCAGGTTGCTCAGTGCTCAGTGCTCGGGGTGCTGGGTGCTCAGTACTTAGGGTGCTGGGTGCTCAGTACTCAGGGTGCTGGGTGCTCAGTGCTCAGTACTCAGCGTGCTGGGTGCTCAGTGCTTAGAGTGTTGGGAGCTCAGTACTCAGGGTGCTGGGTGCTCAGTGCTCAGTGCTCAGGGTGCTCAGTGCTCAGGGTGCTCAGTGTTCACGGTGCTGGGTGCTCAGGGTGCTGGGTGCTCAGTGCTCGGGGTGCTGGGTGCTCAGTGCTCAGTGCTCAGGGTGCTGGGTGCTCAGTGCTCAGTGCTCAGGGTGCTGGGTGTTCAGTACTCAGGGTGCTCGGTGCTCAGTGCTCTGGGTGCTGGGTGCTCAGTACTCAGGGTGCTGGGTGCTCAGTCCTCAGGGTGCTCAGTACTCAGGGTGCTCGGTGCTCAGTGCTCAGTACTCAGGGTGCTCAGTGCTCAGTACTCAGAGTGCTTTGTGCTCAGTGCTCAGGGTGTTCAGTGCTCATTACTCAGCGTGCTTTGTGCTCAGTGCTCAGGGTGCTGGGTGCTCAGTGCTCAGGGTGCTGGGTGCTGAGTACTCGGGGTGCTGGGTGTATAGTGCTCGGGGTGCTGGGTGCTCAGTGCTCGGGGTGCTGGGTGCTCAGTGCTCGGGGTGCTAGGTGCTCAGTGCTCGGGGTGCTGGGTGCTCATTGCTCAGTGTGCTGGGTGCTCAGTGCTCGGGGTGCTCGGTGCTCAGTGCTCGGGGTGCTGGGTGCTCAGTACTCGGGGTGCTCGGTGCTCAGTACTCAGGGTGCTGGGTGTTCAGTGCTCAGGGTGCTGGGTGCTCAGTGCTCGGGGTGCTGGGTGCTCGGTGCTCAGGTTGCTGGGTGCTCAGTACTCGGGGTGCTGGGTGCTCAGTACTCAGGGTGCTGGGTGCTCATTGCTCGGGGTGCTGGGTGCTCAGTGCTACGGGTGCTGGGTGCTCAGTGCTCGGGGTGCTGGGTGCTCAGTGCTCGGGGCGCTGGGTGCTCAGGGCTCGGGGTGCTGGGAGCTCAGTACTCAGGGTGCTGGGTGCTCAGTGCTCGGTGTGCTGGGTGCTGAGTGCTCAGGGTGCTGGGTGCTCAGTACTCGGGGTGCTCGGTGCTCAGTACTCAGGGTGCTGGGTGCTCATTACACAGGGTGCTGGATGCTCAGTGCTCGGGGTGCTCGCTGCTCAGTACTCTTGGTGCTGGGTGCTCAGTACTCAGGGTGCTGGGTGCTCAGTGCTCGGGGTGCTCGGTGCTCAGTGCTCAGGATGCTCGGTGCTCAGTACTTTTGGTGCTGGGTGCTCAGTACTCAGGGTGCTGGGTGCTCAGTGCTCGGGGTGCTCGGTGCTCAGTACTCAGGGTGCTGGGTGCTCAGTGCTCAGGGTGCTGGGTGCTCAGTACTCAGTTTGCTGGGTGCTCAGTGCTCAGGGTGCTGTGTGCTCAGTACTCATGGTGCTGGGTGCTCAGTACTCAGGGTGCTGGGTGCTCAGTGCTCAGGGTGCTGGGTGCTCAGTGCTCAGGGTGCTCGGTGCTCAGTACTCAGGATGCTGGGTGCTCAGTGCTCGGGGTGCTGGGTGCTCAGTGCTCAGGGTGCTGGGTACTCAGTACTCGGGGTGCTCGGTGCTCAGTACTCAGGGTGCTGGGTGCTCAGTACTCAGGGTGCTGGGTGCTCAGTACTCAGGGTGCTCGGTGCTCAGAACTCAGGGTGCTGGGTGCTCAGTGCTCAGGTGCTGGGTGCTAAGTACTCAGGGTGCTGGGTGCTCAGTACTCGGGTGCTGGGTGCTCAGTGCTCAGGGTGCTGGGTGCTCAGTACTCAGGGTGCTGGGTGCTCAGCACTCAGGGTGCTCAGTACTCAGGGTGTTGGGTGCTCAGTGCTCGGGGTGCTGGGTGCTCAGTACTCAGGGTGCTCAGTACTCAGGGTGCTGGGTGCTCAGTGCTCGGGGTGCTGGATGCTCAGTGCTCAGGGTGATCGGTGCTCAGTACTCAGGATGCTGGGTGCTCAGTACTCAGGGTGCTGGGTGCTCAGTACTCAGGGTGCTGGGTGCTCAGTCCTCAGGGTGCTCAGTGCTCAGGGTGCTGGGTGCTCAGTGCTCGGGGTGCTCGGTGCTCAGTACTCAGGTTGCTGAGTGCTCAGTACTCAGGTTGCTGGGTGCTCAGTACTCAGGGTGCTGGGTGCTCAGTGCTCAGGGTGCTCAGTGCTCAGTACTCAGGGTGCTGGGTGCTCAGTACTCAGGGTGCTGGGTGCTCAGTGCTCGGGGTGCCGGGTGCTCAGTGCTCGGGGTGCTGGGTGCTCAGTACTCGGGGTGCTCGGTGCTCAGTACTCAGGGTGCTGGGTGCTCAGTACTCAGGGTGCTGGGTGCTCAGTACTCAGGGTGCTCGGTGCTCAGAACTCAGGGTGCTGGGTGCTCAGTGCTCAGGTGCTGGGTGCTAAGTACTCAGGGTGCTGGGTGCTCAGTACTCAGGGTGCTGGGTGCTCAGTGCTCAGGGTGCTGGGTGCTCAGTACTCAGGGTGCTGGGTGCTCAGCACTCAGGGTGCTCAGTACTCAGGGTGCTGGGTGCTCAGTGCTCGGGGTGCTGGGTGCTCAGTACTCAGGGTGCTCAGTACTCAGGGTGCTGGGTGCTCAGTGCTCAGGGTGCTGGATGCTCAGTGCTCAGGGTGATCGGTGCTCAGTACTCAGGATGCTGGGTGCTCAGTACTCAGGGTGCTGGGTGCTCAGTACTCAGGGTGCTGGGTGCTCAGTCCTCAGGGTGCTCAGTGCTCAGGGTGCTGGGTGCTCAGTGCTCGGGGTGCTCGGTGCTCAGTACTCAGGTTGCTGAGTGCTCAGTACTCAGGTTGCTGGGTGCTCAGTACTCAGGGTGCTGGGTGCTCAGTGCTCAGGGTGCTCAGTGCTCAGTACTCAGGGTGCTGGGTGCTCAGTACTCAGGGTGCTGGGTGCTCAGTCCTCAGGGTGCTCAGTGCTCAGGGTGCTGGGTGCTCAGTACTCAGGTTGCTGAGTGCTCAGTACTCAGGTTGCTGGGTGCTCAGTACTCAGGGTGCTGGGTGCTCAGTGCTCAGGGTGCTCAGTGCTCAGTACTCAGGGTGCTGGGTGCTCAGTACTCAGTGTGCTGGGTGCTCTGTGCTCGGGTTGGTGGGTGCTCATTACTCAGGGTGCTGGGTGCTCAGTGCTCGGGGTGCTCGGTGCTCAGTACTCAAGGTGCTGGGTTCTCAGTGCTCACGGTGCTGGGTGCTCAGTCCTCGGGGTGCTCCGTGCTCAGTGCTCAGGGTGCTGGGTGCTCAGTACTCAGGGTGCTCGGTGCTCAGTACTAAGGGTGCTCAGTGCTCAGTACTCAGGTTGCTCAGTGCTCAGTGCTCGGGGTGCTGGGTGCTCAGTACTCAGGGTGCTGGGTGCTCAGTACTCAGGGTGCTGGGTGCTCAGTGCTCAGTACTCAGCGTGCTGGGTGCTCAGTGCTTAGAGTGTTGGGAGCTCAGTACTCAGGGTGCTGGGTGCTCAGTGCTCAGTGCTCAGGGTGCTCAGTGCTCAGGGTGCTCAGTGTTCACGGTGCTGGGTGCTCAGGATGCTGGGTGCTCAGTGCTCGGGGTGCTGGGTGCTCAGTGCTCAGTGCTCAGGGTGCTGAGTGCTCAGTGCTCAGTGCTCAGGGTGCTGGGTGTTCAGTACTCAGGGTGCTCGGTGCTCAGTGCTCTGGGTGCTGGGTGCTCAGTACTCAGGGTGCTGGGTGCTCAGTCCTCAGGGTGCTCAGTACTCAGGGTGCTCGGTGCTCAGTGCTCAGTACTCAGGGTGCTCAGTGCTCAGTACTCAGAGTGCTTTGTGCTCAGTGCTCAGGGTGTTCAGTGCTCAGTACTCAGCGTGCTTTGTGCTCAGTGCTCAGGGTGCTGGGTGCTCAGTGCTCAGGGTGCTGGGTGCTGAGTACTCGGGGTGCTGGGTGCTCAGTGCTCAGTGCTCAGGGTGCTCAGTGCTCAGGGTGCTCAGTGTTCACGGTGCTGGGTGCTCAGGGTGCTGGGTGCTCAGTGCTCGGGGTTCTGGGTGCTCAGTGCTCAGTGCTCAGGGTGCTGAGTGCTCAGTGCTCAGTGCTCAGGGTGCTGGGTGTTCAGTACTCAGGGTGCTCGGTGCTCAGTGCTCTGGGTGCTGGGTGCTCAGTACTCAGGGTGCTGGGTGCTCAGTCCTCAGGGTGCTCAGTACTCAGGGTGCTCGGTGCTCAGTGCTCAGTACTCAGGGTGCTCAGTGCTCAGTAGTCAGAGTGCTTTGTGCTCAGTGCTCAGGGTGTTCAGTGCTCAGTACTCAGCGTGCTTTGTGCTCAGTGCTCAGGGTGCTGGGTGCTCAGTGCTCAGGGTGCTGGGTGCTGAGTACTCGGGGTGCTGGGTGCATAGTGCTCGGGGTGCTGGGTGCTCAGTGCTCGGGGTGCTGGGTGCTCAGTGCTCGGGGTGCTGGGTGCTCAGTGCTCGGGGTGCTGGGTGCTCATTGCTCAGGGTGCTGGGTGCTCAGTGCTCGGGGTGCTCGGTGCTCAGTGCTCGGGGTGCTGGGTGCTCAGTACTCGGGGTGCTCAGTGCTCAGTACTCAGGGTGCTGGGTGTTCAGTGCTCAGGGTGCTGGGTGCTCAGTGCTCGGGGTGCTGGGTGCTCGGTGCTCAGGTTGCTGGGTGCTCAGTACTCGGGGTGCTGTGTGCTCAGTTCTCAGGGTGCTGGGTGCTCAGTGCTCGGGGTGCTGGGTGCTCAGTGCTCGGGGCGCTGGGTGCTCAGGGCTTGGGGTGCTGGGAGCTCAGTACTCAGGGTGCTGGGTGCTCAGTGCTCGGTGTGCTGGGTGCTGAGTGCTCAGGGTGCTGGGTGCTCAGTACTCGGGGTGCTCGGTGCTCAGTACTCAGGGTGCTGGGTGCTCATTACACAGGGTGCTGGGTGCTCAGTGCTCGGGGTGCTCGCTGCTCAGTACTCTTGGTGCTGGGTGCTCAGTACTCAGGGTGCTGGGTGCTCAGTGCTCGGGGTGCTCGGTGCTCAGTGCTCAGGATGCTCGGTGCTCAGTATTTTGGTGCTGGGTGCTCAGTACTCAGGGTGCTGGGTGCTCAGTGCTCGGGGTGCTCGGTGCTCAGTACTCAGGGTGCTGGGTGCTCAGTGCTCAGGGTGCTGGGTGCTCAGTACTCAGGTTGCTGGGTGCTCAGTGCTCAGGGTGCTGTGTGCTCAGTACTCATGGTGCTGGGTGCTCAGTACTCAGGGTGCTGGGTGCTCAGTGCTCAGGGTGCTGGGTGCTCAGTGCTCAGGGTGCTCGGTGCTCAGTACTCAGGGTGCTGGGTGCTCAGTGCTCGGGGTGCTGGGTGCTCAGTGCTCAGGGTGCTGGGTACTCAGTACTCGGGGTGCTCGGTGCTCAGTACTCAGGGTGCTGGGTGCTCAGTACTCAGGGTGCTGCGTGCTCAGTACTCAGGGTGCTCGGTGCTCAGAACTCAGGGTGCTGGGTGCTCAGTGCTCAGGGTGCTCAGTGCTCAGTACTCAGGGTGCTGGGTGCTCAGTACTCAGGGTGCTGGGTGCTCAGTGCTCGGGGTGCCGGGTGCTCAGTGCTCAGGGTGCTGGGTGCTCAGTACTCGGGGTGCTCGGTGCTCAGTACTCAGGGTGCTGGGTGCTCAGTACTCAGGGTGCTGGGTGCTCAGTACTCAGGGTGCTCGGTGCTCAGAACTCAGGGTGCTGGGTGCTCAGTGCTCAGGTGCTGGGTGCTAAGTACTCAGGGTGCTGGGTGCTCAGTACTCAGGGTGCTGGGTGCTCAGTGCTCAGGGTGCTGGGTGCTCAGCACTCAGGGTGCTCAGTACTCAGGGTGCTGGGTGCTCAGTGCTCGGGGTGCTGGGTGCTCTGTACTCAGGGTGCTCAGTACTCAGGGTGCTGGGTGCTCAGTGCTCGGGGTGCTGGATGCTCAGTGCTCAGGGTGATCGGTGCTCAGTACTCAGGATGCTGGGTGCTCAGTACTCAGGGTGCTGGGTGCTCAGTGCTCGGGGTGCTGGATGCTCAGTGCTCGGGGCGCTGGGTGTTCAGGGCTCGGGGTGCTGGGAGCTCAGTACTCAGGGTGCTGGGTGCTCAGTGCTCGGTGTGCTGGGTGCTGAGTGCTCAGGGTGCTGGGTGCTCAGTACTCGGGGTGCTCGGTGCTCAGTACTCAGGGTGCTGGGTGCTCATTACACAGGGTGCTGGGTGCTCAGTGCTCGGGGTGCTCGCTGCTCAGTACTCTTGGTGCTGGGTGCTCAGTACACAGGGTGCTGGGTGCTCAGTGCTCGGGGTGCTCGGTGCTCAGTGCTCAGGATGCTCGGTGCTCAGTACTTTTGGTGCTGGGTGCTCAGTACTCAGGGTGCTGGGTGCTCAGTGCTCGGGGTGCTCGGTGCTCAGTACTCAGGGTGCTGGGTGCTCAGTGCTCAGGGTGCTGGGTGCTCAGTACTCAGGTTGCTGGGTGCTCAGTGCTCAGGGTGCTGTGTGCTCAGTACTCATGGTGCTGGGTGCTCAGTACTCAGGGTGCTGGGTGCTCAGTGCTCAGGGTGCTGGGTGCTCAGTGCTCAGGGTGCTCGGTGCTCAGTACTCAGGGTGCTGGGTGCTCAGTGCTCGGGGTGCTGGGTGCTCAGTGCTCAGGGTGCTGGGTACTCAGTACTCGGGGTGCTCGGTGCTCAGTACTCAGGGTGCTGGGTGCTCAGTACTCAGGGTGCTCGGTGCTCAGAACTCAGGGTGCTGGGTGCTCAGTGCTCAGGTGCTGGGTGCTAAGTACTCAGGGTGCTGGGTGCTCAGTACTCGGGTGCTGGGTGCTCAGTGCTCAGGGTGCTGGGTGCTCAGTACTCAGGGTGCTGGGTGCTCAGCACTCAGGGTGCTCAGTACTCAGGGTGTTGGGTGCTCAGTGCTCGGGGTGCTGGGTGCTCAGTACTCAGGGTGCTCAGTACTCAGGGTGCTGGGTGCTCAGTGCTCGGGGTGCTGGATGCTCAGTGCTCAGGGTGATCGGTGCTCAGTACTCAGGATGCTGGGTGCTCAGTACTCAGGGTGCTGGGTGCTCAGTACTCAGGGTGCTGGGTGCTCAGTCCTCAGGGTGCTCAGTGCTCAGGGTGCTGGGTGCTCAGTGCTCGGGGTGCTCGGTGCTCAGTACTCAGGTTGCTGAGTGCTCAGTACTCAGGTTGCTGGGTGCTCAGTACTCAGGGTGCTGGGTGCTCAGTGCTCAGGGTGCTCAGTGCTCAGTACTCAGGGTGCTGGGTGCTCAGTACTCAGGGTGCTGGGTGCTCAGTGCTCGGGGTGCCGGGTGCTCAGTGCTCAGGGTGCTGGGTGCTCAGTACTCGGGGTGCTCGGTGCTCAGTTCTCAGGGTGCTGGGTGCTCAGTACTCAGGGTGCTGGGTGCTCAGTACTCAGGGTGCTCGGTGCTCAGAACTCAGGGTGCTGGGTGCTCAGTGCTCAGGTGCTGGGTGCTAAGTACTCAGGGTGCTGGGTGCTCAGTACTCAGGTTGCTGGGTGCTCAGTGCTCAGGGGGCTGGGTGCTCAGTACTCAGGGTGCTGGGTGCTCAGCACTCAGGGTGCTCAGTACTCAGGGTGCTGGGTGCTCAGTGCTCGGGGTGCTGGGTGCTCAGTACTCAGGGTGCTCAGTACTCAGGGTGCTGGGTGCTCAGTGCTCGGGGTGCTGGATGCTCAGTGCTCAGGGTGATCGGTGCTCAGTACTCAGGATGCTGGGTGCTCAGTACTCAGGGTGCTAGGTGCTCAGTACTCAGGGTGCTGGGTGCTCAGTCCTCAGGGTGCTCAGTGCTCAAGGTGCTGGGTGCTCAGTGCTCGGGGTGCTCGGTGCTCAGTACTCAGGTTGCTGAGTGCTCAGTACTCAGGTTGCTGGGTGCTCAGTACTCAGTGTGCTGGGTGCTCAGTGCTCAGGGTGCTCAGTGCTCAGTACTCAGGGTGCTGGGTGCTCAGTACTCAGGGTGCTGGGTGCTCAGTCCTCAGGGTACTCAGTGCTCAGGGTGCTGGGTGCTCAGTACTCAGGTTGCTGAGTGCTCAGTACTCAGGTTGCTGGGTGCTCAGTACTCAGGGTGCTGGGTGCTCAGTGCTCAGGGTGCTCAGTGCTCAGTACTCAGGGTGCTGGTTGTTCAGTACTCAGGGTGCTGGGTGCTCTGTGCTCGGGTTGGTGGGTGCTCATTACTCAGGGTGCTGGGTGCTCAGTGCTCGGGGTGCTCGGTGCTCAGTACTCAAGGTGCTGGGTTCTCAGTGCTCACGGTGCTGGGTGCTCAGTCCTCGGGGTGCTCCGTGCTCAGTGCTCAGGGTGCTGGGTGCTCAGTACTCAGGGTGCTCGGTGCTCAGTACTAAGGGTGCTCAGTGCTCAGTACTCAGGTTGCTCAGTGCTCAGTGCTCGGGGTGCTGGGTGCTCAGTACTCAGGGTGCTGGGTGCTCAGTACTCAGGGTGCTGGGTGCTCAGTGCTCAGTACTCAGCGTCCTGGGTGCTCAGTGCTTAGAGTGTTGGGAGCTCAGTACTCAGGGTGCTGGGTGCTCAGTGCTCGGGGTGCTGGGTGCTCAGTGCTCAGTGCTCAGGGTGCTGAGTGCTCAGTGCTCAGGTTGCTGGGTGTTCAGTACTCAGGGTGCTCGGTGCTCAGTGCTCTGGGTGCTGGGTGCTCAGTACTCAGGGTGCTGGGTGCTCAGTCCTCAGGGTGCTCAGTCCTCAGGGTGCTCGGTGCTCAGTGCTCAGTACTCAGGGTGCTCAGTGCTCAGTACTCAGAGTGCTTTGTGCTCAGTGCTCAGGGTGTTCAGTGCTCAGTACTCAGCGTGCTTTGTGCTCAGTGGTCAGGGTGCTGGGTGCATAGTGCTCGGGGTGCTGGGTGCTCAGTGCTACCGGTGCTGGGTGCTCAGTGCTCGGGGTGCTGGGTGCTCAGTGCTCGGGGTGCTGGGTGCTCAGGGCTCGGGGTGCTGGGAGCTCAGTACTCAGGGTGCTGGGTGCTCAGTGCTCGGTGTGCTGGGTGCTGAGTGCTCAGGGTGCTGGGTGCTCAGTACTCGGGGTGCTGGGTGCTCAGTACTCGGGGTGCTCGGTGCTCAGTACTCAGGGTGCTGGGTGCTCAGTACTCAGGGTGCTGGGTGCTCAGTACTCAGGGTGCTCGGTGCTCAGAACTCAGGGTGCTGGGTGCTCAGTGCTCAGGTGCTGGGTGCTAAGTACTCAGGGTGCTGGGTGCTCAGTACTCAGGGTGCTGGGTGCTCAGTGCTCAGGGTGCTGGGTGCTCAGTACTCAGGGTGCTGGGTGCTCAGCACTCAGGGTGCTCAGTACTCAGGGTGCTGGGTGCTCAGTGCTCGGGGTGCTGGGTGCTCAGTACTCAGGGTGCTCAGTACTCAGGGTGCTGGGTGCTCAGTGCTCGGGGTGCTGGATGCTCAGTGCTCAGGGTGATCGGTGCTCAGTACTCAGGATGCTGGGTGCTCAGTACTCAGGGTGCTGGGTGCTCAGTGCTCGGGGTGCTGGATGCTCAGTGCTCGGGGCGCTGGGTGTTCAGGGCTCGGGGTGCTGGGAGCTCAGTACTCAGGGTGCTGGGTGCTCAGTGCTCGGTGTGCTGGGTGCTGAGTGCTCAGGGTGCTGGGTGCTCAGTACTCGGGGTGCTCGGTGCTCAGTACTCAGGGTGCTGGGTGCTCATTACACAGGGTGCTGGGTGCTCAGTGCTCGGGGTGCTCGCTGCTCAGTACTCTTGGTGCTGGGTGCTCAGTACTCAGGGTGCTGGGTGCTCAGTGCTCGGGGTGCTCGGTGCTCAGTACTCAGGGTGCTGGGTGCTCAGTGCTCAGGGTGCTGGGTGCTCAGTACTCAGGTTGCTGGGTGCTCAGTGCTCAGGGTGCTGTGTGCTCAGTACTCATGGTGCTGGGTGCTCAGTACTCAGGGTGCTGGGTGCTCAGTGCTCAGGGTGCTGGGTGCTCAGTGCTCAGGGTGCTCGGTGCTCAGTACTCAGGGTGCTGGGTGCTCAGTGATCGGGGTGCTGGGTGCTCAGTGCTCAGGGTGCTGGGTACTCAGTACTCGGGGTGCTCGGTGCTCAGTACTCAGGGTGCTGGGTGCTCAGTACTCAGGGTGCTCGGTGCTCAGAACTCAGGGTGCTGGGTGCTCAGTGCTCAGGTGCTGGGTGCTAAGTACTCAGGGTGCTGGGTGCTCAGTACTCGGGTGCTGGGTGCTCAGTGCTCAGGGTGCTGGGTGCTCAGTACTCAGGGTGCTGGGTGCTCAGCACTCAGGGTGCTCAGTACTCAGGGTGTTGGGTGCTCAGTGCTCGGGGTGCTGGGTGCTCAGTACTCAGGGTGCTCAGTACTCAGGGTGCTGGGTGCTCAGTGCTCGGGGTGCTGGATGCTCAGTGCTCAGGGTGATCGGTGCTCAGTACTCAGGATGCTGGGTGCTCAGTACTCAGGGTGCTGGGTGCTCAGTACTCAGGGTGCTGTGTGCTCAGTCCTCAGGGTGCTCAGTGCTCAGGGTGCTGGGTGCTCAGTGCTCGGGGTGCTCGGTGCTCAGTACTCAGGTTGCTGAGTGCTCAGTACTCAGGTTGCTGGGTGCTCAGTACTCAGGGTGCTGGGTGCTCAGTGCTCAGTGCTCAGGGTGCTCAGTGCTCAGTACTCAGGGTGCTGGGTGCTCAGTACTCAGGGTGCTGGGTGCTCAGTGCTCGGGGTGCCGGGTGCTCAGTGCTCAGATTGCTGGGTGCTCAGTACTCGGGGTGCTCGGTGCTCAGTTCTCAGGGTGCTGGGTGCTCAGTACTCAGGGTGCTGGGTGCTCAGTACTCAGGGTGCTCGGTGCTCAGAACTCAGGGTGCTGGGTGCTCAGTGCTCAGGTGCTGGGTGCTAAGTACTCAGGGTGCTTGGTGCTCAGTACTCAGGGTGCTGGGTGCTCAGTGCTCAGGGTGCTGGGTGCTCAGTACTCAGGGTGCTGGGTGCTCAGCACTCAGGGTGCTCAGTACTCAGGGTGCTGGGTGCTCAGTGCTCGGGGTGCTGGGTGCTCAGTACTCAGGGTGCTCAGTACTCAGGGTGCTGGGTGCTCAGTGCTCGGGGTGCTGGGTGCTCAGTGCTCAGGGTGCTCAGTGCTCAGTACTCAGGGTGCTGGGTGCTCAGTACTCAGGGTGCTGGGTGCTCAGTCCTCAGGGTACTCAGTGCTCAGGGTGCTGGGTGCTCAGTACTCAGGTTGCTGAGTGCTCAGTACTCAGGTTGCTGGGTGCTCAGTACTCAGGGTGCTGGGTGCTCAGTGCTCAGGGTGCTCAGTGCTCAGTACTCAGGGTGCTGGTTGTTCAGTACTCAGGGTGCTGGGTGCTCTGTGCTCGGGTTGGTGGGTGCTCATTACTCAGGGTGCTGGGTGCTCAGTGCTCGGGGTGCTCGGTGCTCAGTACTCAAGGTGCTGGGTTCTCAGTGCTCACGGTGCTGGGTGCTCAGTCCTCGGGGTGCTCCGTGCTCAGTGCTCAGGGTGCTGGGTGCTCAGTACTCAGGGTGCTCGGTGCTCAGTACTAAGGGTGCTCAGTGCTCAGTACTCAGGTTGCTCAGTGCTCAGTGCTCGGGGTGCTGGGTGCTCAGTACTCAGGGTGCTGGGTGCTAAGTACTCAGGGTGCTGGGTGCTCAGTGCTCAGTACTCAGCGTCCTGGGTGCTCAGTGCTTAGAGTGTTGGGAGCTCAGTACTCAGGGTGCTGGGTGCTCAGTGCTCGGGGTGCTGGGTGCTCAGTGCTCAGTGCTCAGGGTGCTGAGTGCTCAGTGCTCAGGTTGCTGGGTGTTCAGTACTCAGGGTGCTCGGTGCTCAGTGCTCTGGGTGCTGGGTGCTCAGTACTCAGGGTGCTGGGTGCTCAGTCCTCAGGGTGCTCAGTACTCAGGGTGCTCGGTGCTCAGTGCTCAGTACTCAGGGTGCTCAGTGCTCAGTACTCAGAGTGCTTTGTGCTCAGTGCTCAGGGTGTTCAGTGCTCAGTACTCAGCGTGCTTTGTACTCAGTGCTCAGGGTGCTGGGTGCTCAGTGGTCAGGGTGCTGGGTGCATAGTGCTCGGGGTGCTGGGTGCATAGTGCTCGGGGTGCTGGGTGCTCAGTGCTCGGGGTGCTGGGTGCTCAGTATTCGGGGTGCTGGGTGCTCAGTGCTCGGGGTGCTGGGTGCTCATTGCTCAGGGTGCTGGGTGCTCAGTGCTCGGGGTGCTCGGTGCTCAGTGCTCGGGGTGGTGGGTGCTCAGTACTCGGGGTGCTCGGTGCTCAGTACTCAGGGTGCTGGGTGTTCAGTGCTCAGGATGCTGGGTGCTCAGTGCTCGGGGTGCTGGGTGCTCGGTGCTCAGGTTGCTGGGTGCTCAGTACTCGGGGTGCTGGGTGCTCAGTACTCAGGGTGCTGGGTGCTCATTGCTCGGGGTGCTGGGTTCTCAGTGCTACCGGTGCTGGGTGCTCAGTGCTCGGGGTGCTGGGTGCTCAGTGCTCGGGGTGCTGGGTGCTCAGGGCTCGGGGTGCTGGGAGCTCAGTACTCAGGGTGCTGGGTGCTCAGTGCTCGGTGTGCTGGGTGCTGAGTGCTCAGGGTGCTGGGTGCTCAGTACTCGGGGTGCTGGGTGCTCAGTACTCGGGGTGCTCGGTGCTCAGTACTCAGGGTGCTGGGTGCTCAGTACTCAGGGTGCTGGGTGCTCAGTACTCAGGGTGCTCGGTGCTCAGAACTCAGGGTGCTGGGTGCTCAGTGCTCAGGTGCTGGGTGCTAAGTACTCAGGGTGCTGGGTGCTCAGTACTCAGGGTGCTGGGTGCTCAGTGCTCAGGGTGCTGGGTGCTCAGTACTCAGGGTGCTGGGTGCTCAGCACTCAGGGTGCTCAGTACTCAGGGTGCTGGGTGCTCAGTGCTCGGGGTGCTGGGTGCTCAGTACTCAGGGTGCTCAGTACTCAGGGTGCTGGGTGCTCAGTGCTCGGGGTGCTGGATGCTCAGTGCTCAGGGTGATCGGTGCTCAGTACTCAGGATGCTGGGTGCTCAGTACTCAGGGTGCTGGGTGCTCAGTACTCAGGGTGCTGGGTGCTCAGTCCTCAGGGTGCTCAGTGCTCAGGGTGCTGGGTGCTCAGTGCTCGGGGTGCTCGGTGCTCAGTACTCAGGTTGCTGAGTGCTCAGTACTCAGGTTGCTGGGTGCTCAGTACTCAGGGTGCTGGGTGCTCAGTGCTCAGGGTGCTCAGTGCTCAGTACTCAGGGTGCTGGGTGCTCAGTACTCAGGGTGCTGGGTGCTCAGTCCTCAGGGTGCTCAGTGCTCAGGGTGCTGGGTGCTCAGTGCTCAGGTTGCTGAGTGCTCAGTACTCAGGTTGCTGGGTGCTCAGTACTCAGGGTGCTGGGTGCTCAGTGCTCAGGGTGCTCAGTGCTCAGTACTCAGGGTGCTGGGTGCTCAGTACTCAGGGTGCTGGGTGCTCTGTGCTCGGGTTGGTGGGTGCTCATTACTCAGGGTGCTGGGTGCTCAGTGCTCGGGGTGCTCGGTGCTCAGTACTCAAGGTGCTGGGTTCTCAGTGCTCACGGTGCTGGGTGCTCAGTCCTCGGGGTGCTCCGTGCTCAGTGCTCAGGGTGCTGGGTGCTCAGTACCCAGGGTGCTCGGTGCTCAGTACTAAGGGTGCTCAGTGCTCAGTACTCAGGTTGCTCAGTGCTCAGTGCTCGGGGTGCTGGGTGTTCAGTACTCAGGGTGCTGGGTGCTCAGTCCTCAGGGTGCTCAGTGCTCAGGGTGCTGGGTGCTCAGTGCTCGGGGTGCTCGGTGCTCAGTACTCAGGTTGCTGAGTGCTCAGTACTCAGGTTGCTGGGTGCTCAGTACTCAGGGTGCTGGGTGCTCAGTGCTCAGGGTGCTCAGTGCTCAGTACTCAGGGTGCTGGGTGCTCAGTACTCAGGGTGCTGGGTGCTCAGTGCTCGGGGTGCCGGGTGCTCAGTGCTCAGGGTGCTGGGTGCTCAGTACTCGGGGTGCTCGGTGCTCAGTTCTCAGGGTGCTGGGTGCTCAGTACTCAGGGTGCTGGGTGCTCAGTACTCAGGGTGCTCGGTGCTCAGAACTCAGGGTGCTGGGTGCTCAGTGCTCAGGTGCTGGGTGCTAAGTACTCAGGGTGCTGGGTGCTCAGTACTCAGGGTGCTGGGTGCTCAGTGCTCAGGGTGCTGGGTGCTCAGTACTCAGGGTGCTGGGTGCTCAGCACTCAGGGTGCTCAGTACTCAGGGTGCTGGGTGCTCAGTGCTCGGGGTGCTGGGTGCTCAGTACTCAGGGTGCTCAGTACTCAGGGTGCTGGGTGCTCAGTGCTCGGGGTGCTGGATGCTCAGTGCTCAGGGTGATCGGTGCTCAGTACTCAGGATGCTGGGTGCTCAGTACTCAGGGTGCTAGGTGCTCAGTACTCAGGGTGCTGGGTGCTCAGTCCTCAGGGTGCTCAGTGCTCAGGGTGCTGGGTGCTCAGTGCTCGGGGTGCTCGGTGCTCAGTACTCAGGTTGCTGAGTGCTCAGTACTCAGGTTGCTGGGTGCTCAGTACTCAGGGTGCTTGGTGCTCAGTGCTCAGGGTGCTCAGTGCTCAGTACTCAGGGTGCTGGGTGCTCAGTACTCAGGGTGCTGGGTGCTCAGTCCTCAGGGTACTCAGTGCTCAGGGTGCTGGGTGCTCAGTACTCAGGTTGCTGAGTGCTCAGTACTCAGGTTGCTGGGTGCTCAGTACTCAGGGTGCTGGGTGCTCAGTGCTCAGGGTGCTCAGTGCTCAGTACTCAGGGTGCTGGTTGTTCAGTACTCAGGGTGCTGGGTGCTCTGTGCTCGGGTTGGTGGGTGCTCATTACTCAGGGTGCTGGGTGCTCAGTGCTCGGGGTGCTCGGTGCTCAGTACCCAAGGTGCTGGGTTCTCAGTGCTCACGGTGCTGGGTGCTCAGTCCTCGGGGTGCTCCGTGCTCAGTGCTCAGGGTGCTGGGTGCTCAGTACTCAGGGTGCTCGGTGCTCAGTACTAAGGGTGCTCAGTGCTCAGTACTCAGGTTGCTCAGTGCTCAGTGCTCGGGGTGCTGGGTGCTCAGTACTCAGGGTGCTGGGTGCTCAGTACTCAGGGTGCTGGGTGCTCAGTGCTCAGTACTCAGCGTCCTGGGTGCTCAGTGCTTAGAGTGTTGGGAGCTCAGTACTCAGGGTGCTGGGTGCTCAGTGCTCGGGGTGCTGGGTGCTCAGTGCTCAGTGCTCAGGGTGCTGAGTGCTCAGTGCTCAGGTTGCTGGGTGTTCAGTACTCAGGGTGCTCGGTGCTCAGTGCTCTGGGTGCTGGGTGCTCAGTACTCAGGGTGCTGGGTGCTCAGTCCTCAGGGTGCTCAGTACTCAGGGTGCTCGGTGCTCAGTGCTCAGTACTCAGGGTGCTCAGTGCTCAGTACTCAGAGTGCTTTGTGCTCAGTGCTCAGGGTGTTCAGTGCTCAGTACTCAGCGTGCTTTGTGCTCAGTGCTCAGGGTGCTGGGTGCTCAGTGGTCAGGGTGCTGGGTGCTGAGTACTCGGGGTGCTGGGTGCATAGTGCTCGGGGTGCTGGGTGCTCAGTGCTCGGGGTGCTGGGTGCTCAGTGCTCGGGGTGCTGGGTGCTCAGTGCTCGGGGTGCTGGGTGCTCATTGCTCAGGGTGCTGGGTGCTCAGTGCTCGGGGTGCTCGGTGCTCAGTGCTCGGGGTGCTGGGTGCTCAGTACTCGGGGTGCTCGGTGCTCAGTACTCAGGGTGCTGGGTGTTCAGTGCTCAGGATGCTGGGTGCTCAGTGCTCGGGGTGCTGGGTGCTCCGTGCTCAGGTTGCTGGGTGCTCAGTACTCGGGGTGCTGGGTGCTCAGTACTCAGGGTGCTGGGTGCTCATTGCTCGGGGTGCTGGGTGCTCAGTGCTACCGGTGCTGGGTGCTCAGTGCTCGGGGTGCTGGGTGCTCAGTGCTCGGGGCGCTGGGTGCTCAGGGCTCGGGGTGCTGGGAGCTCAGTACTCAGGGTGCTGGGTGCTCAGTGCTCGGTGTGCTGGGTGCTGAGTGCTCAGGGTGCTGGGTGCTCAGTACTCGGGCTGCTGGGTGCTCAGTACTCGGGGTGCTCGGTGCTCAGTACTCAGGGTGCTGGGTGCTCAGTACTCAGGGTGCTGGGTGCTCAGTACTCAGGGTGCTCGGTGCTCAGAACTCAGGGTGCTGGGTGCTCAGTGCTCAGGTGCTGGGTGCTAAGTACTCAGGTTGCTGGGTGCTCAGTACTCAGGGTGCTGGGTGCTCAGTGCTCAGGGTGCTGGGTGCTCAGTACTCAGGGTGCTGGGTGCTCAGCACTCAGGGTGCTCAGTACTCAGGGTGCTGGGTGCTCAGTGCTCGGGGTGCTGGGTGCTCAGTACTCAGGGTGCTCAGTACTCAGGGTGCTGGGTGCTCAGTGCTCGGGGTGCTGGATGCTCAGTGCTCAGGGTGATCGGTGCTCAGTACTCAGGATGCTGGGTGCTCAGTACTCAGGGTGCTGGGTGCTCAGTACTCAGGGTGCTGGGTGCTCAGTCCTCAGGGTGCTCAGTGCTCAGGGTGCTGGGTGCTCAGTGCTCGGGGTGCTCGGTGCTCAGTACTCAGGTTGCTGAGTGCTCAGTACTCAGGTTGCTGGGTGCTCAGTACTCAGGGTGCTGGGTGCTCAGTGCTCAGGGTGCTCAGTGCTCAGTACTCAGGGTGCTGGGTGCTCAGTACTCAGGGTGCTGGGTGCTCAGTCCTCAGGGTGCTCAGTGCTCAGGGTGCTGGGTGCTCAGTACTCAGGTTGCTGAGTGCTCAGTACTCAGGTTGCTGGGTGCTCAGTACTCAGGGTGCTGGGTGCTCAGTGCTCAGGGTGCTCAGTGCTCAGTACTCAGGGTGCTGGGTGCTCAGTACTCAGGGTGCTGGGTGCTCTGTGCTCGGGTTGGTGGGTGCTCATTACTCAGGGTGCTGGGTGCTCAGTGCTCAGGGTGCTCGGTGCTCAGTACTCAAGGTGCTGGGTTCTCAGTGCTCACGGTGCTGGGTGCTCAGTCCTCGGTGTGCTCCGTGCTCAGTGCTCAGGGTGCTGGGTGCTCAGTACTCAGGGTGCTCGGTGCTCAGTACTAAGGGTGCTCAGTGCTCAGTACTCAGGTTGCTCAGTGCTCAGTGCTCGGGGTGCTGGGTGTTCAGTACTCAGGGTGCTGGGTGCTCAGTACTCAGGGTGCTGGGTGCTCAGTGCTCAGTACTCAGCGTCCTGGGTGCTCAGTGCTTAGAGTGTTGGGAGCTCAGTACTCAGGGTGCTGGGTGCTCAGTGCTCAGTGCTCAGGGTGCTCAGTGCTCAGGGTGCTCAGTGTTCACGGTGCTGGGTGCTCAGGGTGCTGGGTGCTCAGTGCTCGGGGTGCTGGGTGCTCAGTGCTCAGTGCTCAGGGTGCTGAGTGCTCAGTGCTCAGGGTGCTGGGTGTTCAGTACTCAGGGTGCTCGGTGCTCAGTGCTCTGGTTGCTGGGTGCTCAGTACTCAGGGTGCTGGGTGCTCAGTCCTCAGGGTGCTCAGTACTCAGGGTGCTCGGTGCTCAGTGCTCAGTACTCAGGGTGCTCAGTGCTCAGTACTCAGAGTGCTTTGTGCTCAGTGCTCAGGGTGTTCAGTGCTCAGTACTCAGCGTGCTTTGTGCTCAGTGCTCAGGGTGCTGGGTGCTCAGTGCTCAGGGTGCTGGGTGCTGAGTACTCGGGGAGCTGGGTGCATAGTGCTCGGGGTGCTGGGTGCTCAGTGCTCGGGGTGCTGGGTGCTCAGTGCTCGGGGTGCTGGGTG
Source organism: Microtus oregoni (assembly GCF_018167655.1). Classification (NCBI taxonomy): domain Eukaryota; kingdom Metazoa; phylum Chordata; class Mammalia; order Rodentia; family Cricetidae; genus Microtus; species Microtus oregoni. The sequence continues at coordinate 5,046,433 of NW_024544028.1, read as the reverse complement.
CTCAGTGCTCGGGGTGCTGGGTGCTCATTGCTCAGGGTGCTGGGTGCTCAGTGCTCGGGGTGCTCGGTGCTCAGTGCTCGGGGTGCTGGGTGCTCAGTACTCGGGGTGCTCGGTGCTCAGTACTCAGGGTGCTGGGTGTTCAGTGCTCAGGATGCTGGGTGCTCAGTGCTCGGGGTGCTGGGTGCTCGGTGCTCAGGTTGCTGGGTGCTCAGTACTCGGGGTGCTGGGTGCTCAGTACTCAGGGTGCTGGGTGCTCATTGCTCGGGGTGCTGGGTGCTCAGTGCTACCGGTGCTGGGTGCTCAGTGCTCGGGGTGCTGGGTGCTCAGTGCTCGGGGCGCTGGGTGCTCAGGGCTCGGGGTGCTGGGAGCTCAGTACTCAGGGTGCTGGGTGCTCAGTGCTCGGTGTGCTGGGTGCTGAGTGCTCAGGGTGCTGGGTGCTCAGTACTCGGGGTGCTCGGTGCTCAGTACTCAGGGTGCTGGGTGCTCATTACACAGGGTTCTGGGTGCTCAGTGCTCGGGGTGCTCGCTGCTCAGTACTCTTGGTGCTGGGTGCTCAGTACTCAGGGTGCTGGGTGCTCAGTGCTCGGGGTGCTCGGTGCTCAGTGCTCAGGATGCTCGGTGCTCAGTACTTTTGGTGCTGGGTGCTCAGTACTCAGGGTGCTGGGTGCTCAGTGCTCGGGGTGCTCGGTGCTCAGTACTCAGGGTGCTGGGTGCTCAGTGCTCAGGGTGCTGGGTGCTCAGTACTCAGGTTGCTGGGTGCTCAGTGCTCAGGGTGCTGTGTGCTCAGTACTCATGGTGCTGGGTGCTCAGTACTCAGGGTGCTGGGTGCTCAGTGCTCAGGGTGCTGGGTGCTCAGTGCTCAGGGTGCTCGGTGCTCAGTACTCAGGGTGCTGGGTGCTCAGTGCTCAGGGTGCTGGGTACTCAGTACTCGGGGTGCTCGGTGCTCAGTACACAGGGTGCTGGGTGCTCAGTACTCAGGGTGCTGGGTGCTCAGTACTCATGGTGCTCGGTGCTCAGAACTCAGGGTGCTGGGTGCTCAGTGCTCAGGTGCTGGGTGCTAAGTACTCAGGGTGCTGTGTGCTCAGTACTCAGGGTGCTGGGTGCTCAGTGCTCAGGGTGCTGGGTGCTCAGTACTCAGGGTGCTGGGTGCTCAGCACTCAGGGTGCTCAGTACTCAGGGTGTTGGGTGCTCAGTGCTCGGGGTGCTGGGTGCTCAGTACTCAGGGTGCTCAGTACTCAGGGTGCTGGGTGCTCAGTGCTCGGGGTGCTGGATGCTCAGTGCTCAGGGTGATCGGTGCTCAGTACTCAGGATGCTGGGTGCTCAGTACTCAGGGTGCTGGGTGCTCAGTACTCAGGGTGCTGGGTGCTCAGTCCTCAGGGTGCTCAGTGCTCAGGGTGCTGGGTGCTCAGTGCTCGGGGTGCTCGGTGCTCAGTACTCAGGTTGCTGAGTGCTCAGTACTCAGGTTGCTGGGTGCTCAGTACTCAGGGTGCTGGGTGCTCAGTGCTCAGGGTGCTCAGTGCTCAGTACTCAGGGTGCTGGGTGCTCAGTACTCAGGGTGCTGGGTGCTCAGTGCTCGGGGTGCCGGGTGCTCAGTGCTCAGGGTGCTGGGTGCTCAGTACTCGGGGTGCTCGGTGCTCAGTACTCAGGGTGATGGGTGCTCAGTACTCAGGGTGCTGGGTGCTCAGTACTCAGGGTGCTCGGTGCTCAGAACTCAGGGTGCTGGGTGCTCAGTGCTCAGGTGCTGGGTGCTAAGTACTCAGGGTGCTGGGTGCTCAGTACTCAGGGTGCTGGGTGCTCAGTGCTCAGGGTGCTGGGTGCTCAGTACTCAGGGTGCTGGGTGCTCAGCACTCAGGGTGCTCAGTGCTCAGGGTGCTGGGTGCTCAGTGCTCGGGGTGCTGGGTGCTCAGTACTCAGGGTGCTCAGTACTCAGGGTGCTGGGTGCTCAGTGCTCGGGGTGCTGGATGCTCAGTGCTCAGGGTGATCGGTGCTCAGTACTCAGGATGCTGGGTGCTCAGTACTCAGGGTGCTGGGTGCTCAGTACTCAGGGTGCTGGGTGCTCAGTCCTCAGGGTGCTCAGTGCTCAGTGTGCTGGGTGCTCAGTGCTCGGGGTGCTCGGTGCTCAGTACTCAGGTTGCTGAGTGCTCAGTACTCAGGTTGCTGGGTGCTCAGTACTCAGGGTGCTGGGTGCTCAGTGCTCAGGGTGCTCAGTGCTCAGTACTCAGGGTGCTGGGTGCTCAGTACTCAGGGTGCTGGGTGCTCAGTCCTCAGGGTGCTCAGTGCTCAGGGTGCTGGGTGCTCAGTACTCAGGTTGCTGAGTGCTCAGTACTCAGGTTGCTGGGTGCTCAGTACTCAGGGTGCTGGGTGCTCAGTGCTCAGGGTGCTCAGTGCTCAGTACTCAGGGTGCTGGGTGCTCAGTACTCAGGGTGCTGGGTGCTCTGTGCTCGGGTTGGTGGGTGCTCATTACTCAGGGTGCTGGGTGCTCAGTGCTCGGGGTGCTCGGTGCTCAGTACTCAAGGTGCTTTGTTCTCAGTGCTCACGGTGCTGGGTGCTCAGTCCTCGGGGTGTTCCGTGCTCAGTGCTCAGGGTGCTGGGTGCTCAGTACTCAGGTTGCTCGGTGCTCAGTACTAAGGGTGCTCAGTGCTCAGTACTCAGGTTACTCAGTGCTCAGTGCTCGGGGTGCTGGGTGCTCAGTACTCAGGGTGCTGGGTGCTCAGTACTCAGGGTGCTGGGTGCTCAGTGCTTAGAGTGTTGGGAGCTCAGTACTCAGGGTGCTGGGTGCTCAGTGCTCAGGGTGCTCAGTGCTCAGGGTGCTCAGTGTTCACGGTGCTGGGTGCTCAGGGTGCTGGGTGCTCAGTGCTCGGGGTGCTGGGTGCTCAGTACTCAGGGTGCTGGGTGCTCAGTGCTCAGGGTGCTGGGTGCTCAGTACTCAGGGTGCTGGGTGCTCAGCACTCAGGGTGCTCAGTACTCAGGGTGTTGGGTGCTCAGTGCTCGGGGTGCTGGGTGCTCAGTACTCAGGGTGCTCAGTACTCAGGGTGCTGGGTGCTCAGTGCTCGGGGTGCTGGATGCTCAGTGCTCAGGGTGATCGGTGCTCAGTACTCAGGATGCTGGGTGCTCAGTACTCAGGGTGCTGGGTGCTCAGTACTCAGGGTGCTGGGTGCTCAGTCCTCAGGGTGTTCAGTGCTCAGGGTGCTGGGTGCTCAGTGCTCGGGGTGCTCGGTGCTCAGTACTCAGGTTGCTGAGTGCTCAGTACTCAGGTTGCTGGGTGCTCAGTACTCAGGGTGCTGGGTGCTCAGTGCTCAGGGTGCTCAGTGCTCAGTACTCAGAGTGCTGGGTGCTCAGTACTCAGGGTGCTGGGTGCTCAGTGCTCGGGGTGCCGGGTGCTCAGTGCTCAGGGTGCTGGGTGCTCAGTACTCGGGGTGCTCGGTGCTCAGTACTCAGGGTGATGGGTGCTCAGTACTCAGGGTGCTGGGTGCTCAGTACTCAGGGTGCTCGGTGCTCAGAACTCAGGGTGCTGGGTGCTCAGTGCTCAGGTGCTGGGTGCTAAGTACTCAGGGTGCTGGGTGCTCAGTACTCAGGGTGCTGGGTGCTCAGTGCTCAGGGTGCTGGGTGCTCAGTACTCAGGGTGCTGGGTGCTCAGCACTCAGGGTGCTCAGTGCTCAGGGTGCTGGGTGCTCAGTGCTCGGGGTGCTGGGTGCTCAGTACTCAGGGTGCTCAGTACTCAGGGTGCTGGGTGCTCAGTGCTCGGGGTGCTGGATGCTCAGTGCTCAGGGTGATCGGTGCTCAGTACTCAGGATGCTGGGTGCTCAGTACTCAGGGTGCTGGGTGCTCAGTACTCAGGGTGCTGGGTGCTCAGTCCTCAGGGTGCTCAGTGCTCAGTGTGCTGGGTGCTCAGTGCTCGGGTTGCTCGGTGCTCAGTACTCAGGTTGCTGAGTGCTCAGTACTCAGGTTGCTGGGTGCTCAGTACTCAGGGTGCTGGGTGCTCAGTGCTCAGGGTGCTCAGTGCTCAGTACTCAGGGTGCTGGGTGCTCAGTACTCAGGGTGCTGGGTGCTCAGTCCTCAGGGTGCTCAGTGCTCAGGGTGCTGGGTGCTCAGTACTCAGGTTGCTGAGTGCTCAGTACTCAGGTTGCTGGGTGCTCAGTACTCAGGGTGCTGGGTGCTCAGTGCTCAGGGTGCTCAGTGCTCAGTACTCAGGGTGCTGGGTGCTCAGTACTCAGGGTGCTGGGTGCTCTGTGCTCGGGTTGGTGGGTGCTCATTACTCAGGGTGCTGGGTGCTCAGTGCTCGGGGTGCTCGGTGCTCAGTACTCAAGGTGCTTTGTTCTCAGTGCTCACGGTGCTGGGTGCTCAGTCCTCGGGGTGCTCCGTGCTCAGTGCTCAGGGTGCTGGGTGCTCAGTACTCAGGTTGCTCGGTGCTCAGTACTAAGGGTGCTCAGTGCTCAGTACTCAGGTTACTCAGTGCTCAGTGCTCGGGGTGCTGGGTGCTCAGTACTCAGGGTGCTGGGTGCTCAGTACTCAGGGTGCTGGGTGCTCAGTGCTTAGAGTGTTGGGAGCTCAGTACTCAGGGTGCTGGGTGCTCAGTGCTCAGGGTGCTCAGTGCTCAGGGTGCTCAGTGTTCACGGTGCTGGGTGCTCAGGGTGCTGGGTGCTCAGTGCTCGGGGTGCTGGGTGCTCAGTGCTCAGTGCTCAGGGTGCTGAGTGCTCAGTGCTCAGTGTTCAGGGTGCTGGGTGTTCAGTACTCAGGGTGCTCGGTGCTCAGTGCTCTGGGTGCTGGGTGCTCAGTACTCAGGGTGCTGGGTGCTCAGTCCTCAGGGTGCTCAGTACTCAGGGTGCTCGGTGCTCAGTGCTCAGTACTCAGGGTGCTCAGTGCTCAGTACTCAGAGTGCTTTGTGCTCAGTGCTCAGGGTGTTCAGTGCTCAGTACTCAGCGTGCTTTGTGCTCAGTGCTCAGGGTGCTGGGTGCTCAGTGCTCAGGGTGCTGGGTGCTGAGTACTCGGGGTGCTGGGTGCATAGTGCTCGGGGTGCTGGGTGCTCAGTGCTCGGGGTGCTGGGTGCTCAGTGCTCGGGGTGCTGGGTGCTCATTGCTCAGGGTGCTGGGTGCTCAGTGCTCGGGGTGCTCGGTGCTCAGTGCTCAGGGTGCTGGGTGCTCAGTACTCTGGGTGCTCGGTGCTCAGTACTCAGGATGCTGGGTGTTCAGTGCTCAGGGTGCTGGGTGCTCAGTGCTCGGGGTGCTGGGTGCTCGGTGCTCAGGTTGCTGGGTGCTCAGTACTCGGGGTGCTGGGTGCTCAGTACTCAGGGTGCTGGGTGCTCATTGCTCGGGGTGCTGGGAGCTCAGTACTCAGGGTGCTGGGTGCTCAGTGCTCGGTGTGCTGGGTGCTGAGTGCTCAGGGTGCTGGGTGCTCAGTACTCGGGGTGCTCGGTGCTCAGTACTCAGGGTGCTGGGTGCTCATTACACAGGGTGCTGGGTGCTCAGTGCTCGGGGTGCTCGCTGCTCAGTACTCTTGGTGCTGGGTGCTCAGTACTCAGGGTGCTGGGTGCTCAGTGCTCGGGGTGCTCGGTGCACAGTGCTCAGGATGCTCGGTGCTCAGTACTTTTGGTGCTGGGTGCTCAGTACTCAGGGTGCTGGGTGCTCAGTGCTCGGGGTGCTCGGTGCTCAGTACTCAGGGTGCTGGGTGCTCAGTGCTCAGGGTGCTGGGTGCTCAGTACTCAGGTTGCTGGATGCTCAGTGCTCAGTGTGCTGTGTGCTCAGTACTCATGGTGCTGGGTGCTCAGTACTCAGGGTGCTGGGTGCTCAGTGCTCAGGGTGCTGGGTGCTCAGTGCTCGGGGTGCTCGGTGCTCAGTACTCAGGGTGCTGGGTGCTCAGTGCTCGGGGTGCTAGGTGCTCAGTGCTCAGGGTGCTGGATACTCAGTACTCGGGGTGCTCGGTGCTCAGTACTCAGGGTGCTGGGTGCTCAGTACTCAGGGTGCTGGGTGCTCAGTACTCAGGGTGCTCGGTGCTCAGAACTCAGGGTGCTGGGTGCTCAGTGCTCAGGTGCTGGGTGCTAAGTACTCAGGGTGCTGGGTGCTCAGTACTCGGGTGCTGGGTGCTCAGTGCTCAGGGTGCTGGGTGCTCAGTACTCAGGGTGCTGGGTTCTCAGCACTCAGGGTGCTCAGTACTCAGGGTGTTGGGTGCTCAGTGCTCGGGGTGCTGGGTGCTCAGTACTCAGGGTGCTCAGTACTCAGGGTGCTGGGTGCTCAGTGCTCGGGGTGCTGGATGCTCAGTGCTCAGGGTGATCGGTGCTCAGTACTCATAATGCTGGGTGCTCAGTACTCAGGGTGCTGGGTGCTCAGTACTCAGGGTGCTGGGTGCTCAGTCCTCAGGGTGCTCAGTGCTCAGGGTGCTGGGTGCTCAGTGTTCGGGGTGCTCGGTGCTCAGTATTCAGGTTTCTGAGTGCTCAGTACTCAGGTTGCTGGGTGCTCAGTACTCAGGGTGCTGGGTGCTCAGTGCTCAGGGTGCTCAGTGCTCAGTACTCAGGGTGCTGGGTGCTCAGTACTCAGGGTGCTGGGTGCTCAGTGCTCGGGGTGCCAGGTGCTCAGTGCTCAGGGTGCTGGGTGCTCAGTACTCGGGGTGCTCGGTGCTCAGTACTCAGGGTGCTGGGTGCTCAGTACTCAGGGTGCTGGGTGCTCAGTACTCAGGGTGCTCGGTGCTCAGAACTCAGGGTGCTGGGTGCTCAGTGCTCAGGTGCTGGGTGCTAAGTACTCAGGGTGCTGGGTGCTCAGTACTCAGGGTGCTGGGTGCTCAGTGCTCAGGGTGCTGGGTGCTCAGTACTCAGGGTGCTGGGTGCTCAGCACTCAGGGTGCTCAGTACTCAGGGTGCTGGGTGCTCAGTGCTCGGGGTGCTGGGTGCTCAGTACTCAGGGTGCTCAGTACTCAGGGTGCTGGGTGCTCAGTGCTCGGGGTGCTGGATGCTCAGTGCTCAGGGTGATCGGTGCTCAGTACTCAGGATGCTGGGTGCTCAGTAATCAGGGTGCTGGGTGCTCAGTACTCAGGGTGCTGGGTGCTCAGTCCTCAGGGTGCTCAGTGCTCAGGGTGCTGGGTGCTCAGTGCTCGGGGTGCTCGGTGCTCAGTACTCAGGTTGCTGAGTGCTCAGTACTCAGGTTGCTGGGTGCTCAGTGCTCAGGGTGCTCAGTGCTCAGTACTCAGGGTGCTGGGTGCTCAGTACTCAGGGTGCTGGGTGCTCAGTCCTCAGGGTGCTCAGTGCTCAGGGTGCTGGGTGCTCAGTACTCAGGTTGCTGAGTGCTCAGTACTCAGGTTGCTGGGTGCTCAGTACTCAGGGTGCTGGGTGCTCAGTGCTCAGGGTGCTCAGTGCTCAGTACTCAGGGTGCTGGGTGCTCAGTACTCAGGGTGCTGGGTGCTCTGTGCTCGGGTTGGTGGGTGCTCATTACTCAGGGTGCTGGGTGCTCAGTGCTCGGGGTGCTCGGTGCTCAGTACTCAAGGTACTGGGTTCTCAGTGCTCACGGTGCTGGGTGCTCAGTCCTCGGGGTGCTCGGTGCTCAGTACTAAGGGTGCTCAGTGCTCAGTACTCAGGTTGCTCAGTGCTCAGTGCTCGGGGTGCTGGGTGCTCAGTACTCAGGGTGCTGGGTGCTCAGTACTCAGGGTGCTGGGTGCTCAGTACTCAGCGTGCTGGGTGCTCAGTGCTTAGAGTGTTGGGAGCTCAGTACTCAGGGTGCTGGGTGCTCAGTGCTCAGTGCTCAGGGTGCTCAGTGCTCAGGGTGCTCAGTGTTCACGGTGCTGGGTGCTCAGGGTGCTGGGTGCTCAGTGCTCGGGGTGCTGGGTGCTCAGTGCTCAGTGCTCAGGGTGCTGAGTGCTCAGTGCTCAGTGCTCAGGGTGCTGGGTGTTCAGTACTCAGGGTGCTCGGTGCTCAGTGCTCTGGGTGCTGGGTGCTCAGTACTTAGGGTGCTGGGTGCTCAGTCCTCAGGGTGCTCAGTACTTAGGGTGCTCGGTGCTCAGTGCTCAGTACTCAGGGTGCTCAGTGCTCAGTACTCAGAGTGCTTTGTGCGCAGTGCTCAGGGTGTTCAGTGCTCAGTACTCAGCGTGCTTTGTGCTCAGTGCTCAGGGTGCTGGGTGCTCAGTGCTCAGGGTGCTGGGTGCTGAGTACTCGGGGTGCTGGGTGCATAGTGCTCGGGGTGCTGGGTGCTCAGTGTTCGGGGTGCTGGGTGCTCAGTGCTCGGGGTGCTGGGTGCTCATTGCTCAGGGTGCTGGGTGCTCAGTGCTCGGGGTGCTGGGTGCTCAGTACTCGGGGTGCTCGGTGCTCAGTACTCAGGGTGCTGGGTGTTCAGTGCTCAGGGTGCTGGGTGCTCAGTGCTCGGGGTGCTGGGTGCTCGGTGATCAGGTTGCTGGGTGCTCAGTACTCGGGGTGCTGGGTGCTCAGTACTCAGGGTGCTGGGTGCTCATTGCTCGGGGTGCTGGGTGCTCAGTGCTACGGGTGCTGGGTGCTCAGTGCTCGGGGTGCTGGGTGCTCAGTGCTCGGGGCGCTGGGTGCTCAGGGCTCGGGGTGCTGGGAGCTCTGTACTCAGTGTGCTGGGTGCTCAGTGCTCGTTGTGCTGGGTGCTGAGTGCTCAGGGTGCTGGGTGCTCAGTACTCGGGGTGCTCGGTGCTCAGTACTCAGGGTGCTGGGTGCTCATTACACAGGGTGCTGGGTGCTCAGTGCTCGGGGTGCTCGCTGCTCAGTACTCTTGGTGCTGGGTGCTCAGTACTCAGGGTGCTGGGTGCTCAGTGCTCGGGGTGCTCGGTGCTCAGTGCTCAGGATGCTCGGTGCTCAGTACTTTTGGTGCTGGGTGCTCAGTACTCAGGGTGCTGGGTGCTCAGTGCTCAGGGTGCTCGGTGCTCAGTACTCAGGGTGCTGGGTGCTCAGTGCTCAGGGTGCTGGGTGCTCAGTACTCAGGTTGCTGGGTGCTCAGTGCTCAGGGTGCTGTGTGCTCAGTACTCATGGTGCTGGGTGCTCAGTACTCAGGGTGCTGGGTGCTCAGTGCTCAGGGTGCTGGGTGCTCAGTGCTCGGGGTGCTCGATGCTCAGTACTCAGGGTGCTGGGTGCTCAGTGCTCGGGGTGCTGGGTGCTCAGTGCTCAGGGTGCTGGGTGCTCAGTACTCGGGGTGCTCGGTGCTCAGTACTCAGGGTGCTGCGTGCTCAGTACTCAGGGTGCTGGGTGCTCAGTACTCAGGGTGCTCGGTGCTCAGAACTCAGGGTGCTGGGTGCTCAGTGCTCAGGTGCTGGGTGCTAAGTACTCAGGGTGCTGGGTGCTCAGTACTCAGGGTGCTGGGTGCTCAGTGCTCAGGGTGCTGGGTGCTCAGTACTCAGGGTGCTGGGTGCTCAGCACTCAGGGTGCTCAGTACTCAGTGTGCTGGGTGCTCAGTGCTCGGGGTGCTGGATGCTCAGTGCTCAGGGTGATCGGTGCTCAGTACTCAGGATGCTGGGTGCTCAGTACTCAGGGTGCTGGGTGCTCAGTACTCAGGGTGCTGGGTGCTCAGTCCTCAGGGTGCTCAGTGCTCAGGGTGCTGGGTGCTCAGTGCTCGGGGTGCTCGGTGCTCAGTACTCAGGTTGCTGAGTGCTCAGTACTCAGGTTGCTGGGTGCTCAGTACTCAGGGTGCTGGGTGCTCAGTGCTCAGGGTGCTCAGTGCTCAGTACTCAGGGTGCTGGGTGCTCAGTACTCAGGGTGCTGGGTGCTCAGTGCTCGGGTTGGTGGGTGCTCATTACTCAGGGTGCTGGGTGCTCAGTGCTCGGGGTGCTCGGTGCTCAGTACTCAAGGTGCCTGGTGCTCAGTGCTCACGGTGCTGGGTGCTCAGTCCTCGGGGTGCTCCGTGCTCAGTGCTCAGGGTGCTGTTTGCTCAGTACTCAGGGTGCTCGGTGCTCAGTACTAAGTGTGCTCAGTGCTCAGTACTCAGGTTGCTCAGTGCTCAGTGCTCGGGGTGCTGGGTGCTCAGTACTCAGGGTGCTGGGTGCTCAGTACTCAGGGTGCTGGGTGCTCAGTGCTCAGTACTCAGCGTGCTGGGTGCTCAGTGCTTAGAGTGTTGGGTGCTCAGTACTCAGGGTGCTGGGTGCTCAGTGCTCAGTGCTCAGGGTGCTGGGTGCTCAGTGCTCGGGGTGCTGGGTGCTCAGTGCTCAGTGCTCAGGGTGCTGGGTGCTCAGTGCTCAGTGCTCAGGGTGCTGGGTGTTCAGTACTCAGGGTGCTCGGTGCTCAGTGCTCTGGGTGCTGGGTGCTCAGTACTCAGGGTGCTGGGTGCTCAGTCCTCAGGGTGCTCAGTACTCAGGGTGCTCGGTGCTCAGTGCTCAGTACTCAGGGTGCTCAGTGCTCAGTACTCAGAGTGCTTTGTGCTCAGTGCTCAGGGTGTTCAGTGCTCAGTACTCAGCGTGCTTTGTGCTCAGTGCTCAGTGTGCTGGGTGCTCAGTGCTCAGGGTGCTGGGTGCTGAGTACTCAGGGTGCTGGGTGCATAGTGCTCGGGGTGCTGGGTGCTCAGTGCTCGGGGTGCTGGGTGCTCAGTGCTCGGGGTGCTGGGTGCTCAGTGCTCGGGGTGCTGGGTGCTCATTGCTCAGGGTGCTATGTGCTCAGTGCTCGGGGTGCTCGGTGCTCAGTGCTCGGGGTGCTGGGTGCTCAGTACTCGGGGTGCTCGGTGCTCAGTACTCAGGGTGCTGGGTGTTCAGTGCTCAGGGTGCTGGGTGCTCAGTGCTCGGGGTGCTGGGTGCTCGGTGCTCAGGTTGCTGGGTGCTCAGTACTCGGGGTGCTGGGTGCTCAGTACTCAGGGTGCTGGGTGCTCATTGCTCGGGGTGCTGGGTGCTCAGTGCTACGGGTGCTGGGTGCTCAGTGCTCGGGGTGCTGGGTGCTCAGTGCTCGGGGCGCTGGGTGCTCAGTGCTCGGGGTTCTCGGTGCTCAGTACTCAGGGTGCTGGGTGCTCAGTGCTCAGGGTGCTCGGTGCTCAGTACTCAGGGTGCTGGGTGCTCAGTGCTCGGTGTGCTCGGTGCTCAGTACGTTGGGTGCTCAGTACTCAGGGTGCTTTGTGCTCAGTGTTCAGGGTGATCGGTGCTCAGTACTCAGGGTGCTCAGTACTCAGGGTGCTGGGTGCTCAGGGCTCGGGGTGCTGGGAGCTCAGTACTCAGGGTGCTGGCTGCTCAGTGCTCGGGGTGCTGGGTGCTGAGTGCTCAGGGTGCTGGGTGCTCAGTACTCGGGGTGCTCGGTGCTCAGTACTCAGGGTGCTGGGTGCTCAGTACTCAGGGTGCTGGGTGCTCAGTACTCAGGGTGCTCGCTGCTCAGTACTCAGGGTGCTGGGTGCTCAGTGCTCAGGGTGCTGGGTGCTCAGTACTCAGGGTGCTCGGTGCTTAGTACTCAGGGTGATCGGTGCTCAGTCCTCAGGGTGCTCAGTACTCAGGGTGCTGGGTGCTCAGTGCTCTGGTTGCTCAGTACTCAGGATGCTGGGTGCTCAGTACTCAGGGTGCTGGGTGCTCAGTGCTCGGGGTGCTGGGTGCTCAGTGCTCGGGGTGCTGGGTGCTCAGTGCTCGGGGTGCTCGGTGCTCAGTGCTCGGGGTGCTGGGTGCTCAGTCCTCGGGGTGCTCGGTGCTCAGTACTCAGGGTGCTGGGTGTTCAGCGCTCAGGGTGCTGGGTGCTCAATGCTCGGGGTGCTGGGTGCTCGGTGCTCAGGTTGCTGGGTGCTCAGTACTCGGGGTGCTGGGTGCTCAGTACTCAGGGTGCTGGGTGCTCATTGCTTGGGGTGCAGGGTGCTCAGTGCTACAGGTGCTGGGTGCTCAGTGCTCGGGGTGCTGGGTGCTCAGTGCTCGGGGCGCTGGGTTCTCAGTGCTCGGGGTGCTCGGTGCTCAGTACTCAGGGTGCTGGGTGCTCAGTGCTCAGGGTGCTCGGTGCTCAGTACTCAGGGTGCTGGGTGCTCAGTGCTCGGTGTGCTCGGTGCTCAGTACATTGGGTGCTCTGTACACAGGGTGCTGGGTGCTCAGTGCTCAGGGTGATCGGTGCTCAGTACTCAGGGTGCTCAGTACTCCGGGTGCTGGGTGCTCAGGGCTCGGGGTGCTCGGAGCTCAGTACTCAGGGTGCTGGGTGCTCAGTGCTCGGTGTGCTGGGTGCTGAGTGCTCAGGGTGCTGGGTGCTCAGTACTCGGGGTGCTCGGTGCTCAGTACTCAGGGTGCTGGGTGCTCAGTACTCAGGGTGCTGGGTGCTCAGTACTCACGGTGCTCGCTGCTCAGTACTCAGGGTGCTGGGTGCTCAGTGCTCAGGGTGCTGGGTGCTCAGTACTCAGGGTGCTCGGTGCTCAGTGCTCAGGGTGATCGGTGCTCAGTCCTCAGGGTGCTCAGTACTCAGGGTGCTGGGTGCTCAGTGCTCTGGTTGCTCAGTACTCAGGGTGCTGGGTGCTCAGTACTCAGGGTGCTGGGTGCTCAGTGCTCGGGGTGCTGGGTGCTCAGTACTCAGGGTGCTGGGTGCTCAGTGCTCAGGGTGCTGGGTGCTCAGTACTCAGGGTGCTGGGTGCTCAGTACTCAGGGTGCTCAGTGCTCGTGGAGCTCGGTGCTCAGTACTCAGGGTGCTGGGTGCTCAGTACTCAGTGCTCGGGGTCCTGGGTTCTCAGCCCTCAATGTGCTTAGTGCACAGTACTCAGGGTGCTGGGTGCTCAGTATTCAGGGTGCTCAGTGCTCGGGGTGCTGGGTGCTCAGTACTCAGGGTGCTGGGTGCTCAGTACTCAGGGTGCTGGGTGCTCATTCTCGGGGTGCTGGGTGCTCAGTGCTCTGGGTGCTGGGTGCTCTGTAGTCGGGGTGCTGGTTGCTCAGTGCTCAGCGTGCTGGGTGATCAGTACTCAGGGTGCTCGGTTCTCAGTACTCAGGGTGCTGGGTTCTCATTCTCGGGGTGCTGGGTGCTCAGTGCTCAGGGTGCTGGGTGCTCAGTGCTCAGGGTCCTCGGTGCTCAGTACTCAGTGTGCTCAGTACTCAGCGTGCTTTGTGCTCAGTGCTCAGGGTGCTGGGTGCTCAGTACTCAGGGTGCTGGGTGCTCAGTACTCACGGTGCTGGGTGCTCAGTACTCGGGGTGCTGGGTGCTCATTACACAGGGTGCTGGGTGCTCAGTGCTCGGGGTGCTCGCTGCTCAGTACTCTTGGTGCTGGGTGCTCAGTACTCAGGGTGCTGGGTGCTCAGTGCTCGGGGTGCTCGGTGCTCAGTGCTCAGGATGCTCGGTGCTCAGTACTTTTGGTGCTGGGTGCTCAGTACTCAGGGTGCTGGGTGCTCAGTGCTCGGGGTGCTCGGTGCTCAGTACTCAGGGTGCTGGGTGCTGAGTGCTCAGGGTGCTGGGTGCTCAGTACTCAGGTTGCTGGGTGCTCAGTGCTCAGGGTGCTGTGTGCTCAGTAATCATGGTGCTGGGTGCTCAGTACTCAGGGTGCTGGGTGCTCAGTGCTCAGGGTGCTGGGTGCTCAGTGCTCGGGGTGCTCGGTGCTCAGTACTCAGGGTGCTGGGTGCTCAGTGCTCGGGGTGCTGGGTGCTCAGTGCTCAGGGTGCTGGGTGCTCAGTACTCGGGGTGCTCGGTGCTCAGTACTCAGGGTGCTGGGTGCTCAGTACTCAGGGTGCTGGGTGCTCAGTACTCAGGGTGCTCGGTGCTCAGAACTCAGGGTGCTGGGTGCTCAGTGCTCATGTGCTGGGTGCTAAGTACTCAGGGTGCTGGGTGCTCAGTACTCAGGGTGCTGGGTGCTCAGTGCTCAGGGTGCTGGGTGCTCAGTACTCAGGGTGCTGGGTGCTCAGCACTCAGGGTGCTCAGTACTCAGGGTGCTGGGTGCTCAGTGCTCGGGGTGCTGGGTGCTCAGTACTCAGGGTGCTCAGTACTCAGGGTGCTGGGTGCTCAGTGCTCGGGGTGCTGGATGCTCAGTGCTCAGGGTGATCGGTGCTCAGTACTCAGGATGCTGGGTGCTCAGTACTCAGGGTGCTGGGTGCTCAGTACTCAGGGTGCTGGGTGCTCAGTCCTCAGGGTGCTCAGTGCTCAGGGTGCTGGGTGCTCAGTGCTCGGGGTGCTCGGTGCTCAGTACTCAGGTTGCTGAGTGCTCAGTACTCAGGTTGCTGGGTGCTCAGTACTCAGGGTGCTGGGTGCTCAGTGCTCAGGGTGCTCAGTGCTCAGTACTCAGGGTGCTGGGTGCTCAGTACTCAGGGTGCTGGGTGCTCAGTGCTCGGGTTGGTGGGTGCTCATTACTCAGGGTGCTGGGTGCTCAGTGCTCGGGGTGCTCGGTGCTCAGTACTCAAGGTGCCTGGTGCTCAGTGCTCACGGTGCTGGGTGCTCAGTCCTCGGGGTGCTCCGTGCTCAGTGCTCAGGGTGCTGGGTGCTCAGTGCTCAGGGTGCTGGGTGATCAGTGCTCGGCGTGCTGGGTGCTCAGTGCTCAGTACTCAGGTTGCTGGGTGCTCAGTGCTCAGGGTGCTGGGTTCTCAGTGCTCAGTACTCAGGGTGCTGGGTGCTCAGTGCTCAGGGTGCTGGGTGCTCAGTACTCAGGGTGCTCGGTGCTCAGTACTCAGGGTGATCGGTGCTCAGTCCTCAGGGTGCTCAGTACTCAGGGTGCTGGGTGCTCAGTGCTCTGGTTGCTCAGTACTCAGGGTGCTGGGTGCTCAGTACTCAGGGTGCTGGGTGCTCAGTGCTGGGGGTGCTGGGTGCTCAGTGCTCGGGGTGCTGGGTGCTCAGTGCTCGGGGTGCTCGGTGCTCAGTGCTCGGGGTGCTGGGTGCTCAGTCCTCGGGGTGCTCGGTGCTCAGTACTCAGGGTGCTGGGTGTTCAGTGCTCAGGGTGCTGGGTGCTCAATGCTCGGGGTGCTGGGTGCTCGGTGCTCAGGTTGCTGGGTGCTGAGTACTCGGGGTGCTGGGTGCTCAGTACTCAGGGTGCTCGCTGCTCAGTACTCAGGGTGCTGGGTGCTCAGTGCTCAGGGTGCTGGGTGCTCAGTACTCAGGGTGCTCGGTGCTCAGTGCTCAGGGTGATCGGTGCTCAGTCCTCAGGGTGCTCAGTACTCAGGGTGCTGGGTGCTCAGTGCTCTGGTTGCTCGGTGCTCAGTACTCAGGGTGCTGGGTGCTCAGTACTCAGGGTGCTGGGTGCTCAGTACTCAGGGTGCTCGGTGCTCAGAACTCAGGGTGCTCGGTGCTCAGTGCTCAGGTGCTGGGTGCTAAGTACTCAGGGTGCTGGGTGCTCAGTACTCAGGGTGCTGGGTGCTCAGTTCTCAGGGTGCTGGGTGCTCAGTACTCAGGGTGCTGGGTGCTCAGCACTCAGGGTGCTCAGTACTCAGGGTGCTGGGTGCTCAGTGCTCGGGGTGCTGGGTGCTCAGTACTCAGGGTGCTCAGTACTCAGGGTGCTGGGTGCTCAGTGCTCGGGGTGCTGGATGCTCAGTGCTCAGGGTGATCGGTGCTCAGTACTCAGGATGCTGGGTGCTCAGTACCCAGGGTGCTGGGTGCTCAGTACTCAGGGTGCTGGGTGCTCAGTCCTCAGGGTGCTCAGTGCTCAGGGTGCTGGGTGCTCAGTGCTCGGGGTGCTCGGTGCTCAGTACTCAGGTTGCTGAGTGCTCAGTACTCAGGTTGCTGGGTGCTCAGTACTCAGGGTGCTGGGTGCTCAGTGCTCAGGGTGCTCAGTGCTCAGTACTCAGGGTGCTGGGTGCTCAGTACTCAGGGTGCTGGGTGCTCAGTGCTCGGGTTGGTGGGTGCTCATTACTCAGGGTGCTGTGTGCTCAGTGCTCGGGGTGCTCGGTGCTCAGTACTCAAGGTGCCTGGTGCTCAGTGCTCACGGTGCTGGGTGCTCAGTGCTCTGGTTGCTCAGTACTCAGGGTGCTGGGTGCTCAGTACTCAGGGTGCTGGGTGCTCAGTGCTCGGGGTGCTGGGTGCTCAGTACTCAGGTTGCTGGGTGCTCAGTGCTCAGGGTGCTGGGTGCT
Source organism: Microtus oregoni (assembly GCF_018167655.1). NCBI lineage: Eukaryota > Metazoa > Chordata > Mammalia > Rodentia > Cricetidae > Microtus > Microtus oregoni. Next base: position 5,030,537 of record NW_024544028.1, on the reverse strand, counting down.
CAGTACTCAGGGTGCTGGGTGCTCAGTACTCAGGGTGCTCAGTGCTCGGGGAGCTCGGTGCTCAGTACTCAGGGTGCTGGGTGCTCAGTACTCAGTGCTCGGGGTCCTGGGTTCTCAGCCCTCTGGGTGCTTAGTGCACAGTACTCAGGGTGCTGGGTGCTCAGTATTCAGGGTGCTCAGTGCTCGGGGTGCTGGGTGCTCAGTACTCAGGGTGCTGGGTGCTCAGTACTCAGGGTGCTGGGTGCTCATTCTCGGGGTGCTGGGTGCTCAGTGCTCTGGGTGCTGGGTGCTCAGTACTCGGGGTGCTGGTTGATCAGTGCTCAGCGTGCTGGGTGCTCAGTACTCAGATTGCTCGGTTCTCAGTACTCAGGGTGCTCTGTGCTCATTCTCGGGGTGCTGGGTGCTCAGTGCTCAGGGTGCTGGGTGCTCAGTGCTCAGGGTCCTTGGTGCTCAGTACTCAGTGTGCTCAGTACTCAGCGTGCTTTGTGCTCAGTGCTCAGGGTGCTGGGTGCTCAGTACTCACGGTGCTGGGTGCTCAGTACTCGGGGTGCTGGGTGCTCATTACACAGGGTGCTGGGTGCTCAGTGCTCGGGGTGCTCGGTGCTCAGTACTCTTGGTGCTGGGTGCTCAGTACTCAGGGTGCTGGGTGCTCAGTGCTCGGGGTGCTCGGTGCTCAGTGCTCAGGATGCTCGGTGCTCAGTACTTTTGGTGCGGGGTGCTCAGTACTCAGGGTGCTGGGTGCTCAGTGCTCGGGGTGCTCAGTGCTCAGTACTCAGGGTGCTGGGTGCTCAGTACTCAGGGTGCTGGGTGCTCAGTGCTCAGGGTGCTGGGTGCTCAGTGCTCGGGGTGCTCGGTGCTCAGTACTCAGGGTGCTGGGTGCTCAGTGCTCGGGGTGCTGGGTGCTCAGTGCTCAGGGTGCTGGGTGCTCAGTACTCGGGGTGCTCGGTGCTCAGTACTCAGGGTGCTGGGTGCTCAGTACTCAGGGTGCTGGGTGCTCAGTACTCAGGGTGCTCGGTGCTCAGAACTCAGGGTGCTGGGTGCTCAGTGCTCAGGTGCTGGGTGCTAAGTACTCAGGGTGCTGGGTGCTCAGTACTCAGGGTGCTGGGTGCTCAGTGCTCAGGGTGCTGGGTGCTCAGTACTCAGGGTGCTGGGTGCTCAGCACTCAGGGTGCTCAGTACTCAGGGTGCTGGGTGCTCAGTGCTCGGGGTGCTGGGTGCTCAGTACTCAGGGTGCTCAGTACTCAGTACTCAGGATGCTGGGTGCTCAGTACTCAGGGTGCTGGGTGCTCAGTACTCAGGGTGCTGGGTGCTCAGTCCTCAGGGTGCTCAGTGCTCAGGGTGCTGGGTGCTCAGTGCTCGGGTTGCTCGGTGCTCAGTACTCAGGTTGCTGAGTGCTCAGTACTCAGGTTGCTGGGTGCTCAGTACTCAGGGTGCTGGGTTCTCAGTGCTCAGGGTGCTCAGTGCTCAGTACTCAGGGTGCTGGGTGCTCAGTACTCAGGGTGCTGGGTGCTCAGTTCTCGGGTTGGTGGGTATCTCATTACTCAGGGTGCTGGGTGCTCAGTGCTCGTGGTGCTCGGTGCTCAGTACTCAAGGTGCCTGGTGCTCAGTGCTCACGGTGCTGGGTGCTCAGTCCTCGGGGTGCTCCGTGCTCAGTGCTCAGGGTGCTGGGTGCTCAGTACTCAGGGTGCTCGGTGCTCAGTACTAAGGGTGCTCAGTGCTCAGTACTCAGGTTGCTCAGTGCTCAGTGCTCGGGGTGCTGGGTGCTCAGTACTCAGGGTGCTGGGTGCTCAGTACTCAGGGTGCTGGGTGCTCAGTGCTCAGTACTCAGGGTGCTCAGTGCTCAGGGTGCTCAGTGTTCACGGTGCTGGGTGCTCAGGGTGCTGGGTGCTCAGTGCTCGGGGTGCTGGGTGCTCAGTGCTCAGTGCTCAGGGTGCTGGGTGCTCAGTGCTCAGTGCTCAGGGTGCTGGGTGTTCAGTACTCAGGGTGCTCGGTGCTCAGTGCTCTGGGTGCTGGGTGCTCAGTACTCAGGGTGCTGGGTGCTCAGTCCTCAGGGTGCTCAGTCCTCGGGGTGCTCGGTGCTCAGTATTCAGGGTGCTGGGTGTTCAGTGCTCAGGGTGCTGGGTGCTCAATGCTCCGGGTGCTGGGTGCTCGGTGCTCAGGTTGCTGGGTGCTCAGTACTCGGGGTGCTGGGTGCTCAGTACTCAGGGTGCTGGGTGCTCATTGCTCGGGGTGCTGGGTGCTCAGTGCTACGGGTGCTGGGTGCTCAGTGCTCGGGGCGCTGGGTGCTCAGTGCTCGGGGTGCTCGGTGCTCAGTACTCAGGGTGCTGGGTGCTCAGTGCTCAGGGTGCTCGGTGCTCAGTACTCAGGGTGCTGGGTGCTCAGTGCTCGGGGCGCTGGGTGCTCAGTGCTCGGGGTGCTCGGTGCTCAGTACTCAGGGTGCTGGGTGCTCAGTGCTCAGGGTGCTGGGTGCTCAGTACTCAGGGTGCTCGGTGCTCAGTGCTCGGTGTGCTCGGTGCTCAGTACATTGGGTGCTCAGTACTCAGGGTGCTGGGTGCTCAGTGCTCTGGTTGCTCAGTACTCAGGGTGCTGGTTGCTCAGTAATCAGGGTGCTGGGTGCTCAGGGCTCGGGGTGCTGGGTGCTCAGTACTCAGGGTGCTGGGTGCTCAGTACTCAGGGTGCTCAGTGTTCGTGGAGCTCGGTGCTCAGTACTCAGGGTGCTGGGTACTCAGTACTCAGTGCTCGGGGTCCTGGGTTCTCAGCCCTCTGGGTGCTTAGTGCACAGTACTCAGGGTGCTGGGTGCTCAGTATTCAGGGTGCTCAGTGCTCGGGGTGCTGGGTGCTCAGTACTCAGGGTGCTGGGTGCTCAGTACTCAGGGTGCTCGGTGCTCAGAACTCAGGGTGCTGGGTGCTCAGTGCTCATGTGCTGGGTGCTAAGTACTCAGGGTGCTGGGTGCTCAGTACTCAGGGTGCTGGGTGCTCAGTGCTCAGGGTGCTGGGTGCTCAGTACTCAGGGTGCTGGGTGCTCAGCACTCAGGGTGCTCAGTACTCAGGGTGCTGGGTGCTCAGTGCTCGGGGTGCTGGGTGCTCAGTACTCAGGGTGCTCAGTACTCAGGGTGCTGGGTGCTCAGTGCTCGGGGTGCTGGATGCTCAGTGCTCAGGGTGATCGGTGCTCAGTACTCAGGATGCTGGGTGCTCAGTACTCAGGGTGCTGGGTGCTCAGTACTCAGGGTGCTGGGTGCTCAGTCCTCAGGGTGCTCAGTGCTCAGGGTGCTGGGTGCTCAGTGCTCGGGGTGCTCGGTGCTCAGTACTCAGGTTGCTGAGTGCTCAGTACTCAGGTTGCTGGGTGCTCAGTACTCAGGGTGCTGGGTGCTCAGTGCTCAGGGTGCTCAGTGCTCAGTACTCAGGGTGCTGGGTGCTCAGTACTCAGGGTGCTGGGTGCTCAGTGCTCGGGTTGGTGGGTGCTCATTACTCAGGGTGCTGGGTGCTCAGTGCTCGGGGTGCTCGGTGCTCAGTACTCAAGGTGCCTGGTGCTCAGTGCTCACGGTGCTGGGTGCTCAGTCCTCGGGGTGCTCCGTGCTCAGTGCTCAGGGTGCTGGGTGCTCAGTGCTCAGGGTGCTGGGTGATCAGTGCTCGGCGTGCTGGGTGCTCAGTGCTCAGTACTCAGGTTGCTGGGTGCTCAGTGCTCAGGGTGCTGGGTGCTCAGTGCTCAGTACTCAGGGTGCTGGGTGCTCAGTGCTCAGGGTGCTGGGTGCTCAGTACTCAGGGTGCTCGGTGCTCAGTACTCAGGGTGATCGGTGCTCAGTCCTCAGGGTGCTCAGTACTCAGGGTGCTGGGTGCTCAGTGCTCTGGTTGCTCAGTACTCAGGGTGCTGGGTGCTCAGTACTCAGGGTGCTGGGTGCTCAGTGCTGGGGGTGCTGGGTGCTCAGTGCTCGGGGTGCTGGGTGCTCAGTGCTCGGGGTGCTCGGTGCTCAGTGCTCGGGGTGCTGGGTGCTCAGTCCTCGGGGTGCTCGGTGCTCAGTACTCAGGGTGCTGGGTGTTCAGTGCTCAGGGTGCTGGGTGCTCAATGCTCGGGGTGCTGGGTGCTCGGTGCTCAGGTTGCTGGGTGCTGAGTACTCGGGGTGCTGGGTGCTCAGTACTCAGGGTGCTTGGTGCTCATTGCTCGGGGTGCTGGGTGCTCAGTGCTACGGGTGCTGGGTGCTCAGTGCTCGGTGTGCTCGGTGCTCAGTACATTGGGTGCTCAGTACTCAGGGTGCTGGGTGCTCAGGGCTCGGGGTGCTGGGAGCTCAGTACTCAGGGTGCTGGGTGCTCAGTGCTCGGTGTGCTGGGTGCTGAGTGCTCAGGGTGCTGGGTGCTCAGTACTCGGGGTGCTCGGTGCTCAGTACTCAGGGTGCTGGGTGCTCAGTACTCAGGGTGCTGGGTGCTCAGTACTCAGGGTGCTCGCTGCTCAGTACTCAGGGTGCTGGGTGCTCAGTGCTCAGGGTGCTGGGTGCTCAGTACTCAGGGTGCTCGGTGCTCAGTGCTCAGGGTGATCGGTGCTCAGTCCTCAGGGTGCTCAGTACTCAGGGTGCTGGGTGCTCAGTGCTCTGGTTGCTCGGTGCTCAGTACTCAGGGTGCTGGGTGCTCAGTACTCAGGGTGCTGGGTGCTCAGTACTCAGGGTGCTCGGTGCTCAGAACTCAGGGTGCTCGGTGCTCAGTGCTCAGGTGCTGGGTGCTAAGTACTCAGGGTGCTGGGTGCTCAGTACTCAGGGTGCTGGGTGCTCAGTTCTCAGGGTGCTGGGTGCTCAGTACTCAGGGTGCTGGGTGCTCAGCACTCAGGGTGCTCAGTACTCAGGGTGCTGGGTGCTCAGTGCTCGGGGTGCTGGGTGCTCAGTACTCAGGGTGCTCAGTACTCAGGGTGCTGGGTGCTCAGTGCTCGGGGTGCTGGATGCTCAGTGCTCAGGGTGATCGGTGCTCAGTACTCAGGATGCTGGGTGCTCAGTACCCAGGGTGCTGGGTGCTCAGTACTCAGGGTGCTGGGTGCTCAGTCCTCAGGGTGCTCAGTGCTCAGGGTGCTGGGTGCTCAGTGCTCGGGGTGCTCGGTGCTCAGTACTCAGGTTGCTGAGTGCTCAGTACTCAGGTTGCTGGGTGCTCAGTACTCAGGGTGCTGGGTGCTCAGTGCTCAGGGTGCTCAGTGCTCAGTACTCAGGGTGCTGGGTGCTCAGTACTCAGGGTGCTGGGTGCTCAGTGCTCGGGTTGGTGGGTGCTCATTACTCAGGGTGCTGTGTGCTCAGTGCTCGGGGTGCTCGGTGCTCAGTACTCAAGGTGCCTGGTGCTCAGTGCTCACGGTGCTGGGTGCTCAGTGCTCTGGTTGCTCAGTACTCAGGGTGCTGGGTGCTCAGTACTCAGGGTGCTGGGTGCTCAGTGCTCGGGGTGCTGGGTGCTCAGTACTCAGGTTGCTGGGTGCTCAGTGCTCAGGGTGCTGGGTGCTCAGTACTCAGGGTGCTGGGTGCTCAGTACTCAGGGTGCTCAGTGCTCGGGGAGCTCGGTGCTCAGTACTCAGGGTGCTGGGTGCTCAGTACTCAGTGCTCGGGGTCCTGGGTTCTCAGCCCTCTGGGTGCTTAGTGCACAGTACTCAGGGTGCTGGGTGCTCAGTATTCAGGGTGCTCAGTGCTCGGGGTGCTGGGTGCTCAGTACTCAGGGTGCTGGGTGCTCAGTACTCAGGGTGCTGGGTGCTCATTCTCGGGGTGCTGGGTGCTCAGTGCTCTGGGTGCTGGGTGCTCAGTACTCGGGGTGCTGGTTGATCAGTGCTCAGCGTGCTGGGTGCTCAGTACTCAGATTGCTCGGTTCTCAGTACTCAGGGTGCTCTGTGCTCATTCTCGGGGTGCTGGGTGCTCAGTGCTCAGGGTGCTGGGTGCTCAGTGCTCAGGGTCCTTGGTGCTCAGTACTCAGTGTGCTCAGTACTCAGCGTGCTTTGTGCTCAGTGCTCAGGGTGCTGGGTGCTCAGTACTCACGGTGCTGGGTGCTCAGTACTCGGGGTGCTGGGTGCTCATTACACAGGGTGCTGGGTGCTCAGTGCTCGGGGTGCTCGGTGCTCAGTACTCTTGGTGCTGGGTGCTCAGTACTCAGGGTGCTGGGTGCTCAGTGCTCGGGGTGCTCGGTGCTCAGTGCTCAGGATGCTCGGTGCTCAGTACTTTTGGTGCGGGGTGCTCAGTACTCAGGGTGCTGGGTGCTCAGTGCTCGGGGTGCTCAGTGCTCAGTACTCAGGGTGCTGGGTGCTCAGTACTCAGGGTGCTGGGTGCTCAGTGCTCAGGGTGCTGGGTGCTCAGTGCTCGGGGTGCTCGGTGCTCAGTACTCAGGGTGCTGGGTGCTCAGTGCTCGGGGTGCTGGGTGCTCAGTGCTCAGGGTGCTGGGTGCTCAGTACTCGGGGTGCTCGGTGCTCAGTACTCAGGGTGCTGGGTGCTCAGTACTCAGGGTGCTGGGTGCTCAGTACTCAGGGTGCTCGGTGCTCAGAACTCAGGGTGCTGGGTGCTCAGTGCTCAGGTGCTGGGTGCTAAGTACTCAGGGTGCTGGGTGCTCAGTACTCAGGGTGCTGGGTGCTCAGTGCTCAGGGTGCTGGGTGCTCAGTACTCAGGGTGCTGGGTGCTCAGCACTCAGGGTGCTCAGTACTCAGGGTGCTGGGTGCTCAGTGCTCGGGGTGCTGGGTGCTCAGTACTCAGGGTGCTCAGTACTCAGTACTCAGGATGCTGGGTGCTCAGTACTCAGGGTGCTGGGTGCTCAGTACTCAGGGTGCTGGGTGCTCAGTCCTCAGGGTGCTCAGTGCTCAGGGTGCTGGGTGCTCAGTGCTCGGGTTGCTCGGTGCTCAGTACTCAGGTTGCTGAGTGCTCAGTACTCAGGTTGCTGGGTGCTCAGTACTCAGGGTGCTGGGTTCTCAGTGCTCAGGGTGCTCAGTGCTCAGTACTCAGGGTGCTGGGTGCTCAGTACTCAGGGTGCTGGGTGCTCAGTTCTCGGGTTGGTGGGTATCTCATTACTCAGGGTGCTGGGTGCTCAGTGCTCGTGGTGCTCGGTGCTCAGTACTCAAGGTGCCTGGTGCTCAGTGCTCACGGTGCTGGGTGCTCAGTCCTCGGGGTGCTCCGTGCTCAGTGCTCAGGGTGCTGGGTGCTCAGTACTCAGGGTGCTCGGTGCTCAGTACTAAGGGTGCTCAGTGCTCAGTACTCAGGTTGCTCAGTGCTCAGTGCTCGGGGTGCTGGGTGCTCAGTACTCAGGGTGCTGGGTGCTCAGTACTCAGGGTGCTGGGTGCTCAGTGCTCAGTACTCAGGGTGCTCAGTGCTCAGGGTGCTCAGTGTTCACGGTGCTGGGTGCTCAGGGTGCTGGGTGCTCAGTGCTCGGGGTGCTGGGTGCTCAGTGCTCAGTGCTCAGGGTGCTGGGTGCTCAGTGCTCAGTGCTCAGGGTGCTGGGTGTTCAGTACTCAGGGTGCTCGGTGCTCAGTGCTCTGGGTGCTGGGTGCTCAGTACTCAGGGTGCTGGGTGCTCAGTCCTCAGGGTGCTCAGTCCTCGGGGTGCTCGGTGCTCAGTATTCAGGGTGCTGGGTGTTCAGTGCTCAGGGTGCTGGGTGCTCAATGCTCCGGGTGCTGGGTGCTCGGTGCTCAGGTTGCTGGGTGCTCAGTACTCGGGGTGCTGGGTGCTCAGTACTCAGGGTGCTGGGTGCTCATTGCTCGGGGTGCTGGGTGCTCAGTGCTACGGGTGCTGGGTGCTCAGTGCTCGGGGCGCTGGGTGCTCAGTGCTCGGGGTGCTCGGTGCTCAGTACTCAGGGTGCTGGGTGCTCAGTGCTCAGGGTGCTCGGTGCTCAGTACTCAGGGTGCTGGGTGCTCAGTGCTCGGGGCGCTGGGTGCTCAGTGCTCGGGGTGCTCGGTGCTCAGTACTCAGGGTGCTGGGTGCTCAGTGCTCAGGGTGCTGGGTGCTCAGTACTCAGGGTGCTCGGTGCTCAGTGCTCGGTGTGCTCGGTGCTCAGTACATTGGGTGCTCAGTACTCAGGGTGCTGGGTGCTCAGTGCTCTGGTTGCTCAGTACTCAGGGTGCTGGTTGCTCAGTAATCAGGGTGCTGGGTGCTCAGGGCTCGGGGTGCTGGGTGCTCAGTACTCAGGGTGCTGGGTGCTCAGTACTCAGGGTGCTCAGTGTTCGTGGAGCTCGGTGCTCAGTACTCAGGGTGCTGGGTACTCAGTACTCAGTGCTCGGGGTCCTGGGTTCTCAGCCCTCTGGGTGCTTAGTGCACAGTACTCAGGGTGCTGGGTGCTCAGTATTCAGGGTGCTCAGTGCTCGGGGTGCTGGGTGCTCAGTACTCAGGGTGCTGGGTGCTCAGTACTCAGGGTGCTCGGTGCTCAGAACTCAGGGTGCTGGGTGCTCAGTGCTCATGTGCTGGGTGCTAAGTACTCAGGGTGCTGGGTGCTCAGTACTCAGGGTGCTGGGTGCTCAGTGCTCAGGGTGCTGGGTGCTCAGTACTCAGGGTGCTGGGTGCTCAGCACTCAGGGTGCTCAGTACTCAGGGTGCTGGGTGCTCAGTGCTCGGGGTGCTGGGTGCTCAGTACTCAGGGTGCTCAGTACTCAGGGTGCTGGGTGCTCAGTGCTCGGGGTGCTGGATGCTCAGTGCTCAGGGTGATCGGTGCTCAGTACTCAGGATGCTGGGTGCTCAGTACTCAGGGTGCTGGGTGCTCAGTACTCAGGGTGCTGGGTGCTCAGTCCTCAGGGTGCTCAGTGCTCAGGGTGCTGGGTGCTCAGTGCTCGGGGTGCTCGGTGCTCAGTACTCAGGTTGCTGAGTGCTCAGTACTCAGGTTGCTGGGTGCTCAGTACTCAGGGTGCTGGGTGCTCAGTGCTCAGGGTGCTCAGTGCTCAGTACTCAGGGTGCTGGGTGCTCAGTACTCAGGGTGCTGGGTGCTCAGTGCTCGGGTTGGTGGGTGCTCATTACTCAGGGTGCTGGGTGCTCAGTGCTCGGGGTGCTCGGTGCTCAGTACTCAAGGTGCCTGGTGCTCAGTGCTCACGGTGCTGGGTGCTCAGTCCTCGGGGTGCTCCGTGCTCAGTGCTCAGGGTGCTGGGTGCTCAGTGCTCAGGGTGCTGGGTGATCAGTGCTCGGCGTGCTGGGTGCTCAGTGCTCAGTACTCAGGTTGCTGGGTGCTCAGTGCTCAGGGTGCTGGGTGCTCAGTGCTCAGTACTCAGGGTGCTGGGTGCTCAGTGCTCAGGGTGCTGGGTGCTCAGTACTCAGGGTGCTCGGTGCTCAGTACTCAGGGTGATCGGTGCTCAGTCCTCAGGGTGCTCAGTACTCAGGGTGCTGGGTGCTCAGTGCTCTGGTTGCTCAGTACTCAGGGTGCTGGGTGCTCAGTACTCAGGGTGCTGGGTGCTCAGTGCTGGGGGTGCTGGGTGCTCAGTGCTCGGGGTGCTGGGTGCTCAGTGCTCGGGGTGCTCGGTGCTCAGTGCTCGGGGTGCTGGGTGCTCAGTCCTCGGGGTGCTCGGTGCTCAGTACTCAGGGTGCTGGGTGTTCAGTGCTCAGGGTGCTGGGTGCTCAATGCTCGGGGTGCTGGGTGCTCGGTGCTCAGGTTGCTGGGTGCTGAGTACTCGGGGTGCTGGGTGCTCAGTACTCAGGGTGCTTGGTGCTCATTGCTCGGGGTGCTGGGTGCTCAGTGCTACGGGTGCTGGGTGCTCAGTGCTCGGTGTGCTCGGTGCTCAGTACATTGGGTGCTCAGTACTCAGGGTGCTGGGTGCTCAGGGCTCGGGGTGCTGGGAGCTCAGTACTCAGGGTGCTGGGTGCTCAGTGCTCGGTGTGCTGGGTGCTGAGTGCTCAGGGTGCTGGGTGCTCAGTACTCGGGGTGCTCGGTGCTCAGTACTCAGGGTGCTGGGTGCTCAGTACTCAGGGTGCTGGGTGCTCAGTACTCAGGGTGCTCGCTGCTCAGTACTCAGGGTGCTGGGTGCTCAGTGCTCAGGGTGCTGGGTGCTCAGTACTCAGGGTGCTCGGTGCTCAGTGCTCAGGGTGATCGGTGCTCAGTCCTCAGGGTGCTCAGTACTCAGGGTGCTGGGTGCTCAGTGCTCTGGTTGCTCGGTGCTCAGTACTCAGGGTGCTGGGTGCTCAGTACTCAGGGTGCTGGGTGCTCAGTACTCAGGGTGCTCGGTGCTCAGAACTCAGGGTGCTCGGTGCTCAGTGCTCAGGTGCTGGGTGCTAAGTACTCAGGGTGCTGGGTGCTCAGTACTCAGGGTGCTGGGTGCTCAGTTCTCAGGGTGCTGGGTGCTCAGTACTCAGGGTGCTGGGTGCTCAGCACTCAGGGTGCTCAGTACTCAGGGTGCTGGGTGCTCAGTGCTCGGGGTGCTGGGTGCTCAGTACTCAGGGTGCTCAGTACTCAGGGTGCTGGGTGCTCAGTGCTCGGGGTGCTGGATGCTCAGTGCTCAGGGTGATCGGTGCTCAGTACTCAGGATGCTGGGTGCTCAGTACCCAGGGTGCTGGGTGCTCAGTACTCAGGGTGCTGGGTGCTCAGTCCTCAGGGTGCTCAGTGCTCAGGGTGCTGGGTGCTCAGTGCTCGGGGTGCTCGGTGCTCAGTACTCAGGTTGCTGAGTGCTCAGTACTCAGGTTGCTGGGTGCTCAGTACTCAGGGTGCTGGGTGCTCAGTGCTCAGGGTGCTCAGTGCTCAGTACTCAGGGTGCTGGGTGCTCAGTACTCAGGGTGCTGGGTGCTCAGTGCTCAGGTTGGTGGGTGCTCATTACTCAGGGTGCTGTGTGCTCAGTGCTCGGGGTGCTCGGTGCTCAGTACTCAAGGTGCCTGGTGCTCAGTGCTCACGGTGCTGGGTGCTCAGTGCTCTGGTTGCTCAGTACTCAGGTTGCTGGGTGCTCAGTACTCAGGGTGCTGGGTGCTCAGTGCTCGGGGTGCTGGGTGCTCAGTACTCAGGGTGCTGGGTGCTCAGTGCTCAGGGTGCTGGGTGCTCAGTACTCAGGGTGCTAGGTGCTCAGTACTCAGGGTGCTCAGTGCTCGGGGAGCTCGGTGCTCAGTACTCAGGGTGCTGGGTGCTCAGTACTCAGTGCTCGGGGTCCTGGGTTCTCAGCCCTCTGGGTGCTTAGTGCACAGTACTCAGGGTGCTGGGTGCTCAGTATTCAGGGTGCTCAGTGCTCGGGGTGCTGGGTGCTCAGTACTCAGGGTGCTGGGTGCTCAGTACTCAGGGTGCTGGGTGCTCATTCTCGGGGTGCTGGGTGCTCAGTGCTCTGGGTGCTGGGTGCTCAGTACTCGGGGTGCTGGTTGATCAGTGCTCAGCGTGCTGGGTGCTCAGTACTCAGATTGCTCGGTTCTCAGTACTCAGGGTGCTCTGTGCTCATTCTCGGGGTGCTGGGTGCTCAGTGCTCAGGGTGCTGGGTGCTCAGTGCTCAGGGTCCTTGGTGCTCAGTACTCAGTGTGCTCAGTACTCAGCGTGCTTTGTGCTCAGTGCTCAGGGTGCTGGGTGCTCAGTACTCACGGTGCTGGGTGCTCAGTACTCGGGGTGCTGGGTGCTCATTACACAGGGTGCTGGGTGCTCAGTGCTCGGGGTGCTCGGTGCTCAGTACTCTTGGTGCTGGGTGCTCAGTACTCAGGGTGCTGGGTGCTCAGTGCTCGGGGTGCTCGGTGCTCAGTGCTCAGGATGCTCGGTGCTCAGTACTTTTGGTGCGGGGTGCTCAGTACTCAGGGTGCTGGGTGCTCAGTGCTCGGGGTGCTCGGTGCTCAGTACTCAGGGTGCTGGGTGCTCAGTACTCAGGGTGCTGGGTGCTCAGTGCTCAGGGTGCTGGGTGCTCAGTGCTCGGGGTGCTCGGTGCTCAGTACTCAGGGTGCTGGGTGCTCAGTGCTCGGGATGCTGGGTGCTCAGTGCTCAGGGTGCTGGGTGCTCAGTACTCGGGGTGCTCGGTGCTCAGTACTCAGGGTGCTGGGTGCTCAGTACTCAGGGTGCTGGGTGCTCAGTACTCAGGGTGCTCGGTGCTCAGAACTCAGGGTGCTGGGTGCTCAGTGCTCAGGTGCTGGGTGCTAAGTACTCAGGGTGCTGGGTGCTCAGTACTCAGGGTGCTGGGTGCTCAGTGCTCAGGGTGCTGGGTGCTCAGTACTCAGGGTGCTGGGTGCTCAGCACTCAGGGTGCTCAGTACTCAGGGTGCTGGGTGCTCAGTGCTCGGGGTGCTGGGTGCTCAGTACTCAGGGTGCTCAGTACTCAGTACTCAGGATGCTGGGTGCTCAGTACTCAGGGTGCTGGGTGCTCAGTACTCAGGGTGCTGGGTGCTCAGTCCTCAGGGTGCTCAGTGCTCAGGGTGCTGGGTGCTCAGTGCTCGGGTTGCTCGGTGCTCAGTACTCAGGTTGCTGAGTGCTCAGTACTCAGGTTGCTGGGTGCTCAGTACTCAGGGTGCTGGGTTCTCAGTGCTCAGGGTGCTCAGTGCTCAGTACTCAGGGTGCTGGGTGCTCAGTACTCAGGGTGCTGGGTGCTCAGTTCTCGGGTTGGTGGGTATCTCATTACTCAGGGTGCTGGGTGCTCAGTGCTCGTGGTGCTCGGTGCTCAGTACTCAAGGTGCCTGGTGCTCAGTGCTCACGGTGCTGGGTGCTCAGTCCTCGGGGTGCTCCGTGCTCAGTGCTCAGGGTGCTGGGTGCTCAGTACTCAGGGTGCTCGGTGCTCAGTACTAAGGGTGCTCAGTGCTCAGTACTCAGGTTGCTCAGTGCTCAGTGCTCGGGGTGCTGGGTGCTCAGTACTCAGGGTGCTGGGTGCTCAGTACTCAGGGTGCTGGGTGCTCAGTGCTCAGTACTCAGGGTGCTCAGTGCTCAGGGTGCTCAGTGTTCACGGTGCTGGGTGCTCAGGGTGCTGGGTGCTCAGTGCTCGGGGTGCTGGGTGCTCAGTGCTCAGTGCTCAGGGTGCTGGGTGCTCAGTGCTCAGTGCTCAGGGTGCTGGGTGTTCAGTACTCAGGGTGCTCGGTGCTCAGTGCTCTGGGTGCTGGGTGCTCAGTACTCAGGGTGCTGGGTGCTCAGTCCTCAGGGTGCTCAGTCCTCGGGGTGCTCGGTGCTCAGTATTCAGGGTGCTGGGTGTTCAGTGCTCAGGGTGCTGGGTGCTCAATGCTCCGGGTGCTGGGTGCTCGGTGCTCAGGTTGCTGGGTGCTCAGTACTCGGGGTGCTGGGTGCTCAGTACTCAGGGTGCTGGGTGCTCATTGCTCGGGGTGCTGGGTGCTCAGTGCTACGGGTGCTGGGTGCTCAGTGCTCGGGGCGCTGGGTGCTCAGTGCTCGGGGTGCTCGGTGCTCAGTACTCAGGGTGCTGGGTGCTCAGTGCTCAGGGTGCTCGGTGCTCAGTACTCAGGGTGCTGGGTGCTCAGTGCTCGGGGCGCTGGGTGCTCAGTGCTCGGGGTGCTCGGTGCTCAGTACTCAGGGTGCTGGGTGCTCAGTGCTCAGGGTGCTGGGTGCTCAGTACTCAGGGTGCTCGGTGCTCAGTGCTCGGTGTGCTCGGTGCTCAGTACATTGGGTGCTCAGTACTCAGGGTGCTGGGTGCTCAGTGCTCTGGTTGCTCAGTACTCAGGGTGCTGGTTGCTCAGTAATCAGGGTGCTGGGTGCTCAGGGCTCGGGGTGCTGGGTGCTCAGTACTCAGGGTGCTGGGTGCTCAGTACTCAGGGTGCTCAGTGTTCGTGGAGCTCGGTGCTCAGTACTCAGGGTGCTGGGTACTCAGTACTCAGTGCTCGGGGTCCTGGGTTCTCAGCCCTCTGGGTGCTTAGTGCACAGTACTCAGGGTGCTGGGTGCTCAGTATTCAGGGTGCTCAGTGCTCGGGGTGCTGGGTGCTCAGTACTCAGGGTGCTGGGTGCTCAGTACTCAGGGTGCTGGGTGCTCATTCTCGGGGTGCTGGGTGCTCAGTGCTCTGGGTGCTGGGTGCGCAGTACTCGGGGTGCTGGTTGCTCAGTGCTCAGCGTGCTGGGTGCTCAATACTCAGGGTGCTCGGTTCTCAGTACTCAGGGTGCTTGGTGCTCATTCTCGGGGTGCTGGGTGCTCAGTGCTCGGGTTGGTGGGTGCTCATTACTCAGGGTGCTGGGTGCTCAGTGCTCGGGGTGCTCGGTGCTCAGTACTCAAGGTGCCTGGTGCTCAGTGCTCAGGGTGCTGGGTGCTCCGTGCTCTGGTTGCTCAGTACTCAGGGTGCTGGGTGCTCAGTACTCAGGGTGCTGGGTGCTCAGTGCTCGGGGTGCTGGGTGCTCAGTACTCAGGGTGCTGGGTGCTCAGTGCTCAGGGTGATGGGTGCTCAGTACTCAGGGTGCTGGGTGCTCAGTACTCAGGGTGCTCAGTGCTCGGGGAGCTCGGTGCTCTGTACTCAGGGTGCTGGGTGCTCAGTACTCAGTGCTCGGGGTCCTGGGTTCTCAGCCCTCTGGGTGCTTAGTGCACAGTACTCAGGGTGCTGGGTGCTCAGTATTCAGGGTGCTCAGTGCTCGGGGTGCTGGGTGCTCAGTACTCAGGGTGCTGGGTGCTCAGTACTCAGGGTGCTGGGTGCTCATTCTCGGGGTGCTGGGTGCTCAGTGCTCTGGGTGCTGGGTGCTCAGTACTCGGGGTGCTGGTTGCTCAGTGCTCAGCGTGCTGGGTGCTCAGTACTCAGGGTGCTCGGTTCTCAGTACTCAGGGTGCTCTGTGCTCATTCTCGGGGTGCTGGGTGCTCAGTGCTCAGGGTGCTGGGTGCTCAGTGCTCAGGGTCCTTGGTGCTCAGTACTCAGTGTGCTCAGTACTCAGCGTGCTTTGTGCTCAGTGCTCAGGGTGCTGGGTGCTCAGTACTCACGGTGCTGGGTGCTCAGTACTCGGGGTGCTGGGTGCTCATTACACAGGGTGCTGGGTGCTCAGTGCTCGGGGTGCTCGGTGCTCAGTACTCTTGGTGCTGGGTGCTCAGTACTCAGGGTGCTGGGTGCTCAGTGCTCGGGGTGCTCGGTGCTCAGTGCTCAGGATGCTCGGTGCTCAGTACTTTTGGTGCGGGGTGCTCAGTACTCAGGGTGCTGGGTGCTCAGTGCTCGGGGTGCTCGGTGCTCAGTACTCAGGGTGCTGGGTGCTCAGTACTCAGGGTGCTGGGTGCTCAGTGCTCAGGGTGCTGGGTGCTCAGTGCTCGGGGTGCTCGGTGCTCAGTACTCAGGGTGCTGGGTGCTCAGTGCTCGGGGTGCTGGGTGCTCAGTGCTCAGGGTGCTGGGTGCTCAGTACTCGGGGTGCTCGGTGCTCAGTACTCAGGGTGCTGGGTGCTCAGTACTCAGGGTGCTGGGTGCTCAGTACTCAGGGTGCTCGGTGCTCAGAACTCAGGGTGCTCAGTGCTCAGGGTGCTGGTTGCTCAGTGCTCGGGGTGCTCGGTGCTCAGTACTCAGGTTGCTGAGTGCTCAGTACTCAGGTTGCTGGGTGCTCAGTACTCAGGGTGCTGGGTGCTCAGTGCTCAGGGTGCTCAGTGCTCAGTACTCAGGGTGCTGGGTGCTCAGTACTCAGGGTGCTGGGTGCTCAGTTCTCGGGTTGGTGGGTATCTCATTACTCAGGGTGCTGGGTGCTCAGTGCTCGTGGTGCTCGGTGCTCAGTACTCAAGGTGCCTGGTGCTCAGTGCTCACGGTGCTGGGTGCTCAGTCCTCGGGGTGCTCCGTGCTCAGTGCTCAGGGTGCTGGGTGCTCAGTACTCAGGGTGCTCGGTGCTCAGTACTAAGGGTGCTCAGTGCTCAGTACTCAGGTTGCTCAGTGCTCAGTGCTCGGGGTGCTGGGTGCTCAGTACTCAGGGTGCTGGGTGCTCAGTACTCAGGGTGCTGGGTGCTCAGTGCTCAGTACTCAGGGTGCTCAGTGCTCAGGGTGCTCAGTGTTCACGGTGCTGGGTGCTCAGGGTGCTGGGTGCTCAGTGCTCGGGGTGCTGGGTGCTCAGTGCTCAGTGCTCAGGGTGCTGGGTGCTCAGTGCTCAGTGCTCAGGGTGCTGGGTGTTCAGTACTCAGGGTGCTCGGTGCTCAGTGCTCTGGGTGCTGGGTGCTCAGTACTCAGGGTGCTGGGTGCTCAGTCCTCAGGGTGCTCAGTCCTCGGGGTGCTCGGTGCTCAGTATTCAGGGTGCTGGGTGTTCAGTGCTCAGGGTGCTGGGTGCTCAATGCTCGGGGTGCTGGGTGCTCGGTGCTCAGGTTGCTGGGTGCTCAGTACTCGGGGTGCTGGGTGCTCAGTACTCAGGGTGCTGGGTGCTCATTGCTCGGGGTGCTGGGTGCTCAGTGCTACGGGTGCTGGGTGCTCAGTGCTCGGGGCGCTGGGTGCTCAGTGCTCGGGGTGCTCGGTGCTCAGTACTCAGGGTGCTGGGTGCTCAGTGCTCAGGGTTCTCGGTTCTCAGTACTCAGGGTGCTGGGTGCTCAGTGCTCGGGGCGCTGGGTGCTCAGTGCTCGGGGTGCTCGGTGCTCAGTACTCAGGGTGCTGGGTGCTCAGTGCTCAGGGTGCTGGGTGCTCAGTACTCAGGGTGCTCGGTGCTCAGTGCTCGGTGTGCTCGGTGCTCAGTACATTGGGTGCTCAGTACTCAGGGTGCTGGGTGCTCAGTGCTCTGGTTGCTCAGTACTCAGGGTGCTGGTTGCTCAGTAATCAGGGTGCTGGGTGCTCAGGGCTCGGGGTGCTGGGTGCTCAGTACTCAGGGTGCTGGGTGCTCAGTACTCAGGGTGCTCAGTGTTCGTGGAGCTCGGTGCTCAGTACTCAGGGTGCTGGGTACTCAGTACTCAGTGCTCGGGGTCCTGGGTTCTCAGCCCTCTGGGTGCTTAGTGCACAGTACTCAGGGTGCTGGGTGCTCAGTATTCAGGGTGCTCAGTGCTCGGGGTGCTGGGTGCTCAGTACTCAGGGTGCTGGGTGCTCAGTACTCAGGGTGCTGGGTGCTCATTCTCGGGGTGCTGGGTGCTCAGTGCTCTGGGTGCTGGGTGCGCAGTACTCGGGGTGCTGGTTGCTCAGTGCTCAGCGTGCTGGGTGCTCAATACTCAGGGTGCTCGGTTCTCAGTACTCAGGGTGCTTGGTGCTCATTCTCGGGGTGCTGGGTGCTCAGTGCTCAGGGTGCTGGGTGCTCAGTGCTCAGGGTCCTCGGTGCTCAGTACTCAGTGTGCTCAGTACTCAGCGTGCTTTGTGCTCAGTGCTCAGGGTGCTGGGTGCTCAGTACTCAGGGTGCTGGGTGCTCAGTACTCACGGTGCTGGGTGCTCAGTACTCGGGGTGCTGGGTGCTCATTACACAGGGTGCTGGGTGCTCAGTGCTCGGGGTGCTCGCTGCTCAGTACTCTTGGTGCTGGGTGCTCAGTACTCAGGGTGCTGGGTGCTCAGTGCTCGGGGTGCTGGATGCTCAGTGCTCAGGGTGATCGGTGCTCAGTACTCAGGATGCTGGGTGCTCAGTACTCAGGGTGCTGGGTGCTCAGTACTCAGGGTGCTGGGTGCTCAGTCCTCAGGGTGCTCAGTGCTCACGGTGCTGGGTGCTCAGTGCTCGGGGTGCTCGGTGCACAGTACTCAGGTTGCTGAGTGCTCAGTACTCAGGTTGCTGGGTGCTCAGTACTCAGGGTGCTGGGTGCTCAGTGCTCAGGGTGCTCAGTGCTCAGTACTCAGGGTGCTGGGTGCTCAGTACTCAGGGTGCTGGGTGCTCAGTGCTCGGGTTGGTGGGTGCTCATTACTCAGGGTGCTGGGTGCTCAGTGCTCGGGGTGCTCGGTGCTCAGTACTCAAGGTGCCTGGTGCTCAGTGCTCACGGTGCTGGGTGCTCAGTGCTCTGGTTGCTCAGTACTCAGGGTGCTGGGTGCTCAGTACTCAGGGTGCTGGGTGCTCAGTGCTCGGGGTGCTGGGTGCTCAGTACTCAGGGTGCTGGGTGCTCAGTGCTCAGGGTGCTGGGTGCTCAGTATTCAGGGTGCTCAGTGCTCGGGGTGCTGGGTGCTCAGTACTCAGGGTGCTGGGTGCTCAGTACTCAGGGTGCTGGGTGCTCATTCTCGGGGTGCTGGGTGCTCAGTGCTCTGGGTGCTGGGTGCTCAGTACTCGGGGTGCTGGTTGCTCAGTGCTCAGCGTGCTGGGTGCTCAGTACTCAGGGTGCTCGGTTCTCAGTACTCAGGGTGCTCTGTGCTCATTCTCGGGGTGCTGGGTGCTCAGTGCTCAGGGTGCTGGGTGCTCAGTGCTCAGGGTCCTTGGTGCTCAGTACTCAGTGTGCTCAGTACTCAGCGTGCTTTGTGCTCAGTGCTCAGGGTGCTGGGTGCTCAGTACTCACGGTGCTGGGTTCTCAGTACTCGGGGTGCTGGGTGCTCATTACACAGGGTGCTGGGTGCTCAGTGCTCGGGGTGCTCGGTGCTCAGTACTCTTGGTGCTGGGTGCTCAGTACTCAGGGTGCTGGGTGCTCAGTGTTCGGGGTGCTCGGTGCTCAGTGCTCAGGATGCTCGGTGCTCAGTACTTTTGGTGCGGGGTGCTCAGTACTCAGGGTGCTGGGTGCTCAGTGCTCGGGGTGCTCGGTGCTCAGTACTCAGGGTGCTGGGTGCTCAGTACTCAGGGTGCTGGGTGCTCAGTGCTCAGGGTGCTGGGTGCTCAGTGCTCGGGGTGCTCGGTGCTCAGTACTCAGGGTGCTGGGTGCTCAGTGCTCGGGGTGCTGGGTGCTCAGTGCTCAGGGTGCTGGGTGCTCAGTACTCGGGGTGCTCGGTGCTCAGTACTCAGGGTGCTGGGTGCTCAGTACTCAGGGTGCTGGGTGCTCAGTACTCAGGGTGCTCGGTGCTCAGAACTCAGGGTGCTGGGTGCTCAGTGCTCAGGTGCTGGGTGCTAAGTACTCAGGGTGCTGGGTGCTCAGTACTCAGGGTGCTGGGTGCTCAGTGCGCAGGGTGCTGGGTGCTCAGTACTCAGGGTGCTGGGTGCTCAGCACTCAGGGTGCTCAGTACTCAGGGTGCTGGGTGCTCAGTGCTCGGGGTGCTGGGTGCTCAGTACTCAGGGTGCTCAGTACTCAGGGTGCTGGGTGCTCAGTGCTCGGGGTGCTGGATGCTCAGTGCTCAGGGTGATCGGTGCTCAGTACTCAGGATGCTGGGTGCTCAGTACTCAGGGTGCTGGGTGCTCAGTACTCAGGGTGCTGGGTGCTCAGTCCTCAGGGTGCTCAGTGCTCAGGGTGCTGGGTGCTCAGTGCTCGGGGTGCTCGGTGCTCAGTACTCAGATTGCTGAGTGCTCAGTACTCAGGTTGCTGGGTGCTCAGTACTCAGGGTGCTGGGTGCTCAGTGCTCAGGGTGCTCAGTGCTCAGTACTCAGGGTGCTGGGTGCTCAGTACTCAGGGTGCTGGGTGCTCAGTGCTCGGGTTGGTGGGTGCTCATTACTCAGGGTGCTGGGTGCTCAGTGCTCGGGGTGCTCGGTGCTCAGTACTCAAGGTGCCTGGTGCTCAGTGCTCACGGTGCTGGGTGCTCAGTCCTCGGGGTGCTCCGTGCTCAGTGCTCAGCGTGCTGGGTGCTCAGTACTCAGGGTGCTCGGTGCTCAGTACTAAGGGTGCTCAGTGCTCAGTACTCAGGTTGCTCAGTGCTCAGTGCTCGGGGTGCTGGGTGCTCAGTACTCAGGGTGCTGGGTGCTCAGTGCTCGGGGTGCTGGATGCTCAGTGCTCAGGGTGATCGGTGCTCAGTACTCAGGATGCTGGGTGCTCAGTACTCAGGGTGCTGGGTGCTCAGTACTCAGGGTGCTGGGTGCTCAGTCCTCAGGGTGCTCAGTGCTCACGGTGCTGGGTGCTCAGTGCTCGGGGTGCTCGGTGCACAGTACTCAGGTTGCTGGGTGCTCATTCTCGGGGTGCTGGGTGCTCAGTGCTCTGGGTGCTGGGTGCTCAGTACTCGGGGTGCTGGTTGCTCAGTGCTCAGCGTGCTGGGTGCTCAGTACTCAGGGTGCTCGGTTCTCAGTACTCAGGGTGCTCAGTGCTCGGGGAGCTCGGTGCTCAGTACTCAGGGTGCTGGGTGCTCAGTACTCAGTGCTCGGGGTCCTGGGTTCTCAGCCCTCTGGGTGCTTAGTGCACAGTACTCAGGGTGCTGGGTGCTCAGTATTCAGGGTGCTCAGTGCTCGGGGTGCTGGGTGCTCAGTACTCAGGGTGCTGGGTGCTCAGTACTCAGGGTGCTGGGTGCTCATTCTCGGGGTGCTGGGTGCTCAGTGCTCTGGGTGCTGGGTGCTCAGTACTCGGGGTGCTGGTTGCTCAGTGCTCAGCGTGCTGGGTGCTCAGTACTCAGGGTGCTCGGTTCTCAGTACTCAGGGTGCTCTGTGCTCATTCTCGGGGTGCTGGGTGCTCAGTGCTCAGGGTGCTGGGTGCTCAGTGCTCAGGGTCCTTGGTGCTCAGTACTCAGTGTGCTCAGTACTCAGCGTGCTTTGTGCTCAGTGCTCAGGGTGCTGGGTGCTCAGTACTCACGGTGCTGGGTGCTCAGTACTCGGGGTGCTGGGTGCTCATTACACAGGGTGCTGGGTGCTCAGTGCTCGGGGTGCTCGGTGCTCAGTACTCTTGGTGCTGGGTGCTAAGTACTCAGGGTGCTGGGTGCTCAGTGCTCGGGGTGCTCGGTGCTCAGTGCTCAGGATGCTCGGTGCTCAGTACTTTTGGTGTGGGGTGCTCAGTACTCAGGGTGCTGGGTGCTCAGTGCTCGGGGTGCTCGGTGCTCAGTACTCAGGGTGCTGGGTGATCAGTACTCAGGGTGCTGGGTGCTCAGTGCTCAGGGTGCTGGGTGCTCAGTGCTCGGGGTGCTCGGTGCTCAGTACTCAGGGTGCTGGGTGCTCAGTGCTCGGGGTGCTGGGTGCTCAGTGCTCAGGGTGCTGGGTGCTCAGTACTCGGGGTGCTCGGTGCTCAGTACTCAGGGTGCTGGGTGCTCAGTACTCAGGGTGCTGGGTGCTCAGTACTCAGGGTGCTCGGTGCTCAGAACTCAGGGTGCTGGGTGCTCAGTGCTCAGGTGCTGGGTGCATAGTACTCAGGGTGCTGGGTGCTCAGTACTCAGGGTGCTGGGTGCTCAGTGCGCAGGGTGCTGGGTGCTCAGTACTCAGGGTGCTGGGTGCTCAGCACTCAGGGTGCTCAGTACTCAGGGTGCTGGGTGCTCAGTGCTCGGGGTGCTGGGTGCTCAGTACTCAGGGTGCTCAGTACTCAGGGTGCTGGGTGCTCAGTGCTCGGGGTGCTGGATGCTCAGTGCTCAGGGTGATCGGTGCTCAGTACTCAGGATGCTGGGTGCTCAGTACTCAGGGTGCTGGGTGCTCAGTACTCAGGGTGCTGGGTGCTCAGTCCTCAGGGTGCTCAGTGCTCAGGGTGCTGGGTGCTCAGTGCTCGGGGTGCTCGGTGCTCAGTACTCAGGTTGCTGAGTGCTCAGTACTCAGGTTGCTGGGTGCTCAGTACTCAGGGTGCTGGGTGCTCAGTGCTCAGGGTGCTCAGTGCTCAGTACTCAGGGTGCTGGGTGCTCAGTACTCAGGGTGCTGGGTGCTCAGTGCTCGGGTTGGTGGGTGCTCATTACTCAGGGTGCTGGGTGCTCAGTGCTCGGGGTGCTCGGTGCTCAGTACTCAAGGTGCCTGGTGCTCAGTGCTCACGGTGCTGGGTGCTCAGTCCTCGGGGTGCTCCGTGCTCAGTGCTCAGGGTGCTGGGTGCTCAGTACTCAGGGTGCTCGGTGCTCAGTACTAAGGGTGCTCAGTGCTCAGTACTCAGGTTGCTCAGTGCTCAGTGCTCGGGGTGCTGGGTGCTCAGTACTCAGGGTGCTGGGTGCTCAGTACTCAGGGTGCTGGGTGCTCAGTGCTCAGTACTCAGGGTGCTCAGTGCTCAGGGTGCTCAGTGTTCACGGTGCTGGGTGCTCAGGGTGCTGGGTGCTCAGTGCTCTGGGTGCTGGGTGCTCAGTGCTCAGTGCTCAGGGTGCTGGGTGCTCAGTGCTCAGTGCTCAGGGTGCTGGGTGTTCAGTACTCAGGGTGCTCGGTGCTCAGTGCTCTGGGTGCTGGGTGCTCAGTACTCAGGGTGCTGGGTGCTCAGTCCTCAGGGTGCTCAGTCCTCGGGGTGCTCGGTGCTCAGTATTCAGGGTGCTCGGTGTTCAGTGCTCAGGGTGCTGGGTGCTCAATGCTCGGGGTGCTGGGTGCTCGGTGCTCAGGTTGCTGGGTGCTCAGTACTCGGGGTGCTGGGTGCTCAGTACTCAGGGTGCTGGGTGCTCATTGCTCGGGGTGCTGGGTGCTCAGTGCTACGGGTGCTGGGTGCTCAGTGCTCGGGGCGCTGGGTGCTCAGTGCTCGGGGTGCTCGGTGCTCAGTACTCAGGGTGCTGGGTGCTCAGTGCTCAGGGTGCTCGGTGCTCAGTACTCAGGGTGCTGGGTGCTCAGTGCTCGGGGCGCTGGGTGCTCAGTGCTCGGGGTGCTCGGTGCTCAGTACTCAGGGTGCTGGGTGCTCAGTGCTCAGGGTGCTGGGTGCTCAGTACTCAGGGTGCTCGGTGCTCAGTGCTCGGTGTGCTCGGTGCTCAGTACATTGGGTGCTTAGTACTCAGGGTGCTGGGTGCTCAGTGCTCTGGTTGCTCAGTACTCAGGGTGCTGGTTGCTCAGTAATCAGGGTGCTGGGTGCTCAGGGCTCGGGGTGCTGGGTGCTCAGTACTCAGGGTGCTGGGTGCTCAGTACTCAGGGTGCTCAGTGCTCGTGGAGCTCGGTGCTCAGTACTCAGGGTGCTGGGTACTCAGTACTCAGTGCTCGGGGTCCTGGGTTCTCAGCCCTCTGGGTGCTTAGTGCACAGTACTCAGGGTGCTGGGTGCTCAGTATTCAGGGTGCTCAGTGCTCAGGGTGCTGGGTGCTCAGTACTCAGGGTGCTGGGTGCTCAGTACTCAGGGTGCTGGGTGCTCATTCTCGGGGTGCTGGGTGCTCAGTGCTCTGGGTGCTGGGTGCGCAGTACTCGGGGTGCTGGTTGCTCAGTGCTCAGCGTGCTGGGTGCTCAATACTCAGGGTGCTCGGTTCTCAGTACTCAGGGTGCTGGGTGCTCATTCTCGGGGTGCTGGGTGCTCAGTGCTCAGGGTGCTGGGTGCTCAGTGCTCAGGGTCCTCGGTGCTCAGTACTCAGTGTGCTCAGTACTCAGCGTGCTTTGTGCTCAGTGCTCAGGTTGCTGGGTGCTCAGTACTCAGGGTGCTGGGTGCTCAGTACTCACGGTGCTGGGTGCTCAGTACTCGGGGTGCTGGGTGCTCATTACACAGGGTGCTGGGTGCTCAGTGCTCGTGGTGCTCGCTGCTCAGTACTCTTGGTGCTGGGTGCTCAGTACTCAGGGTGCTGGGTGCTCAGTGCTCGGGGTGCTCGGTGCTCAGTGCTCAGGATGCTCGGTGCTCAGTACTTTTGGTGCTGGGTGCTCAGTACTCAGGGTGCTGGGTGCTCAGTGCTCGGGGTGCTCGGTGCTCAGTACTCAGGGTGCTGGGTGCTCAGTGCTCAGGGTGCTGGGTGCTCAGTACTCAGGTTGCTGAGTGCTCAGTACTCAGGTTGCTGGGTGCTCAGTACTCAGGGTGCTGGGTTCTCAGTGCTCAGGGTGCTCAGTGCTCAGTACTCAGGGTGCTGGGTGCTCAGTACTCAGGGTGCTGGGTGCTCAGTGCTCGGGTTGGTGGGTGCTCATTACTCACGGTGCTGGGTGCTCATTCCTCGGGGTTCTCCGTGCTCAGTGCTCAGGGTGCTGGGTGCTCAGTACTCAGGGTGCTCGGTGCTCAGTACTAAGGGTGCTCAGTGCTCAGTACTCAGGTTGCTCAGTGCTCAGTGCTCGGGGTGCTGGGTGCTCAGTACTCAGGTTGCTGGGTGCTCAGTACTCAGGGTGCTGGGTGCTCAGTGCTCAGGGTGCTGGGTGCTCAGCACTCAGGGTGCTCAGTACTCAGGGTGCTGGGTGCTCAGTGCTCGGGGTGCTGGGTGCTCAGTACTCAGGGTGCTCAGTACTCAGGGTGCTGGGTGCTCAGTGCTCGGGGTGCTGGATGCTCAGTGCTCAGGGTGATCGGTGCTCAGTACTCAGGATGCTGGGTGCTCAGTACTCAGGGTGCTGGGTGCTCAGTACTCAGGGTGCTGGGTGCTCTGTCCTCAGGGTGCTCAGTGCTCAGGGTGCTGGGTGCTCAGTTCTCGGCGTGCTCGGTGCTCAGTACTCAGGTTGCTGAGTGCTCAGTACTCAGGTTGCTGGGTGCTCAGTACTCAGGGTGCTGGGTGCTCAGTGCTCAGGGTGCTCAGTGCTCAGTACTCAGGGTGCTGGGTGCTCAGTACTCAGGGTGCTGGGTGCTCAGTGCTCGGGTTGGTGGGTGCTCATTACTCAGGGTGCTGGGTGCTCAGTGCTCGGGGTGCTCGGTGCTCAGTACTCAAGGTGCCTGGTGCTCAGTGCTCACGGTGCTGGGTGCTCAGTCCTCGGGGTGCTCCGTGCTCAGTGCTCAGGGTGCTGGGTGCTCAGTACTCAGGTGCTCGGTGCTCAGTACTAAGGGTGCTCAGTGCTCAGTACTCAGGTTGCTCAGTGCTCAGTGCTCGGGGTGCTGGGTGCTCAGTACTCAGGGTGCTGGGTGCTCAATACTCAGGGTGCTGGGTGCTCAGTGCTCAGTACTCAGGGTGCTCAGTGCTCAGGGTGCTCAGTGTTCACGGTGCTGGGTGCTCAGGGTGCTGGGTGCTCAGTGCTCGGGGTGCTGGGTGCTAAGTGCTCAGTGCTCAGGGTGCTGGGTGCTCAGTGCTCAGTGCTCAGGGTGCTGGGTGTTCAGTACTCAGGGTGCTCGGTGCTCAGTGCTCTGGGTGCTGGGTGCTCAGTACTCGGGGTGCTGGGTGCTCAGTACTCAGGGTGCTGGGTGCTCATTGCTCGGGGTGCTGGGTGCTCAGTACTCAGGGTGCTGGGTGCTCAGTACTCAGGGTGCTGGGTGCTCAGTGCTCGGGTTGGTGGGTGCTCATTACTCAGGGTGCTGGGTGCTCAGTGCTCGGGGTGCTCGGTGCTCAGTACTCAAGGTGCCTGGTGCTCAGTGCTCACGGTGCTGGGTGCTCAGTCCTCGGGGTGCTCCGTGCTCAGTGCTCAGGGTGCTGGGTGCTCAGTACTCAGGGTGCTCGGTGCTCAGTACTAAGGGTGCTCAGTGCTCAGTACTCAGGTTGCTCAGTGCTCAGTGCTCGGGGTGCTGGGTGCTCAGTACTCAGGGTGCTGGGTGCTCAGTACTCAGGGTGCTGGGTGCTCAGTGCTCAGGGTGCTGGGTGCTCAGCACTCAGGGTGCTCAGTACTCAGGGTGCTGGGTGCTCAGTGCTCGGGGTGCTGGGTGCTCAGTACTCAGGGTGCTCAGTACTCAGGGTGCTGGGTGCTCACTGCTCGGGGTGCTGGATGCTCAGTGCTCAGGGTGATCGGTGCTCAGTACTCAGGATGCTGGGTGCTCAGTACTCAGGGTGCTGGGTGCTCAGTACTCAGGGTGCTGGGTGCTCAGTCCTCAGGGTGCTCAGTGCTCAGGGTGCTGGGTGCTCAGTTCTCGGGGTGCTCGGTGCTCAGTACTCAGGTTGCTGAGTGCTCAGTACTCAGGTTGCTGGGTGCTCAGTACTCAGGGTGCTGGGTGCTCAGTGCTCAGGGTGCTCAGTGCTCAGTACTCAGGGTGCTGGGTGCTCAGTACTCAGGGTGCTGGGTGCTCAGTGCTCGGGTTGGAGGGTGCTCATTACTCAGGGTGCTGGGTGCTCAGTGCTCGGGGTGCTCGGTGCTCAGTACTCAAGGTGCCTGGTGCTCAGTGCTCACGGTGCTGGGTGCTCAGTCCTCGGGGTGCACCGTGCTCAGTGCTCAGGGTGCTGGGTGCTCAGTACTCAGGGTGCTCGGTGCTCAGTACTAAGGGTGCTCAGTGCTCAGTACTCAGGTTGCTCAGTGCTCAGTGCTCGGGGTGCTGGGTGCTCAGTACTCAGGGTGCTGGGTGCTCAGTACTCAGGGTGCTGGGTGCTCAGTGCTCAGTACTCAGGGTGCTCAGTGCTCAGGGTGCTCAGTGTTCACGGTGCTGGGTGCTCAGGGTGCTGGGTGCTCAGTGCTCGGGGTGCTGGGTGCTCAGTGCTCAGTGCTCAGGGTGCTGGGTGCTCAGTGCTCAGTGCTCAGGGTGCTGGGTGTTCAGTACTCAGGGTGCTCGGTGCTCAGTGCTCTGGGTGCTGGGTGCTCAGTACTCAGGGTGCTGGGTGCTCAGTCCTCAGGGTGCTCAGTCCTCGGGGTGCTCGGTGCTCAGTATTCAGGGTGCTGGGTGTTCAGTGCTCAGGGTGCTCGGTGCTCAATGCTCGGGGTGCTGGGTGCTCGGTGCTCAGGTTGCTGGGTGCTCAGTACTCGGGGTGCTGGGTGCTCAGTACTCAGGGTGCTGGGTGCTCATTGCTCGGGGTGCTGGGTGCTCAGTGCTACGGATGCTGGGTGCTCAGTGCTCGGGGCGCTGGGTGCTCAGTGCTCGGGGTGCTCGGTGCTCAGTACTCAGGGTGCTGGGTGCTCAGTGCTCAGGGTGCTCGGTGCTCAGTACTCAGGGTGCTGGGTGCTCAGTGCTCAGGGCGCTGGGTGCTCAGTGCTCGGGGTGCTCGGTGCTCAGTACTCAGGGTGCTGGGTGCTCAGTGCTCAGGGTGCTGGGTGCTCAGTACTCAGGGTGCTCGGTGCTCAGTGCTCGGTGTGCTTGGTGCTCAGTACATTGGGTGCTCAGTACTCAGGGTGCTGGGTGCTCAGTGCTCTGGTTGCTCAGTACTCAGGGTGCTGGTTGCTCAGTAATCAGGGTGCTGGGTGCTCAGGGCTCGGGGTGCTGGGTGCTCAGTACTCAGGGTGCTGGGTGCTCAGTACTCATTGTGCTCAGTGCTCGTGGAGCTCGGTGCTCAGTACTCAGGGTGCTGGGTACTCAGTACTCAGTGCTCGGGGTCCTGGGTTCTCAGCCCTCTGGGTGCTTAGTGCACAGTACTCAGGGTGCTGGGTGCTCAGTATTCAGGGTGCTCAGTGCTCGGGGTGCTGGGTGCTCAGTACTCAGGGTGCTGGGTGCTCAGTACTCAGGGTGCTGGGTGCTCATTCTCGGGGTGCTGGGTGCTCAGTGCTCTGGGTGCTGGGTGCGCAGTACTCGGGGTGCTGGTTGCTCAGTGCTCAGCGTGCTGGGTGCTCAATACTCAGGGTGCTCGGTTCTCAGTACTCAGGGTGCTGGGTGCTCATTCTCGGGGTGCTGGGTGCTCAGTGCTCAGGGTGCTGGGTGCTCAGTGCTCAGGGTCCTCGGTGCTCAGTACTCAGTGTGCTCAGTACTCAGCGTGCATTGTGCTCAGTGCTCAGGGTGCTGGGTGCTCAGTACTCAGGGTGCTGGGTGCTCAGTACTCACGGTGCTGGGTGCTCAGTACTCGGGGTGCTGGGTGCTCATTACACAGGGTGCTGGGTGCTCAGTGCTCGGGGTGCTCGCTGCTCAGTACTCTTGGTGCTGGGTGCTCAGTACTCAGGGTGCTGGGTGCTCAGTGCTCGGGGTGCTCGGTGCTCAGTGCTCAGGATGCTCGGTGCTCAGTACTTTTGGTGCTGGGTGCTCAGTACTCAGGGTGCTGGGTGCACAGTGCTCGGGGTGCTCGGTGCTCAGTACTCAGGGTGCTGGGTGCTCAGTGCTCAGGGTGCTGGGTGCTCAGTACTCAGGTTGCTGAGTGCTCAGTACTCAGGTTGCTGGGTGCTCAGTACTCAGGGTGCTGGGTGCTCAGTGCTCAGGGTGCTCAGTGCTCAGTACTCAGGGTGCTGGGTGCTCAGTACTCAGGGTGCTGGGTGCTCAGTGCTCGGGTTGGTGGGTGCTCATTACTCAGGGTGCTGGGTGCTCAGTGCTCGGGGTGCTCGGTGCTCAGTACTCAAGGTGCCTGGTGCTCAGTGCTCACGGTGCTGGGTGCTCAGTCCTCGGGGTGCTCCGTGCTCAGTGTTCAGGGTGCTGGGTGCTCAGTACTCAGGGTGCTCGGTGCTCAGTACTAAGGGTGCTCAGTGCTCAGTACTCAGGTTGCTCAGTGCTCAGTGCTCGGGGTGCTGGGTGCTCAGTACTCAGGGTGCTGGGTGCTCAGTACTCAGGGTGCTGGGTGCTCAGTGCTCAGTGCTCAGGGTGCTCAGTGCTCAGTGTGCTCAGTGTTCACGGTGCTGGGTGCTCAGGGTGCTGGGTGCTCAGTGCTCGGGGTGCTGGGTGCTCAGTGCTCAGTGCTCAGGGTGCTGGGTGCTCAGTGCTCAGTGCTCAGGGTGCTGGGTGTTCAGTACTCAGGGTGCTCGGTGCTCAGTGCTCTGGGTGCTGGGTGCTCAGTACTCAGGGTGCTGGGTGCTCAGTCCTCAGGGTGCTCAGTCCTCGTTGTGCTCGGTGCTCAGTACTCAGGGTGCTGGGTGTTCAGTGCTCAGGGTGCTGGGTGCTCAATGCTCGGGGTGCTGGGTGCTCGGTGCTCAGGTTGCTGGGTGCTCAGTACTCGGGGTGCTGGTTGCTCAGTACTCAGGGTGCTGGGTGCTCATTGCTCGGGGTGCTGGGTGCTCAGTGCTACGGGTGCTGGGTGCTCAGTGCTCGGGGTGCTGGGTGCTCAGTGCTCGGGGCGCTGGGTGCTCAGTGCTCGGGGTGCTCGGTGCTCAGTACTCAGGGTGCTGGGTGCTCAGTGCTCAGGGTGCTCGGTGCTCAGTTCTCAGGGTGCTGGGTGCTCAGTGCTCGGTGTGCTCGGTGCTCAGTACATTGGGTGCTCAGTACTCAGGGTGCTGGGTGCTCAGTGCTCAGGGTGATCGGTGCTCAGTACTCAGGGTGCTCAGTACTCAGGGTGCTGGGTGCTCAGGGCTCGGGGTGCTGGGAGCTCAGTACTCAGGGTGCTGGGTGCTCAGTGCTCGGGGTGCTGGGTGCTGAGTGCTCAGGGTGCTGGGTGCTCAGTACTCGGGGTGCTCGGTGCTCAGTACTCAGGGTGCTGGGTGCTCAGTACTCAGGGTGCTGGGTGCTCAGTACTCAGGGTGCTCGCTGCTCAGTACTCAGGGTGCTGGGTGCTCAGTGCTCAGCGTGCTGGGTGCTCAGTACTCAGGGTGCTCGGTGCTCAGTGCTCAGGGTGATCGGTGCTCAGTCCTCAGGGTGCTCAGTACTCAGGGTGTTGGGTGCTCAGTGCTCTGGTTGCTCAGTACTCAGGGTGCTGGGTGCTCAGTACTCAGGGTGCTGGGTGCTCAGGGCTCGGGGTGCTGGGTGCTCAGTACTCAGGGTGCTGGGTGCTCAGTGCTCAGGGTGCTGGGTGCTCAGTACTCAGGGTGCTGGGTGCTCAGTACTCAGGGTGCT
This sequence comes from Microtus oregoni, assembly GCF_018167655.1. NCBI lineage: Eukaryota > Metazoa > Chordata > Mammalia > Rodentia > Cricetidae > Microtus > Microtus oregoni. Next base: position 5,001,450 of record NW_024544028.1, on the reverse strand, counting down.
CAGTGCTCGTGGAGCTCGGTGCTCAGTACTCAGGGTGCTGGGTGCTCAGTACTCAGTGCTCGGGGTCCTGGGTTCTCAGCCCTCTGGGTGCTTAGTGCACAGTACTCAGGGTGCTGGGTGCTCAGTATTCAGGGTGCTCAGTGCTCGGGGTGCTGGGTGCTCAGTACTCAGGGTGCTGGGTGCTCAGTACTCAGGGTGCTGGGTTCTCATTCTCGGGGTGCTGGGTGCTCAGTGCTCTGGGTGCTGGGTGCTCAGTACTCGGGGTGCTGGTTGCTCAGTGCTCAGCGTGCTGGGTGCTCAGTACTCAGGGTGCTCGGTTCTTAGTACTCAGGGTGCTGGGTGCTCATTCTCGGGGTGCTGGGTGCTCAGTGCTCAGGGTGCTGGGTGCTCAGTGCTCAGGGTCCTCGGTGCTCAGTACTCAGTGTGCTCAGTACTCAGCGTGCTTTGTGCTCAGTGCTCAGGGTGCTGGGTGCTCAGTACTCAGGGTGCTGGGTGCTCAGTACTCACGGTGCTCAGTGCTCAGTACTCGGGGTGCTGGGTGCTCATTACACAGGGTGCTGGGTGCTCAGTGATCGGGGTGCTCATTGCTCAGTACTCTTGGTGCTGGGTGCTCAGTACTCAGGGTGCTGGGTGCTCAGTGCTCGGGGTGTTCGGTGCTCAGTGCTCAGGATGCTCGGTGCTCAGTACTTTTGGTGCTGGGTGCTCAGTACTCAGGGTGCTGGGTGCTCAGTGCTCGGGGTGCTCGGTGCTCAGTACTCAGGGTGCTGGGTGCTCAGTGCTCAGGGTGCTGGGTGCTCAGTACTCAGGTTGCTGGGTGCTCAGTGCTCAGGGTGCTGTGTGCTCAGTACTCATGGTGCTGGGTGCTCAGTACTCAGGGTGCTGGGTGCTCAGTGCTCAGGGTGCTGGGTGCTCAGTGCTCGGGGTGCTCAGTGCTCAGTACTCAGGGTGCTGGGTGCTCAGTGCTCGGGGTGCTGGGTGCTCAGTGCTCAGGGTGCTGGGTGCTCAGTACTCGGGGTGCTCGGTGCTCAGTACTCAGGGTGCTGGGTGCTCAGTACTCAGGGTGCTGGGTGCTCAGTACTCAGTGTGCTCGGTGCTCAGAACTCAGGGTGCTGGGTGCTCAGCACTCAGGGTGCTCAGTACTCAGGGTGCTGGGTGCTCAGTGCTCGGGGTGCTGGGTACTCAGTACTCAGGGTGCTCAGTACTCAGGGTGCTGGGTGCTCAGTGCTCGGGGTGCTGGATGCTCAGTGCTCAGGGTGATCGGTGCTCAGTACTCAGGATGCTGGGTGTTCAGTACTCAGGGTGCTGGGTGCTCAGTACTCAGGGTGCTGGGTGCTCAGTCCTCAGGGTGCTCAGTGCTCAGGGTGCTGGGTGCTCAGTGCTCGGGCTGCTCGGTGCTCAGTACTCAGGTTGCTGGGTGCTCAGTACTCAGGGTGCTGGGTGCTCAGTGCTCAGGGTGCTCAGTGCTCAGTACTCAGGGTGCTGGGTTCTCAGTACTCAAGGTGCTGGGTGCTCAGTGCTCGGGTTGGTGGGTGCTCATTACTCAGGGTGCTGGGTGCTCAGTGCTCGGGGTGCTCGGTGCTCAGTACTCAAGGTGCCTGGTGCTCAGTGCTCACGGTGCTGGGTGCTCAGTCCTCGGGGTGCTCCGTGCTCAGTGCTCAGGGTGCTGGGTGCTCAGTACTCAGGTTGCTCAGTGCTCAGTGCTCGGGGTGCTGGGTGCTCAGTACTCAGGATGCTGGGTGCTCAGTACTCAGGGTGCTGGGTGCTCAGTGCTCAGTACTCAGCGTGCTGGGTGCTCAGTGCTTAGATTGTTGGGTGCTCAGTACTCAGGGTGCTGGGTGCTCAGTGATCAGTGCTCAGGGTGCTCAGTGCTCAGGGTGCTCAGTGTTCACGGTGCTGGGTGCTCAGGGTGCTGGGTGCTCAGTGCTCGGGGTGCTGGGTGCTCAGTGCTCAGTGCTCAGGGTGCTGGGTGCTCAGTGCTCAGTGCTCAGGGTGCTGGGTGTTCAGTACTCAGGGTGCTCGGTGCTCAGTGCTCTGGGTGCTGGGTGCTCAGTACTCAGGGTGCTGGGTGCTCAGTCCTCAGGGTGCTCAGTACTCAGGGTGCTCGGTGCTCAGTGCTCAGTACTCAGGGTGCTCAGTGCTCAGTACTCAGAGTGCTTTGTGCTCAGTGCTCAGGGTGTTCAGTGCTCAGTACTCAGCGTGCTTTGTGCTCAGTGCTCAGGGTGCTGGGTGCTCAGTGCTCAGGGTGCTGGGTGCTGAGTACTCGGGGTGCTGGGTGCATAGTGCTCGGGGTGCTGGGTGCTCAGTGCTCGGGGTGCTGGGTGCTCAGTGCTCGGGGTGCTGGGTGCTCAGTGCTCGGGGTGCTGGGTGCTCATTGCTCAGGGTGCTGGGTGCTCAGTGCTCGGGGTGCTCGGTGCTCAGTGCTCGGGGTGCTGGGTGCTCAGTACTCGGGGTGCTCGGTGCTCAGTACTCAGGGTGCTGGGTGTTCAGTGCTCAGGGTGCTGGGTGCTCTGTGCTCGGGGTGCTGGGTGCTCGGTGCTCAGGTTGCTGGGTGCTCAGTACTCGGTGTGCTCGGTGCTCAGTACGTTGGGTGCTCAGTACTCAGGGTGCTTTGTGCTCAGTGCTCAGGGTGATCGGTGCTCAGTACTCAGGGTGCTCAGTACTCAGGGTGCTGGGTGCTCAGGGCTCGGGGTGCTGGGAGCTCAGTACTCAGGGTGCTGGGTGCTCAGTGCTCGGGGTGCTGGGTGCTGAGTGCTCAGGGTGCTGGGTGCTCAGTACTCGGGGTGCTCAGTGCTCAGTACTCAGGGTTCTGGGTGCTCAGTACTCAGGGTGCTCGCTGCTCAGTACTCAGGGTGCTGGGTGCTCAGTGCTCAGGGTGCTGGGTGCTCAGTACTCAGGGTGCTCGGTGCTCAGTACTCAGGGTGATCGGTGCTCAGTCCTCAGGGTGCTCAGTACTCAGGGTGCTGGGTGCTCAGTGCTCTGGTTGCTCAGTACTCAGGGTGCTGGGTGCTCAGTACTCAGGGTGCTGGGTGCTCAGTGCTCGGGGTGCTGGGTGCTCAGTACTCAGTGCTCGGGGTCCTGGGTTCTCAGCCCTCTGGGTGCTTAGTGCACAGTACTCAGGGTGCTGGGTGCTCAGTATTCAGGGTGCTCAGTGCTCGGGGTGCTGGGTGCTCAGTACTCAGGGTGCTGGGTGCTCAGTACTCAGGGTGCTGGGTGCTCATTCTCGGAGTGCTGGGTGCTCAGTGCTCGGGGTGCTGGGTGCTCAGTACTCGGGGTGCTGGTTGCTCAGTGCTCAGCGTGCTGGGTGCTCAGTACTCAGGGTGCTCGGTTCTCAGTACTCAGGGTGCTGGGTGCTCATTCTCGGGGTGCTGGGTGCTCAGTGCTCAGGGTGCTGGGTGCTCAGTGCTCAGGGTCCTCGCTGCTCAGTACTCAGGGTGCTCAGTACTCAGCGTGCTTTGTGCTCAGTGCTCAGGGTGCTGGGTGCTCAGTACTCAGGGTGCTGGGTGCTCAGTGCTCAGGGTGCTGGGTGCTCAGTACTCAGGGTGCTGGGTGCTCAGTGCTCGGGTTGGTGGGTGCTCATTACTCAGGGTGCTGGGTGCTCAGTGCTCGTGGTGCTCGGTGCTCAGTACTCAAGGTGCTGGGTGCTCAGTGCTCACGGTGCTGGGTGCTCAGTCCTCGGGGTGCTCCGTGCTCAGTGCTCAGGGTGCTGGGTGCTCAGTACTCAGGGTGCTCGGTGCTCAGTACTAAGGGTGCTCAGTGCTCACTACTCAGGTTGCTCAGTGCTCAGTGCTCGGGGTGCTGGGTGCTCAGTACTCAGGGTGCTGGGTGCTCAGTACTCAGGGTGCTGATTGCTCAGTGCTCAGTACTCAGGGTGCTGGGTGCTCAGTGCTCAGTGCTCAGGGTGCTCAGTGCTCAGGGTGCTCAGTGTTCACGGTGCTGGGTGCTCAGGGTGCTGGGTGCTCAGTGCTCGGGGTGCTGGGTGCTCAGTGCTCAGTGCTCAGGGTGCTGGGTGCTCAGTGCTCAGTGCTCAGGGTGCTGGGTGTTCAGTACACAGGGTGCTCGGTGCTCAGTGCTCTGGGTGCTGGGTGCTCAGTACTCAGGGTGCTGGGTGCTCAGTCCTCAGGGTGCTCAGTACTCAGGCTGCTCGGTGCTCAGTGCTCAGTACTCAGGTTGCTCAGTGCTCAGTACTCAGAGTGCTTTGTGCTCAGTGCTCAGGGTGTTCAGTGCTCATTACTCAGCGTGCTTTGAGCTCAGTGCTCAGGGTGCTGGGTGCTCAGTGCTCAGGGTGCTGGGTGCTGAGTACTCGGGGTGCTGGGTGCTCAGTGCTCGGGGTGCTGGGTGCTCAGTGCTCGGGGTGCTGGGTGCTCAGTGCTCGGGGTGCTGGGTGCTCAGTGCTCGGGTGCTGGGTGCTCAGTGCTCGGGGTGCTCGGTGCTCAGTGCTCGGGGTGCTCGGTGCTCATTCTCAGGGTGCTGGGTGCTCAGTGCTCAGGGTGCTGGGTGCTCAGTGCTCAGGGTCCTCGGTGCTCAGTACTCAGGGTGCTCAGTACTCAGCATGCTTTGTGCTCAGTGCTCAGGGTGCTGTGTGCTCAGTACTCAGGGTGCTGGGTGCTCAGTGCTCAGGGTGCTGGGTGCTCAGTGCTCGGGGTGCTCGGTGCTCAGTACTCAGGGTGATGGGTGCTCAGTGCTCGGGGTGCTGGGTGCACAGTGCTCAGGGTGCTGGGTGCTCAGTACTCGGGGTGCTTGGTGCTCTGTACTCAGGGTGCTGGGTGCTCAGTACTCAGGGTGCTGGGTGCTCAGTACTCAGGGTGCTCGGTGCTCAGAACTCAGGGTGCTGGGTGCTCAGTGCTCTGGTGCTGGGTGCTAAGTACTCAGGGTGCTGGGTGCTCAGTACTCAGGGTGCTGGGTGCTCAGTGCTCAGGGTGCTGGGTGCTCAGTACTCAGGGTGCTGGGTGCTCAGCACTCAGGGTGCTCAGTACTCAGGGTGCTGGGTGCTCAGTACTCAGGGTGCTGGGTGCTCAGTGCTCGGGGTGCTGGGTGCTCAGTACTCAGGGTGCTGGGTGCTCAGTGCTCAGGGTGCTGGGTGCTCAGTACTCAGGGTGATGGGTGATCAGTACTCAGGGTGCTCAGTGCTCGGGGAGCTCGGTGCTCAGTACTCAGGGTGCTGGGTGCTCAGTACTCAGTGCTCGGGGTCCTGGGTTCTCAGCCCTCTGGGTGCTTAGTGCACAGTACTCAGGGTGCTGGGTGCTCAGTATTCAGGGTGCTCAGTGCTCGGGGTGCTGGGTGCTCAGTACTCAGGGTGTTGGGTGCTCAGTACTCAGGGTGCTCATTGCTCAGGGTGCTGGGTGCTTAGTACTCATGGTGCTGGGTGCTCAGTACTCAGGGTGCTGGGTGCTCATTCTCGGGGTGCTGGGTGCTCAGTGCTCGGGGTGCTGGGTGCTCAGTACTCGGGGTGCTGGTTGCTCAGTGCTCAGCGTGCTGGGTGCTCAGTACTCAGGGTGCTCGGTTCTCAGTACTCAGGGTGCTGGGTGCTCATTCTCGGGGTGCTGGGTGCTCAGTGCTCAAGGTGCTGGGTGCTCAGTGCTCAGGGTCCTCGCTGCTCAGTACTCAGGGTGCTCAGTACTCAGCGTGCTTTGTGCTCAGTGCTCAGGGTGCTGGGTGCTCAGTACTCAGGGTGCTGGGTGCTCAGTGCTCAGGGTGCTGGGTGCTCAGTGCTCGGGGTGCTCGGTGCTCAGTACTCAGGGTGCTGGGTGCTCAGTGCTCGGGGTGCTGGGTGCTCAGTGCTCAGGGTGCTGGGTGCTCAGTACTCGGGGGGCTTGGTGCTCAGTACTCAGGGTGCTGGGTGCTCAGTACTCAGGGTGCTGGGTGCTCAGTACTCAGGGTGCTCGGTGCTCAGAACTCAGGGTGCTGGGTGCTCAGTGCTCAGGTGCTGGGTGCTAAGTACTCAGGGTGCTGGGTGCTCAGTACTCAGGGTGCTGGGTGCTCAGTGCTCAGGGTGCTGGGTGCTCAGTACTCAGGGTGCTGGGTGCTCAGCACTCAGGGTGCTCAGTACTGAGGGTGCTGGGTGCTCAGTGCTCGGGGTGCTGGGTGCTCAGTACTCAGGGTGCACAGTACTCAGGGTGCTGGGTGCTCAGTGCTCGGGGTGCTGGATGCTCAGTGCTCAGGGTGATCGGTGCTCAGTACTCAGGATGCTGGGTGCTCAGTACTCAGGGTGCTGGGTGCTCAGTACTCAGGGTGCTGGGTGCTCAGTCCTCAGGGTGCTCAGTGCTCAGGGTGCTGGGTGCTCAGTGCTCTGGGTGCTTGGTGCTCAGTACTCCGGTTGCTGAGTGCTCAGTACTCAGGTTGCTGGGTGCTCAGTACTCAGGGTGCTGGGTGCTCAGTGCTCAGGGTGCTCAGTGCTCAGTACTCAGGGTGCTGGGTGCTCAGTACTCAGGGTGCTGCGTGCTCAGTGCTCGGGTTGGTGGGTGCTCATTACTCAGGGTGCTGGGTGCTCAGTGCTCGGGGTGCTCGGTGCTCAGTACTCAAGGTGCTGGGTGCTCAGTGCTCACGGTGCTGGGTGCTCAGTCCTCGGGGTGCTCCGTGCTCAGTGCTCAGGGTGCTGGGTGCTCAGTACTCAGGGTGCTCGGTGCTCAGTACTAAGGGTGCTCAGTGCTCAGTACTCAGGTTGCTCAGTGCTCAGTGCTCGGGGTGCTGGGTGCTCAGTACTCAGGGTGCTGGGTGCTCAGTACTCAGGGTGCTGGGTGCTCAGTGCTCAGTACTCAGCGTGCTGGGTGCTCAGTGCTTAGAGTGTTGTGTGCTCAGTACTCAGGGTGCTGGGTGCTCAGTGCTCAGTGCTCAGGGTGCTCAGTGCTCAGGGTGCTCAGTGTTCACGGTGCTGGGTGCTCAGGGTGCTGGGTGCTCAGTGCTCGGGGTGCTGGGTGCTCAGTGCTCAGTTCTCAGGGTGCTGGGTGCTCAGTGCTCAGTGCTCAGGGTGCTGGGTGTTCAGTACTCAGGGTGCTCGGTGCTCAGTGCTCTGGGTGCTGGGTGCTCAGTACTCAGGGTGCTGGGTGCTCAGTCCTCAGGGTGCTCAGTACTCAGGCTGCTCGGTGCTCAGTGCTCAGTACTCAGGTTGCTCAGTGCTCAGTACTCAGAGTGCTTTGTGCTCAGTGCTCAGGGTGTTCAGTGCTCATTACTCAGCGTGCTTTGTGCTCAGTGCTCAGGGTGCTGGGTGCTCAGTGCTCAGGGTGCTGGGTGCTGAGTACTCGGGGTGCTGGGTGCTCAGTGCTCGGGGTGCTGGGTGCTCAGTGCTCGGGGTGCTGGGTGCTCAGTGCTCGGGGTGCTGGGTGCTCAGTGCTCGGGTGCTGGGTGCTCAGTGCTCGGGGTGCTCGGTGCTCAGTGCTCGGGGTGCTCGGTGCTCATTCTCAGGGTGCTGGGTGCTCAGTGCTCAGGGTGCTGGGTGCTCAGTGCTCAGGGTCCTCGGTGCTCAGTACTCAGGGTGCTCAGTACTCAGCGTGCTTTGTGCTCAGTGCTCAGGGTGCTGTGTGCTCAGTACTCAGGGTGCTGGGTGCTCAGTGCTCAGGGTGCTGGGTGCTCAGTGCTCGGGGTGCTCGGTGCTCAGTACTCAGGGTGATGGGTGCTCAGTGCTCGGGGTGCTGGGTGCACAGTGCTCAGGGTGCTATGTGCTCAGTACTCGGGGTGCTTGGTGCTCAGTACTCAGGGTGCTGGGTGCTCAGTACTCAGGGTGCTGGGTGCTCAGTACTCAGGGTGCTCGGTGCTCAGAACTCAGGGTGCTGGGTGCTCAGTGCTCAGGTGCTGGGTGCTAAGTACTCAGGGTGCTGGGTGCTCAGTACTCAGGGTGCTGGGTGCTCAGTGCTCAGGGTGCTGGGTGCTCAGTACTCAGGGTGCTGGGTGCTCAGCACTCAGGGTGCTCAGTACTCAGGGTGCTTGGTGCTCAGTGCTCAGGGTGCTGGGTGCTCAGTACTCAGGGTGCTCAGTACTCAGGGTGCTGGGTGCTCAGTGCTCGGGGTGCTGGATGCTCAGTGCTCAGGGTGATCGGTGCTCAGTACTCAGGATGCTGGGTGCTCAGTACTCAGGGTGCTGGGTGCTCAGTACTCAGGGTGCTGGGTGCTCAGTCCTCAGTGTGCTCAGTGCTCAGGGTGCTGGGTGCTCAGTGCTCGGGGTGCTAGGTGCTCAGTACTCAGGTTGCTGAGTGCTCAGTACTCAGGTTGCTGGGTGCTCAGTACTCAGGGTGCTGGGTGCTCAGTGCTCAGGGTGCTCAGTGCTCAGTACTCATGGTGCTGGGTGCTCAGTACTCAGGGTGCTGGGTGCTCAGTGCTCGGATTGGTGGGTGCTCATTACTCAGGGTGCTGGGTGCTCAGTGCTCGGGGTGCTCGGTGCTCAGTACTCAAGGTGCTGGGTGCTCAGTGCTCACGGTGCTGGGTGCTCAGTCCTCGGGGTGCTCCGTGCTCAGTGCTCAGGGTGCTGGGTGCTCAGTACTCAGGGTGCTCGGTGCTCAGTACTAAGGGTGCTCAGTGCTCAGTACTCAGGTTGCTCAGTGCTCAGTGATCGGGGTGCTGGGTGCTCAGTACTCAGGGTGCTGGGTGCTCAGTACTCAGTGTGCTGGGTGCTCAGTGCTCAGTACTCAGGGTGCTGGGTGCTCAGTGCTTAGAGTGTTGGGTGCTCAGTACTCAGGGTGCTGGGTGCTCAGTTCTCAGTGCTCAGGGTGCTCAGTGCTCAGAGTGCTCAGTGTTCACGGTGCTGGGTGCTCAGGGTGCTGGGTGCTCAGTGCTCGGGGTGCTGGGTGCTCAGTGCTCAGTGCTCAGGGTGCTTGGTGCTCAGTGCTCAGTGCTCAGGGTGCTGGGTGTTCAGTACTCAGGGTGCTCGGTGCTCAATGCTCTGGGTGCTAGGTGCTCAGTACTCAGGGTGCTGGGTGCTCAGTGCTCGGGGTGCTCGGTGCTCAGTACTCAAGGTGCTGGGTGCTCAGTGCCCGGGGTGCTCCGTGCTCAGTGCTCAGGGTGCTGGGTGCTCAGTACTCAGGGTGCTCGGTGCTCAGTACTAAGGGTGCTCAGTGCTCAGTACTCAGGTTGCTCAGTGCTCAGTGCTCGGTGTGCTGGGTGCTCAGTACTCAGGGTGCTGGGTGCTCAGTACTCAGGGTGCTGGGTGCTCAGTGCTCAGTACTCAGCGTGCTGGGTGCTCAGTGCTTAGAGTGTTGTGTGCTCAGTACTCAGGGTGCTGGGTGCTCAGTGCTCAGTGCTCAGGGTGCTCAGTGCTCAGGGTGCTCAGTGTTCACGGTGCTGGGTGCTCAGGGTGCTGGGTGCTCAGTGCTCGGGGTGCTGGGTGCTCAGTGCTCAGTGCTCAGGGTGCTGGGTGCTCAGTGCTCAGTGCTCAGGGTGCTGGGTGTTCAGTACTCAGGGTGCTCGGTGCTCAGTGCTCTGGGTGCTGGGTGCTCAGTACTCAGGGTGCTGGGTGCTCAGTCCTCAGGGTGCTCAGTACTCAGGCTGCTCGGTGCTCAGTGCTCAGTACTCAGGTTGCTCAGTGCTCAGTACTCAGAGTGCTTTGTGCTCAGTGCTCAGGGTGTTCAGTGCTCATTACTCAGCGTGCTTTGTGCTCAGTGCTCAGGGTGCTGGGTGCTCAGTGCTCAGGGTGCTGGGTGCTGAGTACTCGGGGTGCTGGGTGCTCAGTGCTCGGGGTGCTGGGTGCTCAGTGCTCGGGGTGCTGGGTGCTCAGTGCTCGGGGTGCTGGGTGCTCAGTGCTCGGGTGCTGGGTGCTCAGTGCTCGGGGTGCTCGGTGCTCAGTGCTCGTTGTGCTCGGTGCTCATTCTCAGGGTGCTGGGTGCTCAGTGTACAGGGTGCTGGGTGCTCAGTGCTCAGGGTCCTCGGTGCTCAGTACTCAGGGTGCTCAGTACTCAGCGTGCTTTGTGCTCAGTGCTCAGGGTGCTGTGTGCTCAGTACTCAGGGTGCTGGGTGCTCAGTGCTCAGGGTGCTGGGTGCACAGTGCTCAGGGTGCTGGGTGCTCAGTGCTCGGGGTGCTCGGTGCTCAGTACTCAGGGTGATGGGTGCTCAGTGCTCGGGGTGCTGGGTGCACAGTGCTCAGGGTGCTGGGTGCTCAGTACTCGGGGTGCTTGGTGCTCAGTACTCAGGGTGCTGGGTGCTCAGTACTCAGGGTGCTGGGTGCTCAGTACTCAGGGTGCTCGGTGCTCAGAACTCAGGGTGCTGGGTGCTCAGTGCTCAGGTGCTGGGTGCTAAGTACTCAGGGTGCTGGGTGCTCAGTACTCAGGGTGCTGGGTGCTCAGTGCTCAGGGTGCTGGGTGCTCAGTACTCAGGGTGCTGGGTGCTCAGCACTCAGGGTGCTCAGTACTCAGGGTGCTTGGTGCTCAGTGCTCAGGGTGCTGGGGGCTCAGTACTCAGGGTGCTCAGTACTCAGGGTGCTGGGTGCTCAGTGCTCGGGGTGCTGGATGCTCAGTGCTCAGGGTGATCGGTGCTCAGTACTCAGGATGCTGGGTGCTCAGTACTCAGGGTGCTGTGTGCTCAGTACTCAGGGTGCTGGGTGCTCAGTCCTCAGGGTGCTCAGTGCTCAGGGTGCTGGGTGCTCAGTGCTCGGGGTGCTAGGTGCTCAGTACTCAGGTTGCTGAGTGCTCAGTACTCAGGTTGCTGGGTGCTCAGTACTCAGGGTGCTGGGTGCTCAGTGCTCAGGGTGCTCAGTGCTCAGTACTCATGGTGCTGGGTGCTCAGTACTCAGGGTGCTGGGTGCTCAGTGCTCGGGTTGGTGGGTGCTCATTACTCAGGGTGCTGGGTGCTCAGTGCTCGGGGTGCTCGGTGCTCAGTACTCAAGGTGCTGGGTGCTCAGTGCTCACGGTGCTGGGTGCTCAGTCCTCGGGGTGCTCCGTGCTCAGTGCTCAGGGTGCTGGGTGCTCAGTACTCAGGGTGCTCGGTGCTCAGTACTAAGGGTGCTCAGTGCTCAGTACTCAGAGTGCTTTGTGCTCAGTGCTCAGGGTGTTCAGTGCTCAGTACTCAGCGTGCTTTGTGGTCAGTGCTCAGGGTGCTGGGTGCTCAGTGCTCGGGGTGCTGGGTGCTCAGTACTCAGGGTGCTGGGTGCTCAGTACTCAGTGTGCTGGGTGCTCAGTGCTCAGTACTCAGGGTGCTGGGTGCTCAGTGCTTAGAGTGTTGGGTGCTCAGTACTCAGGGTGCTGGATGCTCAGTTCTCAGTGCTCAGGGTGCTCAGTGCTCAGAGTGCTCAGTGTTCACGGTGCTGGGTGCTCAGGGTGCTGGGTGCTCAGTGCTCGGCGTGCTGGGTGCTCAGTGCTCAGTGCTCAGGGTGCTGGATGCTCAGTGCTCAGTGCTCAGTGTGCTGGGTGTTCAGTACTCAGGGTGCTCGGTGCTCAGTGCTCTGGGTGCTAGGTGCTCAGTACTCAGGGTGCTGGGTGCTCAGTCCTCAGGGTGCTCAGTACTCAGGGTGCTCGGTGCTCAGTGCTCAGTACTCAGGGTGCTCAGTGCTCAGTACTCAGAGTGCTTTGTGCTCAGTGCTCAGGGTGTTCAGTGCTCAGTACTCAGCGTGCTTTGTGCTCAGTGCTCAGGGTGCTGGGTGCTCAGTGCTCGGGGTGCTGGGTGCTCAGTGCTCGGGGTGTTGGGTGCTCAGTGATCGGGGTGCTGGGTGCTCAGTGCTCGGGGTGCTGGGTGCTCATTGCACGGGGTGCTGGGTGCTCAGTGCTCGGGGTGCTCGGTGCTCAGTGCTCGGGATGCTGGGTGCTCAGTACTCGGGGTGCTCGGTGCTCAGTACTCAGGGTGCTGGGTGTTCAGTGCTCAGGGTGCTGGGTGCTCAGTGCTCGGGGTGCTGGGTGCTCGGTGCTCAGGTTGCTGGGTGCTCAGTACTCGGGGTGCTGGGTGCTCAGTACTCAGGGTGCTGGGTGCTCATTGCTCGGGGTGCTGGGTGCTCAGTGCTACGGGTGCTGGGTGCTCAGTGCTCGGGGTGCTGGGTGCTCAGTGCTCGGAGCGCTGGGTGCTCAGTGCTCGGGGTGCTCGGTGCTCAGTACTCAGGGTGCTGGGTGCTCAGTGCTCAGGGTGCTCGGTGCTCAGTACTCAGGGTGCTGGGTGCTCAGTGCTCGGTGTGCTCGGTGCTCAGTACGTTGGGTGCTCAGTACTCAGGGTGCTTTGTGCTCAGTGCTCAGGGTGATAGGTGCTCAGTACTCAGGGTGCTCAGTACTCAGAGTGCTGGGTGCTCAGGGGTCGGGGTGCTGGGAGCTCAGTACTCAGGGTGCCGGGTGCTCAGTGCTCGGGGTGCTGGGTGCTGAGTGCTCAGGGTGCTGGGTGCTCAGTACTCGGGGTGCTCGGTGCTCAGTACTTAGGGTGGTGGGTGCTCAGTACTCAGGGTGCTGGGTGCTCAGTACTCAGGGTGCTCGCTGCTCAGTACTCAGGGTGCTGGGTGCTCAGTGCTCAGGGTGCAGGGAGCTCAGTACTCAGGGTGCTCGGTGCTCAGTACTCAGGGTGATCGGTGGTCAGTCCTCAGGGTGCTCAGTACTCAGGGTGCTGGGTGCTTAGTGCTCTGGTTGCTCAGTACTCAGTGTGCTGGGTGCTCAGTACTCAGGGTGCTGGGTGCTCAGTGCTCGGGGTGCTGGGTGCGCAGTACTCAGGGTGCTGGGTGCTCAGTGCTCAGGGTGCTGGGTGCTCAGTACTCAGGGTGCTGGGTGCTCAGTACTCAGTGCTCGGGGTCCTGGGTTCTCAGCCCTCTGGGTGCTTAGTGCACAGTACTCAGGGTGCTGGGTGCTCAGTATTCAAGGTGCTCAGTGCTCGGGGTGCTGGGTGCTCAGTACTCAGGGTGCTGATTGCTCAGTACTCAGGGTGCTGGGTGCTCATTCTCGGGGTGCTGGGTGCTCAGTGCTCGGGGTGCTGGGTGCTCAGTACTCGGGGTGCTGGTTGCTCAGTGCTCAGCGTGCTGGGTGCTCAGTACTCAGGGTGCTCGGTTCTCAGTACTCAGGGTGCTGGGTGCTCATTCTCGGGGTGCTGGGTGCTCAGTGCTCAGGGTGCTGGGTGCTCAGTGCTCAGGGTCCTCGGTGCTCAGTACTCAGGGTGCTCAGTACTCAGCGTGCTTTGTGCTCAGTGCTCAGGGTGCTGAGTGCTCAGTACTCAGGGTGCTGGGTGCTCAGTACTCGGGGAGCTGGGTGCTCATTACACAGGGTGCTGGGTGCTCAGTGCTCGGGGTGCTCGCTGCTCAGTACTCTTGGTGCTGGGTGCTCAGTACTCAGGGTGCTGTTTGCTCAGTGCTCGGGGTGCTCGGTGCTCAGTGCTCAGGATGCTCGGTGCTCAGTACTTTTGGTGCTGGGTGCTCAGTACTCGGGGTGCTGGTTGCTCAGTGCTCAGCGTGCTGGGTGCTCAGTACTCAGGGTGCTCGGTTCTCAGTACTCAGGGTGCTGGGTGCTCATTCTCGGGGTGCTGGGTGCTCAGTGCTCAGGGTGCTGGGTGCTCAGTGCTCAGGGTCCTCGGTGCTCAGTACTCAGGGTGCTCAGTACTCAGCGTGCTTTGTGCTCAGTGCTCAGGGTGCTGGGTGCTCAGTACTCAGGGTGCTGGGTGCTCAGTACTCGGGGAGCTGGGTGCTCATTACACAGGGTGCTGGGTGCTCAGTGCTCGGGGTGCTCGCTGCTCAGTACTCTTAGTGCTGGGTGCTCAGTACTCAGGGTGCTGGGTGCTCAGTGCTCGGGGTGCTCGGTGCTCAGTGCTCAGGATGCTCGGTGCTCAGTACTTTTGGTGCTGGGTGCTCAGTACTCAGGGTGCTGGGTGCTCAGTGCTCGGGGTGCTCGGTGCTCAGTACTCAGGGTGCTGGGTTCACAGTGCTCAGGGTGCTGGGTGCTCAGTACTCAGGGTGCTGGTTGCTCAGTGCTCAGGGTGCTGGGTCCTCAGTACTCAGGGTGCTCGGTGCTCAGTGCTCAGGGTGCTGGGTGCTCAGTGCTCGGGGTGCTCGGTGCTCAGTACTCAGGGTGCTGGGTGCTCAGTGCTCGGGGTGCTGGGTGCTCAGTGCTCAGGGTGCTGGGTGCTCAGTACTCAGGGTGCTCGGTGCTCAGAACTCAGGGTGCTGGGTGCTCAGTGCTCAGGTGCTGGGTGCTAAGTACTCAGGGTGCTGGGTGCTCAGTACTCAGGGTGCTGGGTGCTCAGTGCTCAGGGTGCTGGGTGCTCCGTACTCAGGGTGCTTGGTGCTAAGCACTCAGGGTGCTCAGTACTCAGGGTGCTGGGTGCTCAGTGCTCGGGGTGCTGGGTGCTCAGTACTCAGGGTGCTGGGTGCTCAGTCCTCAGGGAGCTCAGTGCTCAGGGTGCTGGGTGCTCAGTGCTCGGGGTGCTCGGTGCTCAGTACTCAGGTTGCTGAGTGCTCAGTACTCAGGTTGCTGGGTGCTCAGTGCTTGGGGTACTGGGTACACAGTGCTCAGTACACAGGGTGCTGGGTCTCAGTGCTTGGGGTACTGGGTACACAGTGCTCAGTACACAGGGTGCTGGGTGCTCAGTGCTCGGGGTGCTGGGTGCTCAGTGCTCAGTACTCAGGGTGCTGGGTGCTCAGTGCTCAGGGTGCTGGGTGCTCAGTACTCAGGGTACTCGGTGCTCAGTACTCAGGGTGCTGGGTGATCAGTGCTCAGGGAGCTTTGTGCTCAGTACTCAGTGTGCTGGGTGCTCAGTACTCAGGGTGCTGGGTGCTCAGTACTCAGGGTGCTCGGTGCTCAGTACTCAGGGTGCTGGGTGCTCAGTGCTCAGGGTGCTGGGTCCTCAGTGCTCAGGGTGCTGGGTGCTTAGTGCTCGGGGTGCTGGGTGCTCAGTACTCAGGGTGCTGGGTGCTCAGTACTCGGGGTGCTGGGTGCTCAGTACTCAGGGAGCTGGGTGCTCAGTACTCAGGGTGCTGGGTGCTCAGTACTCGGGTGCTGGGTGCTCAGTACTCAGGGTGCTGGGTGCTCAGTGCTCGGGGTGCTGGGTGCTCAGTGCTCAGTACTCAGGGTGCTGGGTGCTCAGTGCTCGGGGTGCTGGGTGCTCAGTGCTCAGTACTCAGGGTGCTGGGTGCTCAGTGCTCAGGGTGCTGGGTGCTCAGTGCTCAGGGTGCTGGGTACTCAGTGCTCGGGGTGCTGGGTGCTCAGTACTCAGGGGGCTGGGTGCTCAGGACTCAGGGTGCTCAGTGCTCAGTACTCAGGGTGCTCAGTGATCAGTACTCAGGGTGCTCAGTGCTCAGGGTGCTCTGTGCTCAGTGCTCGGGGCGCTGGGTGCTCAGTCCTCAGGGTGCTGTGTGCTCAGTGCTCAGGGTGCTCGGTGCTCAGTGCTCAGGGTGCTGGGTGCTCAGTACTCAGGGTGCTGGGTGCTCAGTGCTCGGGGTGCTGGGTGCTCAGTACTCAGGGTGCTGGGTGCTCAGTGCTCAGGGTGCTGGGTGCTCAGCGCTCAGGGTGCTCGGTGCTTAGTACTCAGGGTGCTCGGTGCTCGAGGTGCTGGGTGCTCAGTGCTCAGGGTGCTGGGTGCTCAGTGCTCGGGGTGCTGGGTGCTCAGTGCTCGGGGTGCTCGGTGCTCAGTGCTCGGGGTGCTGGGTGCTCAGTACTCGGGGTGCTCAGTGCTCAGTACTCAGGGTGCTGGGTGCTCAGTGCTCACGGTGCTGGGTGCTCAGTGCTCGGGGTGCTGGCTGCTCGGTGCTCAGGTTGCTGCGTGCTCAGTACTCGGGGTGCTGGGTGCTCAGTACTCAGGGTGCTGGGTGCTCATTGCTCGGGGTGCTGGGTGCTCAGTGCTCGGGGTGCTGGGTGCTCAGTGCTCGGGGTGCTGGGTGCTCAGTACTCGGGGTGCTGGGTGCTCAGTGCTCAGGGTGCTGGGTCTCAGTGCTTGGGGTACTGGGTACTCAGTGCTCAGTACACAGGGTGCTGGGTGCTCAGTGCTCGGGGTGCTGGGTGCTCAGTGCTCAGTACTCAGGGTGCTGGGTGCTCAGTGCTCAGGGTGCTGGGTGCTCAGTACTCAGGGTACTCGGTGCTCAGTACTCAGGGTGCTGGGTGATCAGTGCTCAGGGAGCTTTGTGCTCAGTACTCAGTGTGCTGGGTGCTCAGTACTCAGGGTGCTGTGTGCTCAGTACTCAGGGTGCTCGGTGCTCAGTACTCAGGTTGCTGGGTGCTCAGTTCTCAGGGTGCTGGGTCCTCAGTGCTCAGGGTGCTGGGTGCTTAGTGCTCGGGGTGCTGGGTGCTCAGTACTCAGGGTGCTGGGTGCTCAGTACTCGGGGTGCTGGGTGCTCAGTACTCAGGGAGCTGGGTGCTCAGTACTCAGGGTGCTGGGTGCTCAGTACTCGGGTGCTGGGTGCTCAGTACTCAGGGTGCTGGGTGCTCAGTGCTCGGGGTGCTGGGTGCTCAGTGCTCAGTACTCAGGGTGCTGGGTGCTCAGTGCTCGGGGTGCTGGGTGCTCAGTGCTCAGTACTCAGGGTGCTGGGTGCTCAGTGCTCAGGGTGCTGGGTGCTCAGTGCTCAGGGTGCTGGGTACTCAGTGCTCGGGGTGCTGGGTGCTCAGTACTCAGGGTGCTGGGTGCTCAGGACTCAGGGTGCTCAGTGCTCAGTACTCAGGGTGCTCAGTGATCAGTACTCAGGGTGCTCAGTGCTCAGGGTGCTCTGTGCTCAGTGCTCGGGGCGCTGGGTGCTCAGTCCTCAGGGTGCTGTGTGCTCAGTGCTCAGGGTGCTCGGTGCTCAGTGCTCAGGGTGCTGGGTGCTCAGTACTCAGGGTGCTGGGTGCTCAGTGCTCGGGGTCCTGGGTGCTCAGTACTCAGGGTGCTGGGTGCTCAGTGCTCAGGGTGCTGGGTGCTCAGTGCTCAGGGTGCTCGGTGCTTAGTACTCAGGGTGCTCGGTGCTCGAGGTGCTGGGTGCTCAGTGCTCAGGGTGCTTAGTGCTCAGTGCTCGGGGTGCTGGGTGCTCAGTGCTCGGGGTGCTGGGTGCTCAGTGCTCAGGGTGCTGGGTGCTCAGTGCTCGGGGTGCTGGGTGCTCAGTACTCGGGGTGCTCGGTGCTCAGTACTCAGGGTGCTGGGTGCTCAGTGCTCAGGGTGCTGGGTGCTCAGTACTTAGGGTGCTGGGTGCTCGGTGCTCAGTACGCTGGGTGCTCAGTACTCAGGGTGCTGGCTGCTCAGTACTCAGGGTGCTCGGTGCTCAGTACTCACGGTGCTCGGTGCTCAGTACTCAGGGTGCTGGGTGCTCAGTGCTCGGGGTGCTGGGTGCTCATTACTCAGGGGGCTGGGTGCTCAGTACTCAGGGTGCTCAGTGCTTGGGGTGCTCGGTGCTCAGTACTCAGGGTGCTGGGTGCTCAGTGCTCAGGGTGCTGGGTGCTCAGTACTCAGGGTGCTGGGTGCTCAGTACTCGGGGTGCTCGGTGCTCAGTACTCAGGGTGCTGGGTGCTCAGTGCTCAGGGTGCTGGGTGCTCAGTACTCAGGGTGCTGGGTGCTCGGTGCTCAGTACGCTGGGTGCTCAGTACTCAGGGTGCTGGCTGCTCAGTAATCAGGGTGCTCGGTGCTCAGTACTCAGGGTGCTGGGTGCTCAGTACTCAGGGTGCTCGGTGCTCAGTACTCAGGGTGCTGGGTGCTCAGTGCTCGGGGTGCTGGGTGCTCATTACTCAGGGGGCTGGGTGCTCAGTACTCAGGGTGCTCAGTGCTTGGGGTGCTCGGTGCTCAGTACTCAGGGTGCTGGGTGCTCAGTGCTCAGGGTGCTGGGTGCTCAGTACTCAGGGTGCTGGGTGCTCAGTACTCGGGGTGCTCGGTGCTCAGTACTCAGGGTGCTGGGTGCTCAGTGCTCAGGGTGCTGGGTGCTCAGTACACAGGGTGCTGGGTGCTCGTTGCTCAGTACGCTGGGTGCTCAGTACTCAGGGTGCTGGCTGCTCAGTACTCAGGGTGCTCGGTGCTCAGTACTCAGGGTGCTGGGTGTTCAGTGCTCGGGGTGCTGGGTGCTCATTACTCAGGGGGCTGGGTGCTCAGTACTCAGGGTGCTCAGTGCTTGGGGTGCTGGGTGCTCAGTATTCAGGGTGCTCAGTGCTTGGGGTGTTGGGTGCTCAGTACTCAGGGTGCTGGGTGCTCAGTGCTCGGGGTGCTTCGTGCTCAGTGCTCGGGGTGCTGGGTGCTCAGTGCTCGGGGTGCTGGGTGCTCAGTGCTCGGGGTGCTGGGTGCTCAGAGCTCAGGGTGCTGGGTGCTCAGTGCTCAGGGTGCTGGGTACTCAGTGCTCGGGGTGCTGGGTACTCAGTGCTCGGGGTGCTGGGTGCTCAGTACTCAGGGTGCTGGGTGCTCAGTACTCAGGGTGCTCAGTGCTCAGTACTCAGGGTGCTCAGTGCTCAGGGTGCTGTGTGCTCAGTGCTCGGGGTGCTGGGTGCTCAGTCCTCAGGGTGCTGGGTGCTCAGTGCTCAGGGTGCTCGGTGCTCAGTGCTCAGGGTGCTGGGTGCTCAGTGCTCGGGGTGCTGGGTGCTCATTACTCAGGGTTCTGGGTGCTCAGTATTCAGGGTGCTCAGTGCATGTGGTGCTGGATGCTCAGTACTCAGGGTGCTCAATGCTTGGGGTGTTGGGTACTTAGTACTCAGGGTGCTGGGTGCTCAGTGCTCAGGGTGCTGGGTGCTCAGTACTCAGGGTGCTGGGTGCTCAGTACTCAGGGTGCTGGGTGCTCAGTGCTCAGGGTGCTGGGTGCTCAGTGCTCGGGGTGCTGGGTGCTCAGTGCTCAGGGTGCTGGGTGCTCAGTGCTCACGTGCTGTGTGATCAGTGCTCGGGGTGCTGGGTGCTCAGTGCTCGGGGCGCTGGGTGCTCAGTGCTCGGGGTGCTCGGTGCTCAGTGCTCGGGGTGCTGGGTGCTCAGTACTCAGGGTGCTCAGTGCTCAATACTCAGGGTGCTGGGTGCTCAGTGCTCAGTGTGCTGGGTGATCAGTGCTCGGGGTGCTGGCTGCTCGGTTCTCAGGTTGCTGGGTGCTCAGTACTCGGGGTGCTGGGTGCTCAGTACTCAGGGTTCTGGGTGCTCATTGCTCGGGGTGCTGGGTGCTCAGTGCTCGGGGTGCTGGGTGCTCAGTGCTTGGGGTGCTCGGTGCTCAGTACTCGGGGTGCTGGGTGCTCAGTTCTCAGGGTGCTGGGTCTCAGTGCTCGGGGTACTGGGTACTCAGTGCTCAGTACACAGGGTGCTGGGTGCTCAGTGCTCGGGGTGCTGGGTGCTCAGTGCTCAGTACTCAGGGTGCTGGGTGCTCAGTGCTCGGGGTGCTGGGTGCTCAGTACTCAGGGTACTTGGTGCTCAGTACTCAGGGTGCTGGGTGATCAGTGCTCAGGGTGCTGGGTGCTCAGTACTCAGTGTGCTGGGTGCTCAGTACTCAGGGTGCTGGGTGCTCAGTACTCAGAGTGGTCGGTGCTCAGTACTCAGGGTGCTGGGTGCTCAGTGCTCAGGGTGCTGGGTCCTCAGTGCTCGGGGTGCTGGGTGCTTAGTGCTCCGGGTGCTGGGTGCTCAGTACTCAGGGTGCTGGGTGCTCAGTACTCGGGGTGCTGGGTGCACAGTACTCAGGGTGCTGGGTGCTCAGTGCTCGGGGTGCTGGGTGCTCAGTGCTCGGGGTGCTGAGTGCTCAGTGCTCGGGGTGCTGGGTGCTCAGTGCTCGGGGTGCTGGGTGCTCAGTGCTCAGGGTGCTGGGTGCTCAGTGCTCAGGGTGCTGGGTGCACAGTGCTCGGGGTGCTGGGTGCTCAGTGCTTGGGGTGCTCGTTGCTCAGTGCTCGGGGTGCTGGGTGCTCAGTGCTCAGTACTCAGGGTGCTGGGTGCTCAGTGCTCGGGGTGCTGGGTGCTCAGTCCTCAGTACTCAGGGTGCTGGGTGCTCAGTGCTCAGGGTGCTGGGTGCTCATTGCTCAATGTGCTGGGTGCTCAGTGCTCAGGGTGCTGGGTACTCAGTGCTCAGGGTGCTGGGTACTCAGTGCTCGGGGTGCTGGGTGCTCAGTACTCGGGGTGCTGGGTGCTCAGTACTCAGGGTGCTCAGTGCTCAGTACTCAGGGTGCTCAGTGCTCAGGGTGCTGTGTGCTCAGTGCTCAGGGTGCTGGGTGCTCAGTCCTCAGGGTGCTGGGTGCTCAGTGCTCAGGGTGCTCGGTGCTCAGTGCTCAGGGTGCTGGGTGCTCAGTGCTCGGGGTGCTGGGCGCTCATTACTCAGGGTGCTGGGTGCTCAGTATTCAGGGTGCTCAGTGCTTGTGGTGCTGGGTGCTCAGTACTCAGGGTGCTCAGTGCTTGGGGTGTTGGGTGCTTAGTACTCAGGGTGCTGGGTGCTCAGTGCTCAGGGTGCTGGGTGCTCAGTTCTCAGGGTGCTGGGTGCTCAGTACTCAGGGTGCTGGGTGCTCAGTGCTCGAGGTGTTGGGTGCTCAGTGCTTGGGGTGCTGGGTGCTCAGTGCTCAGGGTGCTGGGTGCTCAGTGCTCAGGGTGCTGGGTGATCAGTGCTCGGGGTGCTGGGTGCTCAGTGCTCGGGGCGCTGGGTGCTCAGTGCTCGGGGTGCTCGGTGCTCAGTGCTCGGGGTGCTGGGTGCTCAGTGCTCAGTACTCAGGGTGCTGGGTGCTCAGTGCTCGGGGTGCTGGATGCTCAGTGCTCAGGTTGCTGGGTGCTCAGTGCTCGGGGTGCTGGGTGCTCAGTGCTCAGTACTCAGGGTGCTGGGTGCTCAGTGCTCAGGGTGCTGGGTGCTCAGTACTCAGGGTACTCGGTGCTCAGTACTCAGGGTGCTGGGTGATCAGTGCTCGGGGTGCTGGGTGCTCAGTGCTCAGGGTGCTGGGTGCTCAGTACTCAGGGTACTCGGTGCTCAGTACTCAGGGTGCTGGGTGCTCAGTGCTCGGGGTGCTCGGTGCTCAGTGCTCGGGGTGCTGGGTGCTCAGTACTCGGGGTGCTCAGTGCTCAGTACTCAGGGTGCTGGGTGCTCAGTGCTCACGGTGCTGGGTGCTCAGTGCTCGGGGTGCTGGCTGCTCGGTGCTCAGGTTGCTGGGTGCTCAGTACTCGGGGTGCTGGGTGCTCAGTACTCAGGGTGCTGGGTGCTCATTGCTCGGGGTGCTGGGTGCTCAGTGCTCAGGGTGCTGGGTGCTCAGTGCTCGGGGTGCTGGGTGCTCAGTGCTCGGGGTGCTGGGTGCTCAGTACTCGGGGTGCTGGGTGCTCAGTGCTCAGGGTGCTGGGTCTCAGTGCTTGGGGTACTGGGTACTCAGTGCTCAGTACACAGGGTGCTGGGTGCTCAGTGCTCGGGGTGCTGGGTGCTCAGTGCTCAGTACTCAGGGTGCTGGGTGCTCAGTGCTCAGGGTGCTGGGTGCTCAGTACTCAGGGTACTCGGTGCTCAGTACTCAGGGTGCTGGGTGATCAGTGCTCAGGGAGCTTTGTGCTCAGTACTCAGTGTGCTGGGTGCTCAGTACTCAGGGTGCTGTGTGCTCAGTACTCAGGGTGCTCGGTGCTCAGTACTCAGGTTGCTGGGTGCTCAGTTCTCAGGGTGCTGGGTCCTCAGTGCTCAGGGTGCTGGGTGCTTAGTGCTCGGGGTGCTGGGTGCTCAGTACTCAGGGTGCTGGGTGCTCAGTACTCGGGGTGCTGGGTGCTCAGTACTCAGGGAGCTGGGTGCTCAGTACTCAGGGTGCTGGGTGCTCAGTACTCGGGTGCTGGGTGCTCAGTACTCAGGGTGCTGGGTGCTCAGTGCTCGGGGTGCTGGGTGCTCAGTGCTCAGTACTCAGGGTGCTGGGTGCTCAGTGCTCGGGGTGCTGGGTGCTCAGTGCTCAGTACTCAGGGTGCTGGGTGCTCAGTGCTCGGGTGCTGGGTGCTCAGTGCTCAGGGTGCTGGGTACTCAGTGCTCGGGGTGCTGGGTGCTCAGTACTCAGGGTGCTGGGTGCTCAGGACTCAGGGTGCTCAGTGCTCAGTACTCAGGGTGCTCAGTGATCAGTACTCAGGGTGCTCAGTGCTCAGGGTGCTCTGTGCTCAGTGCTCGGGGCGCTGGGTGCTCAGTCCTCAGGGTGCTGTGTGCTCAGTGCTCAGGGTGCTCGGTGCTCAGTGCTCAGGGTGCTGGGTGCTCAGTACTCAGGGTGCTGGGTGCTCAGTGCTCGGGGTCCTGGGTGCTCAGTACTCAGGGTGCTGGGTGCTCAGTGCTCAGGGTGCTGGGTGCTCAGTGCTCAGGGTGCTCGGTGCTTAGTACTCAGGGTGCTCGGTGCTCGAGGTGCTGGGTGCTCAGTGCTCAGGGTGCTTAGTGCTCAGTGCTCAGGGTGCTGGGTGCTCAGTGCTCGGGGTGCTGGGTGCTCAGTGCTCAGGGTGCTGGGTGCTCAGTGCTCGGGGTGCTGGGTGCTCAGTACTCGGGGTGCTCGGTGCTCAGTACTCAGGGTGCTGGGTGCTCAGTGCTCAGGGTGCTGGGTGCTCAGTACTTAGGGTGCTGGGTGCTCGGTGCTCAGTACGCTGGGTGCTCAGTACTCAGGGTGCTGGCTGCTCAGTACTCAGGGTGCTCGGTGCTCAGTACTCAGGGTGCTCGGTGCTCAGTACTCAGGGTGCTGGGTGCTCAGTGCTCGGGGTGCTGGGTGCTCATTACTCAGGGGGCTGGGTGCTCAGTACTCAGGGTGCTCAGTGCTTGGGGTGCTCGGTGCTCAGTACTCAGGGTGCTGGGTGCTCAGTGCTCAGGGTGCTGGGTGCTCAGTACTCAGGGTGCTGGGTGCTCAGTACTCGGGGTGCTCGGTGCTCAGTACTCAGGGTGCTGGGTGCTCAGTGCTCAGGGTGCTGGGTGCTCAGTACTCAGGGTGCTGGGTGCTCGGTGCTCAGTACGCTGGGTGCTCAGTACTCAGGGTGCTGGCTGCTCAGTAATCAGGGTGCTCGGTGCTCAGTACTCAGGGTGCTGGGTGCTCAGTACTCAGGGTGCTCGGTGCTCAGTACTCAGGGTGCTGGGTGCTCAGTGCTCGGGGTGCTGGGTGCTCATTACTCAGGGGGCTGGGTGCTCAGTACTCAGGGTGCTCAGTGCTTGGGGTGCTCGGTGCTCAGTACTCAGGGTGCTGGGTGCTCAGTGCTCAGGGTGCTGGGTGCTCAGTACTCAGGGTGCTGGGTGCTCAGTACTCGGGGTGCTCGGTGCTCAGTACTCAGGGTGCTGGGTGCTCAGTGCTCAGGGTGCTGGGTGCTCAGTACACAGGGTGCTGGGTGCTCGTTGCTCAGTACGCTGGGTGCTCAGTACTCAGGGTGCTGGCTGCTCAGTACTCAGGGTGCTCGGTGCTCAGTACTCAGGGTGCTGGGTGTTCAGTGCTCGGGGTGCTGGGTGCTCATTACTCAGGGGGCTGGGTGCTCAGTACTCAGGGTGCTCAGTGCTTGGGGTGCTGGGTGCTCAGTATTCAGGGTGCTCAGTGCTTGGGGTGTTGGGTGCTCAGTACTCAGGGTGCTGGGTGCTCAGTGCTCGGGGTGCTTCGTGCTCAGTGCTCGGGGTGCTGGGTGCTCAGTGCTCGGGGTGCTGGGTGCTCAGTGCTCGGGGTGCTGGGTGCTCAGAGCTCAGGGTGCTGGGTGCTCAGTGCTCAGGGTGCTGGGTACTCAGTGCTCGGGGTGCTGGGTACTCAGTGCTCGGGGTGCTGGGTGCTCAGTACTCAGGGTGCTGGGTGCTCAGTACTCAGGGTGCTCAGTGCTCAGTACTCAGGGTGCTCAGTGCTCAGGGTGCTGTGTGCTCAGTGCTCGGGGTGCTGGGTGCTCAGTCCTCAGGGTGCTGGGTGCTCAGTGCTCAGGGTGCTCGGTGCTCAGTGCTCAGGGTGCTGGGTGCTCAGTGCTCGGGGTGCTGGGTGCTCATTACTCAGGGTGCTGGGTGCTCAGTATTCAGGGTTCTCAGTGCATGTGGTGCTGGATGCTCAGTACTCAGGGTGCTCAATGCTTGGGGTGTTGGGTACTTAGTACTCAGGGTGCTGGGTGCTCAGTGCTCAGGGTGCTGGGTGCTCAGTACTCAGGGTGCTGGGTGCTCAGTACTCAGGGTGCTGGGTGCTCAGTGCTCAGGGTGCTGGGTGCTCAGTGCTCGGGGTGCTGGGTGCTCAGTGCTCAGGGTGCTGGGTGCTCAGTGCTCACGTGCTGTGTGATCAGTGCTCGGGGTGCTGGGTGCTCAGTGCTTGGGGCGCTTGGTGCTCAGTGCTCGGGGTGCTCGGTGCTCAGTGCTCGGGGTGCTGGGTGCTCAGTACTCAGGGTGCTCAGTGCTCAATACTCAGGGTGCTGGGTGCTCAGTGCTCAGTGTGCTGGGTGATCAGTGCTCGGGGTGCTGGCTGCTCGGTTCTCAGGTTGCTGGGTGCTCAGTACTCGGGGTGCTGGGTGCTCAGTACTCAGGGTTCTGGGTGCTCATTGCTCGGGGTGCTGGGTGCTCAGTGCTCGGGGTGCTGGGTGCTCAGTGCTTGGGGTGCTCGGTGCTCAGTACTCGGGGTGCTGGGTGCTCAGTTCTCAGGGTGCTGGGTCTCAGTGCTCGGGGTACTGGGTACTCAGTGCTCAGTACACAGGGTGCTGGGTGCTCAGTGCTCGGGGTGCTGGGTGCTCAGTACTCAGGGTACTTGGTGCTCAGTACTCAGGGTGCTGGGTGATCAGTGCTCAGGGTGCTGGGTGCTCAGTACTCAGTGTGCTGGGTGCTCAGTACTCAGGGTGCTGGGTGCTCAGTACTCAGAGTGGTCGGTGCTCAGTACTCAGGGTGCTGGGTGCTCAGTGCTCAGGGTGCTGGGTCCTCAGTGCTCGGGGTGCTGGGTGCTTAGTGCTCCGGGTGCTGGGTGCTCAGTACTCAGGGTGCTGGGTGCTCAGTACTCGGGGTGCTGGGTGCACAGTACTCAGGGTGCTGGGTGCTCAGTGCTCGGGGTGCTGGGTGCTCAGTGCTCGGGGTGCTGAGTGCTCAGTGCTCGGGGTGCTGGGTGCTCAGTGCTCGGGGTGCTGGGTGCTCAGTGCTCAGGGTGCTGGGTGCTCAGTGCTCAGGGTGCTGGGTGCACAGTGCTCGGGGTGCTGGGTGCTCAGTGCTTGGGGTGCTCGTTGCTCAGTGCTCGGGGTGCTGGGTGCTCAGTGCTCAGTACTCAGGGTGCTGGGTGCTCAGTGCTCGGGGTGCTGGGTGCTCAGTGCTCAGTACTCAGGGTGCTGGGTGCTCAGTGCTCAGGGTGCTGGGTGCTCATTGCTCAATGTGCTGGGTGCTCAGTGCTCAGGGTGCTGGGTACTCAGTGCTCAGGGTGCTGGGTACTCAGTGCTCGGGGTGCTGGGTGCTCAGTACTCGGGGTGCTGGGTGCTCAGTACTCAGGGTGCTCAGTGCTCAGTACTCAGTGTGCTCAGTGCTCAGGGTGCTGTGTGCTCAGTGCTCAGGGTGCTGGGTGCTCAGTCCTCAGGGTGCTGGGTGCTCAGTGCTCAGGGTGCTCGGTGCTCAGTGCTCAGGGTGCTGGGTGCTCAGTGCTCGGGGTGCTGGGCGCTCATTACTCAGGGTGCTGGGTGCTCAGTATTCAGGGTGCTCAGTGCTTGTGGTGCTGGGTGCTCAGTACTCAGGGTGCTCAGTGCTTGGGGTGTTGGGTGCTTAGTACTCAGGGTGCTGGGTGCTCAGTGCTCAGGGTGCTGGGTGCTCAGTTCTCAGGGTGCTGGGTGCTCAGTACTCAGGGTGCTGGGTGCTCAGTGCTCGAGGTGTTGGGTGCTCAGTGCTTGGGGTGCTGGGTGCTCAGTGCTCAGGGTGGTGGGTGCTCAGTGCTCAGGGTGCTGGGTGATCAGTGCTCGGGGTGCTGGGTGCTCAGTGCTCGGGGCGCTGGGTGCTCAGTGCTCGGGGAGCTCGGTGCTCAGTGCTCGGGGTGCTGGGTGCTCAGTACTCAGGGTGCTCAGTGCTCAGTACTCAGGGTGCTGGGTGCTCAGTGCTCAGTGTGCTGGGTGCTCAGTGCTCGGGGTGCTGGCTGCTCAGTTCTCAGGTTGCTGGGTGCTCAGTACTCGGGGTGCTGGGTGCTCAGTACTCAGGGTGCTGGGTGCTCATTGCTCGGGGTGCTGGGTGCTCAGTGCTCGGGGTGCTGGGTGCTCAGTGCTCGGGGTGCTGGGTGCTCAGTACTCGGGGTGCTGGGTGCTCAGTGCTTAGGGTGCTGGGTCTCAGTGCTCGGGGTACTGGGTACTCAGTGCTCAGTACACAGGGTGCTGGGTGCTCATTGCTCGGGGTGCTGTGTTCTCAGTGCTCAGTACTCAGGGTGCTGTTTGCTCAGTGCTCGGGGTGCTGGGTGCTCAGTACTCAGGGTACTTGGTGCTCAGTACTCAGGGTGCTGGGTGATCAGTGCTCAGGGTGCTGGGTGCTCAGTACTCAGGGTGCTCGGTGCTCAGTACTCAGGGTGCTGGGTGCTCAGTGCTCAGGGTGCTGGGTCCTCAGTGCTCTGGGTGCTGTGTGCTTAGTGCTCGGGGTGCTGGGTGCTCAGTGCTCGGGGTGCTGGGTGCTCAGTGCTCAGTACTCAGGGTGCTGGGTGCTCAGTGCTCGGGGTGCTGGGTGCTCAGTGCTCAGGGTGCTTGGTGCTCAGTGCTCAGTGTGCTGGGTGCTCAGTGCTCAGGGTGCTGGGTACTCAGTGCTCGGGGTGCTGGGTGCTCAGTACTCAGGGTGCTCGTGCTCAGTACTCAGGGTGCTGGGTGCTCAGTGCTCGGGGTGCTGGGTGCTCAGTGCTCAGTGTGCTCGGTGCTCAGTACTCAGGGTGCTGGGTTCTCAGTGCTAGGGGTTTTCTGTACTCAGGGTGCTGTGTGTTCAGTGCTCAGGGTGCTGGGTGCTCAGTTCTCAGGGTGCTCGGTGCTCGGGGTTGTGGGTGCTCAGTGCTCGGGGTGCTCGGTGCTCAGTACTCGGGGTGCTCAGTGCTCAGTACTCAGGGTGCTCGGTGCTTAGTACTCAGGGTGCTGGGTGCTCAGTGCTTGGGGTGCTGGTTGCTCAGTGCTCAGTGTGCTCGGTGCTCAGTGCTCAAGGTGCTGGGTGCTCAGTACTCAGGGTGATCATTGCTCAGGGAGCTGGGTGCTCAGTACACAGGGTGCTGGGTGCTCAGTACTCAGGGTGCTCAGTGCTCAGTACTCAGGGTGCTCAGTGCTCAGTACTAAGGTTGCTCAGTGCTCAGGGTGCTGGGTGCTCAGTGCTCGGGGTGCTCGGTGCTCAGTACTCAGGGTGCTGGGTGCTCAGTGCTCAGGGTGCAGGGTGCTCAGTGCTCAGGGTGCTGGGTGCTCAGTACACAGGGTGCTCGGTGCTCAGGGTGCTGGGTGCTCAGTGCTCGGTGTGCTCGGTGCTCATTACTCGGGGTGCTCAGTGCTCAGTACTCAGGGTGCTGGGTGCTCAGTGCTCAGGGTGCTGGGTGCTCAGTACTCAGGGTGCTGGGTGCTCGGTGCTCAGTACGCTGGGTGCTCAGTACTCAGGGTGCTGGGTGCTCAGTACTCAGGGTGCTGGGTGCTCAGTACTCAGGGTGCTCGGTGCTCAGTACTCAGGGTGCTGGGTGCTCAGTGCTCAGGGTGCTGGGTGCTCAGTACTCAGGGTGCTGGGTGCTCAGTGCTCGGGGTGCTCGGTGCTCAGTACGCTGGGTGCTCAGTACTCAGGGTGCTGGGTGCTCAGTACTCAGGGTGCTGGGTGCTTAGTACTCAGGGTGCTGGGTGCTCAGTGCTCAGGGTGCTCGGTGCTCAGTGCTCGGGGTGCTGGGTGCTCAGTACTCAGGGTGCTCAGTGCTCAGTACTCAGGGTGCTCAGTGCTCAGTACTCAGGGTGCTCAGGCTCAGTGCTCAGGGTGCAGGGTGCTCAGTGCTCGGGGTGCTGGGTGCTCAGTGCTCGGGGTGCTGGGTGTCTCAGTGCTCAGGGTGCTGGGTGCTCAGTGCTCAGAGTGCTGGGTGCTCAGTACTCATGGTGCTCAGTGCTCAGTACTCAGGGTGCAGGGTGCTCAGTGCTCAGGGTGCTCAGTGCTCAGTACTCAGGGTGCTCGGTGCTCAGTGCTCAGGGTGCTCAGTGCTCAGTACTCAGGGTGCTCAGTGCTCAGTGCTCTGGGTGCTGGGTGCTCAGTGCTCGGGGTGCTGGGTGCTCAGTGCTCAGGGTGCTGGGTGCTCAGTACTCAGGGTGCTCAGTGCTCAGGGTGCTGGGTGCTCAGTGCTCGGGGTGCTGTGTACTCAGTGCTCAGTACACAGGGTGCTGGGTGCTCAGTGCTCGGGGTGCTGGGTGCTCAGTGCTCGGGGTGATGGGTGCTCAGTGCTCGGGGTGCTGGGTGCTCAGTGCTCGGGGTGCTCGGTGCTCAGTGCTCGGGGTGCTGGGCGCTCAGTGCTCAGTACTCAGGGTGCTGGGTGCTCAGTGCTCGGGGTGCTGGGTGCTCAGTGCTCGGGGTGCTGGGTGCTCAGTGCTCGGGGTGCTGAGTGCTCAGTGCTCGGGGTGCTGGGTGCTCAGGCTCGGGGTGCTGGGTGCTCAGTGCTCAGGGTGCTGGGTGCTCAGTGCTCAGGGTGCTGGGTGCACAGTGCTCGGGGTGCTGGGTGCTCAGTGCTTGGGGTGCTCGTTGCTCAGTGCTCGGGGTGCTGGGTGCTCATTGCTCAGTACTCAGGGTGCTGTGTGCTCAGTGCTCGGGGTGCTGGGTGCTCAGTGCTCAGTACTCAGGGTGCTGGGTGCTCAGTGCTCAGGGTGCTGGGTGCTCATTGCTCAATGTGCTGGGTGCTCAGTGCTCAGGGTGCTGGGTACTCAGTGCTCAGGGTGCTGGGTACTCAGTGCTCGGGGTGCTGTGTGCTCAGTACTCAGGGTGCTGGGTGCTCAGTACTCAGGGTGCTCAGTGCTCAGTACTCAGGGTGCTCAGTGCTCAGGGTGCTGTGTGCTCAGTGCTCGGGGTGCTGGGTGCTCTGTCCTCAGGGTGCTGGGTGCTCAGTGCTCAGGGTGCTCGGTGCTCAGTGCTCAGGGTGCTGGGTGCTCAGTGCTCGAGGTGCTGGGTGCTCATTACTCAGGGTGCTGGGTGCTCAGTATTCAGGGTGCTCAGTGCTTGTGGTGCTGGGTGCTCAGTACTCAGGGTGCTCAGTGCTTGGGGTGTTGGGTGCTTAGTACTCAGGGTGCTGGGTGCTCAGTGCTCAGGGTGCTGGGTGCTCAGTACTCAGGGTGCTGGGTGCTCAGTACTCAGGGTGCTGGGTGCTCAGTGCTCGGGGTGCTGGGTGCTCAGTGCTCGGGGTGCTGGGTGCTCAGTGCTCAGGGTGCTGGGTGCTCAGTGCTCAGGGTGCTGGGTGATCAGTGCTCAGGGTGCTGGGTGCTCAGTACACAGGGTGCTCGGTGCTCGGGGTGCTGGGTGCTCAGTGCTCGGTGTGCTCGGTGCTCAGTACTCGGGGTGCTCAGTGCTCAGTACTCAGGGTGCTGGGTGCTCAGTGCTCAGGGTGCTGGGTGCTCAGTACTCAGGGTGCTGGGTGCTCGGTGCTCAGTACGCTGGGTGCTCAGTACTCAGGGTGCTGGGTGCTCAGTACTCAGGGTGCTGGGTGCTCAGTACTCAGGGTGCTCGGTGCTCAGTACTCAGGGTGCTGCGTGCTCAGTGCTCAGGGTGCTGGGTGCTCAGTACTCAGGGTGCTGGGTGCTCAGTGCTCGGGGTGCTCGGTGCTCAGTACGCTGGGTGCTCAGTACTCAGGGTGCTGGGTGCTCAGTACTCAGGGTGCTGGCTGCTTAGTACTCAGGGTGCTGGGTGCTCAGTGCTCAGGGTGCTCGGTGCTCAGTGCTCGGGGTGCTGGGTGCTCAGTACTCAGGGTGCTCAGTGCTCAGTACTCAGGGTGCTCAGTGCTCAGTACTCAGGGTGCTCAGGCTCAGTGCTCAGGGTGCAGGGTGCTCAGTGCTCGGGGTGCTGGGTGCTCAGTGCTCGGGGTGCTGGGTGTCTCAGTGCTCAGGGTGCTGGGTGCTCAGTGCTCAGAGTGCTGGGTGCTCAGTACTCATGGTGCTCAGTGCTCAGTACTCAGGGTGCAGGGTGCTCAGTGCTCAGGGTGCTCAGTGCTCAGTACTCAGGGTGCTCGGTGCTCAGTGCTCAGGGTGCTCAGTGCTCAGTACTCAGGGTGCTCAGTGCTCAGTGCTCTGGGTGCTGGGTTCTCAGTGCTCGGGGTGCTGGGTGCTCAGTGCTCAGGGTGCTGGGTGCTCAGTACTCAGGGTGCTCAGTGCTCAGGGTGCTGGGTGCTCAGTGCTCGGGGTGCTGTGTACTCAGTGCTCAGTACACAGGGTGCTGGGTGCTCAGTGCTCGGGGTGCTGGGTGCTCAGTGCTCGGGGTGATGGGTGCTCAGTGCTCGGGGTGCTGGGGGCTCAGTGCTCGGGGTGCTCGGTGCTCAGTGCTCGGGGTGCTGGGCGCTCAGTGCTCAGTACTCAGGGTGCTGGGTGCTCAGTGCTCGGGGTGCTGGGTGCTCAGTGCTCGGGGTGCTGGGTGCTCAGTGCTCGGGGTGCTGAGTGCTCAGTGCTCGGGGTGCTGGGTGCTCAGGCTCGGGGTGCTCGGTGCTCAGTGCTCAGGGTGCTGGGTGCTCAGTGCTCAGGGTGCTGGGTGCACAGTGCTCGGGGTGCTGGGTGCTCAGTGCTTGGGGTGCTCGTTGCTCAGTGCTCGGGGTGCTGGGTGCTCATTGCTCAGTACTCAGGGTGCTGTGTGCTCAGTGCTCGGGGTGCTGGGTGCTCAGTGCTCAGTACTCAGGGTGCTGGGTGCTCAGTGCTCAGGGTGCTGGGTGCTCATTGCTCAATGTGCTGGGTGCTCAGTGCTCAGGGTGCTGGGTACTCAGTGCTCAGGGTGCTGGGTACTCAGTGCTCGGGGTGCTGGGTGCTCAGTACTCAGGGTGCTGGGTGCTCAGGACTCAGGGTGCTCAGTACTCAGGGTGCTCAGTGATCAGTACTCAGGGTGCTCAGTGCTCAGTGTGCTCTGTGCTCAGTGCTCGGGGCGCTGGGTGCTCAGTCCTCAGGGTGCTGTGTGCTCAGTGCTCAGGGTGCTCGGTGCTCAGTGCTCAGGGTGCTGGGTGCTCAGTACTCAGGGTGCTGGGTGCTCAGTGCTCGGGGTCCTGGGTGCTCAGTACTCAGGGTGCTGGGTGCTCAGTGCTCAGGGTGCTGGGTGCTCAGTGCTCAGGGTGCTCGGTGCTTAGTACTCAGGGTGCTCGGTGCTCGAGGTGCTGGGTGCTCAGTGCTCAGGGTGCTTAGTGCTCAGTGCTCGGGGTGCTGGGTGCTCAGTGCTCGGGGTGCTGGGTGCTCAGTGCTCAGGGTGCTGGGTGCTCAGTGCTCGGGGTGCTGGGTGCTCAGTACTCGGGGTGCTCGGTGCTCAGTACTCAGGGTGCTGGGTGCTCAGTGCTCAGGGTGCTGGGTGCTCAGTACTTAGGGTGCTGGGTGCTCGGTGCTCAGTACGCTGGGTGCTCAGTACTCAGGGTGCTGGCTGCTCAGTACTCAGGGTGCTCGGTGCTCAGTACTCAGGGTGCTCGGTGCTCAGTACTCAGGGTGCTCAGGCTCAGTGCTCAGGGTGCAGGGTGCTCAGTGCTCGGGGTGCTGGGTGCTCAGTGCTCGGGGTGCTGGGTGTCTCAGTGCTCAGGGTGCTGGGTGCTCAGTGCTCAGAGTGCTGGGTGCTCAGTACTCATGGTGCTCAGTGCTCAGTACTCAGGGTGCAGGGTGCTCAGTGCTCAGGGTGCTCAGTGCTCAGTACTCAGGGTGCTCGGTGCTCAGTGCTCAGGGTGCTCAGTGCTCAGTACTCAGGGTGCTCAGTGCTCAGTGCTCTGGGTGCTGGGTGCTCAGTGCTCGGGGTGCTGGGTGCTCAGTGCTCAGGGTGCTGGGTGCTCAGTACTCAGGGTGCTCAGTGCTCAGGGTGCTGGGTGCTCAGTGCTCGGGGTGCTGTGTACTCAGTGCTCAGTACACAGGGTGCTGGGTGCTCAGTGCTCGGGGTGCTGGGTGCTCAGTGCTCGGGGTGATGGGTGCTCAGTGCTCGGGGTGCTGGGTGCTCAGTGCTCGGGGTGCTCGGTGCTCAGTGCTCGGGGTGCTGGGCGCTCAGTGCTCAGTACTCAGGGTGCTGGGTGCTCAGTGCTCGGGGTGCTGGGTGCTCAGTGCTCGGGGTGCTGGGTGCTCAGTGCTCGGGGTGCTGAGTGCTCAGTGCTCGGGGTGCTGGGTGCTCAGGCTCGGGGTGCTGGGTGCTCAGTGCTCAGGGTGCTGGGTGCTCAGTGCTCAGGGTGCTGGGTGCACAGTGCTCGGGGTGCTGGGTGCTCAGTGCTTGGGGTGCTCGTTGCTCAGTGCTCGGGGTGCTGGGTGCTCATTGCTCAGTACTCAGGGTGCTGTGTGCTCAGTGCTCGGGGTGCTGGGTGCTCAGTGCTCAGTACTCAGGGTGCTGGGTGCTCAGTGCTCAGGGTGCTGGGTGCTCATTGCTCAATGTGCTGGGTGCTCAGTGCTCAGGGTGCTGGGTACTCAGTGCTCAGGGTGCTGGGTACTCAGTGCTCGGGGTGCTGTGTGCTCAGTACTCAGGGTGCTGGGTGCTCAGTACTCAGGGTGCTCAGTGCTCAGTACTCAGGGTGCTCAGTGCTCAGGGTGCTGTGTGCTCAGTGCTCGGGGTGCTGGGTGCTCTGTCCTCAGGGTGCTGGGTGCTCAGTGCTCAGGGTGCTCGGTGCTCAGTGCTCAGGGTGCTGGGTGCTCAGTGCTCGAGGTGCTGGGTGCTCATTACTCAGGGTGCTGGGTGCTCAGTATTCAGGGTGCTCAGTGCTTGTGGTGCTGGGTGCTCAGTACTCAGGGTGCTCAGTGCTTGGGGTGTTGGGTGCTTAGTACTCAGGGTGCTGGGTGCTCAGTGCTCAGGGTGCTGGGTGCTCAGTACTCAGGGTGCTGGGTGCTCAGTACTCAGGGTGCTGGGTGCTCAGTGCTCGGGGTGCTGGGTGCTCAGTGCTCGGGGTGCTGGGTGCTCAGTGCTCAGGGTGCTGGGTGCTCAGTGCTCAGGGTGCTGGGTGATCAGTGCTCAGGGTGCTGGGTGCTCAGTACACAGGGTGCTCGGTGCTCGGGGTGCTGGGTGCTCAGTGCTCGGTGTGCTCGGTGCTCAGTACTCGGGGTGCTCAGTGCTCAGTACTCAGGGTGCTGGGTGCTCAGTGCTCAGGGTGCTGGGTGCTCAGTACTCAGGGTGCTGGGTGCTCGGTGCTCAGTACGCTGGGTGCTCAGTACTCAGGGTGCTGGGTGCTCAGTACTCAGGGTGCTGGGTGCTCAGTACTCAGGGTGCTCGGTGCTCAGTACTCAGGGTGCTGCGTGCTCAGTGCTCAGGGTGCTGGGTGCTCAGTACTCAGGGTGCTGGGTGCTCAGTGCTCGGGGTGCTCGGTGCTCAGTACGCTGGGTGCTCAGTACTCAGGGTGCTGGGTGCTCAGTACTCAGGGTGCTGGCTGCTTAGTACTCAGGGTGCTGGGTGCTCAGTGCTCAGGGTGCTCGGTGCTCAGTGCTCGGGGTGCTGGGTGCTCAGTACTCAGGGTGCTCAGTGCTCAGTACTCAGGGTGCTCAGTGCTCAGTACTCAGGGTGCTCAGGCTCAGTGCTCAGGGTGCAGGGTGCTCAGTGCTCGGGGTGCTGGGTGCTCAGTGCTCGGGGTGCTGGGTGTCTCAGTGCTCAGGGTGCTGGGTGCTCAGTGCTCAGAGTGCTGGGTGCTCAGTACTCATGGTGCTCAGTGCTCAGTACTCAGGGTGCAGGGTGCTCAGTGCTCAGGGTGCTCAGTGCTCAGTACTCAGGGTGCTCGGTGCTCAGTGCTCAGGGTGCTCAGTGCTCAGTACTCAGGGTGCTCAGTGCTCAGTGCTCTGGGTGCTGGGTGCTCAGTGCTCGGGGTGCTGGGTGCTCAGTGCTCAGGGTGCTGGGTGCTCAGTACTCAGGGTGCTCAGTGCTCAGGGTGCTGGGTGCTCAGTGCTCGGGGTGCTGTGTACTCAGTGCTCAGTACACAGGGTGCTGGGTGCTCAGTGCTCGGGGTGCTGGGTGCTCAGTGCTCGGGGTGATGGGTGCTCAGTGCTCAGTACTCAGGGTGCTGGGTGCTCAGTGCTCGGGGTGCTGGGTGCTCAGTGCTCGGGGTGCTGGGTGCTCAGTGCTCGGGGTGCTGAGTGCTCAGTGCTCGGGGTGCTGGGTGCTCAGTGCTCGGGGTGCTGAGTGCTCAGTGCTCGGGGTGCTGGGTGCTCAGGCTCGGGGTGCTCGGTGCTCAGTGCTCAGGGTGCTGGGTGCTCAGTGCTCAGGGTGCTGGGTGCACAGTGCTCGGGGTGCTGGGTGCTCAGTGCTTGGGGTGCTCGTTGCTCAGTGCTCGGGGTGCTGGGTGCTCATTGCTCAGTACTCAGGGTGCTGTGTGCTCAGTGCTCGGGGTGCTGGGTGCTCAGTGCTCAGTACTCAGGGTGCTGGGTGCTCAGTGCTCAGGGTGCTGGGTGCTCATTGCTCAATGTGCTGGGTGCTCAGTGCTCAGGGTGCTGGGTACTCAGTGCTCAGGGTGCTGGGTACTCAGTGCTCGGGGTGCTGGGTGCTCAGTACTCAGGGTGCTGGGTGCTCAGGACTCAGGGTGCTCAGTACTCAGGGTGCTCAGTGATCAGTACTCAGGGTGCTCAGTGCTCAGTGTGCTCTGTGCTCAGTGCTCGGGGCGCTGGGTGCTCAGTCCTCAGGGTGCTGTGTGCTCAGTGCTCAGGGTGCTCGGTGCTCAGTGCTCAGGGTGCTGGGTGCTCAGTACTCAGGGTGCTGGGTGCTCAGTGCTCGGGGTCCTGGGTGCTCAGTACTCAGGGTGCTGGGTGCTCAGTGCTCAGGGTGCTGGGTGCTCAGTGCTCAGGGTGCTCGGTGCTTAGTACTCAGGGTGCTCGGTGCTCGAGGTGCTGGGTGCTCAGTGCTCGGGGTGCTGGGTGCTCAGTGCTCGGGGTGCTGGGTGCTCAGTGCTCAGGGTGCTTAGTGCTCAGTGCTCGGGGTGCTGGGTGCTCAGTGCTCGGGGTGCTGGGTGCTCAGTGCTCAGGGTGCTGGGTGCTCAGTGCTCGGGGTGCTGGGTGCTCAGTACTCGGGGTGCTCGGTGCTCAGTACTCAGGGTGCTGGGTGCTCAGTGCTCAGGGTGCTGGGTGCTCAGTACTTAGGGTGCTGGGTGCTCGGTGCTCAGTACGCTGGGTGCTCAGTACTCAGGGTGCTGGCTGCTCAGTACTCAGGGTGCTCGGTGCTCAGTACTCAGGGTGCTCGGTGCTCAGTACTCAGGGTGCTGGGTGCTCAGTGCTCGGGGTGCTGGGTGCTCATTACTCAGGGGGCTGGGTGCTCAGTACTCAGGGTGCTCAGTGCTTGGGGTGCTCGGTGCTCAGTACTCAGGGTGCTGGGTGCTCAGTGCTCAGGGTGCTGGGTGCTCAGTACTCAGGGTGCTGGGTGCTCAGTACTCGGGGTGCTCGGTGCTCAGTACTCAGGGTGCTGGGTGCTCAGTGCTCAGGGTGCTGGGTGCTCAGTACTCAGGGTGCTGGGTGCTCGGTGCTCAGTACGCTGGGTGCTCAGTACTCAGGGTGCTGGCTGCTCAGTAATCAGGGTGCTCGGTGCTCAGTACTCAGGGTGCTGGGTGCTCAGTACTCAGGGTGCTCGGTGCTCAGTACTCAGGGTGCTGGGTGCTCAGTGCTCGGGGTGCTGGGTGCTCATTACTCAGGGGGCTGGGTGCTCAGTACTCAGGGTGCTCAGTGCTAGGGGTGCTCGGTGCTCAGTACTCAGGGTGCTGGGTGCTCAGTGCTCAGGGTGCTGGGAGCTCAGTACTCAGGGTGCTGGGTGCTCAGTACTCGGGGTGCTCGTTGCTCAGTACTCAGGGTGCTGGGTGCTCAGTGCTCAGGGTGCTGGGTGCTCAGTACACAGGGTGCTGGGTGCTCGGTGCTCAGTACGCTGGGTGCTCAGTACTCAGGGTGCTGGCTGCTCAGTACTCAGGGTGCTCGGTGCTCAGTACTCAGGGTGCTGGGTGTTCAGTGCTCGGGGTGCTGGGTGCTCATTACTCAGGGGGCTGGGTGCTCAGTACTCAGGGTGCTCAGTGCTTGGGGTGCTGGGTGCTCAGTATTCAGGGTGCTCAGTGCTTGGGGTGTTGGGTGCTCAGTACTCAGGGTGCTGGGTGCTCAGTGCTCAGGGTGCTGGGTGCTCAGTACTCAGGGTGCTGGCTGCTCAGTACTCGGGGTGCTGGGTGCTCAGTGCTCGGGGTGCTGGGTGCTCAGTGCTCGGGGTGCTGGGTGCTCAGTGCTCGGGGTGCTGGGTGCTCAGTGCTCGGGGTGCTGGGTGCTCAGTGCTCGGGGTGTTCGGTGCTCAGTGCTCGGGGTGCTGGGCGCTCAGTGCTCAGTACTCAGGGTGCTGGGTGCTCAGTGCTCGGGGTGCTGGGTGCTCAGTGCTCGGGGTGCTGGGTGCTCAGTGCTCGGGGTGCTGGGTGCTCAGTGCTCGAGGTGCTGGGTGCTCAGTGCTCGGGGTGCTGGGTGCTCAGAGCTCAGGGTGCTGGGTGCTCAGTGCTCAGGGTGCTGGGTACTCAGTGCTCGGGGTGCTGGGTACTCAGTGCTCGGGGTGCTGGGTGCTCAGTACTCAGGGTGCTGGGTGCTCGGTACTCAGGGTGCTCAGTGCTCAGTACTCAGGGTGCTCAGTGCTCAGGGTGCTGTGTGCTCAGTGCTCGGGGTGCTGGGTGCTCAGTCCTCAGGGTGCTGGGTGCTCAGTGCTCAGGGTGCTCGGTGCTCAGTGCTCAGGGTGCTGGGTGCTCAGTGCTCGGGGTGCTGGGTGCTCATTACTCAGGGTGCTGGGTGCTCAGTATTCAGGGTGCTCAGTGCATGTGGTGCTGGGTGCTCAGTACTCAGGGTGCTCAGTGCTTGGGGTGTTGGGTACTTAGTACTCAGGGTGCTGGGTGCTCAGTGCTCAGGGTGCTGGGTGCTCAGTACTCAGGTTGCTGGGTGCTCAGTACTCAGGGTGCTGGGTGCTCAGTGCTCAGGGTGCTGGGTGCTCAGTGCTCGGGGTGCTGGGTGCTCAGTGCTCAGGGTGCTGGGTGCTCAGTGCTCACGTGCTGTGTGATCAGTGCTCGGGGTGCTGGGTGCTCAGTGCTCGGGGCGCTGGGTGCTCAGTGCTCGGGGTGCTCGGTGCTCAGTGCTCGGGGTGCTGGGTGCTCAGTACTCAGGGTGCTCAGTGCTCAATACTCAGGGTGCTGGGTGCTCAGTGCTCAGTGTGCTGGGTGCTCAGTGCTCGGGGTGCTGGCTGCTCGGTTCTCAGGTTGCTGGGTGCTCAGTACTCGGGGTGCTGGGTGCTCAGTACTCAGGGTTCTGGGTGCTCATTGCTCGGGGTGCTGGGTGCTCAGTGCTCGGGGTGCTGGGTGCTCAGTGCTTGGGGTGCTCGGTGCTCAGTACTCGGCGTGCTGGGTGCTCAGTTCTCAGGGTGCTGGGTCTCAGTGCTCGGGGTACTGGGTACTCAGTGCTCAGTACACAGGGTGCTGGGTGCTCAGTGCTCGGGGTGCTGGGTGCTCAGTGCTCAGTACTCAGGGTGCTGGGTGCTCAGTGCTCGGGGTGCTGGGTGCTCAGTACTCAGGGTACTTGGTGCTCATTACTCAGGGTGCTGGGTGATCAGTGCTCAGGGTGCTGGGTGCTCAGTACTCAGTGTGCTGGGTGCTCAGTACTCAGGGTGCTGGGTGCTCAGTACTCAGAGTGGTCGGTGCTCAGTACTCAGGGTGCTGGGTGCTCAGTGCTCAGGGTGCTGGGTCCTCAGTGCTCGGGGTGCTGGGTGCTTAGTGCTCCGGGTGCTGGGTGCTCAGTACTCAGGGTGCTGGGTGCTCAGTACTCGGGGTGCTGGGTGCACAGTACTCAGGGTGCTGGGTGCTCAGTGCTCGGGGTGCTGGGTGCTCAGTGCTCGGGGTGCTGAGTGCTCAGTGCTCGGGGTGCTGGGTGCTCAGTGCTCGGGGTGCTGGGTGCTCAGTGCTCAGGGTGCTGGGTGCTCAGTGCTCAGGGTGCTGGGTGCACAGTGCTCGGGGTGCTGGGTGCTCAGTGCTTGGCGTGCTCGTTGCTCAGTGCTCGGGGTGCTGGGTGCTCAGTGCTCAGTACTCAGGGTGCTGGGTGCTCAGTGCTCGGGGTGCTGGGTGCTCAGTGCTCAGTACTCAGGGTGCTGGGTGCTCAGTGCTCAGGGTGCTGGGTGCTCATTGCTCAATGTGCTGGGTGCTCATTGCTCAGGGTGCTGGGTACTCAGTGCTCAGGGTGCTGGGTACTCAGTGCTCAGGGTGCTGGGTACTCAGTGCTCGGGGTGCTGGGTGCTCAGTACTCGGGGTGCTGGGTGCTCAGTACTCAGGGTGCTCAGTGCTCAGTACTCAGGGTGCTCAGTGCTCAGGGTGCTGTGTGCTCAGTGCTCAGGGTGCTGGGTGCTCAGTCCTCAGGGTGCTGGGTGCTCAGTGCTCAGGGTGCTCGGTGCTCAGTGCTCAGGGTGCTGGGTGCTCAGTGCTCGGGGTGCTGGGCGCTCATTACTCAGGGTGCTGGGTGCTCAGTATTCAGGGTGCTCAGTGCTTGTGGTGCTGGGTGCTCAGTACTCAGGGTGCTCAGTGCTTGGGGTGTTGGGTGCTTAGTACTCAGGGTGCTGGGTGCTCAGTGCTCAGGGTGCTGGGTGCTCAGTTCTCAGGGTGCTGGGTGCTCAGTACTCAGGGTGCTGGGTGCTCAGTGCTCGAGGTGTTGGGTGCTCAGTGCTTGGGGTGCTGGGTGCTCAGTGCTCAGGGTGCTGGGTGCTCAGTGCTCAGGGTGCTGGGTGATCAGTGCTCGGGGTGCTGGGTGCTCAGTGCTCGGGGCGCTGGGTGCTCAGTGCTCGGGGTGCTCGGTGCTCAGTGCTCGGGGTGCTGGGTGCTCAGTACTCAGGGTGCTCAGTGCTCAGTACTCAGGGTGCTGGGTGCTCAGTGCTCAGTGTGCTGGGTGCTCAGTGCTCGGGGTGCTGGCTGCTCAGTTCTCAGGTTGCTGGGTGCTCAGTACTCGGGGTGCTGGGTGCTCAGTACTCAGGGTGCTGGGTGCTCATTGCTCGGGGTGCTGGGTGCTCAGTGCTCGGGGTGCTGGGTGCTCAGTGCTCGGGGTGCTGGGTGCTCAGTACTCGGGGTGCTGGGTGCTCAGTGCTTAGGGTGCTGGGTCTCAGTGCTCGGGGTACTGGGTACTCAGTGCTCAGTACACAGGGTGCTGGGTGCTCATTGCTCGGGGTGCTGTGTTCTCAGTGCTCAGTACTCAGGGTGCTGTTTGCTCAGTGCTCGGGGTGCTGGGTGCTCAGTACTCAGGGTACTTGGTGCTCAGTACTCAGGGTGCTGGGTGATCAGTGCTCAGGGTGCTGGGTGCTCAGTACTCAGGGTGCTCGGTGCTCAGTACTCAGGGTGCTGGGTGCTCAGTGCTCAGGGTGCTGGGTCCTCAGTGCTCTGGGTGCTGTGTGCTTAGTGCTCGGGGTGCTGGGTGCTCAGTGCTCGGGGTGCTGGGTGCTCAGTGCTCAGTACTCAGGGTGCTGGGTGCTCAGTGCTCGGGGTGCTGGGTGCTCAGTGCTCAGGGTGCTTGGTGCTC
Organism: Microtus oregoni; assembly: GCF_018167655.1. Classification (NCBI taxonomy): domain Eukaryota; kingdom Metazoa; phylum Chordata; class Mammalia; order Rodentia; family Cricetidae; genus Microtus; species Microtus oregoni. The sequence continues at coordinate 4,962,163 of NW_024544028.1, read as the reverse complement.
AGTGCTCAGTGTGCTGGGTGCTCAGTGCTCAGGGTGCTGGGTACTCAGTGCTCGGGGTGCTGGGTGCTCAGTACTCAGGGTGCTCGTGCTCAGTACTCAGGGTGCTGGGTGCTCAGTGCTCGGGGTGCTGGGTGCTCAGTGCTCAGTGTGCTCGGTGCTCAGTACTCAGGGTGCTGGGTTCTCAGTGCTAGGGGTTTTCTGTACTCAGGGTGCTGTGTGTTCAGTGCTCAGGGTGCTGGGTGCTCAGTACTCAGGGTGCTCGGTGCTCGGGGTTGTGGGTGCTCAGTGCTCGGGGTGCTCGCTGCTCAGTACTCGGGGTGCTCAGTGCTCAGTACTCAGGGTGCTCGGTGCTTAGTACTCAGGGTGCTGGGTGCTCAGTGCTTGGGGTGCTGGTTGCTCAGTGCTCAGTGTGCTCGGTGCTCAGTGCTCAAGGTGCTGGGTGCTCAGTACTCAGGGTGATCATTGCTCAGGGAGCTGGGTGCTCAGTACACAGGGTGCTGGGTGCTCAGTACTCAGGGTGCTCAGTGCTCAGTACTCAGGGTGCTCAGTGCTCAGTACTAAGGTTGCTCAGTGCTCAGGGTGCTGGGTGCTCAGTGCTCGGGGTGCTCGGTGCTCAGTACTCAGGGTGCTGGGTGCTCAGTGCTCAGGGTGCAGGGTGCTCAGTGCTCAGGGTGCTGGGTGCTCAGTACACAGGGTGCTCGGTGCTCAGGGTGCTGGGTGCTCAGTGCTCGGTGTGCTCGGTGCTCAGTACTCGGGGTGCTCAGTGCTCAGTACTCAGGGTCCTGGGTGCTCAGTGCTCAGGGTGCTGGGTGCTCAGTACTCAGGGTGCTGGGTGCTCGGTGCTCAGTACGCTGGGTGCTCAGTACTCAGGGTGCTGGGTGCTCAGTACTCAGGGTGCTGGGTGCTCAGTACTCAGGGTGCTCGGTGCTCAGTACTCAGGGTGCTGGGTGCTCAGTGCTCAGGGTGCTGGGTGCTCAGTACTCAGGGTGCTGGGTGCTCAGTGCTCGGGGTGCTCGGTGCTCAGTACGCTGGGTGCTCAGTACTCAGGGTGCTGGGTGCTCAGTACTCAGGGTGCTGGGTGCTTAGTACTCAGGGTGCTGGGTGCTCAGTGCTCAGGGTGCTCGGTGCTCAGTGCTCGGGGTGCTGGGTACTCAGTACTCAGGGTGCTCAGTGCTCAGTACTCAGGGTGCTCAGTGCTCAGTACTCAGGGTGCTCAGGCTCAGTGCTCAGGGTGCAGGGTGCTCAGTGCTCGGGGTGCTGGGTGCTCAGTGCTCGGGGTGCTGGGTGTCTCAGTGCTCAGGGTGCTGGGTGCTCAGTGCTCAGAGTGCTGGGTGCTCAGTACTCATGGTGCTCAGTGCTCAGTACTCAGGGTGCAGGGTGCTCAGTGCTCAGGGTGCTCAGTGCTCAGTACTCAGGGTGCTCGGTGCTCAGTGCTCAGGGTGCTCAGTGCTCAGTACTCAGGGTGCTCAGTGCTCAGTGCTCTGGGTGCTGGGTGCTCAGTGCTCGGGGTGCTGGGTGCTCAGTGCTCAGGGTGCTGGGTGCTCAGTACTCAGGGTGCTCAGTGCTCAGGGTGCTGGGTGCTCAGTGCTCGGGGTGCTGTGTACTCAGTGCTCAGTACACAGGGTGCTGGGTGCTCAGTGCTCGGGGTGCTGGGTGCTCAGTGCTCGGGGTGATGGGTGCTCAGTGCTCGGGGTGCTGGGTGCTCAGTGCTCGGGGTGCTCGGTGCTCAGTGCTCGGGGTGCTGGGCGCTCAGTGCTCAGTACTCAGGGTGCTGGGTGCTCAGTGCTCGGGGTGCTGGGTGCTCAGTGCTCGGGGTGCTGGGTGCTCAGTGCTCGGGGTGCTGAGTGCTCAGTGCTCGGGGTGCTGGGTGCTCAGGCTCGGGGTGCTGGGTGCTCAGTGCTCAGGGTGCTGGGTGCTCAGTGCTCAGGGTGCTGGGTGCACAGTGCTCGGGGTGCTGGGTGCTCAGTGCTTGGGGTGCTCGTTGCTCAGTGCTCGGGGTGCTGGGTGCTCATTGCTCAGTACTCAGGGTGCTGTGTGCTCAGTGCTCGGGGTGCTGGGTGCTCAGTGCTCAGTACTCAGGGTGCTGGGTGCTCAGTGCTCAGGGTGCTGGGTGCTCATTGCTCAATGTGCTGGGTGCTCAGTGCTCAGGGTGCTGGGTACTCAGTGCTCAGGGTGCTGGGTACTCAGTGCTCGGGGTGCTGTGTGCTCAGTACTCAGGGTGCTGGGTGCTCAGTACTCAGGGTGCTCAGTGCTCAGTACTCAGGGTGCTCAGTGCTCAGGGTGCTGTGTGCTCAGTGCTCGGGGTGCTGGGTGCTCTGTCCTCAGGGTGCTGGGTGCTCAGTGCTCAGGGTGCTCGGTGCTCAGTGCTCAGGGTGCTGGGTGCTCAGTGCTCGAGGTGCTGGGTGCTCATTACTCAGGGTGCTGGGTGCTCAGTATTCAGGGTGCTCAGTGCTTGTGGTGCTGGGTGCTCAGTACTCAGGGTGCTCAGTGCTTGGGGTGTTGGGTGCTTAGTACTCAGGGTGCTGGGTGCTCAGTGCTCAGGGTGCTGGGTGCTCAGTACTCAGGGTGCTGGGTGCTCAGTACTCAGGGTGCTGGGTGCTCAGTGCTCGGGGTGCTGGGTGCTCAGTGCTCGGGGTGCTGGGTGCTCAGTGCTCAGGGTGCTGGGTGCTCAGTGCTCAGGGTGCTGGGTGATCAGTGCTCAGGGTGCTGGGTGCTCAGTACACAGGGTGCTCGGTGCTCGGGGTGCTGGGTGCTCAGTGCTCGGTGTGCTCGGTGCTCAGTACTCGGGGTGCTCAGTGCTCAGTACTCAGGGTGCTGGGTGCTCAGTGCTCAGGGTGCTGGGTGCTCAGTACTCAGGGTGCTGGGTGCTCGGTGCTCAGTACGCTGGGTGCTCAGTACTCAGGGTGCTGGGTGCTCAGTACTCAGGGTGCTGGGTGCTCAGTACTCAGGGTGCTCGGTGCTCAGTACTCAGGGTGCTGCGTGCTCAGTGCTCAGGGTGCTGGGTGCTCAGTACTCAGGGTGCTGGGTGCTCAGTGCTCGGGGTGCTCGGTGCTCAGTACGCTGGGTGCTCAGTACTCAGGGTGCTGGGTGCTCAGTACTCAGGGTGCTGGCTGCTTAGTACTCAGGGTGCTGGGTGCTCAGTGCTCAGGGTGCTCGGTGCTCAGTGCTCGGGGTGCTGGGTGCTCAGTACTCAGGGTGCTCAGTGCTCAGTACTCAGGGTGCTCAGTGCTCAGTACTCAGGGTGCTCAGGCTCAGTGCTCAGGGTGCAGGGTGCTCAGTGCTCGGGGTGCTGGGTGCTCAGTGCTCGGGGTGCTGGGTGTCTCAGTGCTCAGGGTGCTGGGTGCTCAGTGCTCAGAGTGCTGGGTGCTCAGTACTCATGGTGCTCAGTGCTCAGTACTCAGGGTGCAGGGTGCTCAGTGCTCAGGGTGCTCAGTGCTCAGTACTCAGGGTGCTCGGTGCTCAGTGCTCAGGGTGCTCAGTGCTCAGTACTCAGGGTGCTCAGTGCTCAGTGCTCTGGGTGCTGGGTGCTCAGTGCTCGGGGTGCTGGGTGCTCAGTGCTCAGGGTGCTGGGTGCTCAGTACTCAGGGTGCTCAGTGCTCAGGGTGCTGGGTGCTCAGTGCTCGGGGTGCTGTGTACTCAGTGCTCAGTACACAGGGTGCTGGGTGCTCAGTGCTCGGGGTGCTGGGTGCTCAGTGCTCGGGGTGATGGGTGCTCAGTGCTCGGGGTGCTGGGTGCTCAGTGCTCGGGGTGCTCGGTGCTCAGTGCTCGGGGTGCTGGGCGCTCAGTGCTCAGTACTCAGGGTGCTGGGTGCTCAGTGCTCGGGGTGCTGGGTGCTCAGTGCTCGGGGTGCTGGGTGCTCAGTGCTCGGGGTGCTGAGTGCTCAGTGCTCGGGGTGCTGGGTGCTCAGGCTCGGGGTGCTGGGTGCTCAGTGCTCAGGGTGCTGGGTGCTCAGTGCTCAGGGTGCTGGGTGCACAGTGCTCGGGGTGCTGGGTGCTCAGTGCTTGGGGTGCTCGTTGCTCAGTGCTCGGGGTGCTGGGTGCTCATTGCTCAGTACTCAGGGTGCTGTGTGCTCAGTGCTCGGGGTGCTGGGTGCTCAGTGCTCAGTACTCAGGGTGCTGGGTGCTCAGTGCTCAGGGTGCTGGGTGCTCATTGCTCAATGTGCTGGGTGCTCAGTGCTCAGGGTGCTGGGTACTCAGTGCTCAGGGTGCTGGGTACTCAGTGCTCGGGGTGCTGGGTGCTCAGTACTCAGGGTGCTGGGTGCTCAGGACTCAGGGTGCTCAGTGCTCAGTACTCAGGGTGCTCAGTGATCAGTACTCAGTGTGCTCAGTGCTCAGGGTGCTCTGTGCTCAGTGCTCGGGGCGCTGGGTGCTCAGTCCTCAGGGTGCTGTGTGCTCAGTGCTCAGGGTGCTCGGTGCTCAGTGCTCAGGGTGCTGGGTGCTCAGTACTCAGGGTGCTGGGTGCTCAGTGCTCGGGGTCCTGGGTGCTCAGTACTCAGGGTGCTGGGTGCTCAGTGCTCAGGGTGCTGGGTGCTCAGTGCTCAGGGTGCTCGGTGCTTAGTACTCAGGGTGCTCGGTGCTCGAGGTGCTGGGTGCTCAGTGCTCAGGGTGCTTAGTGCTCAGTGCTCGGGGTGCTGGGTGCTCAGTGCTCGGGGTGCTGGGTGCTCAGTGCTCAGGGTGCTGGGTGCTCAGTGCTCGGGGTGCTGGGTGCTCAGTACTCGGGGTGCTCGGTGCTCAGTACTCAGGGTGCTGGGTGCTCAGTGCTCAGGGTGCTGGGTGCTCAGTACTTAGGGTGCTGGGTGCTCGGTGCTCAGTACGCTGGGTGCTCAGTACTCAGGGTGCTGGCTGCTCAGTACTCAGGGTGCTCGGTGCTCAGTACTCAGGGTGCTCGGTGCTCAGTACTCAGGGTGCTGGGTGCTCAGTGCTCGGGGTGCTGGGTGCTCATTACTCAGGGGGCTGGGTGCTCAGTACTCAGGGTGCTCAGTGCTTGGGGTGCTCGGTGCTCAGTACTCAGGGTGCTGGGTGCTCAGTGCTCAGGGTGCTGGGTGCTCAGTACTCAGGGTGCTGGGTGCTCAGTACTCGGGGTGCTCGGTGCTCAGTACTCAGGGTGCTGGGTGCTCAGTGCTCAGGGTGCTGGGTGCTCAGTACTCAGGGTGCTGGGTGCTCGGTGCTCAGTACGCTGGGTGCTCAGTACTCAGGGTGCTGGCTGCTCAGTAATCAGGGTGCTCGGTGCTCAGTACTCAGGGTGCTGGGTGCTCAGTACTCAGGGTGCTCGGTGCTCAGTACTCAGGGTGCTGGGTGCTCAGTGCTCGGGGTGCTGGGTGCTCATTACTCAGGGGGCTGGGTGCTCAGTACTCAGGGTGCTCAGTGCTAGGGGTGCTCGGTGCTCAGTACTCAGGGTGCTGGGTGCTCAGTGCTCAGGGTGCTGGGAGCTCAGTACTCAGGGTGCTGGGTGCTCAGTACTCGGGGTGCTCGGTGCTCAGTACTCAGGGTGCTGGGTGCTCAGTGCTCAGGGTGCTGGGTGCTCAGTACACAGGGTGCTGGGTGCTCGGTGCTCAGTACGCTGGGTGCTCAGTACTCAGGGTGCTGGCTGCTCAGTACTCAGGGTGCTCGGTGCTCAGTACTCAGGGTGCTGGGTGTTCAGTGCTCGGGGTGCTGGGTGCTCATTACTCAGGGGGCTGGGTGCTCAGTACTCAGGGTGCTCAGTGCTTGGGGTGCTGGGTGCTCAGTATTCAGGGTGCTCAGTGCTTGGGGTGTTGGGTGCTCAGTACTCAGGGTGCTGGGTGCTCAGTGCTCAGGGTGCTGGGTGCTCAGTACTCAGGGTGCTGGGTGCTCAGTACTCGGGGTGCTGGGTGCTCAGTGCTCGGGGTGCTGGGTGCTCAGTGCTCGGGGTGCTGGGTGCTCAGTGCTCGGGGTGCTGGGTGCTCAGTGCTCGGGGTGCTGGGTGCTCAGTGCTCGGGGTGTTCGGTGCTCAGTGCTCAGGGTGCTGGGCGCTCAGTGCTCAGTACTCAGGGTGCTGGGTGCTCAGTGCTCGGGGTGCTGGGTGCTCAGTGCTCGGGGTGCTGGGTGCTCAGTGCTCGGGGTGCTGGGTGCTCAGTGCTCGAGGTGCTGGGTGCTCAGTGCTCGGGGTGCTGGGTGCTCAGAGCTCAGGGTGCTGGGTGCTCAGTGCTCAGGGTGCTGGGTACTCAGTGCTCGGGGTGCTGGGTACTCAGTGCTCGGGGTGCTGGGTGCTCAGTACTCAGGGTGCTGGGTGCTCGGTACTCAGGGTGCTCAGTGCTCAGTACTCAGGGTGCTCAGTGCTCAGGGTGCTGTGTGCTCAGTGCTCGGGGTGCTGGGTGCTCAGTCCTCAGGGTGCTGGGTGCTCAGTGCTCAGGGTGCTCGGTGCTCAGTGCTCAGGGTGCTGGGTGCTCAGTGCTCGGGGTGCTGGGTGCTCATTACTCAGGGTGCTGGGTGCTCAGTATTCAGGGTGCTCAGTGCATGTGGTGCTGGGTGCTCAGTACTCAGGGTGCTCAGTGCTTGGGGTTTTGGGTACTTAGTACTCAGGGTGCTGGGTGCTCAGTGCTCAGGGTGCTGGGTGCTCAGTACTCAGGTTGCTGGGTGCTCAGTACTCAGGGTGCTGGGTGCTCAGTGCTCAGGGTGCTGGGTGCTCAGTGCTCGGGGTGCTGGGTGCTCAGTGCTCAGGGTGCTGGGTGCTCAGTGCTCACGTGCTGTGTGATCAGTGCTCGGGGTGCTGGGTGCTCAGTGCTCGGGGCGCTGGGTGCTCAGTGCTTGGGGTGCTCGGTGCTCAGTGCTCGGGGTGCTGGGTGCTCAGTACTCAGGGTGCTCAGTGCTCAATACTCAGGGTGCTGGGTGCTCAGTGCTCAGTGTGCTGGGTGCTCAGTGCTCGGGGTGCTGGCTGCTCGGTTCTCAGGTTGCTGGGTGCTCAGTACTCGGGGTGCTGGGTGCTCAGTACTCAGGGTTCTGGGTGCTCATTGCTCGGGGTGCTGGGTGCTCAGTGCTCGGGGTGCTGGGTGCTCAGTGCTTGGGGTGCTCGGTGCTCAGTACTCGGCGTGCTGGGTGCTCAGTTCTCAGGGTGCTGGGTCTCAGTGCTCGGGGTACTGGGTACTCATTGCTCAGTACACAGGGTGCTGGGTGCTCAGTGCTCGGGGTGCTGGGTGCTCAGTGCTCAGTACTCAGGGTGCTGGGTGCTCAGTTCTCGGGGTGCTGGGTGCTCAGTACTCAGGGTACTTGGTGCTCAGTACTCAGGGTGCTGGGTGATCAGTGCTCAGAGTGCTGGGTGCTCAGTACTCAGTGTGCTGGGTGCTCAGTACTCAGGGTGCTGGGTGCTCAGTACTCAGAGTGGTCGGTGCTCAGTACTCAGGGTGCTGGGTGCTCAGTGCTCAGGGTGCTGGGTCCTCAGTGCTCGGGGTGCTGGGTGCTTAGTGCTCCGGGTGCTGGGTGCTCAGTACTCAGGGTGCTGGGTGCTCAGTACTCGGGGTGCTGGGTGCACAGTACTCAGGGTGCTGGGTGCTCAGTGCTCGGGGTGCTGGGTGCTCAGTGCTCGGTGTGCTGAGTGCTCAGTGCTCGGGGTGCTGGGTGCTCAGTGCTCGGGGTGCTGGGTGCTCAGTGCTCAGGGTGCTGGGTGCTCAGTGCTCAGGGTGCTGGGTGCACAGTGCTCGGGGTGCTGGGTGCTCAGTGCTTGGGGTGCTCGTTGCTCAGTGCTCGGGGTGCTGGGTGCTCAGTGCTCAGTACTCAGGGTGCTGGGTGCTCAGTGCTCGGGGTGCTGGGTGCTCAGTGCTCAGTACTCAGGGTGCTGGGTGCTCAGTGCTCAGGGTGCTGGGTGCTCATTGCTCAATGTGCTGGGTGCTCATTGCTCAGGGTGCTGGGTACTCAGTGCTCAGGGTGCTGGGTACTCAGTGCTCGGGGTGCTGGGTGCTCAGTACTCGGGGTGCTGGGTGCTCAGTACTCAGGGTGCTCAGTGCTCAGTACTCAGGGTGCTCAGTGCTCAGGGTGCTGTGTGCTCAGTGCTCAGGGTGCTGGGTGCTCAGTCCTCAGGGTGCTGGGTGCTCAGTGCTCAGGGTGCTCGGTGCTCAGTGCTCAGGGTGCTGGGTGCTCAGTGCTCGGGGTGCTGGGTGCTCATTACTCAGGGTGCTGGGTGCTCAGTATTCAGGGTGCTCAGTGCTTGTGGTGCTGGGTGCTCAGTACTCAGGGTGCTCAGTGCTTGGGGTGTTGGGTGCTTAGTACTCAGGGTGCTGGGTGCTCAGTGCTCAGGGTGCTGGGTGCTCAGTACTCAGGGTGCTGGGTGCTCAGTACTCAGGGTGCTGGGTGCTCAGTGCTCGGGGTGCTGGGTGCTCAGTGCTTGGGGTGCTGGGTGCTCAGTGCTCAGGGTGCTGGGTGCTCAGTGCTCAGGGTGCTGGGTGATCAGTGCTCGGGGTGCTGGGTGCTCAGTGCTCGGGGCGCTGGGTGCTCAGTGCTCGGGGTGCTCGGTGCTCAGTGCTCGGGGTGCTGGGTGCTCAGTACTCAGGGTGCTCAGTGCTCAGTACTCAGGGTGCTGGGTGCTCAGTGCTCAGTGTGCTGGGTGCTCAGTGCTCGGGGTGCTGGCTGCTCAGTTCTCAGGTTGCTGGGTGCTCAGTACTCGGGGTGCTGGGTGCTCAGTACTCAGGGTGCTGGGTGCTCATTGCTCGGGGTGCTGGGTGCTCAGTGCTCGGGGTGCTGGGTGCTCAGTGCTCGGGGTGCTGGGTGCTCAGTACTAGGGGTGCTGGGTGCTCAGTTCTCAGGGTGCTGGGTCTCAGTGCTCAGGGTACTGGGTACTCAGTGCTCAGTACACAGGGTGCTGGGTGCTCATTGCTCGGGGTGCTGTGTTCTCAGTGCTCAGTACTCAGGGTGCTGTTTGCTCAGTGCTCGGGGTGCTGGGTGCTCAGTACTCAGGGTACTTGGTGCTCAGTACTCAGGGTGCTGGTTGATCAGTGCTCAGGGTGCTGGGTGCTCAGTGCTCGGGGCGCTGGGTGCTCAGTCCTCAGGGTGCTGTGTGCTCAGTGCTCAGGGTGCTCGGTGCTCAGTGCTCAGGGTGCTGGGTGCTCAGTACTCAGGGTGCTGGGTGCTCAGTGCTCGGGGTCCTGGGTGCTCAGTACTCAGGGTGCTGGGTGCTCAGTGCTCAGGGTGCTGGGTGCTCAGTGCTCAGGGTGCTCGGTGCTTAGTACTCAGGGTGCTCGGTGCTCGAGGTGCTGGGTGCTCAGTGCTCAGGGTGCTTAGTGCTCAGTGCTCGGGGTGCTGGGTGCTCAGTGCTCGGGGTGCTGGGTGCTCAGTGCTCAGGTTGCTGGGTGCTCAGTGCTCGGGGTGCTGGGTGCTCAGTACTCGGGGTGCTCGGTGCTCAGTACTCAGGGTGCTGGGTGCTCAGTGCTCAGGGTGCTGGGTGCTCAGTACTTAGGGTGCTGGGTGCTCGGTGCTCAGTACGCTGGGTGCTCAGTACTCAGGGTGCTGGCTGCTCAGTACTCAGGGTGCTCGGTGCTCAGTACTCAGGGTGCTCGGTGCTCAGTACTCAGGGTGCTGGGTGCTCAGTGCTCGGGGTGCTGGGTGCTCATTACTCAGGGGGCTGGGTGCTCAGTACTCAGGGTGCTCAGTGCTTGGGGTGCTCGGTGCTCAGTACTCAGGGTGCTGGGTGCTCAGTGCTCAGGGTGCTGGGTGCTCAGTACTCAGGGTGCTGGGTGCTCAGTACTCGGGGTGCTCGGTGCTCAGTACTCAGGGTGCTGGGTGCTCAGTGCTCAGGGTGCTGGGTGCTCAGTACTCAGGGTGCTGGGTGCTCGGTGCTCAGTACGCTGGGTGCTCAGTACTCAGGGTGCTGGCTGCTCAGTAATCAGGGTGCTCGGTGCTCAGTACTCAGGGTGCTGGGTGCTCAGTACTCAGGGTGCTCGGTGCTCAGTACTCAGGGTGCTGGGTGCTCAGTGCTCGGGGTGCTGGGTGCTCATTACTCAGGGGGCTGGGTGCTCAGTACTCAGGGTGCTCAGTGCTAGGGGTGCTCGGTGCTCAGTACTCAGGGTGCTGGGTGCTCAGTGCTCAGGGTGCTGGGAGCTCAGTACTCAGGGTGCTGGGTGCTCAGTACTCGGGGTGCTCGGTGCTCAGTACTCAGGGTGCTGGGTGCTCAGTGCTCAGGGTGCTGGGTGCTCAGTACACAGGGTGCTGGGTGCTCGGTGCTCAGTACGCTGGGTGCTCAGTACTCAGGGTGCTGGCTGCTCAGTACTCAGGGTGCTCGGTGCTCAGTACTCAGGGTGCTGGGTGTTCAGTGCTCGGGGTGCTGGGTGCTCATTACTCAGGGGGCTGGGTGCTCAGTACTCAGGGTGCTCAGTGCTTGGGGTGCTGGGTGCTCAGTATTCAGGGTGCTCAGTGCTTGGGGTGTTGGGTGCTCAGTACTCAGGGTGCTGGGTGCTCAGTGCTCAGGGTGCTGGGTGCTCAGTACTCAGGGTGCTGGGTGCTCAGTACTCGGGGTGCTGGGTGCTCAGTGCTCGGGGTGCTGGGTGCTCAGTGCTCGGGGTGCTGGGTGCTCAGTGCTCGGGGTGCTGGGTGCTCAGTGCTCGGGGTGCTGGGTGCTCAGTGCTCGGGGTGTTCGGTGCTCAGTGCTCAGGGTGCTGGGCGCTCAGTGCTCAGTACTCAGGGTGCTGGGTGCTCAGTGCTCGGGGTGCTGGGTGCTCAGTGCTCGGGGTGCTGGGTGCTCAGTGCTCGGGGTGCTGGGTGCTCAGTGCTCGAGGTGCTGGGTGCTCAGTGCTCGGGGTGCTGGGTGCTCAGAGCTCAGGGTGCTGGGTGCTCAGTGCTCAGGGTGCTGGGTACTCAGTGCTCGGGGTGCTGGGTACTCAGTGCTCGGGGTGCTGGGTGCTCAGTACTCAGGGTGCTGGGTGCTCGGTACTCAGGGTGCTCAGTGCTCAGTACTCAGGGTGCTCAGTGCTCAGGGTGCTGTGTGCTCAGTGCTCGGGGTGCTGGGTGCTCAGTCCTCAGGGTGCTGGGTGCTCAGTGCTCAGGGTGCTCGGTGCTCAGTGCTCAGGGTGCTGGGTGCTCAGTGCTCGGGGTGCTGGGTGCTCATTACTCAGGGTGCTGGGTGCTCAGTATTCAGGGTGCTCAGTGCATGTGGTGCTGGGTGCTCAGTACTCAGGGTGCTCAGTGCTTGGGGTGTTGGGTACTTAGTACTCAGGGTGCTGGGTGCTCAGTGCTCAGGGTGCTGGGTGCTCAGTACTCAGGTTGCTGGGTGCTCAGTACTCAGGGTGCTGGGTGCTCAGTGCTCAGGGTGCTGGGTGCTCAGTGCTCGGGGTGCTGGGTGCTCAGTGCTCAGGGTGCTGGGTGCTCAGTGCTCACGTGCTGTGTGATCAGTGCTCGGGGTGCTGGGTGCTCAGTGCTCGGGGCGCTGGGTGCTCAGTGCTCGGGGTGCTCGGTGCTCAGTGCTCGGGGTGCTGGGTGCTCAGTACTCAGGGTGCTCAGTGCTCAATACTCAGGGTGCTGGGTGCTCAGTGCTCAGTGTGCTGGGTGCTCAGTGCTCGGGGTGCTGGCTGCTCGGTTCTCAGGTTGCTGGGTGCTCAGTACTCGGGGTGCTGGGTGCTCAGTACTCAGGGTTCTGGGTGCTCATTGCTCGGGGTGCTGGGTGCTCAGTGCTCGGGGTGCTGGGTGCTCAGTGCTTGGGGTGCTCGGTGCTCAGTACTCGGCGTGCTGGGTGCTCAGTTCTCAGGGTGCTGGGTCTCAGTGCTCGGGGTACTGGGTACTCAGTGCTCAGTACACAGGGTGCTGGGTGCTCAGTGCTCGGGGTGCTGGGTGCTCAGTGCTCAGTACTCAGGGTGCTGGGTGCTCAGTGCTCGGGGTGCTGGGTGCTCAGTACTCAGGGTACTTGGTGCTCAGTACTCAGGGTGCTAGATGATCAGTGCTCAGGGTGCTGGGTGCTCAGTACTCAGTGTGCTGGGTGCTCAGTACTCAGGGTGCTGGGTGCTCAGTACTCAGAGTGGTCGGTGCTCAGTACTCAGGGTGCTGGGTGCTCAGTGCTCAGGGTGCTGGGTCCTCAGTGCTCGGGGTGCTGGGTGCTTAGTGCTCCGGGTGCTGGGTGCTCAGTACTCAGGGTGCTGGGTGCTCAGTACTCGGGGTGCTGGGTGCACAGTACTCAGGGTGCTGGGTGCTCAGTGCTCGGGGTGCTGGGTGCTCAGTGCTCGGTGTGCTGAGTGCTCAGTGCTCGGGGTGCTGGGTGCTCAGTGCTCGGGGTGCTGGGTGCTCAGTGCTCAGGGTGCTGGGTGCTCAGTGCTCAGGGTGCTGGGTGCACAGTGCTCGGGGTGCTGGGTGCTCAGTGCTTGGGGTGCTCGTTGCTCAGTGCTCGGGGTGCTGGGTGCTCAGTGCTCAGTACTCAGGGTGCTGGGTGCTCAGTGCTCGGGGTGCTGGGTGCTCAGTGCTCAGTACTCAGGGTGCTGGGTGCTCAGTGCTCAGGGTGCTGGGTGCTCATTGCTCAATGTGCTGGGTGCTCATTGCTCAGGGTGCTGGGTACTCAGTGCTCAGGGTGCTGGGTACTCAGTGCTCGGGGTGCTGGGTGCTCAGTACTCGGGGTGCTGGGTGCTCAGTACTCAGGGTGCTCAGTGCTCAGTACTCAGGGTGCTCAGTGCTCAGGGTGCTGTGTGCTCAGTGCTCAGGGTGCTGGGTGCTCAGTCCTCAGGGTGCTGGGTGCTCAGTGCTCAGGGTGCTCGGTGCTCAGTGCTCAGGGTGCTGGGTGCTCAGTGCTCGGGGTGCTGGGTGCTCATTACTCAGGGTGCTGGGTGCTCAGTATTCAGGGTGCTCAGTGCTTGTGGTGCTGGGTGCTCAGTACTCAGGGTGCTCAGTGCTTGGGGTGTTGGGTGCTTAGTACTCAGGGTGCTGGGTGCTCAGTGCTCAGGGTGCTGGGTGCTCAGTACTCAGGGTGCTGGGTGCTCAGTACTCAGGGTGCTGGGTGCTCAGTGCTCGGGGTGCTGGGTGCTCAGTGCTTGGGGTGCTGGGTGCTCAGTGCTCAGGGTGCTGGGTGCTCAGTGCTCAGGGTGCTGGGTGATCAGTGCTCAGGGTGCTGGGTGCTCAGTGCTCGGGGCGCTGGGTGCTCAGTGCTCGGGGTGCTCGGTGCTCAGTGCTCGGGGTGCTGGGTGCTCAGTACTCAGGGTGCTCAGTGCTCAGTACTCAGGGTGCTGGGTGCTCAGTGCTCAGTGTGCTGGGTGCTCAGTGCTCGGGGTGCTGGCTGCTCAGTTCTCAGGTTGCTGGGTGCTCAGTACTCGGGGTGCTGGGTGCTCAGTACTCAGGGTGCTGGGTGCTCATTGCTCGGGGTGCTGGGTGCTCAGTGCTCGGGGTGCTGGGTGCTCAGTGCTCGGGGTGCTGGGTGCTCAGTACTAGGGGTGCTGGGTGCTCAGTTCTCAGGGTGCTGGGTCTCAGTGCTCAGGGTACTGGGTACTCAGTGCTCAGTACACAGGGTGCTGGGTGCTCATTGCTCGGGGTGCTGTGTTCTCAGTGCTCAGTACTCAGGGTGCTGTTTGCTCAGTGCTCGGGGTGCTGGGTGCTCAGTACTCAGGGTACTTGGTGCTCAGTACTCAGGGTGCTGGTTGATCAGTGCTCAGGGTGCTGGGTGCTCAGTACTCAGGGTGCTCGGTGCTCAGTACTCAGGGTGCTGGGTGCTCAGTGCTCAGGGTGCTGGGTCCTCAGTGCTCTGGGTGCTGTGTGCTTAGTGCTCGGGGTGCTGGGTGCTCAGTGCTCGGGGTGCTGGGTGCTCAGTGCTCAGTACTCAGGGTGCTGGGTGCTCAGTGCTCGGGGTGCTGGGTGCTCAGTGCTCAGGGTGCTTGGTGCTCAGTGCTCAGTGTGCTGGGTGCTCAGTGCTCAGGGTGCTGGGTACTCAGTGCTCGGGGTGCTGGGTGCTCAGTACTCAGGGTGCTCGTGCTCAGTACTCAGGGTGCTGGGTGCTCAGTGCTCGGGGTGCTGGGTGCTCAGTGCTCAGTGTGCTCGGTGCTCAGTACTCAGGGTGCTGGGTTCTCAGTGCTAGGGGTTTTCTGTATTCAGGGTGCTGTGTGTTCAGTGCTCAGGGTGCTGTGTGCTCAGTACTCAGGGTGCTCGGTGCTCGGGGTTGTGGGTGCTCAGTGCTCGGGGTGCTCGGTGCTCAGTACTCGGGGTGCTCAGTGCTCAGTACTCAGGGTGCTCGGTGCTTAGTACTCAGGGTGCTGGGTGCTCAGTACTCCGGGTGCTGGTTGCTCAGTGCTCAGTGTGCTCGGTGCTCAGTGCTCAAGGTGCTGGGTGCTCAGTACTCAGGGTGATCATTGCTCAGGGAGCTGGGTGCTCAGTACACAGGGTGCTGGGTGCTCAGTACTCAGGGTGCTCAGTGCTCAGTACTCAGGGTGCTCAGTGCTCAGTACTAAGGTTGCTCAGTGCTCAGGGTGCTGGGTGCTCAGTGCTCGGGGTGCTCGGTGCTCAGTACTCAGGGTGCTGGGTGCTCAGTGCTCAGGGTGCAGGGTGCTCAGTGCTCAGGGTGCTGGGTGCTCAGTACACAGGGTGCTCGGTGCTCGGGGTGCTGGGTGCTCAGTGCTCGGTGTGCTCGGTGCTCAGTACTCGGGGTGCTCAGTGCTCAGTACTCAGGGTGCTGGGTGCTCAGCGCTCAGGGTGCTGGGTGCTCAGTACTCAGGGTGCTGGGTGCTCGGTGCTCAGTACGCTGGGTGCTCAGTACTCAGGGTGCTGGGTGCTCAGTACTCAGGGTGCTGGGTGCTCAGTACTCAGTGTGCTCGGTGCTCAGTACTCAGGGTGCTGGGTGCTCAGTGCTCAGGGTGCTGGGTGCTCAGTACTCAGGGTGCTGGGTGCTCAGTGCTCGGGGTGCTCGGTGCTCAGTACGCTGGGTGCTCAGTACTCAGGGTGCTGGGTGCTCAGTACTCAGGGTGCTGGGTGCTTAGTACTCAGGGTGCTGGGTGCTCAGTGCTCAGGGTGCTCGGTGCTCAGTGCTCGGGGTGCTGGGTGCTCAGTACTCAGGGTGCTCAGTGCTCAGTACTCAGGGTGCTCAGTGCTCAGTACTCAGGGTGCTCAGGCTCAGTGCTCAGGGTGCAGGGTGCTCAGTGCTCGGGGTGCTGGGTGCTCAGTGCTCGGGGTGCTGGGTGTCTCAGTGCTCAGGGTGCTGGGTGCTCAGTGCTCAGAGTGCTGGGTGCTCAGTACTCATGGTGCTCAGTGCTCAGTACTCAGGGTGCAGGGTGCTCAGTGCTCAGGGTGCTCAGTGCTCAGTACTCAGGGTGCTCGGTGCTCAGTGCTCAGGGTGCTCAGTGCTCAGTACTCAGGGTGCTCAGTGCTCAGTGCTCTGGGTGCTGGGTGCTCAGTGCTCGGGGTGCTGGGTGCTCAGTGCTCAGGGTGCTGGGTGCTCAGTACTCAGGGTGCTCAGTGCTCAGGGTGCTGGGTGCTCAGTGCTCGGGGTGCTGTGTACTCAGTGCTCAGTACACAGGGTGCTCGGTGCTCAGTGCTCGGGGTGCTGGGTGCTCAGTGCTCGGGGTGATGGGTGCTCTGTGCTCGGGGTGCTGGGTGCTCAGTGCTCGGGGTCCTCGGTGCTCAGTGCTCGGGGTGCTGGGCGCTCAGTGCTCAGTACTCAGGGTGCTGGGTGCTCAGTGCTCGGGGTGCTGGGTGCTCAGTGCTCGAGGTGCTGGGTGCTCAGTGCTCGGGGTGCTGAGTGCTCAGTGCTCCTGGTGCTGGGTGCTCAGGCTCGGGGTGCTGGGTGCTCAGTGCTCAGGGTGCTGGGTGCTCAGTGCTCAGGGTGCTGGGTGCTCAGTGCTCGGGGTGCTGGGTGCTCAGTGCTTGGGGTGCTCGTTGCTCAGTGCTCGGGGTGCTGGGTGCTCAGTGCTCAGTACTCAGGGTGCTGGGTGCTCAGTGCTCGGGGTGCTGGGTGCTCAGTGCTCAGTACTCAGGGTGCTGGGTGCTCAGTGCTCAGGGTGCTGGGTGCTCAGTGCTCAGTGTGCTGGGTGCTCAGTGCTCAGGGTGCTGGGTACTCAGTGCTCAGGGTGCTGGGTACTCAGTGCTCGGGGTGCTGTGTGCTCAGTACTCAGGGTGCTGGGTGCTCAGTACTCAGGGTGCTCAGTGCTCAGTACTCAGGGTGCTCAGTGCTCAGGGTGCTGTGTGCTCAGTGCTCGGGGTGCTGGGTGCTCTGTCCTCAGGGTGCTGGGTGCTCAGTGCTCAGGGTGCTCGGTGCTCAGTGCTCAGGGTGCTGGGTGCTCAGTGCTCGAGGTGCTGGGTGCTCATTACTCAGGGTGCTGGGTGCTCAGTATTCAGGGTGCTCAGTGCTTGTGGTGCTGGGTGCTCAGTACTCAGGGTGCTCAGTGCTTGGGGTGTTGGGTGCTTAGTACTCAGGGTGCTGGGTGCTCAGTGCTCAGGGTGCTGGGTGCTCAGTACTCAGGGTGCTGGGTGCTCAGTACTCAGGGTGCTGGGTGCTCAGTGCTCGGGGTGCTGGGTGCTCAGTGCTCGGGGTGCTGGGTGCTCAGTGCTCAGGGTGCTGGGTGCTCAGTGCTCAGGGTGCTGGGTGATCAGTGCTCAGGGTGCTGGGTGCTCAGTACACAGGGTGCTCGGTGCTCGGGGTGCTGGGTGCTCAGTGCTCGGTGTGCTCGGTGCTCAGTACTCGGGGTGCTCAGTGCTCAGTACTCAGGGTGCTGGGTGCTCAGTGCTCAGGGTGCTGGGTGCTCAGTTCTCAGGGTGCTGGGTGCTCGGTGCTCAGTACGCTGGGTGCTCAGTACTCAGGGTGCTTGGTGCTCAGTACTCAGGGTGCTGGGTGCTCAGTACTCAGGGTGCTCGGTGCTCAGTACTCAGGGTGCTGGGTGCTCAGTGCTCAGGGTGCTGGGTGCTCAGTACTCAGGGTGCTGGGTGCTCAGTGCTCGGGGTGCTCGGTGCTCAGTACGCTGCGTGCTCAGTACTCAGGGTGCTGGGTGCTCAGTACTCAGGGTGCTGGCTGCTTAGTACTCAGGGTGCTGGGTGCTCAGTGCTCAGGGTGCTCGGTGCTCAGTGCTCGGGGTGCTGGGTGCTCAGTACTCAGGGTGCTCAGTGCTCAGTACTCAGGGTGCTCAGTGCTCAGTACTCAGGGTGCTCAGGCTCAGTGCTCAGGGTGCAGGGTGCTCAGTGCTCGGGGTGCTGGGTGCTCAGTGCTCGGGGTGCTGGGTGTCTCAGTGCTCAGGGTGCTGGGTGCTCAGTGCTCAGAGTGCTGGGTGCTCAGTACTCATGGTGCTCAGTGCTCAGTACTCAGGGTGCAGGGTGCTCAGTGCTCAGGGTGCTCAGTGCTCAGTACTCAGGGTGCTCGGTGCTCAGTGCTCAGGGTGCTCAGTGCTCAGTACTCAGGGTGCTCAGTGCTCAGTGCTCTGGGTGCTGGGTGCTCAGTGCTCGGGGTGCTGGGTGCTCAGTGCTCAGGGTGCTGGGTGCTCAGTACTCAGGGTGCTCAGTGCTCAGGGTGCTGGGTGCTCAGTGCTCGGGGTGCTGTGTACTCAGTGCTCAGTACACAGGGTGCTGGGTGCTCAGTGCTCGGGGTGCTGGGTGCTCAGTGCTCGGGGTGATGGGTGCTCAGTGCTCGGGGTGCTGGGTGCTCAGTGCTCGGGGTGCTCGGTGCTCAGTGCTCGGGGTGCTGGGCGCTCAGTGCTCAGTACTCAGGGTGCTGGGTGCTCAGTGCTCGGGGTGCTGGGTGCTCAGTGCTCGGGGTGCTGGGTGCTCAGTGCTCGGGGTGCTGAGTGCTCAGTGCTCGGGGTGCTGGGTGCTCAGGCTCGGGGTGCTGGGTGCTCAGTGCTCAGGGTGCTGGGTGCTCAGTGCTCAGGGTGCTGGGTGCACAGTGCTCGGGGTGCTGGGTGCTCAGTGCTTGGGGTGCTCGTTGCTCAGTGCTCGGGGTGCTGGGTGCTCATTGCTCAGTACTCAGGGTGCTGTGTGCTCAGTGCTCGGGGTGCTGGGTGCTCAGTGCTCAGTACTCAGGGTGCAGGGTGCTCAGTGCTCAGGGTGCTGGGTGCTCATTCCTCAATGTGCTGGGTGCTCAGTGCTCAGGGTGCTGGGTACTCAGTGCTCAGGGTGCTGGGTACTCAGTGCTCGGGGTGCTGTGTGCTCAGTACTCAGGGTGCTGGGTGCTCAGTACTCAGGGTGCTCAGTGCTCAGTACTCAGGGTGCTCAGTGCTCAGGGTGCTGTGTGCTCAGTGCTCGGGGTGCTGGGTGCTCTGTCCTCAGGGTGCTGGGTGCTCAGTGCTCAGGGTGCTCGGTGCTCAGTGCTCAGGGTGCTGGGTGCTCAGTGCTCGAGGTGCTGGGTGCTCATTACTCAGGGTGCTGGGTGCTCAGTATTCAGGGTGCTCAGTGCTTGTGGTGCTGGGTGCTCAGTACTCAGGGTGCTCAGTGCTTGGGGTGTTGGGTGCTTAGTACTCAGGGTGCTGGGTGCTCAGTGCTCAGGGTGCTGGGTGCTCAGTACTGAGGGTGCTGGGTGCTCAGTACTCAGGGTGCTGGGTGCTCAGTGCTCGGGGTGCTGGGTGCTCAGTGCTCGGGGTGCTGGGTGCTCAGTGCTCAGGGTGCTGGGTGCTCAGTGCTCAGGGTGCTGGGTGATCAGTGCTCGGGGTGCTGGGTGCTCAGTGCTCGGGGCGCTGGGTGCTCAGTGCTCGGGGTGCTCGGTGCTCAGTGCTCGGGGTGCTGGGTGCTCAGTACTCAGGGTGCTCAGTGCTCAGTACTCAGGGTGCTGGGTGCTCAGTGCTCAGTGTGCTGGGTGCTCAGTGCTCGGGGTGCTGGCTGCTCGGTTCTCAGGTTGCTGGGTGCTCAGTACTCGGGGTGCTGGGTGCTCAGTACTCAGGGTGCTGGGTGCTCATTGCTCGGGGTGCTGGGTGCTCAGTGCTCGGGGTGCTGGGTGCTCAGTGCTCGGGGTGCTGGGTGCTCAGTACTCGGGGTGCTGGGTGCTCAGTGCTCAGGGTGCTGGGTCTCAGTGCTCGGGGTACTGGGTACTCAGTGCTCAGTACACAGGGTGCTGGGTGCTCATTGCTCGGGGTGCTGTGTTCTCAGTGCTCAGTACTCAGGGTGCTGGGTGCTCAGTGCTCGGGGTGCTGGGTGCTCAGTACTCAGGGTACTTGGTGCTCAGTACTCAGGGTGCTGGGTGATCAGTGCTCAGGGTGCTGGGTGCTCAGTACTCAGGGTGCTCGGTGCTCAGTACTCAGGGTGCTGGGTGCTCAGTGCTCAGGGTGCTGGATCCTCAGTGCTCTGGGTGCTGTGTCCTTAGTGCTCGGGGTGCTGGGTGCTCAGTGCTCGGGGTGCTGGGTGCTCAGTGCTCAGTACTCAGGGTGCTGGGTGCTCAGTGCTCGGGGTGCTGGGTGCTCAGTGCTCAGGGTGCTTGGTGCTCAGTGCTCAGTGTGCTGGGTGCTCAGTGCTCAGGGTGCTGGGTACTCAGTGCTCGGGGTGCTGGGTGCTCAGTACTCAGGGTGCTGGGTGCTCAGTACTCAGGGTGCTGGGTGCTCAGTGCTCGGGGTGCTGGGTGCTCAGTGCTCAGTGTGCTCGGTGCTCAGTACTCAGGGTGCTGGGTTCTCAGTGCTAGGGGTTTTCTGTACTCAGGGTGCTGTGTGTTCAGTGCTCAGGGTGCTGGGTGCTCAGTACTCAGGGTGCTCGGTGCTCGGGGTTGTGGGTGCTCAGTGCTCAGGGTGCTCGGAGCTCAGTACTCGGGGTGCTCAGTGCTCAGTACTCAGGGTGCTCGGTGCTTAGTACTCAGGGTGCTGGGTGCTCAGTACTCCGGGTGCTGGTTGCTCAGTGCTCAGTGTGCTCGGTGCTCAGTGCTCAAGGTGCTGGGTGCTCAGTACTCAGGGTGATCATTGCTCAGGGAGCTGGGTGCTCAGTAATCAGGGTGCTGGGTGCTCAGTACTCAGGGTGCTCAGTGCTCAGTACTCAGGGTGCTCAGTGCTCAGTACTAAGGTTGCTCAGTGCTCAGGGTGCTGGGTGCTCAGTGCTCGGGGTGCTCGGTGCTCAGTACTCAGGGTGCTGGGTGCTCAGTGCTCAGGGTGCAGGGTGCTCAGTGCTCAGGGTGCTGGGTGCTCAGTACACAGGGTGCTCGGTGCTCGGGGTGCTGGGTGCTCAGTGCTCGGTGTGCTCGGTGCTCAGTACTCGGGGAGCTCAGTGCTCAGTACTCAGGGTGCTGGGTGCTCAGTGCTCAGGGTGCTGGGTGCTCAGTACTCAGGGTGCTGGGTGCTCGGTGCTCAGTACGCTGGGTGCTCAGTACTCAGGGTGCTGGGTGCTCAGTACTCAGGGTGCTGGGTGCTCAGTACTCAGGGTGCTCGGTGCTCAGTACTCAGGGTGCTGGGTGCTCAGTGCTCAGGGTGCTGGGTGCTCATTGCTCAATGTGCTGGGTGCTCAGTGCTCAGGGTGCTGGGTACTCAGTGCTCAGGGTGCTGGGTACTCAGTGCTCGGGGTGCTGTGTGCTCAGTACTCAGGGTGCTGGGTGCTCAGTACTCAGGGTGCTCAGTGCTCAGTACTCAGGGTGCTCAGTGCTCAGGGTGCTGTGTGCTCAGTGCTCGGGGTGCTGGGTGCTCTGTCCTCAGGGTGCTGGGTGCTCAGTGCTCAGGGTGCTCGGTGCTCAGTGCTCAGGGTGCTGGGTGCTCAGTGCTCGAGGTGCTGGGTGCTCATTACTCAGGGTGCTGGGTGCTCAGTATTCAGGGTGCTCAGTGCTTGTGGTGCTGGGTGCTCAGTACTCAGGGTGCTCAGTGCTTGGGGTGTTGGGTGCTTAGTACTCAGGGTGCTGGGTGCTCAGTGCTCAGGGTGCTGGGTGCTCAGTACTCAGGGTGCTGGGTGCTCAGTACTCAGGGTGCTGGGTGCTCAGTGCTCGGGGTGCTGGGTGCTCAGTGCTCGGGGTGCTGGGTGCTCAGTGCTCAGGGTGCTGGGTGCTCAGTGCTCAGGGTGCTGGGTGATCAGTGCTCGGGGTGCTGGGTGCTCAGTGCTCGGGGCGCTGGGTGCTCAGTGCTCATGGTGCTCGGTGCTCAGTGCTCAGGGTGCTGGGTGCTCAGTACTCAGGGTGCTCAGTGCTCAGTACTCAGGGTGCTGGGTGCTCAGTGCTCAGTGTGCTGGGTGCTCAGTGCTCGGGGTGCTGGCTGCTCGGTTCTCAGGTTGCTGGGTGGTCAGTACTCGGGGTGCTGGGTGCTCAGTACTCAGGGTGCTGGGTGCTCATTGCTCGGGGTGCTGGGTGCTCAGTGCTCGGGGTGCTGGGTGCTCAGTGCTCGGGGTGCTGGGTGCTCAGTTCTCGGGGTGCTGGGTGCTCAGTGCTCAGGGTGCTGGGTCTCAGTGCTCGGGGTACTGGGTACTCAGTGCTCAGTACACAGGGTGCTGGGTGCTCATTGCTCGGGGTGCTGTGTTCTCAGTGCTCAGTACTCAGGGTGCTGGGTGCTCAGTGCTCGGGGTGCTGGGTGCTCAGTACTCAGGGTACTTGGTGCTCAGTACTCAGGGTGCTGGGTGATCAGTGCTCAGGGTGCTGGGTGCTCAGTACTCAGGGTGCTCGGTGCTCAGTACTCAGGGTGCTGGGTGCTCAGTGCTCAGGGTGCTGGGTCCTCAGTGCTCTGGGTGCTGTGTGCTTAGTGCTCGGGGTGCTGGGTGCTCAGTACTCAGGGTGCTGGGTGCTAAGTACTCGGCGTGCTGGGTGCTCAGTACTCAGGGAGCTGGGTGCTCAGTACTCACGGTGCTGGGTGCTCAGTAATCGGGTGTTGGGTGCTCAGTGCTCAGGGTGCTGGGTGCTCAGTGCTCGGGGTGCTGGGTGCTCAGTGCTCAGTACTCAGTGTGCTGGGTGCTCAGTGCTCGGGGTGCTGGGTGCTCAGTGCTCAGAACTCAGGGTGCTGGGTGCTCAGTGCTCAGGGTGCTTGGTGCTCAGTGCTCAGTGTGCTGGGTGCTCAGTGCTCAGGGTGCTGGGTACTCAGGGCTCGGGGTGCTGGGTGCTCAGTACTCAGGGTGCTGGGTGCTCAGTACTCAGGGTGCTGGGTGCTCAGTGCTCGGGGTGCTGGGTGCTCAGTGCTCAGTGTGCTCGGTGCTCAGTACTCAGGGTGCTGGATTCTCAGTGCTAGGGGTTTTCTGTACTCAGGGTGCTGTGTGTTCAGTGCTCAGGGTGCTGGGTGCTCAGTACTCAGGGTGCTCGGTGCTCGGGGTTCTGGGTGCTCAGTGCTCGGGGTGCTCGGTGCTCAGTACTCGGGGTGCTCAGTGCTCAGTACTCAGGGTGCTTGGTGCTTAGTTCTCAGGGTGCTGGGTGCTCAGTACTCCGGGTGCTGGTTGCTCAGTGCTCAGTGTGCTCGGTGCTCAGTGCTCAAGGTGCTGGGTGCTCAGTACTCAGTGTGATCATTGCTCAGGGAGCTGGGTCCTCAGTACTCAGGGTGCTGGGTGCTCAGTACTCAGGGTGCTCAGTGCTCAGTACTCAGGGTGCTCAGTGCTCAGTACTAAGGTTGCTCAGTGCTCAGGGTGCTGGGTGCTCAGTGCTCGGGGTGCTCGGTGCTCAGTATTCAGGGTGCTGGGTGCTCAGTGCTCAGGGTGCTGGGTGCTCAGTGCTCAGGGTGCTGGGTGCTCAGTACACAGGGTGCTCGGTGCTCTGGGTGCTGGGTGCTCAGTGCTCGGTGTGCTCGGTGCTCAGTACTCGGGGTGCTCAGTGCTCAGTACTCAGGGTGCTGGGTGCTCAGTGCTCAGGGTGCTGGGTGCTCAGTACTCAGGGTGCTGGGTGCTCGGTGCTCAGTACGCTGGGTGCTCAGTACTCAGGGTGCTGGGTGCTCAGTACTCAGGGTGCTGGGTGCTCAGTACTCAGGGTGCTCGGTGCTAAGTACTCAGGGTGCTGGGTGCTCAGTGCTCAGGGTGCTGGGTGCACAGTACTCAGGGTGCTGGGTGCTCAGTGCTCAGGGTGCTGGGTGCTCAGTACGCTGGGTGCTCAGTACTCAGGGTGCTGGGTGCTCAGTACTCAGGGTGCTGGGTGCTTAGTACTCAGGGTGCTGGGTGCTCAGTGCTCAGGGTGCTCGGTGCTCAGTGCTCGGGGTGCTGGGTGCTCAGTACTCAGGGTGCTCAGTGCTCAGTACTCAGGGTGCTCAGTGCTCAGTATTCAGGGTGCTCAGGCTCAGTGCTCAGGGTGCAGGGTGCTCAGTGCTCGGGGTGCTGGGTGCTCAGTGCTCGGGGTGCTGGGTGTCTCAGTGCTCAGGGTGCTGGGTGCTCAGTGCTCAGAGTGCTGGGTGCTCAGTACTCATGGTGCTCGGTGCTCAGTACTCAGGGTGCAGGGTGCTCAGTGCTCAGGGTGCTCAGTGCTCAGTACTCAGGGTGCTCGGTGCTCCGTGCTCAGGGTGCTGGGTCGCAGTGCTCGGGGTACTGGTTACTCAGTGCTCAGTACACAGGGTGCTGGGTGCTCAGTGCTCGGGGTGCTGTGTGCTCAGTGCTCAGTACTCAGGGTGCTGGGTGCTCAGTGCTCGGGGTGCAGGGTGCTCAGTACTCAGGGAGCTGGGTGCTCAGTACTCAGGGTGCTGGGTGCTCATTACTCAGGGTGCTGGGTGCTCAGTACTCAGGGTGCTCAGTGCTTGGGGTGCTGGGTGCTCAGTGCTCAGGGTGCTCAGTGCTTGGGGTGTTGGGTGCTCAGTGCTCAGTACTCAGGGTGCTCGGTGCTCAGTGCTCAGGGTGCTCAGTGCTCAGTACTCAGGGTGCTCAGTGCTCAGTGCTCTGGGTGCTGGGTGCTCAGTGCTCGGGGTGCTGGGTGCTCAGTGCTCAGGGTGCTGGGTGCTCAGTTCTCAGGGTGCTCGGTGCTCAGGGTGCTGGGTGCTCAGTGCTCGGGGTGCTGGGTACTCAGTGCTCAGTACACAGGGTGCTGGGTGCTCAGTGCTCGGGGTGCTGGGTGCTCAGTGCTCAGTACTCAGGGTGCTGGGTGCTCAGTGCTCGGGGTGCTGGATGCTCAGTACTCAGGGTGCTGGGTGCTCAGTGCTCAGGGTGCTGGGTGCTCAGTACTCAGTGTGCTGGGTGCTCAGTACGCAGTATGCTGGGTGCTCAGTGCTCAGGGTGCTGGGTGCTCAGTGCTCGGGGTGCTGGGTGCTCAGTACTCAGGGTGCTCGGTGCTCAGTACTCAGGGTGCTGGGTGCTCAGTGCTCAGGGTGCTGTGTGCTCAGTACTCAGGGTGCTGGGTGCTCGGTGCTCAGTATGCTGGGTGCTCAGTACTCAGGGTGCTGGCAGCTCAGTACTCAGGGTGCTCGGTGCTCAGTACTCAGGGTGCTGGCTGCTCAGTGCTCGGGGTGCTCAGTGCTTGGGGTGCTGGGTGCTCAGTACTCAGGGTGCTCAGTGCTTGGGGTGTTGGGTGCTTAGTACTCAGGGTGCTGGGTGCTCAGTGCTCAGGGTGCTGGGTGCTCAGTACTCAGGGTGCTGGGTGCTCAGTACTCAGGGTGCTGGGTGCTCAGTGCTCGGGGTGCTGGGTGCTCAGTACTCGGGGTGCTCAGTGCTCAGTACTCAGGTTGCTGGGTGCTCAGTACTCGGGGTGCTGGGTGCTCAGTGCTCGGGGTGCTGGGTGTCTCAGTGCTCAGGGTGCTGGGTGCTCAGTGCTCAGAGTGCTGGGTGCTCAGTACTCAGGGTGCTCGGTGCTCAGTACTCAGGGTGCTGGGTGCTCAGCGCTCAGGGTGCTCAGTGCTCAGTTCTCAGCGTGCTGGGTGCTCAGTGCTCAGGGTGCTCGGTGCTCAGTACTCAGGGTGCTCGGTGCTCAGTGCTCAGGGTGCTCAGTGCTCAGTACTCAGGGTGCTCAGTGCTCAGTCCTCTGTGTGCTGGGTGCTCAGTGCTCGGGGTGCTGGGTGCTCAGTACTCAGGGTGCTGGGTGCTCAGTGTGCTGGGTGCTCAGTGCTCGGGGTGCTCAGTACTCAGGGTGCTGTGTGTTCAGTGCTCAGGGTATTGGGTGCTCAGTACTCAGGGTGCTTGCTGCTTAGTACTCAGGGTGCTGGGTGCTTAGTACTCAGGGTGCTCGGTCCTCAGTGCTCAGGGTGCTGGGTGCTCAGTACTCAGGGTGCATGGTGCTCAGTGCTCAGGGTGCTCAGTGCTCAGTACTCAGGGAGCTCAGTGCTCAGTGCTCTGGGTGCTGGGTGCTCAGTACTCAGGGTGCTGGGTGCTCAGTGTGCTGGGTGCTCAGTGCTCGGGGTGCTCAGTACTCAGGGTGCTGTGTGTTCAGTGCTCAGGGTATTGGGTGCTCAGTACTCAGGGTGCTTGCTGCTTAGTACTCAGGGTGCTGGGTGCTCAGTACTTCGGGTGCTGGGTGCTCAGTGCTCTAGGTGCTCTGTGCTCAGTGCTCAGGGCTCAGGGTGCTTGGTGCTCAGTACTCTGGGTGCTCATTGCTCAGGGTGCTGGGTGCTCAGTACTCAGGGTGCTCAGTGCTCAGTTCTCAGGGTGCTCAGTGCTCAGGACTCAGGTTGCTCAGGGCTCAGGGTGCTGGGTTCTCACTGCTCGGGGAGCTGGGTGCTCAGTGCTCAGGGTGCTGTGTGCTCAGTGCTCGGGGTGCTGGGTGCTCAGTACTCAGGGTGCTGGGTGCTCAGTGCTAAGGGTGCTGGGTGCTCAGTGCTCAGGGTGCTCGGTGCTTAGTACTCAGGGTGCTCGGTGCTCGGGGTGCTGTGTGCGCAGTGCTCGGGGTGCTGGGTGCTCAGTGCTCGGGGTGCTGGGTGCTCAGTGCTCGGGGTGCTGAGTGCTCAGTGCTCGGGGTGCTGGGTGCTCAGTACTCGGGGTGCTCGGTGCTCAGTACTCAGGGTGCTGCGTGCTCAGTGCTCAGGGTGCTGGGTGCTCAGTACTCAGGGTGCTGGGTGCTCGGTTCTCAGTACGCTGGGTGCTCAGTACTCAGGGTGCTGGCTGCTCAGTACTCAGGTTGCTCGGTGCTTAGTACTCAGGGTGCTGGGTGCTCAGAGCTCGGGGTGCTGGGTGCTCATTACTCAGGGTGCTGGGTGCTCAGTACTCAGGGTACTCAGTGCTTGGGGTGCTGGGTGCTCAGTGCTCAGGGTACTCAGTGCTTGGGGTGTTGGGTGCTCAGTGCTCAGTACTCAGGGTGCTCGGTGCTCAGTGCTCAGGGTGCTCAGTGCTCAGTACTCAGGGTGCTCAGTGCTCAGTCCTCTGTGTGCTGGGTGCTCAGTGCTCGGGGTGCTGGGTGCTCAGTGCTCAGGGTGCTGGGTGCTCAGTACTCAGGGTGCTCAGTGCTCAGGGTGCTGGGTGCTCAGTGCTCGGGGTGCTGGGTACTCAGTGCTCAGTACACAGGGTGCTGGGTGCTCAGTGCTCGGGGTGCTGGGTGCTCAGTGCTCAGTACTCAGGGTGCTGGGTGCTCAGTGCTCGGGGTGCTGGATGCTCAGTACTCAGGGTGCTGGGTGCTCAGTGCTCAGGGTGCTGGGTGCTCAGTGCTCAGGGTGCTGGGTGCTCAGTACTCAGTATGCTGGGTGCTCAGTGCTCAGGGAGCTGGGTGCTCAGTGCTCAGGGTGCTGGGTGCTCAGTACTCAGGGTGCTCGGTGCTCAGTACTCAGGGTGCTGGGTTCTCAGTGCTCAGGGTGCTGTGTGCTCAGTACTCAGGGTGCTGGGTGCTCGGTGCTCAGTACGCTGGGTGCTCAGTTCTCAGGGTGCTGGCTGCTCAGTACTCAGGGTGCTCGGTGCGCAGTACTCAGGGTACTGGCTGCTCAGTGCTCGGGGTGCTCAGTGCTTGGGGTGTTGGGTGCTTAGTACTCAGGGTGCTGGGTGCTCAGTGCTCAGGGTGCTGGGTGCTCAGTACTCAGGGTGCTGGGTGCTCAGTACTCAGGGTGCTGGGTGCTCAGTGCTCGGGGTGCTGGGTGCTCAGTACTCGGGGTGCTCAGTGCTCAGTACTCAGGGTGCTGGGTGCTCAGTGCTCAGGGTGCTGGGTGCTCAGCTCTCTGGGTGCTGGCTGCTCGGTTCTCAGGTTGCTGGGTGCTCAGTACTCGGGGTGCTGGGTGCTCAGTACTCAGGGTGCTGGGTGCTCATTGCTGGGGGTGCTGGGTGCTCAGTACTCAGGGTGCTGGGTGCTCATTGCTGTTGGTGCTGGCTGCTCGGTTCTCAGGTTGCTGGGTGCTCAGTACTCGGGGTGCTGGGTGCTCAGTACTCAGGGTGCTGGGTCCTCATTGCTGGGGGTGCTGGGTGCTCAGTGTTCAGGTTGCTGGGTGCTCAGTACTCGGGGTGCTCGGTGCTCAGTACTCAGGGTGCTGGGTGCTCATTGCTCGGGGTGCTGGGTGCTCAGTGCTCAGGGTGCTGGGTGCCCCATGCTCGGGGTGCTGGGTGCTCAGTACTCGGGGTGCTGGGTGCTCAGTGCTCAGGGTGCTGGGTCGCAGTGCTTGGGGTACTGGGTACTCAGTGCTCAGTACACTGGGTGCTGGGTGCTCAGTGCTCGGGGTGCTGTGTGCTCAGTGATCAGTACTCAGGGTGCTGGGTGCTCAGTGCTCGGGGTGCTGGGTGCTCAGTACTCAGGGAGCTGGGTGCTCAGTACTCAGGGTGCTGGGTGCTCATTACTCAGGGTGCTGGGTGCTCAGTACTCAGGGTGCTCAGTGCTTGGGGTGCTGGGTGCTCAGTGCTCAGGGTGCTCAGTGCTTTGGGTGTTGGGTGCTCAGTGCTCAGTACTCAGGGTGCTCGGTGCTCAGTGCTCTGGGTGCTCAGTGCTCAGTACTCAGGGTGCTCAGTGCTCAGTGCTCTGGGTGCTGGGTGCTCAGTGCTCGGGGTGCTGGGTGTTCAGTGCTCAGGGTGCTGGGTGCTCAGTACTCAGGGTGCTCAGTGCTCAGGGTGCTGGGTGCTCAGTGCTCGGGGTGCTGGGTACTCAGTGCTCAGTACACACGGTGCTGGGTGCTCAGTGCTCGGGGTGCTGGGTGCTCAGTGCTCAGTACTCAGGGTGCTGGGTACTCAGTGCTCGGGGTGCTGGATGCTCAGTACTCAGGGTGCTGGGTGCTCAGTGCTCAGGGTGCTGGGTGCTCAGTGCGCAGGGTGCTGGGTGCTCAGTACTCAGTATGCTGGGTGCTCAGTGCTCAGGGTGCTGGGTGCTCAGTGCTCGGGGTGCTGGGTGCTCAGTAATCAGGGTGCTCGGTGCTCAGTACTCAGGGTGCTGGGTGCTCAGTGCTCAGGGTGCTGTGTACTCAGTACTCAGGGTGCTGGGTGCTCGGTGCTCAGTATGCTGGGTGCTCAGTTCTCAGGGTGCTGGCTGCTCAGTACTCAGGGTGCTCGGTGCTCAGTACTCAGGGTACTGGCTGCTCAGTGCTCGGGGTGCTCAGTGCTTGGGGTGCTGGGTGCTCAGTTCTCAGGGTGCTCAGTGCTTGGGGTTTTGGGTGCTTAGTACTCAGGGTGCTGGGTGCTCAGTGCTCAGGGTGCTGGGTGCTCAGTACTCAGGGTGCTGGGTGCTCAGTACTCAGGGTGCTGGGTGCTCAGTGCTCGGGATGCTGGGTGCTCAGTACTCGGGGTGCTCAGTGCTCAGTACTCAGGGTGCTGGGTGCTCAGTGCTCAGGGTGCTGGGTGCTCAGCGCTCGGGGTGCTGGCTGCTCGGTTCTCAGGTTGTTGGGTGCTCAGTACTCGGGGTGCTGGGTTCTCAGTACTCAGGGTGCTGGGTGCTCATTGCTGGGGGTGCTGGGTGCTCAGTACTCAGGGTGCTGGGTGCTCATTGCTGGGGGTGCTGGCTGCTCGGTTCTCAGGTTGCTGGGTGCTCAGTACTCGGGGTGCTGGGTGCTCAGTACTCAGGGTGCTGGGTGCTCATTGCTGGGGGTGCTGGGTGCTCAGTGCTCAGGTTGCTGGGTGCTCAGTACTCGGGGTGCTCGGTGCTCATTACTCAGGGTGCTGGGTGCTCATTGCTCGGGGTGCTGTGTGCTCAGTACTCAGGGTGCTCGGTGCCCCATGCTCAGGGTGCTGGTTGCTCAGTACTCGGGGTGCTGGGTGCCCAATGCTCAGGGTGCTGGGTCGCAGTGCTCGGGGTACTGGGTACTCAGTGCTCAGTACACAGGGTGCTGGGTGCTCAGTGCTCGGGGTGCTGTGTGCTCAGTGCTCAGTACTCAGGGTGCTGGGTGCTCAGTACTCGGGGTGCTGGGTGCTCAGTACTCAGGGTGCTGGGTGCTCAGTGCTCGGGGTGCTGGGTGCTCAGTACTCAGGGAGCTGGGTGCTCAGTACTCAGGGTGCTGGGTGCTCATTACTCAGGGTGCTGGGTGCTCAGTACTCAGGGTGCTCAGTGCTTGGGGTGCTGGGTACTCAGTGCTCAGGGTGCTCAGTGCTTGGGGTGTTGGGTGCTCAGTGCTCAGTACTCAGGGTGCTCGGTGCTCAGTGCTCAGGGTGCTCAGTGCTCAGTACTCAGGGTGCTCAGTGCTCAGTGCTCTGGGTGCTGGGTGCTCAGTGCTTGGGTTGCTGGGTGCTCAGTGCTCAGGGTGCTGGGTGCTCAGTACTCAGGGTGCTCAGTGCTCAGGGTGCTGGGTGCTCAGTGCTCGGGGTGCTGGGTACTCAGTGCTCAGTACACAGGGTGCTGGGTGCTCAGTGCTCGGGGTGCTGGGTGCTCAGTGCTCAGTACTCAGGGTGCTGGGTGCTCAGTGCTCGGGGTGCTGGATGCTCAGTACTCAGGGTGCAGGGTGCTCAGTGCTCAGGGTGCTGGGTGCTCAGTACTCAGGGTGCTGGGTGCTCAGTACGCAGTATGCTGGGTGCTCAGTGCTCAGGGTGCTGGGTGCTCAGTGCACGGGGTGCTGGGTGCTCAGTACTCAGGGTGCTCGGTGCTCAGTACACAGGGTGCTGGGTGCTCAGTGCTCAGGGTGCTGTGTGCTCAGTACTCAGGGTGCTGGGTGCTCGGTGCTCAGTATGCTGTGTGCTCAGTACTCAGGGTGCTGGCTGCTCAGTACTCAGGGTGCTCGGTGCTCAGTACTCAGGGTGCTGGCTGCTCAGTGCTCGGGGTGCTCAGTGCTTGGGGTGCTCGGTGCTCAGTACTCAGGGTGCTCAGTGCTTGGGGTGTTGGGTGCTTAGTACTCAGGGTGCTGGGTGCTCAGTGCTCAGGGTGCTGGGTGCTCAGTGCTCGGGGTGCTGGGTGCTCTGTACTCGGGGTGCTCAGTGCTCAGTACTCAGGGTGCTGGGTGCTTAGTGCTCAGGGTGCTGGGTGCTCAGCGCTCGGGGTGCTGGCTGCTCGGTTCTCAGGTTGCTGGGTGCTCAGTACTCGGGATGCTGGGTGCTCAGTACTCAGGGTGCTGGGTGCTCATTGCTGGGGGTGCTGGGTGCTCAGTACTCAGGGTGCTGGGTGCTCATTGCTGGGGGTGCTGGCTGCTCGGTTCTCAGGTTGCTGGGTGCTCAGTACTCAGGGTGCTGGGTGCTCAGTACTCAGTGTGCTGGGTGCTCATTGCTGGGGGTGCTGGGTGCTCAGTGCTCAGGTTGCTGGATGCTCAGTACTCGGGGTGCTCGGTGCTCAGTAGTCAGGGTGCTGGGTGCTCATTGCTCGGGGTGCTGGGTGCTCAGTGCTCAGGGTGCTGGGTGCCCCATGCTCGGGGTGCTGGGTGCTCAGTACTCGGGGTGCTGGGTGCTCAGTGCTCAGGGTGCTGGGTCGCAGTGCTCGGGGTACTGGGTACTCAGTGCTCAGTACACTGGGTGCTGGGTGCTCAGTGCTCGCGGTGCTGTGTGCTC
Source organism: Microtus oregoni (assembly GCF_018167655.1). NCBI lineage: Eukaryota > Metazoa > Chordata > Mammalia > Rodentia > Cricetidae > Microtus > Microtus oregoni. The sequence continues at coordinate 4,931,645 of NW_024544028.1, read as the reverse complement.
AGTGCTCAGTACTCAGGGTGCTGGGTGCTCAGTGCTCGGGGTGCTGGGTGCTCAGTACTCAGGGAGCTGGGTGCTCAGTACTCATTGTGCTGGGTGCTCATTACTCAGGGTGCTGGGTGCTCAGTACTCAGGGTGCTCAGTGCTTGGGGTGCTGGGTGCTCAGTGCTCAGGGTGCTCAGTGCTTGGGGTGTTGGGTGCTCAGTGCTCAGTACTCAGGGTGCTCGGTGCTCAGTGCTCAGGGTGCTCAGTGCTCAGTACTCAGGGTGCTCAGTGCTCAGTGCTCTGGGTGCTGGGTGCTCAGTGCTCGGGGTGCTGTGTGCTCCGTGCTCAAGGTGCTGGGTGCTCAGTACTCAGGGTGCTCAGTGCTCAGGGTGCTGGGTGCTCAGTACTCAGGGTGCTGGGTCCTCATTGCTGGGGGTGCTGGGTGCTCAGTGTTCAGGTTGCTGGGTGCTCAGTACTCGGGGTGCTCGGTGCTCAGTACTCAGGGTGCTGGGTGCTCATTGCTCGGGGTGCTGGGTGCTCAGTGCTCAGGGTGCTGGGTGCCCCATGCTCGGGGTGCTGGGTGCTCAGTACTCGGGGTGCTGGGTGCTCAGTGCTCAGGGTGCTGGGTCGCAGTGCTTGGGGTACTGGGTACTCAGTGCTCAGTACACTGGGTGCTGGGTGCTCAGTGCTCGGGGTGCTGTGTGCTCAGTGATCAGTACTCAGGGTGCTGGGTGCTCAGTGCTCGGGGTGCTGGGTGCTCAGTACTCAGGGAGCTGGGTGCTCAGTACTCAGGGTGCTGGGTGCTCATTACTCAGGGTGCTGGGTGCTCAGTACTCAGGGTGCTCAGTGCTTGGGGTGCTGGGTGCTCAGTGCTCAGGGTGCTCAGTGCTTTGGGTGTTGGGTGCTCAGTGCTCAGTACTCAGGGTGCTCGGTGCTCAGTGCTCTGGGTGCTCAGTGCTCAGTACTCAGGGTGCTCAGTGCTCAGTGCTCTGGGTGCTGGGTGCTCAGTGCTCGGGGTGCTGGGTGTTCAGTGCTCAGGGTGCTGGGTGCTCAGTACTCAGGGTGCTCAGTGCTCAGGGTGCTGGGTGCTCAGTGCTCGGGGTGCTGGGTACTCAGTGCTCAGTACACACGGTGCTGGGTGCTCAGTGCTCGGGGTGCTGGGTGCTCAGTGCTCAGTACTCAGGGTGCTGGGTACTCAGTGCTCGGGGTGCTGGATGCTCAGTACTCAGGGTGCTGGGTGCTCAGTGCTCAGGGTGCTGGGTGCTCAGTGCGCAGGGTGCTGGGTGCTCAGTACTCAGTATGCTGGGTGCTCAGTGCTCAGGGTGCTGGGTGCTCAGTGCTCGGGGTGCTGGGTGCTCAGTAATCAGGGTGCTCGGTGCTCAGTACTCAGGGTGCTGGGTGCTCAGTGCTCAGGGTGCTGTGTACTCAGTACTCAGGGTGCTGGGTGCTCGGTGCTCAGTATGCTGGGTGCTCAGTTCTCAGGGTGCTGGCTGCTCAGTACTCAGGGTGCTCGGTGCTCAGTACTCAGGGTACTGGCTGCTCAGTGCTCGGAGTGCTCAGTGCTTGGGGTGCTGGGTGCTCAGTTCTCAGGGTGCTCAGTGCTTGGGGTGTTGGGTGCTTAGTACTCAGGGTGCTGGGTGCTCAGTGCTCAGGGTGCTGGGTGCTCAGTACTCAGGGTGCTGGGTGCTCAGTACTCAGGGTGCTGAGTGCTCAGTGCTCGGGATGCTGGGTGCTCAGTACTCGGGGTGCTCAGTGCTCAGTACTCAGGGTGCTGGGTGCTCAGTGCTCAGGGTGCTGGGTGCTCAGCGCTCGGGGTGCTGGCTGCTCGGTTCTCAGGTTGTTGGGTGCTCAGTACTCGGGGTGCTGGGTTCTCAGTACTCAGGGTGCTGGGTGCTCATTGCTGGGGGTGCTGGGTGCTCAGTACTCAGGGTGCTGGGTGCTCATTGCTGGGGGTGCTGGCTGCTCGGTTCTCAGGTTGCTGGGTGCTCATTACTCGGGGTGCTGGGTGCTCAGTACTCAGGGTGCTGGGTGCTCATTGCTGGGGGTGCTGGGTGCTCAGTGCTCAGGTTGCTGGGTGCTCAGTACTCGGGGTGCTCGGTGCTCAGTACTCAGGGTGCTGGGTGCTCATTGCTCGGGGTGCTGGGTGCTCAGTACTCAGGGTGCTGGGTGCCCCATGCTCAGGGTGCTGGGTGCTCAGTACTCGGGGTGCTGGGTGCCCAATGCTCAGGGTGCTGGGTCGCAGTGCTCGGGGTACTGGGTACTCAGTGCTCAGTACACAGGGTGCTGGGTGCTCAGTGCTCGGGGTGCTGTGTGCTCAGTGCTCAGTACTCAGGGTGCTGGGTGCTCAGTACTCGGGGTGCTGGGTGCTCAGTACTCAGGGTGCTGGGTGCTCAGTGCTCGGGGTGCTGGGTGCTCAGTACTCAGGGAGCTGGGTGCTCAGTACTCAGGGTGCTGGGTGCTCATTACTCAGGGTGCTGGGTGCTCAGTACTCAGGGTGCTCAGTGCTTGGGGTGCTGGGTGCTCAGTGCTCAGGGTGCTCAGTGCTTGGGGTGTTGGGTGCTCAGTGCTCAGTACTCAGGGTGCTCGGTGCTCAGTGCTCAGGGTGCTCAGTGCTCAGTACTCAGGGTGCTCAGTGCTCAGTGCTCTGGGTGCTGGGTGCTCAGTGCTTGGGTTGCTGGGTGCTCAGTGCTCAGGGTGCTGGGTGCTCAGTACTCAGGGTGCTCAGTGCTCAGGGTGCTGGGTGCTCAGTGCTCGGGGTGCTGGGTACTCAGTGCTCAGTACACAGGGTGCTGGGTGCTCAGTGCTCGGGGTGCTGGGTGCTCAGTGCTCAGTACTCAGGGTGCTGGGTGCTCAGTGCTCGGGGTGCTGGATGCTCAGTACTCAGGGTGCAGGGTGCTCAGTGCTCAGGGTGCTGGGTGCTCAGTACTCAGGGTGCTGGGTGCTCAGTACGCAGTATGCTGGGTGCTCAGTGCTCAGGGTGCTGGGTGCTCAGTGCACGGGGTGCTGGGTGCTCAGTACTCAGGGTGCTCGGTGCTCAGTACTCAGGGTGCTGGGTGCTCAGTGCTCAGGGTGCTGTGTGCTCATACTCAGGGTGCTGGGTGCTCGGTGCTCAGTATGCTGTGTGCTCAGTACTCAGGGTGCTGGCTGCTCAGTACTCAGGGTGCTCGGTGCTCAGTACTCAGGGTGCTGGCTGCTCAGTGCTCGGGGTGCTCAGTGCTTGGGGTGCTCGGTGCTCAGTACTCAGGGTGCTCAGTGCTTGGGGTGTTGGGTGCTTAGTACTCAGGGTGCTGGGTGCTCAGTGCTCAGGGTGCTGGGTGCTCAGTACTCAGGGTGCTGGGTGCTCAGTACTCAGGGTGCTGGGTGCTCAGTGCTCGGGGTGCTGGGTGCTCTGTACTCGGGGTGCTCAGTGCTCAGTACTCAGGGTGCTGGGTGCTTAGTGCTCAGGGTGCTGGGTGCTCAGCGCTCGGGGTGCTGGCTGCTCGGTTCTCAGGTTGCTGGGTGCTCAGTACTCGGGATGCTGGGTGCTCAGTACTCAGGGTGCTGGGTGCTCATTGCTGGGGGTGCTGGGTGCTCAGTACTCAGGGTGCTGGGTGCTCATTGCTGGGGGTGCTGGCTGCTCGGTTCTCAGGTTGCTGGGTGCTCAGTACTCGGGGTGCTGGGTGCTCAGTACTCAGGGTGCTGGGTGCTCATTGCTGGGGGTGCTGGGTGCTCAGTGCTCAGGTTGCTGGATGCTCAGTACTCGGGGTGCTCGGTGCTCAGTAGTCAGGGTGCTGGGTGCTCATTGCTCGGGGTGCTGGGTGCTCAGTGCTCAGGGTGCTGGGTGCCCCATGCTCGGGGTGCTGGGTGCTCAGTACTCGGGGTGCTGGGTGCTCAGTGCTCAGGGTGCTGGGTCGCAGTGCTCGGGGTACTGGGTACTCAGTGCTCAGTACACTGGGTGCTGGGTGCTCAGTGCTCGGGGTGCTGTGTGCTCAGTGCTCAGTACTCAGGGTGCTGGGTGCTCAGTGCTCGGGGTGCTGGGTGCTCAGTACTCAGGGAGCTGGGTGCTCAGTACTCATTGTGCTGGGTGCTCATTACTCAGGGTGCTGGGTGCTCAGTACTCAGGGTGCTCAGTGCTTGGGGTGCTGGGTGCTCAGTGCTCAGGGTGCTCAGTGCTTGGGGTGTTGGGTGCTCAGTGCTCAGTACTCAGGGTGCTCGGTGCTCAGTGCTCAGGGTGCTCAGTGCTCAGTACTCAGGGTGCTCAGTGCTCAGTGCTCTGGGTGCTGGGTGCTCAGTGCTCGGGGTGCTGTGTGCTCCGTGCTCAAGGTGCTGGGTGCTCAGTACTCAGGGTGCTCAGTGCTCAGGGTGCTGGGTGCTCAGTGCTCGGGGTGCTGGGTACTCAGTGCTCAGTACACAGGGTGCTGGGTGCTCAGTGCTCGGGGTGCTGGGTGCTCAGTGCTCAGTACTCAGGGTGCTGGGTGCTCAGTGCTCGGGGTGCTGGATGCTCAGTACTCAGGGTGCTGGGTGCTCAGTGCTCAGGGTGCTGGGTGCTCAGTACTCAGGGTGCTGGGTGCTCAATACGCAGTATGCTGGGTTCTCAGTGCTCAGGGTGCTGGGTGCTCAGTGCTCGGGGTGCTGGGTGCTCAATACTCAGGGTGCTCGGTGCTCAGTACTCAGGGTGCTGGGTGCTCAGTGCTCAGGGTGCTGTGTGCTCAGTACTAAGGGTGCTGGGTTCTCGGTGCTCAGTATGCTGGGTGCTCAGTACTCAGGGTGCTGGCTGCTCAGTACTCAGGGTGCTCGGTGCTCAGTACTCAGGGTGCTGGCTGTTCAGTGCTCGGGGTGCTCAGTGCTTGGGGTGCTGGGTGCTCAGTACTCAGGGTGCTCAGTGCTTGGGGTGTTGGGTGCTTAGTACTCAGGGTGCTGGGTGCTCAGTGCTCAGGGTGCTGGGTGCTCAGTACTCAGGGTGCTGGGTGCTCAGTACTCAGGGTGCTGGGTGCTCAGTGCTCGGGGTGCTGGGTGCTCAGTACTCGGGGTGCTCAGTGCTCAGTACTCAGGGTGCTGGGTGCTCAGTTCTCAGGGTGCTGGGTGCTCAGCGCTCGGGGTGCTCAGTGCTCAGTACTCAGGGTGCTGGGTGCTTAGTGCTCAGGGTGCTGGGTGCTCAGCGCTCGGGGTGCTGGCTGCTCGGTTCTCAGGTTGCTGGGTGCTCAGTACTCGGGATGCTGGGTGCTCAGTACTCAGGGTGCTGGGTGCTCATTGCTGGGGGTGCTGGGTGCTCAGTACTCAGGGTGCTGGGTGCTCATTGCTGGGGGTGCTGGCTGCTCGGTTCTCAGGATGCTGGGTGCTCAGTACTCGGGGTGCTGGGTGCTCAGTACTCAGGGTGCTGGGTGCTCATTGCTGGGGGTGCTGGGTGCTCAGTGCTCAGGTTGCTGGATGCTCAGTACTCGGGGTGCTCGGTGCTCAGTAGTCAGGGTGCTGGGTGCTCATTGCTCGGGGTGCTGGGTGCTCAGTGCTCAGGGTGCTGGGTGCCCCATGCTCGGGGTGCTAGGTGCTCAGTACTCGGGGTGCTGGGTGCTCAGTGCTCAGGGTGCTGGGTCGCAGTGCTCGGGGTACTGGGTACTCAGTGCTCAGTACACTGGGTGCTGGGTGCTCAGTGCTCGGGGTGCTGTGTGCTCAGTGCTCAGTACTCAGGGTGCTGGGTGCTCAGTGCTCGGGGTGCTGGGTGCTCAGTACTCAGGGAGCTGGGTGCTCAGTACTCATTGTGCTGGGTGCTCATTACTCAGGGTGCTGGGTGCTCAGTACTCAGGGTGCTCAGTGCTTGGGGTGCTGGGTGCTCAGTGCTCAGGGTGCTCAGTGCTTGGGGTGTTGGGTGCTCAGTGCTCAGTACTCAGGGTGCTCGGTGCTCAGTGCTCAGGGTGCTCAGTGCTCAGTACTCAGGGTGCTCAGTGCTCAGTGCTCTGGGTGCTGGGTGCTCAGTGCTCGGGGTGCTGTGTGCTCCGTGCTCAAGGTGCTGGGTGCTCAGTACTCAGGGTGCTCAGTGCTCAGGGTGCTGGGTGCTCAGTGCTCGGGGTGCTGGGTACTCAGTGCTCAGTACACAGGGTGCTGGGTGCTCAGTGCTCGGGGTGCTGGGTGCTCAGTGCTCAGTACTCAGGGTGCTGGGTGCTCAGTGCTCGGGGTGCTGGATGCTCAGTACTCAGGGTGCTGGGTGCTCAGTTCTCAGGGTGCTGGGTGCTCAGTACTCAGGGTGCTGGGTGCTCAATACGCAGTATGCTGGGTTCTCAGTGCTCAGGGTGCTGGGTGCTCAGTGCTCGGGGTGCTGGGTGCTCAATACTCAGGGTGCTCGGTGCTCAGTACTCAGGGTGCTGGGTGCTCAGTGCTCAGGGTGCTGTGTGCTCAGTACTAAGGGTGCTGGGTGCTCGGTGCTCAGTATGCTGGGTGCTCAGTACTCAGGGTGCTGGCTGCTCAGTACTCAGGGTGCTCGGTGCTCAGTACTCAGGGTGCTGGCTGTTCAGTGCTCGGGGTGCTCAGTGCTTGGGGTGCTGGGTGCTCAGTACTCAGGGTGCTCAGTGCTTGGGGTGTTGGGTGCTTAGTACTCAGGGTGCTGGGTGCTCAGTGCTCAGGGTGCTGGGTGCTCAGTACTCAGGGTGCTGGGTGCTCAGTACTCATGGTGCTGGGTGCTCAGTGCTCGGGGTGCTGGGTGCTCAGTACTCGTGGTGCTCAGTGCTCAGTACTCAGGGTGCTGGGTGCTCAGTTCTCAGGGTGCTGGGTGCTCAGCGCTCGGGGTGCTGGCTGCTCGGTTCTCAGGGTGCTGGGTGCTCAGTACTCGGGATGCTGGGTGCTCAGTACTCAGGGTGCTGGGTGCTCATTGCTGGGGGTGCTGGTTGCTCAGTACTCAGGGTGCTGGGTGCTCATTGCTGGGGGTGCTGGCTGCTCGGTTCTCAGGTTGCTGGGTGCTCAGTACTCGGGGTGCTGGGTGCTCAGTACTCAGGGTGCTGGGTGCTCATTGCTGGGGGTGCTGGGTGCTCAGTGCTCAGGTTGCTGGATGCTCAGTACAAGGGGTGCTCGGTGCTCAGTACTCAGGGTGCTGGGTGCTCATTGCTCGGGGTGCTGGGTGCTCAGTGCTCAGGGTGCTGGGTGCCCCATGCTCGGGGTGCTGGGTGCTCAGTACTCGGGGTGCTGGGTGCTCAGTGCTCAGGGTGCTGGGTCGCAGTGCTCAAGGTACTGGGTACTCTGTGCTCAGTACACAGGGTGCTGGGTGCTCAGTGCTCGGGGTGCTGTGTGCTCAGTGCTCAGTACTCAGGGAGCTGGGTGCTCAGTGTTCGGGGTGCTGGGTGCTCAGTACTCAGGGAGCTGGGTGCTCAGTACTCAGGGTGCTGGGTGCTCATTACTCAGGGTGCTGGGTGCTCAGTACTCAGGGTGCTCAGTGCTTGGGGTGCTGGGTGCTCAGTGCTCAGGGTGCTCAGTGCTTGGGGTGTTGGGTGCTCAGTGCTCAGTACTCAGGGTGCTCGGTGCTCAGTGCTCAGGCTGCTCAGTGCTCAGTACTCAGGGTGCTCAGTGCTCAGTGCTCTGGGTGCTGGGTGCTCAGTGCTCGGGGTGCTGGGTGCTCAGTGCTCAGGGTGCTGGGTGCTCAGTACTCAGGGTGCTCAGTGCTCAGGGTGCTGGGTGCTCAGTGCTCGGGGTGCTGGGTACTCAGTGCTCAGTACACAGGGTGCTGGGTGCTCAATGCTCGGGGTGCTGGGTGCTCAGTGCTCAGTACTCAGGGTGCTGGGTGCTCAGTGCTCGGGGTGCTGGATGCTCAGTACTCAGGGTGCTGGGTGATCAGTGCTCAGGGTGCTGGGTGCTCAGTACTCAGGGTGCTGGGTGCTCAATACGCAGTATGCTGGGTTCTCAGTGCTCAGGGTGCTGGGTGCTCAGTGCTCGGGGTGCTGGGTGCTCAGTACTCAGGGTGCTCGGTGCTCAGTACTCAGGGTGCTGGGTGCTCAGTGCTCAGGGTGCTGTGTGCTCAGTACTCAGGGTGCTGGGTGCTCGGTGCTCAGTATGCTGGGTGCTCAGTACTCAGGGTGCTGGCTTCTCAGTACTCAGGGTGCTCGGTGCTCAGTACTCAGGGTGCTGGCTGTTCAGTGCTCGGGGTGCTCAGTGCTTGGGGTGCTGGGTGCTCAGTACTCAGGGTGCTCAGTGCTTGGGGTGTTGGTTGCTTAGTACTCAGGGTGCTGGGTGCTCAGTGCTCAGGGTGCTGGGTGCTCAGTACTCAGGGTGCTGGGTGCTCAGTACTCAGGGTTCTGGGTGCTCATTGCTCGGGGTGCTGGGTGCTCAGTACTCGGGGTGCTCAGTGCTCAGTACTCAGGGTGCAGGGTGCTCAGTGCTCAGGGTGCTGGGTGCTCAGCGCTCGGGGTGCTGGCTGCTCGGTTCTCAGGTTGCTGGGTTCTCAGTACTCGGGGTGCTGGGTGCTCAGTACTCAGGGTGCTGGGTGCTCATTGCTGGGGGTGCTGGGTGCTCAGTACTCAGGATGCTGGGTGCTCATTGCTGGGGGTGCTGGCTGCTCGGTTCTCAGGTTGCTGGGTGCTCAGTACTCGGGGTGCTGGGTGCTCAGTACTCAGGGTGCTGGGTGCTCATTGCTGGGGGTGCTGGGTGCTCAGTGCTCAGGTTGCTGGGTGCTCAGTACTCGGGGTGCTGGGTGCTCAGTACTCAGGGTGCTGGGTGCTCATTGCTCAGGGTGCTGGGTGCTCAGCGCTCAGGGTGCTGGGTGCTCAGTGCTCGGGGTGCTTTGTGCTCAGTACTCGGGGTGCTTGGTGCTCAGTGCTCAGGGTTCTGGGTCGCAGTGCTCGGGGTACTGGGTACTCAGTGCTCAGTACACAGGGTGCTGGGTGCTCAGTGCTCGGGGTGCTGTGTGCTCAGTGCTCAGTACTCAGGGTGCTGGGTGCTCAGTGCTCGGGGTGCTGGGTGCTCAGTACTCAGGGTACTTGGTGCTCAGTACTCAGGGTGCTGGGTGATCAGTGCTCAGGGTGCTGGGTGCTCAGTACTCAGGGTGCTCGGTGCTCAGTACTCAGGGTGCTGGGTGCTCAGTGCTCAGGATGCTGGGTCCTCAGTGCTCTGGGTGCTGTGTGCTTAGTGCTCGGTGAGCTGGGTGCTCAGTACTCAGGATGCTGGGTGCTCAGTACTCGGGGTGCTGGATGCTCAGTACTCAGGGAGCTGGGTGCTCAGTACTCAGGGTGCTGGGTGCTCAGGACTCAGGTGCTGGGTGCTCAGTGCTCAGGGTGCTGGGTGCTCAGTGCTCGGGGTGCTGGGTGCTCAGTGCTCAGTACTCAGGGTGCTGTGTGCTCAGTGCTCGGGGTGCTGGGTGCTCAGTGCTCAGTACTCAGGGTGCTGGGTGCTCAGTGCTCAGGGTGCTGGGTGCTCAGTGCTCAGGGTGCTGGGTGCTCAGTGCTCAGGGTGCTGGTTACTCAGTGCTCGGGGTGCTGGTTGCTCAGTACTCAGGGTGCTGGGTGCTCAGTACTCAGGGTGCTGGGTGCTCAGTGCTCGGGGTGCTGGGTGCTCAGTGCTCAGTGTGCTCGGTGCTCAGTACTCAGAGTGCTGGGTGCTCAGTTCTCGGGGTTTACTGTACTCAGGGTGCTGTGTGTTCAGTGCTCAGGGTATTGGGTGCTCAGTACTCAGGGTGCTCGGTGCTCGGGGTTCTGGGTGCTCAGTGCTCGGGGTGCTCAGTGCTCAGTACTCAGGGTGCTCGGTGCTTAGTATTCAGGGTGCTGGGTGCTCAGTACTCCGGTTGCTGGTTGCTCAGTGCTCAGGGTGCTCGGTGCTCAGTGCTCAGGGTGCTGGGTGCTCAGTACTCAGGGTGATCATTGCTCAGGGTGCTGGGTGCTCAGTACTCAGGGTGCTGGGTGCTCAGTACTCAGGGTGCTCAGTGCTCAGTACTCAGGGTGCTCAGTGCTCAGTACTAAGGTTGCTCAGTGCTCAGGGTGCTGGGTGCTCAGTACTCAGGGTGCTGGGTGCTCAGTGCTCAGGGTGCTGGGTGCTCAGTGCTCAGGGTGCTGGGTGCTCAGTGCTCAGGGTGCTGGGTGCTCAGTACACAGGGTGCTCTGTGCTCGGGGTGCTGGGTGCTCAGTGCTCGGTGTGCTCGGTGCTCAGTACTCGGGGTGCTCAGTGCTCAGTACTCAGGGTGCTGGGTGCTCAGTGCTCAGGGTGCTGGGTGCTCAGTACTCAGGATGCTGGGTGCTCGGTGCTCAGTACGCTGGGTGCTCAGTACTCAGGGTGCTGGGTGCTCAGTACTCAGGGTGCTGGGTGCTCAGTACTCAGGGTGCTGGGTGCTAAGTACTCAGGGTGCTCGGTCCTCAGTGCTCAGGGTGCTGGGTGCTCAGTACTCAGGGTACAGGGTGCTCAGTGCTCAGGGTGCTCAGTGCTCAGTACTCAGGGTGCTCGGTGCTCAGTGCTCAGGGTGCTCAGTGCTCAGTACTCAGGGTGCTCAGTTCTCAGTGCTCTGGGTGCTGGGTGCTCAGTGCTCGGGGTGCTGGGTGCTCAGTGCTCAGGGTGCTGGGTGCTCAGTACTCAGGGTGCTCAGTGCTCAGGGTGCTCAGTGCTCGGGGTGCTGGGTGCTCAGTGCTCAGTACTCAGGGTGCTGGGTGCTCAGTGCTCGGGGTGCTGGATGCTCAGTACTCAGGGTGCTGGGTGCTCAGTGCTCAGGGTGCTGGGTGCTCAGTACTCAGGGTGCTGGGTGCTCAGTGCTCAGGGTGCTGGGTGCTCAGTACTCAGGGTGCTGGGTGCTCAGTGCTCAGGGTGCTGGGTGCTCAGTGCTCGAGGTGCTGGGTGCTCAGTACTCAGGGTGCTCGGTGCTCAGTACTCAGGGTGCTGGGTGCTCAGTGCTTGGGGTGCTGGGTGCTCAGTGCTCAGGGTGCTCAGTGCTTGTTGTGTTGGGTGCTCAGTGCTCAGTACTCAGGGTGCTCGGTGCTCAGTGCTCAGGGTGCTCAGTGCTCAGTACTCAGGGTGCTCGGTGCTCAGTACTCAGGGTGCTGGGTGCTCAGTGCTCAGGGTGCTGGGTGCTCAGTACTCAGGGTGCTGGGTGCTCGGTGCTCAGGGTGCTCGGTGCTCAGTACTCATGGTGCTGGGTGCTCAGTGCTCAGGGTGCTGGGTGCTCAGCGCTCAGGGTGCTGGGTGCTCAGTAATCGGGGTGCTCAGTGCTCAGTACTCAGCGTGCTGGGTGCTCAGTGCTCAGCGTGCTGGGTGCTCAGTACTCAGTCCTCAGGATGCTGGGTGCTCAGTGCTCAGGGTTCTGGGTGCTCAGTGCTCAGGGTGCTCAGTGCTCAGTGCTCAGGGTGATGGGTGCTCGGTGCTCAGTATGCTGGGTGCTCAGTACTCAGGGTGCTGGCTGCTCAGTACTCAGGGTGCTCGGTGCTCAGTACTCAGGGTGCTGGCTGCTCAGTGCTCGGGGTGCTCAGTGCTTGGGGTGCTGGGTGCTCAGTACTCAGGGTGCTCAGTGCTTGGGGTGTTGGGTGCTTAGTACTCAGGGTGCTGGGTGCTCAGTGCTCAGGGTGCTGGGTGCTCAGTACTCAGGGTGCTGGGTGCTCAGTACTCAGGGTGCTGGGTGCTCAGTGCTCGGGGTGCTGGGTGCTCAGTACTCGGGGTGCTCAGTGCTCAGTACTCAGGGTGCTGTGTGCTCAGTGCTCAGGGTGCTGGGTGCTCAGCGCTCGGGGTGCTGGCTGCTCGGTTCTCAGGTTGCTGGGTGCTCAGTACACGGGATGCTGGGTGCTCAGTACTCAGGGTGCTGGGTGCTCATTGCTGGGGGTGCTGGGTCGCAGTGCTCGGGGTACTGGGTACTCAGTGCTCAGTACAGAGGGTGCTGGGTGCTCAGTGCTCGGGGTGCTGTGTGCTCAGTGCTCAGTACTCAGGGTGCTGGGTGCTCAGTGCTCGGGGTGCTGGGTGCTCAGTACTCAGGGAGCTGGGTGCTCAGTACTCAGGGTGCTGGGTGCTCATTACTCAGGGTGCTGGGTGCTCAGTACTCAGGGTGCTCAGTGCTTGGGGAGCTGGGTGCTCAGTGCTCAGGGTGCTCAGTGCTTGGGGTGTTGGGTGCTCAGTGCTCAGTACTCAGGGTGCTCGGTGCTCAGTGCTCAGGGTGCTCAGTGCTCAGTACTCAGGGTGCTCGGTGCTCAGTACTCAGGGTGCTGGGTGCTCAGTGCTCAGGGTGCTGGGTGCTCAGTACTCATGGTGCTGGGTCCTCGGTGCTCAGGGTGCTCGGTGCTCAGTACTCATGGTGCTGGGTGCTCAGTGCTCAGGGTGCTGGGTGCTCAGCGCTCAGGGTGCTGGGTGCTCAGTAATCGGGGTGCTCAGTGCTCAGTGCTCAGTGCTCAGGGTGCTGGGTGCTCAGTGCTCGGGGTGCTGGGTGCTCAGTGCTCGGGGTGCTGGGTGCTCAGTGCTCGGGGTGCTGGGTGCTCATTGCTGGGGGTGCTGGGTGCTCAGTGCTCAGGTTGCTGGGTGCTCAGTACTCGGGGTGCTCGGTGCTCAGTACTCAGGGTGCTGGGTGCTCATTGCTCAGGGTGCTGGGTGCTCAGTGCTCAGGGTGCTGGGTGCCCCATGCTCGGGGTGCTGGGTGCTCAGTACTCGGGGTGCTGGGTGCTCAATGCTCAGGGTGCTGGGTCGCAGTGCTCGGGGTACTGGGTACTCAGTGCTCAGTACAGAGGGTGCTGGGTGCTCAGTGCTCGGGGTGCTGTGTGCTCAGTGCTCAGTACTCAGGGTGCTGGGTGCTCAGTGCTCTGGGTGCTGGGTGCTCAGTACTCAGGGTGCTGGGTGCTCTGTGCTCTGGGTGCTGGGTGCTCAGTGCTCAGGGTGCTGGGTACTCACTGCTCAGTACACAGGGTGCTGGGTGCTCAGTGCTCGGGGTGCTGGGTGCTCAGTGCTCAGGGTGCTGGGTGCTCAGTACTCAGGGTGCTCAGTGCTCAGGGTGCTCAGTGCTCGGGGTGCTGGGTGCTCAGTGCTCAGTACTCAGGGTGCTGGGTGCTCAGTGCTCGGGGTGCTGGATGCTCAGTACTCAGGGTGCTGGGTGCTCAGTGCTCAGGGTGCTGGGTGCTCAGTACTCAGGGTGCTGGGTGCTCAGTGCTCAGGGTGCTGGGTGCTCAGTACTCAGGGTGCTGGGTGCTCAGTGCTCAGGGTGCTGGGTGCTCAGTGCTCGAGGTGCTGGGTGCTCAGTACTCAGGGTGCTCGGTGCTCAGTACTCAGGGTGCTGGGTGCTCAGTGCTTGGGGTGCTGGGTGCTCAGTGCTCAGGGTGCTCAGTGCTTGTTGTGTTGGGTGCTCAGTGCTCAGTACTCAGGGTGCTCGGTGCTCAGTGCTCAGGGTGCTCAGTGCTCAGTACTCAGGGTGCTCGGTGCTCAGTACTCAGGGTGCTGGGTGCTCAGTGCTCAGGGTGCTGGGTGCTCAGTACTCAGGGTGCTGGGTGCTCGGTGCTCAGGGTGCTCGGTGCTCAGTACTCATGGTGCTGGGTGCTCAGTGCTCAGGGTGCTGGGTGCTCAGCGCTCAGGGTGCTGGGTGCTCAGTAATCGGGGTGCTCAGTGCTCAGTACTCAGCGTGCTGGGTGCTCAGTGCTCAGCGTGCTGGGTGCTCAGTACTCAGTCCTCAGGATGCTGGGTGCTCAGTGCTCAGGGTTCTGGGTGCTCAGTGCTCAGGGTGCTCAGTGCTCAGTGCTCAGGGTGATGGGTGCTCGGTGCTCAGTATGCTGGGTGCTCAGTACTCAGGGTGCTGGCTGCTCAGTACTCAGGGTGCTCGGTGCTCAGTACTCAGGGTGCTGGCTGCTCAGTGCTCGGGGTGCTCAGTGCTTGGGGTGCTGGGTGCTCAGTACTCAGGGTGCTCAGTGCTTGGGGTGTTGGGTGCTTAGTACTCAGGGTGCTGGGTGCTCAGTGCTCAGGGTGCTGGGTGCTCAGTACTCAGGGTGCTGGGTGCTCAGTACTCAGGGTGCTGGGTGCTCAGTGCTCGGGGTGCTGGGTGCTCAGTACTCGGGGTGCTCAGTGCTCAGTACTCAGGGTGCTGTGTGCTCAGTGCTCAGGGTGCTGGGTGCTCAGCGCTCGGGGTGCTGGCTGCTCGGTTCTCAGGTTGCTGGGTGCTCAGTACACGGGATGCTGGGTGCTCAGTACTCAGGGTGCTGGGTGCTCATTGCTGGGGGTGCTGGGTCGCAGTGCTCGGGGTACTGGGTACTCAGTGCTCAGTACAGAGGGTGCTGGGTGCTCAGTGCTCGGGGTGCTGTGTGCTCAGTGCTCAGTACTCAGGGTGCTGGGTGCTCAGTGCTCGGGGTGCTGGGTGCTCAGTACTCAGGGAGCTGGGTGCTCAGTACTCAGGGTGCTGGGTGCTCATTACTCAGGGTGCTGGGTGCTCAGTACTCAGGGTGCTCAGTGCTTGGGGAGCTGGGTGCTCAGTGCTCAGGGTGCTCAGTGCTTGGGGTGTTGGGTGCTCAGTGCTCAGTACTCAGGGTGCTCGGTGCTCAGTGCTCAGGGTGCTCAGTGCTCAGTACTCAGGGTGCTCGGTGCTCAGTACTCAGGGTGCTGGGTGCTCAGTGCTCAGGGTGCTGGGTGCTCAGTACTCATGGTGCTGGGTCCTCGGTGCTCAGGGTGCTCGGTGCTCAGTACTCATGGTGCTGGGTGCTCAGTGCTCAGGGTGCTGGGTGCTCAGCGCTCAGGGTGCTGGGTGCTCAGTAATCGGGGTGCTCAGTGCTCAGTGCTCAGTGCTCAGGGTGCTGGGTGCTCAGTGCTCGGGGTGCTGGGTGCTCAGTGCTCGGGGTGCTGGGTGCTCAGTGCTCGGGGTGCTGGGTGCTCATTGCTGGGGGTGCTGGGTGCTCAGTGCTCAGGTTGCTGGGTGCTCAGTACTCGGGGTGCTCGGTGCTCAGTACTCAGGGTGCTGGGTGCTCATTGCTCAGGGTGCTGGGTGCTCAGTGCTCAGGGTGCTGGGTGCCCCATGCTCGGGGTGCTGGGTGCTCAGTACTCGGGGTGCTGGGTGCTCAATGCTCAGGGTGCTGGGTCGCAGTGCTCGGGGTACTGGGTACTCAGTGCTCAGTACAGAGGGTGCTGGGTGCTCAGTGCTCGGGGTGCTGTGTGCTCAGTGCTCAGTACTCAGGGTGCTGGGTGCTCAGTGCTCTGGGTGCTGGGTGCTCAGTACTCAGGGTGCTGGGTGCTCTGTGCTCTGGGTGCTGGGTGCTCAGTGCTCAGGGTGCTGGGTACTCACTGCTCAGTACACAGGGTGCTGGGTGCTCAGTGCTCGGGGTGCTGGGTGCTCAGTGCTCAGTACTCAGGGTGCTGGGTGCTCACTGCTCGGGGTGCTGGATGCTCAGTACTCAGGGCGCTGGGTGCTCAGTGCTCAGGGTGCTGGGTGCTCAGTACTCAGGGTGCTGGGTGCTCAGTACGCAGTATGCTGGGTGCTCAGTGCTCAGGGTGCTGGGTGCTCAGTGCTCGGGGTGCTGGGTGCTCAGTACTCAGGGTGCTCGGTGCTCAGTACTCAGGGTGCTTGGTGCTCAGTGCTCAGGGTGCTGTGTGCTCAGTACTCAGGGTGCTGGGTGCTCGGTGCTCAGTATGCTGGGTGCTCAGTACTCAGGGTGCTGGCTGCACAGTACTCAGGGTGCTCGGTGCTCAGTGCTCGGGGTGCTCAGTGCTTGGGGTGCTGGGTGCTCAGTACTCAGGGTGCTCAGTGCTTGGGGTGTTGGGTGCTTAGTACTCAGGGTGCTTGGTGCTCAGTGCTCAGGGTGCTGGGTGCTCAGTACTCAGGGTGCTGGGTGCTCAGTACTCAGGGTGCTGGGTGCTCAGTGCTCGGGGTGCTGGGTGCTCAGTACTCGGGGTGCTCAGTGCTCAGTACTCAGGGTGCTGGGTGCTCAGTGCTCAGGGTGCTGGGTGCTCAGCGCTAGGGGTGCTGGGTGCTCAGTACTCAGGGTGCTGGGTGCTCATTGCTGGTGGTGCTGGGTGCTCAGTACTCAGGGTGCTGGGTGCTCAGTGCTCAGGTTGCTGGGTGCTCAGTACTCGGGATGCTGGGTGCTCAGTACTCAGGGTGCTGGGTGCTCATTGCTGGGGGTGCTGGGTGCTCAGTACTCAGGGTGCTGGGTGCTCATTGCTGGGGGTGCTGGCTGCTCGGTTCTCAGGTTGCTGGGTGCTCAGTACTCGGGGTGCTGGGTGCTCAGTACTCAGGGTGCTGGGTGCTCATTGCTGGGGGTGCTGGGTGCTCAGTACTCGGGGTGCTCGGTGCTCAGTACTCATTGTGCTGGGTGCTCATTGCTCGGGGTGCTGGGTGCTCAGTGCTCAGGGTGCTGGGTGCCCCATTCTCGGGGTGCTGGGTGCTCAGTACTCGGGGTGCTGGGTGCTCAGTGCTCAGGGTGCTGGATCGCAGTGCTCGGGGTACTGGGTACTCAGTGCTCAGTACACAGGGTGCTGGGTGCTCAGTGCTCGGGGTGCTGTGTGCTCAGTGCTCAGTACTCAGGGTGCTGGGTGCTCAGTGCTCGGGGTGCTGGGTGCTCAGTACTCAGGGAGCTGGGTGCTCAGTACTCAGGGTGCTGGGTGCTCATTACTCAGGGTGCTGGGTGCTCAGTACTCAGGGTGCTCAGTGCTTGGGGTGCTGGGTGCTCAGTGCTCAGGGTGCTCAGTGCTTGGGGTGTTGGGTGCTCAGTGCTCGGTACTCAGGGTGCTCGGTGCTCAGTGCTCAGGGTGCTCAGTGCTCAGTACTCAGGGTGCTCAGTGCTCAGTGCTCTGGGTGCTGGGTGCTCAGTGCTCGGGGTGCTGGGTGCTCAGTGCTCAGGGTGCTGGGTGCTCAGTACTCAGGGTGCTCAGTGCTCAGGGTGCTGGGTGCTCAGTGCTCGGGGTGCTGGGTACTCAGTGCTCAGTACACAGGGTGCTGGGTGCTCAGTGCTCGGGGTGCTGGGTGCTCAGTGCTCAGTACTCAGGGTGCTGGGTGCTCAGTGCTCGGGGTGCTGGATGCTCAGTACTCAGGGTGCTGGGTGCTCAGTGCTCAGGGTGCTGGGTGCTCAGTACTCAGGGTGCTGGGTGCTCAGTACGCAGTATGCTGGGTGCTCAGTGCTCAGGGTGCTGGGTGCTCAGTGCTCGGGGTGCTGGGTGCTCAGTACTCAGGGTGCTCGGTGCTCAGTACTCAGGGTGCTGGGTGCTCAGTGCTCAGGGTTCTGGGTGCTCATTGCTCGGGGTGCTGGGTGCTCAGTACTCGGGGTGCTCAGTGCTCAGTACTCAGGGTGCAGGGTGCTCAGTGCTCAGGGTGCTGGGTGCTCAGCGCTCGGGGTGCTGGCTGCTAGGTTCTCAGGTTGCTGGGTTCTCAGTACTCGGGGTGCTGGGTGCTCAGTACTCAGGGTGCTGGGTGCTCATTGCTGGGGGTGCTGGGTGCTCAGTACTCAGGATGCTGGGTGCTCATTGCTGGGGGTGCTGGCTGCTCGGTTCTCAGGTTGCTGGGTGCTCAGTACTCGGGGTGCTGGGTGCTCAGTACTCAGGGTGCTGGGTGCTCATTGCTGGGGGTGCTGGGTGCTCAGTGCTCAGGTTGCTGGGTGCTCAGTACTCGGGGTGCTGGGTGCTCAGTACTCAGGGTGCTGGGTGCTCATTGCTCAGGGTGCTGGGTGCTCAGTGCTCAGGGTGCTGGGTGCTCAGTGCTCGGGGTGCTTTGTGCTCAGTACTCGGGGTGCTGGGTGCTCAGTGCTCAGGGTGCTGGGTCGCAGTGCTCGGGGTACTGGGTACTCAGTGCTCAGTACACAGGGTGCTGGGTGCTCAGTGCTCGGGGTGCTGTGTGCTCAGTGCTCAGTACTCAGGGTGCTGGGTGCTCAGTGCTCGGGGTGCTGGGTGCTCAGTACTCAGGGTACTTGGTGCTCAGTACTCAGGGTGCTGGGTGATCAGTGCTCAGGGTGCTGGGTGCTCAGTACTCAGGGTGCTCGGTGCTCAGTACTCAGGGTGCTGGGTGCTCAGTGCTCAGGATGCTGGGTCCTCAGTGCTCTGGGTGCTGTGTGCTTAGTGCTCGGTGAGCTGGGTGCTCAGTACTCAGGATGCTGGGTGCTCAGTACTCGGGGTGCTGGATGCTCAGTACTCAGGGAGCTGGGTGCTCAGTACTCAGGGTGCTGGGTGCTCAGGACTCAGGTGCTGGGTGCTCAGTGCTCAGGGTGCTGGGTGCTCAGTGCTCGGGGTGCTGGGTGCTCAGTGCTCAGTACTCAGGGTGCTGTGTGCTCAGTGCTCGGGGTGCTGGGTGCTCAGTGCTCAGTACTCAGGGTGCTGGGTGCTCAGTGCTCAGGGTGCTGGGTGCTCAGTGCTCAGGGTGCTGGGTGCTCAGTGCTCAGGGTGCTGGTTACTCAGTGCTCGGGGTGCTGGTTGCTCAGTACTCAGGGTGCTGGGTGCTCAGTACTCAGGGTGCTGGGTGCTCAGTGCTCGGGGTGCTGGGTGCTCAGTGCTCAGTGTGCTCGGTGCTCAGTACTCAGAGTGCTGGGTGCTCAGTGCTCGGGGTTTACTGTACTCAGGGTGCTGTGTGTTCAGTGCTCAGGGTATTGGGTGCTCAGTACTCAGGGTGCTCGGTGCTCGGGGTTCTGGGTGCTCAGTGCTCGGGGTGCTCAGTGCTCAGTACTCAGGGTGCTCGGTGCTTAGTATTCAGGGTGCTGGGTGCTCAGTACTCCGGGTGCTGGTTGCTCAGTGCTCAGGGTGCTCGGTGCTCAGTGCTCAGGGTGCTGGGTGCTCAGTGCTCAGGGTGCTGTGTGCTCAGTACTCAGGGTGCTGGGTGCTCGGTGCTCAGTATGCTGGGTGCTCAGTACTCAGGGTGCTGGCTGCACAGTACTCAGGGTGCTCGGTGCTCAGTGCTCGGGGTGCTCAGTGCTTGGGGTGCTGGGTGCTCAGTACTCAGGGTGCTCAGTGCTTGGGGTGTTGGGTGCTTAGTACTCAGGGTGCTTGGTGCTCAGTGCTCAGGGTGCTGGGTGCTCAGCGCTAGGGGTGCTGGGTGCTCAGTACTCAGGGTGCTGGGTGCTCATTGCTGGTGGTGCTGGGTGCTCAGTACTCAGGGTGCTGGGTGCTCAGTGCTCAGGTTGCTGGGTGCTCAGTACTCGGGATGCTGGGTGCTCAGTACTCAGGGTGCTGGGTGCTCATTGCTGGGGGTGCTGGGTGCTCAGTACTCAGGGTGCTGGGTGCTCATTGCTGGGGGTGCTGGCTGCTCGGTTCTCAGGTTGCTGGGTGCTCAGTACTCGGGGTGCTGGGTGCTCAGTACTCAGGGTGCTGGGTGCTCATTGCTGGGGGTGCTGGGTGCTCAGTACTCGGGGTGCTCGGTGCTCAGTACTCATTGTGCTGGGTGCTCATTGCTCGGGGTGCTGGGTGCTCAGTGCTCAGGGTGCTGGGTGCCCCATTCTCGGGGTGCTGGGTGCTCAGTACTCGGGGTGCTGGGTGCTCAGTGCTCAGGGTGCTGGGTCGCAGTGCTCGGGGTACTGGGTACTCAGTGCTCAGTACACAGGGTGCTGGGTGCTCAGTGCTCGGGGTGCTGTGTGCTCAGTGCTCAGTACTCAGGGTGCTGGGTGCTCAGTGCTCGGGGTGCTGGGTGCTCAGTACTCAGGGAGCTGGGTGCTCAGTACTCAGGGTGCTGGGTGCTCATTACTCAGGGTGCTGGGTGCTCAGTACTCAGGGTGCTCAGTGCTTGGGGTGCTGGGTGCTCAGTGCTCAGGGTGCTCAGTGCTTGGGGTGTTGGGTGCTCAGTGCTCGGTACTCAGGGTGCTCGGTGCTCAGTGCTCAGGGTGCTCAGTGCTCAGTACTCAGGGTGCTCAGTGCTCAGTGCTCTGGGTGCTGGGTGCTCAGTGCTCGGGGTGCTGGGTGCTCAGTGCTCAGGGTGCTGGGTGCTCAGTACTCAGGGTGCTCAGTGCTCAGGGTGCTGGGTGCTCAGTGCTCGGGGTGCTGGGTACTCAGTGCTCAGTACACAGGGTGCTGGGTGCTCAGTGCTCGGGGTGCTGGGTGCTCAGTGCTCAGTACTCAGGGTGCTGGGTGCTCAGTGCTCGGGGTGCTGGATGCTCAGTACTCAGGGTGCTGGGTGCTCAGTGCTCAGGGTGCTGGGTGCTCAGTACTCAGGGTGCTGGGTGCTCAGTACGCAGTATGCTGGGTGCTCAGTGCTCAGGGTGCTGGGTGCTCAGTGCTCGGGGTGCTGGGTGCTCAGTACTCAGGGTGCTCGGTGCTCAGTACTCAGGGTGCTGGGTGCTCAGTGCTCAGGGTTCTGGGTGCTCATTGCTCGGGGTGCTGGGTGCTCAGTACTCGGGGTGCTCAGTGCTCAGTACTCAGGGTGCAGGGTGCTCAGTGCTCAGGGTGCTGGGTGCTCAGCGCTCGGGGTGCTGGCTGCTAGGTTCTCAGGTTGCTGGGTTCTCAGTACTCGGGGTGCTGGGTGCTCAGTACTCAGGGTGCTGGGTGCTCATTGCTGGGGGTGCTGGGTGCTCAGTACTCAGGATGCTGGGTGCTCATTGCTGGGGGTGCTGGCTGCTCGGTTCTCAGGTTGCTGGGTGCTCAGTACTCGGGGTGCTGGGTGCTCAGTACTCAGGGTGCTGGGTGCTCATTGCTGGGGGTGCTGGGTGCTCAGTGCTCAGGTTGCTGGGTGCTCAGTACTCGGGGTGCTGGGTGCTCAGTACTCAGGGTGCTGGGTGCTCATTGCTCAGGGTGCTGGGTGCTCAGTGCTCAGGGTGCTGGGTGCTCAGTGCTCGGGGTGCTTTGTGCTCAGTACTCGGGGTGCTGGGTGCTCAGTGCTCAGGGTGCTGGGTCGCAGTGCTCGGGGTACTGGGTACTCAGTGCTCAGTACACAGGGTGCTGGGTGCTCAGTGCTCGGGGTGCTGTGTGCTCAGTGCTCAGTACTCAGGGTGCTGGGTGCTCAGTGCTCGGGGTGCTGGGTGCTCAGTACTCAGGGTACTTGGTGCTCAGTACTCAGGGTGCTGGGTGATCAGTGCTCAGGGTGCTGGGTGCTCAGTACTCAGGGTGCTCGGTGCTCAGTACTCAGGGTGCTGGGTGCTCAGTGCTCAGGATGCTGGGTCCTCAGTGCTCTGGGTGCTGTGTGCTTAGTGCTCGGTGAGCTGGGTGCTCAGTACTCAGGATGCTGGGTGCTCAGTACTCGGGGTGCTGGATGCTCAGTACTCAGGGAGCTGGGTGCTCAGTACTCAGGGTGCTGGGTGCTCAGGACTCAGGTGCTGGGTGCTCAGTGCTCAGGGTGCTGGGTGCTCAGTGCTCGGGGTGCTGGGTGCTCAGTGCTCAGTACTCAGGGTGCTGTGTGCTCAGTGCTCGGGGTGCTGGGTGCTCAGTGCTCAGTACTCAGGGTGCTGGGTGCTCAGTGCTCAGGGTGCTGGGTGCTCAGTGCTCAGGGTGCTGGGTGCTCAGTGCTCAGGGTGCTGGTTACTCAGTGCTCGGGGTGCTGGTTGCTCAGTACTCAGGGTGCTGGGTGCTCAGTACTCAGGGTGCTGGGTGCTCAGTGCTCGGGGTGCTGGGTGCTCAGTGCTCAGTGTGCTCGGTGCTCAGTACTCAGAGTGCTGGGTGCTCAGTGCTCGGGGTTTACTGTACTCAGGGTGCTGTGTGTTCAGTGCTCAGGGTATTGGGTGCTCAGTACTCAGGGTGCTCGGTGCTCGGGGTTCTGGGTGCTCAGTGCTCGGGGTGCTCAGTGCTCAGTACTCAGGGTGCTCGGTGCTTAGTATTCAGGGTGCTGGGTGCTCAGTACTCCGGGTGCTGGTTGCTCAGTGCTCAGGGTGCTCGGTGCTCAGTGCTCAGGGTGCTGGGTGCTCAGTACTCAGGGTGATCATTGCTCAGGGTGCTGGGTGCTCAGTACTCAGGGTGCTGGGTGCTCAGTACTCAGGGTGCTCAGTGCTCAGTACTCAGGGTGCTCAGTGCTCAGTACTAAGGTTGCTCAGTGCTCAGGGTGCTGGGTGCTCAGTACTCAGGGTGCTGGGTGCTCAATGCTCGGGGTGCTCGGTGCTCAGTGCTCAGGGTCCTGGGTCCTCAGTACTCAGGGTGCTGGGTGCTTAGTACTCAGGGTGCTCAGTGCTAAGTACACAGGGTGCTGGGTGCTCAGTGCTCAGTACTCAGGGTGCTGGGTACTCAGTGCTCGGGGTGCTGGGTGCTCAGTGCTCAGGGTGCTGGGTGATCAGTGCTCAGGGTGCTGGGTGCTCAGTGATCGGGGTGCTGGGTGCTCAGTACTCAGGGTGCTCAGTGCTCGGGGAGCTCGGTGCTCATTACTCAGGGTGCTGGGTGCTCAGTACTCAGTGCTCGGGGTCCTGGGTGCTCCGTGCTCGGGGTGCTGGGTGCTCAGTGCTCAGTACTCAGGGTGCTGGGTGCTCAGTACTCAGGGTGCTGGGTGCTCATTCTCGGGGTGCTGGGTGCTCAGTGCTCGGGGTGTTGGGTGCTCAGTACTCAGGGTGCTGGTGGCTCAGTACTCAGGGTGCTGCGTGCTCAGTAATCAGGGTGCTCGGTTCTCAGTATTCAGGGTGCTGGGTGCTCATTCTCGGGGTGCTGGGTGCTCAGTGCTCAGGGTGCTGGGTGCTCAGTACTCTTGGTGCTGGGGGCTCAGTACTCAGGGTGCTGGGTGCTAAGTACTCAGGGTGATCTGTTCTCAGTACTCAGGTTGCTGGGTGGTCAGTGCTCGGGGTGATGGGTGCTCAGTACTCGGGGTGCTCAGTGCTCAGTAGTCAGGGTGCTGGGTGCTCAGTACTCAGTGTGCTGGGTGCTCAGTGCTCGGGGTGCTCGGTGCTCAGTGCTCGGGGTGCTGGGTGCTCAGTACTCGGGGTGCTGGGTGCTCAGTGCTCAGGGTGCTGGGTGCTCAGTGCTCGGGGTGCTGGGTGCTCAGTACTGAGGGTGGTGCTGGGTGCTCAGTACACAGGGTGCTGGGTGCTCAGTGCTCAGGGTGCTGGGTTCTCAGTACTAAGGGTGCTGGGTGCTCAGTACTCAGGGTGCTCGGTGCTCAGTACTCAGGGTGCTGGGTGCTCAGTGCTCAGGGTGCTGGGTACTCAGTACTCAGGGTGCTGGGTGCTCAGTACTCAGGGTGCTGGGTGCTCAGTGCTCAGGGTGCTTGGTGCTCAGTGCTCCTGGTGCTGGGTGCTCAGTACTCAGGGTGCTGGGTGCTCAGTGCTCAGGGTGATCGGTGCTCAGTACTCAGGGTGCTCAGTACTCAGGGTGCTGGCTGCTCAGTGCTCGGGGTGCTGGGTGCTCAGTACTCGGGGTGCTGGGTGCTCTGTACTCAGGGTGCTGGTTGCTCAGTTCTCGGGGTCCTGGGTGCTCAGTGCTCAGGGTGATCGGTGCTCAGTACTCAGGGTGCTGGGTGCTCAGTGCTCAGGGTGCTGGGTACTCAGTCCTCAGGGTGCTCAGTGCTCAGGGTGCTGGGTGCTCAGTGCTCGGGGTGCTCGGTGCTCAGTACTCAGGGTGCTGAGTGCTCAGTACTCTGGGTGCTGGGTGGTCAGTACTCATGGTGCTGGGTGCTCAGTACTCAGGGGGCTGGGTGCTCAGTGCTCAGGGTGCTGGGTGCTCAGTGCTCAGGGTACTGGGTGCTCAGTGCTCGGGGTGCTGTGTGCTCAGTGTTCAGTGCTCAGGGTGTTGGGTGCTCAGTGCTCAGTGCTCAGGGTGCTGGGTGCTCAGTACTCAGGGTGCTGGGTGATCAGTGCTCAGGGTGCTGGGTGCTCAGTGATCGGGGTGCTGGGTGCTCAGTACTCAGGGTGCTCAGTGCTCGGGGAGCTCGGTGCTCAGTACTCAGGGTGCTGGGTGCTCAGTACTCAGTGCTCGGGGTCCTGGGTGCTCCGTGCTCGGGGTGCTGGGTGCTCAGTGCTCAGTACTCAGGGTGCTGGGTGCTCAGTACTCAGGGTGCTGGGTGCTCATTCTCGGGGTGCTGGGTGCTCAGTGCTCGGGGTGCTGGGTGCTCAGTACTCAGGGTGCTGGGGGCTCAGTACTCAGGGTGCTGCGTGCTCAGTAATCAGGGTGCTCGGTTCTCAGTATTCAGGGTGCTGGGTGCTCATTCTCGGGGTGCTGGGTGCTCAGTGCTCAGGGTGCTGGGTGCTCAGTGCTGGAGGTGCTCGGTGCTCAGTACCCAAGGTGCTGGGTGCTCAGTGCTCAGGGTGCTTGGTGCTCAGTCCTCGGGGTGCTCCGTGCTCAGGGTGCTGGGTGCTCAGTGCTCAGTACTCAGGGTGCTCAGTACTCAGGGTGCTGGGTGCTCAGTGCTCGGGGTGCTGGGTGCTCAGTACTCAGGGTGCTGGGTGCTCAGTACTCGGGGTGCTGGGTGCTCATGACTCAGGGTGCTGGGTGCTCAGTGCTCGGGGTGCTGGGTGCTCAGTGCTCAGGGTGATCGGTGCTCAGTGCCCAGGGTGCTGGGTGCTCAGTCCTCCGGGTGCTCAGTGCTCAGGGTGCTGGGTGCTCAGTGCTCGGGGTGCTCGGTGCTCAGTACTCAGGGTGCTGAGTGCTCAGTACTCAGGGTGCTGGGTGATCAGTACTCAGGGTGCTGGGTGCTCAGTACTGAGGGTGCTGGGTGCTCAATGCGCATGGTGCTGGGTGCTCAGTGCTCAGGGTGCTGGGTGCTCAGTGCTCGGGGTGCTGGGTGCTCAGGGCTGTGGTGCTGGGTGCTCAGTGCTCAGTGCTCAGGGTGCTGGGTTCTCAGTGCTCAGTGCTCAGGGTGCTGGTTGCTCAGTACTCAGGGTGCTGGGTGCTCAGTACTCAGGGTGCTGGGTGCTCAGTGCTCAGGGTGCTGGGTGCTCAGTACTCAGGGTGCTGGGTGCTCAGTGCTCAGGGTGCTCTGTGCTCAGTACTCAGAATGCTGGGTGCTCAGTGCTCAGGGTGCTGGGTGCTCAGTGCTCAGGGTGCTGGGTGCTCAGTACTCAGGGTGCTGGGTGCTCAGTGCTCGGGGTGCTCGGTGCTCAGTACTCAAGGTGCTGGGTGCTCAGTGCTCAGGGTGCTGGGTGCTCAGTCCTCGGGGTGCTCCGTGCTCAGTGATCAGGGTGCTGGGTGCTCAGTACTCAGGGTACTCGGTGCTCAGTACTCAGGGTTCTCAGTGCTCAGTACTCAGGGTGCTGGGTGCTCAGTGCTCAGGGTGCTCAGTGCTCAGTGCTTGGGGTGCTGGGTGCTCAGTGCTCGGGGCGCTTTGTGCTCAGTGCTCGGGGTGCTGGGTGCTCAGTGCTCGGGGTGCTGGGTGCTCAGTGCTCGGGGCGCTGGGTGCTCAGTGCTCGGGGTGCTGGGTGCTCAGTACTCGGGGTGCTGGGTGCTCAGTGCTCAGGGTGCTCAGTGCTCAGTACTCAGTGCTCAGGGTGCTCAGTGCTCAGGGTGCTGGGTGTTCAGTACTCAGGGTGCTGGGTGCTCAGTACTCAGGGTGCTGGGGGCTCAGTGCTCAGGGTGCTGGGTGCTCAGTACTCTGGGTGTTGGGTGCTCAGTACACAGAGTGCTGGGTGCTCCGTGCTCGGGGTGCTGGGTGCTCATTGCTCAGGGTGCTGGGTGCTCAGTGCTCAGGGTGCTGGGTGCTCAGTACTCAGGGTGCTGGGTGCTCAGTACTCAGGGTGCTGGGTGCTCAGTGATCGTGGTGCTGGGTGCTCAGTACTCAGGGTGCTCAGTGCTCGGGGAGCTGTGAGCTCAGTACTCAGGGTGCTGGGGGCTCAGTACTCAGGGTGCTGGGTGCTCAGTAATCAGGGTGCTTGGTGCTCAGTGCTCCTGGTGCTGGGTGCTCAGTACTCAGGGTGCTGGGTGCTCAGTGCTCAGGGTGATCGGTGCTCAGTACTCAGGGTTCTCACTACTCAGGGTGCTGGCTGCTCAGTGCTCGGGGTGCTGGGTGCTCAGTACTCGGGGTGCTGGGTGCTCTGTACTCAGGGTGCTGGGTGCTCAGTTATCGGGGTCCTGGGTGCTCAGTGCTCAGGGTGATCGGTGCTCAGTACTCAGGGTGCTGGGTGCTCAGTGCTCACGATGCTGGGTACTCAGTCCTCAGGGTGCTCAGTGCTCAGGGTGCTGGGTGCTCAGTGCTCGGGGTGCTCGGTGCTCAGTACTCAGGGTGCTCAGTACTCAGGGTGCTGGCTGCTCAGTGCTCGGGGTGCTGGGTGCTCAGTACTCGGGGTGCTGGGTGCTCTGTACTCAGGGTGCTGGTTGCTCAGTTCTCGGGGTCCTGGGTGCTCAGTGCTCAGGGTGATCGGTGCTCAGTACTCAGGGTGCTGGGTGCTCAGTGCTCAGGGTGCTGGGTACTCAGTCCTCAGGGTGCTCAGTGCTCAGGGTGCTGGGTGCTCAGTGCTCGGGGTGCTCGGTGCTCAGTACTCAGGGTGCTGAGTGCTCAGTACTCAGGGTGCTGGGTGGTCAGTACTCATGGTGCTGGGTGCTCAGTACTCAGGGGGCTGGGTGCTCAGTGCTCAGGGTGCTGGGTGCTCAGTGCTCAGGGTGCTGGGTGCTCAGTGCTCGGGGTGCTGGGTGCTCAGTGCTCGGGGTGCTGTGTGCTCAGTGTTCAGTGCTCAGGGTGTTGGGTGCTCAGTGCTCAGTGCTCAGGGTGCTGGGTGCTCAGTACTCAGGGTGCTGGGTGATCAGTGCTCAGGGTGCTGGGTGCTCAGTGATCGGGGTGCTGGGTGCTCAGTACTCAGGGTGCTCAGTGCTCGGGGAGCTCGGTGCTCAGTACTCAGGGTGCTGGGTGCTCAGTACTCTGTGCTCGGGGTCCTGGGTGCTCCGTGCTCGGGGTGCTGGGTGCTCAGTGCTCAGTACTCAGGGTGCTGGGTGCTCAGTACTCAGGGTGCTGGGTGCTCATTCTCGGGGTGCTGGGTGCTCAGTGCTCGGGGTGCTGGGTGCTCAGTACTCAGGGTGCTGGGGGCTCAGTACTCAGGGTGCTGCGTGCTCAGTAATCAGGGTGCTCGGTTCTCAGTATTCAGGGTGCTGGGTGCTCATTCTCGGGGTGCTGGGTGCTCAGTGCTCAGGGTGCTGGGTGCTCAGTGCTGGAGGTGCTCGGTGCTCAGTACCCAAGGTGCTGGGTGCTCAGTGCTCAGGGTGCTGGGTGCTCAGTCCTCGGGGTGCTCCGTGCTCAGGGTGCTGGGTGCTCAGTGCTCAGTACTCAGGGTGCTCAGTACTCAGGGTGCTGGGTGCTCAGTGCTCGGGGTGCTGGGTGCTCAGTACTCAGGGTGCTGGGTGCTCAGTACTCGGGGTGCTGGGTGCTCATGACTCAGGGTGCTGGGTGCTCAGTGCTCGGGGTGCTGGGTGCTCAGTGCTCAGGGTGATCGGTGCTCAGTGCCCAGGGTGCTGGGTGCTCAGTCCTCCGGGTGCTCAGTGCTCAGGGTGCTGGGTGCTCAGTGCTCGGGGTGCTCGGTGCTCAGTACTCAGGGTGCTGAGTGCTCAGTACTCAGGGTGCTGGGTGATCAGTACTCAGGGTGCTGGGTGCTCAGTACTGAGGGTGCTGGGTGCTCAATGCGCATGGTGCTGGGTGCTCAGTGCTCAGGGTGCTGGGTGCTCAGTGCTCGGGGTGCTGGGTGCTCAGGGCTGTGGTGCTGGGTGCTCAGTGCTCAGTGCTCAGTGCTCAGGGTGCTGGGTTCTCAGTGCTCAGTGCTCAGGGTGCTGGTTGCTCAGTACTCAGGGTGCTGGGTGCTCAGTACTCAGGGTGCTGGGTGCTCAGTGCTCAGGGTGCTGGGTGCTCAGTACTCAGGGTGCTGGGTGCTCAGTGCTCAGGGTGCTCTGTGCTCAGTACTCAGAATGCTGGGTGCTCAGTGCTCAGTGTGCTGGGTGCTCAGTGCTCAGGGTGCTGGGTGCTCAGTACTCAGGGTGCTGGGTGCTCAGTGCTCGGGGTGCTCGGTGCTCAGTACTCAAGGTGCTGGGTGCTCAGTGCTCAGGGTGCTGGGTGCTCAGTCCTCGGGGTGCTCCGTGCTCAGTGATCAGGGTGCTGGGTGCTCAGTACTCAGGGTACTCGGTGCTCAGTACTCAGGGTTCTCAGTGCTCAGTACTCAGGGTGCTGGGTGCTCAGTGCTCAGGGTGCTCAGTGCTCAGTGCTTGGGGTGCTGGGTGCTCAGTGCTCGGGGCGCTTTGTGCTCAGTGCTCGGGGTGCTGGGTGCTCAGTGCTCGGGGTGCTGGGTGCTCAGTGCTCGGGGCGCTGGGTGCTCAGTGCTCGGGGTGCTGGGTGCTCAGTACTCGGGGTGCTGGGTGCTCAGTGCTCAGGGTGCTCAGTGCTCAGTACTCAGTGCTCAGGGTGCTCAGTGCTCAGTGCTCAGGGTGCTGGGTGTTCAGTACTCAGGGTGCTGGGTGCTCAGTACTCAGGGTGCTGGGGGCTCAGTGCTCAGGGTGCTGGGTGCTCAGTACTCTGGGTGTTGGGTGCTCAGTACACAGAGTGCTGGGTGCTCCGTGCTCGGGGTGCTGGGTGCTCATTGCTCAGGGTGCTGGGTGCTCAGTGCTCAGGGTGCTGGGTGCTCAGTACTCAGGGTGCTGGGTGCTCAGTACTCATGGTGCTGGGTGCTCAGTGATCGGGGTGCTGGGTGCTCAGTACTCAGGGTGCTCAGTGCTCGGGGAGCTGTGAGCTCAGTACTCAGGGTGCTGGGGGCTCAGTACTCAGGGTGCTGGGTGCTCAGTAATCAGGGTGCTCATTTCTCAGTATTCAGGGTGCTGGGTGCTCATTCTCGGTGTGCTGGGTGCGCAGTGCTCAGGGTGCTGGGTGCTCAGTACTCTTGGTGCTGGGGGCTCAGTACTCAGGGTGCTGGGTGCTCAGTACTCAGGGTGCTGGGTGCTCAGTGCTCGGGGTGCTCGGTGCTCAGTGCTCGGGGTGCAGGGTGCTCAGTACTCGGGGTGCTGGGTGCTCAGTGCTCAGGGTGCTGGGTGCTCAGTGCTCGGGGTGCTGGGTGCTCAGTACTGAGGGTGGTGCTGGGTGCTCAGTACTCAGGGTGCTGGGTGCTCAGTGCTCAGGGTGCTGGGTGCTCAGTACTAAGGGTGCTGGGTGCTCAGTAATCAGGGTGCTCGGTGCTCAGTACTCAGGGTGCTGGGTGCTCAGTGCTCAGGGTGCTGGGTACTCAGTACTCAGGGTGCTGGGTGCTCAGTACTCAGGGTGCTGGGTGCTCAGTGCTCAGGGTGCTTGGTGCTCAGTGCTCCTGGTGCTGGGTGCTCAGTACTCAGGGTGCTGGGTGCTCAGTGCTCAGGGTGATCGGTGCTCAGTACTCAGGGTGCTGGGTGCTCAGTGCTCACGATGCTGGGTACTCAGTCCTCAGGGTGCTCAGTGCTCAGGGTGCTGGGTGCTCAGTGCTCGGGGTGCTCGGTGCTCAGTACTCAGGGTGCTGAGTGCTCAGTACTCAGGGTGCTGGGTGGTCGGTACTCATGGTGCTGGGTGCTCAGTGCTCGGGGTGCTGGGTGCTCAGTGCTCAGTGCTCATTGTGTTCGGTTCTCAGTGCTCAGTGCTCAGGGTGCTGGGTGCTCAGTACAAAGGGTGCTGGGTGCTCAGTACTCAGAGTGCTGGGTGCTCAGGGTGCTGGGTGCTCAGGACTCTGGGTGTTGGGTGCTCAGTACTCAGGGTGCTGGGTGCTCAATGCTCATGGTGCTGGGTGCTCAGTGCTCAGGGCGCTGGGTGCTCAGTGCTCGGGGTGCTGGGTGCTCAGGGCTGTGGTGCTGGGTGCTCAGTGCTCAGTGCTCAGGGTGCTGGGTGCTCAGTGCTCAGTGCTCAGGGTGCTGGTTGCTCAGTACTCAGGGTGCTGGGTGCTCAGTACTCAGGGTGCTGGGTGCTCAGTGCTCAGGGTGCTCTGTGCTCAGTACTCAGGGTGCTGGGTGCTCAGTGCTCGGGGTGCTGCGTGCTCAGTGCTCAGGGTGCTGGGTGCTCAGTGCTCAGGGTGCTGGGTGCTCAGTACTCAGGGTGCTGGGTGCTCAGTGCTCGGGGTGCTCGGTGCTCAGTACTCAAGGTGCTGGGTGCTCAGTGCTCAGGGTGCTGGGTGCTCAGTCCTCGGGGTGCTCCGTGCTCAGTGATCAGGGTGCTGGGTGCTCAGTACTCAGGGTGCTCGGTGCTCAGTACTCAGGGTTCTCAGGGCTCAGTACTCAGGGTGCTGGGTGCTCAGGGCTCAGGTTGCTGGGTGCTCAGTGCTCAGGGTGCTGGGTGCTCAGTACTCTTGGTGCTGGGGGCTCAGTACTCAGGGTGCTGGGTGCTAAGTACTCAGGGTGATCTGTTCTCAGTACTCAGGTTGCTGGGTGGTCAGTGCTCGGGGTGATGGGTGCTCAGTACTCGGGGTGCTCAGTGCTCAGTACTCAGGGTGCTGGGTGCTCAGTACTCAGTGTGCTGGGTGCTCAGTGCTCGGGGTGCTCGGTGCTCAGTGCTCGGGGTGCTGGGTGCTCAGTACTCGGGGTGCTGGGTGCTCAGTGCTCAGGGTGCTGGGTGCTCAGTGCTCGGGGTGCTGGGTGCTCAGTACTGAGGGTGGTGCTGGGTGCTCAGTACACAGGGTGCTGGGTGCTCAGTGCTCCGGGTGCTGGGTGCTCAGTACTAAGGGTGCTGGGTGCTCAGTACTCAGGGTGCTGGGTGCTCAGTGCTCAGGGTGCTGGGTACTCAGTACTCAGGGTGCTGGGTGCTCAGTACTCAGGGTGCTGGGTGCTCAGTGCTCAGGGTGCTTGGTGCTCAGTGCTCCTGGTGCTGGGTGCTCAGTACTCAGGGTGCTGGGTGCTCAGTGCTCAGGGTGATCGGTGCTCAGTACTCAGGGTGCTCAGTACTCAGGGTGCTGGCTGCTCAGTGCTCGGGGTGCTGGGTGCTCAGTACTCGGGGTGCTGGGTGCTCTGTACTCAGGGTGCTGGTTGCTCAGTTCTCGGGGTCCTGGGTGCTCAGTGCTCAGGGTGATCGGTGCTCAGTACTCAGGGTGCTGGGTGCTCAGTGCTCAGGGTGCTGGGTACTCAGTCCTCAGGGTGCTCAGTGCTCAGGGTGCTGGGTGCTCAGTGCTCGGGGTGCTCGGTGCTCAGTACTCAGGGTGCTGAGTGCTCAGTATTCAGGGTGCTGGGTGGTCAGTACTCATGGTGCTGGGTGCTCAGTACTCAGGGGGCTGGGTGCTCAGTGCTCAGGGTGCTGGGTGCTCAGTGCTCAGGGTGCTGGGTGCTCAGTGCTCGGGGTGCTGGGTGCTCAGTGCTCGGGGTGCTGTGTGCTCAGTGTTCGGTGCTCAGGGTGTTGGGTGCTCAGTGCTCAGTGCTCAGGGTGCTGGGTGCTCAGTACTCAGGGTGCTGGGTGCTCAGTACTCAGGGTGCTGGGTGCTCAGTGCTCAGGGTACTGGGTGCTCAGGACTCTGGGTGTTGGGTGCTCAGTACTCAGGGTGCTGGGTGCTCAGTGCTCGGGGTGCTGGGTGCTCAGTGCTCGGGGTGCTGGGTGCTCAGTTCTCAGGGTGCTGGGTGCTCAGTATTCAGGGTGCTGGGTGCTCAGTGCTCAGGATGCTCGGTGCTCAGTACTCAAGGTGCTGGGTGCTCAGTGCTCAGGGTGCTGGGTGCTCAGTCCTCGGGGTGCTCCGTGCTCAGTGCTCAGGGTGCTGTGTGCTCAGTACTCAGGGTGCTCGGTGCTCAGTACTCAGGGTTCTCAGTGCTCAGAGTGCTGGGTGCTCAGTACTCAGGGTGCTCAGTGCTCAGTACTCGGGGTGCTGGGAGCTCAGTACTCAGGGTGCTCAGTGCTCAGTACTCGGGGTGCTGGGTACTCAGTGCTCAGTCTGCTCAGTGCTGAGTGCTCGGGGTGCTGGGTGCTCAGTGCTCGGGGCGCTGGGTGCTCAGTGCTCGAGGTGCTGGTTGCTCAGTACTCAGGGTGCTGTGTGCTCAGTGCTCAGTACTCAGCGTGCTGGGTGCTCAGTGCTCAGAGTGTTGGGTGCTCAGTACTCAGGGTGCTGGGTGCTCAGTGCTCAGTGCTCAGGGTGCTCAGTGCTCAGGGTGCTCAGTGCTCAGGGTGCTGGGTGCTCAGTGTGCTGGGTGCTCAGTGCTCGGGGTGCTGGGTGCTCAGTGCTCGGGGTGCTGGGTGCTCAGTGCTCGGGGTGCTGGGTGCTCAGGGTGCTGGGTGCTCAGTGCTCGGGTTGCTGGGTGCTCAGTGCTCAGTGCTCAGGGTGCTGGGTGCTCAGTGCTCAGTGCTCAGGTTGCTGGGTGTTCAGTACTCAGGGTGCTGGGTGCTCAGTGCTCAGGGTGCTGGGTGCTCAGTACTCAGGGTTCAGGGTGCTCAGTGCTCGGGGTGCTGGGTGCTCAGTGCTCAGGGTGATCAGTGCTCAGTACTCAGGGTGCTGGGTGCTCAGTGCTCAGGGTGCTGGGTGCTCAGTCCTCAGGGTGCTCAGTACTCAGGGTGCTCGGTGCTCAGTGCTCAGTACTCAGGGTGCTCAGTACTCAGGGTGCTGGATGCTCAGTGCTCGGGGTGCTGGGTGCTCAGGACTCAGGGTGCTGGGTGCTCAGTACTCGGGGTGCTGGGTGCTCATGATTCAGGGTGCTGGGTGCTCAGTACTCAGGGTGCTGGGTGCTCAGTACTCAGGGTGCTGCGTGCTCAATGCTCATGGTGCTGGGTGCTCAGTGCTCAGGGTGCTGGGTGCTCAGTGCTCGGGGTGCTGGGTGCTCAGGGCTGTGGTGCTGGGTGCTCAGTGCTCAGTGCTCAGTGCTCAGGGTGCTGGGTGCTCAGTGCTCAGTGCTCAGGGTGCTGGTTGCTCAGTACTCAGGGTGCTGGGTGCTCAGTACTCAGGGTGCTGGGTGCTCAGTGCTCAGGGTGCTCTGTGCTCAGTACTCAGAGTGCTGGGTGCTCAGTGCTCGGGGTGCTGCGTGCTCAGTGCTCAGGGTGCTGGGTGCTCAGTGCTCAGGGTGCTGGGTGCTCAGTACTCAGGGTGCTGGGTGCTGAGTGCTCGGGGTGCTCGGTGCTCAGTACTCAAGGTGCTGGGTCCTCAGTGCTCAGGGTGCTGGGTGCTCAGTCCTCGGGGTGCTGGGTGCTCAGTACTGAGGGTGGTGCTGGGTGCTCAGTACTCAGGGTGCTGGGTGCTCAGTGCTCAGGGTGCTGGGTGCTCAGTACTCGGGGTGCTGGGTGCTCAGTGCTCAGGGTGCTGGGTGCTCAGTGCTCGGGGTGCTGGGTGCTCAGGACTGAGGGTGGTGCTGGGTGCTCAGTACTCAGGGTGCTGGGTGCTCAGTGCTCAGGGTGCTGTGTGCTCAGTACTAAGGGTGCTGGGTGCTCAGTACTCAGGGTGCTCGGTGCTCAGTAATCAGGGTGCTGGGTGCTCAGTGCTCAGGGTGCTGGGTACTCAGTACTCAGGGTGCTGGGTGCTCAGTACTCAGGGTGCTGGGTGCTCAGTGCTCAGGGTGCTTGGTGCTCAGTGCTCCTGGTGCTGGGTGCTCAGTACTCAGGGTGCTGGGTGCTCAGTGCTCAGGGTGATCGGTGCTCAGTACTCAGGGTGCTCAGTACTCAGGGTGCTGGCTGCTCAGTGCTCGGGGTGCTGGGTGCTCAGTACTCGGGGTGCTGGGTGCTCTGTACTCAGGGTGCTGGTTGCTCAGTTCTCGGGGTCCTGGGTGCTCAGTGCTCAGGGTGATCAGTGCTCAGTACTCAGGGTGCTGGGTGCTCAGTGCTCAGGGTGCTGGGTACTCAGTCCTCAGGGTGCTCAGTGCTCAGGGTGCTGGGTGCTCAGTGCTCGGGGTGTTCGGTGCTCAGTACTCAGGGTGCTGAGTGCTCATTACTCAGGGTGCTGGGTGGTCAGTACTCAAGGTGCTGGGTGCTCAGTACTCAGGGGGCTGGGTGCTCAGTGCTCAGGGTGCTGGGTGCTCAGTGCTCAGGGTGCTGGGTGCTCAGTGGTCGGGGTGCTGGGTGCTCAGTGCTCGGGGTGCTGGGTGCTCAGTGCTCAGTGCTCAGGGTGTTGGGTGCTCAGTGCTCAGTGCTCAGGGTGCTGGGTGCTCAGTACTCAGGGTGCTGGGTGCTCAGTACTCAGGGTGCTGGGTGCTCAGTGCTCAGGGTACTGGGTGCTCAGGACTCTGGGTGTTGGGTGCTCAGTACTCAGGGTGCTGGGTGCTCAGTGCTCAGGGTGCTGGGTGCTCAGTGCTCGGGGTGCTGGGTGCTCAGTGCTCAGGGTGCTGGGTGCTCAGTATTCAGGGTGCTGGGTGCTCAGTGCTCGGGGTGCTCGGTGCTCAGTACTCAAGGTGCTGGGTGCTCAGTGCTCAGGGTGCTGGGTGCTCAGTCCTCGGGGTGCTCCGTGCTCAGTGCTCAGGGTGCTGGGTGCTCAGTACTCAGGGTGCTCGGTGCTCAGTACTCAGGGTTCTCAGTGCTCAGAGTGCTGGGTGCTCAGTACTCAGGGTGCTCAGTGCTCAGTACTCGGGGTGCTGGGTGCTCAGTACTCAGGGTGCTCAGTGCTCAGTGCTCGGGGTGCTGGGTGCTCAGTGCTCGGGGCGCTGGGTGCTCAGTGCTCGAGGTGCTGGTTGCTCAGTACTCAGGGTGCTGTGTGCTCAGTGCTCAGTACTCAGCGTGCTGGGTGCTCAGTGCTCAGAGTGTTGGGTGCTCAGTACTCAGGGTGCTGGGTGCTCAGTGCTCAGGGTGCTCAGTGCTCAGGGTGCTCAGTGCTCAGTGTGCTGGGTGCTCAGTGTGCTGGGTGCTCAGTGCTCGGGGTGCTGGGTGCTCAGTGCTCGGGGTGCTGGGTGCTCAGTGCTCGAGGTGCTGGCTGCTCAGGGTGCTGGGTGCTCAGTGCTCGGGGTGCTGGGTGCTCAGTGCTCAGTGCTCAGGGTGCTGGGTGCTCAGTGCTCAGTGCTCAGGTTGCTGGGTGTTCAGTACTCAGGGTGCTGGTTGCTCAGTGCTCAGGGTGCTGGGTGCTCAGTACTCAGGGTTCTGGGTGCTCAGTGCTCGGGGTGCTGGGTGCTCAGTGCTCAGGGTGATCAGTGCTCAGTACTCAGGGTGCTGGGTGCTCAGTGCTCAGGGTGCTGGGTGCTCAGTCCTCAGGGTGCTCAGTACTCAGGGTGCTCGGTGCTCAGTGCTCAGTACTCAGGGTGCTCAGTACTCAGGGTGCTGGGTGCTCAGTGCTCGGGGTGCTGGGTGCTCAGTACTCAGGGTGCTGGGTGCTCAGTACTCGGGGTGCTGGGTGCTCATGACTCAGGGTGCTGGGTGCTCAGTGCTCGGGGTGCTGGGTGCTCAGTGCTCAGGGTGATCGGTGCTCAGTGCCCAGGGTGCTGGGTGCTCAGTCCTCCGGGTGCTCAGTGCTCAGGGTGCTGGGTGCTCAGTACTCAGGGTGCTGGGTGCTCAGTACTCAGGGTGCTGGGTGCTCAGTACTCAGGGTGCTGCGTGCTCAATGCTCATGGTGCTGGGTGCTCAGTGCTCAGGGTGCTGGGTGCTCAGTGCTCGGGGTGCTGGGTGCTCAGGGCTGTGGTGCTGGGTGCTCAGTGCTCAGTGCTCAGTGCTCAGGGTGCTGGGTGCTCAGTGCTCAGGGTGCTGGTTGCTCAGTACTCAGGGTGCTGGGTGCTCAGTACTCAGGGTGCTGGGTGCTCAGTGCTCAGGGTGCTCTGTGCTCAGTACTCAGAGTGCTGGGTGCTCAGTGCTCGGGGTGCTGCGTGCTCAGTGCTCAGGGTGCTGGGTGCTCAGTGCCCAGGGTGCTGGGTGCTCAGTACTCAGGGTGCTGGGTGCTCAGTGCTCGGGGTGCTCGGTGCTCAGTACTCAAGGTGCTGGGTGCTCAGTGCTCAGGGTGCTGGGTGCTCAGTCCTCGGGGTGCTCCGTGCTCAGTGATCAGGGTGCTGGGTGCTCAGTACTCAGGGTGCTCGGTGCTCAGTACTCAGGGTTCTCAGTGCTCAGTACTCAGGGTGCTGGGTGCTCAGTGCTCAGTGTGCTCAGTGCTCAGTGCTTGGGGTGCTGGGTGCTCAGTGTTCGGGCCGCTGGGTGCTCAGTGCTCGGGGTGCTGGGTGCTCAGTGCTCGGGGTGCTGGTTGTTCAGTACTCAGGGTGCTGGGTGCTCAGTACTCAGGGTGCTGGGTGCTCAGTGCTCAGGGTGCTGGGTGCTCAGTACTCTGGGTGTTGGGTGCTCAGTACACAGAGTGCTGGGTGCTCCGTGCTCGGGGTGCTGGGTGCTCATTGCTCAGGGTGCTGGGTGCTCAGTGCTCAGGGTGCTGGGTGCTCAGTACTCAGGGTGCTGGGTGCTCAGTACTCAGGGTGCTGGGTGCTCAGTGATCGGGGTGCTAGGGGCTCAGTACTCAGGGTGCTCAGTGCTCGGGGAGCTCTGAGCTCAGTACTCAGGGTGCTGGGTGCTCAGTACTCAGTGCTCGGGGTCCTGGGTGCTCCGTGCTCGGGGTGCTGGGTACTCAGTGCTCTGGGTGCTTAGTGCTCAGTACTCAGGGTGCTGGGTGCTCAGTACTCAGGTTGCTGTGTACTCATTCTCGGGGTGCTGGGTGCTCAGTGCTCGGGGTGCTGGGTGCTCAGTACTCAGGGTGCTAGGGGCTCAGTACTCAGGGTGCTGGGTGCTCAGTACTCAGGGTGCTCGGTTCTCAGTATTCAGGGTGCTGGGTTCTCATTCTCGGGGTGCTGGGTGCTCAGTGCTCGGGGTGCTGGGTGCTCAGTACTCAGGGTGCTGGGGGCTCAGTACTCAGGGTGCTCGGTGCTCAGTACTCAGGGTGATCTATTCTCAGTACTCAGGTTGCTGGGTGCTCAGTGCTCGGGGTGATGGGTGCTCAGTACTCAGGGTACTGGGTGCTCAGTACTCAGGGGGCTGGGTGCTCAGCACTCAGGGTGCTGGGTGCTCAGTGCTCAGGGTGCTTGGTGCTCAGTGCTCAGGGTGCTGGGTGCTCAGTACTCAGGGTGCTGGGTGCTCAGTGCTCAGGGTTTTCGGTGGTCAGTACTCAGGGTGCTCAGTACTCAGGGTGCTGGCTGCTCAGTGCTCGGGGTGCTGGGTGCTCAGTACTCGGGGAGCTGGGTGCTCTGTACTCAGGGTGCTGGGTGCTCAGTGCTCGGGGTCCTGGGTGCTCAGTGCTCAGAGTGATCGGTGCTCAGTACTCAGGGTGCTGGGTGCTCAGTGCTCAGGGTGCTGGGTACTCAGTCCTCAGGGTGCTCAGTGCTCAGGGTGCTGGGTGCTCAGTGCTCGGGGTGCTCGGTGCTCAGTACTCAGGGTGCTGAGTGCTCAGTACTCAGGGCGCTGGGTGCTCAGTTCTCATGGTGCTGGGTGCTCAGTACTCAGGGGGCTGGGTGCTCAGTGCTCAGGGTGCTGGGTGCTCAGTGCTCAGGGTGCTGGGTGCTCAGTGCTCGGGGTGCTGGGTGCTCAGTGCTCGGGGTGCTGGGTGCTCAGTGCTCAGTGCTCAGGGTTTTGGGTGCTCAGTGCTCAGTACTCAGGGTGCTGGGTGCTCAGTACTCAGGGTGCTGGGTGCTCAGTACTCAGGGTGCTGGGTGCTCAGTGCTCAGGGTGCTGGGTGCTCAGGACTCTGGGTGTTGGGTGCTCAGTACTCAGGGTGCTGGGTGCTCAGTGCTCGGGGTGCTGGGTGCTCAGTGCTCGGGGTGCTGGGTGCTCAGTGCTCAGGGTGCAGGGTGCTCAGTTTTCAGGGTGCTGGGTGCTCAGTGCTCGGGGTGCTCGGTGTTCAGTACTCAAGGTGCTGGGTGCTCAGTGCTCAGGGTGCTGGGTGCTCAGTCCTCGGGGTGCTCCGTGCTCAGTGCTCAGGGTGCTGGGTGCTCAGTACTCAGGGTGCTCGTTGCTCAGTACTCAGGGTTCTCAGTGCTCAGGGTGCTGGGTGCTCAGTACTCAGCGTGCTCAGTGCTCAGTACTCGGGGTGCCGGGTGCTCAGTACTTAGTGTGCTCAGTGCTCAGTACTCGGGGTGCTGTGTGCTCAGTGCTCAGTGTGCTCAGTGCTCAGTGCTCGGGGTGCTGGGTGCTCAGTGCTCGGGGCGCTGGGTGCTCAGTGCTCGAGGTGCTGGTTGCTCAGTACTCAGGGTGCTGTGTGCTCATTGCTCAGTACTCAGCGTGCTTTGTGCTCAGTGCTCAGAGTGTTGGGTGCTCAGTGCTCAGGGTGCTCTGTGCTCAGTACTCAGGGTGCTGGGTGCTCAGTGCTCGGGGTGCTGCGTGCTCAGTGCTCAGGGTGCTGGGTGCTCAGTGCTCCGGGTGCTGGTTGCTCAGTGCTCGGGGTGCTCGGTGCTCAGTACTCAAGGTGCTGGGTGCTCAGTGGTCAGGGTGCTGGGTGCTCAGTCCTCGGGGTGCTCCGTGCTCAGTGATCAGGGTGCTGTGTGCTCAGTACTCAGGGTGTTCGGTGCTCAGTACTCAGGGATCTCAGTGCTCAGTACTCAGGGTGCTGGGTGTTCAGTGCTCAGGGTGCTGGGTGCTCAGTACTCAGGGTGCTCAGTGCTCAGTACTCGGAGTGCTTGGTGCTCAGTACTCAGGGTGCTCAGTGCTCAGTACTCGGGGTGCTGGGTGCTCAGTGCTCAGGGTGCTCAGTGCTCAGTGCTCGGGGTGCTGGGTGCTCAGTGCTCGGGGAGCTGGGTGCTCAGTGCTCGGGGTGCTGGGTGCTCAGTACTCTGGGTGCTGGGTGCTCAGTACTCAGGGTGCTCAGTGCTCAGTACTCAGTGCTCAGGGTGCTCAGTGCTCAGTGCTCGGGGTGCTGGGTGCTCAGTGCTCGGGGCGCTGGGTGCTCAGTGCTCGGGGTGCTGGGTGCTCAGTACTCGGGGTGCTGGGTGCTCAGTACTCTGGGTGTTGGGTGCTCAGTACTCAGGGTGCTGGGTGCTACGTGCTCGGGGTGCTGGGTGCTCAGTGCTCAGGGTGCTGGGTCCACAGTGCTCAGGGTGCTGGGTGCTCAGTACTCAGGGTGCTGGGTGCTTAGTGCTCGAGGTGCTCGGAGCTCAGTACTCAAGGTGCTGGGTGCTCAGTTCTCAGGGTGCTGGGTGCTCAGTCCTCGGGGTGCTCCATGCTCAGGGTGCTGGGTGCTCAGTGCTCAGGGTGCTGGGTGCTCAGTGCTCGGGGTGCTGGTTGCTGAGTGCTCAGGGTGCTGGGTGCTCAGTGCTCGGGGTGCTCGGTGCTCAGTGCTCAGGGTCCTGGGTGCTCAGTACTCAGCGTGCTGGGTGCTTAGTACTCAGGGTGCTCAGTGCTCAGTACACAGGGTGCTGGGTGCTCAGTGCTCGGGGTGCTGGGTGCTCAGTGCTCAGTACTCAGGGTGCTGGGTGCTCAGTGCTCGGGGTGCTGGGTGCTCAGTACTCAGGGTGCTGGGTGCTCAGTACTCAGTGCTCGGGGTCCTTTGTGCTCCGTGCTCGGGGTGCTGGGCGCTCAGTGCTCTGGGTGCTTAGTGCTCAGTACTCAGGGTGCTGGGTGCTCAGTACTCAGGGTGCTGGTTGCTCATTCTCAGGGTGCTGGGTGCTCAGTGCTCGGGGTGCTGGGTGCTCAGTACTCAGGTTGCTGGGGGCTCAGTACTCAGGGTGCTGGGTGCTCAGTACTCAGGGTGTTCGGTTCTCAGTACTCAGGGTGCTGGGTGCTCATTCTCGGGGTGCTGGGTGCTCAGTGCTCGGGTTGCTGGGTGATCAGTACTCAGGGTGCTGGGGGCTCAGTACTCAGGGTGCTGGGTGCTCAGTACTCAGGGTGATCTGTTCTCAGTACTCAGGTTGCAGGGTGCTCAGTGCTCGGGGTGCTGGGTGCTCAGTACTCGGGGTGCTCAGTGCTCAGTACTCAGGGTGCTGGGTGCTCAGTACTCAGGGTGCTGGGTGTTCAGTGCTCAGGGTGCTCGGTGCTCAATACTCGGGGTGCTGGGTGCTCAGTACTCGGGGTGCTGGGTGCTCAGTGCTCAGGGTGCTGGGTGCTCAGTGCTCGGGTTGCTGGGTGCTCAGTGCTGAGGGTGGTGCTGGGTGCTCAGTACTCAGGGTGCTGGGTGCTCAGTGCTCAGGGTGCTGGGTGCTCAGTACTAAGGTTGCTGGGTGCTCAGTACTCAGGGTGCTGGGTGCTCAGTACTCAGGGTGCTGGGTGCTCAGTGCTCAATGTGCTGGGTACTCAGTACTCAGGGTGCTGGGTGCTCAGTACTCACTGTGCTGGGTGCTCAGTGCTCAGGGTGCTGGGTGCTCAGTGCTCAGGGTGCTGGGTGCACAGTTCTCAGGGTGCTGGGTGCTCAGTGCTCAGGGTGATCGGTGCTCAGTACTCAGGGTGCTCAGTACTCAGGGTGCTGGGTGCTCAGTGCTCGGGGTGCTGGGTGCTCAGTACTCGGGGTGCTGGGTGCTCTGTACTCAGGGTGCTGGGTGCTCAGTGCTCGGGGTCCTGGGTGCTCAGTGCTCAGGGTGATTGGTGCTCAGTACTCAGGGTGCTGGGTGCTCAGTGCTCAGGGTGCTGGGTGCGCAGTCCTCAGGGTGCTCAGTGCTCAGGGTGCTGGGTGCTCAGTGCTCGGGTGCTCGGTGCTCAGTACTCAAGGTGCTGAGTGCTCAGTACTCAGGGTGCTGGGTGCTCAGTACTCATGGTGCTGGGTGCTCAGTACTCAGGGGGCTGGGTGCTCAGTGCTCAGGGTGCTGGGTGCTCAGTGCTCAGGGTGCTGGGTGCTCAGTGCTCGGGGTGCTGGGTGCTCAGTGCTCGGGTGCTGGGTTCTCAGTGCTCAGGGTGTTGGGTGCTCAGTGCTCAGTGCTCAGGGTGCTGGGTGCTCAGTACTCAGGGTGCTGGGTGCTCTGTACTCAGGGTGCTGGGTGCTCAGTACTCGGAGTGCTTGGTGCTCAGTACTCGGGGTGCTTGGTGCTCAGTACTCAGGGTGCTCAGTGCTCAGTACTCGGGGTGCTGGGTGCTCAGTGCTCAGGGTGCTCAGTGCTCAGTGCTCGGGGTGCTGGGTGCTCAGTGCTCGGGGTGCTGGGTGCTCAGTGCTCGGGGTGCTGGGTGCTCAGTACTCTGGGTGCTGGGTGCTCAGTACTCAGGGTGCTCAGTGCTCAGTACTCAGTGCTCAG
This sequence comes from Microtus oregoni, assembly GCF_018167655.1. Lineage (NCBI taxonomy): Eukaryota > Metazoa > Chordata > Mammalia > Rodentia > Cricetidae > Microtus > Microtus oregoni. The sequence goes on along the minus strand of NW_024544028.1, from coordinate 4,890,998 downwards.
GGTGCTCAGTGCTCAGTGCTCGGGGTGCTGGGTGCTCAGTGCTCGGGGCGCTGGGTGCTCAGTGCTCGGGGTGCTGGGTGCTCAGTACTCGGGTTGCTGGGTGCTCAGTACTCTGGGTGTTGGGTGCTCAGTACTCTGGGTGCTGGGTGCTACGTGCTCGGGGTGCTGGGTGCTCAGTGCTCAGGGTGCTGGGTGCACATTGCTCAGGGTGCTGGGTGCTCAGTACTCAGGGTGCTGGGTGCTTAGTGCTCGAGGTGCTCAGAGCTCAGTACTCAAGGTGCTGGGTGCTCAGTTCTCAGGGTGCTGGGTGCTCAGTCCTCGGGGTGCTCCATGCTCAGGGTGCTGGGTGCTCAGTGCTCAGGGTGCTGGGTGCTCAGTGCTCGGGGTGCTGGTTGCTGAGTGCTCAGGGTGCTGGGTGCTCAGTGCTCGGGGTGCTCGGTGCTCAGTGCTCAGGGTCCTGGGTGCTCAGTACTCAGCGTGCTGGGTGCTTAGTACTCAGGGTGCTCAGTGCTCAGTACACAGGGTGCTGGCTGCTCAGTGCTCGGGGTGCTGGGTGCTCAGTGCTCAGTACTCAGGGTGCTGGGTGCTCAGTGCTCGGGGTGCTGGGTGCTCAGTACTCAGGGTGCTGGGTGCTCAGTACTCAGTGCTCGGGGTCCTTTGTGCTCCGTGCTCGGGGTGCTGGGCGCTCAGTGCTCTGGGTGCTTAGTGCTCAGTACTCAGGGTGCTGGGTGCTCAGTACTCAGGGTGCTGGTTGCTCATTCTCGGGGTGCTGGGTGCTCAGTGCTCGGGGTGCTGGGTGCTCAGTACTCAGGTTGCTGGGGGCTCAGTACTCAGGGTGCTGGGTGCTAAGTACTCAGGGTGTTCGGTTCTCAGTACTCAGGGTGCTGGGTGCTCATTCTCGGGGTGCTGGGTGCTCAGTGCTCGGGGTGCTGGGTGCTCAGTACTCAGGGTGCTGGGGGCTCAGTACTCAGGGTGCTGGGTGCTCAGTACTCAGGGTGATCTGTTCTCAGTACTCAGGTTGCAGGGTGCTCAGTGCTCGGGGTGCTGGGTGCTCAGTACTCGGGGTGCTCAGTGCTCAGTACTCAGGGTGCTGGGTGCTCAGTACTCAGGGTGCTGGGTGTTCAGTGCTCAGGGTGCTCGGTGCTCAATACTCGGGGTGCTGGGTGCTCAGTACTCGGGGTGCTTTGTGCTCAGTGCTCAGGGTGCTGGGTGCTCAGTGCTCGGGTTGCTGGGTGCTCAGTGCTGAGGGTGGTGCTGGGTGCTCAGTACTCAGGGTGCTGGGTGCTCAGTGCTCAGGGTGCTGGTTGCTCAGTACTAAGGTTGCTGGGTGCTCAGTACTCAGGGTACTGGGTGCTCAGTACTCAGGGTGCTGGGTGCTCAGTGCTCAATGTGCTGGGTACTCAGTACTCAGGGTGCTGGGTGCTCAGTACTCACTGTGCTGGGTGCTCAGTGCTCAGGGTGCTGGGTGCTCAGTGCTCAGGGTGCTGGGTGCACAGTACTCAGGGTGCTGGGTGCTCAGTGCTCAGGGTGATCGGTGCTCAGTACTCAGGGTGCTCAGTACTCAGGGTGCTGGGTGCTCAGTGCTCGGGGTGCTGGGTGCTCAGTACTCGGGGTGCTGGGTGCTCTGTACTCAGGGTGCTGGGTGCTCAGTGCTCGGGGTCCTGGGTGCTCAGTGCTCAGGGTGATTGGTGCTCAGTACTCAGGGTGCTGGGTGCTCAGTGCTCA